>NC_072008.2:137612500-138862500 GCF_028885655.2 Pongo abelii
TCGTGTTTCATCCTGCCCCTGCCTTCTCTTCACTGAAGTCATACCAAGTCACATTGTAGATAGGTGACTCCCTAAATATTGCCCAAGAAGCCACATAGTGTCAGGAACCCTCCCTGACTCCAGTCCAATCATTGAGCCAGCTGGCCCTAGGTTCACACCAATGGCAGAGGCTGTCCCTCAAATCAGGTCATATTTGGCTGGACAAGGAAATCAACCACACAAAGATGGCCTCTCAGATCATTCATTTAACTATTGCCATAAATGGACACATAAACCTCCTATCATTGCGTGTGTCATAAGTGAATATATTATATTCTCATATGCTATGTTCTCATACATTATATTCTCCCAGGCATGCCTCATGTCCAACTACCTGAAAACATGCCAACCGGAAGAAGCCCCTCAAATCTCAGCACATAAGGAGTGCAAAAAACAAAAACAAAATCTTAGCAGCCAAGGCCCCTCTGACTGAATCATGGCCAGCTGTCTTTAAAATAACGTATGCCAATTTTATGACTGCCTACAGAAATTGCCCTGCAAATAACCTTGGGTAGGTGGTTGTGCCTCTAATTATACCCCGTAAGTGACAGAAATCATGCTGCATCATGACTGTCTTCAAATTGCAGAAAAACAGACCTAATTAAAAGAGTTTCCTGATGGCCGGGTGCGGTGGCTCACGCCTGTAATCCCAGCACTTTGGGAAGCCAAGGTGGGTGGATCACCTAGGGTCAAGAGTTTGACACCAGCCTGAACAACATGGAGAAACCCCATCTCTACTAAAAACACAAAATTAGCCAGGCATGGTGGGGCATGCCTGTAATCTCAGCTACTTGGGAGGCTGAGGCAGGAGAATCGCTTGAACCCAGGAGGTGGAGGTTGCAGTGAGCCCAGATCTCACCACTGCACTCCAGCCTGGACAACAAGAGTGAAACTCTGTCTCAAAAAATAATAATAATAAAATAAAATAAATTTTAAAAAAAAACAGTTTCCTGTTTTCCTCTGAATAAGTCCAGTATGGTCCTTTTAACAGAAGCAGCATGTTTGAGGTTTTCTCCTCAAGAATCTACCAAGTTGTTGTTCAAAAGGATTATTTTCCCAGAACTAAGGATCAACTTTTAGTGATAACCTGACATGGAGGTACAAAACAAATCGTGCACAAAAGGAGACCAAAATGTCAGGCATTTTCCAGAATTTCCCTTTCGCATCAGCCCTATGGTCTTAAATTGATAAGAGCTCTAGTAAGACCTTTTTGGGTGCTCTTTACCCTACAATCTTCCCTTGCCCAAGCTAGAACTAGGGTCAGCGGCATTCTCCATGCTCACGTTTTCCTAATTATACTGTAGAACCACTACCAAATTTCTAGAATTGGGACCAAGTGGAATAGTGAGAAGAGGGGAGAAAAGTGGTCTATTTAACTTCATCTCACCCTTCCAAAATCCACAAGGCTTCTCTCATGGACAAAGATTTCGCATGATGGGGACCTTTACAAAGAGTGAGGAGTCTGCCTGGCTATGATAGGAGCAAAGAGTTTTAAGCAACAGATTAGGAATTCACATTTGGGTAAAAGCAGGTAGAACCTCTGTTAGCCTGGAGACTTCAAGGATGTTGATGACAGCAGTACACATGCCTCTTACTATTTGAAAGGGAGCCAAATGCCTATGGAATGTAGTATTAAAAGAAACTATTTAGTAATTTTAATACATCTCTGTAAACACACATAATTCCACAAGGCTACTCTCAGAGGCAAGGACGGGAAGCCATAGCAAGGAATGTCTCTATTCTAGTCCTAAGAAGATTTGTGTCGCTTTCCCATAACGTCAAGCGTTTACTTGCTCTTGTAACAAATCAGGCCTAGACTATCACTGCCTAACAATTTTCAAGTACGCGTCACTTTCATTTCAGTTCCTGCTAGTGTACCATGCAAAGCACCTGTGCATAGTAATTAATTTTAAGCATTTATGCATGCTAGTAAACAATTCTAGCACAACTTTGTGGTTGTGTTTCACTATTAAATTAGCCCTTTTTGTTTTGCTGAAGTCCACATGTGTGTTTATGTATGCGTGTGTTTACATGTATCTGTGTAAACAATAAGTAACAAGCAAAAACAAGCCAGTGTCCTACAGGAATGAGAGCAGTGAGTTTTTTACTATGTGTACCTGTTTACCCTCATTCCAGGCTAAATTGTGTGCCCCTGTGTTTTAAAGTTAAATAACCATAACTACCTATGAAATCACATAGCACCTCCACTTTAGGATTATCAAACGTCTGCTAGCATTTTCTTAATATATTCGATGCAGTAGCTGGATCCCAGGAATTCACCTATGAACACCGAAAGATTACTTCTGATGGCAGACATGAAATTAGTTGCTCCAATTTTTGAACTAGATGGAACCAACTGGAATAGACTACAGGGTGAGAATATACATGTGAGTTTGAGTGAATATGTCATTTAAACCTAATTTTTGTCTCATTTTCAGGCGGTTATATAGAATGTCGCTTAAGAAATACTGGAATATAACTGGGACCTTGAAGAAACTGAAGGGTATGACAGCATAATTGAAATGGCAAAGTCTGCTTTCATCTTTAGTTTCTCTAGTGAAAGAAGTGACTCTATGTCTCCCTGAAAGCCCAAATTGGAGAACAACTAGGTCCTCCAGAACTGGTCCAGAAAATTAGGGATAAAGAAGTGCCATTTTTCAGTCCTACATCACCATTATTCAATTTCTAGTGGTTAGACAAAGTGTACCCAGCATGGAATTTTGAAAGGCAGGCAGATGAGCCTCCTCCACAGCTTTTTGTTGGTCTACCTCTCGTCTTCTAAAGAACAGTGTGCTGGGGGAAGTAGCTAAAAATGAAAAACATTGAACAAAGGGTCACAAGTTACAATTGTATTAAAGACTTTGAGTCAGATAAGGCCACTTTGAGTCAGATAAGGCCAAGTACCAGCTGGAAACAAAGAAAGTAAGAGACTGACAACATGAGCAGTTTACCATGACCTTCTACTTAGACTCTGGGATAAGGTCTCTGTGACGGGTACTCACTGAAAATTGAGAGACAAAGAAGTAAACAGTTATAATTCGGGGTGGAAAATGCTGTGAAGGAGGTAAATGCAGGATTCTACAGGATTACGTTGACACCTACCACCAACTTAAAGAATAACGGTAAGCAGGGAGGGCTTCTTGTAAGATATGACATCTGAAATGAGTTTCTAAAGACGAATAGGATTTTTCCTGATGAAGCAGTCATTGCAGGCGTTACACCTGGAGAGAAAATATTCTTTCCAAAGGCATGAAGGCATGAAAGAGGAGAAGCATGTGCTAACTGCAAGTAGCTCTGTTTGGCTGGACTGTAAGGTCTGAAGTGGTGAGGAAGAGATGGAAAGATAGGGAGGAGAGTGAATAGGAAGGTAACAGGCTGCAGCAGTGAGCCAGAGCCGGATCATGAAAGGCCTTCTGTGACACTATACTGGAAGCTGCGTATAGGCCATGACTCTTAATAGCTAAGCTTCATAGGAACAGAAACTATGTATATTTCATTTGTGGGTTCATCCTCAATTTCTTTAACATTGTACATAGCACAAAATAGATGCCCCAATAGCAGCATGAATGAATTCCATGCCAAAGCATTTAAACATTATCCTGAAGGCTAAGAAGATCATTCAATGGTTTCAAGCATTTAGGGACATCGCTAGATTTCAATTTTATATAGGCTCTGGTTGAAGGGTGGAGAATAAATGGGAGGGGTTAACACTGGATGTGAGAAGCAGGTCTATAAGGCTATTGTAGTAATCCAGGTGAGAGAAGATGGTGGGCAGGGATGGGGAATTTGGAAAATTGGGTAAATTTAGGAGGCATTTAGCAAATTGCATTAACAGGACAGGGTAACTGATGAGAAAGAAGATGGAAAGAAGAATGTGTCAAAGATGATACTACCAGTTTGATGATTTGAACAACAAGGTGGTACTATTTACTGAAATTGGGAATATTGGGAAATGAGTGAGTTTGTGAGGCAGAGAAGGGTATCATTGGTGGGGCTATGGCATCGGAAAGGGGTGTGGGAAAATTGGAGGCAAGGAGAGTAAGGAAAATATCAGTTCCATTTTGGAAACATTGAGTTTAAGGCATCTGAAGGATATTCAGAGGACTCTATATTCAGTACCCAGTTGACTATATATCTGAGGCTCAGAAGAAAAATCTGGAAATACAGATACGGGAGTTGCATATAGATAGCAGTTGAAAGTATATGTCCCTTTTGGTTGGCTCCTTTTTTGTTGCTGTTTGTGTTTTGAGAAGAAGTCTCACTCTGTCACCCAGGCTGGAGTGCAGTGGTGCAATCTTGGTTCACTGCATCCTCTGCCTCCCAGGTTCAACTGATTCTCCTGCCTCAGCCCTCCAAGTAGCTGGGATTACAGGCGCGCACCACTACGCTCGGTTAATTTTTGTATTTTTAGTAGAGACAAAGTTTCGCCATTTTAGCCAGGTTGGTCTCGAACTCCTGTCCTCCTCCCAAAGTGCTCAGATTACAGGGGTGAGCCACTGCGCCTGGCCTGGTTGGCTCCCTTAATGACTCCTCTTATACCCCTGGCCCAGTGAGCTCAGCCTAAAAGCTAATTCACCACAACTTGAATTCCTAATGAGTATTTAATCTTCTTCCTAATGTCTTGTAACCCAGCCCAGGCCCCAGCGGTACAATCTAATAAATCCCTCAGGAGACTGAGTAAGATTCCACATCCTAAAGTTAGTGCCGCTTGTAGCCACAGCTCTCAGCTTCTAACAGCACAGGGGTGCCCTCTAGTGTTCAGCATGATGCATACAGGGGCACAGAGAACTCTGAATTGTGAACCTCGCCTTTCAACCAGGATCACTGCCCTGCCACCTTCACTTCTGGGGACATTCACTAGCCACATACAACCTCAAATTTGGAGGGACTCTAAATACTTCAGATTCTAGCAGGGCATGAGGAGAGTCACGCAAGCCGTACTCTCTTAAGGCAATGTATTTTTTCAGTTGCCCATCACAGTTAGGGAGTAGCCTGTAGTGTCATTTCTTGAGTAGAATCGTCTAGGTTCTCAGTAAGCCTCAGGGAGAAAATTACAAGATAGATTGGTGAGAGTTATACTATTATTTCAGAAATAATAAGCCACAGAGTGTAGATACATATGTGTCTACCAAACTAGAGAAACACAAGGACCCATGCCACAGGCCTCCTGGTTGCACTAGTCTCTGAATATATCCTAGAGCAGGGTTAACCACTTTGTCCACAGGTGCCACTCCCATCACTAGAAACTTTTGTATACTAACCAGGGAGCCAGGGTGAAAGTGGAAGGATCATCTTTTACCCTTACCTACAAAGGGCTGTGGGAAGGGCAGTACATCATAAGGAATTCTGGGTGGTACACTCACCTTTACACTAGTGAAGAGATCCCCTTGTACATATAGCAGATTAGGAGCAATAGAGATCCCCCTATAGGATAGGTGTGCTCATGAGATAACATGGAATAGGAATCGGCGTGCTCATGAGATGAGATAACATGCAACAAAACCCCAGTATTACTACAGTGTTACTGCTTCTACTCGACTCTCTACAGAGTGGAGATCCAAGTGCCTACCTCACTATAGCCTAAGAAAACCTATGCTCTAAAAAAGAACAAAATCATGTCCTTTGCAGCAACATGGATGCAGCTGGAGGCCATCATCCTAAGTGAATTAATGAGGGAACAGAAAACCAAATACTGCATGTTCTCACTTATAAGTGGGAGCTAAGCATTGGCTATACAAGGACACAAAAATGGGAACAATAGATACTGGGGATTCCAAGTGGGAGGGAAGGAAGGGCGAAGGGAGGGGGGCAGGGGTTGAAAAACTACCTATTGGGTGCTATGTTCACTACTTGGGTGAAGGGATCATTAGAAGCCCAAACCTCAGCATCACACAATATACCCACGTAACAAACCTGCACATGTACCCCCGAATCTAAAATAAAATGTTTTTAGAAAAGAAAAAAAAAAAGAAAACCTATGCTCTTCATCTTATTTTGCAATTCTGTCTTAAGTTCTAATATGGCCCTCCACCATCTGTCATTTCCTTACCTAGGATTCCAAACAAATATGCCAATTACCAGAAGACATTTTCAGAACTGAAGGCAGAACTGAAAGTATGATTAACCTGAGTACGATGTCAAGCACTTGAATTGTTTCGCTAAGGCTAAGGTCAAGTCCTTTCAACAATATGTACATAATAACTATGGCAAATGTACATCATGTCCCAGTACTAGACATATTTATGAAATGTCTGCCTATTCCAGTCATTACCTCAGCATCACAACAATAAGACTTTGCCCATACCTATTGACTCAGGGCCTCCCAGATCATCTTGGCAAACCATAACTTTGTTTTTAATCATTTTTGGAGTTTGTTTGCATATAATAACATTTACCCATTTTGAATGCACTTTATAATAAGCATTGACAAATTTATATACCTCGTGGAAATAACAACCGCCATACTCAAAATATAAAACACTGTCATCACCTCCTCCCAAAATTCACTTCTGCCCATCCCAGTCACCCAGAGACCCACTTCAAGCCTAAGGCAAGCAGTATTCTTGATTTTGTCACCTAGAATAAATTTGTCATTCCTGAAGTTTCATATAAACAGAAGCATACATGATATCCTCTTTTGTGTCTATCTTAATTTAACAAAATGTTCTTGAATTTCATGTTCAAGTTAAAGTTATATCCCACTGTGGTTTTAATTTGAATTTCCCAAATGACTGATGACGTTGAGCATCTTCTCATGCTCTCGTTGCACATTTCTATTTTTTTTTAAGGAAATTTTGAACCATTGTTTTTTATGAAATGGTTTTGTCTACAGCATGAATGAGAGTGATGTGTGGAAGATGGTAGCTCACATGTGCCACAAGCAATATTTTTTTGCTGTTTGTCTTATTCAGTACCCTATATATTTTCAGAAACAGATGAATTAATCCCATATAACCTCATCATGAAATCATGGTATCTTTTTTTTTTTTAAAGACGGAGTTGCTCTCTTGTCACCCAGGCTGGAGTGCAATGGCGGGATGTCCCTCCACCTCCTGGGTTCAAGCAATTCTCCTGCCTCAGCCCCCCAAGTAGCTGGGATTACAGGTGCCCGCCACCACACCCAGCTAGTTTTTGTATTTTTAGTAGAGACGAGGTTTCACCATGTTGGCCAGGCTGGTCAGAAACTCCTGACTTCAGGTGATCCACCCACCTCGGCCTCCAAAGTGCTGGGATTACAAGCGTGAACCACTGTGCCCGGCCAATGATATCCAATATCCTATTCCTAATAATGAGATTACAGAGTTTCCTGGCCACTTGATGTAGCATCACTTTTGGAATAACTCTGCAAAAGGCCTACTTAAAAGTTGAAAGATAGAATTATTGGACCATGTTCTATATATTCCATATGATGAAGGCACGTAATTGTCTATTATGCATCAATCACATTAAACTTAGGAAAACTCCAGGTAAATGAAGTTTGTCCTGAGGTTTCTGGCATTTATCAGGTTCTACCCACAGTTCATTCCTTATGTTATTTTTCCAGTTAGCCTGATAACTGATTTCAAGAAAGGGACAGAATTTGTTTCATTGGCAATTTTATTTACTGGGCTGTAGGTTTGTGAAATACTGATCCTCTCAGCCCTTAGAATGGCCATGAAGACCTATGGCATCCAGAGCATGGGGGGAGTTGCCTTCAACTTTGAATAATCTTGCCCATTTCCTTAGTATACCATGTACATACCATTTTCTATGAGTGTTAAAACATGAAATTTTGGGGAGCACTAGTTTAGTCCTCTGTCATAGATGTAGCCATCCAGCACATGAAGGTACTATTTTCTATCCTAATTCTCTCTCCTACACCTAATCCTCCTCCCTGGCCCTAAAACCAGCCTACTCCAACCTGGCAAATTCTTTATTTATTTAGGTTTTTTTTATTATTATACTTTTTAAGTTCTGGGATATATGTGCAGAACGTGCAGGTTTGTTACATCGCTATACATGTGCCGTGGTGGTTTGATTCACCCATCAACCTATCATCTACATCAGATATTTCTCCTAGTGCTATCCCTCCCCTTGCCCCCACCTCCCGACAGGCCCCAGTGTGTGACGTTCCCCTCCCTGTGCCCATATGTTCTCATTGTTCAACTCCCACTTATGGGTGAGAACATGCAGTGTTTGGTTTTCTGTTCCTGTGTTAGTTTGCTGAGAATGATGGTTTCCGGCTTCATCCATGTCCCTGCAAAGGACATGGACACGTTCTTTTTTATGGCTACATAGTATTCCATGATGTATATGTGCCACATTTTCTTTATCCAGTATAATATTGATGGGCATTTGAGTTGGTTCCAAGTCTTTGTATTGTGAATAGTGCTGCAATAAATATACGTGTACATGTGTCTTTATAGTAGAATGATTTATAATCCTCTGGGTATATATGCAGTAATGGGATTGCTGGGTCAAATGGTACTTCTAGTTCTAGATTTTTTTTTTTTTTTTTTTTTTTTTGAGATGGAGTCTCGTTCTGTCACCAGCCTGGAGTGCAGTGGCAGATCACTGCTCACTGCAACCTCCGCCACCCAGGTTCAAGTGATTCTCCTGCCTCAGCCTCCCGAGTAGCTGGGACTACAGGCATGCGCCACCATGCCCAGCTAATTTTTGTATTTTTAGTAGAGACGAGGTTTCACCATGTTAGCCGGGATGGTCTTTTGACCTTGTAATCCACCCGCCTCAGCCTCCCAAAGTGCTGGGATTACAGGCATGAGCTACCACGCCTTGCCTGTTTCCTGACTTTGTAATGATGGCCATTCTAACTGGCATAAGATGGTATCTCCTTGTGATTTTGATTTGCATTTCTCTAACGACCAGTGATGATGAGCTTTTTTTCATATGTTTGTTGGCCGCATAAATGTCTTCTTTTGAAAAGTGCCTGTTCATATCCTTTGCCCACTTTTTGATGGGGTTGTTTGTTTTTTTCTTGTAAATTTGTTTAACTTTCTTGTAGATTCTGGATATTAGCCCTTTGTCAGATGGATAGATTGCAAAAATTTTCTCCCATTCGGTAGGCTGCCTGTTCACTCTGATGATAGTTTCTTTTACTGTGCAGAAGCCCTTTAGTTTAATTAAAAGCCATTTGTCAATTTTGGCTTTTGTTGCCATTGCTTTTGGTGTTTTAGTCATGAAGTCTTTGTCCATGCCTATGTCCTGAATGGTAATACCTAGGTTTTCTTCTAGGGTTTTTGTGGTTTTAGGTCTTATGTTTAAATCTTCAATCCATCTTGAGTTAATTTTTGTATAAGGTGTAAGGAAGGGATCCAGTTTCAGTTTTCTGCATATGACTATCCTGTTTTCCCAATACCATTTATTAAATAGGGAATCCTTTCCCCATTGCTTGTTTTTGTCAGGTTTGTCAAAGATCAGTTGCCAACCTGGCAAATTCTTACACTGTGATGAAAAATGTCTCCAACTGCATAGTGATGACCATCGTATCCTCAGAAAACCCCTGATTTGGGGAACATCCACCTAAACACCTATTTGTTTAAGAAGTTAGCAAGACACAAAGTCAACCATATTTTATGGGAATGAGAATACTCACCACCAAGGCCTTCTTTGGGACTTAGAGGTGATACTTCACTCAGAACTCCATAGCTAAGAACAGCTAAGGCAAACCCAGAAGCTCAGTTTGTACCAGCTATTCATTCTAGAAGTATTACTAAGTGCTTAGTGTGTTTCAGGCACTGGTGCAATGCTTGATGGACCACATTCACAGAATTTTTTGGTCTTACTAGGCTGCCCAAATCACCAGGTCTTGAGGGCAGATTATCTCCTTTAACAAGCCTGCCCTGGCAGATTATCCAAACTATGAATTTTAAGGCCATCTATTTCCAACTATAATTAATCAGAATAATCTGGCAGAGGAAGTAGGCAAACACATAGGCATACTGATGCCAGACTGAAAGTCAAATATACCCAGAAACGATAATGTAAAGTACAGAATAACAGGCTGACACCCATTTAGGGAGGCCTGTCCTTAAATACTGTGCCTATGCAAAGACATTTATGTCTGGTGATTATTCAAGATATTGATTAAACTCTACAGAGACTTTTGAAGGATTCATATTTATTACTGCATCCTCCAATATAATAGCAACTAGAAAACCTGTAGTTAGAACAAGAAATACCTTTAGCAATTCAGAGAAATAATACACCACTCACTGTCCCTATATGTGTCTCTAGGATTCCACAACATTAAAATGTATCTTAACTTGCTCCATTTCCACTGCCATAACTTCAACCTGGTGATTATGTAATTATTCACTAAAATGGCGCATTTTATCCATATGCTGGTTCTTTATCCATTGACATTAACATAATACTATAACTGAAATTAGTGAGCTATTTTGTTTCCAGAAACTCTGATGTTTTCAACTATGACACCAAGATTGAAGAATAATATTGAAGGCCTTTTGTAATTACATCTACTATACATGGCTAAATGCAGCACAACCAGTTTTTTGAGGAATACTTCTTCTGTTCTTCTTACAGACAACTCAATAGTTCAACCTACTTCATAGAGTTTGGCTGCAACATAAAACATTCACATGAAACATCCTCTTCAAAGAAACCATTATTATACTAGAAAAGAAAAAGAATCTCAGGAAAATAGAAATGGACAGGAACTTCCTTAACTTGCCAAACAATATCTTTGAAACATACAGGTCATATTATTCTTAATATTGAAAGACTGAATGCTTGTTCCTAAAAGCAACCTCAAGAGAAGGATAACTATTCTTGCCACACCTATTCAGCATAGTATTGAAAGTTTCAGCTAGTGAAATAAAGCACGGCTAGAAAACAAAATTTATGCATAGGAGAAAGAAAGAAACAAAACAGTCCTTGTTTGCAGATAATATGATTGTCTACATAGAAAATACCAAGGAAACCATAAAAATCTCCTAGTTAGTAAGTTGCAGGATACAAGATCAACATACAGAAATCAATTGTATTTTTATGTGCTAGATAAGAACAGGTGGATACGAAAAATAAAAAACATAATGCCATTTACAATTGCTCAGAAAGTGGAAGACTTAGGGGTAAATCTAACAAAACTTGTAAAGAAATTACAAGCTGAAAACTACACAATGCTGATGAAAGAAATTTTAAAAATCTAAGTGGATAAGTGGAAAGACATAGTATGTTCATGGACTTGAAGACTCAAAGCAGACGTCAACTCTACCGAAATTGACACACATATTTAATGTAATTCCTGTCAAAATCCAAGCAAAATTTTTTATATATAGGTTATGCATATATATATATATATATATACAATAGATAAGTAAATATGTGATAGAGATAGACAATATACCTACAAAAGTGCCTGGATTTTGGTACGAATTATTGCAAAATTTGTATGAAAAGTCAAAAAACTCAAATAGCTAAAACAGTTTTTTAAAAGTACAAAGTGGGAAGACTCAGTGTATCCAATTTTGAGTTTATTATATAACTACAGTAATCAAGACTGTGTGATATTGACAGAGTGATAGACACATAGATCAATGGAGCAGCACACAAAACCCAGAAATAGACACACACAAATATGACCATTGATTTTCGGCAAAGGTGCAAAAGCAGTTCAGTGGAGGAAAGACAGCATTTTCAACAAACGGTATTAGAGCAATTGAAAATCCATAGGGTAAAAAGTGAACCTCAACCAAAGACTCATACCCTATACAAAAATTAACTAAAAATGTATTATGGACTTATATGTAAAATGTAAAATTATAGAACTTTTAGGTAAAAAGCACAAGAAAAGCTTTGGCATATAGGGTTTCGTATACACTTGGTATGAAAAGCACAATCCATAAAAGAAATTAAATGATAGTTTGGACTTCATCAATATTAAAAATTTTGGCTCCATGAAGAAGGATAAAAAAACTTTGGCTCCATGTTAAAAGGATAAAATACAGTCTATAGAGTAAGAGAAAATATTTGCAAATCACAAATCTGACAAAATACCTGATATCTATAGTATATATAGAAAAAATAAGCAATCCAATTAGAAAATAATGAAAAGACATAGACATTTCACAGACAAGGATATACAATGGTAAATAAGCACATAAACAGATGTAAAACATCATTATGAAACACAACCCAGCAATTGCCCTTCTGGGCATTTATCCCAGAGAATGAAGCCTTCTGTTATGTAGACACACACATGCACAGCTACTTGTACACAGGTGTTTGTAGTAAATTTGTTCATAATTTTTTTAAAAACTGAAAACAACCCAAATGTCCTTCAACAGGTGAATGCAATGAGTCAATGCAACGGGTTATGTGACTGTGGTATATCCATAACATGGGATATTTCTCAGCAATGGAAAGGAACAAACTGATACACACAACCTGGATTAGCCTGTAGATAATTATGCCTAGTGAAATAACCATTCCCTAAAAGTCACATACTGTATCACTCCATTCATACAACAATCTTGAAGTGACAAATTATAGAAATGGAAAACAGATTAGTGGTTGCCAGAAGTTAAGGAGGTGATGAGAGCAGGACGGAAACTAGCATGACTACAAAAAGACAACATGAGGGATCCTCATGGCTATGGAAATGTTTCATATCTTTACTATATCAACGCCAATATCCTGTTTCTGATATTATACTACAGTTTTGCAGGTTGTTACCATTGGAGAAAATTAGGTAAAGGATGAATGAGATCTGTGTGTATTTTATTTTGCCACTGCATGTGAATCCAAAATTATTTCAACATAAATGACTTAATTAAAAATATCCATTAAATATCCATAAAATTGATACACCTTTAGCTAGACTGATCAAAAAAGAGATAATTCACAAATCACCAATGTCAGGAGTAAAAGAGGGAATATCTACCACAAAGGCCACAGACATCAAAAGGATAATAAGAAGTATTATTGTCTCAGTAAGATTGGTTGAGCTACTATAACAAATTACCATAGACTGGATGGCTTATGCAATAAACATTTATTTCTCATAATTCTGAAGGCTGTAAGGTCCAAGATCAAGGTGCCAGCAGATCCAGTGTCTGCTGAGGGCCAGTTTCCTGGTTTGCAAATGGCCACTTTCTGCATATACCCTTATGTCTTTTCTTAGAAGAACACTAATCTTATTCAGAAGGACTCCACCCTTATGATTTAATTACTTCCTAAAAGCCCCACCTCCTAATATCAACACATTGGGGGTTAGGTTTTCAATATATTGATTTGGGCAGGACACAAACATTTAGTGCATAATATTCTACTTCTGGCTTCAAAAAGTCATGCCTTTCTGACATGCAAAATATATTCATTTCATCCCAACAACCCCAAAAGTCTTAACTCATTCCAGTGTCAACTCTAAAATCTAGAGTCCAGAGTCTTGCCTAAATATCATCTAAATCAGTTACTGGTGAAACTTGAGGTAAGATTCATCCTGAGGCAGAATTCTTCTCCAGGTGTAAACCAGTGACACCAAACAAGTTATGTGCATCCCAAATACAATGGTAGGGCAGGCATATGATAGACATTGCCAAAATAGAAATTTGGTGGGGGCGAGGAAAATAAGAAGGAAGACTCGAGTGATGGGCTCCAGGTAAGTGCAAAATCCAGCAAAGAAAACTCTATGAAGTCTTAAGGCTTGAGAATAATCCTCTTTGGTTTGATCCTCTGTCTTCTGGACCCACTGCAGCAGTAGTCCTGCCTCCACAGCTCTGCTGAGTGGGAGTTAAGTGCCCATGGCTCTGCCTAGCAGATGTTATGAGCCCACAGTGAGATTATACTAACATTGGTTCAGCCCTTTGGGACTGAGGTGAAGAAGACCTGCCTCCCAGGCCTGTGCATTCTGGGCCTGTAGTGGGAGTCATAGCCCTGATGATCTCTGAATCACCTTTTGGGCTTTCTTTCCTTGTCTGGAATAATGCATGTCCACAGCTGGAAGAGATGTGTGATCTGGGTCTGTAGGCCCTAAGAAATCTGACAGTCTTCTTTTACTTGGTCCCATTTTCTGTTTTCTTCAGTCAAAGCTGGCACTGTTTCTGCTAACATAATGCCATCTCTATTCCTGGCTTCTGCTGAGATTGCTGAATAGGTCCATGTTTCACACCTGCACTAATCTCCTTAACAAATCATTGGTCTCCCACACCCGTAGTGTTTTCTTCTGAACTCACTTTCTCACTTTTTGTTATGCATAGACTAACAATTTTCCAAATCTTTAAGTTCTGATAACTTTTTGATAAGTAATTGTGTCTTCAATTCATTTCTGTCCCCTTGCATTTTACTATAAGCAATCAGGAGGAACCAAGCCACTCCTTAGATGCTTTGTTTAGAAATTTCCTTGGCTAAATACCCAATTTTATTGTTCACAAACTCTACCTTCCACAAAACGCTAGAACACAAACATAATTCAGCCAAGTTCTTTGCCACTTTATAACAAGAATCACCTTTCCTCGTGTTTCCAATAATGTGTCCCTCATTTCCATCTCAGACCTCATCAGAATGGCCTTTGCCATCCACATTTCTATCAACATTCTGTTCATGATTATTTATGCATTCTCTAAGAAGACAAAAGTTTTCTCTACAGATCTCCATTTTTCTTTCTGAGCTATCACTGGAATCACCTTTAAAAATCTCTTCACAATCTGTGGTGGGAACAAAAAGGAAGGCAGGTTTTTTTGTTGTTGTTGTCGTTGTTATTGCAGCTGTTGTTTTGCATAACTAAGTTCTCAAGCTTAACGTTCGTTTTGGCATAGTGAATTTGGAAGAGCCAAGATTTTATTTCCCTTTCATACTATCTACAATTTAAGGCTGTCAAACAAAAATACAAATTTTTTTCCTTTCTTATCTGAAGATATATTTTAAAAAAAAAAAATAAGGTTAGTCTTTTTTCTCATTATAAAAGTAACACATGGTGATATGGTTTGGCTGTGTCCCCACCCAAATCTCATCCTGAATTCCCACGTGTTGTGAGAGAGACCCAGTAGGAGGTAATTGAATCACGGGGGCAAGTCTTTCCCATGCTGTTCTCATGATAGTGAATAAGTTTCTCGAGATCTGATGGTTTTAAAAAGAGGAATTCCCTTACACAAGCTCTCTCTCTTTGCCTGCTGCCATCTATGTAAGATGTGACTTGCTCTTCCTTGCCTTCCACCATGATTGTGAGGCTTCCCCAGCCACGTGGAACTGTAAGTCCAATTAAACCTCTTTCTTTTGTAAAAAAAATAAAAATAAAAATAAAAAGAATAAATAAATAAATAAATAAAAATCTTTTCACAGCAATTCTGGCTTCTTTTGGCATGTACTTCTAAACCATTCTATCCTCAACCCATTACCCAGTTGCAAAGCCACTCCACATTTTTAGGTATTTGTTACAGAAGCAGAACCCCACCTCTTAGTACCAGTTTCTGTCTCAGTCAGTTCAGACTTCTATACCAAATTACCATAGATGGGATGGCTTAAGCAACAAACATTTATTTCTGACAGTTCTGGAACCTGGAATGTCCAAGATCTAGGTGCCAGCAGATCTGGTGTCTGGGCCCACTTCCTGGTTTGCAGACAATTGTTTTCTGTTTAGATCCTCACATGGCTAAGAGCAGAAAGTAAGAACAAGCTCTCATGTCTCTTCTTATAAGGGCACTAATCCCATTCAGAAGGCCTCCACCTTAATGACCTAATTAGTTTTCTAAGACACCACCATCAGATAAATAGCAATCCCCCATGAAATGTTTCAAAAAAATTAGAAGTGCATGCTTTGAAATAATTTTATGAGTCCAACATAACACTGCAACTAAAATCAGAAAAAAAGGTATTTAAAAATGAATAAAACTGTAGATCATTTTGCACTTATCCCCGTGTATACAATACTTTTTAAATACTGGCATATTATATATAAGAAGAAAGATAAATTACCAAATGAAGTATATTCAAGAAATGAAATATATGCTGGTAAGCAGGCTCTCTGGCTTTCACACTTTGTCTTTATTTACTACCTAATCATGTTCAGTTTTTCAGTATCTTTCTCCAAAGCATCAATAACCCCAATAATAATAATCCAATTTCTTAGCCTTCATGTTTATTATGTCCCCCGTGCCTCTCAAACATCAAAGACATTGTACCTACTAGTATATTCCTTGCATTAATGCTCCATCCCAGTTCACCACCAGTACAAGTTTCAACAAATGCATGACAGAGGATATTAGTGTTTTACCTACCATCAGTGAAGGGTCCTTCTTTGTCAGACGGTCAGCAAGAATTCAGTTGGAAATCCCATTATAGTGCTGCTTCCCAAGTCTAACCCCCACAAGATGAGTGCCTCAAAAAACAGAATCTGAGAAAAGAATTTGCATATAGGAAATGTATTGGTGGCCAGACGCAGTGGCTCACACCTGTAATCCCAGCACTTTGGGAGGCCAAGGTGGGTGGATCACTTGTGGTCAGGAGTTCGAGACCTACCTGGCCAACATGGTGAAACCCCTTTCCTACTAAAAATACAAAAACTAGCCAGGCATGGTGGCGGGTGCCTATAATGCCAGCTACTCAGGAGGCTGAGGTGGGAGAATTGCTTGAACCCCAGAGGCAGAGGTTGCAGTGAGCTGAGATCCTGCCACTGCACTCCAGGCTGGGCAACAGAGAGAGATTCCATCAAGGAGAAGAAGAAGAAGGAGAAGGAGAAGCCTATCAATCCTATGGAGAGCTCTAGAACTGGGATGAATCTAGAAAGGTGACCCACTTTGAGACAAGGGGGCTGGGCCTTTATACTTTCATACTCCAACTTGAACCAGTGAATGGGTACAGGCTTCCTCTGAAAAGGAAATCATAATATTTGAAGAAGTGGCTCCAATTGTCTCAAGGAAATTTTTGAGGAGAGATTCAGAGATTTATCTATGAGTTGTCAGCATGCAACACTATTGGCAGCTGGGGTGACAGGTGTCTTAGTCCTGAGAGGGAAGAGAGGGCATATGGGCAGTACACACAGCATCCACTACTACTACTATGACACACACACACACATATACACTGTATATACATAGTATACGTATAATCATTGTATATGTATATATGTATACAATGTCTATATGTATCACTGTGTTTACTGTATATATATACACACTGTATGTATAAATATAAACATATACTTTGTGTGTATATGTATATATTCAACAACATGCTTATTAGTGTAACAACCTGCTTCATCTCTTCTTCAATACACTTTTGCCCCACTTTCATTCATGTCCATATTTCTAGCATCATATCCTGTTCTAACTCCTTGTTTATGAGCTAGTTCTGATTGCTTCCACATCAGATCTAAGATATCTCAGATTAATTGGGATCCATGGAGAGGGTGTCATCATCATTCTCAGAAGCCTTAGTAACATAGATAGGAATAACTCAAGTTTACGTAAACCACCCAAGATAGATGTCTACCAAAGTCCTGCCTTTACAAGTGCTCTATAGGGGTTTGGAGTGAATCTAGCAGAAGCCATATCCAAGACAGCCAGTATGTTTTATTTGTAGAGTTTTGAGACTTGTCTGGATCCAATGAGAGATTTACTCAGGGCGGCCTGAAGCAGAAAAGTGAAGAAGAGTTTAAACTATGGTCAATTAGAGAAGCTGGAAATCAGAAAAGCCAGAAAAAGCAGAAACCATAATTGAAACTGAGGAGTAAGGCAAGGTCACAAACATGAAAACAAAGTAAAAGTTTCTTGCAGTAACACCAGTTGGAACTTCTCATCATTAACTGTATTTTTCCTAGAAATTTCTACAGAAAATAAAATAAGAATGCTGTGGTCAAAAGGGCAGAGTATTCAAGCAGAAAGCAGAAGAAAACTGTTTTCTCTGTCCAGAGAAACTAAGCTCTGTTACTTACTAATTATATCACGTATGGCAAATCACTTAATCTATCTGAGGCCCTCACATTTTCTTCATATCTAAAGTGAGAATATGAATATAGGTACCCATTTCCTGAAAAAATTTTTTGAGACTCAATGAATTAGCAAATATGAAGATTTTGGCTTCATAGTAATGTCTGCTTTCAGAGAGATCTATAAGATGCTTCTCCTTGAGCAGGGGACCTGCTGGAGGACTCCCCTAAACGTCCCAAGGAAGCAGAAAACCCTGAAGGGGAGAAGAAGGAGGCAACCACCTTGGAAGGTGAGAAGACCCTTCCTGTGGAGGTGGAAAAGAATGGCACCCTCTCTGAGCCTGGCTCTGGCCAGGGGCCTCGCCAAGAGGAAGAAGAGGAAGAAGAGGAAGAGGCTGCCAATGAAGATGCTGAGGCCCCAGGCATCAGAAATCATGAGAGCCTGTAGCCACCAATGTTTCAAGAAGAGCCCCCACCCTGTTCCTGCTGCTGTCTGGGTGCTACTGGGGAAACTGGCCATGGCCTACAAACTGGGAACCCCTTTCCCACCCCAACCTGCTCTCCTCTTCCACTCACTATTCCCACTCCAAGCCCAGCCCATGGAGATTGACCTGGATGAGGCAGGTCACCTGGCCCTCCCTTCTAGGTCCCCATACCCCTATTATCAGAGTCAGAGCCATGTCTTCTGCTCCCTGGGAAGAGATGAGGCTATTATGTTCCTTCCACTTGGAGCTATTTTCCAGGCTTCTGCTGGGGCTTGGGCCAACTGTTTCCACCTCCTGACATCCTTTTCCCACTCTCCTAGTCATTCTGGGATTTTGGGTTGGGATCAGGGGTGGGAATAGAAAAGATGGAGCATAAACAGCAGTGTGGGCTTATGGGGCCTGGGAGGGGCAATCCTCAAATGGAGGGTAGGGGCAGCACAGGAGGGTGGCATCTTCCTGAGCTTCTGTCCTCTGCTACACCTATTATCCCAGCTACCCAGATTCAAGTAAAGTGGGACAGCTTGTAGGGGAGGGGCTCCTTTCCATAAATCCTTGATGATTGACAACATCCATTTTTTCTTTTGCCAATCCCAAGAGTTTCAGGAGTTGTAGTTTATCATCAAAAGATTTTGGGGCTTCCAAGTTGTTTGGGCCAAGGACCTGAGATCTGAAAGGTTGACTTCACGCATTTGGGTGGGAGTGTTGAGCATCTACCCCCATTTAGATCTCTGAAGCCAGAAATGGGATGCTTGGGAAGGCCCCTAGCTGCCATTTTCCCTCTCTGCACAGTGCTGAAGGCCAGCTTATAGTCATATATATCACTCAGATATAAAGGAAAAGACACCTTTTTTTAGGAAATGTTTTTAATAAAAGAAAACTACCAAAAAAAATGTGAAGACCCCAACCCTTTGTGTGCTCCACATTCTGCTCCTTCCTTCCCCATCGTTGCCCACATTTCTGAGGTGCACTGGGAGGCTTCCCTACTATTTGGGGCTTTATGACTTTCTTTTTGTAGCTGGGGCTTTGGTGTTCCTTCCAGTGTCATTTCTCATCCACATACCCTGACCTGTTCCCCTTAGTGTTGTCACCAGATCTGATTTGTAATCCACTGAGAGGACAGATGGAAATAAGTGCCCTCTCCCATCCTCTTCCTAGTGGTCTCTCTGTGTATCTCTTCAGTGTCTGGTCTCTTTTACCCTGGCACCTCTCCCCTGGGCTCTGATGAAAAATTGCTGACTGTAACTTTGGAAGTTTAGCTCTGAGAACTGTAGATGATTTCAGTTCTAGGAAAATAAAACCCATTCATTACCAAAAAAAGAAGAAGAAGAAGATGCTTCTCAGCACATCAAATCACCCTGGGCCATCCACAAAAGGCACACCTTTTCAGTTTACATTCATAAAAATTAGTTCCTGAATGACTTTTATGCCTTTTTTTTTTTTTTTTTTACTTTATTTCAGGTTCAGGGATACATGTGCAGGTTTGTTAATACAGGCAAACTTGTGTTACAGAGGTTTGGTGTACAGACCATTTCGTCACGCATGTACTAAGTAGAGTACCCAATAGTTATTTTTCCTGATCCTCTCCCTTCTGCCACCCTCCTCCCTCAAGTAGGCCCCAGTGTCTGTTGTTCCCTTCTTTGTGTCCGTTGGTTCTCATTATTTAGCTCCCACTTAATAAGTGAGAACATGCAGTATTTGGTTTTCTCTTCCTGAGTTCGTTTGCTAAGAATAATGGCCTCCAGCTCCATCCATGTTCCTGCAAAGGACATGATCTCATTCTCTTTTATGGCTGCATAGTATTCCATGGCGTATATGTACCACATTTTCTTTATCCAGTCTATCATTGATGGGCATTTAGGTTAATTCCATGTCTTTGCTATTGTGCATAGTGCTGCCGTGAACATTCGCATGCATGTGTCTTTATGATAGAATGATTTATATTCCTTTGGGTATATACCCAGTAATGGGATTGTTGGGTCTAATGGTAGTTCTGTTTCTAGTTCTTTGAGGAATCATCACACTGCTTTCCACAATGATTGAACTAATTTACCTTCCCACCAATCATGTATAAGCATTGCTTTTTCTCCGCAACCATGCTAGCATCTGTTATTTTTCTACTTTTTATTAATAGCCATTCTGACTAGTGTGAGATGGTATCTCATTGTGATTTTGATTTGCATTTCCCTAACGATTCATGATATTGAGCATTTTTTCATGTGCTTGCTGGCCACATGTATGTCTTCTTTTGAAAAGTGTCTGTTCGTGTCCTTTGACCACTTTTTAATGGGGATGGGTATTTTTTGTAAATTTGTTTAAGTTCCTTATAGATTTTGGATTTTAAACCTTTGTCAGATGCATAGTTTGCAAATATTTTCTCCCATTGTGTAGGTTGTTTGTTTGCTTTGTTCACAGTTTATTTTGCTATGTAGAAACTCTTTCGTTTTATTAGATTCAACTTGCCAATATTTGCTTTTGTCGCAGTTGCTTTTGGTGTCTCTGTCATGAAATCTTTGCCTGGTCCTATTCCAGAATTGCATTGCCTAGGTTGTCTTCCAGGGTTTTATAGTTTTGGGTTTTATATTTAAGTCTTTATTCCATCTTGAGTTTTTTGGGGTTTTGTTTGTTTGTTTTTGTTTTTGTTTTTTGAGATGGAGTCTCACTCTTGTCGCCCATGCTGGAGTGCAGTAGTGCAATCTCGGCTCACTGAAACCTCCACCTCTTGGGTTCAAGCAATTCTCTGGCCTCAGCCTCCCGAGTAGCTGGGACTACAGGTGCCTGCCACCATGCCTGGCAATTTTTTTTTTGTATTATTTTTAGTAGCTACAAGGTGTCACCTTGTTGGCCAGGCTGGTCTCGAACTTCTCATCTCAGGTGATCCACCCACCTTGACCTCCCAAAGTGGTGGGATTACAGACGTGAGCCACCACAGCCAGCCCGTCTTGAGTCATCTTGAGTTGTTTTTTGTATGTGGTATAAAGAAAGGGTCCAGTTTCAATCTTCTGCATATGACTAACCACTTATCCCAGCCCCAGTCATTTCCCCATTGCTTGCTTTTGCCAGCTTTGTCGAAGATCAGATGGTTGTAGGTGTGTGGCCTTATTTCTGGGATTTCTATTCTGTTCCATTGGTCTCTGTGCCTGTTTTTGTACCTGTACCATATTGTTTTGGTTACTGTAGCCCTGTAGCATAGTTTGCAGTCAGGTAAGGTGATGCCTCTAGCTTTGTTCTCTTTGCTTGACTTGTATATCTCTTGTAGTAGCTTGGTCTCTTGGTTCTATTAATTAACTCTTGTGGTGCTCTCATGAGGTCTTTTTCTGCTCAACTGCCTCCTCCCAGGCTCAGGCTGAATTTCCTTCTTTGGTGAAAGAGTCTAGGAATCTCAGCCTGCTTTCTCATGTTCTCTCTCTCTCTCTCTCTCTTTCTCTCTCTCTCTCTCTCGGCTTCTGTCTTCTATTTTCATGCTTAGAGTTCTACTGCCTTCCCTCCAAGTGTGGCTTTGATGCTTCAGTTTTCCCCTTTCTTGAATACAGGATCTTACTACCGTAAATGTTTTACTGAAGATCAGTGCAGAAAAATAAAAGACATGAAACATAATATAACTCAGGGAGTATCAGTGGATTGCAAGCCACAGAATTCTAATAATAATTTCTCTATCATTCCAAACTCCCTTGTGAGTTGGGTCTTTTCTCCCAGTAAGTGGAGTTTCAGAAGTGCTTCCATCCTGATTGCCTGATTGCCACTTGAGGGTACATCTTATGATGCTTGAAACCCTGTCTTCTCATCTTGAATATGGAACACAAGCATGTTCCAGAAACAAGATATCCTAAATGTCCCTTTCTGCAGTAGGCAGCAGGTATCTCTGACCTCAGAAATATCACACAAGTAACCCATTGCTGACTAAGCCTGTAAATATTTTATTGCTCACACTGCTACTCATAGCATGTGGCTTCTCTGCTGCTCAGTTTTTCCATTTTATAATAAAATTTACCCTTCTTTCCAGCTTTCAATCTTCCTGCTTTATTTTTGTATTCTGATTGGTTTCCTACTTCAATTCAGAAGAGACTTGGCCATTTCAAAGACCAAGGCAAGCCCTTCGGCCTTTTCCATTCCTCTAGGTATTGTAGCACCAAAGAACAATTGGTCACAAACATAATTCTAATACATTCTCTGGGCACAGCCACGTACAAGACTTGAGCTGGCCTCACTGCAGCCATCTCCATGGAAACCAGAAAAAAATGTGCATTTTGAGAAGCTGGAGGTCAAGTCCCTCTGGCACATATTTTTTCCACAACGAATGACACAGGTGGAAGTGATCTAAGCAAAAGTCATACAAACTAAGTCTTAGATGGACCTGCTTCTCCCCAGCCTACCATCAAAGGTTACCCTGAGCTTTTTGAACTTCCCACACTACTGCCAACTGACAGAGAGCTATCACAAACTTTCTTAGCCCCACTGCCCAGCTATCTAACTTTTTAAATTGAAATAACAGGTCTGCAGAATTGATGGACTTTTTTCTCCATCACCCAAGCATAAAATTCTCTGACCCAAGGGGCCATTCATACTTTCAAAACTGAAACAATATTATACCAAAAGAATTCACAGAATTGTGCACTGTTATGTTGTACTTGCCCCTATCATATGTAAATATCCTTGGGATTGAGCTACAAAGTGCTATAAAAAGGTACACTATTTGCAGACACTACATACAAAAATATAATCAGAGATTCTTTTTTATATTTTATTTTTAATTTTTGTGGGTACATAGTAGGTGCATATATTTATGGGGTATGTGAGACATTTTGATACAGGCTTGCAATGCATAATAATCACATCATGGCAAGTGGGGTATCCATTCTGTCAAGCATTTATCCTTTCTGTTACAAACAATCCAATTACACTCTTTTAGTTATTTTTAAATGTACAATTAAGTTATTGGCTATTTAGTCATCCTGTTATGCTATTAAATAGTAGATCTTATTCATTCTTTCTATTTTTTTACCCATTAACCATTCCCACCTGCCCCCAACCCCAGCCCCCTATTGCCCTTCCCAGCCTCTGATAACCATCCTTCTACTCTCTATGAACAAGAGACAAATTTTGATTTTTAGATTCCACAAGTAAATGAGAACAGGCGATGTTTGTCTTTCTATGCCTGGCTTATTTCACTTAATATAATGATCTCCAATTCTATCCATGTTGTTGCAAATGACAGGATCTCATTGTTTTTTATGGCTGAATAGTACTCTATTGTGTATATGTACCACATTTGCTTTTTTTTAACAGATAGTTTGAACTTTTATTTATGTTTAATTTTAAATTTTACAAGACGTCGATAGTAGCTGGCTTATTAATGTACATTATTCTTTGATATTTCAGGAAGGCACAGTGCTCAACTGTGAACTACAGAGTCCTGTAAGTTTAAAATCAGTTTGTTTCTCAACCATGTGATATCCAGGATTTTTTACAATTACTTTGAGATTTTTCCTCATCAGTAATGCAAAGAAAATTGCAATATGATTATACAATTTTTTTTTTATTTTTTTTGAGACAGGTTATCACTCTGTAACCCAGGCTGGAATGCAGGGGTGTGATTGTAGCTCACTGCAGCCTCAAACTCCTGGGCTCAGACGATCCTCCCCCAGCTTCCCAAGTAGCTGAGATTACAGGCACGTGCCACCATGCCGGGCTAATTTATTTTTTGTAGAGAGAGGGGTCTCACTTTGTTGCCCAGGCTGGTCTCCAACTCCCAGGCTCAGGCGATCCCCTGCCTGGGCCCCCCAAAGTGCTGGGATTACAGGCATGATCCACTGTGCCCAGCCTGATATACAATTTCTTTCTGAGATAGAGTCTCGCTCCGTCACCCAGGCTGGAGTGCAGTGGCGCAATCCTGGCTTACTGCAACCTGTACCACATTTTCTTTATCCAGTTATCTGTTGATAGAAACTTAAGTTGTTTCTAAATCTTACATAATGTGAACAGAGCTGCAGCAAACACAGAAAGGCAGATATCTCTTTGATATAGTGATTTCCGTTCCTTTGGGTACATACTCAGTAGTGGGATTGCTGGATCATATAGTAGCTCTATTTTTAGTTATTTGAGAAACCTCCAAATGCATCTCCATGGTAGTCGTACTAACTTACATTCCCATCAACAGTGTTTGAGGGTTCCCTTTTCTCCACATCCTCACCAGCATTTGTTATTCCCTGTCTTTTGGACTTAAGTCATTTTAACTGGAGTGAGATGATATCTCCTTGTAGTTTTGATCTGCATTTCTCTGATGATCAGTTATGTTGAGCACCTTTTCATATACCTGTTCATTATATGCCTTCTTTTGAGGAATGTCTGTTCAAATCTTTTGCCCGCTTTTTGAAAGGATTATTATATTTTTTTCCTGTAGAGTTGTTTGAGCTCCTTATATGTTCTGGTTGTTAATCCCTTGTCAGATAGGTAGTTTGCAAATATTTTCTCCCATGTTGTGGGTTGTCTCTTCATGTTATTGATTGTTTCCATTACTGTGCAGAAGCCTTTTAACTTGATGTGATCTCATTTGTCCATTTTTGTTTTGGTTGCCTGTGTTTGTGAGATACTGCTCAAGAAATTGTTGCCGAGACCAATGTCCTGGGAAGTTTGGCCAGTGTTTTCTTGTAGTAGTTTCATAGTTTGAGGTCTTAGATTTAAGTCTTTAATCCATTTTGATTTGATTTTTATACGTGGTGAGAGACAGGGATCTAGTTTTCTTCTTTTGCATAAAGATATACAGTTTTCCCAGCGCTATTGTATCAAAGAGACTATCTCTTCCCCAGTGCATGTTTTTGGTGGCTTTGCCAAAAATGAGTTCACGGTGGCTGCATGGATTTGTTTCCAGGTTCTCTACTTTGTTTCATTGGTCTATGTGTCTGTTTTTATACCAATACCATGCTGTTTTGGGTACTAGAGCTCTGTAGTATAATCTGAAGTCAGGTAATGTGATTCCTCCAATTTTAGTTTTATTTGCTCAGGATAGTTTTGGTGGTCCTGGGTTATTTGTGGTTCCACATACATTTTAGGATAGTTTTTATTCTATTTTTGTGAAGAATGTCATTGGTATTTTGATAGGGATTGCATTGAATCTATAGATTGCTTTGGGTAGTATAGATATTTAACAACTTTGATTCTTCCTATCCATGATAATGAAATATCTTTTCATTTTTTGGTGTCCTCTTCAATTTCTTTCATCAGTGTTTCATAATTTTCATTATAGAGATCTTTTACTTATTTGGTTAATTCCTAGGTATTTGATTTTATGTGTGGCTACAGTAAATCAGATTACTTTTTTATTTCTTTCTCAGATTGTCCACTGTTGGTATATACAAACGCTACTGATTTTTGTAGGTTGATTTTGTATCCTACAACTTTACTGAATTTATTTATCAGTTCTAATTTTTTTGTGGAGTCTTTAGGTTTTTCCAAATATAAGACTATATCATCTGCAAACAAGGATAATTTAACTTCTTCCATTCCAATTTGGATGCCATTTATTTCTTTCTCTTGTCTGGTTGCTCTAGCTAGGACTTCCAGTACTATGTTGAATAACAGTGGTGAAAGTGGTGTCATGTTCCAGATCTTAAAGAAAAGGCTTTCAGTTTTTCCCCATTCCATATGTTACTAACCGTGACTCTGTGGTATATGGCTTTTATTATGCACAGAAATTCTGAGTGGTTTGCACCTAGTGCAATATGTTCAAGTATGTAGAAATTTATTATCCACATACCAGGAGGGTAAACAAAGTCTATTGAGAACCAAAGACCTACGATACCCTCTTATGATCCCCAAGGGTTCCTGCATTATGGTTTCACTGGACGATCTACTTTAATTCAGTCTAGGGCTATGTTCCACTTTTTCACGGCACATACACTGGTAAAGACTACGCTTTGCCTTGGTGTGTAATTTTATTAGCCAGGATCCTTGAGGAAAACAGATACCACACATAGACTGGGTAATTTGATAACAGTTTAATAAAAAGACTTTTAAGGTAATTAATAAAAGTGTGGGAAGAATTTCTAATTAAGTATTCTGTTACTGACAACACGGAAGAGCCATTACCATGCCTAGTTTGGAAGGGTTGGGGGGTGGTCACTGGAATCCAGAGAGGATAGCAAAAATGTAGGTAACATAACAGGAGCCATGACAGTCACCAGGCAAAATAAAGTCAACAATGATGACTCTTTAGGGAAGAATCCAGAAGAATAAATACTCTGACTTTAATTATTCCCCACCTCCCAATATTGTCCCCATGCCTTCTGTTGGCCAAACCCAACCAGGGACAGAAAACCGATGAGGAAACATTGGACTTAAACTGTATTTTAGACCTAATAGACTGCTATGATTTCAAAGCCCCCTCCAAAACTCATGTTGAAATTTAATTGCCATTCAAAAACTGGAAGCATTCCCTTTGAAAACTGGCACAAGACAGGGATGCCCTCTCTCACCACTTCTATTCAACATAGTGTTGGAAGTTCTGGCCAGGGCAATTAGGCAAGAGAAGGAAATCAAGGGTATTCAATTAGGAAAAGAGGAAGTCAAATTGTCCCTGTTTGCAGATGACATGATACTATATCTAGAAAACCCCATTGTCTCAGCCCAAAATCTCCTTAAGCTGATAAGCAACTTCAGCAAAGTCTCAGGATACAAAATCAATGTACAAAAATCACAAGCATTCTTATACATCAATAACAGACAAACAGAGAGCCAAATCATGAGTGAACTCCCATTCACAATTGCTTCAAAGAGAATAAAATACCTAGGAATCCAACTTACAAGGGATGTGAAGGACCTCTTCAAGGAGAACTACAAACCACTGCTCAAGGAAATAGAAGAGGATACAAACAAATGGAAGAACATTCCATGCTCATGGGTAGGAAGAATCAATATCATGAAAATGGCCATCCTTCCCAAGGTAATTTACAGATTCAATGCCATCCCCATCAAGTTACCAATGACTTTCTTCACAGAATTGGAAAAAACTACTCTAAAGTTCATATGGAACCAAAAAAGAGCCCGCATCGCCAAGTCAATCCTAAGCCAAAAGAACAAAGCTGGAGGCATCACGCTACCTGACTTCAAACTATACTACAAGGCTACAGTAACCAAAACAGCATGGTACTGGTACCAAAACAGAGATATAGATCAATGGAACAGAACAGAGCCGTCAGAAATAATGCCACATATCTACAACTATCTGATCTTTGACAAACCTGACAAAAAGAAGCAATGGGAAAAGGATTCCCTATTTAATAAATGGTGCTGGGAAAACTGGCTAGCCATATGTAGAAAGCTGAAACTGGATCCCTTCCTTACACCTTATACAAAAATCAATTCAAGATGGATTAAAGACTTAAATGTTAGACCTAAAACCATAAAAACCCTAGAAGAAAACCTAGGCAATACCATTCAGGACATAGGCATGGGCAAGGACTTCATGTCGAAAACACCAAAAGCAATGGCAACAAAAGCCAAAATTGACAAATGGGATCTAATTAAACTAAAGAGCTTCTGCACAGCAAAGGAAACTACCATCAGAGTGAACAGGCAACCTACAAAATGGGAGAAAATTTTCACAACCTACTCATCTGACAAAGGGCTAATATCCAGAATCTACAATGAACTCCAACAAATTTACAAGAAAAAAACAAACAACCCCATCAAAAAGTGGGCGAAGGACATGAACAGACACTTCTCAAAAGAAGACATTTATGCAGCCAAAAAACACATGAAAAAATGCTCACCATCACTGGCCATCAGAGAAATGCAAATCAAAACCACAATGAGATACCATCTCACACCAGTTAGAATGGCAATCATTAAAAAGTCAGGAAACAACAGGTGCTGGAGAGGATGTGGAGAAATAGGAACACTTTTACACTGTTGGTGGGACTGTAAACTAGTTCAACCCTTGTGGAAGTCAGTGTGGCGATTCGTCAGGGATCTAGAACTAGAAATTCCATTCGACCCAGCCATCCCATTACTGGGTATATACCCAAAGGACTATAAATCATGCTGCTATAAAGACACATGCACACGTATGTTTATTGCGGCATTATTCACAATAGCAAAGACTTGGAACCAACCCAAATGTCCAACAATGATAGACTGGATTAAGAAAATGTGGCACATATACACCATGGAATACTATGCAGCCATAAAAAATGATGAGTTCACGTCCTTTGTAGGGACATGGATGAAATTGGAAATCATCATTCTCAGTAAACTATCGCAAGAACAAAAAACCAAACACCGCATATTCTCACTCATAGGTGGGAATTGAACAATGAGAACACATGGACACAGGAAGGGGAACATCACACTTCGGGGACTGTTGTGGGGTGGGGGGAGGGGGGAGGGAGAGCATTGGGAGATATACCTAATGCTAGATGACAAGTTGGTGGGTGCAGTGCACCAGCACGGCACATGTATACATATGTAACTTACCTGCACGTTGCGCACATGTACCATAGAGCCTAAAGTATAATAATAATAATAATAAAAAGAAAAATAAAAAAAGAAATTTAATTGCCATTGTAACAGTATCGAGAGTAGGGACCTTTAAGATGTGATTAGACCATGAAAACTCCACCCACATGTGTGGGTTTAATGCCTTTAAAAAGAGGGCTTTTGAGAGTGAGTTCTTACTCGCTTGTTCATCTGCTTTGCACCATGTGATGATGAAGCAATAAGGCCCTCACCAGATCTGAGCCCCTCAACCTTGAATTTCTCAGCCTCCAGAACTATAAGAAGTAAATATCTGTTTTTTAATAAATTACCCAGTATCTGATATTTTGTTATAGCAGCAGAAAACTAAGACAGAAAATTGGTACAGAAAATTTTATGTCATCAAAGTTAAGTTGTTATCAGCTAAAAATACCCTGTTATAAGGTTTTTTATGTAAGACTTGTAACCACAAAGCAATGTATTTTATGTAAGCCTTGCGGTAACCTAAAAGCAAAATCCTATAGTACATACCCAAAAGATAAAAAGTAATGAATCACAGCATACTACTAGAGAAAATTATTTAATCATGAAGGAATACATCAAGATATGAAGAAAGAAATAAAGAATCTGCAAAACAACAAGAAAAAAATTGACAAGAGAGTGGCTGGCAATATGGCCAAATAGGAACAGCTCCAGTCTGCAGCTCCCAGCAAGATCAACACAGAAGGCGGGTGATTTCTGCATTTCCAACAGAGGTACTAGGCTCATCTCATTGGGACTGGTTAGACAGTGGGTGCAGCCCACATAGGGTGAGCAGAAGCAGGATGGGGCATTGCCTCACCCAGGAAGCACAAGGGGTCGGGGAACTCTCTCCCCTAGCCAAGGGAAGCAACGAGGGACTGTGCCTTGGGGAACAGTGCATTCCTGCCTAGATACTACACTTTTCCCATGGTCTTCAAACCCACAGACCAGGAGATCCCCTCAAGTCCCTACACCACCAGGGCCCTGGGTTTCAAGCACAAAAATGGGTGGCTCTCTGGGCAGACTCTGAGCTAGCTGCAAGAGTTTTTTTTTTTTTCGTACACCAGTGGCTCCTGGAATGCCAGCAGGACAGAACCATTCACTCCCCTGGAAAGGGGGCTGAAGCCAGGGAGCCAAGTGGTCTAGCTCAGCGGATCCCACAGCCATGGAGCCCAGCAAGCTAAGATCCACTGGCTTGAAATTCTCGCTGCCAGCACAGCAGTCTGAAGTCAACCTGGGACACTTGAGCTTGGTGGGGGAAGGGGCATCTGCCATTACTGAGGCTTGAGTAGGCAGTTTTCCCGTCACAGTGTAAACAAAGGCACCAGGAAGTTCAAACTGGACTAAGCCCATCACAGCTCAGCAAAGCTTCTCTAGATTCCTCCTCTCTCAGCAGGGCATCTCTGAAAGAAAGGCAGCAGCCCCAGTCAGGGACTTATAGATAAAACTCCCATCTCCCTGGGACAGAGCACCTGGGGGAAGGGGCGGTTGTGGGCACAACTTCGGCATATTTAAAAGTTCCTGGCTGCTGGCTCTGAAGAGAGCAGCAGATCTCCCAGCATAGTGCTCAAGGTCTGCTAAGGGACAGACTGCCTCCTGAAGTAGGTCCCTGACCCCCGTGCCTCCTGACTGGGAGACACTTCACAGCAGGGATCGTCAGACACCTTACACAGGAGAGCTTGGGCTGGCATTTTGCAGGTGCCCCTCTGGGAAGAAGCTTCCAGAGGAAGGAACAGGCAGCAATCGTCACTGTTCTGCAGCCTCTGCAAGTGATAGCCAGGCAAACAGGGTCTGGTGTGGACCTCCAGCAAACTCCAGCAGACCTGCAGCAGAGGGGCCTGACTGTTAGAAGGAAAACTAACAAACAGAAAGGAATAGCATCAACATCAACAAAAAGGACCTCCACACAGAAACCCCATCTGATGGTCACCAACATCAAAGATTAAAGGTAGATAAATCCACGAAGATGAGGAAAAACCAGTGCAAAAAGGCTGAAAATTCCAAAAACCAGAACAACTCTTCTCCCCCAAAGGATCACAACTCCTCACCAGTAAGGAAACAAAACTGGACGGAGAATGAGCTTGACAAATTCACAGAAGTAGGCTTCAGAAGGTGGGTAATAACAAATTCCTCCGAGCTAAAGGAGCATGTTCTAACCCAGTGCAAGAAAGCTAAGAACATCGAAAAATGGTTAGAAGAATTACTAACTAGAATGATCAGTTTAGAGAAGAACATAAATGACCCGATGGAGCTGAAAAACACAGGACAAGAACTTCGTGAAGCATGCACAAGTATCAATAGCCAAATGGATCAAGAGGAAGAAAGGATATCAGAGATTGAAAATCAACTTAATGAAATAAAGCATGAAGACAAGATTAGAGAAAACAGAATGAAAAGGAACAAAGCCTCCAAGAAATACGGGACTATGTGAAAAAAACAAACCTACATTTGATTGGTGTACCTAAAAGTGACAGGGAGATTGGAACCAAGTTGGAAAACACTCTTCAGGATATTATCCAGCAGAACTTTCCCAACCTAGCAAGATAGGCCAACATTGAAATTCAGGAAATACAGAAAACACCACTAAGATACTCCCCGAGAAGAGCAATCCCAAGACACATAATCGTCAGATTCACCAAGGTTGAAATGAAGGAAAAAAATGTTAAGGGCAGCCAGAGAGAAAGGTCGGGTTACCCACAAAGGGAAGCCCATCAGACTAACAGCAGATTCCTCTGCAGAAACCCTACAAGCCAGAAGAGACTGGGGGCCAATATTCAACATTCTTAAAGAAAAAAATTTTCAACCCAGAGTTTCATATCCAGTCAAATTAAGCTTCAAAAGTGAAGGAGAAATAAAATCCTTTACAGACAAGCAAATGCTGAGAGATTTTATCACCACCAGGCCTGCCTTACAAGAGCTCTTGAAGGAAGCACTAAATATGGAAAGGAAAAAGCAGTACCAACCACTGCAAAAACATACCAAATTGTAAAGACCATCAACACTATGAAGGAACTGCATCAACTAACAGGCAAAATAACCAACTAGCATCCTAATGACAGGATCAAATTCACACATAACAGTATTAACCTTAAATGTAAATGGGCTAAATGCCCCAATTAAAAGACACAGACTGGCAAATTGGACAAAGAGTCAAGACCCATTGGTGTGTTGTATTCAGGAGACCCATCTCACATGCAAAGACACACATAGGCTCAAAATAAAGGGATGGAGGAATATTTACCAAGAAGATGGAAAGCAGAAAAAAGCAGGGGTTGCAATCCTAGTCTCTGATAAAACAGACTTTAAACCAACAAAGATAAAAAAGAAAAAAAAGACAAAGAAGGACATTACATAATGGTAAAGGGATCAATGCAACAAGAAGAGCTAACTATCCTAAATATATATACACCCAATACAGGAGCACCCAGACTCATAAAGCAAGTTCTTAGAGACCTACAAAGAGACTTAGACTCCCACACAATAATAGTGGGAGACTTTAACAACCCACTGTCAATATTAGACAGATCAATGAGACAGAAAATTAACAAGGATAGTCAGGACTTGAACTCAGCTCTGGACCAAGCAGAACTAATAGACATCTACAGAACTCTCCACCCCAAATCAACAGAATATACATTCTTCTCAGTACCACATTGCACTCATTCTAAAACTGACCACATAATTGGAAGTAAAACACTCCTTAGCAAATGCAAAAGAAGAGAAATCATATCAAACAGTCTCTCAGACCACAGTGCAATCAAATTAGAACCCAAGATTAAGAAACTCACTCAAAACCGCACAACTACATAAAAAGTGAATAACCTGCTCCAGAATGATTACTGGGTAAATAACAAAATTAAGGCAGAAATAAATTAATTCTTTGAAACCAATGAGAACAAATGGAGAATTGAAATATAAATAAGTTGAATTATTTCTTTTTTTTTTTTTTTTTTTTTTTTTGGGTGTTGAGGAGTAAGTTTATTGGGAAAAGACTGTCATAAAAGAGTTTTCTAAGGTAATGGTCATGTTCTATATTACAATAGGAATTGGGGTTACACAAGTGTATGCATTTACCAAACTCATCAAATTGTACACTTAAGTTATATACATTTCATTGTATGTACATTTTACCTCAAAAAAGGAGCTATAAACAAATATTAGACTCTAGTTGAGGATATGCGTGCTGAAGTGTTTAGGGGTGAAATGTACTCATTTTTGCAACTTTGAAATCCATCAATAAATAAGAATGATTGATATGTGATGTGATAAAGCAAATACAATAAAAAATTAATTATAGGGTCTAGATGTTGGGCAAATGAATGTAAACTGTACAATTCTTTGAACTTTTCTGTTTTCTTGAACTTTTTTTTTTCTTTTTTTTCTTTTATTGTAATTATTATTATTATTATTATTATTATTATTATACTTTAGGTTTTATGGTACATGTGCCCAATGTGCAGGTAAGTTACATATGTATACATGTGCCATGCTGGTGCACTGCACCCACCAACTCGTCATCTAGCATTAGGTATATCTCCCAGTGTTATCCCTCCCCCCTAGAATTATTTCTTTAAATAAATAGTTATAAGCGCACACACACACACGCACACACACACATGTTCTTTTCTTTTTTGAGACCAAGTCTAGCTCTGCATCAGGCTGGAGTAGGGTGACACAATCTTGGCTCACTGCATCCTCCACCTCCCAGGTTCAAGCAATTCTCTTGCCTCAGCCCCCCAAGTAGCTGGGATTACAGGCACACACCACCATGCCCAGCTAATTTTTGTATTTTTAATAGAGATGGGGTTTCGCCATGTTGCCACGTTGTTCTCAAACTACTGACCTCAAGTGATCTGCCGGCCTTGGCCTCCCAAAATGCTGTGATTACAGGCGTGAGCCACCATGCCCAGCCAATAAATAGGTATGTCTTAGCAAGATGTAGATTGAGATTCCTATTGAGATGTAAAATTGCAGTATGACACAATACGTACCTCAGACGAAAGCTTTAGTTCTTTCTCCAGTGGGTCTTGAAGGTGGCAAGAAACATGTATTATGAAATAAATACTCCAGTTCAGTGTCTCTGATTATCCAGATGGAATGTACACGTGTGGGAAATTGATGGGCTTGGGGAAAAGTGATTATAAGAAGTTAGGAGTATATATAAAGAAATGAAGAGCTGGCAGTGGAATGTAATAGGTTTTGTAACTTGTCTCACTTAGAAAGGGTGTAGGATTGGTTTTAGAGTTTCCAACAGCCCCAGTTTTAAGGGATGTGTCAGAAGAACCAGCTTGCATCTTGTACTCCATGATTTACACTGGTTAGCAGTGCTAACCAGAAAGATCCAAGGACCAGAAAATTCAACTCAAGATCCTCCTGAAGATTATATACGTTCATCCTTGTATAGACCAATGCCTGATGTCAAAGTGGCACTGGCTGGTATAGAAAACGCAGGGTTGAAATTCATAATGACTCTGAAAAAGGAGACCCTGTATGGACAAGTGAATGAAAATTTATAAGCTCTTTGAGTAGTACATTTAATTCACACACTTCCTCTGGAAATTGGTTTGAGGGTTTGAGGTCATGGATATTTAGGTTTTAATTTGTAGGGCTTAAAAGTGAACCCCTCAAGCCAGAATAATTTCCATGTGATTCAGCCTAATGTAAACCCTGGTTCAGAAAGCAATACACTAAATATCAAAGAATTATAATATCTACTGAATATGTATGAGCAGAAACCAGGACAATATGAGTGAGAGTGAAGTGTTAAGATCAAGAGATGGCAGAACGTAAATCCAGATATAAGAATTCATTGCCATTGGAGAATTTACCTAGGAATAGGAATATTTTTTAACTTTTACTTTGACGTAATTTCATACTTAACATGAGTTGGAAAATGGTACAGAGAATCTCCAGATTCCCAATATGTTAGAATGTTAATGTTTTTACCACATTGCTTTATCATTTACCCTCTCTCTTCCTCTCTATTCCTCCTTTCCTCCCTCTTTCTTTCCCTACACACACACACATGCACATTAATTTTTCTTAACTGCCTGAGATTAAGTTGGAGACATAATACCATTTAACCCTAAATACTTCAGTGTATATTTCCTAAAATCGAAGTCATTCTCTTACACAATTACAGCACAATTAACAAAATGAGAATATTAACATTAATACAATGATTTCAGTAAATCTATTCACCTTAACCAGAGTTAATCAGTTGCCCTAATAATCAATTGCTCCTTTACACTAAAAGAAAAGCACGGATCACAAGTTTCATAAAGTTATCACATTCATTTAGCATACTTAACTGAAATTTAATGTTCTGGCAAGGCTACCTAGAGCTAGTGCTAATATTTGCTTGGGATGGCTCCGTGAAGCTTGGTCAGGTTGATAGCCTACAGTAACCCAGGTAGAGATACCCGAACTGTCTTGACACAGTACAAAAAAGTAAGTTTAAGGGTTTAGCGTTGAATTACAGTGCAAGACGTGAAAACCCATCAACTGACTGTACATCCATGTATACGAGGAGCAACGAAAGGCACTCTATTAAGTAATGTGCTAGTGATGGAAACACTAGTATCTTTGAGAGGCTTAGCAGTGGCTGCTGTCTGTAGACTGGGGTCAATGCTCTGTTTTGCCATGGAACTGGACTGTATAATATCAATGTGGGTGTTGAGATTCTGGAATGCCAGAGGCCACATGGCAACACTGAGCCATTAACCATAATTAATATGATGTGCAGCAAGGCTGGAATGGAAATCACAATGTCTTACTGTCCAGGAATCTATGACAATTGAAAACAGGCCATGGTGTTCTCAAGGGTAAGATAGATGGGTAGTCAACTAGCTATTGTTCAATTTTATTATGATAAAAACTAGCTCTTTGTGATCAGAAGGTTGATGTCAGATGCCACATGCAAAATTGCTCTTCTTCATGCAGTTTCTAGATCTGAGTCAGTCTACAGACCCAAAATCCATTGATTCAAGTTGATGTTGGGTCACTTCAAGTATAAACAGTGAATATTCCTTTGATGTTTCACCCAATGAGGGCTTCAGCCATTTTCCAAGTTAACTGTATGCTGTGGAAAAGGGAATATTCAGACTTCTCTAGAAATATATATATACATTTTTTTTTGAGACAAGGTCTAGCTCCATCGCCCAGGCTGGAATGCAGTGGAGCTATCTCAGCTCACTGCAACCTCTGCCTCCCAGGATCAAATGGTCCTCCCACCTCAGCCTCGAGTATCTGGGACTACAGGTGCACACCACTATGCCCAGCTAATGTTTGTATTTTTTGTAGAGACAAGGTTTCACCATGATGCCCAGGCTGGTCTCAAACCCCTGAGCTCAAGCAATCCACCCATCTCAGCCTCCCAAAGTGGTGGGATTACAGGAGTGAGCCACTGCACCCAGCCTAGAAATATTATATATAAGATTTGAACTGACACTATCACAGAGAATCTGAAAAACATTTTCCTTTGATTAGTGTGGAGGATCATGGAATCCAGGTAAGAAATGGAGTTTTGGCTCAAGTCCATCTCATAAGGGGTCAAATGGATCCACACATCTGCACTGTGGCTCTTTCTCTGGTCTTTGAGTGTATAATTGAAATGCACATTCTCAAATGCTGGAAATCTTCTCTCATTATTTTCCTGACCTGTGAATTGAGGACTATCATAATAGGAACAACCACGTGAAAGCTCCCCAAACCTCCAGAAATCTAAATCAGGAGAAATATCACATTGCTAGAGGCACTGCAAAACTTAGTCTCACCATCAAAAATTTAAAAGATGTAAGGCTAGTAGACCCGATCACGTCTTTCTGAGTGCCCCCGTTTGGTCTCTATAAAATCAGGTAGTTCATGCCTCATGAGAGTGGACTACTGTAAACTTAACAAATTGAAGTCCTGATTGAAGTTGCTATTCTGGTTGTAGTATTTTTATGAAAGATGAAAGCAGTTCAACAAAATTGTAGGCACTTAATATAATGCTGTTGATTTGGCAGAATACTTTTTTCTTGATGCACATCAGCAGGAAACATTGAAAGCCATTCACTTTTGCATGTCAGAGATAGCAGAGTATATACCTTCTCTTGCCTGAATGCTATGTTAACTCTTTATTTGACATAATATCATCCATTAGGACATTGAATATTTTGAAATTCCTCAGAATGTCATTCTGATCTGCTTCATGTTAATTGAACCTGTTGAACTAGAAGTGTCAAATATCCTAGATGCCTGAGTAAGATACATGTATACCAAAAGATGGGAGATAAATGCTATATTTGTGGATCTGCTGTATTGTTGAAATTTTTAGGGATTTGCTTGTATGCCAAAAAGGAGGTAAATAAACTTCATAAAGATCCATGGGTCTGTCATATTGGTGAAGTTTTGGTGGGATGGTCTTGGATGATACTGCGACATTTTTCTAAAGTAAGGAACAAGTTGTTGCTCCTTATCACTCTCACGACCAACAGAGAGGAGCATTTATTTGGCCTCAAAAGGAAAGTCACAAGACAGATCTCCAGGACTGGAGAAAGAACATGCCCTCCTTGGTAGGGAATTATTCTGTTTGCAGACATTTTCTGCTCTGTTAATATATCCTAGTCCCAGCTACTCGGGAGGCTGAGGCAGGAGAATCACTTGAACCCAGGAGGTGGAGGTTGCAGTGAGCCGAGATCGCACCACTGCACTCCAGCCTGGGTGACAGAGCAAGACTCTGTCTCAAAATATATATATATATTTTGATATATATTTTTATATATATATATTTTTTGATATATATATATATATATATATATATATATATATATATCCTAGTCAAGATTAGACACTTGACCACAAGATATCAAGGGACTTTACAAACTAACATGACCATCATGGTCTGGGGTTTATCAAATCTATTATGTCATAAGTTTGGCAGTCATAGCCTCTATAATTTAATCCACTGTACAATGAAGTAATACATTTGGGACTGGGCTCAGGAAGGCCCAGAAGGTATGAATCAACTACATGAATAGGTAGTCCAGATGCCCACGTCACCTAACTTTGTTGCATTAACTCCTATTCTTCAACTCACACTAATAGCCTCATGAGTTGGATTGGGAGAGATTTCTATAACCAGCTGACAGAGGAGGAAGTCACATGGGCTTGACTTACAGAGAGATCAGCACAGTATGTTGACACTGGCCAGAAATGGACTATTCTGGCACATTACAACCCTTCTCAACTGGCCAAAACTGGAAGAATGGATATAAGAAAGAGATATATAGATGGACTATGACAATGGACACAAAATCCAGAGATATTTGTATCTCAAGTTAATAACCACCAGATAACATTCATTGCAGAGATATGCACCTTAACAATGAGGTGGACAAGAGACTCATTCAGTGCATCTCAGCCAGTGTCTTTGCTTATGCACAATGTGCTCATGGGAAAAAAGATCCCAACTCTGTCTGACCCCAACAACATGGATTCTTTTTCAACAAGGTTAATCCTTCTGCAACTGCTGAATGTCCCAGTCCTCCAGTAGTGGAGACAGACAATAAATCTCCAATATGGAACCTTACCTGCCAGACACCTGGTAGAATTTCAATTACATCAGACTTCTTTCAATTTTGGAAGAGCAGCAACTCATCTTTATCTGAATTGATACATACTGAGATATGTGTTTGCCTTCTTTGTCTGCAAAACCCACATCATCCCCACAATACAAGGGCTTAGAAAATGCCTGATCTTATTGACATTAAATTGTACACAATAATTTACTTTACCAAAAGGCCCATTACATTGCAAAGGAGGTGCAACAATGGGCTCATGAACAAGAGAATTCCTGGACTTACCATATCACTCAGAATCAGCAAGCTTAAAAGAATGGTGGACTGATGTGTTGAAGTCTTAGTTAAGGTACCAGCTCAGTCACAATATCTTGTGATGTAGTATAATTACCAGAACTGTAGCCAATATATGCTGTTTTCCCACATAGCTAAAAAATTTAGGTCCATATAACCCCAGTGATTGTCACTGCAGTGACCCACTTGTGGAATTTGAGCTTCCTCATTCCTGCAAACATAGGCTATGGTGGATTTGAGATACTGGTTCTAAGAGTGGGAGGTCCAGGCCGGGCGCAGTGGCTCATGCCTGTAATCCCAGCACTTTGGGAGGCTGAGGCGGGCAGATCACCTGAGATCAGGAGTTCATGACAAGCCTGGGCAACATGGCAAAACCCTGTCTCTACTAAAAATACAAAAATTAGCCTAGCGTGGTGGCGTCCACCTGTAATCCCAGCTACTCGGGAGGCTGAAGCAGAAGAATCACTTGAACTCAGGAGGCAGAGGTTGCAATGAGCCGATATCGTACCACTGCACTCCAGCCTGGGCAAAAGAGCAAGACTCCGTCTCAAACAAACAAACAAAGGAAGAGTGGGAGGTCCACTTCCACCTGATGACACAGTAAATGCTTCAATGAGCCAGAAGCCTCTATCACTATCTTGCAACTTTGAGCTCCTGATGCCTGTGGAATGACAAGCAAAGAAAAATTCCTATATTTACAGAGGTACTCACCCTCATTTCTGTCAGCAGTTAAAGTTGCTACTACACACAGAGATAGGGAGGATTATGTTTGAAACTCAGGGGATCCACTGAAGCATTTCTTAGTTCATCTATTTTCGGTGATAACTGTGAACATCCAATTTCACCAACCATGGCCCAAAAAGAGAAAGGCAAATGAATGCTTAAATCCTTCTGGGATGATCCCACTAGACAAGTAACCTAAATTAGCCAAGGTGTTAGCTAATTGTGAGGAAAGCATAAAAATGGTGGTTGTAGCCAGGCGTGGTGGCTCATGCCTGTAATCCCAGCACTTTGGGAGGCTGAGGCGGGCGGATCACCTGAGGTCAAGAGTTCAAGACCAGCCTGGCCAACATGGAGAAACCCTGTCTCTACTGAAAATACAAAAAATTAGCCGGGCATGGTGGCACATGACCGAAGCTGAGGCAGGAGAATCGCTTGAACCTGGGAGGCAGAGGTTGCGGTGAGCCGAGATCGTGCCATTGCATTCCAGCCTGGGCAACAAAAGCAAAACTCCGTCAAAAAAAAAAAAAAAAAAATGGTGGTTGTAGAGGGAGATGAGTAATATAAACTATGGTTCTGCAATGAGAACACATGGACACAGGGAGGGGAACATCACACACCGGGGCCTGTAGGGGGATAGGGGCAAGAGGAGGGAGAGCATTAGGACAAATACCTAATGCATATGGGGCTTAAAACCTAGATGACAGGTTGATGGGTGCAGCAAACCACCATGGCACATGTATACCTATGTAACAAACCTGCACATTCTGCACATGTATCCCAGAACTTAAAGTAAATTTTAAAAAATAAAAATAAAAAATAAATATAAATATGTAAACAATATGGTTCTGGGACACAATATAGTAACAGGAACTTTATGTTGGCATAATAATCCTCATTCAATAAGCCTTTTTAGGAGAGTGTAACTGGCCACCAATTTGAAGGATTGCTTCTTCATCCAAGAAAAGAAATGAGGACATGTTGTTCTCATAAAATGATGGCTCCAAATTATTGTATCAAGGGGTAGACTGCATCAGCCTGAATTTATACCCCTACTCTGTTTACACAAGAGGAGTCCTTGGCCTGCCAGACCCTTGGCTGCTTGCTCAAAAGAGATGTCTGGCTGTCACCACTATCACTTTGTCTCCAGATATCAACAACACTCATGGCCTCTCCTGGGCTGAGATCCAAACTCCCTCCAGCAGATCCTTCTTTATGCAGCTTCAGGAAAAGGTCTGGCTTTTCCACTTCTTCCAGCCTCAAATGAAGTGCCATTCCATACACTGCAGGATGTGACTTTCCGTGGATTACTGGAAACGGTGAGGTGAAACAATCTGGAAGTTCAAGAGAGTTAATCAGCTGAACCAAGGTATGGTGGTTTCACAGTGCTTATCTAGACATATCCAAGGTGATGGAGCAACCAACTATGTTTTCTTATGAAGCTGTAGAAATCTCTGTAATGTGCTACTTTATATTTTCTATCTCATCCCTTGCCACATTGCCATTTTCTGTCCGCTCTAACTGCTCTGTAATTGCAGCCCTCAATAAACCCTTAGCACAAAGCTTTGCTTCGATCTCTGTTTTCTCAAAAAGTCAGGCAAAGACACACTATGTCTCTTGATCATCAACACCATACTACATTTCCATAGGTCACAAGCCTGAAGATTCTTCCTACATGCATCCCTCTCCCTTCTACTTTTATATCTACCTCCATCACCTACCCCGCAAAGTTTAAGCACTGAAATATGATGCACAATGGCCTCTGCGATGCAGCTTCTACATCTCTACAACCATTCCTCTTGGGGTTTTCCTCCTTATGTGGTTATCTCCAGCTACAGTGATCTACTTGCAGGATGTTATATGCCTCCATCTATACCTCTTCTCATGATACCAAATTCACCCATCTCTGCTCACAGCATCCTCGGTGTTCCCTATGTTCACTTGGTTAAAAAAAAATGCAGCCGGGCAGGGTAGCTCACACCTGTAACCCCAGCACTTTGGGAGGCCAAGGCGGGCAGATCACCTGAGGTCAGGAGTTCGAGACCAGCCTGACCAACATGGTGAAACCCAGTTTCTACTAAAAATACAAAATTAGCCGGGCGTGGTGGCACATGCCTGTAATCCCAGCTAGTGAGGGGGGTGGGGCTGAGGCAGGAAAATTGCTTGAACCCAAGAGGCAGAGGTTGCAGTGAGCCGAGATCGCAACATTGCACTCCAGCCTTGGCAACAAGAGCGGAAGTCCGTCTCGAAAAAATTAAAAAATGCTACACATCACTCAAAATGGAGCTCATGGGTCATATCCTCTATGAAGCTGTACCTAACACTCCTGCTAAATATATAAAACAAAAAAAAATAGCTAACACTTATTCAGTAGTCCTTACTCTGTGCCATGTACTGTCCTGAGGGCTTTGCATGGAATGTGCTTACTTAGTTGTTACCACAACCCCATAAATTTGGTACCATTACTATCTGCATTTCACAGATAAGGAAGCTGAGGTGCAGAGGATTTAGAACACATAGGTATTCTGGCGCAGATGCTCCTGGACTTACTTACCATTGTAAGTTGAAAATATCAGAAATCAAAATGCATTGAATACATCTAACCTACCGAACTCCATAGCATGCCCAGAACATTGACATTAATGTAGCATTGGGAAAAATCATCTAACACGAAGCCTGTTTTATAATAAAATGTTAAATATCTCATGTAGGGGTATGAGTTGTGTACCCTCATGATCACATTGCTGCCTGAAAGCCGCAGCTTGCTGCTCTGCGCAGCAGGGCAAGAATCTGGTACCGCATATCACTAGCCTGGGCAAAGGTCAAAATTCAAAGTACGGTTTCCACTAAATCCACTAAGTACGTATCATTTTTGCATCACCATAAAGTCAAAAAATCTTAAGTGAAATCATCGTAAATGGAGGACTATCTATATTTAAATGAACATCTGTGCTTTTCTTAATCACCCTCTCTTGCCTCTCCATTACACTAGTCAGCCTGGCCGGGCATGCTGTCATCTCTATGGTCTTCTATCAGAGCACTAACCATGTTTGCGTCTCTTCTTTGTTCATACGTGTACCTCTTCAGTAGACTGAGTTGCTGGAGTTGAATATGTAGATATCATTACTGTGTGCCTAGCACAGAGCATAAGATCTAGTGCAGAGAAGTTATCTGATAAATGTTGGATAAATAAATGTTAATTAATCTGGTACAATCTTGAGAATGACAGAACTTAGACCTAAGTTTGTCATTTTACAAAACACTCTCCCAAGAGTTATCTTCTTTTGTCCTTTCTATATCTTGGTAAGACGTTTATTCTTAGCAAGGCTTGAATACAAATATTTGTACACAAATCCCTATGCTTTACCTAAGTGTATGTATTGGCTCCTCTGGTGGTCTCTCTGTGACATTAAGAGACACATTGGAAACAATTTCAAATTTTCTCAATCTTCTGTCCCACAAGCTAGGTAAAACACCTATATCTGTGGAATTCTTTAGACAGATAATCAGGCTTAGGCAGAATTTTATAGGCCCAAAATTACGTTTTATCAGAGTAGATACATTGCAACAGAAAATAAGATTAAACACGCCATCTAATGTAAAGAAAAATTATGAGTTGTACTGGCTAATATATACAAATGTACTGTTTCCAATAGTTAAAGTGAATAGTACTAAGCATTGCAAAAGTCCTTACTTTTAACGTTAAAGATCCTTCACCTCCCTCAGCAACCCTAGAGTAGAAGCTTTTTGAAATTACCCTTTGTAATCCTCTTAGCAGGATTTACCAACATTTAAATCTATTACATATGTCCTTTAGTTGAAATGTTTAAGCTCACTGAAAGTGTTATTATTTTTCACTCAGACAACTTAATGGAATGGGCCAGAATTAAAATCATCGTCACAACTTGAAAATGTGAATGTCACATCCTGAAAATTACCATCTTTCATATAAACAAGCAGTCATGCAAACATTGACTAAACTTCTAATATGTACTAGGCACTGTGCCTATCAGGATGGAAACAAAATAAACTCCATGTGGGTGAGGATGCTTTTTAACTCACCGTTGTTTAAACATAAATTAGCACTATGCTTGGCAAGTTGGAGACACTCAAAAATACTGACAGAATATATAAGTAAAATATGACAAATGCATTGTCCCTGCCCTTGAAAATATTACAGTATACAATATTTGAGACACACGAGAACTTATCTTGAGCCCATGGGCAAGCTCATGCTCCACAATTGTGCATGAGCATGTGTGGAGCTGCAAGTCCACCTCAGGAAAGCTAATTAGTATAATGGGATGGGGAGAGCATGCGGTCATGATGGAACGTGTTAAGGGACACGTTCTTTTTAAGGGTTTTTTGTTTTGTTTTGATTTGTTTTGTTTTGTTTTGTCTTTGACGGAGTCTCGCTCATTCGCCCAGGCCGGAGTGCAATGGTGCGATCTCGGCTCGCTGCAACCTCTGCCTGCAGGGTTCAAGTGATTCTCCTGCCTCAGCCTCCCAGTAGCTGGGATTACAGGCACCCCTACCACACCCGGCTAATTTTTTTGAATTTGTAGTAGGGACTGGGTTTCACCATGTTGGCCAGGCAGGCCTTGAACCCCTGACCTCAAAAGATTCACCCGCTTCGGCCTCACAAAGTGCAGGGATTACAGGCGTGAGCCACCATGCCCGGCCCGGGATTTCATTTCTTTAGTTTGTCCCTTTTGAGAAAAAAATCAGGTTGTGGGATGTGGAAGCTGCTCATTTGTGAAGAGTTCAGATCTTGCATCTTGTAGTTTGAGTCATTCTGTGAACTCTGTCACTCAGAGGGAGATCATAGCACAGGGCCATGACATAGTAGTTGCTTTGTATGTATAGTGGAGTGAGGAAAATTGAGTTAAATGAAATAGCTGCCCTCAAACTCAGGAGTTAAAGAGGAGACTTCCAGGCAAGCTCTCTATCACCATCTTGTGGTCTCTACCAGCATCATATGCTTGTGCAGGACACCCAACCCCACATTTACAGAGGGGTGAGAGGGGAAAAGAGGCTTGGTAATAGTGTGGGGGCAGAAAAGCTCAGAAATGTTCTCTAAGGGCAGGACTGGCTCTCACTTTGGTGAATCTACCCAGGATTCGGTGGGTACACTGACCCACAAGCAAGGGCCTTAGGAGTCCATTCTCTGTTTACAAAGGCACATCTCTGAGATGGAGGTAGGCTGAGAAAGTGACTTCTTCTCAGGTGTCTAGGTCATCCCAGGACTAGGAGAACACAGTCCAGGAAAGTTCCTGGCATGTCTTCCCAATGGCAAAGCTAAGCAATTGGGGTAAAGGTGAGAAATTGAGCGCCACATCACAACTGTGTGAAAACAAAAGGAGGCTCCTGATCTGAAAATGGCAAGATTAGGAGAACATGTGGTCCTGGTCCTGAAACAAAAGGGACATATTGTATAAGGACTTGTTATCTCAATCCTGGAATGTTACATTTGCCCCACCTATTCATACACCTCAAAAAGACAGGGATGACATACTACATTTTGTTTATCCATTCATCAGCCGTAAAAAGGAAGGAAGAAAAAATATTGATACATGTGATTACATAAGTGGACCTTGAAAACATCATGCTAAGTGGAAGAACTTAGAAACAAACTTCTACTTATTGTATGATTCCATTTAAGTGAAATACACAGAATAGGTAAATTCATAAACACAGAAAATAGTGGTTGTCAGGGGCTGGGAGTAGGAGTCGGGAATGAGCAATGACTGACGGGTATGAAGTTTTCTTTTGAGGTGATGAAAATGTTCTGGAATGAGATAATGGTGATTGTTGCAAAGCTTTGTGAATATACTTTAAAAAACACTAAATTGTGCAGTCTAAAAGGGTGAACATTATCATATGTGATTTAGATGTCAATTTTTGGAAACGATAAAAAAGAAAATGTAAGACAGATACAGGAAGGAAATTCCGGGGCAACATGAATATTGTGCACAATTCTCTGTGGCAGGTGAGCCATTGGGAAACCATGGAGCCTGTCACTAGTCATTATCAAGTAGTATAATATACTTGAGTGGGCACAAGATTTCCTATGGAAAGCGTAGCTAGTGTCACCTGGGCAGCATTTTCTGCGTGGTATCTGATTCTGTGCTCCCAGGATCAAAGATTTATGCCAGAGGGGAAAGTTTTTGACCGTGAATTGAGGGATGAGCTTCTACTGACCACGTTCCCGGAGAACACTATAGCTCCAGAAATATACTGTTAAGGCCTGTCTCAACCAGTGCATAGTAATAAAATCAACACTAAGACTTTGTAGAAAACTCAGACCAAAAAGCAGTTACCAACTGCCAGACATAGTTGATGACGCCAGAGACACAGTCCATAGTCAAAACCTAGGAGCTCAAGATGGGAAATGCCAAGAAAAACAGATAATGACTGAGGCCTTACTCTGCAGGCCAAGATGACAAATTAGAATAGCTAACATATATTGGGTGCTTGGTTATGTGCCAGGCATTGTCTTAAGTGTTTTAGAGATATTCATTTATTTCAGCCTCACAATAACCTCATGACATAGGTACGCTATGACAATCCTCATTGAGTACGTAAGGAAACCTGAGCAGAGAGAGGTTAACTAACTAGCTCAAAGTCAAACCGCTACTAAGATGTGACACCAGTCTACAGCTAAGCCTACAGTACTGTTAGTTGTTGGCGTCAATTATGCTAAGGTCAAAAGAGCAGCTGAACCCCCAGTCCCCTACTATGTGGGGAGGGAGGCAGTAGGTACAAGAAACATGGAGAGAGCCAAAGACAGCGACATCCCCAGCGCCTATGCTATCCATGTTATTTGTGGAAATGCTCAGTCACACTGTGGGATCTGGAAGGGCAGAAGACTGTAAAGGGAGGAGTATCCCAGGTGGCAGCAGAAAGTAGTTTCCAGCCTTCATTCCTTCTCACATTCCTGTGAGAGATATGGGGGCGCTATTTGGTCCTGAGCCCTAATTTCACCCACTGAACAGGAAAAACAGCCCTGGAAGAGGTGAGGGGTGCTGCCAAGACGTCTTTCACCATCTCATGGCCACTGAAACGTATGACACCCGACGCAGAACCTGCCAGGGGGGAAACTCCCAGGTGGGAGACTGAGAGATGTGGGGAGCAGGGGCTTCTAACTCAGGACTTGGTAGGGGATGGGAGGGGAGGTTCTGAGAAAGCAAAACTCCTAGAATCCTCTGTATCAGCAATTCTAGTGCATTTTCCCGCAGCTGCCATAAGATCCGCAGTGGGATTTGGAACACATACAATGTAAGGGCCACAGCTGGAGGGTTGGGAAGTGATGGCAAGAGAAGCAGGCTCCTGCTGCGAGTGGCTCCAGCTGGGGGAACTCCATCCACGAGAACTTCTTGGTGGAGTGTAGGCTGTCTTGGCATGGAGAGGACAGGGGCGGCCCCTTCCCTGAGAGAATCCTGTTGAGCCCCTCACCTTTTGTTGGCCATCTGGGCCTGGCCTGGGGCCCCCGGAGTCCTCCTTCTGCCCAGTAGCCTGGGTTCCCTCTGAGACCGGGCCCAGCCCATCATGCTCTCCTTTCTGCCCTCTGGAGTAAGGCCCAGGTACCCTGCCTGCTCCCCTCTCCATAGCTGCCACCTCCTACTCCACCCTGTGGGTTCAGCTGTCCCTCAGGAACATGGCTGCCAAGGGGGCCGCAGCCAGCCCAGCTCCTCCCTCTCCTGGGACCCAGGTGGCCGGCCCTGACCCTTCCTGATCATAAAGGCTTCACTCCGCTCCTGCTCTGGCAGGGAGGCATTCAGGGCACACACAGCCAACTGACACCTCCGGAGCCACAAACAGCAAAGATCCTTCCAGAGGGCTCACAGTCACCACCACTGGCCTACAGGTTCCTCCTGCCTTTTGACTCAAAGATGCCATGTGTAATCTCTCTATATTTCAGAATAGCAGCCCCCCACTTTGTTCCTGACCCCAATCCATCCTACTATGCACTGCTTATCTGAAGCAATATGTATTCCTTCTCGGCACAACCCTTATCTTCACATTTGCTTCCACCTCTCCTTCCACCCCTAACTTGACCTCTATCCCTGATTCCAACCTAATCCCTTACCCTATGTAAAATCAGTGCTTCCTATTATCAAGGAAATGAAAAACAGACATCTTCAACCCTCACAAAATTCCCAATCCATCCCGTCCCTAACTATGATCCTAACACTCAGAATAATTGCAAAAATCCTGCGTTGTGGACACACCTGACCCTCGCTCACCCCATCTCTGACTCTCACTTGATCCCTGACTGCTACCAAGACCCCTTTCACCTATAGATCACTCTTTTTCTACATTCACGTGATTGCCAAAGCACACATCCCTGGTTTCATCCTGTCATTAGTCCTGACCATCTTTAACTGTCAGCAACTAGTAGACACACACCTAATCCTTTATCCTTTTTAATGCCAATGATTATGTGCTTATAAAGTAACATAAGTAATATTCCCAAACTTTAATCCGTCCCTAACCATCATCCTATTTAAAATTATTCTTTTTATTAAGTTATGGGGACACAACTTTGTTCCATAAATGGAAACAAGAAAAAAAATCATCATTTTAGGAGAATGAGATGAGAGTTGAGGTTGTTTGTTTGTTTTTGAGATGGAGTCTCACTCTGTCACCCAGGCTAGAGTGCAATGGCGTGATCTAGGCTCACTGCGACCTCCGCCTCCCCTCCGGGTTCAAGCAATTCTCCTGCCTCAGCCTCCTGAGTAGCTGGGATTATAGGCACCCACCACCACTCCTGGCTAATTTTTATATTTTTAGTAGAGGTGGGGTTTCTCCATGTTGGCCAGGCTGGTCTCAAACTCCTGACCTCAGGTGATCCTTCAGCCTGAGCCTCTCAAAGTGCTGGAATTACAGGCATGAGCCACCATGTCCGACAGAGAGTAGAGATTTTAATGAATGAGAGAGAGAGAGAGAGTATGTGTAGGGGAGTTCATGCTTTCTTCCTCTCTCCTCCTTTCTCTACCGCCCAACTCTTATCCTCACCTTCTCTGCCAATTCTAACTATCCTTTGTCATTTAGCACCCTTATCTTCCAAAGTCTGGCTGCAGAGGAGGTACAATAGCCACTCCCCACTCCCCCCACCTTGAGACCCCAGATGGTCAGCACCTAGAAAGTTCTTATTTTGAGAATGTGACTATTGACCCTGCAGGACAACATTCTGAGCATAAAAGCGCTACCAGATGCAGAAACAAGGGTTTAAAAGAACCTAACAGAGGTCGCAAAATCAACATCTTGGGTCGTAGGTTCCGTAGTTTCCAACTTCATTTTGATGGCAGGATAGTCCTGACCCAAGATCCCAGTGGTCTCTCGCATGCTCCTCTATTTTCCCTCTTCTCACCTTGCTGTCTTTTAAGAAATCAAGACTGGAAGATACACAGTAGTGAGAAGATGTCCAGGAGGTGCCTCCTTGATTCTGTGGTCTGGAAGGTCCTCCAGAAAGGGTGAACCTTCGTACCCACCCATGCACCCCGGCTCCAACCCTATTTCCTAGGCATCTGCCTTTCACTGAGGAATGATTTCCACTGGTTTCCTGTAAGGCCATGTCACAGATACGGTTAGAACTTGTGACTGGATCTCATTCTTCTCTGCTTCTGGGGCCTGGCCTGACATGAAATGCTAATCTGGTCTGGCTTACGTTTACGTCAGTGAAGCCATCCTCATGCACATTAGACCACAGTGGGGTTTCTAGAACATGTCCTGTCCCTACATAGGAGACACTATGGGTCAAGGTATCTTTGGTCCTAGATGCAGGGAATAGCAGACTCTTTCTGTAAAAGGCCTGATGGTGAATCATTTAAGCTATGCAAGCCACAGGTGGCCTCAGTCACATAGCTTCCATTTTTTCAAGCAAAGCTTTAAAAATGTAAAAATCACTCTTAGTTTTCAGGCCTTACAAATACAAGTCACTGGCCACATCGGTTCTGTGAGTTAGCTTGCCAACCCCTGGCTTAGACATTCATTCTCACCTCTCAAATCCATCAAAGCCCTCCCTCCTCTCCTGGGCTTTCCACAGCACAAGTGCAGGTTTATAATGAATTTCCTCACCATGAGTACCTGAAAAGAGACTATGGAATTGAGTTTTGTGTACAGTGTGAGGGAGAAGTAAAGTTTCATTTGCACGCACAGATGCCCAGTAATCCCAAGACCACTCATTGAAAACTCAGTCATTTCCCCCACAGAATTGAAATGCTGCAGCTGTCATATATCACATGTTTTATTTTAAAAGCTATGGCTTTCTCATCAGTGACTATGGAGGCTACAAGACAGTGTCACGTCCTCTTGAAAGTGCTGATGTGAAAAAAATATCAACTCAGAGCTCTCCATCATGGAAAATATCTACAGACGAAGGTGAAATAAATGTTTTCAGACAAAGACAACTAAGATTCTTTGTCACTGGTAGGCATACAATAAAACAAATGCTATAGGACATTCTTCAGGTTGAAGAAAACTACATCAGAGGAAAACACAGATCTTCCAGAGCCAGAACATGTTCCAGAGTAAAGAACATCAGAAAATTTTAGTGTCTGAGCATGTACAAAAGACAATATTTTCACTTAGTTCCTTTAAAATACACTTGAATGCGTAAAGCAAAAGTTCTAACATCATTTTGCTGTGTTTATAATGTATGTACATAAATTACATATGACAATAATAGTATAAAGGACACTGAGGAATAGTAAAGTATATATATATTGTTATAAAGATTTTACATTCTGTATGAGGTGGTAAAATATAAACTCTAAGTACATTATAAAAAGTTAAGGACACATTTCACCATGTTGGCCAGGATGGTCTCGATCTCCTGACCTTGTGATACGCCCGCCTCGGCCGCCCAAATTCCTGGGATTACAGGGGTGAGCCACCGGGTCTGGCCAGCTTCCCTACTTTATGAGGTTTTGGGACTCAGAATGGCTTCCTGGCTCCTCAGCTTGCAGATGGCCTATTGTGGCACTTCACCTTGTGACCGTGTGAGCCAATTCTCTTAATAAACTCCTTCATATATTCATCTAGCCTGTTAGTTCTGTCCCACTGAAGAACCCTGACTAATAGATATGCCACATTTTGTTTATTCACACACCTGGCAATGGAAATTTGGATTTTTTTCCAGATCGAGGCTGCAATAAATAACGCTACTACAAATATTTGTGTATGTCTTTGTGCAGACATATATTTTCATTTCCCTTGGATAGTGTCACATTTAGAATGTGTCCCCCAAAATTCGTATGTTGAAACGTAATCAACAGTATGATAGTATTGAGAGGTGGGGCCTTTAGGAAATAATTGTCACAAAAGAAGAGCCCCAGGGACAGAATTAGGGCCTTTATGAAATGATTTGAGGGAATGGGTTCATCCCTTCCTGTTGCTTCCACCATGTGAGGACACAGCATTTATCCCTTCCAGAAGATGCAGCAACAAGGCACCCCCTTGGAAGGTGACAGACTGGACCCTCGCCTGATACCAAACCTGCCAGTATCTTGATCTGGAACTTCCCAGCCTCCAAAACTGTGAGAAATAAATTTCTATTGCTTATAAATTACCCAGTCTGTGGTATTATGTTATAGAAGCATGAGTGGCTTAGGACAGGTAGATACCTTAAAGAAGACTAGCTGGGTCATATCCTGAGTTTATGTTTTCTTTTTAAAGAAATTGCTCATGCCTGTTATCCCAGCACTTTGGGACACCAAGGCAGGCAGATGACTTGAGGTCAGGAGTTCGAGACTAGCCTGGCCAACACAGCAAAACCCCATCTCTACTAAAAATACAAAAACTAGCCAGTCATGGTGGCGGGCACCTGTAGTCCCAGCTACGTGGGAGGCTGAGACAGGAGAATTGGAAGGCTGAGAGAGGAGAATCGCTCAAACCTGGGAGGTGAAGTTGCAGTGAGCCAAGATCATGGCATTGCACTCCAGCCTGGGCAACAGAGCAGGACTCTGTCTCAAAAAAAGAAAGAAAAGAAAGAAAGAAAGAGAGAGAGAGAGAGAGAAAGAAAGAAAAAGAAAGAAAAAAAGAGAAGGAAGGAAGGAAAGAGAGAGAGAGAAAGAAAGAAAGAAAGAAAGAGAAAGAAAGAAAGAAAGAAAGAAAGAAAGAAAGAAAGAAAGAAAGAAAGAAAGAAAGAAAGAAAGAAAGAAAGAAAGAAAGAAAGAAAGAAAGAAAGAAAGAGTCAAACTTTTTTCCAAAATGGTGAAAAACTTTTATATTCTCACTGGCATGTCTGAAATTTCCAGTGTCTCTACACCCTCAAAAATGTGAAATTATCTGGTTTTCTTATTATAGCCATTCTAATGAGTGTAGTTTTATCACCTTGTGGTTTCAATTTGCATTTTTTTAATGGCTAATGATGTTTGGTCATATTTTCATGTATTTTTATCCATGCATGTATCTTCTTTAGTAAACTATCTATTAAATATTTGGCTCATTGTTATGAACTGAATACCTCCTAAATTTGAATCTTGTAGCCTAATTCCCAATATGATGATATTTGGAGGTGGGCCTCTGGGAGTTAGTTCATGAGGGTAGAGCCCTCAGGAATGGGATTGGTGTCTGAGACGAGACATGACAAAGATTATCTCTCTCTTAGCCATGTGAGGATATAGTAAGATGGAAGCTGTCTCTAAGTCAGGAAACAGGCCCTCACCAGACACCAGTTTTGCTGTCACCTTGATCTTAGCTTCTCAGCCTCCAGAACGGTGAGGGATGAATGCATGTTGTTTAAGCCACCCAGTCTATGGTATTTTTGTTACAGGAAATCTACCTATTTTAATTTTTTTAATTATTATTGAGTTTTGAAAGTTCTTTATAGAAGAACTTGCATACAAGTCCTCTAACAAATATGTTTTAGAAATATTTGTATAAGCCATGGCTTACATTTTCATTCTATTAACAGTGTCTTTTGAAAAGCAGAATTTTATAATTTTAACTATGTCCAATCCAATTTGTCAATCTTTTGTTTATGGATTAGCCTAATCCAAAAACAAAGATTTTCCCCCATTTCCTTCTAGAAGTTTTCTAGTTTTTGCTCATATACTAGGGTTTGTGTGGCCAGGTGTGGTAACTTACACCTGTAATCCCAGCACTTTGGGACGCCGAGGTGGGCGGATCACTTGAGGTCAGGAGTTTGAGACCAGCCTGGCCAAAATGGTGAAACCTCGTCTCTACTAATAATACAAAAATTAGCTGGGCGTGATGGCACATGCTTGTAATCCCAGCTACTCGGGAGGCTGAGGCAGGAGAATCACTTAAACCCAGGAGGCAGAGGTTGCAGTGAGCTGAGATCACACCACTGCACTCCAGCCTGGATGACAGAGCGAGACTCTGTCTCAAAAAAAAAAAAAAGTTAAGGTCTGTGATCCGTTCTGAGGTAACCTTTATGTGTGATTATGTGAGGTAACAGTTTAAGTTCACTTGTTGCATATGGATAGCCAAATGTTCCAGCACCATTCCCTGAGAAGATCATCTTTTTTCTTAATGATCTGTGCTAATATCTTTGCCAAAAATCAAATGAATACAGATGCAAGGATTTATTTCTGTACTCTCCATTCTGTTCCATTTATGTATATGCCTATACTTTTGCCAATTCTCTACCGTCCTGATTACTATGGTCTTATGGTAAGTTTTGCAATCAGTTAGCATATCTTTCAACTTTGTACTTTTGCAAAAATTGTTTTGGCTATTCTAGGTTGTTTGCATTTCCATATAAATTTGAAAATCATCCTATCAATTTCTATTGGAATTTTGATGGGGATTGATTTGAATTTATAAATAAATTTAGGTACTATTGCCATCTTGACAATAATGAGCATTTCGACTTATAAACATAGAATGTGTCTCTGTTCATTGCCTTCTTTCGCTTCTCTCAACAGTGTTCTCTCAACTATAGTTCATGGACAAGTCTTGTGCTTCTTTTGTCATTTTTTTTTTTTTTTTTTGAGACGGAGTCTCACTCTGTCTCCCAGGCTAGAGTGCAGTGGCACGATCTTGGCTCACTGAAACCTCTGCTGCCCGGGTTCAAGCTATTCTCCTGCCTCAGCCTCCCCAGTAGCTGGGATTACAGGCACCTGCCACTGCGCCCGGTTCTTTTGTCAATTTTAACCCTAAGTATTTTTTTTCTTGTTGATGCTGTGGTGAATGGCATTGTATTTTTAATTCAATTTTCTGGTTAATTGCTGGTATACAGAAATATCAATTTTGTATATTGATATTGTGTGATGTAAATTTATAAAACTCAATTACTAGTTCTAGTAGTTTTCATGCATTCCTTGATGTTTTCCAGAAAAAAAAAAGGGAGTTTTAATATTTCCTTCCTAATCCAGATGCATTTAATGTCTGTTTTTGAACTTGATTGCACTGGCTAAAAAATCCAGTAAAATGTTAAAAGAGAAGTGGCAAAAGTGAACATCTGTGCCTTGTTAGTAATCTCAGGAGGGAAGAAACAATACATTTCTTCAACATTACATATGATGTTAGCTCTGGGTTTCTCATGGATGCCCTTTATCAATTTGAGGAAGTCTTCTTCTGCTCCTAGTTTGTTGAGGCTATTTATCATAAATGTGTGTTCCATTTTTATAAATATTTTTATGCATCTACTGAGAAAATTATGTGATTTTAATCTTATGTTCTACTAACATTGTGCAGTACTTAGTTGACTTTTGAATATTAAACCAACCTGGTTTTCATGGGATTAATCCCACTTGGTCATGACATATAATCCTATTTATATGTTGTCAGATTAAGTTTACTAATATTTTAAGTGTTATATCCATGACCATGAAGGATATAAAGGGTCTATAGTCTTCTGTTATTCTGATGTCTTTTTCTGGTTTTGGTGTCAGAATAATACTGGCTTCACAGGATGAATCAGAAGTGTTTTCTCAGCCTCTATTTTTGAAACAGTTGTGAAGCACTGGCATTATTATTTCTTTTAAAAATATTTGATAGAATTCACCAGTGAAGCCAACTTGGTTGGAATTTTTCTTAGTGTAAGTATTTTTGATTATTAATATATTTACTTCTGTCGTAGGTCTAGTCAGATTTTTTACGGTTTTTTTCTTTTTTTTTTTTTTTTGAGATGGAGCCCTGCTCTTGATGCCCAGGCTGGAGTGCAATGGCGCGATTTCGGCTCACTGCAACCTCTGCCTCCTGGGTTTCAGTGATTCTCTTGCTTCAGCCTCCCGAGTAGCTGGGATTACAGGTACCTGCCACCACACCTGGCAATTTTTTTTTTTTTTTTTTTTTTTTTTTGTATTTTTAGTAGAGATGGGGTTTCACCATGTTGGCCAGGCTGGTCTCCAACTCCCAACCCCAGGTGATCCACCCACCTTGGCCTCCCAAAGTGCTGGAATTACAGGTGTGAGCCACTGCACCCAGCCAGATTTTTAATTTATTCTTAAATAAGTTTTAATAATTTGTGTTCTTTGAGAAATTTGACCACGTCATCTAAGTTGTGTAATTTTCTGTCATGTTCATAATATTCCCTTACAATCCTTTTAATTTATGTGGGATCAGTAGTATCCCAATGTCCCATTTTCATCACTGATTTTGATAATTTGTACCTGTTCTCTTTTTTTAATTTCTTTTAAAGAGATTGCGGAGGGGGGTCTCACCCTGTTGCTCAGACTGGAATGCAGTGAGGTGATTGTAGCTCACTAAAGTCTCAGACTCCTGGGCCCAAGTAATTCTTTGCCTCAGCCTACCACATAGCTGGGACGACAGGCACGTGCCACCATGCCTGGCTAATTTTTAAATTTTTTGTAGAGACAGGGCCTTCATTTGTTACCCAGGTTGGTCTCGAACTCCTGGCTTCAAGTGATCCTGCTGCCTTGGCCTCCAAAAGTGTGTTTTTTTCCCTTGGACTCTTAAATAAATATTTTTTTGGCAGGGCGTGATGGCTCGCACCTGTAATCCCAGCACTTTGGGAGGCCAAGGAGGGCAGATCTCTTGAGGTCAGGAGTTTGAGACCAGCCTGGCCAACATGGTAAAACCCCATCTCTACTAAAAATCCAAAAATTAGCCAGGTGTGGTGGCACGCACTTGTAGTCCCAGCTATTCAGGAGGCTGAGGCAGGAGAATCTCTTGAACCCGGGAGGTGGAGGTTGCAGTTAGCCGAGATCATGCCATTGTACTCCAGCCTGGGTGACAGAGTGAGACTCCATCTCAAAATAAATAAATAAATGTTTTTCGATTTTTGTATTTTTTTCATAGAATGAATTTTGATGTTATTGACTTTCTTCCCTTGTTTTACTGTTTTCTATTTCTTTCATTTCTATTCTAGTCTTACTGATTTACTTTCTTCTGCTTGTTTCGGACCTAGTTTGCTTTTCTTTTTCTAGCTTCTCAAAGGGCAAATGAGGTTTGAAATCATTATTTTCTGATATAGAGTTTAAACCTATAAATATCTTTGTAAGTATTGCCTTAGTTGCAGTCAATAAATTTTGATATGTTGCTTTAAATTTCATTCTACTAAAAATATTTCCTAATTTACTTTATGATTTCTTCCTTGACCCATCCCATTTGTTATTCAGAACTATGGCGTATAATTCCGTGGAATTTATGGATATCCAGATTTTATTCTTTTCTTATTTTCTAATTTACTTCCATTCATACTTTGTATGACAGGAATCTTTAAATTTCCTGAGGCTTGTTTTATGATCCATCACATGTTCTGTCATAATGTTCCATGTGTACATGAAAAGCAGGTGTATACCACAGGCTTGTGTGAAGTGATTTTATATATCAGTTAGGTGAAGCTAGTTGATGTTGTCTTATCAAGTGTTATATATTCTTGCTGGTTTTCTATCCACTTGCTCTACCAGTTATTGAGAATGAGGAATAAAAATGCCCCCCCTCCTTTTTTTTTTTTTTTTTTTTCAGATGGAGTCTCGCTCTGTTGCCCAGGCTGGAGTGCAATGGCATAAACTTGGCTCACTACAACCTCCACCTCCTGGGTTCAAGTGATTCTCCTGCCTCAGCCTCCCGAGTAGCTTGCATTACAGGTGCCTGCCACCATGCCTAGCTAATTTTTGAATTGTTAGTGGAGATGGGGTTTCACCATGTTGGCCAGGCTGGTCCTGAACTCCTGACCTCAGGTGATCCACCCGTCTCTGCCTCCCAAAATGTTGAGATTACAGGCGTGAGCCACTGCGCCCAGCAAAGTGCCCCATTATTATTGCTGAATTGTGTGGTCCTTCTTTTATTTATGGCACTTTTTGCTTTATGTATTTTGAAGATTTGTTGCAAGCACGTATACATTTATAATTGATCTAGCTTCAGGATTTATTAACTCTGACACTATTATGTAATTTTTATCTGTGTATTCCATAATATTCTTATCATGAAGCCTTGCCATAAATCTATTTCTTCAGATATTAATGTAGCCACTCCACCTTTCTTATGATTACCATTGACACCATATATCTTTTTTCCATCCTTTTACTTTCAACCTATTTGGGTGTTGATTTAAGACACGTCTCCTGTAGGTAGTATAAACTCAAATCTTGCTTTTTTATCCACCTAATGATCTCCATCTTTTAATTTTGGTGTTTAAATCACTAAAATTTAATGCAGTTTTTTATATAGTTGAATCTAAATTTGCCATTTGGGTATTTGGTTTCTATATATCTCCTGTCTGGATTTGTTCCTCTGTTCCAGATTGACTGCATTCTTTTGTGTTCAGTAAATATTTTTAACTTTTCACTGTATATTCACTAAATATTTTTATGTACCACTTTAACTTCTCTTTGAATTTTTAATTATGTTTTTGATTTATTTTAATAGTTGTTCTAAGGGTTACAATATACATTTTAACCTATCAGAATATACATCAGCTTAATACTAACTTACTTCAAGTAAAACATAGAAACTGCTCATATTTATTTCCAAACCCCTCCAACATTGGGCTGTTATCATATAAATTACAGTTATATATTTTAAAACCAACAGTACAATGTAATAATTATTGCTTCACATAATCTTAGGTCATTTAGATAATATAGAAAAAAAATGAAAAAACAATACATAGAGTCTTTTTTATATTAACCCAGCTATTTACCATTTCCTGTGCTCTTCATTTATTCTTGTGGATTCAAGTCACCATATAGAGTCATTTCCTTTTAGACTGAAGGACTGTTTTTAGTTATTTCTTGTAATACAAGTTTGCTAGTAAGGAATTTTATCAGTCTTTATTTCACCTTGGCAGAATGTCCCTATAGATGGACCTGGGAAAGAAATATGGAAGCAGCCACAGGCCAGACCAAAACAGGGTTTGTATTAGTGCATCCTTGCATTGCTATTAAGAACTACCTGAGACTGTGTAATCTATAAATAACTTATAGATTGTAGCTAAGGAAGTTGTTACAAAGATATTTATAGGTTTAAACACTAAAGATGTTTAATTGACTCACACTTCCACAGCCTGTACAGGAAGCATGGCTGTGGAGGCCTCAGGAAACTTACAATCATGGTAGAAGGCAAAGGGGAAGCAGGCAGGTTTTACATGGCCAGAGAAGGAGGAAGAGAGCAGGGGGAGATGCTACACACTTTTAAACAACCAGATCTCACGAGAACTCACTCACTACATGAGAACAGCAAGGGGGAAATCCACCCCCATGATCCAATCACTTCCCACCAGGCCCCTCCTCCAACACTGAGGGTCACAATTGCACAAGAGATTTCAGCAGTGACACAAATCAAACCCGTATCAGAGTTCAAACTTTCTTGCCCAAAGTTTAACATTGTTGTGCACGTTTAATTTCCAGAGCACAGAAATGGTTGGTTTTGTCCATTTCATAGTTGTTCTTTGGTGAGAGGATTTCCCAATATCCTCACATGGTCACTTGAGAAACGCCTTTCTCAAACATAATCTTTCATGTTTTATGAAAAAAGTCAACAAAAAAGCCAAACTCTGTAAAATATTGAAAAATGTTTATTCTGCACAAAATATGACTGACCATGGTGCAAGGCACAGTCTCAAGAGGTCCTGACCAAGATGGTTGGGTTACAGCTTTCTTTTCTATGTTTTAGAGGGACAGAAGACATCAATCAATACATGTGAGGTATACATTGGTTTGGTGCAGAAGGGTAGGACAACTTAAAGCAGGGGAAAGTGGGTGCTTACAGGTCATAGGAGGATGCCAAGGTTTTCTGATTGGCAATTGCTTGGAGGAGTTAAGTTATTTTCTAAAGACCTGGAATCAATAGAAAGCAGTGTCTGGGTTAACATAAGGGGTTGTGGAGACCAAGGTTTTTATTACATAGATGAAGTCTCATAAGTGGCTGCCCTTAGAGATAATAAATGGTGAATGTTTCCTATGTAGACTTTAAAAGGTGCTAGACAGCAAAGGAAACTACCATCAGAGTGAACAGGCAACCTACAAAATGGGAGAAAATTTTCACAACCTACTCATCTGACAAAGGGCTAATATCCAGAATCTACAATGAACTCCAACAAATTTACAAGAAAAAAACAAACAACCCCATCAAAAAGTGGGCGAAGGACATGAACAGACACTTCTCAAAAGAAGACATTTATGCAGCCAAAAAACACATGAAAAAATGCTCACCATCACTGGCCATCAGAGAAATGCAAATCAAAACCACAATGAGATACCATCTCACACCAGTTAGAATGGCAATCATTAAAAAGTCAGGAAACAACAGGTGCTGGAGAGGATGTGGAGAAATAGGAACACTTTTACACTGTTGGTAGGACTGTAAACTAGTTCAACCCTTGTGGAAGTCAGTGTGGCGATTCCTCAGGGATCTAGAACTAGAAATTCCATTCGACCCAGCCATCCCATTACTGGGTATATACCCAAAGGACTATAAATCATGCTGCTATAAAGACACATGCACACGTATGTTTATTGCCGCATTATTCACAATAGCAAAGACTTGGAACCAACCCAAATGTCCAACAATGATAGACTGGATTAAGAAAATGTGGCACATATACACCATGGAATACTATGCAGCCATAAAAAATGATGAGTTCATGTCCTTTGTAGGGACATGGATGAAATTGGAAATCATCATTCTCAGTAAACTATCGCAAGAACAAAAAACCAAACACCGCATATTCTCACTCATAGGTGGGAATTGAACAATGAAAACACATGGACACAGGAAGGGGAACATCACACTTCGGGGACTGTTGTGGGGTGGGGGGAGGGGGGAGGGAGAGCATTGGGAGATATACCTAATGCTAGATGACGAGTTGGTGGGTGCAGCGCACCAGCATGGCCCATGTATACATATGTAACTTACCTGCACATTGGGCACATGTACCATAAAACCTAAAGTATAATAATAATAATAATAATAATAAAAGAAAAAAAAAAAAAGGGTGCTAGAATCTCAGTTAATCTCTTCAGGTTTAGGAGTGCCTGGAAGGGGAAAGATCTAGTTATGTTAAGGAGATGCTTTATAGATGCAAAATTTCCCCAATTGCCTTGCAGGGCCATTTCAAAATATGTCAAAGAAATCTATTTTGGGGGTAAAATATTTTTATTTCCTTTTTTATCATGTGAAGTTATACTTGAGTCAGGTTGAAATTCGGTATCTTATTGCTACAAAGAATCTGTTTTGTCAGTATTAAGATCTGTTTTAATGTTAATTGTCATGGCCTGAACTAGTTTTCAGGATTCTTTAGAATCCCCTTGGCAGAGGAATGGAGGGGAATTCAGTTGATTGGGGGAGTTAGAATTTGATTTTTCTGGTCAGGATTGAGCAGAGGAGGACAAGTGTGGTGGCTCACACCTGTAATCCCAGCACTTTGGGAGGCTGAGGCAGGCAGATCACCTGAAGTCAGGAGTTCAAGACCAGCCTGGCCAACATTGCAAAACCTCACCTCTACTAAAAATACTAAAATTAGGCCAGGCACAGTGGCTCACGCCTATAATCTCATCACTTTGGGAGGCCGAGACGGGTGGATCACGAGGTCAGGAGTTCGAGACTAGCCTGACCAACATGGCGAAACCCCATCTCTACAAAAAATACAAAAATTAACTGGGCCTGGTGGTACATGCCTATAATCCCAGCTACTCAGGAGGCTGAGGCAGGAGAATCACTTGAACCTGGGAAGTGGAGGTTGCAGTGAGCCGAGATCATGCCACTGCACTCCAGCCTGAATGACAGAGTGAGACTCTGTCTCAAAAAAAAAAAAAAAAAACAAAAATTAGCCAGGTGTGGTGGTGCACGCCTGTAATACCAGCTATTTGGGAGGCTGAGGCAAGAGAATCACTTGAACCCAGGAGGCAAAGGTTGCAGTCAGCCTAGAACACACCACTGCACTCCAGCTTGGGCAACAGAGCAAGACTTCGTCAAAAAAAAAAAAAAAAAAAATTTCCCAGAGGCAACATCAATGGCCAAACTATCATTTTGTTGCATACCATTGCTGGGGTGGTGTGGCTCTCTGCCCTGGGTCTATCCTATCCCTTGGTGGGGACTCACGGCCAACAGATTTAGAGCCAAAAGACTTATAGCCAATTTAAATATTCTAGGCCAGATGGGAATGGAAGTGGAGCAGGCATTTATCAAACCTTAAAATTTTGTAATGTAAGCATCAAGAACCAAAAGTCAAAAGGCAAGGTTACAAAATTGACTTAGCTATAAATTCTACGCATTAAGCTAGAATACCCTCACTTGGCCACTTGAGAAGTGTCTTTCTCAAACATTTTACATTTTATGAAAAAGCCAACAAGAAAAACCCCACTCTGTAAAATATTTTTTAAATTTTATTCTCAGCCAAATATGAGTGACCATGGCCCAAGGCACAGTCTCCAGAGGTCCTGAGAACATGTGCTCAAGGTGATTGGTTTACAACTTGGTTTTCTATATTTTAGGGAGACCTAAGACATCAGTCAATACATGTTTTAGTTATAGACTTGTAGCAATTAGCTTGCAAAAGATAAGTATTTTGTTAAAATTTTTTAAGCTACAGAATTTAGAGACTTTTGTTGTGTCACAACGCTTTTAGCAGTCTTTTTAATAGTTTGTCCTAAGGTGCTTGATTTAAAAAAACTTTATATAACAATCTGCATAAATCTCATAACTGGGAGCACTATACCCAGGAGGTTTTGTTAGCAGATATGTTCATATCCTCTTTGTAATTTTCTTTTAATTCTACAGGAAAGAGGAAATTATGGTTGGGATGGATGAAAAAGGACCACATACTGGTCCAGGAGGTAAAGTATCTTATTTTGCCAACTGTTTGGGCATCTGTGTGCCCATTTTTTATTTGGAAGATCTAAATTAATTTTGTTGCTCAAAAATCAACCTTTACAATCTGACACACTTACCTCTTCCAAGATAGTGCCTGAGCCTAGAGGGAAGGTGCTTATATAGTTTTAGCAGTGGAGCATTAGCATTGAAAATAGATCGGGCCCAGTGGGATTCTGAATAGTTTTAAATTTCAGAGATATTAAGCAGAGAGAGAGTGAAAAAGTAACCTTTGTTGTTTTACCCAATTTTGCAAGCTATGTATCGAGTTAGTAATGTTTAAACAAAAGGGACTTAAGCCCTGCCTAGCTCTGACAATGGCAGGAAAAGAAAACTCACAGGTAACTATAAACATTTATCTAGTAAGGCATAGAACAAATTATATTAAGATAGATAGATGAAACATTATTCAATGATTATTTATGCCTTTGTATATAGGCCTGGTCCAGTGTCACATGAAAGTAGTTCATTTTGACTGTCATCTTCTCCCAGGTCTGAAGATGGAACTTTGGTCAACTTGAATTTGATGCCAGATATCAACGTTGACTGTTAAGATTCAGTAGGCGTCAGGATTCCCTTTCAGATGAGATACATGTATGCCAGATATCAACGTTGACTGTTAAGATTCAGTAGGCGTCAGGATTCCCTTTCAGATGAGATACATGTACCCAGGAGTCAAAGCCCTGCAACTTAACAGCACAAGGGTTAGTTAATAACATTTCATAAAGACCTTTTTTAAGTGGGGCTAGAGAGAGTCTCTCAACTGATGTCTAATCATCAGGCTGGTGGTGGTGATACTGGAGTTTATGACTTGTTGGCAGCTGTGGAAAGATTCTATATCCTTACGGTGATTAATTTTTATAGTTGTAATAAGCCTCCAGCAATAAGTCAAGTCAGAGACTTAATTTGGGATTTGATTTTGAGGATATTTGTCAAAAATGTTAAAAGTCTCAAAATATTTTATTAAAACAGAACCATACAACATTATAAAATAATAGTTAATCATTTAACAAGAGTCTCAATCAAAAGACTTCAACAACAATATAGGAAGTTACACAAATATAAAAATATTAACCCTTTCAAAGTTTGTTTTTTAAGTATTTTTTAAAATCTAATTAAAACAACACAGGAATTATTTTGATAAAATGTAAAATCACTGTTCCTTAGGCTAATCACCAAAAAAGTAAAACAACAACAACAAAAAAGACCTATGGTAGCAATTATTTTTCCTTATGGGAAGCTTATTTGAATAACCTGAAAGTCAAACCTGCATCCCAGGCCTTCTCAAAGAGACAAAGGCTAAAAACAGCAGAGTACAGCAGAATTTGAACTTCTAAGATATCAATCTCAGAAATTTCAAGTTTAAAAAAGGATTACATAATTAAAAATTAAAAATTTCTTGCAATTTCATTGAGTAAATCAATATTTTAAGAAAATCTAGTCTACCAAAACTTTAGTTTTATATTAGCATATTTTTAGTATCAAAGCACAATTTCTAGAAGATGATATAAATAATTTCGTTTCCAGTATAGCCAACTTAGTCACACACAAAATTTCTTTTATAAATTCTGTTTTTTACAAACCCTATTATGACTTTCACATACTATTTATGACATGCTTGAACTTTCTGTTTTATTCTAGGACAAAAATTTATCATGCAAGATTCTTTTTCACAAAAAATTATTTTCTTTTTAAACTCTATTACCAAAAATACTGCTTCTATAGCTATAGCTTTCTTTACATTTCTTTTACTTACTATCAGCTCATTTTACCTTGTTTCAAAGTAACCCTTGAATTAGACAAAAATTATTTACTTTCATTAAGAACACATTTTTATGTCTTATAATTTTTCTTATTTTCATCAGAATATATCTTTTTTGGCATGTTTTACATGTAGAATTATATATTAAATTCAATTTTTATTTTTAGTAACCTTACATTTTTGTGAAGACCTAGTAAATAGGAAATCTTAAATTGTTTATCACATGATCTTTTATAGATGAAAACCATTTTATAATTAATTTGTTTGAAAATGTTTTTGTATATATAATCTTTTAAAAAAATTGGATATGACCCAGATATTTAATAATTATCTCTTATTTAACTTAACATAACTTTAAGAATTTAAAATTACAGGACAAGTTTATTTATAAACATTTATTCCATTGCATTTATTTGACTATTTATTTATTTTTAATATTTTACCTAGAGTGCTTATGAAAACTGTGATGTTAGACAAAGCTAGTCATTATTTAAAGTTATTTCTCTGTTAACCAATTTTATAGCATGTGATTATCAGGTGTTTAACTAAGTATGAAATTTACAGTTAAATAAATGTGGTTTTTTTTTGCCGATAACTCAGGATTTATCTGTTTTCATTAGACCAACAATATTAAATACCTTATTTATCAAAAATTACACAAAGATCATAGGTTTGGGGCTGAGTTTATTCTTCTATATCCCTTGTGCCAAACTTTAACACCTTATAAAATATCTATAAGAGATAAACACAAAACCACTTGACCAGTAAATCTAGACAAAATGTGTGCTGACAATTCTCTAGACATTTCTAATTTTATTTTACCAATAATTTTAAAGTCAGCTTATTTGTTAAAGATTTACTTAAGTCACATGAACTGGAAAAGCACTGGGCTTATTTACTTAATTTATGAGTACTCCTTTATTGTTAAAAGCCAATTTGGTACTTTGTGGTCACAACACATTAAAAAAAATGGATGTACCTACACACAAACACATCTAAACACATACACACACATACAAAGATCTTATAGCTTTTATTTCAGAACTCTAACCATGAGATAAATACAAACTCACCAGTTTGAAAAAAAAAAAAAAGAAACAAAAAGAAATGGTTGGATGCAGACAGTGGTTTTTATCTCAACTCCAGTAGAAAAGTAACAACAGATTTAAAGCAGGCAGAAAAGAAAATAGAGAAATACACATAAGACTTTAAAAACTCTATATTCGCAGGTCGACTTTTGACCTCTGAATTTTTCTTGATGTAATTTAGCCACAAGTTTAAAATGTGCCCAAGAATAGACCATAATATGTAACCAGCTGGAGTATTAGAAAACCTGGCATGCCTTCAAACTTTTCCGTTTACACAAATGCTTGCAAGTAGAGGCATCATAAAACCAAACAGCGTGCCCAAAAGGGGGTCGTTATCTTTGTATCTCCTCATTCTTTGATTATTTGTTTCCCTTTTTTTAATTTTCTTTAAGGGAGGAACCAAACTGTAGTCTGCGTTTCAATAGTGGAGCTGAGAAGTTCAGTCTCTCGTTGATTTACACAAGAGACAGTTCAGTTTCTCAAGCAAATGCACAAACAAGCCAAGTGAGATTAATTTGGGGAGAAAGAGGCAATGGAAAAGATCCTTCAGAATGCTTTCTGAATCAAAATTAGGATCCTGAACCACAACTTCCTAGGAAAAGAACCAGCTCAGAATAAAGCAGAGGACTGTCAACTGAGCAGGAGGTTCAGGGCTGAGGAGGACTTACCAGTTTCACTCAAGAAGAAGCTTGGAGTTGGGGGGCTTTCAATGGGCCCCTGCTGGTACCTTAGCTCTGGGTTTGGGTGACTCTTTCAGGGTTCTGAGTCTTCTCTGAGGCCCCATATGTAGGGTGCCAATTAATGTTGACTTAAAAAGCCAAACTGTAACATATGTGAAGAGGTTTATTCTAAGCCAAATATGAGTAGTCACGGCCCAAGGCATGGTCTCAAGAGGTCCTGAGAACATGTGCTCAAGGTGGTTGGGCTACAGCTTTCTTTTCTATGTTTTAGAGAGACATAAGACATCAATCAATACATGTGAGGTATACATTGGTTTGGTCTAGAAGGGCAGGACAACTTAAAGCAGGGGAAAGTGGGTGCTTACAGGTCATAGGAGGATTCCAAGATTTTCTGATTGGCAATTGCTTGAAAGAGTTAAGTTATTTTCTAAAGACCTGGAATCAGTAGAAAAGAATGACTGGGTTAACATAAGGGGTTGTGGAGACCAAGGTTTTTATTACATAGATGAAGTCTCATAAGTGGCTGCCCTTAGAGATAATAAATGGTGAATGTTTCCTATGTAGACTTTAAAAGGTGCTAGAATCTCAGTTAATCTCTTCAGGTTTAGGAGTGCCTGGAAGGGGAAAGATCTAGTTATGTTAATGAGATGCTTTACAGATGCAAATGTTTCCCAATGGCTTTGCAGGTCCATTTCAAAATAGGGCAAAAAAACATACTTTGGGGTAAAATATTTTTATTTCCATTTTTATCATATGAAGTCATACTAGAGTCAGGGTGGACTTTGGTATCTTATTGCTACAAAGAGTCTGTTTTGTCAGTGTTAAGATCTGTTTTTTTCTTTGTTTTTGTTTGTTTGTTTTGAGAGGTGGTCTCACTTTGTCACCCAGGCTGAAATGCAGTGGCACAATCTCAGCTCACTGCAACCTCTGCCTCCCAGGCTCAAGCGATACTCCTGCCTCAGCCTCCCAAGTTGCTAGGACTAAGGTGTATGTCACCATGCCTAGCTAGTTTTTGTATTTTTGTAGAGACAGGGTTTCACCATGTTGCCCAGGCTGTTCTTGAACTCCTGACTTCAAGGGATACGCCCACCTCAGCCTCCCAAAGTGTTGACATTATAGACGTGAGCCACCTCACCAGGCCAAGATCTGTTTTAATGTTCATGCTGGTCAGTTATGCCTGAAATCCAAATGGGAGAGGGTATAATGAGGCATGTCTGACCACCTACTTCCTTCCCTTTATGGCCTTAACTAGTTTTTCAGGTTTCTTTGGAATCTCTTTGGCAGAAGTGTGGGATCCATTCAGTCAACTGGGGGGTTAGAATTGCATTTTTTGTAATGAAACTTGACCTTGAAAGATATTTTATGAATATGAACCATTTTCTTTTTTTTATTATTATACTTTAAGTTTTGGGATACACGTGCAGAATATGCAGGTTTGTTACATAGGTATATACATGCAATGGTGGTTTGTGGCACTCATCAACCTGCCATCTACATTAGGTATTTCTTCTAATGCTACCCCTCCCCTAGCCCCCCACCACTGACAGGCCCCAATGTGTGATGTTCCCCTCCCTGTATCCACGTGTTCTCATTGATCAACTCCCACTTATGAGTGATAACATTCAGTGTTTGGTTTTCTGTTCCTGTGTTATTTTGCTGAGAATGATGGTTTCCAGCTTTATCCATATCCCTGCAAAAGACATGAACTCATCCTTTTTTGTGGCTGCATAGTATTTCATGGTGTATATGTGCCACATTTTCTTTATCCAGTCTGTCATCAATGGCATTTAGGTTGGTTCCAAGTCTTTGCTATTGTGAACATTGCCACAATAAACATATGTATACGTGTGCATGTGTCTTTATAGTAGAATGATTGATCATCCTTTGGGTATACACCCAGTAATGGGATTGCTGGGTCAAATGGAATTTCTGATTCTAGATCCTTAAGGAATCGACACACTCTTCCACAATGGTTGAACTAACTTACACTCCCACCAACAATGTAAAAGCTTTCCTATTTCTCCACATCCTCTCCAGCATCTGTTGTTTCCTGACTTTTTAATGATCGCCAAATACCTAATGACTTTTTAATGATGGCCCCAGTACCTAATCCCGATGGTAACGGTATTAAGAGGTAAGGCCTATGGGAGGTGATTTGGTCATGAGGCTCTGCCCCCATGAATGGGATTAGTGTCCTTAAAAATGTGGCCTGAGGGAGCTCTTTTACTTCTACTACCATATGAGGACATAGCTAGAAAGTGCCATCTTTGAAGCAGAGACTGAGCCCTCATTGTTCACCACATCTTCTGGCACCTTAATGTTCAAAATCCGTGACTCCAGGACTCTCAGTAAATTATGTTTTTAAAAACTACCCAGTCCAAATTACATTGTTATAGCACCCTGAAAGATTCAAGGTAGAAATTGACAGCAAGAAGTGAGGTGCTGCTCTAACAAATACCTACAAATGTGGATGCAGCTTGGGAACTAGGAAACGGGTAGAGGCCGTAAGAATGCAAAGGATCAGGCTAGAAAAAGCCTACATTTCTGTGAGCAGAGTGTTAAGAGTGATCTGGTTATGGCTCAGAAGAGGAGAGCTGTAAACAATGCCTTAATCTTCTTACAGATTTCCTAAGAGGTCATGAACAGAATTTTGGTAGAAATCTGGATGGTAAAGGCCATTCTGATGAAGTCTCGGGTGAAAATGAGAAATGTTATCAGAAACTGGAGGAAAAGTCATCCCTCTTATAAAGTGGCAAATAACCTGGCTGAACTGTGTATGTATCCTAGGGCTTTGTAGAAGGTAGAACTTCTGAGCAATGATAGTATAGTTAGTGAAATAAATATCGAAGCAAAGTGTTGAGGGTGTGGTATGGCCTCTCTTGAATGCTTGTAGTAAAATACAAGAAGATAGAAACAAATTAAAAAGAATTTATAATCAAAAGGGAAGCAGAATGTAAAGATCTGAAAAATTTTCAGTGTGGCTATGTTGTGAAGAATTAATGAAAAAGCATATTCAGAAGAGAATACTAAAGGTATGACCAAGCCACCATTTGATAAGAAGATTAGTAGGGATAGAAGGAAGGCAGATGCTATTCTGCATGACAATAAGAGAATGACCCTAAAGGCATTTCAGAGACCATCCAGCCTGCCACTCACATCACAGGCTCAGAATACCAAACCTGGGGTGTAAAATGAGGTCAAAAGAGGGACCTTGGGCATCCAAGGAACCTCAGTGCTTGGTGCCCTGAACTACCTCAAGTCTCTGCTCCCTACATTCTGGCATAGCATTTTTCAGCTCCCTCTCTCATCAGATGTGTCTCAAGTGGGCCCAGATGTGGTTCAGGCCACCACTCTAAAGTGCACAGGCAGTAAAAATCTTGGCAGCATCAACACAGTGCCATCTCCACAGGAGCACAGAGCAAAATGAGCTGTAAGGACACGGCTACCTCCACCTATATTACTAAGGGTACCCCAGAGAGCTGCAGGGCGTGGACAAAGATGTCCCACAGGAACAGGACTACAATAAAGAACCACCATTGGGGCAATGTCTATTAAAGCCATGGAGGGACCACCATAAAGGCAAAGTCTGGTAAAACCATGAGGGCAGGGCCATCCCAGAGACCTCAGATTGGTAAAGCCACCAGTGTGCAACTCCAGCCTAGGAGAACCACAAACACAAGACTCCAACACATGAGCACTGTGGCACGGGCTATGCACAGAAAAGTCATTGGGAATGGGACCACTTAAAGCCTTGGGGGCCCAATCCTCATCCAAGTGTGTGTGAAAGGCACAACACTGAGTCAAAGAAGATTATTCTCCAGCCTTAAGTTTTAATATTGTTTGTGCTCTTGGGTTTTAGACTTGCTTGAAACATATTACTCCTTTTCCTTTCTTCTCTCTCCCTTATGGAATGGGAATTTCTAACTTATGCCTGTCCCACCACTGTATTTTGGAAACACAAAACTTGTTTAACTTCAAAAGCTCAGAGTAGAAGGGGAATTTGGCTCAGAATGAATGATATCTTGAGTCTCACCCAAATCTAATGTAGATGATATTTAGATGAGACTTTGAACTTTAAACTTTTGAGTTGATGCAAAAACAGGTTAAGAATTTGGGGGCTATTGCCGGGCACGGTGGCTCACGCCTGTAATCCCAACACTTTGGGAAGCCAAGGTGGGTGGATCACGAGGTCAGGAGTTCAAGACCAGCCTGGCCAACAAATTGAAACCCCGTCTATATTAAAAATACAAAAATTACCTGGGCATAGTGGCACACGCCTGTAGTCCCAGCTACTCAGGAGGCTGAGGCAGGAGAATCACTTGAGCCTGGGAGGTGGAGGTTGCAGCGAGCCAAGATTGCACCACTGCACTCCAGCCTGGGTAACAGAGTGAGACTCTGTCTCAGGAAAAAAAAAAAAAAAAAGAATTTGGGGGCTATTAGCATAGGATGAATATATTTTGCATGTGGGAAAGACAAATTTGGGGGGCCCAAGGGTGGGAAGGTATGTTCTAAAAGTCTGTATCCCCCAAAATTTATATGTTGAAACCTAACCCCCAAGGTGACATTATTAAGAGATGTAGCCTTTGGAAGCTGATTAGATAATGGAGGGTCAGTCATACTGAATGAGATTAGTTCCCTAATAAAACAGACGTGAGAGAGCTTGTCACCTCTTCTGCCATGTGAGCACATAGATAGAAGGTGCCATCTTTGAAGCAGAGAGTGAGCCTTCAACAGACAATCAATGTGCTGGGGCCTTGATCTTGGACTTCCCAGACACCAGAACTGTGAGCAATAAGTTTTATTATTTATAAAAGATTATAAATTACCTAGTTAGGGTATTTTGCTACAGCAGCCTGAATGGACTAAAATAAGGCTGATATATTTTATTGATAATTTCAAAGAATCTGTTTAAAATTCATTGATTATTAATCTTTGGCTTTCTATTCCTGTGATTTCACTTTCAAAATGATTGACTCAATTCTTCTCACTTGCTTGGATTAATTATTTGTTTATTAACATTTGGTAAGATTAGTTCATTCTTTTCGGTCTTATTACCTTAATTTTCAAAACTGTTTTATGTAACACTTGGTTGAGCTTATGATAATAAATAAATAAACATTTTAATAAAGTCATTAATGGATAAAGGCGTTCCTCTGAGAAAAGCATCTGCAGGCATAATAGGATTTGATTTGATGTATTTTGCCTTTAATTATTCTCTGGATATTATGTAAGTTCCCTTTTTATTTCCTATTTGAGTAAAAAAAAATCTTAAACATGTTTATTAATTTCAGATTAGACAAGATTTTGGTAACATTTCTTTACTTCCAAATTTATTGAACAGACAAATGATATGGATGGCTAAATGCCTACTATTTTAATATATTAAATGATTTTGTGCCAAAAGACTGATAAACCTATGAAAAATTCTCATTCTTGCTGGGCGCGGTGGCTCACACCTGTAATCCCAGCACTTTAGGAGGCCAAGGTGGGCGGATCACTTGGGGTCAGGAGTTCGAGACTAGCCTGCAACATGGCAAAACCCCGTCTCTACTAAAAAATACAAAAATAGGCCGGCGTGGTGGCAGGCACCTGTAATCTCACCTACTCGGGAGGCTGAGGCAGGAGAATCACTTGAACCTGGGAGGTTGGAGGTTGCGGTGAGCCAAGATCAGACCACTACACTCCAGCCTGGGCGACAGAGCCAGAAGTCCATCTCAAAAAAAAAAAACTTGTTCTCTAATTGTGAGACGTAAAGTGTTATATTTAATACGTAAATTGTGTTTATTGATTGAATAATTCAGTTCTTTATGTCTTTTACAGGAATCTAAAGACTGATTTATGCATAAAACAAGAGAATCAGAAGTATTAAATTTAATCAGTGCTTATTATGGCATGGTCCATTTATATCAGTGTTTTTCTTTTTGAGAGTATTTCCTTATTTTCTGAATCCATGTATAAATAAAAGGTATTTTCTACTAAAAAAAAAACCATGGTAACGTGGATCAATAAATAATACAGATCAAAGCAGAACTAAACAAAATGGAGATTAAAAACCAACACAAAGGATCAACAAAATGAAAAATTGGTTCTTTGAAAATATAAACAAAACTGCCAGGCGCGATGGCTCACTCCTGTAATCCCAGCACTTCGGGAGGCCGAGACGGGTGAATCACTTGAGGTCAGGAGTTCGAGACCAGCTTGGCCAAAATGGTGAAATCCTATCTCTACTAGAAATAGAAAAAGTAGCCGGGCATGGTGGCGCACGCCTGTAAACTCAGCTACTAGGGAGGCTGAGGCACAAGAATCGCTTGAACCCAGGAGGAGGAGGTTGCAGTGAGCCAAGATCACACCACTGCACTCCAGCCTGGGTGACAGTTTTATATATATATTTATATATATATATATATATATATATATATACATACACACACACACATATATGAAACTGATAAACCACTAGCTAGACTAACCAAGAAAAGAACAGACCCAAATAAACAAAATCAGAAATGGCAAAGGAGAGATTACCACTGATACCACAGAAATACAAAAGATCATCAGAGAGTATTATGAACGACTATACACTAACAAACTGGGAAACCTAGAATATGCAGTCTATATATACACAATGGAATACTCTTCAGCCATTAAAAAAATGAAATCTTGTATTTGCAGCAACATGGATGGAACTGAAGATCATTATGTTAAGTAAAATAAGCCAGGCACAGAAAGGAAAATATAGCTCTCATTCATCTGTAGGAGCTAAAATACTTGTTGGCATGGAGGTGGAGCGTGGAATGATAGATACCAGAGACAGGGAAGGGTGTATTTGCGGGAGGGCAGTGGGGCTGAAGAGAGTTGGTTAATGAGTAGAAACATACAGTTAGAAAAAATAAGCTCTAAACTTTGATAGAAGAATAAGGTGACTATAATTAACAATTTTCTGTAGTTTTAAAATAGCTGGAAGAAAGGACTTGAAATGTACCCAACACATAGAAATGATAAATACTTTGTTGATAGTTAACTTAAATATCATGAATTGATCATTACACATTGTATGCATGTAACAAAATTTCACATGTACCCTTAAATATATACAAATATAATATATCAAAAAATTAAAAATAGAAAATTAAGAAAATAATAAACTAAAAAGCTTAAAATATGGAAAGTAAAAAGCTGTTTAACAGTATTGAAAAGTGCTTCTGTTGCAATCTTAAATGAGGTCCACAGCAAGCATACATTACTTTTTTTTTTTTTTAAGTGTCTGTTATGGAAGGAGAGTATAGAAATGTGTTACTCTCTGTAAGGCAATTTCTGTAATATACAAATTATCCCTAACTACCTCTATTGGCTATGCTTAGAAAAGGATTGTGGCAGACCAATTCTCCCTGACAATCACACAGACAGGCCTGCATGACAGTCACACAGGCAGGCCTGCATAGCACCTCAGTTACACAGACAAATTTCTACAGAGTGGCCTTAACATTGAGCAAATAGTTTAACCGAGGGAAATCGATGCCCAGACATCAAAGCTAGAAATGAAACATATGGTCAAGGCCGGGCGCGGTGGCTCAGGCCTGTAATCCCAGCACTTTGGGAGGCCAAGGAGGGTAGATCACCTGAGGTCGGGAGTTCGAGACCAGCCTGACCAACATGGAGAAACCCTAACTCTACTAGAAATACAAAATTAGCCGGGCGTGGTGGCGCATGCCTGTAATCCCAGCTACTCGGGAGGCTGAGGCAGGAGAATCTCTTGAGTCCGGGAGGCGGAGGTTGCAGTGAGCCGAGATCGCGCCATTGCACTCCAGCCTGGGCAACAAGAGCGAAACTCCGTCTCAAAAAAACAAAAGAAAAGAAAGAAACATATGGTCAGTAGGAACCTTGCATGGGCTTCTCTGGAACAAGCCAAAAGAATGGAGACAGTCTTACATTCCTAGTGCCAGGACCCATCTCGGGCCAACGAAATCTGAGACGAGTCAAGGTAACAGAGGCAGCTGTTTGAATTCATTGGAGAGTCCAAGGCAGCTCTCCGGACCAAGCTGTAAAGGAGATAAGATAGAAATAATCATTCCAGTACCACCGTAGACAGGCTTTGAAGGTACTGTAGCCCTTTTAATTGGACTTAGCAAGCATTTTTTTTGCCTCTGACATTCTAGTTGAAGCAAATTTAGTTACCAATAGACATAGGCGAATGCTATACCGCAGTAGGCACATAACCCCAACCTATATAAGCACTAAGAAAATTGTAACATTTTGAGTTGGTCTGGTGGAATTATCTCCAGCTTTCTTCCTGTATCCAGTTACAGCAATAAATTCCTGTGTTTCCTAGTTTGCCTGCTTTTCCGTACTAGGCCTCTAGAAAATGCAGCGGGCCGGGCTTCGTTCCTGGAACAGGAGTAACTCCCAAACAAGTATTAGTGTAGGACTGAAAATAAACGCAGAATATCTTGAGAGTCTCAAAGGAAAATAGGGTGGCTAGAGAAGCCTTTCTCTAAGTCTTGAACTTCCAGCATTTTATTCTCTCTCTTAAGCTTGGATACTTCACACTTATCCTTTCAGGTAGAAAATCTGATACTATGGGAAAGTACTGGATATAGAATGTTGAGCAGAACTGCACAGATTGCACATAATGAAAGCAGAACTCTATAGACAAGGTCAGATGTCAATTTAATTTCTGAAATAACAATATTCCTGATGAGGGTGGGTGGTTTTAGGTCTCAGTTTGATTTCAGATGGAAAACAAAAGCGAAAGTTGAGTAGTAAGACCAGGTTGCCCCCAAACTGGACAAAACATAAGGCAACCATGTTTGCCGGAGTTTTTTCAGACACGAGGGGCGGGAGAAGAGTGACCTAGACACGGCTTCTTGGTATATCTGGAGCACTACTGCCATCGTGAGGATGAAGTTTCATGAAACCCTACGCCATTACACTGTTCTCGAATTCTAGAGAATAGTATTTTTCTCTCTGTTGGGGAAGTTCTGCTCTGTAGGGAGGTGGAAGAGGCATGGGGCTCCAAGCTAGGTCTTCTTGCCTTCTCCTCTAAAACCTTAAGATAGACCTGGACATTGGCGGTATCTTGGTGTAGAACCTGGAGTGTGAGGACTTAGAATGAACCAGCCCCTGCCAGGCGGTCCTGGCACAGGAAGTCGTGGGGCGGGGCCTCGGTTCCTCGTCTGGGCAGGACTGCAGGAACCCGCTCAAAGACAAATGCAGGCTCTTGTGGGCATCTGTCTCCTGTTCTCCTGTTCCTGCCCCTTGGAGCAAAAGTCAGCAGGTTTTCACATGGTATTATCTTGCTACGGGTCTTTGGATCTCTTGTGGCATCAGTATCCACGCACAATGAACAACGTTCTTCCAGGGGAGGTTTACAGGATTTGCTATTAGAACTTTCACTCTCCAGGTTCTATACCAAGGTACCGCCAATGTCCAGGTCTCTTTTAAAGCCTCAAACGAGACTAAGCAAGGACTCCCAGCATGGAGGCGAACCCTCTTCCACCTTTTACCAGACCACACCTGCCCCAACAGGTAGTCCTCACTAGAACTCTTTAATGGCGTAGGGTTTCGTTAAACGATAGCCTCACGATGGCAGTATCCTCACGATGGCAGTAGAGCTCCAGATATGCCGAGAAACCTTACCTTGGAGCACTCTACTCCCGCCCTTCTTGTGTGAAAAAACGCCACCCATAGACAAAGGCGCCACCAAACATGGGTGCCTTGCATTTTGCTTTGTTTGGGGCCACCTGGTCTTACTGCTGCACTTTTGCTTTTGTTTTTTCTTTTTTGTTTTTGTGTTTTTCTTTTTCTTTTGAGACGGAGTCTCGCTCTGTCGCCCAGGCTGGAGTGCAGTGGCGCGATCCCATCTCACTGCAACCTCCGCCTCCCGGGTTCAAACGATCCTCCTGCCTCAGCCTCCCAAGTAGCTGTGATTACAGGCACCGCACCCAAGTCGAGCTAATTTTTGTATTTTTAGTAGAGACGAGGTTTCACCACGTTAGCCAGGTTGATCACGAACTCCTGACCTCAGGTGATCTGCCCGCCTCGGCCTCCCAAAGTGCTGTGATTACAGACGTGAGCCACCCCATCTGGCCTTGCTTTTGTCTTCCATTTGAAATCAAACCAAACTCTAAACCACGCACCCTCGTCAAGAATCTTATTCTTTCAGAAATTAAATATCTTCTTGATCTAGTCTATATGGGTATGATTTACTTCACAGAATTATATGTCCAGTACTTTCCAAGGCATCAAACTGTCTCCTTCAGGGGATAAATTCAATGGATGAGGGCACAAAAGGACAAAGTTGCTAGAAGCTTAGAGATTTTCGCTGGCAAACAATTTACAAATCCTGGTGGTCTCTATTCTGGCTCCCCTCCCAGACAACCAGGGAGTTCTTCATGTTGTAGCTCATGTGTTGCATTGTAGGCAACAATGTGGCATGAACCACAGAGAAGGGACCAGATAGCTGTCATTACTGCATGTCAAATATGTTCCACATGCCATGATACTCATAGAACATATGTTCAATTCCTGTCCAGGTTACTCAGTGTTTCATCTCAGGGTCTCATCATCTAACATCAAAACAGCACGTTCCCATGCCATTACATATTCTTCAGGTATTTCCTGAGACTTTATGGTGTGTGTGTGTGTGTATGTGTGTGTGTGTCTGTCTGTCTGTCTGCATTTTATAATTTGTCTTTTAGGTATAATGTTTACAGTATTCTCCCACTAATAATTAAAAAATAATGCCTGCCAAAGATTCGGAAAAATCCACATACTACTAAAGAAGAAAAACACTACCATACAACGTGTCAAGGCAGCTAAACTTTTGGATCATTTCTGTGTATATCTTTCAATATATATATACATTCTTGATTTCATGTAAAAAATAAATCTGTATTAAAGCTGGATTATAGGCTGGGCACTGTGGCTCACACCTGTAATCCCAACACTTTGGGCCAAGGTGGGCGGATCGCCTGAGGTCAGGAGTTCGTGATCAACCTGGCCAGCATAGTGAATCTTCATCTCTACTAAAAATACAAAACTTAGCAGGCACCTGTAATCCCAGCTACTCAGGAGGCTGGGGCAGGAGAATCACTTGAACTTAGGAGGCAGAGGTTGCAGTGAGCCAAGATCCTGCCACTGCACTCCAGCCTGGGCGACAGAGGGAAACTTTGTCTCAAAAACAAAACAAAACAAAACAAAAAAACTGGATTACATTGTACATTGTGGATTGAATCAGACCAAGTATGTATGTTAACAAAGGTTTGAGGAGCATGAATTAATCTGAATGTCATCAATACTGTCTTATATGTCAACATCTTAAGCCTTCATTATAAACAAAGGTAAATCTTAAAACTATGCCCTCGAAAACATTGCTTTAGAAAAGTAGACACTATTTTTTGTTTGAATTTTTAAAGATACATCACAATGTGCATAATGGCTCTCTAGAACACATACATGATTATATATTTGGTTTAAGGTTATCACATTTTAGAAGTAGAGTAAAATATACTTTGTCATTTCTCTTACCGTGTGGAAGGGTTTAATCCTCAAGGTTCAATAATTTACTTTTCTCACTAAATCAGACATAGGGAATGGCTGCTTATGAGGACATAGAATGCAATTGAGATTTTGTGAGGACCAAAGGGATTACCTGGTGCAGATGAATGACATGTATCCAACCTAAATGGGAATGATAGGCTCATTGCCCCTCTACACTATCCTCCCTTGCAGAAGAAACAAATCAACCTCCTTGTCACCACCACTGGCATTCAGCTAGGTGTGATTTCCTTGCCAGGCTTCTATCCACTGCCTAGGCAGACAGCCTCTATTAAAGATAGTTAGCAAGGAATGAATAAACAATTCTTTAGCCTAAGGAATTCTAGGTCTGAGACCAGCAACTTTTCTAGCATTGTTACTCTAAGTAGCTAGTCAGGTATAAGCAGAGCAGGTGAGGCTCTCCCCACCCACCAGGAATGTCAGGCGACCGTCAGGTGATGGTCAAGCAGTTGTCACACTGCCTCTCTAAAATAATAACTGGGTGCACCCTGCACCAAGAAGCAGTTTCCCAATAGATAAAAACACCTGAAATTGGTAATCGGCAGCTTCCAATAAGATCTCAGGAATTGGTCAAGTGGGCTTCACATTAAGAGGCAAAATGGTGGAATTTAACTGGTATATGGCCTTCCAGGGATATTGCACGGTAAAGGGAAGAATGCCTCACCTGAGCATGTGTACAGCTTCAGTAAATACACTGCGCATGCAGGCAGCCTGTCACAATGGAAGAATCAAAAGAAAAGGGACACAAGATGCTGGAAGTAGGCCACCATATAAAATCCTAGGTCCAAGGTCAAACGGAGCACTTGACCAAGATGTCTGCTTGGCCCTCTTCCAAGTGTACTTTACTTTCTTTTCATTTCTGCTCTAAAGCTTTTGAATAAACATCACTCCTGCTCTAAAACTTTCCTTGGTCTCGTCTTCTGCCTTATGCCCCTCAGTCGGATTCTTTCTTCTGAGAAGGCAGGAATCAAGGTTGCTCCAGACCTGTTTGGATTCAACACTGGTAGCACAGATAACTTCAACCGCTAACATATTTATACAAATACAACCCAAAGAAAGCCAAACACCATTTCATAGTTGACAGTGCTTACTGTATGATTTTTATACCAAATAGGCCAAATATATCATTTTTGGACTTCAGAGGACTTAATATCTAAAATAGTAATTATGTCAGAAAAAAACATAATTTATAATTTAATTTTGGAAGTTTTGTCAAATATCTATGGTTTAAAACACTTGATATTATAAAATCAAATCCCAGGTCACCATAAGTCATTTAATTAGCCAAAACAATAACTCAAAATGTTTTGAAACGGAAAAAACCTTTACTCATTAAGAGGGAGACTTAGCTCTCCAAACAATCTGTCTTTTTTTCTTTCCCTTCTTCTTCCTACAGTTTATTCAAAAGGCAAACAAAAATCTTTCATTATTTCTTAATATTACATGAAAATCTTGTTCAAGAGAGAAAGCCAAATTTCACCATTGTATTAGTGCACTATTGATGTCAAACCCAAATCTTAATAAAACCTTATGGACAAATCTATCCAATTTTAATGTCTGACCATAAGGTAAAATTCTTATAAATCTTTTATAATTCTTTGCCAATTTTTGTTAAAGAGCAAATTAGTGCTGTAAGAAAACTCTGTTGTACTTTTTTTTTTTTTTTTGAGACGGAGTCTCGCTCTGTCGCCCAGGCTGGAGTGTAATGGCACTATCTCGGCTCACTGCAACCTCCGCTTCCCAGGTTCAAGCAATTCTCCTGCCTCAGCCTCCTGAGTAGGTGGGATTACAGGCACCCGCCATCACGCCCAGCTAATTTTTGTATTTTTAATAGAGATGGGGTTTCACCATGTTGGTCAGGCTGGTCTCGAACCCCTGACCTCATGATCCACCCGCCTCGGTCTCCCAAAGTGCTAGGATTACAGGTGTGAGCCACCGCGCCCGGCCAACTCTGTTGTACTTTTATTCCAATGTTTAATTTATGGAAAAATTGAATAGTACCCCTTTAACTTTAGCTAATATGTTCACACACAGAATTTCATTTACAATTAATTTGTCACAAGCCTTCCATAAGTGTTCAAACCTTCAGATTTTTCTACCTAACTTAAAACATTATTATTTTAGAGAGGCAGTGTGACAACTGTTTGACTACCGCCTGATGGTCAGCTGACATTCCCGGTGGGTCAGCGAGAGCCCTCTCCTGCCCTGCTCATATCTGACTAGCGACCTACTATAACTGTTTCAGATATGGGACACTGTCTCATATGTAGGGCTGCTCTCTCCACAAAAATGGTCAGACCAAGCTATTTCTCCAGGAGGTAGTTTAGCAGTCCCCAACCTTTTTAGCATCAGGGATTGGTTTTGTGGAAGATAAATTTTGCACGGTCCAAGGTTGGGGATGGTTTCAGGAAGATTCAAGCTCACTACATTAATCATGCACTTTATTTCTATTGTTATTACACTGTAATATATAATGAAATAATTATACAACTCACCGTAATGTAGAATCAGTAGGCACCCTGAGCCTTGTTTTCCTGCAACTAGATGATCCCATCTGGGGGTCATGAGAGACAGTGACAGATCATCAGGCATTAGATTTCATAAGGATAGCCCAACCTAGATCCTTGCATGAACAGTTCACAATAGGATTCATGCTCCTATGAGACTCTAATGTTGCCAATGCTGACAAGAGGTGGAACTCAGGCGGTAATGCAAACCATGGGGAGTGGCTTTAAATACCAGTGAAACTTTGCCTGCTCCACGCTCACCTCCTGCTATGCAGCCCAGTTCCTAAGTGACCACAGAACAGTACAGGTCCGTGGCCCAGGAACTGGAGACCCTTGATCTAGCAGATATCTAAGTCTACGTTAGGTGAAATAGCGTGGAGAGTTTAGATGTCATTTTGTCATTTCCAGGAATGGGGGTCATTGAGAAATGCTTCCCAGAGGGTCGTTAAGACACTTCTTTTTTGTTTTGTTTTGTTTTGTTTTGTTTTGAGACAGGGTTTCACTTTGTCTCCCAGGAAGAAGTGCACTGTTGCTCACTGCAACCTCGACCTCCGGGGCTCAAGCAATCCCCCCAGCTTAGCCTCCTAAGTAGCTGGGACTATAGGCAGGAACTACTCTGCCCAGCTAATTTTGTGGGGATTTTTATAGAGACAGAGCTTCACCATGTTACCCAAGCTGGTCTCAAACTCCTGAGCTCAAGCAATCCACCTGCCTCAGCCTCCCAAACTGCTAGGATTACAGGCATGAGCCACCGGGCCTGGCCGAATCTTTAAAACATTCCTGAATGCCAATAGCATCTATGTCTACAGACCATCAATCAACTCAACTGTAACCAGCTTGAGGGAGAGCTAGGTACAGTCAAGGATGTCACAAAAGCCAGGACCCTTACCCTGGAATGCCTGCCTGAATCTTCAGAGGCCAGGAGAAGTCCTACCTGAAGAAGCTCTTGAAGTACTGGAAGGTCACACTACAGTACCAGATTAACATTACATCCTTTTTTAAAAGATTCAGATACTGAGATAACAAACAATGAAAAAGAATGTCATGGGGAACAAGTCACCCATACAATTTTAGCCACCCTTGTTGATTTTTCAATTATGAGTCATGGAGTATCTGGAGGTCTCTACACCTAAGGGCGGATATCTTCATGAAGAACTAGCTTTGAAGCTGGTACACAGAACGCTCGCTAGAATGAGATAAATACTGGTTTGCTCAGAACTAAACAATGCCATCGTTCTCAGGGAATGTCCAACGGAAAAGAGCCACCTATCTGCCCTCCTTGAGAGAACTGAGATTACCATCAGTGTCCTAGTATGAGAAAAGACTTTCCCATGAACTTATAAAGTCACAGATAATCCTGGCTTGTGGGCTTAGATAATTGCTTAGGCTTTCCATTACATTCTTGCTTCCTGGAAGCAGCTGGCTCAGTCCTGGTCCCTCACTCACCAGATACTTCACTAAGACTTTGCATTTGTCCATTGATTCTGCCAGGCCTCAGAGAAAAGGGTAGGAACGCCAACTTGTGTCTTGGGCCTGTTCAGCCTCCACTGGCTTTTCCTTCCGCGACGGCTAGGGTTTACGTGGAGGAAATGCTCACGGCTTTGGATGCTATGAAACTACTTCCGCACGATGGCAGTATTGCCCCAGAAAAGCCAAATAGCTCTAGGCGCTCCTCTCCCGCCCATCACATTTGAAAAAAATGCCATGAAGGGACAAAAACACCAGAAACTAAAACTATCTAACATTTTGCTCAACTTGCATAAATGTATTCCACTCTTGGCATTTTGCTTTTGGCTTCCATTGTTTTTTTTTGTTTTTGTTTTTGTTTTTTCAGACGGAGTTTCGCGCTTGTTGCCCAGGCTGAAGTGCAGTGGCTCAGTCTTGGCTCACGGAAACCTCCGCCGCCCAAATTCAAGTAATTCTCCTGCCTCAGCCTCCCAAGTAGCTGGGATTACAGGGACGCACCACCATGCCCGGCTAGTTTTTGTATTTTTAGTAGAGACGGGTTTCACCATGTTGACCAGGATGGTCGCGAACTCCTGACCTCAGGTGATCCACCCACTTTCTGCCTCCCAAAATTCTGGGATTACAGGTGTGAGCCACCGCGTCTGGCCCCATCGGATATTAAACTGAGATCTAATCCACTCACCCTCATCAAGCATCTCCTCTTTTCAAGAACTCAGTATTGACCAGCCAAGATTGCTCCAGTGCACTCCAGCCTGGGTGACAGAATGAGAGTCAGTCTCAAAAAAAAGAAAAGAAAAAGAAAGAAAAAAAGAAAAGAAAAGAAAAAGAACTCAGTATCCGCACAACCAAGTCTTTCCCTTTCTGCTTTTTCACTCAGCATCATATCTGAAGGGTTTTATTATGATATCAAATTGTCTTGTAATATTGGGGACAGACCTCAGGGATCCATGCCTACGGAAACAAACAGAAAAGCAACAACAAATGTTTACCCCTAAGGTCTTGGAGAAGAGCAAAGCTAAGCACCAGGCCATGTGGTTCTTGTCCTGACTCTCTGTCAGGCCTCTGAGCCCAAGCTAACCCATCATATCCCCTGTGACCTGCACGTACACATCCAGATGGCCATTTCCTGCCTTAACTGATGACAGTCCACCACAAAAGAAGTGAAAATGGCCTGTTCCTGCCTTAACTGATGACATTGTCTTGTGAAATTCCTTTTACTGGCTCATCCTGTCTCAAAAAGCTCCCCTACTGAGCATCTTTGGAGCACCTTGTGACCCCCACTCTGCCCGCCAGAGAACAACTCCCCTTTGACTGTAATTTTCCTTTATCTACCCAAATCCTATAAAACGGCCCCACCCTTATCTCCCTCCCTCACTCTCTTTTCGGACTCAGCCCGCCTGCACCCAGGTGAAATAAACAGCCATGTTGCTCACACAAAGCCTGTTTGGTGGTCTCTTCACAAGGACGCGCATGAAACTCTCTACCCAGGTTCCCTGGGAGTTCTCCTCTATGATCTCACCTAGACATTAGGTCTTACGTGTTGAGGGGAAGGCCACTATTGCTAATTAGTGGAGCTCTAAGATAAGGGTCCAGGTAACTCTTAAACTTGACTGACACACACAACCCTTCTTGAATGTACACAAATACAGGAATGACTATAAATGCTAATCAGATGGATCGCAGGATTTTGTCTCATGGTTTCGTTATTTAATATTGGTACAGAAATATTTTCCAGTGTCACGAAATGGCAATGGCTTACGACCGTGTCCTGCTGTGTATGTGTCTTATTGTTTTTCCGTTAGGATTCAATCCTATATTTTCTCATTAGTAGAAAATACGTGGAATTTGCAAAGAAGTAAAAAGAAACTATGTGCTGATCAAAAGAAAAGCAATGTCATAAAACTTTGTATTAATTAATACTGATAACTTTTTCCATATTTTGTCCCACTTTCAATAAAAGTTCTACATATATATATGCAAACACCACAATAAATTTACATTTAAATTGGATTTAGCTATACGTCATGTTTTAGAGTGAACATTTTCACAAGTGATTCTTGAACAGTTTTTGACATTGTTATAAAAAAATTTGCAATATCTGGATTTTAAACAATAAAATATTTGCAAAGAATTACTTGATTGAACGAGTTGTTAAGAAGTAAGTTCTTGGCCAAGTACAGTGACTCACGCCTGTAATCCTAGCACTTTGGGAGGCCGAGATGGGCGGATTGCCTGAGCTCAGGAGCTCAAGACCAGCCTGGGCAACATGGTGAGATGCCGTCTCTACTAAAATACAAAAAAAAAAACCAGCCAGGAGTGGTGCGGGCGCCTGTAATCCCAGCTACGCGGGAGGCTGAGGCACAAGAATTGCTTGATCCCGGGAGGCAGAGGTTGCAGTGAGCCAGGACTGTGCCACTGCACTCCAGCCTGTGCAACAAAATGAAAATCTAAAAATCTACCTATACATACATGAACACATATATAAATACATATTACATATAATATAAATATATATTATACATACTTATACCTCCGAATTAGTTTTTAATTCTTCTCAAATTTTTATCCCTAATTCTTACCTTAAATTTTATCTTTAAAATCTCAAAAGAAATATAACAAAATTCAATAAATGATAGTTGAGATAGGCATCTCTCACATTCAGTCACCTAGATGTGTAACCTAAGAAAACTTTAAGATGGAAGTATTCACACCACTCACATGCAGCTACAATGTTTCATTAATGTCTGTCTTAATATAAATATGAATTAATGATATAAATTTGTTGGCCAATACTATCATATTCAAACACGTACTCACTATAACACTGACCATGATTTAAAATATATGGCATTAGGCCAGGCATGATGGCTCACAACTGTAATCCCAGCACTTTGGGAGGCCGAGGCAGGCAGATCACACGAGGTCAAGAGTTCAAGACCAGCCTGGCCAACATAGTGAAACCCTGTCTTTACTAAAAATTCAAAAATTAGCTGGGCGTGGTGGCAGGCACCTGTGGTCCCAGCTACTTGGGAGGCAGAGGCAGGAGAATTGCTTGATCCTGGGAGGCGGAGGTTGCAGTGAGCCGAGACAGCAACACTGCACTCCAGCCTGGGCGACAGAGTGAGACTGTCTCAAAAAAAAAAATAAAAAATGAAATAAAAATATATGGCATTGGCCTGGTGCGGTGGCTCACAACTGTAATCCCAGCACTTTGGGAGACTGAGGCAGGTGGATCACTTGAGCCCAAGAGTTTGAGACCAGCCCAGGCAATGTAGTGAGACCCTGGCTCTACAAAAAATAGCCAGGCACGGTGGTGTGTACCTGTAGTTCAAGTTACTTGGAAGTCTGAGTTGGGAGGAGTACGTCAGCCCAGGGAGGTCGATGATGCAGTGAGCCACGATCATGCCACTGTACTCCAGTCTGGGTGATAGGGTGAGAGCCTGTCTAAAAAATATATATATATGTCATTTAAAAACTGTATATACATACAGACAGATATGATGCAGATACACAGTCCCACACACATTTTACTTTCAATATAATTCAATGCAGACTGTTTGTAATTTTGTACAAAATCTTTAGGACACCTTATAATATCTGCATGAATCCATATCAATATATAATTTTGAGGGCTTGAGATTTTTGGATTTTACTCTAGAAGAACTTCAAGAAATTATAATTCGAAAAATATATGGTAGGTCAAACATAGTGAGACGAAGTAATTTAAAATGTCTGGGCCATGTATTATCATCTGTTGACAATAATAATCATCAACATCATAATTATACAGGATAATAATGTTCAAATTATCCTGTAGTATAACTATTAAAACAAGTTATCTTCACTTACAAATTGAGTACTTTTCAAATATAATAATTAATTATTCTTGGAAATAATAATAGATTTTAAAATATTAGCACTTTTTAGAACTGAGTTATGCTAAATTCTTTCCTTACTGTACTCTACTGGCTAAGGAACAAAAAGGCTCACCCGGCATCCAGTTATACAGTTCATGGCTATTCTTATAAAGTTCATAGAAGACTCTGGAGGGAACGCATATAAAGTGGCACTGGTGCCCACCTAAGTAACACCAGAGACGTCTGGAACTCTAAGTTTGGACCCCACAGGAGGATGCTCTGGAAGATTCTCCGGGCCTCAAATTCTCCAAAGAGGATGCTTTCTGCAGAGGTTCTAAGGTCTAGTATTAAGCCCTCCTTGGAATTTTCTCTCAGTTGTAATGTTCCTTGGCCCCAAAATTGTTTAGAATCTGAAGTTTATTGTCTAATGGGAAAGTAGGATGGTGTTGCATGTAACCGGGCTTTTGTGCTGTGGTTCTAAGTAGGGGGCCTGGTTAACGTGTGACGCCTTCCTTTGTTAGTTTGGCCCCAGTGATCCTTATTGGAGTCTGGGGAGGTTTAGACTTTAAAAATCAAACTGCCATGGAGACTGCTTACCCGAAATTTTGGTTCACAGCCTTCATTGGATTATCTGTTGGGGCAAAGTAAAACTGGCAAGCTTGTATTGCTATCTCATGGCTAAAGTTGCAAGCTATTGGAGCCTGCAGCTCCCACGTGAGGGGAAAAGGAGGAAGTCCTCCCCTACAAAGCGAATTCACAAACTTGAAAGAAGCAATTTACACAGGATGTGCAGATCTCAAGGGAAGGATGCCAGAAACATCAAAAGCAAGGAAATGGGATGCTTCCAAAGGAACCCAGTAATTCTCCAGCAACAGATCCCTATCCAAAAAAAATTCAAGAAATGTCAGATAGATAATTGTGCATACTGATTTTAACCAAGATTAGGGGATACAAGAGACTTCTGAAAAAGAAAGGAGCGAAATGACAGAAGCAATTCTGGATATGGTTAAGGTAATTACCAACCAGATACAGAGTTTTCCAGGGCACACAGCAAATGTGGAACTGAAGAAATCATAGGATGAAATACAAAGTACACTCAAAAACTTCAATGATAGACTAGATCAAGCAGAAAAAACCCTCAGAACTTAAAATCTGAAAGCCTTTTTCTCAATTCAAATATTTAAAGGGTTGTACTCTGGCCATTCATGTGAACAAAATCTGCTGGGTTAATTGGTTTGGTTTTTTTTTTCCTTTTTTTGAGAGGGAGTCTCACTCTGTCACCCAGGCTAGAGTGCAGTGGCACGATCTCAGCTCACTGCAATCTCCGCCTCCCAGGTTCAAGCAATTCTCTGGCCTCAGCCTCTTGAGTAGCTGGGATTACAGGCACCTGCCACCAAGCCCAGCTAATTTTTTGTATTTTCAGTAGAGATGGGGTTTCACCATCTTGGCCAGGCTGGTCTTGAACTCCTGACCTCATGATCCACCCGCCTCGGCCTCCCAAAGTGCTGGGATTACAGGCGTGAGCCACCGTGCTCGGCCACTGGGTTAATTGTTATACTGGGGTCTTGGATAATCATTAAAGGTGAAATAAAAATTATAAAAAGTATATTGGTGGAATAAAAATAGAAATGCCTTCAGAATTGTCAACATACATTTTGTCTGAATTTTATGTTTGTCGTTGCCAGATATTTTATTTATTTATTTATTTATTTATTTATTGAGATGGCATTCTCTATTGCCCAGGCTGCAATGCAATGGTGCGATCTCGGCTCACTGCAACCTCTGCCTCCCAGGTTCAAGCAATTCTCCTGTCTCATCCTCCCAAGTAGCTAGGATTACAGGTGCCTGCTACCACGCTCAGTTATTTTTGTATTTTTAGTAGAGATGGGGTTTCACCATGCTGGCCAGGCTGGTCTGGAACTCGCGACCTCAGGTGATCTGTGGCCTTGGCCTCCCACTGTCTTTGCTGGATATTTTAAAATGTCAGTGTTAATTCAAGCTGGGGGCTTGGGGTTAGCCTGCCTCCCATTCCATTCAAAGTCTCACTGAGATAAATGCATATCTGATTGCTTCCTTTGGAAAAGGTAATCACAAACTCAAAGGATGCAACTCTTTGTCTCCCACCTGTGATCTAAAATCTCCCAAGCTGCCTCCTCTCCAGTTGTCCTGTCTTGTTTGTTTTACATATGTTGATTGATGTCTCATGTCTCCCTTATTAAAAGGAAAAATAAGTACGGTGAATGAGGTAAATGTTTTAGATAAATTTTTGTGTAAATTAAAATCTTAAAGTTATTTTTGATGCTCATTTAATATCTGGGTCATTTCCAATTAAGACAGGGTTGTGATACGGGGAAACATGTTTCTAAAATTGTGGAATTGTTCTTATCTACAAATGCCTATATCTGATAGTTCAGAATTTATTGCTATTTAGGGTTTCACTGACATTTTACGTTACTAAGGATAAAAATTTTAGTTAACAAGTAATTTTGTATACAAAATGGGCCAGAAAGGGTTACGTTATTAGTGGAAAAATAATAATTTTGTCTAATTCAGAAGTTATCTAAATTTTGTTCAAATTACAGTTTTGAAAAGATTATTTATGAAACAATGTAGTAAGGAATCATTATAAGTAGGGAAGAAAGTTGTGGAAAAGTTTAAATGATAAAATATTCTTTAAAACCTGAGAGAATTGGAGACATTTGGCTAATGAACATTCTCATAGTTAAAGTTCTTAGTCTTGATTAAAGTAAAATAAGAAGTATTATACAAATGTATCAGCAGCCTGGAGCGGTGGCTCATGCCTTTAATCTCAGCCCTTTGGGAGGCCGAGGCGGGTAGATTGCCTGAGGTCGGGAGTTCAAGACCAGCCTGACCAACATGGAGAAATCCCGTCTCTACCAAAAATACAAAATTAGCCGGGCATGGTGGTGCATACCTGTAATCCCAGCTACTCGGGAGGCTAAGGCAGGGGAATCACTTGCACCCGGGAGGCAGAGGTTGTGGTGAGCCAAGATCGTGCCATTGCACTCCAGCCTGGCCAACAAGAGTGAAACTCCGTCTCAAAAAAAAAAAACAAAAAACAGTATCAGCAGTTTGAAAATTATTTTTTTAAATATAGGTAAGCGTGAAGCTGGAATTCGTGTGGAGCCAAATTTCACATACATGCTTGCATTGCTTCACACTATGTTGAAGTGGCATCGGCCACCATGCCCGGCTAATTTTGTATTTTTGGTAGAGACGGGGTTTCTCCATGTTGGTCAGGCTGGTCTTGAACGCCCCACCTCAGGTTATCCACCTGCCTCGGCCTCCCAAAGTGCTGAGATTACAGGCATGAGCCACCGCGCCATTTGGCATGGATACTGTTGGAGTACATATTGGTCATGTGCCTAAAGTAAATTTCTTAATTGTACAGAATATATAATGATATTGGTGAACTTAAGGGTATTGAATTGTGTATCAGGAATTAATGGAGCACACCAGCTTTTTATCCATAAACTAACTTTTTGGATTTTAGGCTTCCTGATACTTTAAATGTGTTGAGTATACTCTCACAAATAGAATTTGAGCCATATTTCTCTCTCTCTCTGGCTAATTTCTCCAAATTTGTAAACTATGAATATTCTTAATTCGTGGCAATGTGTTTGCTTGCATACAGTCAAGCATGGTCACCAGGGCCACTCAGGGAGAGACAACCCAGAAACTGGCATGCAGGCAAAAGGGTAAGAATTTTTTACCAGTCAGTCTCTGGCCTCTATCTCTATGTGCAAACTGGTTAATCTCCTCTGAAATTTTAAATTACTTGGTTTAATAATAAAAAGAACTTAAATCAAATATTTTGTCAGAAAAGTAGAGTGTAATGCCTTTTGGTTCACATAACTTTAGCAATCTTTGGGATATAGAGATGGTTTTATAGATTATTGGTAGGAGAGGCGTGGTGGCTCATGCCTGTAATCCCATCACTTTGGGAGCCCGAGGCAGGCAGATCACCTGAGGTCAGGAGTTCGAGAGCAGCCTGGCCAACATGGTGAAACCCCGTCTCTACTAAAAATACAAAAATTAGCAGGGTGTGGTGGCAGGAGCCTGTAATCCCAACTACTCAGGAGGCTGAGACAGGAGAATTGCTTGAATCCAGGAGGCAGAGGTTGTGGTGAGCCGAGATTATGCCATTGCACTCCAGCCTGGGCAACAAGAGGGAAACTCTGTCTCAAAAAAAAAAAAATTGTGGGTCAGATGCAAGGTTTGCTAAGTGTTTTAAGGTTACAAACTGCTTTTTGAGTTTTGAGAACTGTATTGCCGGCTTCACACTTGGTGACACCTGGGGACATATGAAACTAACCACACCCTTAACTAAGAAGGCAAGCCTTGACTGCACTTAGCACACAAGTAAAGCGACTTACCATGTTTTACCTTAAGGGCAAAATTGCTAGGAATTAATTGAAACTACTAGAAATAGATTTACATGCAAGGTGTGTAAAAACAGTAAACTGTGTTTTTATAGTAAAAGGTTAAATGAAGGCATGGAAATGTCAAGTTTTGCCTAGGGTTAAAGGATTGTTTTGAGTTAAATTAGGAAAAAGCTGAAGGTTCAAAGAAGTGGTGGAAGAATTGTGGAAATTAGTCTTGCTGAAGAGGTTCTCTGTGTGAACATGTTGACTAAATTCAAAAGGGTTATAAAAGGTTTTTGCTTCTTTAAAATTTCTGAGCCATCATTTTGGCAAAATAAATAACTTGTAGTAATCTGGAATTCCCAAAATCAAACTTCAGTTTCAAAGTTGTCTTCCCTGGCACCTGGCTTTTGGAATACTTCAGAGGGTCCCTGAAGTGTCCAGAAAAGAGAGGTAAACAGCATTAGGTACATGGTATTAAATACAGTGAGTTCTAAATTTCTCTTCAAAGAATCAGTATGTCAGTATGTTCAGTTCTTTGTTCTCCATTTTAAAGTTTAACTTCCTCATTCTCCTCGTCTCGTTGCCCCTGGTTTCAGTAAATGACCTTTTCCATCAGTTCTAATCAGTAGTTCACACCTGTTCCCCTGGTCACCTGCTCCGTCCTGAGTCACCCCTGGTTACCCACTCTGATCTGTCACATTTAGTCATGTGTTCCGTAACCATCCTTCCTGCCGAAACTGCTCACCCTGCCATTCTGGTTCATACCCCTGCTCTCTTTAAAATAGCCAATCAGAATTAGCTTAGACTGTGCAGTCCAACCCTAGCCTATAGGGCAACGACACAGCAGTAGGGGCTACCTGCGTCAGGGATAAGAACCCCTTCCCCTCCCCTGTTCAGGTGTGCTCTCGCCATTGCTCCATCTGTGAGACGCACCCTTCTATAGAAGAAAAATTGCCTTGCTGAGAAAACTCATGTTCGAGTGCTATTTCTTTTGCAGCACTGAAAATTTATTTCTAACAATGGGATTGCCAACATGATGCTCAATCTTCTTTAGGTTATATTTTTGTGAATAATACTAATATATATTCCAAAATTGTATGAGATTTCTAAAATTCTAATGTCTAAATATATGCTACCAATCACAATTATAGTTATTATGCTAAGTTATTGTAAATTACAGAAATAACCAAATTTCCTTGTATAAAGCTACTAACCCAAGTAAATCAAATAATTAAATATCAAGAAAATAGTGTCAAACCAGCTAATACTAAAATTATTTAAAATAGTTTATAACCAATGCTTGATCCCATATTCCTAGGAAAATAATTAAAGTTTCAGGTACATTTGGTCACCTGGTTGGCCATTGAAACATTTTATAAAGGGATATCATTCCATTGTCATTTCAATGCATGTTTTCTGGTTGTGTAAAAGCTTTCCCATGCAACAGAGCTGATGTTCTTATAGTAGATTATGCTACAGTGTATTTTCACCAGGTTAAAAAAACAGGCTTTTTATGGTTTGGATCTTCTGAGAACATCAGAAAAAGACTGTCCTTGCCAACCACACTACAACAAAACTTAGGGACCTTGAGCTTTGGGTTCACGGTCTTGCAACTAAGAAGGGTTCCTCCACACTTTTGGAACTGTGCACCCATTGTAACCCTTAAGGTAAAGCTAACCAGGGAAATTTCTCCCAAGAAGAAGATGGCATCCTTGATGTGAATAGCTTTCCCAAGTTCACAGATTAATACTTCTAGTGACATGAAACTCTTCTCTTTGAATGTTTTTTTTCTTGCTTATGCCTCTGTGAACAATAGAAGTGGAAAAGCGTCTGTTATGTGCACTAATAGGGTGTACTTTTATTTGTGAAGGAGCTTCCAGCCAGTCTGCAAGTGTAAGGTTACATGGATAAGCTTATACTTTGATAGATAAAGGATAAAGGCCAATGTACGTAAGAAACTTTAATGGTACATGCATTGCCTCATAATCAGTCAAAAGCAGAACATTTGTTCATTCCTCTTGGCCCATTTCATTGGTTGAAGAGAGCACTGCCAGAGGGCCTTCACTCTTCTCAAAGGGCATCATTTGTTAAGTCCTTTTTCCATGATTTGGAGTAAAAGAAGCAATGATTGGAAATATATCCCTCATGATAGGTTCTATATAAAATTCTACTGTAAAGGCTGCAGTTGCACAGTGATTCTAAATTCTCTTGTGAAAGTTGGGATAGAAATGGCTAAACAGAAAAAGTATCTGTGCAGCTGCTGGCACTTGTGGCCTATAGGGAAATACATCAAATGAGGATTATAAAAATTCAGTAGTGGCCAGGCGTAGGTGGCTCACGCCTGTAATCCCAGCACTTTCGGAGGACGAGGCGGGCAGAGCATGACATCAGGAGATTGAGACCATCCTGGCTAACATGGTGAAACCCCGTCTCTACTAAAAATACAAAAAATTAGCCGGGTGTGGTGGTGGGCGCCTATAGTCCCAGCTACTCGGGAGGCTGAGGCAGGAGAATGGCGTGAACCCGGGAGGCGTAGCTTTCAGTGAGCCAAGATCGCGCCACTGCACTCCAGCCTGGGCGACAGAGCGAGACTCCATCTCAAAAAAAAAAAAAAAAAAAAAAAAAAAAAAAATTCAGTGGTCGGGAATTGATGAAGAAACTGCTTCATTAAGTGAGTAAACTCTTTATCTAGCTCATTCTTTGATCTGTTTGGTTTTAGGAGGTTTGGTTTATGGGGATCTTGGGTAAGGGGCATACTCCAAATTCTTGGTATATCTTCTAATAATAGTCTCCCTGGTGTGCTGCATTCTCTCAAAGGTTTTAAATGCTTGCATGCAGCCATCTCTAAAATGAAATATAGTTTCTTTTCAACTGGAATAACAACAGCCAAAAGAATGTGCAACCATGAGGACACGGTAACCTATACATGACGTGCTGACAATGAAAACCCAAAATGATAGTAACCAAGAGTGGTGCTAAGGCCCTAAGTTTTGGTCACACTCTCACTCAAGTGAAAACCTGAATAAAGGGGAATTTTTAAAAGAAAATTATGGGAGGCCATTGTTTTGGACTGAGCTCATGCACTAGGCCCCTACAAACCAAACCAAACCAAAATGGAGTTGCTCGTGCTAAAACTTCAGGGAAACGCATAGATTCTACAAGAGACCAGGTTTTGTTTTTTTTCTCCTGCATATCTCTATAAAAAACATTTCTGACAGCATAGGTATCAACCCCCTGAAGTTCCCATTAAATCTTTTAGCCAAATTCATTTCCTCTCGCCTAGATAATCATCAAGCTTCAGATGATCATGCAACCACGGTTCCAGCCAGTTCCGGGTGAGGACATCACCCCTGGCCATCAAGAAGCTACCCTGCCTCCACGAGATAGAGCATGGCGAGACTTCCGTGATTTTCAACAGGTAGGGACTATGCCCCAGGTCGGCATGAAGCAGTTACAGAAGAAAGCTCTTCAGTCCCTCTGCCTCACATAAAGATTTATGGGGATCACGTCTCTCAGCGGGGAGATGAGGCAGGAGAATAGGGTCTGGAGGCAGGGGACCTAAAACTGTTTTACGCTGACTTCCTAGAACTAAATTTAAAGGAAAACCCTAACTTTCAACGCCTAAGTAACAAAAGGACCAGAGGCTACTCCCTTTGACCTTTTCTGCACTACAGATGGAAAATTGGCTGTGGCAACAAATTAGGCTGACTTCTGGCCTAGTCTTCGTTTGCACCGAAGTATAACTTTGTTAACTTCACCGTAGCCTCGGATTGGTTGCTTTTTGCAACCAATCAGATATTTGCACAGGAGTGTGTGACCTTTGTAACTTCAGTTTAGCCTCTGGTTGTCTCCTTTCTGCAACCAATCAGACTTATTTCGGGCGACCACTTCACTTACATGAGGTGAGCATGAGGTGGCCAATGGGAAACTACTAGGGGGTATTTGAACCAAAGAAGATTCTGTATCCAGGCCTTTGGGCCTCTGCTGAGGCCATCTCCCACAGTGTGGAGTGTACTTTCGTTTTCAGTAAACCCTTGCTTTCATTCTTTTGTTGCTTCTTTCTTGCTTTGCTTTGCTGGGCATTTTGTGCAACTATTTGTTCAAAACGCCAAGAACCTGGACAACTTGCAATCCTGACCCTCTACGGGTCACAAAACCAAGTTGCACCAAACTGGACAAATCTCCAGTAATCCATGTTCAGTGGCGCCTTTATCTCTGGGAGGCGTTTTTTCAAACAGAAAGGGCGGGAGAAAAGGGCTCCAAGACAGGGCTTGATTGAAAATGTGGAACACTACTGCCACCGTGAGGAAATCGTTTAAAGACGGAATACGCCATCATGGCATCCTTCCCGGAAAGCCTCCCTGGGGGGGAAAGGCTGATCTGTAGGCCCCCAGGCTATGTCTTCCTGCCTTTTCCTCTAAGGCCTGAGAAGAGACAGGGACATTAGCGGTATCTTGGTGTAAAATCTGGAGAATGCAGGGTTTGGAGTGGACCAGCAGCTGCCAGGAGGTACTGGCACAGGAAGTCGTGGAGCGGAAACTTGGTTCCTCCGGTGTGGGGAGGACAGTAGGGAACCAGTCAAACACACATAGAGGCTCTTGTGGGCATCTGTCTCTTCTACCTGCTCTTTGGAGCAAGAGTCAGCAGGCTTTCACGTGCTAGCATCTTGCTATGGGTCTTGGGGTTTCTGGTAGTATCAATATCGCTCACAAGGAACACAGTTATTCCAAGGGAAGTTTACAGGATTTGCTGTTAGAACCTTCACTCTCCAGGTTCTACAGCAAGGTACCGCCAATGTCCATGTCTCTTTTAAGACCTCAGACGAGAAGGCAGGGACTCTGAGCATGGAGCCCAAGCCTCTTCCACCTCCCCACAGACCAGACCTTCCCCAACAGGTAGTACTCACAAGAAGACCAATGTAATGGCGTAGGGATTCGTTAAATGACGTCCTCGCGATGGCGGTAGTGCACCAGATATGCCAGAAAGCCCTGTCTTGGAGTCCCCTTCTCCTGCCCTTCCTATCTGAAAAAACGCAACCCATATATGGATGCCTTCTATTTTGCCCAGTTTGAAGCCTGCTAGTCTTACTGCTGCACTTTTTCATTTTGTTTTCCACTTGAAATCAAACCGAGGCCTAAAGCACTCGTCCTCATCAGGAATCCAGTTCTTCCAGAAATTAAATATCCTCCTGACCTACTCTGTGTGGGTTTGATTTACGTCAGTTACAGGTCCAGTAATTTCCGAGGCATCAAACTGTCTCCTTCAGGGAATACATTCAGTGGATGAACTCACAAAAAAGAGAAAAGGGGCCGGGCGCGGTGGCTCATGCCTTTAATGCCAGCACTTTGGGAGGCCGAGGCAGGCGGACCACCCGAGGTCAGGAGTTCGAGACCCTTATGGCCAGCATGGCAAAACCCTGTCTCTACTAAAAATACAAAAATTAGCCGGGCGTGGTGTCACAGGCCTGTAATCCCAGCTACTCCAGAGGAGGAGGCAGGAGAATCACTTGAACCTGGGAGGGGGAGGTTGCAGTAAGCAGAGAGCGCACTATTGCACTCCAGCCTGGGCAACAGAGTGAAAGTGTCTCAAAAAAAAAAAAAAAGAGAGAGAGAGACAGAAAAGGGCTGAAAGCTTGAAAGCTTGGAAAATAACTCCAGCAAACAATTTAAAAATCCCAGAGGTCTTTGCCCTGGCTCCCCTGTCAGGCATCCAGGGAATTCTTCCTATTCTAAAAGCCTTATGTGGTGCATTGTAGGCAACACTTTGGCATGAGCCATTAGAGGAGAAACCAGGTGACGCTCCTTACTGCATGCCATATATACGCCACATGCCATGATACTCATAGAACATATGTTCAATTCCTGTCAAGGTGGCTCAGGGTTTCACCTCATGGTCTCATCATTTAACATCAAAACACAGGATGTGCACATGCCATTACATATTCTTCAAGTATTTCCTGAGAATTTATGGGGTGTGTGTTTGTGTTTGTGTGTGTCTCTGAGAGTTTTATAATTGGTCTTTTAGGTATCAGGATTACAGTATTCTCCAACTAGTAAATTAAAGAATAATGCTTGACAAAGATTAAGAAAAATCCATGTATTAATAACGCAGAAAACCGCCACCATACAACTTGTCAAGGCAACTCATGAACTTATGGATTATTTCCATGCATACCTTTCAAAATGTGCATACATAAACTTCATGCAAAAAAAAAATCTGTATAAAAAGTGGATAACTGTGTACATAGTGGTTTGGATCAGACCAAGTGTGTATTTTAACGAACCTTTCAGATGCATGAATTAATTTGAATGTCACCAGTACTAAGTCTTATATGTCAACATTTCATGCCTTCAATATAAATAAAAGTAAATCTTAACATACGGCCTCAGGAAAATTACTTTAGTAAAGTAGACAATATCAGCTCTTTGATTTTTTACAGCTACATCACTACACATTTCTAAAAAAAAGTTCATGAAGAGATAAAGACATCAGAAATTATGGCTAACATTTTGCTCAATTTGTGTAAACAATTTCCACTCTTAACCATTTGCTTTTGGTTTCCATTGGATATTAACCTGAGATGTAATCCATGCACCCGCATCAAGCATCTCATCTTTTTAAGAACTCAGTTTCTGCACAACCAAATCTTCCCATTTCTACTCTTTTTCACTCTGCATCATATCTGCAGTATTTTATTGTGATATCAAATAGTCTTGTAGTAATGGGGAGAGACCTTAGGTTTCCATGCCTAAGGAGAGAAGAAAAAAGAAAGCTCACCTCTGAAGGCTTGGAGAAGAGCAAATCTAGGCACCAGGCCACGTGGTTCTTGTCCTGATTCCCTACTCAGGTTCCCTGGGAGTTTTACTCCATGTTCTAATCTAGTCAGTAGGCCTTATACATTGAGGGGGAGGATGCTATTTAGTGGGGCACTAACATAAGGGTATGGATAGCTCTCAAGCCTGACAAGACACACACAGCCCTACTTGAATAGACACAAACACAGGAATGATTGTAAATACTAATCAGATTGATCACAGGATTTTGTCTCATAGTTTCATTATTTAACATTGAATTAGAAATATTTTCCAGTGTCATTAAATGGCTGTCACTTAGGACTGTGCCCTATGACTTTCTTGTGTATGTGTCTTATTGTTTTTCAGTTGGGAATCAATCCTATATTTTCTCATTAGTAACAAAGACATGGAATTTGCAAAGAAGTTAAAAATAACCATGTGCTGATCAAGAGAAAAGCAATGTCATAAAACTGTATTAAACAATGATCATTGTTTCCATATTTCCTCTCATTTTTTCAACACGCAGATAAAAAGTTCTATATACACAGTCAAACACCACAATAAATTTACATTTTACTTGAATTTAGATATATAAATAAGGTTGAAGAATTAAAAGTTTCACATCTGATTCCTGAGGCTTTTTTATTCTCATAAGAAAGTTGCAATATCTGAATTTTAGACAATAAAATATTTGCAAAAACTTCTTGATTGGACTATTCATCAAAACATAAGTTCTCCATTTTCACTTTTATATCTAAAATATATGTATATTTATACACACATAAAATAGAAACACATGTTTATATACAATATAAACATATGTATTATACATACTTATACCTAGAAAATTAGGATGTTTAATTCTTCTCAAATTTTTATTCTTAATTCTTTCCTTAAAATTTTATCTTTGAAATCTCAAAAGAAAGATAACAAAATTCAATAAATGATAGTTGAAATAGGCATCTCTCACATTCAGTCACCTGGATGTGTAACCTAAGAAAACTGTAAGATGGATGCATTCACACAACTCACATGCAGCTAGAATGCTTTATTAGTGTCTCTGTTTATATAATGACGAATTAAAGTTTTGAATTTGTTAGCCAAAAATACCATCTTCAAACATATACTCATTATAACACCTACCATGATTAAACATATATAGCATTGGCTGAGCCCAGTGGCTCACTACTGTAATCCCAACACTATGGGAGGCCAAGGCAGGTGGATAGCTTGAGCCCAGGAGTTCAAGACCAGTCCTGGCAATATAGTGAGACCCCATCTCTACAAAAAATACAACAAATAACCAGGCACGGTGGCGTGCAACAGAAGCCCCAGCTATGTAGGAGGCGGAGGTGGGAGGACCACCTGAGTCCAGGGAGGTTGATCCTGCAGTGACCCATGATCATGCCATTGCACTCTCACCTGGGCAACAGTGAGACACTGTCATATATATATATATATATATATATATATATATTTTAAATATTGTTATATACCTACAGACGGATATAAATACACACACACTCAACACAGTTTAAATATAATTGGATCCATACTGTTTGAAATTTGTACAAAATCTTCAGCATTGTCTTCTACTCCTTGAATATATCTACATCCATATATACTTTTGAGTGCTTGAAATTTTTTTATATTTTACTCTAGAAGAACTTTAAGATATTATAAAGCAGAAGACATGCTGGGTCTCACATAGTGAAAAGAAATAATGACTTTTAAAATGTCTGTGCTAGGTATTATCATCTGTTCACTCTGCACATATAATATGGACTTTTATAACCTAATGTTCAAATTCCCCTATAGTACAACTGTTTTTGTTTTTTAATGTTAGATATGGGGTTTCCCTATGTTGACCAGTTTGATCTCGAAATCCTGGCCTCAAGCAATCCTCCCATGTCAGCCTCCCAAAGTGCTAGGATTACAGGCATGAGGCACCAAGCCCAGCCACCTTGTAGTATAACTGTTAAAACAAGATTTCTTCACTGATAACTTCAGTACTTTTCAAATATAATTATTCATGGAAATAATGACAGGTTTAAAATTATTGGCACTTTTTAAAACTGAGTTGGTAAAATTCATATAACATAAAATTAACCATTAAAATATGTGAAATTCAGTGGCATTTAGTACTTTCACAATGCAGTGCAAGCACTATCTCTATCTATTGGCAAAGCACTTTCATTACCACAAAAGAAAACCCTGGACCCATTAAGCATTCCCCATTCCACTCTCTGCCCAGCCCCTGGCAAACACTCATCTACTTTCCCTCACTACTGATCATCACAATAAGTGGCCTTTTTCAAAGTCTTGCTTTTTTCACTTAGCGTGTTTCAAATTTCATGCATTGGTTATCTATCTTATTGACATCTACCTCTTGGATATGGATCTTTGCTGTTGTACCTTCATCCACCCAATTTATCACCTGAAGGAGACAATTTGATGCCATGGAACTTGCTGGACCTGTAACAGTGTGAAGTAAATCATACCCAGATAGTCTCAGTGAGGAGTATATTTAACTTCTGGAAGAACAAAATTCCTGATAAGCATGGGTAGTTTAAGCTGAATTTTGTTTTTAGATGGAAAAACAAAACAAAACAAAACAAATTCAACAGTTAAGACCAGGTTGCACCAAACTGGACAAATCTCCAGGCAGCCATGTTTGGTGGTGCCTTTATCTCTGGTTTGCTTATTTCACAGACGAAGGGCAAGAGAAAAGGCTCAAAGATAGGGCTTCCCTGAAAATGTGCAGCACTACTGCCACCGTGAGGAAATCGTTTAAAGACATAATACTCCACTAGAGCCTCCTTCCCAGGAAGCCTCGCTGTGGGGAAAGGCTGATCTGTTGGGAGGTGGAAGAGGCTTGGCCTCCAGGCGAGGTCTTCTTGCCTTCTCCTCTAACGCCTGAAGAGTGACCTAGACATTGGTGGTATCTTGGTGTAGAACCTGGAGAGTGAGGGGCTTGGAGTGAACCAGCAGCTGCCAGGCGGTCCTGGCACAGGAAGTCGTGGGGCGGGGCCTCAGTTCCTCCTGGTGTGGGCAGGACTGCAGGAACCCACTCAAACACATTGAGGCTTTTGTAGGCATCTGTCTCTTCTTCCTGTCCCTTGGAGCAAGAGTCAGCAAGCTTTCTGATGCTGGCATCTTGCTATGGGTCTTTGGGTCTCTGTGACCAAACAACAGGTTTATTCAAAGGGAAGTTTACAGGATTTGCTATTAGAAGCTTCACACTCCAGGTTCTATAGCAAGATATTGCCAATGTCCAGGTCTCTTTTAAGGCCTTAGACAAGTAGGCAAGGACACCCAGCATGGAGGCCAAGCCTCTTTCACCTCTTAGCAGACCACACCTACTCCAACAGGTAGTGCTCAGAGAACTCTGTAATGGCGTTAAACGACTATAATTCGTTAAACATCTTCCTCGCGATGGCAGTAGTGCTCCAGATATGCCAAGAAGCCCTGTTGCGTAGCCCTCTTCTCCCGCCCTTCCTGTCTGAAAAAACGCCACACATAGACAAAGAGCCACCAAACTTGGATGCCTTCTATTTTGCCCAGTTTGGAGCCAGCTGGTATTACTGCTGTGCTTTTTCTTTTTGTTTTCCACTTGAAATCAAACCAAGGCCTAAACCAACCACCCTCGTCAGGAATCTTGTTCTTTAAGAAATTATTCTCCTGACCTAGTCTGTGTGGGTTTCATTTACTTCAGAGTTACAGGTCCAATAATTTCCGTGGCATCAAACTGTCTTCTTCAGGGGATAGCTTCAGTGGATGAATGCACAAAAAGGAGAAAAGGGCTGAAAGCTTGGAAAGGAACTCCAGCAACAATTTAAAAATCCCAGAGATTTTGGCCCTGGCTCCCCTGTCAGGCATCCAGGGAATTCTTCCTATTCTAAGAGCCTTATGTGGTACATTGTAGGCAACGATTTGGCATGAGACTTTAGAGGAGAAACCAGGTGACGCTCCTTATTGCATGCCATATATACTCCACATGGCATGATACTCATGGTACATAGGCTCAATTCCTGTCAAGGTGACTCAGAGTTTCATCTCATGGTCTCATCATTTAACATCAAAACACAGCATGTGCCCATGCCATTACATATTCTTCAAGTATTCCCTGAGACTTTATGGGCTGTGTGTGGTTGTGTTTGTGTGTGTCTCTGAGAGTTTTATAATGTCTTTTAGATATAAGGATTAACTAGTAAATTAAAGAATAATGCTTGACAAAGATTAAGAAAAATCCATGTATTAATAATGAAGAAAACCACTACCATACAACCAGTCAAGGCAACTTAAGAACTTTTGGATTATTTCCAGGAATATCTTTAAATATGTACATACATTGTTAATTTCATGAAAAGATAAATCTGTATTGAAAGTGGATTACTGTGTACACTGTGGTTTGGATCAGATCAAGTGTGCATTTTAACAAACCTTTGAGCAGGGTGAATTCATTTGAATGTCACCAGTACTAAGTCTTATATGTCAACATTTCATGCCTTCAATATGAGTAAAGGTAAACCTTAAAATAGGGCCTCATGAATATTACTTTAGAAAAGTAGACACTTATCACCTTTTTGTTTGAATTTTTAAAGATACATTACTATAGGTTTCAAAACAAAACGCCATGAAGACACAAAGACAACAGAAACTACAGATACCTAATATTTTGTTCAAGATGTGTGACCATTTTCCACTCTTAATCATTTGCTTTTGGCTTCCATTGGGTATTGAACTGAGATGAGATCCACTCACCCTCATCAAGCATCTCCTCTTTTTAAGAACTCAGTTTCTGCACAACCAAATCTCCCCATTTCTACTCTTTTTCATTCAGCATCCTATCAGCAGTGTTTTATTATGATAACAAATAGTCTTGTTGTATTGGGAACAGACCTTAAGGATCCATGCCTAAGGAAAGAATTAAAAATAAAGCTTACCCCCAAGGTCTTGGAGAAGAGCAAATCTAGGCACCGGGCCACGTGGTTGTTGTCCTGACTCCCTCCCCAGGTTCCCTGGGAGTTTTGCTCCATATTCTGACCTAGTCATTAGGCCTTATATGTTGAGCGGGAGGCCACTATTTAGAGGGGCTATAACATAAGTGCCCATGTAGCTCTTAAACCTGTCAAGACACACACAGGCCTATTTGAATGGACACAAACGAATGACTATAAATGCTAATCAGATGGATCACAGGATTTTGTCTCATGGTTTCATTATTTAACATTGGAACAAAAATATTTTCCAACGTCATTAAAAGGCTATGACTGGCTGAGTGTGCTGGCTCACACCTGTAATCCCAGCAGTTTGGGAGGCCAAGGTGGGCGGATCACTTGAGGTCAGGAGGTCGAGATAAACCTGGCCAACATGGTGAAACCCTGCCTCTACTAAAATACAAAAAAATTAGCCAGGTATGGTGGTGCATGCCTATAATCCCAGCTACTTGGGAAGCTGAGGCAGGAGAATCGCTTGAACCCAAGGCAGAGGTTGCAGTGAGCTAAGGTCATGCCAATGCACTTCACCATGGGTAACAAAGTGAGACTCCATCCGTCTCAAAACAAACAAACAAAAAGGCTGTGACTTAGAACTGCCTCTTATGACTTTGTTGTGTATGCGTCTTACTGTTTTTCACTTAGGAATCAGTCCTATACTTTCTTATTAGTAAGGAAGACATGGAATTTGCAATGAAGTTAAAAAAAACCCTTTGGGAGGTGGAGGCAGGCGGATCACAAGGTCAAGAGATTGAGACCATCCTGCCAACATGGTGAAACCCCGTCTCTACTAAAAACACAAAAATTAGCTGGATCTGGTGGTGCGCACCTGTAGTCCCAGCTACTCGGGAGGCTGAGGCAGGAGAATCACTTGAACCTGGGAGGCAGAGGTTGCAGTGAGCCGAGATCACCCCACTGCACTCCAGCCTGGCGACAGAGTAAGACTCCGTCTCAAGGAAAAGAAAGGGCGTGGGGGGCTGGGTGCGGTGGCTCATGCCTGTAGTCTCAGCACTTTGGGAGGCCTAGGAGGGCAGATCATCTGATGTCGGGAGTTCAAGACCAGACTGACCAACATGGTGAAACCCCGTCTCTACTAAAAATACAAAATTAGCCAGGCGTGGTGGCACATGCCTGTAATCTCAGCTACTCAGGAGGCTGAGGCAAGAGAATCACTTGAACCCGGGAGGCAGAGGTTGCGGTGAGCCGAGATCATGCCATTGCACTCCAGCCTGGGCAACGAGAGCAAAATTACATCTCCAAAAAAAAAAAAAGGAAAAAAAAAATAAAAAAAATAACCATGTGCTGATCCAGAGAAAACCAATGTAATAAAACTGTATTAAACAATATTAACCATTTCCATATTTACTCCAATTTTTTATACACAGATCAAAAGTTCTATATATACAGTCAAACACGACAATAAATTTACATTTTACTTCAATTTAGCTATATATAAGGTTAAAGAACTCAAAGTTTCACCACTGATTCCTTAGGAGTTTTTGATATTCTCATAAAAAATTTGCAATATCTGAACTTTAGACAATAAAATACTTGCAGAGAACTTGTGATTGGCCTATTCATCAAAACATAAGATCTCAATTTGCACTTTTAAATCGAAAATATATATGTATTTACACATACATAAACATATAAATACATATTTATATACAACATAAACATATGTATTATACATATTTATACCTCTGAAAATTAGGATTTTTAATACTTTTCAAATTTTTATTCCTAGTTCTTACCACAAAACATTATCTTTAAAATTTCAGGCTGGGCGCAGTGGCTCAAGCCTGTAATCCCAGGACTTTGGGAGGCTGAGGTGGGTGGGTCACAAGGTCAAGAGATTGAGACCAACCTGGCCAACATGGTGAAACCCCATCTCTACTAAAAATACAAAAAAATTAGCCAGGCATGGTGGTGCGTGCCTATAGTCCCATCTACTCGGGAGGCTGAGGCAGGAGAATCACTTGAATCCAGGAGGCAGAGGTTGCAGTGAGCTGAGATTGAGCCACTGCACTCTAGCCTCGTGACAGAGCGAGACTCCATCTCACAAAAAAAAAAAGAAAAAAAAAAATTTCAAAAGAAGGATAACAAAATTCAATAAATGGTAGTTGAAATAGGCATCTCTCACATTCCAGTCACCTAGATGTGTAACCTAAGAAAACTGTAAGATGGATGCATTCACGCAACTCACACGGAGCTAGAGTGCTTCATTAGTGTCTCTGTTTATATAATGATGAATTAAACATATGAATTTACTGGTCAAAAATACCATCTTCAAACATATCCTCACTATAACACCTACCACGATTAAAAAGATGTGTCATTGGCCAGGCATGGTGGCTCACAACTGTAATTCCAGCACTTTGGGAGGCCTAGGCAGGTGCATAGCTTGAGCCTAGGAGTTCAAGTCCAGCCCTGACAATGTAGAGAGACCCCGTCTCTTCAAAAAACACAAAAAATAGCCGGGCATGGTGACCTACAGTGGAAGCCCTAGCTACGTAGGAGGCGGAAATGGGAGGATCACCTCAGCCCAGGGAGGTTAATGTTGCGGTGAGCCATGATCATGCCTCTACACTCCACCCTGGGCAACAGAGTAAGATGCTGTCTAAAATATATATATATGCATATCTGCATATATATATGTACATATACATATATATACATATACATATTCAGCATTACCTTATACTCTTTGAATATATCTACATCAATACATACTTTTGAGTGCTTGAAATTTTTTATATTTTACTCTAGAAGAACTGTAGGAAATTATAAAGTAGAATATTGTGGTAGGTCAAACATAGTAAGAAGAAATAATCACTTTTAAAATGTCTGTGCTAGGTACTATGATCTGTTCCCTATACATATATAATATGGACTTTTATAAACTAATGTTCAAATTCCCCTGTAGTATAACTTCTTTTTGTTGCTGATTTTTGGGGTTTTTTTTGTGTGTGTTTTTCATTTTAGTTATGGGGTTTCACTCTGTTGACCAGGCTGATCTCTAACTCTTGGTCTCAAGCGATCCTCCCATCTTGGACTCCCAAAGTGCTAGGATTACAGGCATGAGGCACCTTGACTGGCCACCATGTACTATAGCTGTTAAAACAAGTTTGTTTCACTGATAACTGGAGTACTTTTCAAATATAATTAATAATTCATGGAAATAATGATAGTTTTAAAAGTATTGGCACTTTTAAAAACTGAGTTTGTAAACTTCATATGACATAAAATTAACCATTAAAATGTATTAATTTCAATGGCATTTAGGACACTCACAATGCAGTGCAAGCATTACCACTATGTAGTGGCAAATCATTTTCACTACCACAAAAGAAAATCCTGGACCCATTAGTCATTCTCCATTCCACTCTCTGCCCAGCCCCTGGCAAACACTCATCTGATTTCCCTCACTACTGATCATCACAAGTGGCCTTGTTCATCTTGTTGTGGGAACCAGGAGACCAGAGAGACCAATCGGTGGAACAGGAGGATTTTACTAGGTGGTCACCGACTCAGCAGATTAACATCCAAAGGCTGAGCCCCGAACCAAGACAGGGCTTGACTTTTATACATATATCTAAAAAGGGCCCAAAACCTGTAAGGCTGGTAAGCAAGCTTACAGAAGCAGAACAAAGGCAGTTTATCAAACAGTGACAGGTTTTACAATTCAGGCATGTCTTGTGACCTTTGCCATAACTGCACAGCTGGAAAACAGGAACTTACAAAATCCTTACAAGCTTGCGGAAACAGTTACAAAAAATAGTTGTGAGAGCAGAGCAAAGAATAATGGTATGGGGAAAGAATTTCAAAGGGGAAACTGATAAAAAGAACTTGTTTTTTTTTTTTTTTTTAGATGAAGTCTCGCTCTTGTCCCCCAGGCTGGAGTGCAATGGCACGATCTTGGTTCACTGCAACCTCCTCCTCCCGGGTTCAAGTGATTCTCCTGTCTCAGCCTTCCAAGTAGCTGGGATTACAGCTACTTGCCAACATGCCTGGCTAATTTTTGTATTTTTAGTAGAGACGGGGTTTCACCATGTTGGCCAGGCTGGTCTTGAACTCCTGACCTCAGGTGATCCTCCCATCTCGGCCTCCCAAAGTGCTGGGGTTACAGGTGTGAGCCACCACGCCCAGCCACATAACTTGTTTTTCTTATCCCTGCTTCTAGAGCCCAATCCTTCTGGGCCCCCACTCTGCTGATAGTGCTATCAAAGTCCTGACAGAGCCCTACTTATCGCTGAGCCTTGGAGTGAGTCAGCCCAGCACAGAGAACTAGCTTTTCTCTCTCTCTCTTTTTTTTTTTCTTTTACATCTCCTGCTTCAGTACTGCTTCTTTCACTTAGTGTTTCAAATTTCATGAATTGGTTTTCTATCTCTTTGATATCTGTCTCTTAGATATCTATCTCTTAGACATCTGTCTTTGTTTTTGTACCTTCATCCATCCAATGTATCACCCGAAGGAGAAAATTTGATACCATGGAACTTCCAGGACTTGTAACTGTATGAGGTAGATCATACCCAGATAGCTTCAGTGAGGAACAACAGGATTCTTGAGAAGTATGGGTGGTTTAGGCCTCATTTTGCTTTCAGATGGAAAAAAAAAAGTAAAAATTCAACAGTAAGACCAGGTTGCACTAAAGTGGACAAAGCTCCAGGCAGCCATATTGGGTGGCACCTTTGTCTCTGGGTGGCGTTTTTCCAGACGGGAAGGGCGGGAGAAAAGGGCTCCAAGATAGGGATTCCTTGAAAATGTGAAGCACGACTGCCACCATGAGGAAATCGTTTAAAGACACAATACGCCACTGCAGCGTCCTTCCCAGAAAGACTTGCTGTGGGGGGAAGTCTGAACTGTGGGAGGTGGCAGACGCTTGGGCTCCAGGCTAGGTCTTCTTGCTTTCTCCTCTAAGGCCTGAAGAGAGGCCTTAACATTGGTAGTAGCTTGGTGTAGAACCAGGAGAGTGAGGGGCTTGTAGTGAACCAGCTGCTGCCAGGCGATCCTGGCACAGGAAGACGTAGGGCGGGGCCTCGGTTCCTCTAAGTGTGGGCAGGACTGAAGGCACCCATTCAAACACACAGAGGCTCTTGTGGGCATCTGTCTCTTCTTCCTGTCCCTTGGAGCAAGAGTCAGCAGGCTTTCTCGTACTAGCATCTTGCTACGGGTCTTTGGGTCTCTGGTAGCACCAGTACCGCGCACAAACAACAGGTTTATTCCCAGAGAAGTTTACAAGATTTGGTATTAGAACCTTCACATTCCAGGTTCTATACCAAGACACCGCCAAAGTCCCGGTGTCCTTTAAGGCCTTAGACGAGAAGGCTAGGACTCCCAGCACGGAGCAAGCCTTTTCCACCTCCCCACAGAGGAGAACTTCCCCAACAAGTAGTCTTCTGGAGAACACCGTAATGACGTAGGGATTTGTTAAACAACAACCTCGCGATGGCAGTAGTGCTTCAGATATGGGAAGAAACACTATTCCAGCGCCCTCTTTTCCCGCCCTTCCTGTCTGAAAAAACGCCACCTATAGACAAAGACCCTGCAGAATGGGTGCCTTACATTTAGTCCAGTTTGCAGCCAGCTGGTCTTACTGCTGAACTTTTTCTTTTGGTTTCCAGTTCAAATCAAACCAAGGCCTAAACCACCCGCCCTCATCTGGAATTTTGATCTGTGTTAAAAGTGGATTACTGTGTACACTGTGATTTGGATCACACCAAGTGTATTTTTTTTTTTTTTTTTTGAGACGGAGTCTCCGCTCTGTCGCCCAGGCTGGAGTGCAGTGGTGCATCTCTGCTCACTGCAAGCTCCGCCTCCCGGGTTCACGCCATTCTCCTGCCTCAGCCTCCCGCGTAGCTGGGACTGCAGGCGCCCGCCACCACGCCCGGCTAATTTTTTGTATTCTTTAGTAGGAGACGGCGTTTCACCTTGTTAGCCAGAAAGGTCTCGATCTCTTGACCTTGTGATCCGCCCGCCTCGGTCTCCCAAAGTGCTGGGATTACAGGCGTGAGCCACCGCGCCTACCCACCCCGAGTGTGTATTTTAACAAACATTTGAGGAGCGTGATTTTATTAGAATGTCACCAGTAGTAACTCTTTTGTTTGTTTTTTTTTTTTTTTGAGACGGAGTCTCGCTCTATCGCCCAGGCTGGCGTGCAGTGGTGGGATCTCTGCTCGCTGCAAGGTCTGCATCCCGGATTCAAGGGATTCTCCTGCCTCAGCCTCCTGAGCAGCTGGGATTACAGGCGTGCGCCACCACGCCCATGGAGTTTCACCATGTTGGTCAGGCTGGTCTCGAACTCCCGACCTCGTGATCCGCCCGCCTCAGCCTCCCAAAGTGCTGGGATTACAGGTGTGAGCCACCTCACCTGGCCCAATACTAAGTCTTATATCTCAACATTTCACGCCTTCAATATAAATAAAGGTAAATCTTAACATAGGGCTTCAGGAATATTACTTTAGTAAAGTAGACACTATCAGTTTTTTGTGGAATTTTTACAGATGCATCACTACATGTTTCTAAAAAAAAAAAAAGGCCATGAAGAGACAAAGACACCAGAAACTATGGCTCCCCAACATTTTGCTCAATTTGTGTAAACATATTCCACTCAGCAATTTGCTTTTAGTGTCCATTGGATATTAAACTGAGATGTAATCCACTCACCCTCATCAAGCATCTCCTCCTTTTAATAACTTAGTTTCTGCACAACCAAGTCTTCCCATTTCTACTCTTACTCAGCATCATATCTACAGTGTTTTATTATGATGTCAAGTACTCTTGTAGTATTCCGGAAAGACCTTAGATTTCCATGCCTAAGGAGAGAAGAAAAAAAAAGCTTACCCCTAAGGTCTTGGAGAAGAGCAAATCTAGGCACCAGGCCACGTGTTTCTTGTCCTGACTCCCTCCCCAGGTTCCCTGGGAGTTTTACTCCATATTCTGACCTAGTCATTAGGCCTTATATGTTGAGGGAGGGGCGGCTATTTTGTGGGGCTCTAACATAAGGGCTCACATAGCTCTCAATCCTGACAAGACACACACAACCCTACTTAAATGGACACAAATACAGGAATGACTATGAGTCCTAATCAGATGGATCACAGGATTTTGTCTCATAGTTTCATCATTTAACATTGGAGCAGAAATATTTTTCAGTGTCATTACAAGGCTGTGACTTAGAACTGTGTCCTATGACTTTGTTGTGTATGTGTCTTACTGTTTTTCAGTTAGGAATCAGTCCTATATTTTCTCATTAGTAACAAAGACATGGAATTTGCAAAGTGAAAAGTAACCAACTGCTGATGAAGAGAAATGCGACGTCATAAAACTGTGTATTAAACACTGATAACCATTTCCGTATTTACTCATATTTTCTTCTTCTTCTTTTTTTTTTTTTTTTTTTGAGAGGGAGTCTCGCTCTGTTGCCTAGGTTGGAGTGCATTGGCGCTATCTTGGCTCACTGCAAGCTCCACCTCCCGAGTTCACGCCATTCTCCTGCCTCAGCCTCCCAAGTACCTGGGACTACAGGCGCCTGCCAACACGCCCGGCTAATTTTTTGTATTTTTAGTAGAGACGGGGTTTCACCATGTTGGCCAGGATGGTCTCGATCTCCTGACCTCATGATCCGCCCACCTCGGCCTCCCAAAGTGCTGGGATTACAGGCGTGAGCCACTGTGCCTGGCCTACTCCTATTTTTTCAATACACAGATAAAAAGTTCTATATATACAGTCAAACACCACAATAAATTTACATTTTACTTGAATTTATCCATACATAATGATGAAGATTAAAATTTTCACATCTGATTCTTGAGGAGTTCTTGACATTCTCATAAAAATTTGCAATATCTGAATTTTTTACAATAAAATATTTGCAAAGAACTTCTTGTTTGGACTATTCATCAAAACATAAGTTCTGAACTTGCACTTTTAAATTTAATATATATTTATACATACATAAACATATAAATCCATATTTATATACAATATAAACATATGTATTTTACACACTTATACCTATGAAAATAAGGATTTTTAATTCTTCTTCAAATTTTATTGCTAATTGTTACCTTAAAATTTTATCTCTAAAATCTCAAAAGAAGGATACAAAAATTTAATAAATGATACTTGAAATAGGCATCTCTCACTTTCAGTCACCCAGATGTGTAACCTAAGAAAACTGTAAGATGGATGCATTCACACAACTTACATGCAGCTAGAATGCTTCATTAGTGTCTCTGTTTATATAACGATGCATTAAAAATGTGAATTTGTTCACCAAAAATGCCATCTTCAAACATATACTCAGTATAACATCTACCATGATTGAAAATTTATAGCATTGGCTGGGCGCGGTGGCTCACAACTGTAATTGCAGCACTTTGGGAGGCCGAGGCAGGTAGACAGCTTGAGCCCAGGAGTTCAATACCAGCCCTGGCAATGTAGGTAGACCCTGTGTCTACAAAAAATACAAACTATAGCTGGGCATGGTGGGGTACAACAGAAGCCCCAGGTATGTATAGGAGGCAGAGGTGGCAAGATCACCTGATCCCAGGGAGATTGATGCTGCGTTGATCCATGATCATCATGCCACTGCACTCCAGCCTAGGCAACAGTGAGACAGTCTCATATATATATATGGCATTTAAAATTTTGTAATATATCTCCAGACAGATATAAATACACACACATTTGACACAGTTTAAATATAATTGGATGCATAATGTTTGAAATTTGTACAAAATCTGCAGCATCACCTTATGCTCTTTGAATATATCTACATCAATATATATTTTTGAGTGCTTTAATTTTTTTATGTTTTACTCTACAAGAACTTTAAGAAATTATAAAGCAGAAAACATATGGTAGGTCAAACATAGCGAAAAGAAACAATCACTTTTCCCTATGCACATATAATATGGACTTTTTTAAACTAATGTTCAATTTCCTCTGTAGTATAACAGGTTTTTTACTTTTTATTTTAGATATGGGTTTTCATTGCTGGGCAGGGTAGCTCACGCCTGTAATCCCAGCACTTTGGGAGGCTGAGGCGGGCGGTTCACAAGGTAAGGAGATCGAGACCATCCTGGTTAAAATGGTGAAACCCGTCTATACTAAAAATACAAAAAATTAGCTGGGTGTGGTGGCACACGCCTGTAGTCCCACCTACTTGGGAGGCTGAGGCAGGAGAATTGCTTGAATCCAGGAGGCAGAGGTTGCAGTGAGCCGAGATCGCGCCACTGCACTCCAGCCTGGGCGACAGAACGGGATTCTGTCTCAAAAAAAAAAAAAAAAAAAAGATATGGGGTTTTGCTATGTTGACCAGGCTGACCTCGAACTCCTGACCTCAAGCCATCCTCCCATCTCGGACTCCCAAAGTGCTAGGATTATAGGCATGAGGTGTCATGCCCGGCCACCCAGTAGTATAACTGTTATAAAACAAGTTTTCTTCACTGATAATTTGAGCACTTTTCTAATATAATTAATTATCCATGGAAATAATGATAGGTTTAAAAGTATTGGCACTTTTTAGAACTGAGTTTGTAAAATTCATATAACATAAAATTAGCCATTAAAATGTGTGAAATTGAGCGGCATTTAGTACATTCAAGATGCCGTGCAAGCATTACCATTACATAGTGGCAAATCATTTTCATTACCACAAAACAAAACCCCGGACTCATTAAGCAGTCATTCCGCATTGGGCTCTCTCTCTGCCCGGTCCCTGACAAACACTCATCTGCTTTCCCTCACTACTGATCATAACAAGTGGTCTTTGTCAACTTCTTTCTTTCACTTAGCGTGTTTCAAATTTCATGTATTGGTTATCTGTCTCTTTGATATCTATCTTTGTTGTTGTACCTGCATCCACACAATTTATCACCTTAAGGAGACAATTTTATGCCATTAAACTTGCTGGACCTGTAACAGTGTGAAGTAAATCAAACCCAGATAGACTCAGTGAGGAGTGTATTTAATTTCTGAAAGAACAAGATTCCTGATGAACCTGGGTGGTTTACGCCTCATTTTGTTTTCACACGGAGTAAAAAAAGGAAAAATTAAACAGTAAGACCAGGTTGCACCAAACTGGACAAATCTCCAGGAAGCCATGTTGGGTGGTGCCTTTGTCTCTGGGTGGCGTTTTCTCAGCCAGGAAGGGCGGGAGAAAAGGGCGCCAAGATCGGGCTTCCTTGAAAATATGGAGTACTACTGCCACCGTGAGGAAATCGTTTAAAGACGCAATACGCCATTATAGCTTCTTTCCAGGAAGTCTGGCTGTGGGGGGAAGGTCTGATCTGTGCGGAGGTGGAAGAGGTTTGGGCTCCAGGCTAGGTCTTCTTGGCTTCTCCTGGAACTCCTGAAGAGAAACCTGGACATTGGCGATATCTTGGTGTAGAACCTGGAGAGTGAGGGGCTTGCAATGAAGCAGCAGCTGCCAGGCGGTCCTGGCACAGGAAGTCGTGGGGCGGGGTCTCTCGGTTCCTAGTGTAGGCAGGACTGCAGGAACCCTCTCAAACACAAATGGAGGCTCTTGGGGGCATCTGACTCATGTAATTGCCCCTTGGAGCAAGAGTCAGCAGGCTTTCATGTGCTGGCATCTTGCTATGGGTCTTTGGGTCTCTGGTAGCATAAGTACCGCGCAAAATCAACAAAGGTATTCCAAGGGAAATTTACAGGATTTGCTACTAGAACCTTCACCCTCCAGGTTCTATACCAAAATATCGCCAATGTCCATGTCTCTTTTAAGGCCTCAGACAAGAAGGCAAGGACTCCCAGCCTGGAGCCCAAGCCTCTTCCACTTCCCCACAGACCAGTCCTTCCCCAACAGGTAGTCCTCAGAGAACGCTGTAATAATGGCGTAGGGATTCACTAAACGACTTCCTCGCGATGGCAGTAGTGCTCCAGATATGCCAAGAAGCCCTGTCTTTGAGCCAGGTCTTCCGCCCTTCCTGTCTGAAAAAACGCCACTCATAGACAAAGCACCACCAAACATGGATGCCTTCTATTTTGCCCAGTTTGGAGTCAGCTGGTCTTACTGCTGCACTTTTTCTTTTTGTTTTGCGCTTGAAATCAAACCAAGGCCTAAACCACCTGCCTCCATCAGGAATCTTGATCTTTCAAAAATGAAATCTCCTCCTGACCTAGTCTGTGTGGGTTTGATTTACTTCAGAGTTACAGGACCAGTAATTTCCGTGGCATCAAACTGTCTCTTTCAGGGGATAAGTTCGGTGGATGGACACACAAAAAGAAAAGGGCTGAAAGCTTGGAAAAGATCTTTCCAGTGAACAATTAAAAAATCCCAAGGGGAAGGGTGCGGTGGCTCACGCCTGTAATTCCAGCACTTTAGGAGGCCAAGGCGGGCAGATTGACTGAGGTCAGGAGTTGGAGACCAGCCTGGCCTGCGTGGTAAAACTCTGTTTCTACTAAAAATGCAAAAATTAGCTGGGGGTGGTGGCGGGCGTCTGTAATCTCAGCTACTCAGGAGTCTCAGGTGGGAGAATTGTTTGAACCCAGGAGACAGAGGTTGCAGTGAGCCGAGATTGTGCCACTGCGCTCCAGCCTGGGTGACAGAGGAAGACTCGGTCTCAAAAAAATAAAAATAAAAATAAAAATCCCAGGGATCTTGGACCTGGCTGCCTGATCAGACATCCAGAGAGTTCTTCGTATTCTAAGAGCCTTCTGTAGTGCATTGTAGGCAACAATTTCGCATGAGCCATTAGAGGAGAAACCAGGTTACGCACATTACCACATGCCATATATACTCCAAATGACATGATACTCATAGTACATATGTTTAATTCCCGTCAAGGTGGCTCAGAGTTTCATCTCATGGTCTCATCATTTAACATCAAAACACAGCATGTCACCATGCCATTTACATATTCTTCAAATATTTCCTGAGAATTTATGGGGTGTGTGTGTTTGTGTTTGTGTTTGTGTGTGTCTCTGAGAGTTTTATAATTTGTCTTTTAGGTATAAGGATTACAGTATTCTCCAACTAGTAAATTGAAGCATAATGCTTGACAAAGATTAAGAAAAATCCATGTATTAATAACGAAGAAAACTGCTAGCATACAACTTGTCAAGGCAACTCATGAACTTTTGGATTATTTCCATGCATATCTTTCAATATGTACATACACTGTTAATTTCATGCAAAAAATAAATGTGTTAAAAGTGGATTACTGTGCACACTGTGGTGTGGATAAGACCAAGTGTGCATTTTACCGAATCTTTCAGATGTGTGAATTCATTTGAATGTCAACCGTACTAAGTTTATATGTCAACATGTCACGCCTTCGATATAAATAAACGTAAATCTTAAAATAGGGCCTCAGGAATATTGCCTTAGAAAAGTAGACACTATCGCTGGGCGTGGTGGCTCACCCCTGTAATCCCAGCACTTTGGGAGGCCGAGGCGGGTGGATCACAAGGTCAGGAGATCAAGACCATCCTGGCTAACACGGTGAAATCCTGTCTCTACTAAAAATACAAAAAAAAAAAAAAAAATTAGACGGGCGTGGTGGCGGGCGCCTGTAGTCCCAGCTACTCGGGAGGCTGAGGCAGGAGAATGGCGTGAACCTGGGAGGGAGCTTGCAGTGAGCCGAGATTGCGCCATTGCACTCCAGCCTGGGTGACAGAGCGAGACACTGCCTCAAAAAAAAGAAAAAATAAAGAAAAGTAGACACTACCAGATTTTTGTTTGAATGTTTACAGATACATACCTACATGTTTCAATAAAAAGGCCATGAAGAGACAAAGACACCAGAAACTATGACTACCTAACATTTTGCTCAATTTGTGTAAACATATTCCACACTTAGCCATTTGCTTTTGGTTTCCATTGGATATTAAACTGAGAGGTTATCCACTCACCCTCATAAACTATCTCCTCTCTTTAAGAACTCAGTTTCTGCATGAGCAAGTCTTCCCATTTCTACTCTTTTTCACTCAGCATCGTATCTGCAGTGTTTTATCATGATGTCAAATAGTCTTCTCGTATTGGGAACAGACCTTCGTGATCCATGCCTAAGGAGAGAAGAGAAAAAAAGCTTACCCTTAAGGTCCTGGAGAAGAGCAAATCTAGGCACCAGGCCATGTAGTTCTTGTCCTGACTCTCTACCCAGGTTCCCTGGCAGTTCTACTCCATATCTGACCTAGGCAGTAGGCCTTACATGTTGAGGGGGAGGCCGATATGTAGTGGAGCTCTAACATAAGGGTACGGATAGCTCTCCAGCCTGACAAGACCCACACAGCCCTATGTGAATAGACACAAATACACAAATGACTATAAATGCTAATCAGATGGATCACAGGATTTTGTCTCATGGTTTCATTATTTAACATTGGAACAGAAATATTTTCCAGTGTCTTTAAAAGGCTGTGACTTACGACTGTGTCCTGTGACTTTGTTTTGTATGTGTCTTATTGTTTTTCAGTTAGGAATCAGTTCTACATTTTCTCATTATTAACAAAGCCATGGAACTTGCAAAGATAAAAATAACCATGTGCTGATCAAGAGAAAATCAATGTCATAAAATTGTGTATTAAACACTGATAAACAGTTCCATATTATGGGCCGGACGTGGTGGCTCACACCTGTAATCCCAGCACTTTGGGAGGCCGAGACGGGCAGAACACGAGGTCAGGAGTTTGAAACCAGCCTGGCCAGCATGGTGAAACCCCATCTCTACTAAAAATACAAAAAATTAGCCAGGCATGGTGGCACATGCCTGTAGTCCCAGCTACTCAGAAGGCTGAGGCAGAATTGCTTGAACACAGCAGGCGGAGGTTGTAGTGAGCCGAGATCATGCCACTGCATTCCAGCCTGGGCGACAGAGTGAGACTCTGTCTCAAAACCAAACCAACAAACAGTTCCATATTTACTCCCATTTTTTCAACACAGAGAAAAAGTTCTATCTATACAGTTAAACACGACAATAAATTTACATTTTAGTTGAATTTAGCTATACATAAGGTTGAAGAAAGTTTCACATATGATTCCTGAGGAGTTTTTCATATTCTCATAAAAAATTGGCAATATCTAAATTTAAGACAATAAAATATTTGCAGAGAACTTCTTGATTGGACTATTCATGAAAACATAAGTACTCGGCCGGTCGCAGTAGCTTATGCCTATAATCCCAGCACTTTGGGAGGCCGAGGCGGGTGGATCACGAGGTCAGGAGTTTGAGACCAGCCTGGCCAACATGGTGAAACGTGACTCTACTAAAAATACAAAAATTAGCTGGGAGTGGTGGCAGGCACCTGTAATCCCAGCTACTCAGGAGGCTGAGGCAGTAGAATCGCTTGAACACGGGAGGCGGAGGTTGTAGTGAGCAGAGATTGTGCCTCTGTACTCTAGCCTCTGCGACAGAGTGAGACTCCATCTCAAAACAAACAAACAAACAAAAAATAAGTTCTCAATTTGCACTTTTAAGTATAATATATATATTTATACACATATAAACATGAATACATATTTATATGCAATATAAACATATGTATTATACACACTTATACCTCTGAAAACTGAAATTTTTAATTCTTCTTGAATTTTTATTCCTAATTCTTTCCTTAAAAATTGATCTTTGAAATCTCAAAAGAAAGATAACAAAATTCAATAAATGATAGTTGAAATAGGCATCTCTCACATTCAGTCACCTTGATGTGTGACCTAAGAAAACTGTAAGATGGATGCATTCACACAACTCACATGCCGCTAGAATGCTTCATTAGTGTCTCTGTTTATATAATGATGAATTAAAGACACGATTTGTTGGCCAAAAATACCATCTTCAAACATATACTCACTATAACACCGATCAGGATTAAAAATATATAGCATTGGCTGGGCACAGTGGCTCACAACTGTAATCCCAGCACTTTGGGAGGCCAAGGAGGTGGATAGCTTGAGCCCAGGAGTTCAAGACTAGTCCTGGCAATGTAGTGAGACCCCGTGTCTACAAAAAATCCAAAAAATAGCCAGGCATGGTGGCTTGCAATGGAAACCCCAGCTACTTAGGTAGTGGAGGTAGGAGGACCACCGGAGCCCATGGAGGTTGATACTGCAGTGAACCATGATCATGCCATTGCACTCCAGCCTGGGCAACAGAGTGAGACGCTGCCTAAAAAAAAAAAAAAAAATATATATATATATATATATATATATGTATATATATGGCATTTAAAATTTTGTAATATACCTACAGACAGATATAAATATACACACACTCAACACAGTTTACTCTAAATATAATTGGATTCATATTGTTTGAAATTTTCTACAAAATCTTCAGCATCACCTTATACTCTTTGAATGTATCTACGTAAGTATTTACTTTTGAGTGTTTGAATTTTTTTCATATTTTACTCTAGAAGAACTTTAAGAAATTATAAAGCCGAAAACATATGATAGGTCAACCACAGTGAGAATAATCAATTTTCCCTTTGCACATATAATATGGACTTTATAAACAAATGTTCAAATTCCCCTGTAGTGCAACTGGTTCTTTTTCTTTTTCTTTTTATTTTTTTTAATTTTAGATATGGGGTTTCGCTATGTTGACCAGACCGATCTCGAACTCCTGGCCTCAAGCGATCCACCCACCTCTGCCTCCCAAAGTGCTAGTATTACAGGCATGAGGCACCAAGCCTGGCTGCCTTGTAGTATATCTGTTAAAACAAGTTTTCTTCACTGAAAACTTGAGTACTTTTCAAATATAATTAATTATTCATGGAAATAATGATAGGTTTAAAAGTACTGGCACTTTTAAAAACTGAGTTTGTAAAATTCATAAAACATAAAATTAACCATTAAAATGTGTGAAATTTAGTGGCATTTGTTATATTCACAATGCAGTGCAAGCATTACCACTATCTAGTGGCAAATCATTTTCATTACATTCAACTTGCTGGACCTGAAACTGTGAGGTAAATCATACCCAGATAGACTCAGTGAGCAGTATATTTAATTTCTGAAAGAACAAGATTCTTGATGAGCATGGGTGGTTTAGGCCTCATTTTGTTTAGAAATGGAAAAAAAAAAAAAAGCGAAATTCAACAGTAAGACCAGGTTGCACCAAACCGGACAAATCTCCAGGCAGCCATATTGGGTGGTGCCTTTGTCTCTGAGTGGCGTTTTTTCAGACGGGAAGGGTGGGAGAAAAGGGCTCCAAGATAGGGATTCCTTGAAAATGTGAAGCACGACTGCCACCGTGAGGAAATCGTTTAAAGACACAATACGCCATTACAGCGTCCTTCCCGGAAAGATTCGCTGTGGGGAAAAGTCTGAACTGTGGGAGGTGGCAGACTCGGGCTCCAGGCTAGGTCTTCTTGCTTTCTCCTCTAAGGCCTGAAGAGAGGCCTTAACATTGGCGGTATCTTGGTGTAGAACCTGGAGTGTGATGGGCTCGAAGTCAACCAGCAGCTGCCAGGAGGTCCCGGCACAGGAAGACGTAGGGCGGGGCCCCGGTTCCTCCTGGTATGGGCAGGACTGCAGGAACCCACTCAAACACACATGGAGGCTCTTGCGGGCATCTATCTCTTATTCCTGTCGCTTGGAGCAAGAGTCAGCCAACGTTCTCGTGCTGGCTATGGGTCTTTGGGTCTCTGGTAGCATCAGTACCGCTCACATAGAACAGGGTTATTCCAGGGGAAGTTTACAGGATTTGCTTTCAGAACGTTCACTCTCCATGTTCTATACCAAGATACCGCTAATATCCAGGTCTCTTTTAAGGCCTTAGACGAGAAGACAAGGACTCCTACCTAGCATGGAGCCCAAGCCTCTTCCACGTCCCCACAGACCGGACCTTGGCCAACAGGCAGTCCTCACGGGAAGAACCCTGTAATGGTGGAAGGGTTTTTTTTAAACGACATCCGCGCGATGGCAGTATTGCTCCACGTACAGGAAGAAGCCCTGTTTCAGCGTCCTCTTCTCCCGCCCTTCCTGCCTGAAAAAAAAGCCACCCATAGACAAGGCGTTCCAAACCTGGATGCTTTATATCTTGCAGTTTGGAGTTTGCTTGTCCTACTGCTGCACTTTTTCTTTTTATTTTCAACTTGAAATCAAACTAAAGCCCGGGCGCGGTGGCTCACGCCTGTAATCCCAGCACTTTGGGAGGCCAAGGAGGGCAGATCACCTGAGGTCGGGAATTCGAGATCAGCCTGACCAACATGGAGAAACCCCGTCTCTATTAAAAATACAAAATTACCCGGGCGTGGTGGCGCATGCCTGTAATCCCTGCTACTCGGGAGGCTGAGATAGGAGAATCGCTTGAACCTGGGAGGCGGAGATTGTGGGATCGCGCCATTGTACTCCAGCCTGGGCAACAAGAGAGAAACTCCGTCTCAAATAAAAAAAAAAAAGAAATAAATAAATAAAAGAAAAATCAAACCAAGGCCTAAACCACCTGCCCTTGTTCTTTCAAAAATTACATATTCTCCTGAACTAGTCTGTGTTAGTTTGATTTGCTTCAGAGTTACAGGTCCAGTAATTTCCGTGGCATCAAACCGTCTCTTTCATCGGATAAATTCGGTGGGTGAAAACACAAAAAGGAGAAAAGGGCTGTAAGCAGAAAAGATCTTCTCCGGCAAACAATTTAAAAATCCCAGAGGTCGGCCGGGCGTGGTGGCTCACGCCTGTAATCCTAGCACTCTGAGAGACCAAGGCGGGCGGATCACGAGTTCAAGAGATCGAGACTATCCTGGCCAACATGGTGAAACCTCATCTCTACTAAAAATACAAAAATTAGCCGGGCGTGGTGGTGGGCTGTAGTCCCAGCTACTAGGGAGCTGAGGCAGTAGAATCGCTTGAACCCGGGAGGCGGAGGTTGCAGTGAGCCGAGATCGCACCACTGCACTCCAGCCTGGGAACACAGCGAGACTCCATCTCAAAAAAACAAAAAATAAATCCCAGAGGTCTTCGACCTGGCTCCCCTGTGAGACATACAGGGAGTTCTCCCTAATCTGAGAGCCTTCTGAGCCTTCTGTGGTGCATTGTAGGCAACAATTTGGCATGAGCCACTAGAGGAGAAACCTAGGTGATGCTCATTACTGCATGCCATATATACTTCACATGGCATGATATTCAAATTACATATGTTTAATTCCTGTCACGGTTACTCCGAGTTTCGTCTAATGGTCTCATCGTTTAACATCAAAACACAGCATGTGCCCATGCCATTACATATTCTTCAAGTATTTCCTGAGACTTTATGGGCTGTGTGTGTTTATAATTATATGTTTCTCTGAGAGTTTTATAATTTGTCTTTTAGGTATAAGGATTACAGTATTCTCCAAATAGTAAATTAAAGAATAATGCTTGACAAATATTAAGAATAGTCCATGTATTAATAACGAAGAAAACCGCTACCATACAACTTGTCAAGGCAACTCATTTGGATTATTTCCATGCATATCTTTCAATAAGTACATTGTTAATTTCAGCAAAAAATAAATCTGTATTAAAAGTGGATTACTGTGTACACTGTGGTTTGGATCAGACCAAGTGTGTATTTTAACAAACCTTTGAGGATTGTGAATTCATTTGAATGTCCACAGTACTAAGTCTTATTTTTCAACATTTCATGCCTTCACTGTAAATAAAGGTAAATTTTTTTTTTTTTTTTTTTTTGAGACGGAGTTTTGCTCTTTCGCCCAGGCTGGAGTGCACAGGCACCATCTCGGCTCACTGCAACCTCTGCCTTCTGGTTTCAGGTGATTCTCCTGCCTCAGCCTCCCGAGTAGCTGGGATTACAGGTGTGTGCCACCACACCCTGCTAATTTTTGTATTTTTAGTAGAGACGGGATTTCACTATGTTGGCCAGGTTGGTCTCGAACTCCTGACCTCGTGATTAGCCCGCCTCGGCCTCCCAAAGCGCTGGGATTACAGGCATGAGCCACTGCGCCTGGCAAATAAAGGTAAATCTTAAAATTCGGCCTCAAGACTATTACTTTAGTAAAGTAGACACTATCAGCTTTTTGTTTGAATGTGTACACATACATGACTACACGTTTCAAAAAGCAGGCCATGAAGAAACAAAGACACCAGAAACTATGGCTACCCAATATTTTGCTCAATTCGTGTAAACATATTCCACTCTTAGCCATTTGCTTTTGGTTTCCATTGGATATTAAACAGTGATGTAATCCACTCACCCTCATCAAGCATCTCCTCTTTTCAAGAACTCAGTTACTGCACAACCAAGTCTTCCCATTTCTACTCTTACTCACTCAGCATCATATCTGCAGTGTTTTATTATGATGTCAAATAGTCTTGTAGTTTTGGGGACAGACCTTAGGTTTCCATGCCTAAGGAGAGAAGAAAAAAAAAGTTTTACCCCTAAGGTCTTTCAGAAGAGCAAATCTAGGCACCAGGCCATGTGGTTCTTGTCCTGACTCCCTACCCAGGTTCCCTAGGAGTTTTACCGCACGATCTGACCAGTCATTAGGCCTTATATGTTGAGAGGGAGGCTGATATTTAGTGGGGCTCTAACATAAGGGTTCAGATAGCTCTCCAGCCTGAGAAAACACACACAGCCCTACTTGAATGGACACAAATACAGGAATGACTATAAATTCTAATCAGATGGATCACAGAATTTTGTCTCATGGCTTCATTATTTAACATTGGAACAGAAATTTTTTCCAGTGCCATTTAATGGCTATGACTTAAGACTGTCCTATAACTTTGTTGTATATGTGTCTTACTCTTTTTCATTAGGAATCAGTCCTATATTTTCTCATTAGTGACAAAGATATACACCTTGCAAAGTAAAACAGTAACCATATGCTGATGAAGAGAAAAGCAATATCATAAAACTATATATTAAACACTGATAACCATTTCCATATTCACTCCCTTTTTTTCAATACACAGATAAAAAGTTCTATGTATACAGTCAAACACACAATAAATTTACATTTTAACTGAATTTAGCTATACATAAGGTTGAAGAATTGAAAGTTTCACATCTGATTATTGAGGAGTTTTTGATATTCTCATAAAACATTTGCAATATCTGAATTTTAGACAATAAAATATTTGCAAAGAACTTCTTAACTGGACTATTCATCAAAACATAAGTTCTCAATTTTCACTTTTAAATCTAAAAATACATATACATATATAAATATATATACATATATTAATTTTTTTTAGATGGATTCTCACTCTGTCTCCCAGACTGGTCTCGAACTCCCGACCTCAGGTGATCCGCCCGCCGCAGCCTCCCAAAGTGCAGGGATTACAGGCATGAGTCACTGCACCTGGCTAAAATATATATATATATATTTAAACATACATAAACATATAAATACATATTTATATACAATATAAACAGATGTATAATACATACTTATACCTCTGAAAATTAGAATTTTTAATTCTTCTAGAATTCTTATTCCTAATTCTTACCTTAAAACTTTATCTTTAAAATCTTCAAAGAAAGATAACAAAATTCAACAAATTGTAGTTGAAATAGGCATCTCACACATTCAGTCACCTACATGTGTAACCTAAGAAAACTGTACGGCCAGGTGCGGTTGCTCATGCCTGTAATCCCAGCACTTTAGGAGGCCAAGGCGAGCGGATCACGAGGTCAGGAGTTCAAGACCAGCCTGGCCAACATGGTGAAGCCCCGTCTCCACTAAAAATTCAAAAATTGACTGGGCATGGTGACGCATGCCTGTAATCCCAGCTACTTGGGAGGCTGAGGCAGGGGAATTGCTTGAACCGGGACCCAGGAGATGGAGGTTGCAGTGAGCCGAGATCACACCACTGAACTCCAGCCTGGGCTACAGAGCGAGACTCCATCTCACAAAAACAAAAAGAAAACTGTAAGATGGATGCATTCACACTACTCACATGCAGCTAGAATGCTTCATTAGTGTCTCTGTTTATATAATGATGAATTGAAGATATGAATTTGTTGGCCAAAAATGCCATCTTCAAACATATACTCAGTATAACATCTACCATGATTAAAAATGTATAGCATTGGCTGGGCATAGTGGCTCACAACTGTAATCCCAGCACTTTGGGAGGCCAAGGCAGGTGGATAACTTGAGCTCAGGAGTTCAAGGACAGCCCTGGCAATGTAGTGAGACTTCATCTATACAAAAAATACAAAAATGAGCTGAGCATGGTGGTATGCAATGGAAGCCCCAGCTACATAGAAAGCAGAGGTGGGAGGACCACGTGAGCCCAGGGAGGTTGGTGCTGCAGTGAGCCATAATCATACCACTGCACTCCAGCCTAGGCAACAGAGTGAGACACGTCTAAAAAATCATACATATACAGCATTAAAAATTTTGTTATATACCTACAGACAGATATAAATACACACACTCAACACAGTTTAAATATAATTGGATGCATAACATTTGAAATTTTGTACAAAATCTTCAGTATCACCTTATTTTCATTGAATATATCTACATCAATATATACTTTTGAATGCTTGTAATTTTTTCACATTTTACTCTAGGAGAACTTTATGAAATTATAAAGTAGGAAACATGGTAGGTCAAACATAATGAGAAGAAATAATCACTTTTGCCTATGCACATATAATATGGACTTTTATAAACTAATGTTCAAATTCCCCTGTAGTATAACTGTTTTTTATTTATATTTTTAAAAAAACTTTAGATATGGGGCTTTGCTATGTTGATCAGGTTGATCTTGAACTCCTGGCCTAAAGTGATGCTCCCATCTCGGCCTCCCAAAGTGCTAGGATTAGAGGCATGAGGCACCGTGCCCGGCCACCTTATAGTATAACAGTTAAAACAAGTTTTCTTCACTGATAACTTGAGTACTTTTCAAATAGAATTAATCATTCATGGAAATAATGACAGCTTTAAAAGTATTGGCACTTTTTAAAACTGAGTTTGTAAAATTCACATAACATAAAATTAACCATTAAAATGTGTGAAATTCAGTGGTATTTAGTACATTCACAATGCAGTGCAAGTACCATCTCTATCTATTGGCAAAGCATTTTCATTACCACAAAAGAAAACCCTGGACCCATTAAGCAGTCATTCCCCATTCCACTCTCTGCCCAGGCCCTGACAAACATTCATCTGCTTTCCCTCACTACTGATCATCTCAATAAGTGGTCTTTTTAGTCTTGTTTCTTACACTTAAGGTGTTTTCAAATTTCTTCCATTGGTTATCTTTTTGATATCTCTCTCTCTTTTTTTTTTTTAGATGGAGTCTTGCTCTGTTGCCCAGGCTCGAGTGCAGTGGTGCAATCTCGGCTCACTGCAACCTCCGCCTCCTGGGTTCAAGCGATTCTCCTGCCTCAGCCTCCCCAGTAGCTGGGATTACAGGCGCATGCCACTATGCCCGATAATTTTTGTATTTTTTAGTAGAGACGGGGTTTCACCATGTTGGCCAGGCTAGTCTGGAACTCCTGACCTCATGATCCATCCACCTCGGCTTCCCAAAGTGCTGAGATTACAGGCATGAGCCACGGTGCCCGGCCATGATATCTTATCTCTTCGATATAAATTGGGTTATCTATCTTTTTGTTTCTAGGTTTTAAGAGTTCTTTATATGTACTGGGTATTAGAAGTTTCTAGATAATTGATTTACAAATGTTTCCTCATATTGTGTAAATTGGCTTTTCAAGTTCTTGATAGTGTATATTGATGCAAAAAGTTTTTAATTTCAGGAAAGTCCAATTTATATTTTCTTTTGTTAATTGGTGCTTTTGGTGGTATGGCTAAAAAATCATTGCCAAATCTAAAGTCGTGACGATTTATCCCTATAGTGTCCCTGAAGGTTTCATAGCTTTAGCTCTTACATTTAGAAATTTGATACATTTTGACTTACTTTTGGATATAATGTGAGGCAGAGGACCAAATTCATCCTTTTTTTTTTAAATTTGAGACGGAGTCTTGCTATGTCACCCAGGATCCTTAAATTCTTTCTTTCTTTTTTTTTTTTTTGAGACGGAGTCTGTCTCTGTCACTCAGGCTGTAGTGCAGTGGCACAATCTCCGCTGACTGCAAGCTCCGCCTCCCGGGTTCAGGCCATTCTGCTGCCTCAGCCTCCTGAGTAGCTGGGACTACAGGCGCCCGCCACCATGCCCGGCTATTTTTTTTTGTATTGTTTAGTAGAAACGGGGTTTCACCGCCTTAGCCAGGATGGTCTGGATCTCCTGACCTTGTGATCCGCCCACCTCAGCCTCCCAAAGTGCTGGATTACAGGCGTGAGCCACAGCGCCCGGCCTAAATTCATTCTTTTGCATATGCATAACCAGTTGTCTAAGTACTATTTGTTAAAGACTCTATTAATTACTCATAAAATGACCTGAATAACTTTGTCAAAAATGAATTGACCACAACGTCTGGGTTTATTTCCAGACTCTCCATCTCTTCCATTAATCACTGTGTGTATTTCTTATTTAATTATCACACTGCTTTGATTACTCTAGCTTTTCTAGTAAGTTTTGAAATATAGAAGTGTGAGTCTTCTACCTTGGTTTTTCTTATTCAAACTTTACATTGGTTATCAGATCTCTTGCAATTTAATAGGATCTTTAGAATTTGTGTTCCTTTTTTACAAAAACAAACAATGCTCATTGGGATAATAATAATGATTGCATTAAATTTATAGATCTCAGTGGGTAGTATTGGTATGTTAAGAATATTTTGTCTTCCAACTCATTACCACAGGATGTCCTTTTTTAAAATCAAAGTTATCTTTAACTTCTCCAATATTTTGTGATTTTCAATGTATAAGACTTTCATCTATTAACTATTATCCTAAAAATATGATTCATTTTGATGCTATTGTAAAGGGAATTGCCTTCTTAATTTAATTTTCAGATTATTCATTGCTAGTGTACACAAAAAAAACTACAACTGATTTTTCCGAGTTAATGTTCTATCCTGCTGTGCTTGCTAGATACTGTTCACTAGCTCTAATATTGTTGTTTTCTGGATTTTTAAGCAGTTTTTAAATAAGATCATCGTATTTGTGAAGAGAAATAATTTCCATTTTTTCTTTTCAATTGGGATGTATTTTATATATCTTCATTGCCTGATGCCCCGGGCTAAAATTTTAAGTATAGTGTTCAATAGAAGTGGCAAAAGTGGGTGTTCTTCTCCTGTTCATGATTTTAGAAGCAAAGCTTTCAGTCGTTCCCTCTTGACTATATTATTAGCTGTAGGTTTTTAATTAATGCCCCATATATCGTGCTGAGAAAATGATCTTCTAATTATACATTATTAATTGTTTTGAGTTGCTTTTCTGGAGAGATGGACTACAGAAAGTGTCTACTGCACCATTGTCATTGACGTCACTTTTGCTACCTGTTTTTGAATTTGCTGAAACACTCATGCTTCGTCAAAATGTGCCTGACACAACAGTCATACATGAAAAAGTAAAGTTGTTACAATTAGTTACATAGGCAATGAGCAGGGCAGGAAAGGACTCTCCCCCACCCAATAGAAATGTCACGTGATGGTTCAGCAATGATCACATTGTCTCCCTAAAAATGAAAATTTGGTAGCAAGGGAGAGGCAATCTCCTGATGGCCCACACCTGTTAATATTAAAAGTGTGAACTGAATGCAGGCCCCAGGGAGAAGCAGCTTCTTGGGCATGCGTATTAAGACACAAAATGGCGAAATATGATGTTCCGGGTACATGCCACCGGAAAAAGTAAAAAAGCCTCAGATGGGCATGTGTATAACTCCCTAAACACACTGCACAGTGCTCAATTCCAAAGGGTAAGGAGAGCACTGCGCATGTGGAAAGCTCACCCTAAAGGAAGAATCATGGGCAAGAGGCGAGCCTATAAGGTCCCAGGATCAAGGTTAAAAGGTCTTTTTGTTCTCTTGGCCATTCAGGCACCCACTTGGATCTCTTCCAAGGGTTCTTTCTTTCCTTTCTTTCCTGTTCTAAAGCCTGTTAAAGAAACTTCCACTCCTGCTCTGAATCTTGCCTCAGTCTCTTTTTCTGCTTTATGCCCCTCAGTCGAGTTATTTCTTCGGAGGAGGCAAGGACTGAAGTTGCTGTCGACCTATATGGATATGCCGCCTGTTACTCGGGGTAACTCGGTTCACTGCCACCACTAAGAAAGTGAGATCATGGGTAATGCTACCTCCAACAGACAAGCACTTTTAAAAATGTGGATTAATTTTCAATCCTTTTCTCTCCTTTTGTTTCCCATCCCTTTATGTGTAACAACTACATTAAAAAAAGTAAATAAATAAAAAATAAAAAGGAACGACCGGGCACAGTCGCTTAAGCCTGTAATCCAGCACATTGGGGGGCCGAGATGGGCTGATCACATGAAGTCAGGAGTTCGAGACCACCCTGACCCACATGGTGAAACCCCGTCTCTACTAAAAATACAAAAATTAGCCAAATGTGGTGGAGCCCATCTGTAGTCTCAGCTGTTCGGGGGGCTGAGACAAGAGAATCCCTTCAACCTGGGAGACGGAGGATGCAGTGAGCTGAGATCGTGCTGCTGCACTCCAGCCTGGGCGACAGAGCAAGACTCCATCTAAAAAAACAAAACCAAAAAACAACTCTACTGGAAGATGTAAAACTTTAGGTCCTTTCAGTCTTTAGACAACTAGATGCCCTTGAGACTATCAGAAAACATACTGGCTCCTGCTTTATCACACCTGGAACAGGCCTGTCTTTGGTGTTCTCATACTGCTGCAACAAAGGACTGTGATACAGTAACACTGCCAGAAAGCCTGCTAACTCTTGCTCCAAGGAACAGGACATAACACACACACCCATCCCCCACACACACAGCATCTAATGTCTCAGGAAATCCCTGAAGAATATGTAATGCATGGGAACATGCATTGTTCTGGTGTTAAATGTTGAGACCATGAGATGAAACTGAGTAATCTCGATAGGAACTGAACATAGGGACTATGAGGATCATGCCATGTGGAGTATATAGGCCAAGGAGTAATGACCAGATGGTCCTTACTCTACGACTTAAACCAAATTTTTGCCTACAATGCAACACATGAGGCTAGAACATGAACTCTCTGGTTGTCCGAGAGGGGAACCAGGTCAAAGACCACCAGGATTTGTAAACTGTTTGCCAAAGATTTTCTGCAAGTTTCAAATAAATTTTTCCTTATTGTACCTTCATCCACCCAATTTATCACCTGAAGGAGACAATTTGATGCCATGGAACTTGCTGGACCTGTAGCAGTGTGAAGTAAATCATACCCAGATAGTCTCAGTGAGGAGTATATTTAATTTCTGAAAGAACAAGATTCCTGAGGAGCATGGGTGGTTTAGGCCTCATTTTGTTTTCAGATGGAAAGAAAATAGCAAAAATTCAACAGTAAGACAAGGTTGTACCAAACTGGACAAATCTCCTGGTGGCCATGTTCGGTGGCGCCTTTGTCTCTGGGTAGCGTTTTTTCAGACAGAAAAGGCGGGAGAAGAGGGCTCCTAGACAGAGCTTCCAAGAAAATGTGAAGCACTACTGCCACCGTGAGGAAATAGTTTGAAGACAGACTCCGCCATTACACTGTTCTTCCCTGGAAGCCTTGCTGTGGGGGAAGGTCTAATCTATGCTGAGGTGGAAGAGGATTGGGCTCCAGGCTAGGTCTTCTTGCCTTCTCCTCTAAGGTCTTAAGAGAGGCCTGGACATTGGCGGTATCTTGGTGTAGAACCTGGAGAGTGAGGGGCTTGGAGTGAAGCAGCAGCTGCCAGGAAGTCCTGGCACAGGAAGTTCCGGGGCAGGGCCTCCGTTTCCCCAGTTGTCTGCTGGACAGCAGGAACCCACTCAAACACACATGCAGGCTCTTGTGGGCATCTGTCTCCTGTTCCTGCCCTTGGAGCAAGAGTTGGCAGGCTTTCACGTGCTGGCATCTTGCTACAGGTCTTTGGGTCTCTGGTAGCATCAGTACCGCGTACAAGGAACAGGATTTTACCAAGGGACATTCACAGTATTTACTTTCCTTTACTCTCCAGGTTCTATACCAAGACACTACCAATGTCCAGGTCTTTTTTTTTTTTTTTGACGGAGTCTTACTGTGTTGCCTAGGCTGGAGTGCAATGGCCAGATCTCGGCTCACTGCAATCTCCCCCTCCCGCGTTCAAGTGATTCTTAGCTTCCTGAGTAGCTGGGATTACAGGTGCCTGCCATCACACCCGACTAATTTTTGTATTTTTAGTAGAGATGGGGTTTTACCATGCTGGCCAGGCTGGTCTTGAACTGCCGACGTCAGACGATCCGCCCGCCTCAGCCTCCCAAAGTGTGGTCTTAGAGGATAAGGCAAGGATGAGCAGCATGGAGCTCAAGCCTCTTCCCCCTCCCCACAGGCCAGACCTTCCCCAACAGGTGGAAGGACTGTCTTCAGGGGAAGGACATTGACATGGCTTAGGCATAGGGTGTAGGGCGTTACTTAACTATGTCCTAATGGTGGCAGTAGTGCTCTAGATGTGCCAACAGGTGTCTTGGAGTCTTCTGCTCCCGCCCTTCTTGTCTGAAAAAACGCCACCCAGAGACAAAGGCACAAGGAAACATGGCTGCCTTGCTTTTTGCCCAGTTTGGAGTCATCTGGTCTTATTGTGGCAATTTTGCTTTTGTTTTCCATCTGAAATCAAACCAAGGCCGAAACCACCCACCCTCATCAGAAATCTTATTTGTTCAGACATTTAAAATCCTCCTAACCTAGTCTATATGATTACGATTTACCTTAAATTTATAGGTCCAGTACTTTCCATGGCATCAAACTGTCTCCCTCAGGGGATGAATTTGGGGATGAAGTCACAGGGATAAAATTGCTTGAGATTCCGAGACCACCAGGATTTACAAATCCTGGTGGTCTCTGTTCTGGCTCCCCTTCCAGACAACCAGGGAGTTCTTCATGTTTTAGCTCATGTGTTGCATCGCAGACAACAATTTGACATGAACCATAGAGGAGGGACCAGATACCTGTCATTACTGCATGCCATATGTGCTCCACATGGCATGATACTCATACTACATATCTTCAATTCCTGTCAAGGTTATTCACAGTTTCATCTCATGGTCTCGTCATTTAATATCAAAACTCGGCATGTTCCCATGACACTATATATTCTTCAAGTATTTCCTGAGACTTTATGGGGTGTGTCTGTTTGTGTGTGTGTGTGTGTGCATGTGTATTTTATAATTTGTCTTATTTAGATATAAGTCTTACAGTATTCTCCCACTAAAGAATAATTAAAGAATAATGCTTGACAAAGATTGAGAAAAATATTATTTATATAATATATAATATAATATATAATATATTATATTATATATTATATATTATATAATATAATATATAATAATATATATAATATAATATATATATAATATATAATATAATATATATTATAATATATATAAAATATATAATATAATATATATTATAATATATAATATAATATATATAAAATATATAATATAATATATATTATAATATATATACACATATATATTATATATACATATGTATATTACACATATGTGTATACATATGTATATTACACATATGTATACACATGTATTATATATACGTATATATATAGTATATACATATATACTATATATATACATGTTGCAGGAAGTCAGGGACCCCAAACGGAGAGACCGGCTGAAGCCATGGCAGAAGAACTTGGATTGCGAAGATTTCATGGATATTTATTAGTTCCCCAAATTAATACTTTTGTAATTTCTTATGCCTGTCTTTACTGCAATCTCTAAACATAAATTGTAAAGATTTTACGGACACTTATCACTTCCCCAATCAATACCCTTGTGATTTCCTATGCCTGTCTTTACTTTAATCTCTTAATCCTGTCAGCTGAGGAGGATATATGTCGCCTCAGGACCCTGTAATAATTGCATTACCTGCACAAATTTTACAGCATGTGTGTTTGAGCAATATGAAATCTGGGCACCTTGAAAAAAGAACAGGATAACAGCAATTGTTCAGGGAATAAGAGAGATAACCTTAAACTCTGACAGCCAGTGAGCGGGGCGGAACAGAGCCATATTTCTCTTCTTTCAAAAGCAAATGGGAGAAATATCGCTGAATTCTTTTTCTCAGCAAGGAACATCCCTGAGAAAGAGAATACATGCCTGGGAGTAGGCCTATGAATGGCCTCCCTGGGCGTAGCTGTCTCTTATGATCGAGGCTGCAGGGGTGAAATAGACCCCAGTCTCCCATAGCATTCCCAGGCTTATTACGAAGAGGAAATTCCCGCCTAATAAATTTTGGTCAGACTGGTTGATCTCAAAAACCCTGTCTCCTGATAAGATGTTATCAATGACAATGGTGCCCGAAACTTCATTAGCAATTTTAATTTCACCTCGGTCCTGTGGTCCTGTGATCTCGCACTGCCTCCACTTGCCTTGTGATATTCTATTACCTTGTAAACTACTTGATGTCTGTCACCCACACCTATTCGCACACTCCCTCCCCTTTTGAAAATCCCTAATAAAAACTTGCTGGTTTTTGCAGCTTGTGGGGCATCACGGAACCTACCAACATTTGATGTCTCCCCCAGACGCTCAGCTTTAAAATTTCTCTCTTTTGTACTCTGTCCCTTTATTTCTCAAGCTGGCCGATGCTTAAGGAAAATAGAAAAGAACCTACGTGAATATCGGGGCAGGTTCCCTGATATATACACATTATTTTTTTCTTTTTTGAGACTAAAACTCTCTCTGTCTCCCAGGCTGAAGTGAAATGGCGAGATCTCGGCTCATTGCAAACAGTTCAAGCAATTCTCCTGCCTCAGCCTCCTGAATAGCTGGGATTACAAGTGCACGCCACTAGGGCTGGTTACTTGTTTTTTCTGTTTGTTGTTTTTTTTTTTTTTTTTTGAGACGGAGTCTCGCTCTGTCACCCAAGCTGGAGTGCAGTGGTGTGATCTCTGCTCACTGCAACCTCTGTCTCCCAGGTTCAAGTGATTCTCCTCCCTCAGCCTTCTGAGTAGCTGGGACTAAAAGCACATGCCACCCGCCTGGCTAATTTTTGTGTTTTTAGTAGAGACAGAGTTTCACCATGTTAGCCAGAATGGTCTCCATCTCCCAACCTCGTGATCTGCCCGCCTAGGCCTCCCAAAGTGCTGGGATTACAGGCGTGAGCCACCTCGACCATCCCCAGTTGTTTTGTATTTTTAGTTAAGACTCAGGATTTCGCCATGTTGGCCAGGCTGTTCTCCAACTCCTCACCGCAAGTGATCCAATCACCCTGGCCTCCCAAAGTGCTGGGATTACAGGTGTGAGCCACCATGCCTGGCTATATATACATTCCTAATTTCATGCAAATAACAAATCTGTATTGAAATTGGGTCACACTCTACATTGCGGTTTGGAGCAGATCAAGTGTGTATTTTAACAAAGCTTTCAGGAGGATGAATTTATTTGAATATCATAAATGGTGTTTTCAACATTGCAAGCCTTCAGTGTAAATGAAGGTAACTCTGAAAAATATATGCTCAGAAACATTCCTTTAGAAATGTATACACCATTCATTTTTTGTTCAATTTTTTACAGATGCATCACAATGTGCATATTGGCTCTCTAGAATACGTACATGACTATATGTTTGGTTTAAGGTTATGACATGTTAGAAGTAGAGTAAAATGCACTGGGCGCGGTGGCTCATGCCTGTAATCCCAGCACTTTGAGAGGCCAAGGCGGGCCGATCACGAGGTCAGGAGATCGAGATCTTCCTGGCTAACATGGTGAAACCTCGTCTCTACTAAAAATACAAAAAATTAGCCAGACGTGGTGGCCGGCGTCTGTAGTCCCAGCTACTCAGGAGGCTGAGGCAGGAGAATGGTATGAACCCAGGAAGCAGAGCTTGCAGTGAGCCGAGATTGCACCACTGCACTCCAACCTGGGTGATAAAGCAAGACTCCACCTCAAAAAAAAAAAAAAAAAAAAAAAGTAGAGTAAAATACACTTTACTTTGTTATTTATTATTTATCTTATGGTGTGGTAGGTTTAATCCACAAGGTTCAACAATTTGCTTTTCTCCCTAAATCAGAGGCAAGGAATGGCTGTTTATGAGGACACAGAGAATGCAATTAAGATTTTATGATGGCTAAAGGGACTACCTGGTGCAGACGAATGACATGTATCCAACCTAAATGGGAATGATAGGCTCATTGCCCCTCCACACTATCTTCCATTGCAGAATAAACCAATCAACCTCCTTGTCACTACCACTGGTACTTGGCTAGGTGTGATTTCCTTGCCAGGCTTCTATCCACTGCCCAGGCATATAATAATATAATAATATCCCTCTATTAAAGATAGTTAGCAAGGGGTGAATAAAAGATCACTTAGCCTAAACAATTCTAGGTTTGGGGACACCAGCATTTCTACCTTCAGATATGAGACACTGTCCCATAGGTAGGTCTGTATTCTTCCATGAAAATGGTCGGGTCAAACTATTCCTCCATAGGAGGTAGTTTAAAAGACGTCTAAGTCTACTTTAGGTGAAATACTCTGGGGAGGTAAGATATCAAGGGTCATGGAGAAATGCTTCCCAGAGAGTCTCCAAGACACTTGTGTATGCCAATAGCATTTATGTATGCAGATCATCACTCAACTAGACAAAGTCAAAGATGTCAAAAAAGCTAGGTTACCCTAGAATGCCTTACCCCGGAATGCCTGCCTGAATCCTCAGAGGCCAGGAGAGGTCATACCTGAACAAGCTCTTTAAGCACTGTAATGTCACAGTGCAGAACCAGACTAACATTAATTCCTTTCATTAAGAATTCAGATACTAAAATAATAAATTCTGAGGAAGAATGTCATGAGGATCAAGTCACCCATACACTTTTAGTCACCATTTTGATTCTCAATTATGAGTCATAAAGTATCTAGAGTTCTCCACACCAAAGGTTGGATATCTTCATTAGGAAATAGATTTGAAGCTGCTACAGAAAATACTAGCTAGGATGCAGTAGATAATGATTTGCTCAGGCCTAAACAATGCCATACTTATCAAGGACATCGAACAGAAAAGAGCCACCTATCTGCCCTCCTTGAGAGAACTGAGATGACATCCATGTCCTATTATGACAAAAGACTTTCTCCTGAACTTATAAAGTCACAGAAGCTGCTGGCTTGTGCGCTCAGATAATTGCTTAGGTCTTCTATCACATTCTTGGCCTTCATTCCACTTTAGCATATCAGCTCTCCTAAAAGATGATCTGGCCCACATAGGCATGTCAGTGTATCCTCACTGCTCTACAGAGGTCCTTCTAGCTATAGGCAATGGTGGTTAGAATTTTAGTGTATTGAGGACCATGTGAGTGACACTGACTTCAGATAGATGGTTCCTGGAATTGGCCTGTCATTGCCAGCCAACACTGCTGCTATAAATGTCACAGCCCCACAACACAAGGACAACCAGGTTGCCTAAAGTTCCCAAGGGCATATTCATAACATAAATGCCCCAAGGGTGTGTACTTGGCTGTATCATTTTCTAGCCTTGTCCCCACTATGAGAAAACTGAGGCCCTGTCCTCTACTGCCTGTGCCAAAACTTCCTGGAAGCAGCTGGCTCAGTCCTGCTCCCTCACTCAGCAGATACTTCACGGAGACTTTGCATTTGCTCATTGCTTCTGCCAGGCCTCAGAGAAAAGGATAGGAAGATCAACTTGTGTCTCAGGCCTGTTCAGCCTTCACTGGCTTTTCCTTCCTCAATTGCTAGGGCTCACATGGAGGAAACGCTCACGGCTTTGGATGCTACGAAACTGTTTCCGCACGATGGCAGTATTGTACGGGAGAAACCAACTGACTTTGCTCTAAGCGCTATTCTCCCGCCCATCACATTTCAAAAAAAGGCCAAGAAGAGACAAAGACACTAGAAACTAGAACTACTTAGCAGTTTGCTCAATTTGTGTAAACTTATTCCACTCTCAGCATTTTGATTTGTTTTCCATTGGATATTAAACCAAGGTGTGATCCACTCACCCTCATCAATCATCTCCTCCTTTCATGAACTCAGTATCCACACAACCAATCTTCTCATTTATACTCTTCTTCACTCAGCATTATATCAGCTGTGTTTTCTTACATCAAATTGTCTTATAGTACTGGGGCAGACCTTAGGGATCCATGCCTAAGGAAACAACAAACAAACAAACAAATGTTGACACCTAAGGTCTTGGAGAAGAGCAAATCTAGGCACCAGGCCATGTGGTTCATTTTTTTTTTTTTTTTGAGACAGAGTCATGCTCTGTCGCCCAGGCTGGAGTGCAGTGGCGCGATCTCGGCTCACTGCAAGCTCCGCCTCCCGGATTCACATCATTCTCCTGCCTCAGCTTCTTGAGTAGCAGGGACTACAGGCGCCCGCCACCACGACTGGCTAATTTTTTTTTTTTTTTTTTTTTTTTTTTAAATAGAGACGGGGTTTCACCGCATTAGCCAGGATGGTCTGGATCTCCTGACCTCCTGATCCGACTGCCTCGGCCTCCCAAAGTGCCAGGATTACAGGCGTGAGCCACCGCGCCCAGCCAGGCCATGTGGTTCTTGTCCTGACTCCCTACCCAGGTTCCCTAGGAGTTCCATTTCATGTTCTGATCTAGGCATTGGGCCCTATATGTTGAGTGGGAGGCTGCCATTTAGTGGAGCTCTAAGATAAGGGACCAGGTAGCTCTCAAGCTTGACAGAGACACAGAACCCGATTCGAATGGACACAAACACAGGAATGACTATAAATTTTAATCAGATGGATCACAGGATTTTGTCTCATGGTTTCATTATTTAACGTTGGAACACAAACATTTTCCTGTGTCATTAAATGGCCATGGCTTAAGACTGCCCTATAACTTTGCTGTGTATATGTGTTACTGCTTTCCAGTTAGGATTCAGTCCTATATTTTCTCATTAGCAACGAAAAGGTGGAATTTGCAAAGAAGTAAAAAAAAAAAACCCATGTGCTGATCAAGAGAAAAGCAGTCTCATAAAACTGTATATTAAACACTGATACCCTTTTCCATATTTATTCCATTTTTCAATACATAGATAAAAAGTTCTATATATAAACACGATGAATTTATATTTAAATTGGATTTAGCTATGCACTGCATTTTAGTATGAATATTCCATAGTATGAATGAAGATTTTCATTCTAAAATTTGATTTCTGACAAGTTTTTGAAATTGTCATATAAAATTTGCAATTTCTGAATTTTGGACAATATTTGCAAAGAACTATGTGATTGGACTAGTCATTAAGAATTAAGATCTCACCTTGCTTTTTTAATGTATAAAATCTATTTATACATACAGAAACACATATATATATTTTACATAGTTATGCCTCTGAAAATTAGGATTTAAAAATTATTTTTGAATTTTTATCTCTAATTCTTACCTTCAAATTTTATCTTTAAAATCTCAAAAGAAAGAAAACAAAATTCAATAAATGATAATTGAAATAGGTACGTCTCATATTCAGTCACTTAGATGTGAACCCCAGTAAAACTTTGAGATGGATGTATTCACACTACTCACATGAAGCTATAATGTTTCATTAACGTCTCTGTTTATGTAACTATGAATTAAAGATATGAATTTGTTGGTCAAAAATACCACATTCAAACGCATGCTCAGTATAACACTGACCATGATATAAAATATATGGCATTGGCCAGGCGTGGTGGCTCACAACTCTAATCCCGGCACTCTTGGAGGCTGAGGCAGGAGGATCGCTTGAGCCTAAGAGTTCAAGACCAATTTAGCAATTAGCAATTTTGGCAATGTAGCGAGTCCCTGTCTCTAAAAAAAAAAAAAAAAAAAAAATTGCCAGGCATGGTGGCATGTACCTGTAGTCCCAGCTACTCAGGAAGTGGAGGTGAACGGATCACCTGAGTCCAGGGATGTTGAGGCTGCATTGAGCCATGATCATGCCACTGCACTCCAGTCTGGGCAACAGAGTCTGATCCTGTGTAAAAAAAACATATATATGGTATTTAAACATTTGTATATGCATATGAACAGATATGAATATACACAGAGTCCCGCACACATTTTACTTTCAATATAACTGGATTCATACTATTTGAAATTTTGTCCAAAATCCTCAGCATCACCTTATAATCTTTGAATATATCCATATCAATATATACTTTTGAGTGCTTAAGTTTTTTTATATTTTACTCTAGAAGAATTTTAAGAATTATAAGCAGAAAACATATGGTAGGTCAAACATAGTGAAAAGAAATAATCACTTTTAAAATGTTTGGGCTACGTATTATGATTTGTTCCTTTGCACATATAATATGTACATTTATAAACTAATGTTCAAATTCCCCTGTAGTATAATTGTTAAAACAAGTTGTCTTCACTGATAACTTAAGTACTTTTCAAATGTAATTAGTTATTCTTGGAACTAATGATAGGTTTAAAAATATTGGCACTTTTAAAAACTGTGTTGGTATAATTCATGTAACATATAATTAACCATTAAAATGTGTGAAATTCAGTGGCATTTAGTACATTCACAATGCAGTGCAAGCACTATCTCTGTGTAGTGGCAAATCATTTTCATTACCACAAAAGAAAACCCTGGACCCATGAAGCAGTCATTCCCCATTCTACTCTATGCTGAGCCCCTGGCAAACACTCATCTGCTTTCCCTCACTACTGAGGGGCCTTTTTCATTTTGCTTTTTTCACTTAGCATGTTTTCAAATTTCATCCATGTTGTAATATATGTCAGTACTTCATTTCTTTTTGTAGCTGAATAATATCCATATGTATATATCACATTTTGTTTATCCATTCATCAAGTGATTGATGTTTGCTTGTGTTCACCTTTTGGGTATTGTTAATAAACATATACAGTGAGTATATACAGGTACTTGTTTGAGTATTTGCTTTCAATTGTTTGCGGAGTATACTTAGGAATAGAGTTGCTAGGTCATACGGTTATTTCTATGTTTAAATTTTTGAAGAACTGATAAACTGCTTTCCATAGCAGATGCGCAATTTAGCATTCCCACCTTCACTGCAGAAGGGTTCCAATTTCTCCGCCTCCCCACCCATATTTGTTCTTTTTAAGTAGTATCCATTCTAGTGGGTGTTAAGTGGTATCATGAAGTGGTTCTGATTTACATTCCTGAAAACACTAATAATGGAAGCATGTTTTCATGTAATTGTTGGTCATTTGTGTATCTTCTTTGGAGAATTGTCTATTTAAGACCTTTGCCTATTCTTTAAATTGATGCATTATAGTTGTACATATTTATGGGGTACACAAGGTATTTTGATGCATGCATAAAATGTGTGATAACCAAAAAAGGAAAACTGGGATACTCATCCCCTACTGCATTTATTATTTGTGTTTGGGAACATTTCAAATGTGTTTTATCTATTTGGAAATAACCATTAAATTATTGTCAACTATAGATGTCCTAACTGTGCTGTTGAACACTAGAACTTACTCCTTCTGTCTAACTGTACTTTTGTAGCCATTAACCAACCTCTCTTCATTCCCCTCTCTTCCTAACTTCTGGTACCCACCATTCTACTCTATACATTCCATGAGATGGATTCCTTTAGCTCCTACATATGAGTGAGGACATGTGATAATTTGTCTTTCTGTATCTGGCTTATTTCACTTAACATAGTGTCCTAAAGTTCCATTCATGTTGCTGCAGATGACAGAATTCCATTCTTTTTTCTGGCTCAATAATCTTCCATTTTATATGTATGCCACAGCTTCTTAATCCATTCATCCATTAACGAACACTTAGGTTGATTCCATATCTTGACTACTGTGAATAATGCTGCAATAAACATGAGAATGCATATATATATGCATATATATATATAGTACTGATTTCTTTTCTTTTGGATATATACCCAGCAGTGGGACTGCTACATCATATGGTAATTCTATTTTTAGTATTTTTGGGAAAGTCCATCCTGTGTCTCATAGAGATTGTACTAATGTACATTGCAGGCAACATTATACAAGCATTCCTCTTTCTCTGCTTACTAGCCAACATCTGTTACTCTCTGTCTTTTTTGTAAGAGCCATTTGAACTGGGGAAATATGGTATCCCACTGTAGTTTTGATTTGCATTTCCCTGATGATTAGTGATGTTGAGCATTTTTTCATGTATCCGTTAGCCATTTGTGTGTCTTTCTTTCAGAAATGTCTATTCAGATCATTTGCCCATTTGTAAATCAGATATATTTGTTTTTTTTTTTCTATTGAGCTGAGCTTTTTTAAGTTTGCAAAGATATTCTCTCTTACTGTAGGTTGTCTCCTCACTTTATTGTTTTATTTGCTGGGCAGAAGCGTTCTAGCTTGATTTACTCTAATTTGTCCATTTTTGCTTTGATTGCCAGTGCTTTTTGAGGTCTCCCACAAAAAAATCATTGCCCAAAATGATGTCTTAAAGCATTTCCGCAGTCTCTTCTTCTGGTAATTTCATATTTTCAGGTCTTTTCTTATATTTGTTGAGCCTTGTTCTGTGGCCTAACACATGCTCTATACTGGAGAGTGTTCCATGTGCTGACTGATGACAAGAATGTATATTCTACAGCAATTGGATGAAATATTTTGTAAATGTCAGTTAAGTTCATTTGGTCTAGAGTACAGTTTAATTCCAATGTTTCTTTGTCTGGATAAGCTGTCTATTACTCAAAGTGGGGTACTGAAGTCTCCCACTATTGTACACCAGTCTATCTCTCCATTTAGATCTCCAAATGTTCGCCTTATCTATTTGTGTGTTCCAGTGTTGGGTACATACATATTTTAAATTGTTATATCCTTTTACTGAATTGGCATCTTCATTTTTTTTTTTTGTTTTGTTTGTTTGTTTGTTTTTTGAGTCTGGCTCTGTCGCCTAGGCTGGAGTGCAGTGGTGCGATCTCCGCTCACTGCAAGCTCCCCCTCCCAGGTTGACGCCATTCTCCTGCCTCAGCCTCCGGAGCAGCTGGGACTACAGGCGCCCGCCACCACGCCCGGCTAATTTTTGTATTTTTAGTAGAGACAGGATTTCACCGTGTTAGCCAGGAAGGTCTCGATTTGCTAGCCTCGTGATCCGTCCGCCTTGGCCTCCCAAAGTGTTGGGATTACAGGCGTGAGCCACCGCGCCCGGCCGGCATGTTTACTGTTATACAATGACTTTCTTTGTCTCTCTCTACAGTTTTTGACTTTAATCTATTTTATATAAGTCTAGCCTTTCCTGTTCTTTTACCATTCCTGTTCATTTTCATGTTGTTGCTGATGTCCCTCTCTGGTTTGAGATCTTCTTTGCCTGAGTAAAAGAGAAGTCCCCACATTTAATGCACTGGGGTTGCTAGCTTCAACTCCACTTTCAGTCTCAGACTACCCCCTCAGGGATTTTTCTTCCTACAGGCAGTCAGGATGCCTCCTAGGGATTGAGGCAAGAATAGGATTCCTGCAAAGGACACCAAAATGGGAGAGAAGCTAGCTCTCTCCCTTGATCTCACATTTTACAGAGGAAACTGTGAACCAAGAGGGACTTTTCTTTTTTTCTTTTCTTCCTTTTTATTGAAGGGGGGCGGGGGGGTGGAGTCTCACTCTGTCATCCAGGCTGGAGTGCAGTAGCGCAATCTGGGCTCACTGCAACATCCGCCTCCCAGGTTCAAGTAATTCTCCTGTCTCAGCTTCCCAAGTTGCTGGGATTACAGGGGCACACCACCACGCCCGGCTAATTTTTGTATTTTTAGTAGAGACGGGGTTTCACCATATTGGTCAGGCTGGTCTCAAACTCCTGACCTCAGGTGATCCACCTGCCTCGGCCTACCAAAGTGCTGGGATTATAGGCATGAGCCACCGCGCCCAGTCAAGGGGGTCTTTTCTACATGGTGCCTAGCAGCTTTGGGTTGGGGAATCATGGAGAGAGAAGTCCATTAGTCTTTCTAGCTGCTCATACTTTTTCACTTCCTTATAACCCCATGGATCGTCACAGTCTCTCTCAATGTTCAGTTCTGGAATATTGCTTCTAATAATCTTGTCTCTACACAACTGTTTTTACTTTTCTTTGAGGTAAAGTCAGATCACTTCTGCTCTACCATGTTGGTAATATCACTCTCCCTTTGCCTATTTTTTAAAAATTGGGTTATTTGTCTGTTTATTGTTGAGTTTTAAGAGTTATTTGTTTTTACTGGATATTAGAAGTTTTTAGATAATTTATTTGGAAATATTTCCTCCCATTCTGTAAGTTGGCTTTTCAAGTTCTGAATTGTGTACTTTGATGCGAAAAGTTTTTAATTTCAGGGAAGTCCAATTTATTTTTTCTTTTGTTATTGCTGCTTTTGGTGGTATAGCTCATAAGTCACTGCCAAATCTAAAGTTGTGAAGATGTATCCCTATAGTTTCCCTGAAGGTTTTATAGGTTTAGCTCTTATATTTAGAAATTTGATACATTTTGAGTTAATTTTTGCATATAATGTGAGGTAGAGGTCTAAATTCATCCTTTTGCATGTGGATAACCAGTTGTCTAAGTACTATTTGTTAAAGACTCTATTAACTACTCATAAAATGACCTTAATAACTTTGTCATAAATGAATTGACCACAATGTCTGAGTTTATTTCCAGACACTCCATCTTTTCCATTAATCACTGTGTGTATTCTTATTCGATTATCACACTGCTTTGATTACTCTAGCTTTCCTAATAAGTTTAGTCTTCCACCTTGGTTTTTCTTATTCAGACTTTACATTGGTTATTCAGATCTCTTGCAATTCAATAGGATCTTTAGGATTTGTGTTCCTTTTTTACAAAAAAAAAAAAATGCTCATTAGATAACAATAAGGATTACATTAAATCTATAGATCTCTATGGGTAGTATTGCCATGTTAAAAATATTTAGTCTTCAGACCCATTACCACAGGATGTTCTTTATTAAAATTTAGGTTATCTTTAACTTCTCCATTATTTTGTGATTTTCAGCGTACAAGACTTTCATCTATTTAGTTAATTATTGTCCTGAAATTATGATTCATTTTGATGCTATTGTAAATGGAATTGCTTTCTTAATTGAATTTTCAGATTATTCATTGCTAGTGTACAACTGATTTTTCCAAGTTAATGTTCTGTCCTGCAGTTGCTTGCTGGATCTTGTTCACTACCTCTAATACTGTTTTTCTGGGTTTTTAAGCTTTCTTTTTTTTTTTTTTTTTGACTGGAGTTTTGCTCTGTCGCCCAGGCTGGAGTACAATGGCACGATCCTGGCTCACTGCAACCTCTGCCTCCTGGGTTCAAACGATTCTCCCACCTCAGCCTCCCGAGTAGCTGGAATTACAGGCACCCGCCATCATGCCCAGCTAATTTTTGTATTTTTGTAGAGACGGGGTTTCACCATATTGGCCAGGCTGGTCTTGAACTCCTGATCTCAGGTGATTTACATGCCTCAGCCTCCCGAAGTGCTGGGATTACAGGTGTGAGCCACTGTGCCTGGCAGCATTTTTTATAAGATCATCGTATTTGTGAAGAGAAATAATTTCCATTTTTTCTTTTCAATTGGGATACTTCTTATATATCTTCATTGCCTGATGACCCCAGCTAGATTTTAAGTATAATGTTTAAGAGAAGTGGCAAAAGTGGGCGTTCTCCTGTTCATGATTTTAGGAGCAAAGTTTTCAGTCTTTACCTCTTGACTATATTATTAGCTGTAGGTTTTAATAAATGGCCCATATATCGTGCTGAGAAAATGATCTTCTTAATTATATATTATGGATTATTTTGAGTTGCTTTTCTGGAGAGATGGACTACAGAAAGTGTCTACTGCACCATTGTCATTGACGTCACTTTTGCTACCTGTTTTTGAATTTGTAGGAACACTCATCCTTCTTCAAAATGTGCCTGACACAACAGTCACATACGAAAAAGTAGTTACAGGTAGTTAGATAGGCAATGAGCAGGGCAGGAAAGGGCTATCCCCCACCCAGTAGGAATGTCACATGATGGTTCGGCAATGATCACATTGCCCCTCTAAAAATGATAATTTGGTAGCCTGGGAGAGACAATCTCCTGATGATCCGCATCTGTTAATATTAAAAGTGCGAATTGAATGCAGGCCCCAGGGAGAAGCAGCTTCTTGGGCATGCGTATTAAGACACAAAATGGCGAAATATGATGTTCCGGGTACATGCCACTGGAAAAAAGAAAAAAGCCTCAGATAGGCATGTGTATAACTCCCTAAACACACTGCACAGTGCTCAATTCCAAAGGGTAAGGAGAGCACTGCGCATGTGGAAAGCTCACCCTAAAGGAAGAATCATGGGCAAGAGGCGAGCCTATAAGGTCCCAGGATCAAGGTTAAAAGGTCTTTTTGTTCTCTTGGCCATTCAGGCACCCACTTGGATCTCTTCCAAGGGTTCTTTCTTTCCTTTCTTTCCTGTTCTAAAGCCTGTTAAAGAAACTTCCACTCCTGCTCTGAATCTTGCCTCAGTCTCTTTTTCTGCTTTATGCCCCTCAGTCGAGTTATTTCTTCGGAGGAGGCAAGGACTGAAGTTGCTGTCGACCTATATGGATATGCCGCCTGTTACTCGGGGTAACTCGGTTCACTGCCACCACTAAGAAAGTGAGATCATGGGTAATGCTACCTCCAACAGACAAGCACTTTTAAAAATGTGGATTAATTTTCAATCCTTTTCTCTCCTTTTGTTTCCCATCCCTTTATGTGTAACAACTACATTAAAAAAAGTAAATAAATAAAAAATAAAAAGGAACGACCGGGCACAGTCGCTTAAGCCTGTAATCCAGCACATTGGGGGGCCGAGATGGGCTGATCACATGAAGTCAGGAGTTCGAGACCACCCTGACCCACATGGTGAAACCCCGTCTCTACTAAAAATACAAAAATTAGCCAAACGTGGTGGAGCCCATCTGTAGTCTCAGCTGTTCGGGGGGCTGAGACAAGAGAATCCCTTCAACCTGGGAGACGGAGGATGCAGTGAGCTGAGATCGTGCTGCTGCACTCCAGCCTGGGCGACAGAGCAAGACTCCATCTAAAAAAACAAAACCAAAAAACAACTCTACTGGAAGATGTAAAACTTTAGGTCCTTTCAGTCTTTAGACAACTAGATGCCCTTGAGACTATCAGAAAACATACTGGCTCCTGCTTTATCACACCTGGAACAGGCCTGTCTTTGATGTTTTCATACTGCTGCAACAAAGGACTGTGATACAGTAACACTGCCTGAAAGCCTGCTAACTCTTGCTCCAAGGAACAGGACATAACACACACACCCATCCGCCACACACACAGCATCTAATGTCTCAGGAAATCCCTGAAGAATATGTAATGCATGGGAACATGCGGTGTTCTGGTGTTAAATGTTGAGACCATGAGATGAAACTGAGTAATCTCGATAGGAACTGAACATAGGGACTATGAGGATCATGCCATGTGGAGTATATAGGCCAAGGAGTAACGACCAGATGGTCCTTACTCTATGACTTAAACCAAATTTTTGCCTACAATGCAACACATGAGGCTAGAACATGAAGAACTCCTAGTTTTCTGGGCGGGAAACCAGGTCAAAGACCACCAAGATTTGTAAATTGTTTGCCAAAGATCTCTTCCTAGTTTCAAATAATTTTTTCCTTATTGCACTTTTATCCACCAAGTTTATCACCTGAAGGAGACAATTTGATGCCATGGAACTTGCTGGACTGTAACTGTGTGAAGTAAATCCTATCCAGATAGACACAGTGAGGAGTATATTTAATTTCTGAAAGAACAAGATTCCTGAGGAGCATGGGTGGTTCAGGCCTCATTTTGTTTTCAGATGGATAGAAAAAAAGCAAAAATTCAACAGTAAGACAAGGTTGCACCAAATTGTACAAATCTCCATGCAGCCAGATTTGGTGGCGCCTTTTTTCTCTGAGTGGCGTTTTTTCAGACATAAAAGGCGGGGGAAGAGTGCGCCGAGATAGGGTTTCCATGAGATTGTGAATCACTACTGCCACCGTGAGGAAATTGTTTAAAGACAGAATCCGCCATCACACACTCCTTCCCAGGAAGCTATGGGGGAAGGTCTCATCTGGGCCGAGGTGGAAGAGGATTGGGCTCCAGACTAGGTCTTGTTGCCTTCTCCTCTAAGGTCTTAAGAGAGGTCTGGACATTGACGGTATCTTGGTGTAGAAAGTGGAGAGTAAGGGGCTTGGAGTGAGGGAGGCAGCGGCTGCCAGGCGGTCCCGGTACAGGAAGTCGGGGGCGGGGCCTCGGTTCCTCCTGGTTTGGGCAGGACAGCAGGAACCCACTCAAAGACGAATTCTGGCTCTTGTGGGAATCTGTCTCCTGTTCCTGCCCCTTAGAGCAAGAGCTGGCGGGCTTTCCCATGATGTCATCTTGCTACAGGTCTTTGGGTCTCTTGCGGCATCAGTATCCGCGCACAATTGACAGGGTTCTACCAAGCTAAATTTGCAGGATTTGCTTTCCTTCACTCTCCAGGTTCTATACCAAGACACCGCCAAAGTCCAAATCTCTTTTAAGGCGTTAGACGAGAAGGCAAGGAGGATCAGCATGGATCCCAGACCTTTTCTACCTCCCCACAGACCAGACCTTCTCCACCTCCCCACAGACCAGACCTTCTCCAACAGTAAGTCCTCAGGGGAAAGACGTTGACGTGGCGTAGGGTGTCTTTAAATTACCACCTCACGATGGCACTAGTGCTCTAGATGTGCCAAGATGTGTCTTTGATCCTTCTTCTCCCGCCCTCCCTGTCTGAAAAAACGCCACCCAGACACAAAGGCACAAGAAAATATGGCTGCCTTGTTTTTTGCCCAGTTTGGAGCCATCTGGTCTTATTGTGGCACTTTTGTTTTCCATCTGAAATCAAACCAAGGCCTAAACCACCCACCCTCATCGGGAATCTTACTCCTTCAGAAACTTAAAATCTTTCTAACCTAGTCTATATGATTATGAATTACCTCAGACTTACAGGTCCAGTAGTCTCCATGGCATCAAACTGCCTCCTCAGGGGATAAATTTGGGGATGAGGGCACAAGGATAAAACTGCTAGAACCTCAGAGGAGATCTTCTCTAGCAAACAAGTTACAGACCTTGGTGGTCTCTGACCTGGCTCCCCTCCCCGACAACGAGGAAGTTCTTCATGTTCTAGTGCATGTGTTGCATTGTAGGCAACAATTTGGCAAGAACCATAGAGGAGGAACCAGAAAGCTGTCATTGCTACATGCCATATGTGCTCCACATGGCATGATACTCATACTACATATGTTCAGTTCCTGTCGAGGTTACTCAGAGTTTCATCTCATGGTCTCATCATTTAACATCAAAACATGGCATGATCCCATGACACTACATATTCAGGTATTTCCTGAGACTTTAAGCGGTGTGTCTGTGTGTGTGTGTGTGTGTTTGTGTGTGTCTTTTTAAAAATAATTTGTATTTTAGATATAAGTCTTACAGTATTCTCCTACTGGTTAATTAAAGAATAATGCTTGACAAAGATTGAGAAAAATCAATGTACTAATAAAGATGAAAAGCACTACGATACAATTTGTCAAGGCAAAAAATAACCATTTGGATTATTTCCATATATATATAATATATATATGTAGTATTTCTGTATATATTGAAATATATATATAGTATATATGTATGTATATATGTATATATGTATATATGTGTATATATGTATATATGTGTATATATGTATATATGTGTATATATGTATATATGTGTATATATGTATATATATGTGTATATATGTGTATATGTGTATATATGTATATATATGTGTATATATGTGTATATGTGTGTATATGTGTATATATGTGTATATATGTGTATATATGTGTATATATGTGTATATGTGTGTATATGTGTGTATATGTGTATATATGTGTATATATGTGTATATGTGTATATATGTGTATATATATGTGTATATATGTGTATATATATGTGTATATATATGTGTATATATATACACTTTTTCTCTTTGGGGGGACTGAAACTTTTTCTGTCACCCAGGCTACAGTGCAATCGTGCAGTCTCGGCTCATTGCAACCTCCAGGTTCAAGCAAATTTCCTGCCTCAGTCTTAGTAGCTGGGATTACAAGCGCAGGCCACCAGGCCTGGTTAATTGTTTTGCATTTTTAGTAGACATGGGGTTTCGCCATGTTGGCCAGGCTGGTCTCGAACTCCTGACCTCAAGGCATCCAAACACCTTAGCCTCCCAAAGTCCTGGGATTACAAGTGTGACCCACTGTACCCAGCTATATATACATTCCTAATTTCATGCAAATAGTAAATCTGTATTGAAATTGAGTTACATTCTACATTGTGGTTTGGAGCAGATCAAGTGTGTATTTTAACAAAGCTTTCAGGAGCATGAATTCATTTAAATATCGTCAATACTAAGTGTTGTTTTCAACATTTCAAGCCTTCAGTATAAATGAAGGAAAATCTGAAAAATATATGTTCAAAAACATTCCTTTAGAAAAGTAGACAGTATTTATTTATTTATAATTTTTTTTTTTTGAGACGGAGTTTCACTCTTGTTGCCCAGGCTGGAGTGCAATGGCTTGATCTTGGCTCACCGCAACTTCTGCCTCCCAGGTTCAAGAGATTCTCCTGCCTCAGCCTCCCAAGTAGCTGGGATTACAGGCATGCAACACCAGGCCTGGCTAAATTTGTATTTTTATTGGAGACGGGGTTTCTCCATGTTGATCAGGCTGGTCTCAAACCTCCGACCTCAGGTGATCCGCCCACCTCTGCCTCCCAAAGTGCTGGGATTACAAGCGTGAGCCACTGCGCCTGGCCAATTTTTTGTTTAAATTATTATAGATGCATCACAATGTGCATTTTGGCTCTCTAGAATACATATTTGACTATATGTTTGGTTTAAGGTTCTGACATGTTAGAAGTAGAGTAACATACACTTTACTTTGTCATTTATTTTACCGTGTGGTAGGTTTAATCCTCAAGGTTCTATAATTTTTCTTTTCTCCCTAAATCAGAGGCAGGGAATGGCTGTTTATGGGGCCACAGAGAATGCAATTAAGATTTTGTGATGGGCCAGGCGTGGTGGCTCATGCCTGTAATCCCAGTGCTTTGCGAGGCCAAGGCAGGTGGATCACGAGGTCAGGAGTTCGAGACCAGCCTGGCCAATATAGTGAAACCCCCTCTCTACCGAAAATACAAAAATTAGCTGTGTGTGGTGACGCATGCCTGTAATCCCAGCTGCTTGGGAGGCAGAGGCAGGAGAGTTGGTTGAACCCGGGAGGCGGAGGTTGCAGTGAGCCGAGATCATGCCAGTGCACTCCAGCCTGGGCGACAGAAGGCGACTCCGCCTCAAAAAAAAAAAAAAAAAAAAAAAAAAGTGAAGGATAAAGGGACTATCTGGTGCAGATGAATGACATGTATCCAACGTAAATGGGAATGATAGGCTCATTGCCCCTCCACACTACCTTTCATTGCAGAATAAACCAATCAACCTCCTTGTCACTACCACTGGAACTTGGCTAGGTGTGATTTCCTTTCCAGGCTTCCATCCACTGCCCAGGCACATAGCCTCTTTATTAAAGATAGTTAGCAAGGGGTGAATAAAAGACCACTTAGCCTAAAGAATTCTAGGATTGGCACCACCAGCATTTCTACCTTCAGATATGAGATACTGTTCCATAGGTAGGTCTGTATTCTTCCATGAAAATGGTCGGGTCAAACTATTCCTCCATAGGAGGCAGTTTAGCAGATGTCTAAGTCTACTTTAGGTGAAATACTCTGGGGAGGTAAGATATCCTTTTTGTCCTTTCCAGGAACAAGGATCATGGAGAAATGCTTCCCCTAGAGTCTCCAAGACATTCATGCATGCCAATAGCATCTATGTCTGCAGATCATCACTCAACTCAACAAAACCAGCTAGAGAGAGAGCTAGACACAGTCAAAGATGTCAAAAAAGCCAGGCTATCCTAGAATGCCTTACCCTGGAATGCCTGCCTGAATCCTCAGAGTCCAGGAGAGGTCATACCTGAACAAGCTCTTGAAGCACTGTAATGTCACAGTGCAGAACCAGACTAACATTAATTCCTTTCATTAAGAATTCAGATACTGAGATAATAAATTCTGAGGAAGAATGTCATGAGGAATAAGTCACCCATACAATTTTAGCCACTCTTATTGATTCTTCAGTTATGAGTCATAGAGTATCTGGAGGTCTCCACATCAAAGGTTGTATGTCTTCATCAGGAAATAGCTTTGAAGCTGATACAGAGAATACTAGCTAGGATGAGGTAAATAATGATTTGATCAGGCGTAAACAATGCCATTCTTCTCAGGGACATCCAACAGAAGAGAGCTACCTATGTGGCCTCCTTGACAGAAATGAGATGTCATCGAGGTCCCATTATGACAAAAGACTTTCTCCTGAACTTATAAAGTCACAGAAGCTGCTGGCTTGTGTGCTCAGATAATTGCTTAGGCCTTCCATCACATTCTTGGCCTTCATCCACTTTAGCAAATCGGCTCTCCTAAAAGATGATCTGGCCCACATAGGCATGTTAGTGTATCCTCACTCCTCTATAGATGTCCCTCTAGTTGTAGGCAATGGTGTTTAGAATTTTTGTGTATCGAGGACCACGTGAATGACACTGGCTTCAGATAGATGGTCCCTGGAACTGGCCTGTCCATTGCAATCTTACAATGCTGCTATAAATGTCACAGCCGCATAACACAGGGACAGCCAGATTGCCTAAAACTCCCAAGGGCATATTCATAACATAAATGCCCCAGGGGTCTGCACTTGGCTGTGTCATCTTCTAGTCTTGTCCCCACTATGAGGAAACTGAGGCCCTGTCCTCTATTTCCTGTACCAGGAGTTCCTGGAAACAGTTGGCTTAGTCCTGGTCCCTCACTCAGCAGATACTTCACTAAGACTTTGCATTTGTCCACTGCTTCTGCTAGGCCTCAGAGAAAAGGGTAGGAATGCCAACTTGTGTCTTGGGTGGCTTTTCCTTCCGCAACTGCTAGGGCTTACATGGAGGAAACACTCACGGCTTTGGATGCTATGAAACTGTTTCCTCACGATGGCAGTATTGTGCGAGAAACGCCAACTAACTTTGTTCCAGGAGCTCCTCTCCCGCCCATCACGTTTCAAAAAAAAGGCCAAGAAGAGACAAAGATACCAGAAACTATGGCTACATAACATTTTGCTACATTTGCGTAATGATATTCCACTTTCGGCTTCTGCTGGATATTAAACTGAAGTGTAATCCACTCACCCTCATCAAGCATCTCCTCTTTTCAAGAACTCAGTTTCCGCTCAACCAAGTCTTCCATTTCTACTCTTCTTCACTCAGCATTGTGTCTGCAGTATTCTATTATGATATCAAATTGTCTTGTAGTATTGGGGACTGACCTCAGGGATCCATGTCTAAAGAGAAAGGAAAAAAAACATGTTGACATCTGAGGTCTTGGAGGACAGCAAATCTGGGCACCAGGCCACGTGTTTCTTCTCCTGATTCCCTACCCAGGTTCCCTGGGAGTTTTACTCCATGTTCAGACCTAGTCAGTAGGCCTTGTATGTTGAGAGGGAGGCCGCTATTTAGTGGGGCTCTAACATAAGAGTCCAGATAGCTCTCAAGCTTGACAGACACACACAACCCTACTTGAATGTACACAAATACAGGAATGACTATAAATGCTAATCAGATGGATCCCAGGATTTTGTCTTACAGTTTCGTTATATAACAGTGTAACACAAACATTTTCCTGGGTCATTAAACTGCAATGGCTTACAACTATGTCCTATGAGTTTGCTGTGTATGTGTGTTACTGTTTATCAGTTAGGAATCAGTCCTATATTTTCACATTAGTAACAAAGAGGTGGGATTTGCAAAGAAGCTAAAAAAAAATGTGGTGATCAAGAGAAAAGCAATGCCATACAACTGTGTATTAAACACTGAAGGCTGGGCATGGTGGCTCACGCCTGTAATCCCAGCACTTTGGGAGGCCAAGGCAGGCGGATCACTCGAGGTCAGGAGTTCGAGACCAGCCTGACCAACATGGCAAAACCTCGCCTTTACTGAAAATATAAAAATTAGCTGGGCATGGTGTCACATGCCTATAATCTCAGCTACTGAGGAGGCTGAGACAGGGGAATCGCTTGAACCCGGGAGGTGGAGGTTGCAGTGAGCAAAGATCGCAGCTTTGCATGCCAGGCTGGGCAACAAGAGCGAGAATCCGTCTCAAAAAATAAAAATAAAATACACTCAACAGTGATACCCTTTTTCGTATTTGCTCCCACTTTCAATACATAGATAAAAGTTCTATATATACGGTCAAACAGTCAAACACCACAGTAGATTTACATTTAAATTGGATTCAGGCCAGGCGCAGTGGCTCATGCCTGTAATCCCAACATTTTGGGAGGCCAAGTTGGGCAGATCACTTGAGGTCAGGAGTTTGAGACCAGCCTAGGCAACATGTTGAAATGCCGTGTCTACTGAAAATACAAAAATAAGCCAGGTGTGGTGGCGAGTACCTATAATCCCACCTACTCGGAAGGTTAAGGCAGGAGAATCGCTTGAACCCGGGAGGCCGAGGTTGCAGTGAACTCACATCACACCACTGCACTCCCACCTGGGCAACAGAGGGAGGGTCTGTCTCAGAAAAAAAAAAATTGGATTTAGCTATGTATTGTAAAGTAAAAATTTTCATTCTAAAATTTGGTTCCTGACCAATTTTTGACATTGTCATATAAAATTTGCAATTTCTTGATTTTAGACAATAAATTATTTGCAAAGAACTTTGTGATTATACTAGTCATTAAAATATAAGTTGTTTGCTCTTTTTAATCTAAAAATGTGTTTATACATATATAAACATAAATATTTACATATCATATAAATATGTATATTATACATACTTATACCTCTGAAAATTAGGATTTTAAAATTATTCTTGAGATTTTAGTTCTAATTCTTACCTTCAAATTTTATCTTTAAAAACTCAAAAGAAGCAAAACAAAATTAAATACATGATAATTGAATTAGGCATCTCTCACATTTAGTCACTTAGATGTGAACCCTAAGAAAACTGTAAGATGGATGTATTCACACCACTCACATGCAGCTACAATGTTTCATTAATGTCTGTTTATATAACTATGAATTAAAGATATGAATTTGTTGGCCAAAAATATCATATTCAAACATATACTCACTATAACACTGACCATGATTTAAAATATATGCCATTGGCTGGGTGTGGTGGCTCACGACTGTAATCCCAACATTTTGAGAGGCTGAGGCAGGAGGATTGCTTGAGCCCGGGAGTTTCAGACCATCTCGGGCAATTTAGTGAGACCCTGTCTCTACAAAAAATAAAAAATATACCTGGGCATGGTGGCATGCACCTGTGGGCCCAGCTACACAGGAGGTGGAGGTGAGAGGATCACCGGAGCCCAGGGAGGTCGTGCCTGCTGTGAGCCACGATCATGCCACTGCACTCCAGCCTGGATGACAGGGTGAGACCCTATCTAAAAAAAAAAATATGGCATTTTAAAATCTGTATATGCATATAAACAGATATGAATACACACAGTCCCACACACATTTTACATTCAATATAATTGGATTCATACTGTTTGCAATTTTGTACAAAATCTTCAGCATCACCTTATAATCTTTGAATATATCCATATCAATATATACTTTTGAGTGCTTGAGTTTTTTTATATTTTACTCTAGAAAAACTTTAAGAAATTACAAGCAGAAAACATATGGTAGGTCAAACCTAGTGAGAAGAAGTAATCACTTTTAAGATATCTATGCTATGTATTATGATCTCTTTCCTATGCACATATAATATGTACATTTATAAACTAATGTTCAAATTCCCCTGTAGTATAATCGTTAAAACAAATTATCTTCACTGATAACTTGAGTACTTTTCAAATATAATTATTCTTGGAAATAATGATAGGTTTAAAAATATTGGCACTTTTTGAAACTGTGTTGGTAAAATTCATGTAACATAAAAATAACCATTAAAATGTTCAAATTTGGTGGCATTTAGTACATTCACAATGCAGTGCAAGCACTACCTCTATGTAGTGGCAAATAATTTTCATTACCACAAAAGAAAACCCTGAACTCATTAAGCAGTCATTCCCCATTCCACTCTCTGCCAAGCTCCTAGCAAACACTAATCTACTTTCCCTCACTACTGATCATCACAGTAAGTAGCCTTTTTTTCTTTCTTCTTTCACTTAGCATGTTTTCAGATTTTGTCCAGGTTGTAATATATGTCAGTACTTCATTTCATTTTGTAGCTGAGTAATATACATATGTATATATCACATTTTGTTTATCCATTTATCAAGTGATGGATGTTTGCTTATGTTCACCTTTTGGGTATTGTTAATAAATATATACACTGAGTATATACAAGTACTTGTTGATTTGTTTTTAATTGTATGTGGTGTATACATAGGAGTAGAGTTGCTAGCTCATATGGGTCCTTCTATGTTTACATTTTTGAAGTACTGATAAACTGCTTTCTGTAGCAGGTGCACAGTTTAACATTTCCACCAACACTCTAGAAGAGTTCTAACTTTTCCACCTCCCCACCGATATTTGTTCTTTTTAAGTAATTCCCATTCTAGTGGGTGTTAATTGGTATCATCAGGTGGTTTTGATTTACGTTTCTGAAAAGACTAATAATGGAAGCATCTTTCATAGAACTGTTGGCTATTTGTATATCTTCTTTGGAGAATTGTATATTTAAGACCTTTGCCTATTTTTAAAATTTGCATATAATTGTATATATTTATGTAGTGCATATATTTTCATGCATCCATAAAATGTGTGATAACCAAAAAAGGATAACTGGGATACTCATCACCTAATGCATTTATTATTTGTTTGTGTTGGAAACATTTCAAATGTTCTTTTAGGTATTTGGAAATAAGCATTAAATTATTGCTAACTATGGTCGCCCTAAGTATGCTATTGAACACTAGAACTTACTCCTTCTGTCCAACTGTATTTTTGTAGCCATCAACCAACCTCTCTTCATTCCCCTCCCTTCCTAACTTCTGGTATTCACCATTGTACTCTATAGTTCCATGAGATGGATTCTTTTAGCTCCTGCATATGAGTAAGGACATGTGATAATTTGTCTTTCTGTATCTGGCTTATTTCACTCAACGTAGTGTCCTACAGTTCCATTCATGTTGCTGCAGATGACAGGATTTTATTCCTCTTTCTGGCTCAATAATCTTCCATTTTATATGCATGCCACATTTTCTTAATCTATTCATCCATCAATGAACACTTAGGTTGATTCTATTATATCTTTGCTATTGTCAATAATGATGCAATAAACATGGCAATGCATATATCTCTTTGCTGTACTGATTTTCTTTCTTTTGAATATATACTCAGCAGTGGGATTGCTGCATCATATGGTAACTCTATTTTTAGCTTTTTGGGGAAACTCCATCCTATGTCCCATAGTGGCTGTGTTAATATACATTTGCAGCAACAGTATACAAGCATTCCTCTTTGCTTCCTAGCCAGCATCTGTTATTCTCAGTCTTTTTAGTAAGAGCCATTTGAACTGGGGTAATATGGTATCTCACGTGGTTTTGATTTGCGTTTCCCTGACGGTTAGTGATGTTTAACATATTTTCATATATCTGTTGGCCATTTGTGTCTTTCTTTCAGAAATGTCTATTCAGATCATTTGCCCATTTGTAAATCAGATAATTTGGTTTTTGGTTATTGAGCTGAGTTTGTTTTACATTGTGATTTGTTATTCCATTGTTAGATGAATAGTTTGCTAAGATATTCTCTCTTTCTGTAGGTTGTTTCCTCACTTTGTTGTTGTCTTTGCTGTGCAGAAGCTTTCTAGCTTGATTTACTCTCATTTGTCTATTTTCGCTTTGATTGCCAGTGCTTTTCAGATCTTATACAAAAAAATCTTTCCCCAGAACAATGTCTTAAAGCATTTCCCCAGGCTCTTCTTCTGGTAATTTCATATTTTCGGGTCTTTTCTTAAATTTGTTTAGCCTTGTTCTGTGGCCTAACATATGCTCTATACTGGATAGTGTTCCATATGCTGATGACAAGAATGTATATTCTATAGCCATTGGATGAAATATTTTGTAAAGGTCAGTTAAGTTCATTTGGTCTAGAGAACAGTTTAATTTCAATGTTTCTTTGTCTAGATAAGCTGTCCATTACTGAAAGTGGAGTACTGAAGTCTCCCAGTGTTGTTGTACGCCATTCTATCACTCTGTTTAGATCTTCAAATGTTTGCCTTATATATTTCTGTGTTCCAGTGTTGGATACATACATATATACAATTGTTATATCCTCTTGCTGTATTGGCATTTTCATTGTTATACAGTGACCTTCTTTGCCTCTCTTTACAGTTTTTGACTTTTAATCTATTTTATCTAAGTATGGCCTTTCTCTCTCTCTCTTTCTTTCTTTTTTTTTTTTTTTTTGAGATGGAGTCTCGCTCTGTGGCTCAGGCTGGAGTGCAATGGCATGATCTCGGCTCACTGCAATCTCTGCCTCCTGGATTCAAGGGATTCTCCTGCCTCAGCCTCCCAAGTAGCTGGGATTATAGGCGTGTGCTACCACGCCCTGCTAATTTTTGTATTTTTAGTAGAGACAGGGTTTCACCATGTTGGCCAGGCTAGTCTTGAACTCCTGACCTCAGGTCATCCGCCTGCCTTGGCCTCCCAAAGCGCTAGGATTACAGGCGTGAGCCACCACGCTGGGCCAGAGTATAGCCTTTCTGGTTCTTTTTTCATTCCTGTTCATTTTCATGTTGCTGCTGATGCCCTCTCTGATTTGAGGTCTTCTTTGTCTCAGTAAAAGACGAGTCCCCAAATTTAATGCACTGGGGTTGCTAGCTTCGACTTCACTTTTTGTCTCTAGCTGCCCTCAGAGATTTTTCTTCCTACAGGCAGTCAGGATGCTTTCTAGGGAGTGAGGAAAGAACAGCATTCCTGCAAAGGACACCAAAATGGGAGAGAAACTAGCTGCCTGCCTGGATCTCACATTTTACAGAGGAAACCATGAGTCCAGGGGAAATTTTCTACATGGTGCCTAGCAGCTTCGAGTTGGGGAATCACAGAGACAGAAGTCTATTAATCTTTCCAGCTGCTCGTATGTATTCACTTTCTTGTGGACCCACAGATCGTCATGGTCTCAATTTTCAGTTCTGCAATATTGCTTGTGACAATCTTGGCACTAGACAGCTGTTTTTAGTTTTCTTTGGGGTAAAGTCAGATTGCTTCCACTCTACCATTTTGGTGATGTCACTCTCCCTTGGCCTATTTTTTAAAAATTGGGTTGTCTTTTGTTATTTTTAAGAGTCCTTGATATGTATTGGATATTAGCAGTTTTTAGATAATTGATTTGGAAATATTTCCTCCCAGTCCGTAAGTTGGCTTTTCAAGTTCTGAATTGTGCACTTTGATGCAAAAAGTTTTTAATTCCAGGGAAGTCTAATTTATTTTTTCTTTTGTTATTGGTGCTTTTGGCTGTATAGCTAAAAAATCACTGCCAAATCTAAAGTTTTGAAGACTTATTCCTATAGTTTCCCTGAAGGTTTTATAGCTTTAGCTCTTACCTTTAGACATTTGATACATTTTGAGTTAATTTTTGCACATGATGTGAGGTAGAGGTCTAACTTCATCCTTTTGCATGTGGATAACCAGTTGTCTAAGCACTATTTTTTAAGGAGTCTATTCATGTCTCATTAAATAAACTTGATAACTTTGTGAAAAGGCAATTGACCACAATGTCTGGGTTTATTTTCAGACTCTTCATCTCTTCCATTAATCACTGTGTGTATTCTTATTTGATCATCAGCCTGCTTTGATTACTCTAGATTTTCTAGTAAATTTTGAAATCTAGAAGTGTGTCTTCCACCTTGGTTTTTCTTACTCAAAGTTTGGTTACTCAGATCTCTTGCAATTTAATAGGATCTTTAGAATTTGCTCTTTTTCCCAAAAATAAATGCTCATGGGAATAATAATTAGGATTACATTAAATCTATAGATCTCTATGGCTAGTATTGCCATATTATAAATATTTAGTCTTCTAACTCATTACCACAGGATGTCCTTTTTAAAAATCCAGGTAATCTTTAAGTTCTCCAATATTCTGTGATTTTTCAATGTACAAGTCTTTCATCTGTTTAGTGAAATAGTCTCCTTAAAATATGATTTATTTTGATGCTATTATAAATGGAATTGCTTTCTTAATTCAATTTTCAGATTGTTCATTGCTAGTGTACACAACTATAACTGATTTTTATGATTTAATGTTCTATCCTGCGGGGCTTGCTGAATATTGTTCATTAGCTCTAATATGGTTTTTCTGCATTTTAAAGCATTTTTATAAGATCATCATCTTTATGAAGAGAGATAATTTCCATTTTTTTTTCTTTTCAACTTGGATGCCTTTTATATATCTTCATTGTCTGATGACCCTGACTAGAATTTTAAGTGTACTGTTCAAGAAAAGGGCAAAAGTGTGCATTCTTGCCTTGTTCATGATCTTAGGATGAAAGCTTTCAGTCTTTCACTCTTGAGTATAATACTAACCTGTAGATTTTTTATAAATGCCCCATATATCGTGTTGAGAAAATGATCTTCTAATTATAGATTCTTGATTGTTTTGAGTTGCCTTTCTGGAGAGAGGGACTACAGAAGTTCCCTAATGCATAATTTTCATTGATGTCACTTTTGCCACCTGTTTTTGAATTTGTAGAAACAATCATGCTTCTTGAAAACATACCTGCCACAATAATCATACATGATAACGTGAAGTGAGATCACGGGTAATGCCATCTCCAACAAATACTATTAAAATGTAGATTGATTTTCAATCCCTTTCACTGTTTTTGGTTTATGTGTTTATGTCCAACAGTCCACTAGAAGATGTAACTCTTCCTTGATTAGCTCAGTGGTTCAATTTCTCTTTATGCCCTTCTAGTCTCCAGACAATTGGGTACCCTTGAGACCCTCAGAAAACTTACTCGCTCCTGCTACATCTCACCTGGAACTGGTCTGTCCTTGGTGTTCTCACATTGCTGCAACAAATGACTCATGCCTCACAGCAGAGTGACACTGCCTGAAAGCCTGCTAACTCTTGCTCCAAGGGAGAAAACATAACGCACCCATCCATTCCCCACGTAGGCACCGTGTAAAGTCTCAGGAAATACTTGAAGTATATGTAACACATGGGAAATGTTGTATTTTGATGTAAATGATGCGACCATGAGATATAACTCTGTGTAACCTCGACAGGAATTGAACATATGCACTATGAGTATCATTCCATGTGGAGTATATGTGGCGGGCAGCAATGACAACTATCGGATCCCTCCTCTACGCTGATGCCAAATTACTGCCTATAGTGCAACACATGAGGCTAGAACATGAAGAACTCCCTGGTCGTCTGGGCGGGGAGCCAGATCAAAGAACACCAGAATTTGTAAACTGATTGCCAGAGAAGATCTCCAAGTTTCAAGTAATTTTCTCCTTGTGCCTTCATCCCCTGAAAAAGATAATTTTATACCATGAAATGTACTGGCCCCGTAACTCTGTGAAATAAATCATACCCTCAAAGCCTTGGACAGGAGGATATTTAATTTCTGAAAGCACAAGATTCTTAATGAAGGCGGGCCTTGTTTGATTTCAAGTGGGAAACAAAAGCAAAAGTGCAGCGGTAAGACCAGCTGGCCCCAAACTGGGCTAAATGCCAGGCAGCCATGTTTGGTGGCGCCTTTGTCGATGCGTGGCGTTTTTTCACACAGGAAGGGCGGGAGTAGAGGGCTCCAAGACAAGACTTCTTGGCATATCTGGAGCACTACTGCCATCGTGAGGATGTCGTTTAACGAAACACTGCGCCATTACAGAGTTCTAGTGAGGGGTACCTGTTGTGGCAGGTCTGGTCTGGTAAGAGGTGGAAGAGGCTTGGCCTTTATGCTGGGAGGCCTCGCCTACTCCTCTAAGGCTTTAAAAGAGAGCTGGACATTGGCGGTATCTTGCTATAGAACCTGGAGTGTGAAGGTTCTAATAGCAAATCCTGTAAACTTCCCTTGGAATAACCCTGTTGATTGTACGTGACACTGATGCTACCAGAGACCCAAAAATCCATAAGCAAGATGACAGCTCGTGAAAACCTTCTGACTCTTGCTCCAAGGGGCAGGAACAGGAAAGAGATGCCCATAAGAGCCTACATGTGTCTTTGAGAGGGTTCCTGCTGTCCTGCCCACACCAGGAGGAACTGAGGCCCCGACCCACGACTTCCTGTACCAGGACCGCCTGGCAGCTGCTGCTTCACTCCAAGCCCCTCACTCTCCAGGTTCTACATCAAGATACCGCCAAATTCCAGGTCTCTCTTCAGGCCTTAGAGGAGAAGGCAACAAGACCTAGCCCGGAGCCCAATCCTCTTCCATCTCCTCACAGACCAGACTTTCCCCCACAGCGAGGCTTCCCGGGAAGGACGCTGTAATGGCCCATTCTGTCTTTAAACGAGTTCCTCACGGTGGCAGTAGGGCTTCAGATTTTCAAGGACGCCCTGTCTTGGAGCAGTCTTCTCCCGCCCTTCCTGTCTGAAAAAACGCCACCCAGAGACAAATACGCCAGGAAACATGGCTGCCTTGCATTTTGCACAGTTTGGGGCAATCTGTGCAAATTCCTGTACTTTTGCTTTTCTTTTCCATGTGAAATCAAGTCAAAGCCTAAACCACCCATCCTCATCAGGAATCTTGTTCTTTCAAGAAATTAAATGTTTTCCAGACTTAGTCTATGTGGGTTGGCTCAGTACTTTCACATGGTATCAAAATGTCTGTCTCAGGCCGGAAATTAGACGGATCAGAGAAGAAAAGCAATAATAAATGGTCAGAAGCCTGGAGATCACCAATTCACAAGTCTAGGTGATCTTTGACCTATTCCCCTCCCCAGACAACCAGGGAGTCCTCCTCCATTTTCTCAGTTTATGTGATGAATTGTCAGAAAGTGTTTGGTAGAAGTAGGAAGAGAAGGCCAAGACAGCGCACATCATTGTATGTAATACATTGTTCCACAGGGCATGATACATATACTTACATCTGTATAAACTCCCATTAGAAGTTACACAGTTTTGGGGCAGACGCAGTGGCTCATGCCTGTAATCCCAACACTTTGGGAGGCCGAGGCCGAGGCCTGTGGATCACTTGAGATCAGGAGTTGAGACCAGCCCGGCCAACATGGTGAAACCCTGTCTCTACTAAAAATACAAAGATGAGCCAGGTGTGGTGGCCCACACCTGTAGTCCCAGCTACTCAGGAGGCTGAGGCAGGGGAATTGCTTGAACCCGGGAGGTGGAGGTTGCAGTGAGCCGAGATCACGCCACTGCACTCCAGCCTGGGCGACAGAATGAGTGAGACTCTGTCTCAAAAAAAAAAAAAAGATAATTACACAGTTTTAAAAATTGTCCTCTGTTTAACAGTGAATAATTTATATTTCCACATGTTCCTATGCCATTAAATATTTTTCAGCTTCTTCTTGTGACTTGAGTGTGTGTGTGTGTGTGTGTGCCTGCATGCGTGTGTGTGTGTGTTACCTCTTATCTCTTAGGTATCGGTCTTACAATACCTTCTTATTAGCAATGGTGTTTGCAAGCCAGGTACAGTCTCATGTTCTTGTAGTTTCAGCTTCTTGGGAGGCTGAGGCAGGAGAATAGTTTGGGCCCAGGAGCAGAGCAGCTTGAAGAACATAGTGACACCTTAGTCTCTAAAAAAAAAAAAAAAATTTAAAAAGAATGATGTTTGCCACGTAGTTCAAAAATAATCTTGTGTACATCAAGAAGAATAACACCATCATAAAATCTGTTAAGACAACCGATAACATTTTGGGATATTTTCTTCCATACTTTTCAATGTATACATACATACGCCTACTATATTTTGGTTCACACAAAAAATAAATCTATATTAAAATTGGATTAATCTGTACATTGTGGTTTGGATCAGACCAGATGTGTATTCTGACAAAGTTTTGAAGGGAAAGTATTTGCTTGCATTAAATGCATGTACAAATTCTCCTTAACATCTTGTTTTGTATAAATAAGTACATACACACATACATACGGATATAGGCACAGAGCATGGTAACTGAAATGATTACCATGACTAATCATAACTATGGTTAGTAAACATGTGTACACACATAGGTGTATATATACCATAAATGAGTGGTCTCTCAATCCCAATAGGAAATGACTTTTAAAATGGTTTTATCACACATTCACGTCTTCTACTGGTCATATAAGAACTTCTCTATTTAAAGTTCCCATGTATTTGTATGTCCAGTGTTCAAATATGTTCTCTACATTTCTTGTAGCTTAAACATTTGCAAACTTGTTAAATATTCTTAAAGATTATTCTTAAATATTTTGTGGGATGCTATGTTTTCTTTAAGAGTGCCTTCCTGTTTTTGGCATTTCTCGAAATTAGATCTGCTTATTTACAATATTTTCAGATACAGTAGCCCTGTATAAAGAAAAGCAGGTAGATCATAGTTAATGCCACCACCAAGAAACAAGTAATTTCAAAATGCGGATCTATTATCAGTATTCCCTTTCACTTTTCTTTCTTTCTTTCTTTCTTTTTTTTTTTTTTTTTTTTTTTGGCAGTTTCTCGACTTTATTAGCCTGGAGCTCCTCTCCTACATCCCCAGGGACTGGTCTCTGGTCCCTGGGCACAGTGAGCAGGACTGAGGTCAGACGGGTTCGGCTCTTGGCCATAGCAGCTTGGGACAGCTGGGCCAAGGGAACAACAGGTGCAAAAGTCCAAATGCTGGCACTTCAGGTGTGGCCGGCACCCAGCGAGGCGCAACAGTGGATGGGCTGGACGCCATGCTCCTCTCCTGGCGATAGGTAGACCATAGCAGCGCTCCCTCGCAGCAGCCGCTAGGAACAGCTGGTGATTCTAGCCAGGAAGTGCTGCGCCCACCACTTGTCCAGGTCAATGGGCACGAAGTTCTGCAGCCGGGGATTGGGGATCCTCTCCACGTACTGCACAGGCCTTGGCCCGCCCTCACTGGCTGGGCCACCATCCAGCTGCTGCTGCACCTGCTGCCAGCCTTCGGACACAAAGCGGACATTCTCCTTGTGGGCCAGTGTGTAGGTCTCCTGGGTCACCTGGAGGGATGGGGACTTGGAGGGGGCCGGCCGGCCATTCACACGATTGAACACAAGCCTTGGCCCTGGACTCGACAGGGGCCAGGGTCCCGGCGGCTGCGCGAAGGGCTGCGCCCGCTGGGGCTGCAAGGTCGGCGGCGCGGGCTGCCGGCGTTTCAGGAGCTCGTGGAGCTGGCCCTCCACCTGCTGCTGCGTGAGACCTGTGCGGCGCTGCGCGACCAGCTTGCTGGGCCCGTTGGTGATGGTGTACATGGCGCGCCGCTCCCAGACCGCCGCCGGCCCCCCACCAGATCCCAATATTCCGTTTTTCTATGTTTCGAAGAAATATAAATTACTGAATTCCATCTGTGGTCAATAAGGATTTTGCACCAACTTTTTCAGCACACGTTTGTTCTTGATTGCTTCTCAAATTATGAATATCAGCTTTTTGAGAAATCTCTTAGAATATTCAAATCTATGAAGGACAAACAAAAACACTTCATCGTAAATCCCATTTTCATGAAGCAACCACCATCAGCAGCTTGATGGCTACATGCATTCAAATATTATAAATGGGTTCTATGATTGTTCATGAGAGGTGATACTATTTAACTAAAGCGATGAGGCTTATTAATATACTCCCTTATTTGCACAACAAAGTGTTCAACATACACACACAATCACATTAATTACTCCCTTCAATTCCATCCTCATCAAACTATAGGTAGTATTTATTGCCTTGAATATTTCACACAATATTAGGTAATGGGAAATTTCCAATAGTATGGAGTAACTAATAGTACTTTATTGCTAACTCTCATAACATTTCTTTATTGTTCAAAAATAACAATGACTCAACTAGTGCTCAAATCCTAAGGATGATATAAACATTTGGCAAAAAAATGAAAAATTGAACAATTATAGCAGAAGTTAATGAGGCATATTCTCTATCACATAAACTCAATCAAAATTCAATTACTGTTTTTCTCAACTGCATTTAGCTCATTCTTCTATTTGCATTTTATTGGGGGGTAGAGGGAATGTACATGTGCAGGATTTTTTTTTGTTATAAACATCAAATAACACCCTTTATGTGAAATTTCCTTCTAATTTAATATTTTTCCTTCTATCATTTTTCTCAGGTTTTATATAGAAAGGCTACTTAAAATGTCACTAAACATACTTCAGCTAATTGGATTTTGTGTTAAATAATAATTTGTTAGAAGTTTTAAATTTTCTTGACTAGTAAGAGCAAGACATTTAATCATCCCAGCATGTAAACAGTGCTGTTTATTTTTAGATAAAAACATGGTATTACTCAGAATGTTATCAGTACTAAGCCTTATTTGTCAATGTGTCAAGCCTTCATTATAAATAAAAGTAAAACTGGAAAATGTGCTCTCAAAAACTCAGCTTTAGAGAAGTAGACACTGTTAGTTGTTTTGTTTGAATTTTTTCAATTTACAGATACATTACAATGTGCATATTGGCTCTGTAGAATACATACATGTTTAGACGTTTGGTTCAAGGTTATCACATGTTAGAAGTAAAATGCCCTTGACTTTGCCATTTCTCTTACCTAGTGTTAGCAAACTTACATGGTTTGATCCCCAAGGTCCAACTGTTTGCTTTTCTCCCTAAATCAGAGGCAGGGAATGTCTCTGCCAATCAGGCCACAGAGAATGGAATTCAGACTTTGTAAAGGCTGAAGGGACTACCTAAGGAGCCTAACTCATCTAGTCAAGGCTTTCTGTGAGTGTTCTTTAGATGATATATGAAGGGAAGGTTAGAGGTCATTTTTCTCTTTCACTAAATACCTAGAAGACCTCGTGCTTTGCTTCCCAGAGCCTCTGCAAGGCACTGCTGTGTGTCAGTACACCTATGTCCATAGGCCATCCTTGAAATCAACCATGATAAGTCTAAAAGAGTTAGGCACAGGCCAGGATGTCACAAAAACCAGTTCCCTTCTCCTGGTACAGCATGGTCTACATGGTAGGTGATGGAATCTTACCTTTCAAGGTAAGATATATTTTTATATCTTTTAGGTCTAGTTGACTCATAACTTTGTTCACATTCTCTAATTCCTTAATGATCTTCAGTTTAGTTGTTTCATCCATTATTTAAGGTGGGGTATTGGGCTGGGTGACGTGGCTCATGCCTGTAATCCTAGCACTTTGGGAGGCTGAGGCGGGCAGACCACTCGAGGCCAAGAGTTCAAGACCAGCATGGCCAAAATAGTGAAACCCCTTCTCTGCTAAAAATAAAAAAAATTAGCTGGGCATGTTGGCACATGCTTGTAATCCCAGCTACTCAGGAGGCTGAGACATAGGAATCGCTTGAACCCAGGAGGCAGAGATTGCAGCCAAGATGGTGCCACTACACTCCAGCCTGGGTGACAGAGTGAGAGACTCTGTCTCTAAATAAATAAATAAAGTGGGGTATTGAAGTCACCAACTTACTTTTTAGAACTCTATTTTTTCCTTTAGTTCTGTTCAGTTTTTGCCTCATGTATTTGGGGACTCTTGTAAAATAAATATGTATGTTTAATTAGTACATCTTGACAGACTGACCTTATCATTATATAATGTCCATCTTTGTCTCTTGAAACAATTATTGTCTTAAGGTATATTTTGTCTGGTATCAGTACAGTCAGACCAATTTTCTTTTGGTTGCTTTTTACATGAAATATTTTTTCATGCTATTACTATTAACCATTTGTGAATTGGATCTAAAGCCAACTCTTTTAGACAGCATAGAATTGGATGTTCTAAAAAATCCATTCTGCCAATCTTTGCCTTGGAGTTTAATCCATTTAAAGTAATTACTGGTAAAGAGGGACTTATTCCTGCTATTTTGCTATATATTTTCTGTATGTCTTATAGCTTTTTTCTCAATTCCATAATTCCTACCTTCTTTTGTGATTAATTGATCTTTTCTAGTGCACCATTTTTATTCCTTTCTATTTCCTTTTCTCTATATACTAATTTTTTTCTTTATGGTTATCCTGCAGAATACAATTAATATCTTAATTTTAGAGCAATCAATTTTTATTAAACTACAAAGTAGTTTATATAGTACATAAAACCTGCTCCTTTAAAGCTCTAATCCCTTTTGTGTTATTTTTACAAACTACATCATTAAACATTGTGTACCTATTAATGCAGACTTATAATTATCATTTCATGCATTTGTTTTTAAAATCATATGGGAGGAAAAGGGAATTATAAACCAAAAATATAATTCTTCTGGCTTTTTTATGTATCTATGTAGCTACCCTTTTCTTTGTTCCTTATTTCTTCATATGGTTTTGAGTTACTATCTAGCATCTTTTCATTTCATCCTGAGAGACTCCGTTTTGCATTTCTGTTATGGGAGGTCTACTATTGGCAGAATCTGTAAGTTTTTTTCTATCTAGGAATGTCTTAATTTCTCCTTCATTTCTGAAAGTTAGTCTTGGGGGATATGGAATTATTGACAAGTTTGTTTGCTTTTAGAACTTTAAATATGTTATCCCACTGCCTTTTGGCTTCCATGGTTTCTGAAGAAAAACTGGCTGCTAATCTTATTGAGGAGTCCTTGTATACAATTAAGGCCTTTCTCTTATGATGCTTTCAAGATTCTTGCTTTGTCTTTGTCTTATGACAGCAGGATTATAAGCTTTCTCATTGTAGATTTCTTCGTGTTTATCTTACATGGAGTTTGTTGAGCTTCTTGCATGTTTATATTCATGTGTTTCAATTGCTCTAGCTTCACATTCACTGACTTTTTTCTAACTGTTCTAATCTGCTGTTGGAAACTTCCAGTGATCTTTTTTTTTTCATTTCAGTTTCTGTACTTTTCAGTTCCAAAAGTTCTATTTGTTTTTTTAAAAAAATAATTTCTCTCTCTTTATTGATATTCTCTACTTGGTGAGACATTATTCTCTTGGTTTGCTTTAGTTCTTTGTATTTCATTTATGGTAACACTTTGAGCATATTTAAGAGAGTTGACATAACTCTTTTCTAGTAAGCCCAATGCCTGGGCTTCCTTCTGCACAGTTTCTATGAATTTCTCTTTTCCCTGTGAGTAGGCCATACCTTCTTGTTTTCTTTTCATGTCTTATTTTTTCTTTATCATTAAAAATTAGATGTTTTGGGCAAGGTGCGGTGGCTCACGCCTGTAATCCCAGCACTTTGGGAGGCTGAGGTGGGCAGATCACGAGGTCAGGAGATCAAGACCATCCTGGCCAACATGGTGAAACCCGTCTCTACTAAAAATACAAAAATTAGCTGGGCATGGTGGCATGCGCCTGTAGTCCCAGATACTCGGGAGGCTGAGGCAGGAGAATGACTTGAACCCGGGAGGCGGAGGTTGCAGTGACCCAAGACCGCGCCAGTGCACTCCAGCCTGGTGACAGAGCAAGACTCCATCTCAAAAAAAAAATAAATAAATAAAAATAAATAAATAAATAAAAATTAGATGTTTTGATACCATACTGTATCAACTCTGGAAATTAGATTTCTAAACACACTTGCCTCCCCACCCCATGGGGTTAGTTGATAGCATTTGTGTGTTGTCATTTGTTATTTGCTTTTTTAGTAACTTTTCTTAAATATTTTTGTAAAGTCTGTATTTTTATCATTTGTGGCCACTGGAGTCAGTGTTCTGATAGCTTAGTGGTCACCTAGTACTCTGACAGTTTCCTTAAACATGTGGAGCCTAAGAAAGAAAGAGAAGTAGCCGGGTGCGGTGGCTCATGCCTATAATCCCAGTACTTTGGGAGGCTGAGGCAGGTGGATCGCCTGAGGTCGGGAGTTCGAGGCTAGCCTGGTCAACATGGTGAAACCCCGTCTCTACTAAAAATACAAAAATTAGCTAGGCATGGTGGTGCAAGCCTCTAATCCCAGCTACTCTGGAGGCTGAGGCAGGAGAATCGCTTGAACCTGGGAGGCGGAGGTTCAGTGAGCCGAGATCGTGCCATTGTACTCCAGCCTGGGCTACAAGAGTGAAACTCCGTCTCAAAAAAAAAAAAAAAAAAAAAATGAAAGAAAGATAAGTATTCTCTAAGTCCTTGAAGACTGGCTCTGTGTGTTGGGGCACTCTTTCAACTAGCCAGGCTGTAGTCTTCACTTCTAGCTTGCAAGGGGCCTGAAAGCTAGTGAGATCTGAGACCTTAAGGTCTTCTCAGGCATTTTCTGAATAATTGTCCAGCCCTGCGCATGTGCATGGCTTTCTTATTTCTCTAGTATATACAAGAACATTTTAAAGTTCTTATTCACCCAAGTATTTCCTTTCATAGCCTCTTCCTTCCTATGCTTTTCCATCTGTTTATTGTTTATTTTAACTGTTGTCCCTTGCCCCAGACTCTTATAGCCAATACTTGTGTCTTTAAGTTTTTTCAACACATGCCCCTCAGGAGTAGTTCCAAACTTGGAAACACTCCAAGTGAGGCAAAACAAAAGCAAGCTCTTACACCAATCCTTTAGGGAGCCAAAAGACAGGTCAAACTGGAATGCAACAATTCTTTGAGAATAAGTTCTGTATTATACCTATGCACGAGGGTAGGAGCTATACTGAAGGCACTGTGGAGGCTGGGGGATGGTAGACAGGCAATTTAAAATGCCGCAGCTTTCTTGCTCTCTCACCACAAAGCAGCCACTTATTTCTTTACCAAGGCTTCCCTGGGTGTTGTAAGTTTTTGACAAGCTCTAGAGTTCTGTAAAAGTGGATTCTGACACTTCTTTCTTTCTTTTTTTTTGAGACGGAGTCTCGCTGTGGAGTGCAGTGGAGCGATCTCGGCTCACTGCAAGCTCCACCTCCCAGGTTCACGCCATTCTCCTGCCTCAGCCTCCCGAGTACCTGGGACTACAGGTGCCCGCCACCACGCCCAGCTAATTTTTTGTATTTTTAGTAGAGACAGGGTTTCACCGTGTTAGCCAGGATGGTCTCGATCTCCTGACCTCGTGATCCACCCGCCTCGGCCTCCCAAAGTGCTGGGATTACAGGCGTCAGCCACGGCGCCCAGCCGACACTTCTTTCTAGTTCATGCCTGGCTCGTTGTTGCTTTTGTGGAGGGATGATGTGCGAACGTGTCCTCCTTCATGATCTTCAGTGACATCATTTTTGCCACCTGATTTTTGCACTTCTAGAAATAATCACATTTCTTTGCAATGTTCCTTCTACAACAGGCATGTATGAAGTCATAGAGTGATATCACAAGGAATGACACCTCTGGCAGGCAAGGACTTGGAAATGTGTGTTCATTTTCAATCCTTTTCACTGTCTGTGTTGAAATAAATGATAAATATTATTTAACAGCTTAGTCATATGTAAAACATCTAAACTAGATTGAATTATACTTCAGTTTTTGTTTATGCTTGGCTAACATATTTGGATTACTTTTTCTCCGTCTGTTTTTTTCATATCTACTCCTTTAGACATTTCATTACTTCTTGGTTTGGCTACGTGGCCCCAATTCTCTTCAATTCCTCCTGGCCGCAGGCAGTGAATCTCTAGATGTTTGACCTGAGATCCTCAGCAAGCACACTTGCCTCTGCAATGTCATCTGGAATTGGCCTGTTCTTTGTGTTCTGACACAGCTGCCACAAGAAACCAACGTCCCATAGCTTCCTTGAGGAGTCCTTATATATAATAAGGCCTTCATCATAGGATGGTGGTACCACGTGAAAGCCTGCTAACTCTTGCTCCAAGGGGCAGGAATAGGAGACAGATGCCCACAAGAGCTTGCATTTGTGTTTGAGTGGGTCCCTCCAGTCCTGACCACACCAGGAGGAAGTGAGGCACCGCCCCACGACTTCTGTGCCAGTACCGCCTGGCAGCTGAAGGTTCACTCCAAGCCCCTCACTCTCCAGGTTTTATACCAAAATACCACCAACGTCTAGGTCTCTGTTAAGGCCTTAGAAGAGAAGGCAAGGAGGCTCAGCATGGAGCCCCAGCCTCTTCCATCTACCCACAGACCAGACCTTCCCCAACAGCTGGGCCTCAAGGGAAGAACGCTGTAATGGCGTATTCTGTCTTTAAATGATTTCCTCACAGGGGCAGTAGTGCTGCATATTTTCAAGGAAGCCTGCCTTGGGGCACTCTTCTCCCGCCCTTCCTGTGTGAAAAAACGTCACTCAGAGACAAAGGCGCCACCAAACATGGCTGCCTTGCATTTTGCCCAGTTTGGGGCGACCTGCTCATACTGCTGGAATTTTGCTTTTGTTTCCATCTTAAATCAAACCAAGGCCTAAACTACCCACTTTTTTTTCCCCCACTAAACACTCAATAACTTTATTTGCCTTTGGTTGGCTCCTGGGTGTGGGGCGGGGTAGGGGTTGGCAGCAGCCTGGGCTTCGTGCGCCCTCTGGTGGACCTCAGAGGCAAGAACTGGAATCCCGGCCAAACCTGAGGACTTCACAGTCAATACAGTTTAGGAGAGTTGCATCATTCCTCAGGTCTGCATCCCAGACCCAACAACAGTGGACGGGGCACGTTGGGAGGAGGCCCTGAACCTCTGGCTGTCATACTCGCCCATGTTGGACACCCGCATGTTCTGCCGAGCCTTCATCTGCTTCACATGGTCCTTGTTCACTTCCTGCTTGGTGAGGATGAAGAGAAGGATACCACAAGGGAAGCCGATGGCCCAGGCCAGTCCCACAGCTTTCATGGGGTTCTTGCCCCTCTTTCTGGGAATGTATTCCATCTCGGGGGATAGGAGTTCAGGTTCCTCCCTGCCCTCTGGGGAGCTGTGGGTTTGCAGTGCCTGGGTCCTGTTATGGGAAGCCTTGTTAGCTGTGGCTTCTGCGAGAATCCCCCGGAGGACGCGGGCATTTCTTGCCCTCCATCCCCCAGGCCCTTCAGCGCCTTAGCAGCTACCACCACCGCCATGTTCAGATCCCACCCTAAACCACCCACTTTTATCAGGCAATATTGTCTTTCAAGAACTCAATTTCCACTTAACCTAGTCTTTGCAGTTCTGCTCTTAACTCAGTTTTACATCTCAAGCATTTTCCCTACATGATCAAATTGTTTACGTCTAGGGGCAAGTCTCAAGGAGCTAGGCCTAGGAGGAAGAAGACAATTTTGAAAAATTAAGGGCAGGATTGGGGCATTTCTAGGCAGCAGGCCACATGTTCCTTAACTTGGCTTGCTATTGTTAAAGTGAAAATAATTCCGGCACTTGTTAAAGTGATAAGGAAGACTATTCAAGACTACTGCAATAGGGACATTGCAATAGGTGAGAAATAGATCAGTCTCCATTCTGAGCATAGCAAAGACAGCTGGAGATTTATAGTCAAGGAGCAGAGTGAGGGGGGGTCAGTGCATGGAACATCACAGAGAGGAGACATCAAGGGTAGGGGAATTCTTGCCAAACTGAGTTAAGATTCTTATTAAAACTGGACTAGGCAAGCCAAAGACAGGACTCAAGAATGAGCTCAGTCAAAAAGAGGGCTCAGAGGAGCCTATCTACAAGTTGGTCAAGGAGATAGCCTTTGTCAATATTCATGCCCTCAAGGAGTCTTTCTGCATTTACGGGATTAGACTCTGTAAAATGAGAGGCACCTGTTTGCTTGGAGCCCTAAGAGGAAGGCTTAGATACCGCTCATCACTTCATGCCATAAATGCCCACTTTGAGTAGTATACATATATAAATATGTATAAACCCCAATCAGAAGTTACTAAAAGGTTGTCTCATGATTTCATCTTTTAACATGGGAACACAAGCACTTTCTCATATCATTAATTTTGTGCCTTATATTTTAAAATTTTTATTTCATTTTATTTTTGTTTGTTTTCATTGTATTTCTTCTCATTTGAAATTAGTTAGTTTTCTCAGAAAGTTAAGGAAAATATTCATTGAAATAAATGACAAATATTACTGAACAGCTTAGTCATATTTCAACTTGTTAAATAGATTTAGGCATAATTCAGTTTTTGTTTATGGTTGGCTATAATATTTGGACCATTTCTCCTCCATATCTCTCCAATGGAAACAAAATATATAGGACGAAATACAAAATTATCCTTAAAGGTGTCAAAGAATTCACAAAAGAGAAAGTCTCAGATTAAAACTCTATAAACAGAGAGAATTAACGGGAACACCAGATTACCCAGTCTCTTTGGCCTTTAGGGTATTTGCTTACCTGGGTAGTATTGGCCTTCATTTTCAGGGACCTCACAGGTGGCAAAGAGCAGAAGATAGAAAAAACCTGAAGGGAAGTATAACGATTAAAAAATAAAACACACTTAAGGATTTTCCTTTAACACAAGCACTTATCCCACATGGTTACAGGTTGGTTCTATGAATTCTTTTTTTTTTTTTTTTTTTTAAGATGGAGTTTCACTCTTTGTGCCCAGGCTGGAGTGCAATGTTGCGATCCCGGCTCACTGCAACCTCCACCTCCTGGGTTCAAGTGATTCTCCTGCCTCAGCCTCCCAAGTAGCTGGGGTTACAGGTGCATGCCACCATGCCTGGCTAATTTTTGTATTTTTAGTAGAGATGGGGTTTCGCCATGTTGGCCAGGCTGGTCTCTAACTCCTGACTTCAGGTGATCCGCCTGCCTGGGCCTCCCAAAGTGCTGGGATTACAGGCAGGAGCCACCATGCCTGTCCGGTTTTATGAATTTTTAAGCAAAAGATGATTCCAATCTTATTCGAAATATTTTAGAGGGGAAATAGAGATGAATTACTCCCCAACATATTCTGAGCAACTTTTATAACATTGGTATCTAAATCAAACACAGATTGTGACTGAAGACAAAAATACAAACTCACTTCAATTATAAGTGGAGACTTAAAAATTGAAAGATATGAGCATGTTTAATCCATAGTTCTGTAAAAGACAATAAACTATGATCAACTTGGATTTATCTCATGACCGAAAGGGAGTTAAAACATTGCAAAAAGACTAAATGTCATACATCACTTTTCCAAATAAAGGAGAAAAGTATATGGTCATCTCAATTGATGCAGAAAAATAAAAATATTTGGTAAATTCAACAGCACTTACAATATAAACTTTTAGGAAGCCATGAATATAAAGGAACTTCCATAATCTGGTTTATTGTATCATTTAATCATTGCTCTGTGAAAAACTATTTTTTAACTCAGTGGCTTAAAAAACAAGCACTTATCATAGCTCAAAAATCTACAAGTAAGGCCAAGTGTGGTGGCTCACGCCTGTAATCCCAGCACTTTGGGAGGCTGAGGTAGGCGGATCACCTGAGGTCAGGACTTCGAGACAGCCTGGCCAACGTGGTGAAACCCTGTCGCTACTAAAATTACAAAAATTAGCTGGGCGTGGTGGCATGCCCCTGTAGTCCCAGCTACTCGGGAGGCTGAGGCAGGAGATTTGCTTGAAACCGGGAGGCACAGATTGCAGTGAGCCAAGATCATGCCACTGCACTCCAGCCTGGGTGACAGAGAAAGACTCTGTCTCAAAAAACAACAAAACAAAAAAAACTACAAATATACTGTGTTGTTGTTATCATGGTCTTGCCTGGATTGTCAAGCATCTGGCATCAGCACTGGGTCAGGTTGGCAGCTCTGCTAATGCTATCTCTTACATGTTTGGGGGTAAATTCACTGTAGAGACTGCTGGTCTCTCCTCCCCATCCTGCAACAGGCCAGCCTGAGCATATTCATACGCTGGTAGCAGGTTTGCAAGGGAAAGTGGAAGCACACAAGTCTTGTGAGACTCAGAGCTGACACACCATGACTTCAGAATTTTATTAACTAAATCAAGTCACAAAGACAGCCCAGATTCAAGAAATAGGGAAAAAGAGTCCACCTTTTTCCTGGAAAAGGAACTGAAAATTCACATTCACCCTTGGAGGAGAATCTAGGATGTTTTCACATTCAATCTAGTAGAGCTATCTACAGAAACCTACATCTAACATAATGCTTAATGGGAAAATAGCTAAAGAATTCCTTTCACAGCCACGAATAATAGAAGGCTACTCAATTATAGCAATTCCACCAAATAGAGTCCTGAAGGCAATGAAAAAAGAAAAATGCAATGAAAACAGGATTAGAAAAGAAGAAAAGTAAAATGTCATATATATTATATAATTTTATACATGTGTAAAATAAGAGAATACATCAAACTGGGCATAAGATCAATATATAAAAGTAAACTGTATTTCTATATAGCAAAGGGCATTAGAAAACATAAATTTAAAGAAGACACCATGTGCAACAGCACCAATAACTATAAATTTACTAGGGATAGGCCGGGCTCGGTGGCTCACGCCTGTAATCCCAGCACTTTGAGAGGCCGAGGCGAGTGGATCACCTGAGGTCAGGAGTTCGAGATCAGCCTGGTCAACATGGGGAAACCCTGTCTCTACTAAAAATACAAAAAAATTGGCCAGGTGTGGTGGCAGGCATCTGTTATCCCAGTTACTTGGGAGGCTGAGGCAAGAGAATCACTTGAATCCGGGAGGCGGAGGTTGCAGTGAGCTGAGATCGTGCCATTGCACTGGGGCAACAAGAACGAAACTCCGTCTCAAAAAACAAACAAAAATAAATTAACTAGGAATAAAAGATGTGTAAGACTTTTCATTTGAAAATCATGTAAAATTGCTAAGTAGGCCAGGCACGGTGGCTCATTCCTGTAATCCCAGCACTTTGGGAGGCCTAGGCGGGCAGATCACCTGAGGTCGGGAGTTCGAGACTAGCCTGACCACCATGGAGAAACCCGGTCTCTACTAAAAATACAAAATTAGCCAGGTGTGGTGGCACATGCCTGTAATCCCATCTACTTGGGAGGCTGAGGCAGGAGAATCGCTTGAACCCGGGAGGTGGAGATTGTGGTGAGCCGAGATCATGGCATTGCACTCCAGCCTGGGCAACAAGAGTGAAACCCTGTCTCAAAAAAAAAAAAAAAAAAATTACTAAGTAATAGTAAAGAAGATTGAAATAAATGCAGACACCATGATCAAACATAGGAAAATGCAGTATCATAAAGGTATCAGTTCTATGACAATTGATTTATTGGTTCAATGCTACTCTATTTATCATTGCAAAATGTCCTTCTTTTTATGTTTTCGTGCTTTTCACTTCAAAAGCGCATTTGCCTGATATTAATATTGGTACTGCTACTTTCCTTTGGTGTGATATTTATTTGCCCCAACCTTAATTTTCAAAACTTCCTATAATTCTTGGCTTTAAGTGACTTAATTTTTAAAAGTACTGTATAGGGTTGTTTTTGTTATTGTTTTGCTTTTTGTATTTTAGCCCAGTATAATGACTTCTGTCTTTTGAGGAGATAATTGTGTCCACTCAAGTTTACTGTAATGAAGAAAACACTTAACTTTATTCCTGCCTTCCTACATTATGTTTATTACTTTTTTTTCCACTTCTTGTTTTTGATGTTTGAGTTGTTGATTATATCTTTTTACCAATTGTTAATTTCCATTAATAGTTACCTTCATTTCTCCATGTCCACAAATAGCCACATATTTTTCTAATGTTGCCCGAAACAAAGTACTACAAAGTCCCCCAAAGCACACTATTTCTTAGCTCAAGGTACCTGATATTCTTCCTCAAAACTAACCCAAGATGTTGTGTCCATTAAAATATGTATTCCAATTCGTCCTTTTATATTTTTCCTACTTAAAATATTTGTTAAAATTCTTTAATATTTTTATTCTGTACTCATGTTATTTCCTTTGCAGTATAGTCCCTCAATTATGACTATTTAGAGTGCTTATGTTCTTCATTTATAAAGAGTGTAAGGTCTTTATTCCTGTTTCTCCTTCTTTATCCACTTAAGTTCTCTTTTCTGGAATATTCACTTGGCTAGATTTCTTTTTTTTCTTTTTTTTGAGGTGGAATGTTGTTCTGTCACCTGGGTTGGAGTGCACTGGCGAGATCTCAGCTCACTGCCACCTCTGCCTTCCAGGTTCAAGCGATTCTCCTGCGTCAGCCTCCCGAGTAGCTGGGATTACAGGCGCCCACCACCATGCCAGGCTAATTTTTGTAGTTTTAGTAGAGATGGGGTTTCGCCATGTTGGCCAGGCTGCTCTCGAACTCCTGACCTCAGGTGGTCCACCTGCCTCAGCCTCCCAAAGTGCTGGGATTATAGGCGTGAGCCACCGCGCCCGGCCATGGCTAGATATTTATTCAAGTATTATCCTTATACAGGATATGTGGATGATATATTGTCTGAAGGTTTCCATATGCACAAGGAACTTCTGTTCAGCCTGACTGATGAATAATTTCTTGGCTGGAGACACACAACGCTTATGTTGTATTCTCTCTCTCCCAATAGTCTATAGATGTTATTCCATTGATATTTGTTTTCCAGTGTTACAGAGAAGTCAGAATGCAGTCTCATTCCAATATTTCATTTGTAAGTTTTAATTTTTACCTGGGAAGATTATAAGGTGACCTTTTAATAATTCTAGTATTTTACCAACATATGCTTAGTGCATATCTTTATTCCATTCTATACCATAGTGAGACTCTACAATCTGGGCCTTCTTCAACTGTGGGAAGTTTTCTTCTACTTGTTACCTTAAATTTTGCCTTGTTTATTCTGTTTTTTCCCTATTGTAACATCTTTCAGTAATATGTTAAAACCTTAGATCTTTAAGGTTATTAACTTTTCCTTATTTTTCCCATTGCTTTATTTTTTCCTTTGTTTTGAGATATTTTATGCAGTTGATCCTTCTAGCCTCTCATTCAATGTCAATTGATCTCCCTTTCAAAACTTTTCCTAATGGTTTAGCATTTTCCTAAATAAAGGCTTTTGGGAGGCATCTGAATCTTAATAATTTCATATTTGTTTTTAAATTCAAGTTGTCATTTTTCTCATCTAGCTACTATATTTGCTGATTGAAAGGTTGGCTTGTTCAGAGGCTGTTAGGGGCCTAAGGCTGCTTATGCCGCTTAAGTGGGCTACAATTTATTTTGTTGGAGTTACTAAGTAACAAGTAGCTGAAATTCCACAAGTGGTAGAGTATAAACTGTTCTTCACTCCTGTAAGCTACTGGAATACCACCATCAAGGACAATAGCTAACAAATATCAAAGACTTAACCACGTACCAGGGAATATTCTAAGGATCTGAATACAAATTCATATATTTATTCTTCACAACATCCTTCTAATGTAAGTAGTATGATTCTAGCCACTTAATTAACGAGGACAGATAGCAAAGAAAGTTTTTTTTGTATTTTGTTTTTGTTTTTGTTTTTTTTGTGACGCAGTTTTGCTCTGTTGCCCAGGCTGGAGTGCAGTGGTGTGGTCTCTGCTCACTGCAACCTCCACCTCCTGGGTTCAAGCAATTCTCCTTGGGTTCAAGCGATTCTCCTTCCTTAGCCTCCCAAGTAGCTGAGGTTACAGGCACCTGTCACCATGCCCAGCTAATTTTCTTTTGTGTTTTTAGTAGAGACGGGGTTTCACCATGTTGGTCAGGCTAGTCTTGAACTCCTGACTTTGTGATCCGCCCGCCTCAGCCTCCCAAAGCGCTGGGATTACAGGCATGAGCCATCGTGCCCAGCTGCAAAGAAAGTTTAAATACCTTATGCAAAGTCACAGAAGAATAGTTAGAAACAAATTTTAAAATCGGATTAGTCAGGCTTCAGAATTCACATTCTTAAGATCTAGATTAGGCAAACTGTCAGCTCACTTCCAAGGCACTTTGAGGAAGCCTCCCAACTTTTATTGGTTTTCTTGCATTCTCCAAGTCTCAGGTCCAGGGAGGACTCAGGTAACAAATTCAGTTCTATCTTGTATTCTTGGCATAGGGGAACAACTGGCAAAAATAAGTCCGACTCAGTTGACCTTCCAATTATTAGTCCACCTGTTTATCAGGCCAAGCCCTTTCCACAATCTGTTCCTTTTCATTGCAAGCTTTAAAAGTTCTGGCCGGGTGTGGTGGCTCCCGCCTGCAATTCCAGCACTTTGGGAGGCTGAGGCGGGAGGATCACGAGGTCAAGAGATCAAGACCATCCTGGCCAATGTGGTGAAACCCCTTCTCTACTAAAACAAATACAAAAATTAGCTGGGCTTGGTGGCATGTGCCTGTAGTCCCAGCTACTCAGGAGGCTGAGGCAGAAGAATTGCTTGAACCCAGGAGGCAGAGGTTGCAGTGAGCCGAGATAGCGCCACTGCACTCCAGCCTGGCGAGCAAGCTCAAGGGAGAAATTCCCATAAAGGCCCCACTTATCCCTAGCTACGTATAGGCCCAAGGACCCCTTTGGCTCAGAAAAAAAAGATAAATTAGAGTTGGGAATGTAGAAATATACAGTCACATTCAGGTTCTAATGTTTTAATTTTTAAAAATGCTGACATTGTTTAACTATATTTATGAGTATATAGGTATTTGTTAAGGCTGTTTGCCAAATATTTCAATTACTCCTCCTGGATACTGTTAAGATAGTGATATTTGGCTAAGGGATGGAGTCAAACCCGTAGATCTGATTAAATAAATACCTAACCTACTCCTGAAATCCTGCCAGAATCCTTTATAGGAGAACATAACCAGGACCCATAGAGCAAGACAGCCAGATTACATAGTCCATACAGATTAGCCATTTGATACACAGAGAAGTAGAGAAAAATGAAGAGTGGATTAAAGAGGAGAAAATAGAAATATCAAGGAAAAAATCCAACATACTCTATTATGCAATTGGTGTTTAAAGAAAAAATACATACAGATTATAGTAATACGATAGGTCATTTTGTGTTCACTTATCTGAATTCCATGTTTTCTAAATATTCTGTATTGAAAGAGTCTATTTCTTTTAATTTTAAATATTTCTACTTATAAATATTTATATAAGTAGAAATATTTCTATTTCTTATAAATATTTATATAAGTAGAAATATTTCTATTTCTTATAAATAAATAGCTATTTTCATATTTTTAAATTATACTTTTGGATAACTAAAGTACAACTGTCAAAATGCTCATAATATAACCAAGAGAAAAAGTATAAAAGAAAAAATATGCAGGACAATGCCCAATTTTTGTAAACATGTATGTGTATATATAAATTAAAATTTATCGGCCAGGCGCACTGGCTCACACCTGTACTCCCAGCACTTTGGGAGGCCAAGGTGGGCCAATCACCTGAGGTCAGGAGTTCGAGATCAGCCTGGCCAGCATGGCGAAACTCCGTCTCTACTAAAAATATAAAAATTAGCTGGTCACGGTGGCGCACGCCTGTAATCCGAGCTACTTGGGAGGCTGAGGCAGGAGAATCGCTTGAACCCAGGAAGCAAGAGGTTGCAGTGAGCCGAGATTGCATCACTGCTCTCTAGCTTGGGTGGCAGAGCAAGGCTCTGTCTCAAAAATAGAAAAAAAAGGCCGGGCACGTTGGCTCATGCCTGTAATCCCAGCACTTTGGGAGGCCGAGACGGGCGGATCACCTGAGGTTGGGAGTTTGAGACCAGCCTGACCAACATGGAGAAACCCCATCTCTACTAAAAAAAAATACAAAATTAGCCGGGCGTGGTGGCACATGCCTGTAATCCCAGCTACTTGGGAGGCTGAGGCAGGAGAATCGCTTGAACCCGGGAGGCAGAGGTTGCGGTGAGCTGAGATTGTGCCATTGCACTCCAGCCTGGGCAACAAGAGCGAAACTCCATCTCAAAAAAAAAAAAATTATCAATATATTTACGTAAATAAAGTATAAAGATGTGATCAGTGTTTGTCTCAAGACTGTGGAATGATAAATAGGGTAAACATTCCTTTCAGTTTGCCTTAGGAAGTCACAGTTCACACAGTTGTCCAACTTGGACAATAAATTATACAATTATCTAAGGAGGATACACAATGTACATTCTCTACCTAACTGCCCAATTAATTATTTAAAATGTGTTGTTTGTTTATTCATTCAAAGCATCGTCTATGTGAAAATTAAAACATGAATATATATGAGGCATAAAAATATAAAAGTGTAAGAAAATGTCATACGATAAAGTTGATAATGTTTTAACATATTAGTTCAAAACCTATGGAACAGCTTAACTCTAACGTCTTTAAATGATAATAGCTAAATATGAGTATTTATTTTGAACATCAAGTTTGAGCAACTGAAATATTTATTAGTGAGTTCTCCATCTGGAAAGACATTTAAAAAGAAGGATGCCATTTTGGTTACTTTCTAAAATATGTGAGCCAGAAAATGGAGTACGCCATAAGAGCCTGGGAAATGAGCCAGGTCAAAGACTACAACGTCTGATGGAGACAGATAGCCAAGCCTCATACAAGCTTTGGAGTTCCAGCAGTATCTTTTCCTCATGTATGGACTCCTTGGGACTTGAACCTTGTATCAGAAAACTTGAAAATGGGGAAAATCCTACATATCTAATGGTGACTGATGAGGAGATCTATGTAGTTGTGGTAGAGGAAACTGAATTACTGAAAAGATGCCTAATGAGAGTGGGTGGTTTTAGGCTTCAGTTTGATTGTATATGGAAACCAAAAGCAAAAGCTCAGCGGTGTGAGCAAGTTTCTTCAAACTGGGCAAGACACAAGGTAGCCATATTTCCTGGTGGCCTTGCCTTTTAGTGGTGGTTTTTTTCAGATGGAATGGGAGGGAGAAGAGGGCCGAGGCAGGGTTATTTGGCTTTTCTGGGCCCATACTGCCATCGCGCGGAAGTAGTTTGACAAAAGCAAAAGCTTTGGGTTTGAACTTCCCTCCTATCTAGCAGTTAAGAAAGATTTAGCAAATTCAAAGGTTCAACAGGGCCTGACCCCAGGATGGGCCTTCTCAACTTCAACTCTTAGGCTTTCCAGGAGTTCAGTCTGGACAAAGGCAAAATCTCAGTGAAGAAGCTGCTGAGTAAGGTACCAGGACTGATGCAGGGCTTTGGTTTCCTCTCACTGTGGGCAGGACTATAGAAAAATTACAGTCTACACACAGCTTCTGGGCATTGGTCTCCTGACCCTGCCCCTTAGACCATGAGACAGTTGGGCTGGCACAAGATATCCCTGTACTTTGGGGTATGGGCCCCAATGTTAGCAACGTTAGAATGTGAGGAGGGAAAATGAATCTCATTCGAAGTGGCATCTAACAGCAGCTGGAGGTCTCAGGGACACCAAAAGTCTGGTGCCTCTGTTGCCTAGAGCAAGAGGGATCTGAGGAAAAGGAGCATGTGTCACTGTGCCAAGTCAATAAATTCCAGAACATCAATAAGAGTGCAGATATACACAACCAGAAGGCCTGGAGGTATTCTCTGAGCCCAGGAGTTAACAGCTATAGTGGCTTTGCAGCATTTTTTCTAGGGTCCAGTGTGAAGGCATACCCACGTGGAGAGATCTGCTCTCATTTCAGCTCTCTTAATGGGACAGAAATGGGTTCTTTAGCTTTCTTCTAAGGAAGATGAGGCCTTTAAGGCTCAGGATCTAACTGTTCATTAAGATTAGCAAGTATTGTTCTGTGTGCCTGCTCCTTAGCCTTTTTCTGATGAAGCTTCCTTGTAGGCCTGACAAGATATCCTTCAGGGAGTTGAGTACATCAGGACCCCCAGAAAACTTGCCTCTTTAGTGCCACTCTTTCGTACCAGAGATGATCTCTGTACATGATCCTTTCGAGAAAATGCTGAGTAGTCCATGAAAACAAGCATGAGTATTTTGATCTTCTTTCTTCTGCTCTCTTCTAAATCTATTCTATTTGAATATTTGCATGAGTACATGTATGTGTGAGCACTCATGGGTTTGTTGGTACGACTTTAGGCTTCCCCATAGTTTGCAGATCTCCTTGGGTTTTGAAATTTTTCCTTTTCCTTTTCCCTTTTATTATAAGGCCACCGCATGGGTCATTAAATATCCTTCGGATGATTGGATTTTGTGTTACTTATAAATTTGCCCAAAGATTTTTGTTTTCTTCACCATAAAAAGTGATTTTTAAAATTTCCATATGTAAACAGAGCAATGTATAATTTTCAGAGAAACTGATTCTTACACTGAAGGCTATTTTAAAACCTGAAGGGTATACCTTTGTTTCTTGATTTCCAATGTAAACCTTGCTTGTTACTATTTCAAACATGGAGACACGTATAACGTTAATACTTGAGGGCATGGCCTTAAAATAATTACTCCAGGAAGGTAGACACAACGAGTAGCTTCGTTAGAAGACTGCGAATTCATTCTTTAGAATTCATATATATGCACTCAACTTACAGTAGTCATACATGGAATAAGTAGAGAGAGATAGACTTTATTTTTTCCTTTGTTTTCTCTTTTTTTTTTTTGAGACAGAGTCTTGCTCTGTCGCCCAGGCTGGAGTGCAGTGGCGGGATCTCGACTCACTGCAAGCTCCACCTCCCGGGTTCACGCCATTCTTCTGCCTCAGCCTCCCGAGTAGCTGGGACTACAGGCACCCGCCACCACGCACAGCTAATTTTTTGTATTTTTAGTAGAGACGGGGTTTCACCGTGTTAGCCAGGATGGTCTCAGTCTCCTGAACTCGTGATCTGCCTGCCTTGGCCTCCCAAAGTGCTGGGATTACAGGTGTGAGCCACCGCACCTGGCCTGTTTTCTTGTATTAGTAAACTAGGATGGTTTGATCCCAAAGAGTCAATAATTTGCTTTAACCCCTAATCAAAGAGGTGGAATATCTTTACTGATGTGGACACTGAGAATGGAATTCAGTCTTTTCAAGGACTTAAGAGGACTACCTGGTATAGCTGAAACATGTGGAGTCAATCTACTAGAGAATAGACCCTTTGCTCCTTCCCACTCTCTGACGTTGCAGAGGAAAGCTGAATGAACCTACTCATCTCTACACTCCTGTCTCCTATGGGAATGTGACCTTGACTCTGGACAAAGAGTGTGCTCATGTGAAAGGTTAAATGATGCACACATACTGCCCACCAAATAGTTAAACCAATTGACAATGCTTCCCACCTCACGGGAACTTGTCCAATTCTACAAATGTTCACACAAACTAGGTGTTATCAGTGGTTTCATGTTCAGTAGCTTACTCAGGGATATTTTGAAGAGGTGGGGAATGGTTGAGACTTTGTCACACTGTAATTTACTTGAGTATTGGTGAATTTGAGAACCTCTGCCAATGGACTTTGTAGTTCCGTGGCCTTTTTCTTCTGCGAAGTTTGTGCCTGGTTCCTTTTCTCTTTCCTGGCTGAATTGTTTCTCTTTAACTTTTCATCTTGGAATAGCTAATGATCTGTAATGGATGTCAATGGTTGAAGGGCAGTAAACACTGACAAATAATTGCTTGTGGTTTCCTGTTTTTGCTGTTATTTTTATTATGCCTGAAACAATGAAATTGTTTCCATCTGCAATCAGGCCTGTTAGCCTCTATTAAGCATAGCCAGGTGAGGTGAGCACAACATTCTTGAGCCTGAGGAATTCCTGAGCTGAGGCCACTGCTAGTGCCATCCACAGTTCTGTCTCCACACATTTGTCTACCCTACTTCAAACATACGAGCTAGTCAAAATGCAGCTCCAAGGCAGGAACGCTAACCCATCTAGTTCAGGCCTTCTCTTTCGGTCTGTTTTAACTGAGATCAGGAGATCAGCAATGACCTCTCACCTTCACAAGACATCTGGGATCATTAAGGGTTGCTTTATCACATGTCTTCAAGACACTCCTGAGAGTTATTGACCCTTCTTGTCAATTATCTATTGCCTCTCAGCTCTGAATGCATTCTTCAATATATGCTCTACAATAAATAGTGGGAATTTCCCCCCTGTACTCCGAGCTCCGACAGTACTGCCAAATGGGGCTCATATCCCAGGCCCCAGTGTGCTAGAGGACTGTGTCCTAGACTGTCTGCCTCTACAACAAGGAGCAGGGGCAGGAGGCAAATGATCAGAAGCCCTGCACTTAGCAGTAAACTGCTTCCTCTAGTTCTTCCTGTATTGGGAGGACACAAAAGCTCCACCGCTAGGACTTCCTGTGCATGAACTTCCTGCCTGCTCCCTGGTCAGTTCTGGTCACTTCTACAACTATATCACACCTTTGTCCACAGATCCTAGAAGGTCTGAGAGATGAAGGCAAGGACATCACACTTGAGGCCAGAAGGCTTCCCAACTTCCCCACAGATGCAACCTTCCTCGACATCCTGGTTTTTTGGGAGGAATTGTTCATGGCTTGGATTTTCATCAACTGACTTCCTCACGATGGCAGTAGTGCTCCAGAAATGTCAACCAGCCCTGTCCCCAGGGCCTCTTCTCCCGCCCATCCAGTATGAAAAAACGCCAACAAAAGACAAAGGCACAAGGAAACAAAACTGTTTCAATTCTTGCCCAGTTTGAGGAAACTTGTTCACACCACTGTGCTTTTGCTTTCTATTTCCATCTTAAATCAAAATGAGTCCTGAACCACCCCACCCTAGTCAGGCATCTTCCCTTTTCCAGCATTAAATTTCCACCAGATCTTTGGCTTCACAGTTCAGCTCTTCTTCACTCAACATTAGTTCTTCAGCATTTTCTCAATTTATTAAGTTGACTTCTTAAAGTTGAACAAGACTCAGGATTCCAGGATGAAATGGGAGAAGAAAATGCCGTAAGTTCCAGGCCTGGAAAAGGTCATCTCTAGTCACCTAGCATCATGGTCCTTGACACAGCTTTCTAGGTTACCAGGGAATCTCCCTCCATTTTGTAGGAGACACTAATCTTTTTGTTTGGTGGAAGGCTGTTATTTGGCCAAATTCCTGAGATTATTTTCTTATAGCCTATATAGCTCTCATTGGTTTGACATGTCTTATGTGACATACCAAATGTACCTTTATATTTATTTATTTATGTTTGAGACGGAGTCTTTCACTCTGTCTCCCAGGCTGCAGTGCAGTGGTGCAATCTCGGCTCACTGCAACCTCCACTTCCTGGGTTCAAGCAGTTCTCATGCTTCAGCCTCCCAAGTAGCTGTGACTACAGGAACCCGCCACCACGCCTGACTAATTTTTGTGATTTTAGTAGAGATGGGGTTTTACCATGTTGGCCAGGCTGGTCTTGAACTCCTGACCTCAAGTGATCCTCCCACCTCAGCCTCCCAAAGTGCTGGATTTACAGGCATGAACCACTGGGCCTAGCCTGTTCTTAGGAAACTCTTAATGAAGAAATGTATTAAACAAAAAGGTGAGTTCTTATCTAAAACCAGTTTTCAGATGTAACTTTTCTTTGCACTTTGGTGTATCTATTTTTTCATACACTTAAAAACATATAGTTATTCAGTACATCTGTCATGTGACCAATTTGTCTTTGTAATTATCAATACACTTCTTACAATGCTAAATGCGGAAGTCCAAACACACAAACACACACACACTCCTTTTTCACTTATGTCATTACACTGAATTCACAGGTTTGCATTTTACTATTTTATTTTCCTTAACAAAACAAGTCAATATATGTTCTTTAAAGTTTGTAAACTGAATCTCCTACATTATTTTCTTAGAGGAAATCAGTTTTAATATTTCTCCGTACTTTATTCTAGATGTTTTAGTCAAGGAGGGCTGCCATAAAAACATCATAGATTTTTAAACAAAATATATGTATTTCTCACAGTTCTGGAGACTGGGAAGCCCAAGATGATGGTGGCAGCCAATTCAGTTCCTAGCTAGGGTCCTCTTCCAGGTGTGCAGATGGACACCTTCCTGTTGTACTCACAAGGCAAAGTGAGAAACCTCTGTCCCTTCATCTCCTTATAGGTGCACTAATCATAATGCAGGCTCCACCCTTATGACCTCATCTAAACCTAACTACTTCCCAAAAGTCTCATTTCCAAATACCATCGCACAGTGGGTTAAGGCTTTCACATATGAATTTCAAGGTGACACAAACTTTCAGTCCATACTACTAGGTTTTCTTTTTTTTTTCTTCCCTGTGTGTAAGCATTGTATTCATTATCTCTTGCTATGTAACAAATTACTTCAAACTTAATAGCTTAAAACAACATACATTTTTTATCTCAGTTTCTGTGAGTCAGGGGTCTGGGCATAGCTCAGGTAGGTCCTCAGCTCAAGGCTGCAATCAAGGTGTCGGTTAGGGCTGGGGACTCATCTGAGGCTCAAGATCCTCTTGGAAGCTCATGTGGTTGTTGGCAGAATTCATTTTGTTGCAGCTATAGAACTCATAATTGCTTACTTCTTTGAGGCTAGCAAAAGAGAAGATCTCAGACCACCAGGCCCTCTTTTCCTGTCCTGATTAGATCAGGCCCCCCCCCAGGGTAATCTCCCTTTTGAGACCCTATCATTTTTGCCATATAATATAAAGGAATCAGAGAAGTGATAATCTATCATATTCACAGGTCCCACTCATACTTAAGGAATTATACAGGGAGATGGAATCATCTTAGAATTCTGCCTATATACCACAAGGATGGATGGATGGATACAGAGATAGATAGACACAGTTTTTAAAGATTTTAAGTCAAAATTATACGTGAACACATTTTTCAACATTAGTTATTTGTACAATACTTTTCAAACAACATTATGCCATCTCTGACATTCCTCCGAGATTGAAACACTTTTTTTTTTGAGACGGAGTCTCACTCTGTCACCCAGGCTGGAGTGCAGTGGTGCGATCTCGGCTCACTGCAAGCTCCGCCTCCCGGATTCACGCCATTCTTCTGCCTCAGCCTCCTGAGTAGCTGGGACTACAGGCACCCACCACCACACCCGGCTAATTTTTTGTATTTTTAGTAGAGACGGGGTTTCACCGTGTTAGCCAGGATGGTCTTGATCTTCTGACCTCTTGATCTGCCTGCCTCGGCCTCCCAAAGTGCTGGGATTACAGGCGTGAGCCACCGCGCCCGGCTGATTGAAACACTTTTAACACTCTTAGCTAGTAAGTTTTTACTTGCTTACGTATCCCTAAATAGAATGCCCATATTACCAATTTATAAACTAACCCATACATTCATAATATATACTCTTCCTCCTAGAAGAACATTTCACTTTCTTTGCCCTCACTACACTTCACTAATATCAATATTACTACTTCACTTACATCCTTCCTTTCTTCCCATCCTCCCAATGTAGCTATAATTGCTTGTGTCAATGTTTAATGCATACAATACTACGACAATGTAAATATCTTGAGATGATCCATGTACTAAATTGTGTTTGCTTTTCTTTTTCTGGACATCTTTCCTCTAGTCTCTGTCCCCTAGAATAATTTACTAGTCATTTCATTTGATGGTCTGTGTACTCATAGTTCATTCAAACACACACATATACAAGTTGACTAAAATATCTCTCAAGAGTCTCATTCATATTACGGATTTTGATGAATTTAATTTTCCTCGAAAAATTTATCTCAAAATTTTCTGACCTCCTCCAATGTGTCCAGTTTCCCCTACGCCTGGTGCCCCAGCACTTTGGGAGGCCAAGGAGGGTGGATCACTTGAGGCCAGGAGTTCGAAACCAGCCTGGCCAACATGGTGAAACCCTGTCTCTCCTAAAAACACAAAAATTAGCTGGGTGTGGTGGCACGCGCCTGTAGTCCCAGCTACTCTGGAGGCTGAGGCAGCAGAATCGCTTGAACCCCTGGGAGGTGGAGGTTGCAGTGAGCCGAGATTGCACCACTGCACTCCAGCCTGGCGACAGAGCGAGACTCCATCTCAAAAAATAAAATAAAATAAAATAAAATAAAATAAAATAAAATAAGCCAGGCATGGTGGCATATGTCTGTAATCCCAGCTACTTGGGAAGTTGAGGTGGGAGGATTGCTTGAACCTGGGAGGCGGAGGTTGCAGTGGGCCAAGATCACACCACTGCACTCCAGCCTGGGCGAGAGAGCAAGACTCTGTCTCAAAAAAAATAAAAATAAAAAAAAAAAAGGCCTCTTACTATTGATGATACTTAATAATCTGGAATTGTATTTTTAAATATATTAAAACAATAGATGTTTCTTATCTTTTATAAAACATCCTTCCATGTGAAAAATGTTTTTTAAAAAAGAGGCATGAGCACCCATTCATAAACAGTATATGGTAGTACAGTAACTACTATTTGCACTTTGGTGTTTATCATCTCAGATCTCTCAATATGTAGAGGAAATCATACATTCCTTTAACCAATATTTATCTAGTTGCTGCCACGTTACAGGCACTGTTCTAAGCCTTGGGGATAAAAGAATATTAAACAGGATATTTAATTGAATAGAATCATTTAACTGAATAGAATTATTTAATATTTAATATAATTCAGTTATATTTATTTACTATAATATCAGTTATAATGAATATTTAACTGAAATAATTAATATGTAATTGAATATAATATTTAAGTGAATAGAATTATTTTAATTGTGCACACACACACATTTACACATACATGTCTTTATATATATATATACCTCTATATTTGTAAAATTGTATATAACAATGTGCATGCGTATATATATAGTACATATAAATATATAACAGGTATGTATGCATAGATATAGGAATATGTGCAAATATTGGTACATATATTTATAAACTAACACAATATATACATACACACAATGTGTGTAGATAATTGGAGCGTCGTAAACACTAGTAAAATTGAGTATCTTTTCATTTATTTAATAAACAGCTGGAGTTCTTCTTTTGTAAATTGCCTGTTTAATTCCTTTACCAATTTTGCCATTGGTTTAAATACGACAGAAACAGAAAGTTTTAAATTTTTTAGTCACAGGACACTTACGCGCAAACACACATACAAAAAATCATCTTCAACTACTCTGTGAGGTCAAATCCTGAGTGAGGAAAGTAGAAGAGGGCGCCAGAATGTTTCTCCATTATGCAATGAATCCCAAGTAATATTCTCCACCAACTTGGGAGCAAGAAGTATGGGTTGTCAGGCTTACCAGTTATCCTCATCTGGAGCTTTTTATGAAGAAGTAACAGAGAAGAACAATTGTTATGTATGAGGAGAATCACTAGACTTCAAGGAGTTCAGCATCCTCTGGGAGAACAAATAAAGAGATGAGCACTCCTCCCTTCTTCCCCACCAACCCCACCAGGAGACCTGAGATGACGGCAAAGCTCTATTAGGGGACAGGCCTTGGCTATAGGCATAACATTTTTTGGCCTCTTAGTGTATGCCTCTGCTCTCTAAGCAGGAGATTTGGCCTTTTTTGGCTCGGCAGGATGGCTCCCAATGCTTCTTCATTTCCCTCCTTGCTCTAAGGCAATGGGGTCCAGACTTTGCTGTGTATGAGATCCCCCAGCAAGCACAAATGCTGTTATAAGGTATCTCCTCAAATTAGCCTATTTTATGAGTTGTGATGCTGCTATCACAAGGTGCGCAGGTTCTATGGCTCCAGAACAAGGTGAATTGGCCTGAACCATCTTCTGAGGGACAGCGGCAGGAACAGGAGACAATGGGCGCAAGCCCTGCACTGGGCCCTAAAAGTTTTCCTCAACGGAAGCCCCACCCAGCAACTTCCTGTGCCCGGACTTCTGGCAGCTGTTGGCTCTGTCCGGCCTCGCCAACAACAGGCTTTTACACTTGGATATCACCTTTGTCATGTTAGCATCAAGTCTTTGCCCAGAGCTCCCGGAATAACTTAGAGAAGTCAGGGAAGCCCAATTTCGGGTCAGGGCCTGTTCAATCTCTCCGCTGAACGGACGTTTCTAAACCGAAAGACCTCACGGGACGGACGCTGTAATGGCGTAGGGTATTTTAAAACTATTTCCTCACGATGGCAGTCGTGCTCCAGATATGCCAACAAGTACTGCTCCCTAGTCCTTCTCCCGCCCTTTCTGTCCAAAAAAACACCAGCAAGAAAAAGGCGCCAGGAAACATGGCAGTCTTACTTTTGCCCAGTTTGGGACAATCTTATCACGCTGCTGCACTTTTGCTTTTGGTTTCCATTTGAAACGAAACTGAGGCCTTCTCTTTTTAAGAACTGCATTTCCAATAGTTTTAGCCTTCACAGTTGTGTTCTCGCTCACTCAGCATTACATCTCCAGTATTTTCCCAAGTTATCACATTGTCTGCTTCTGGATTCAAGACTCAAGAATCCAGGCCTAAGCAGAAAAAGAAAATGCTACAAACTCAAGGCCGGGAGGTTATCTCTAAGTACCAAACCACATGTCCTTGCTTGGCTCATCCATCTGTAAGGCTCCCAAGGAATTCTATATTTTCAGGATAGAGATCTAAGTCTTATGTGTTGACTTGTTGGCAGCCATTTGGCTGGAGTCTTAAGAGAAGCGCCCAAATAACTCTCATTCCAAGAGTTTTGTCTTGTGATTTCATTTACCATTTGAAGACACTTTTCGATGCCATTAAGTGGTCTCCAATTGCTTCCCACCACTTTATTGGGTATGTAGGGACGTGTGTGTGTGTGTGTGTGTGTGTGTGTGTGTGTGTGTGTATTTATCTTTGTATCCGTATTTACCATTTATCTCTTAGAGATAAGCCTTAAAACCACTTCCTCATTAGTAATTAAGACATGATGTTTGCCAAGGATTCAGAAATAACCATGCACTGATAAAGAGTAAAGCGCTATCATAAAACTGATTAAGACCACTGATAACTTTTTGGATCATGTCCTCTTACTCCTTTCAATACACACAGAGTTTTATATTTATGTTCATATGTGACAATGAATTTATATTAAAATTGGTTGTTTGTACATGATGGTTTGCCTAGGAGATTGCCACTCCTGATTCTCAGTTTGGCCACATTATATAAAATTTTTGTCTTCATGTTTAGTAATCAAAACACTGGAAAAAAATGTTTCTTGGCTGGGCGCAGTGGCTCACGCCTGTAATCCTAGCACTTTGGGAGGCCGAGGCGGGCGGATTACCTGAGGTCGGGAGTTCAAGACCAGCCTGCCCAACATGGTGAAATCCCGTCTCTACTAAAAATATGAAAAATTAGCTGGGTGCAGTGGCGTGCGCCTGTAATCCCAGCTACTCTGGAGGCTGAGGCAGGAGAACCGCTTGAACCCGGGAGGTGGAAGTTGCGGTGAGCTGAGATCACACCACTGCACTCCAGCCTGGGCTACAGAACGAGACTTCGTCTCAAAAAACAAACAAACAAACAAAAATGTTTCTTATTGCTCCATTTATTATACAGTTTAAATATGGCATATATAATATATAATATTGCTATACATATATATGCACATTTATTTCACCTTAATTATAACTTGACTTATACTGGGCATAGTTTTATACAAAGTCTTCTGCACCAACTTACACAAATTGCATGTTTCCATATATCAACATCTATTTTCCCTAGCTGGAAATTTCTTTATACTTTATTCTACAAGGAGGTTTCTCTTTGAAGGAATTATAAAGGTAACATCTGCTGTTGGAAATCTGCTCGTATTTTAAGAAATTACAAAGCCAAAAATAAATGGTATCTCAATGAAAACTAGAAGAAATAACTTTTAAAATGTCTTTGCCATACATTCTCTTATCTTCCCTATCCATATATAATGTATATTTTTTCACCTAAAATCCCAGTTACCTTGTATGTCAGACATGCTTTTCTCACTTAGGACAGTTTGAGGCCTTTGGAAACATCATTAACTACTCCTTGGAATATGCAATATTTTTAAGGTTGCTTCTCATATTTTTGCATTTCCTAAAATTAAGCATACCTGTTTACAAAATAACCAGACACATTAGCCTTGTACAAAGAAGTGCAGTGAAGCCACAAGTAATGCCCACTGAAGCAGATAAGGATTTTTAAAATGTGGGTGTCCTGAATATACCTGTTTTCTGTGATCAGTTAAATATATAAATATATTAGGTCTCAAATAGCCAACAAATCAAGTTTTCACCAATAATTTCTTCTGCACATATTTGTTCTGGGTTGACTCTCAAATTACAAATATCTTATCAGCTTCTGGAAAAATCTCTTAGAATACACAATCTATGAAGAACAAATGGAAACACTTTATCACAAATCCCACTTTTTTGAGGCATCCACTATTAGCAGCTTGATGAGTATATTGGTTTAAACATTAGAAAAATGATATATAACTGTTCAATAAGAACTGATGTTAATAAATTTAATCTATATCTTATCAATATACTCCCCACATTCCTCAGCACAATGCTAGGCGCGCGCGCGCGCACACACACACACACACACACACACACACACACACACACACACACACTTCCATTTCTTTTCTTCAAATCCATCCTCTTTGGTCCCACTACACATAGAATTTGGTGCCCTGAATTCTCAACTCAACACTAGACAATGAGTACTCTCCAATATCATTAACTTTTCTTGAGGAACAAGATAGTTTTTTATGGTTAAATCTCATAGCATTCTTTTACTGTTGATCAAACCGTAAGAATTATATGCATCTGGAAAAAAATCAGTAAGTGGAACAAATATATAGCAGTAAAGAAATGATACTCTTAAGAAGTTTAATAGATATTCCATTGATGTTTGTTATATTGCATTCTGCTCTTTTTATTATATAATTGTACATGTGTGGGCACATGTGGACAGGTTGTCAGGATTTGGTGACGTTTTACTTACATGATACATGAGGAATATCCTTGCATGATACATGAGGAATATCCTTGCAGCTTGAGTTGCTTCTTTCTATCATAGTTTTCTCAGGTCTCACATCACATAAGTCTCATCATATGTCATTAAATATGCTTCAGAAAGCTGGATTTTCTGTTAAGTAAAATTTGGAAATAGAATTTCAGAATAGAGCCTTTAAATCTTGCGTGTGTGTAGAAGTGTGTATGTTTTAAAGAAAAATACATCTTGTAATATGTTCTTTTCCTAATTATATATTGAGATGATGCTGGTTTCTTGATTTTTAAAAAACTTGCAAATGTAAGCTTTTCTCATTTTCAGCATTTCAAGGCTTTGGACAAGTGTAAGTTAAAACGTGAAGGCAAGTCATTAGAAACATCACTGTAGAAAATTACACACTGTTAGTTGCTTGACTGGGGAACTTTCCAGATAACTTCCTTTCTGCCTATTTACTTTTCTGAACCAATAGGTTTATGTGTTCAACTTGAATTAATAATGTATGTAATTAAGAGAGAAAGAAAGACTTCATTTTTCATTTCTATTTCCTTGCTATTAGCCAACCAGAATGGTTTGATTCCCGTTACAACATTTTGCATTTTCTTCCCTAAATCAGAGGTGTGGTCATCTCCCCTATTGAGGACTTGGCGAATGGATTTCAATCTTTCCAAAGGCTTAAAAAGACTACCTACTATAGCTGAACTTACTGTAGTTGAACTTGGACAATGGATGTTTTGCCCCCTCCCCACCGCCATCCTTGCAAAAGAAATCTCAGCCATCCTCTTTGTCCTCTCCTTTCTACTTTCCTGTGGGAGTTTGGCTGTGTGCTCACTTTCAAGAGGTATTCTCTGGACAAAGGGTATGCCCATGTGAAAGGTTAAATGATTTGGCCCATTGACCTTCAAATAGGTGTACCAATTAACAGTGCTTCTCACCTGGTAGGAGCTTGTCCAATTCTACAAATCATTACACAAACACTGACATCAATGGATTCCTTTTCAAAGGCTTGCTCGGGGTTATGATGAAGATTTAAGGGCATTATGGAAGAATACAGTGTACTGCAATTTACTTCAGTACTGGTGAATTTGAGACTGTGATAATAGAGGTGCCTTATTCCTTTGCCATCTTTCCTGCTGAGTGCTTTTCTTTTTAACTACATTTTGAAACAGCTTTTGATCTGAGCTGAGTGTCAATGATTGAGTGGTATTGAGAGTTGGCAATAGTTATAATCTCCCATTACTGGTCACGGTGTCATGTTTGAATTCCTGGGACTCAGCAAGGTGCTGCTGCTTTAGGCCTCTATCCACTCTCTGACCAGATAGTCTTAATGTAAACCAAAATGTGTGGGAATACAAAATTCCTGACCCTGAGGAATTCCAGGGCTGGGGCTACCTCTCTGTCACTCACAATTCTAAGTTCAGATATGGTGCACTGTCTCCACACATCTGGCTTTCCTAGTCTAGCATATGGTCAAGTCAAACTATGACTCAACAGCAGGCAGCCTAACTCATCTGATGCAGGGTTTCTCTCAGTCACCTGCTTAGCTGAAGTAGGCTGAAAAGGTCAGAGGTCACCTTACACTTTCATAAGGTATTTGAGACCATTGAGACATGCTTTCTCAAATGTTTTCAAACCCTTCTTGGCTCAATGCCAACCTATAACATCCTCAAGGACAGCTAGACCAAGGCATGAATAGCAGGAGAGTCAATTTCCCCAGGGACCCTATGGTCTTTGTAGTAGTTGCTAAAAACTTCCTAGTAGATGTTATAGCTCCACCCTGGGCAAGTAGAATTCAGGTGGTGACCATATATTACAGCAGTGCATGAGAATAACATTCCTTTCTCTTCTGTAAGTTGTCAGCCACTGAATCCATCATTGATACATGAGAAAACTCTCACATGCAGTCAATCTTATGAAATTTTTGCCTTTTCTTGCTATGCTATGGGCAAGTGTCCTGAGGGTCCTGATGTGCTCAGCTTTTAGAGGCCTTACAAGGAATCTTCATTAGAAAAAGGCTAAGAAGCAGGCACAGAGAACAATACTTGCTAATCTGAATGAACAGTTAGGTCCCAAGTCTCAATGGCCTCATCTTCCTTAGGGGAAGGCCAACAGCTAAAGAACTCATTTCTGTTCCCTTAATAGAGCTAAAAGTAGGTTTCTCTAAATAGGTAGGCCTTCACACTGGGCCCTAGAGAAAGTGCTGCAAAGCCACGGTAGCGTTACCTCCTGGCTTCAGAAAATACTTTCAGGTCTTCTGGTTGTGTATATCTGCACTCCTATTGATCTTCAAGGATTTATTGGCTTGGCCAAGTGACACACACTGCCTTCTCCTCAGGTCTTCCTTGCTCTAGGCAATGGGGGCACCAGACTTTTAGGTATCCTTCAGACCCTCAGAAAGCACGCTGGCTGCTGTTAGATATCATCTGGAATGAGATGTTTCATCTGCACCCTAACATTGGTGACACCTTGTGCCAACCCCCTACCTCATTGTTCAAGGGACACGGCCAGAGGATATGTGGCCAGAAGTCCCCCCAAATAGGATCTGAGCCATTTGTTTTAGCCCTACCATCACTGGGTAGATATCTAAGCCCCAATACTTCCTATACTCCACCTGCCTAGCAGCTGTCCCCTCAGTCCTCCCCCTGACCCCCCACTTATCAGCTTCTCCCCCAGGATCCTGCCTTTGTCCAGAGCTCCTGGAAGGCTTCAGATTTAAAGTGAAGGGGACCTACTTAGGGCTAGGGTCCACTCAACCTCACAAAAGGCCCAACATTTCTCAGTTGCTAAAACTTGGGGGAGCTCTAACAACTTTGGGTTTGTGTTTTGTCAAACTACATCCTCTTGATGGCAGTATTGCTCTGGAAAAGCTGATTAGCCCTGCCTGGGCACCCCACCCCCAAAGCCCTTCTCCTCTCACCCATTCAATCTGAAAAAAGCCACCAAGACAAAGGAGACAGGAAACAAACTGCCTTGCTATTGGCCCTGTTTGGGGGAAATCTGCTCATTCGAATTCACTTTTGCTCCTGGTTTCCCTCTGAACTCAGACTGAAGCCCATACCACCCAGTTTCATCAGCCATACTTTGTTTAAAGAATCCCATTTCTACTCTACCATAGCTTTGTAGGTCTGCTCTTCTTCATTCAACCTTGATCCCCAACAATTTCCCAAGTTATCTGCTTCAGTGGGAAATTCTTAGGGATCTAGGGCTAAGAAAGTGAAGAAAATAATGGAAATAACAGCCTAGAGAAGAGCAAATCTAGGCACCAGGCCATGTGACTTGTTTCACTGCCAGGTTCCCTGGGAGTCCTCCATTTTCTGACCTGGGCACTAGGTCTTGTGTATTGAGTTGGGGGCAGCCATGTCAGAACCCTAATAGGAGGGTCCAGATAGATCTCAAGGCTGAATTCCATACAATGTCCCTCTTGGGGTGACACACACACTCCAAACTTACAAAATTCCAGTAGAAAGGAACATGATTTTGTCTTATGGTTCCATCATTCAACATTAAAACACAAGCAAGTTCCCATGCACGTCATTATTTGACTTTTAATGGCTTCCTATGACTTTATTATGTATGTGTGTGCCACTGCTTAAGCTTAGGAATCAGTCTTATGGTGTTTTCTCATAAGTAATTAAGACATGGTGCTTGTAAAGAATTTAGAAAATAACCATGTGCTGATCAAGAACAAAAGCACTGTCATAAAATCTTGTATTAAACACTAATAGCCTTTTGCATATTTACTCCCATTATTTCAACACGCACACAGGTCTATGTTTACGGTAATACACTACAAGAAACATATTTAAATTAAATTTATATATACATCATGTTTTAGATGCAAACTTTTCACTGCTCGTTCCTGGGTAACTGAAATTGTCATGAAATATTTGCAAGACCTGGATTTTAGATAATAAAACATTTGCAATGAGCTTCTTGATTGACTAATTCATTAAAGAATGTTAGGTTCTCAATTTTTAAAAAATTTATACACAGGACGTAATACCTATAATGCCACCACTCAAGTATCTTAATTTTGATACCTGCCTTACCTAATCATTACTATGCTGACTATATATGTATATACTAACATTGGAACAGGCACTACGTGCTTATGCCTCAGAACATTAGGGTTTCTTTTGTTTATATTTTTCAAAACTTATACCAAAATTTTATCTTAAAATTTTATGTAAAATCTATAAAGTTGAAACGCATACTCACTCTAACACTGACCGTGATTATGCATGATATGCATAATGCATATATATGTATATGCATTAGATAGATAGGTCCAAGTTACCTAGTTACAGGCCTAGAGGGAAAAGAAAATGATTGCACCTATTATATATATATTTACTTCTCTTTATTTATTTATTTTTATTCAACCTCTGGGAGCATGGACTATCCTTCTCTTTAAAGATAATTGAATGCAAACTGGATATAGTTTTGCACAAAGTCTTCAACACTACCTTATACCATTTGCATACATGAATAACAATGTATATTTGAGTGCTTGAATTTTTTTTGTATCTTACTCTAGAAGACCTTTCTATTTCAAGAAATTACAAAAGTTACACCCACTGCTGGCACCATTTAGATTTTAAGAAATTATAAAGTAGAAAGTAAATGGTACTTCAATTACAACAAGAAATAGCCACTTAAAAATATCCTTGCCATACATTCTTATATCTTCACTTTACACAAATAATATATACTTTAAAAAATGTTCAAATTCTCTTGTACTTTGAATGCTAAAACAAGTTTTCCTCATTTGTAACTTGAATGCTTTTCAAATCTCATTAAGTATTCTTTAGAATAATGACAGGTTTTAAAATCTTGCCACATGTTTTTGCACTTCTAGAAATAATCATGCTTCTTTACAATGTACCTGCTATAACAGCCATGTATGGAGAAGTGAAGCAAGGTCACAGGTAATGCCACCTCCAGCAGACAAGAACTTTTAAAATGTGGGTTCATCTTCAATCCTCTTCACTCGGTTTTGGTTCTCATCTGTTTGTGCGTGGTCAGCTCTCCTAGCAAAAGTGCTAACCCTTCTTGGTTTGGCAGGCTGATTCCATTTCTCTTCAAGGTCCTCCTAGCTGCAAGCAATTTGGTTGCACCTGGGACCCCCAGCAAGCACGTGGCATCCTTTTATAAGCAACCTGGTATTGTCTGGTTCTCTGCAGTGACTCCGCTACCACAAAGGTCCTAGGCCCCAGAGCCTGAAGGCACCACGTGTCAGCCTTTCCCAGACTCTCAGGGGCGGGGAGAGAGATGAATACCCACAGGCCCAGTACTTCGTTGGTTGGTGGCTTCCTCCAGTCCCGCCCATACTGGGAGAATACCAAGACTCCACCCTATAACTTCCTGGGCCTGGACTTCCTGCCAGAGGCCGACTTAGTCTTCCCTCCCCATGGGCCAGTTCCTACACCTGAACCTCACTCTGTCCAGAGCTTCAGGTAGGCCTCAGGAGGTGGAACTAAGATCCAGCTCATGGTCCGAGCCTGCTCAGCCTCTAACACAATGGAACTTTCCAATATAAGTCCTCTAAGGGATGGGGCTTTTTCCAGAAATTTCCTCACGATGGCAGTGTTGCTCCTGGAATTCTATCCGATACTGCCCCAAGCCCTCTTCTCCCGCCCTTCCGGTGTGAAAAAAAAATGTGACCAACAGATTAAGGCACCAGGAAATATGGCTGACTTGAGAAACTTGCTCACACTATTGTGATTTTGCTTTTGGTTTTTCATCTGAAATCAAACTGGCGCCTAAACCTACACTCTCATCAGGGGTCTTTTCAGTTCAAGAACTCAATTTCCACTTACCTAGTCTTCACAGTTCTGCTTTTTCTTCACCTAGCTTTTTCTCATGGTACTAAATTGTCTTGGTGTATCAGGGGTCAAACCTCAGGGATCCAGGCCTAGAGGGAAAAGCAAATGGTTGCATCTAAGGGCTTGGAGAAGAGCAAATCCAGGCACCTGTACATGTTGTTCTTGCCTGACTCACTTCCCAGGTTTTCCGGGAGTCCTACTCCATTTCTGGCCTGGGCACTAGGCCTGTGTGTTGAGGGAGAAGCAGTTGTCTGGAACCCTAAGGTAAGTGTCTAGATGGTTCTCAAGACTGCGTGCTATACAATGCCCATTTGGAGGGATACACAAACTCAAATATGTATAAATTCCAGTCAGAGGAGACTGATACAGTCTCATAGTCAAAATAATTTAAGATCGGAACACAGGCATGTTCCTATGTTATTATATGACTGTCAATGGTTTCCTGTGACTTTAGTGTGTATGTGCTTATCACTTAGGGGTCAATCTTATGGTATTTTATCTTAAGTAATTAAGACATGGTGCTTGCAAAGGATTTGCAAAGGATTCAGAAAAGAACCATGTGCTGACCAAGAGTAAAGCACTGTCATAAACAGTACCTATTAGTAATACTGATAAACATCTGGATTATGTTTTGTGAACTAAAAAGTGTCTGAGACAGGTCTCAATAGTTTTAGAAATTTATTTTGCCAGTTTAAGCACACGCATGCCTGGGAGATAGGTCCGTGCCTTTCTTCAAAGATGATTTTGAGGGCTTCAATATTTAAAGGGCAAAGGGCAGATACTGGGGAAAGGGGAAGAAATTTTGAAAAGATGTGGGTAGATAAGAGGCAAAGGGTAGCATTCTTTTGAGTCTTTGATCAGCCCTTCATAGGTGAGATGAGGGTAGAGGAATAGTCACGTACACATTCATCTAGCTCAGTGAATCTGCATTTTTTACATAGGATAAAATAAACACAGGGCAGAGGAAGCAATCAGACACGCATTTGTCTCAAGTGAGCAGAGGGAAGACTTTGAGTTCTGTCTTTTGTTCCATAGCTGTGAGGATAGGCCAAAATTTACATTGTCAGGGTGAAATTCAACAGAACTGTTTCAGGGTAAAAATCTTGGGGCTCACAAGGAATTTCCTAGTGGGCAAATTGTGAGGGAGATATGTAGCTTTTTGTTTTTGCTTTGTTCGATCATTGTAGCCATCTTATTTAGGAATAAAATGGGAGGCAGGTTTGCCTGACACAGTTCCCAGCTTGACGTTTCCCTTTGGCTTAGTGATTTTAGGGTCCTGAGATTTATTTTCCTTTCACAGTTTCAACATACACATGCAAACTCATACACTCATGCACTCATTTCAATATATACACATAAATATTTATATTTTGTGTCATACCCAATAGTAAGTTTACATTAAAATGAGGTTTATTTGTATGTTATGGTTTGGAGTATATTTTCACTTCTGTTTCCTGGGCAGTTTGTCATTATCATGAAAAATTTGCAAGACTTGAATTTTTAGTAAATGAAACATTGACCAAGAGCTTCTTGATTGCTACATTCAATAACAATATGGTCTCTGAAGACATGTTCACTTCATAAAACACTTATTTAACAACTGGAAATTTAATTCCTATGATGTCTCCTCTCAGGTATCATGATTTGAAGAGCTTCTAATCTTTATTATGCTAACATGTATATACTCTAAAACAAATATTGAATCACAAGTATAACATGCGTGCATCAGAAAATATAGGATATTCCTTCCTTCTCAAAATTTTAACCTACAATTAAATCTAAAATTTCATCTTATTTTATTTATTATTATATTTTTAGAGACTGGGTCTGGCAAGTCTATGCAATCATGGCTCACTGTAGCCTTGACCTCCAGGCTCAAGCAATCTTTCCACCTCAGCCTCTGGAGTAGCTAGGACCACAGGCACACACCACCGCACCCAGCTAATTTTTTCTTTTTTCTATTTTTTTGTAGAGAAGGGGTCTCCCTATGTTGCCCAGACTGATCTCTAACTTGTAGGCTCAAGCGATCTTCCCAATTCAGCCTCCCAAAGTGCTGGGATTATAGGCATGAGCCACTGCACCTGGCCTAATCTTATTTTATTCCTAAAAAAAATTAACAACAGATTGCATTACTGTATAAATAAAGTCTGTGTCCTCATCTCTTTAGCACTGTGACTGTGACCCAAACACGTACTCTATCAAAGGTTCAAGGTGAATGCATTGACATATTTTTATATTCATCTATAATCTTTTCTTAATGTTTCCCTTTAAATTTATTTATTTCCTAAAAATTAGGTTTTGCAAATTTTTCATAATGACAAATTGCCAAGGAAACAGAAGTGAAAATATGATCCAAAATATGAATAAATCTCATATGAATGTAAACTTATTATTATATATGAAGCTAAATATCAAAGTTTCTATGTGTATACATATATACATGTACACATATACATACATATACAAACACACATGAATATACGGACAAAGAGAGTGAAATTTAAGTGCATTGTTACTATAATAATCATAATTACAAATATACACTTTTTAGGGAGGCTGAGGCCTAAAATCGTTTGAACCTGAAGTTTGAACCTAGAATCGTTTGAACCTGGGAGGCAGAGGTTGCAGTGAGCCAAGATCGCACCACTGCACGCTAGCCCTGGAGACAGAGTGAGACGCCGTCTCAAAAAATATATATACTTTTTAAACATAAGTACACATATAGATGGATATGGAGTCATGCCTCATTTAATGACAGGGATACATTCTGAGAAGTGCATTGTTAGGTGATTTCATCATTGTGCAAACATCATAGTGTACTTACACAAATCTAGATAGTATAGCCTACTACACTCCTAGGCTGCATAATATAGCCCATTGCTCCTAGGCTACAAAGTGGTATAGCATGTTGTTATACTGAATACTGTAGGCAATGGTAACAATGGTAAGTATTTGTGTATCTAAACATAGAAAAGGTACAATAAAAATATGATATTATAATATTATGGCATAACCATCATATATGCAGTCAGTCATTGACCTAAAGATCGTTATACGGGGCATGACTGTATACTAATGTGTAGTTTATCTATCTTTAAACATAATTGAATGAATACCGAAGGTAGTTTTGAACAGAAACATCATCATTATCTCATACAATTTCCATGTTCCCATATACATATATGTACTTGCAGAACTTGAAATCTTTTTATTCTACCCTGGAAAGAGCCTTATTATCCAGAAAATTTAAAAAGCAATAGTTGCTTTTTACCTGCACATTGCACACATGTACCATAAAACCTAAAGTATAATAATAATAATAATAATAATAAAAAAAAGAAAAAAAAAAAAAAAAAAAGAAAACCTGTCAAAAAAAAAAAAAAAAAAAAAAAAAAAAGCAATAGTTGCTGTTGGCAAACTGTTCAGATATTGAGAAATCATGAAGCCAAAAATAAATGATAGTTCAATCCCAGCGAGAATAAAGACTTTTAAAATGTCATTCTCCCAGACTGGGCAACATGGTGAAACCTGTCTCTACAAAAAAATACAAAAATTATCCTGGCAAGGTGGAGTGTGTTTGTAGTCCCAGCTACTTGAGAAACTGAGGTGGGAGGATCACCTGAGCCCAGGGAGGTGGAGACTTCACTGAGCCAAGATCGTGCCATGGCACTCCAGCCAAGGTGACAGAGTGGGACTCTGTCTCCAAAATAAATAAAAGAGGCCAGGCACGGTGGCTCACGCTTGTAATCCCAGCAATTTGGAAGGCCGAGGCGGGCGGATCACGAGGTCAGGAGTTGAAGACCAGCCTCACCAACATGGTGAAACCCCGTCTCTACTAAAAATTCAAAAATTAGCTGGACATGGTGGCACATGCCTGAAATCCCAGCTACTCAGAAGGCTGAGGCAGGAGAATCGCTTGAACCCGGGAGGCAGAGGTTGCAGTGAGCCAAGATCGCGCCATTGCACTCCAGCCTGGGTGACAGAGCAAGACTCCATCTCAAAAATAAATAATAAATAAATAAATAAATAAACAAAATGTCATTCTCATCTCTTATGTACATATAATAATATTAAAAATCATATTCAAATTCCTTTGTACCTTCAGTGTTCAGATACATTTTCTGTACATATTGTAGCTAGAGTACTTTCCAAACTTCATTAAATATTCTTTGAAATACTGATTATATTTTAGAGAGTAGCCTCTTACTTTTGGGATTTCACAAATCAGATGTATTTCTAAATAATGTGTTCAGGTACAACATCCATTTTTAAAGAAGCGTAGCAAAATCATAGGTAATGCCACCTCAAGAGGACAAGGACTTGCAAAATATGGTTGTATTTTCAACCATATTTCACAGATATATGTTGTATACATTCAGAGATATAGATTCCTTAGGACTCTCTCATGTGTTCAACACAGCAAGTTTTCACCAATAATTTCTTTTGCACTTTTTTTTTTTTTTTTTTTTGAGACAGAGTCTCACTCTGTTGCCCAGGCTGGAGTGCAATGGCGCGATGTCAGCTCACTGCAACCTCCGCTTCCCAGGTTCAAGTGATTCTCCTGCCTCAGTCTCCCGAGTAGCTGGGATTACAGGCATGTGCCACCACGTCTGGCTAATTTTTGTATTTTTAGTAGAGAAAGGGTTTTGTCATGTTGGCCAGGCTGGCCTCAAACCCCTGACCTCAGGTGATCCGCCCACCTTGGCCTCCCAAAGTGCTAGGATTACAGGCATGAGCCACTGCACACGGCCTTCTGCACATATTTATTCTGGATTTGTTATTGAATTACAAAGATAATAGAAGCATTGTGAAAAATTTCATAGAGTGCACGAATCAATGAAAGACCTAAGGAAATACTTTATCCCAAATCAACCTATCCCAAGGGAACCACTATTAGCAGCTTAATGGGTACATGTATTCAAATGTTGTAAACAAGGTGTACAACCACTCATGAGAGCTGATATTATTTAACTAAATAAATATATCCTACTGCACATCAATAAACTCCCCTATTTGCTGACAAGATGCTTGGAGCATACATACATTCATCCAGGGAGGAATATACCATTTATTTTCTTCAATTACATTCTAGTTAAAATGTAGGTGGAGTTTTGTGTCATTGTTTCTTCATTCAACATTGAATAATGGATACTGAATAGCATATCTCTTCATGATAGTACTTTATTTTTAATCTCATATGATTGCTTTGTTGTTAAGTTCTTAAGGATAATAGATGCATCTGGCAAAGAAATGATAAATGAGTAATCGTAAAACAGGAAAGAGAGGATACTCTCAATCACACAAACTCAATTGATATTTCAATCTAGTACATTCCACCTTTTCTTCTATATACACGTTTGCATGGGAGTGTACAGGGGTTTTTTTGGTATGAATTTAAATGGACATGATCTATATATGGAATTCTCTTTTTAATTTATTTTTCTTTTTTATGCTTTACTCAGGTCTTTTATAGCGAGGCCACTTACAATGCCATTAAGCATGCCAAAGAAGACCGGATTTTATGTTAAGTGATTATTTGCGAAAAGCTTTTCTTTCCATGACCATTAAAAGTAGGACATTGAATCATTTCAATGTGTATACAGAAGTGTGCCTATTCTTATGGAAAATAGAATCTGAAATAAAACAATATTGTATAACTTGTACCTTTATTAAATGTATACTAGGACCTTTTTTGGATTTTCTGTAAATTTCAGAAGCAACCCTTGCTCGTTTTCAACATTTCAATTTTTAAGACATAAATAGTTAAAACCTGTAGACTCTAACTTGTATTTTCGAGATATAAACTATACTAGTGTTTGATTAGAAGCCTTCCATAAACTGTACTTAGTACATATTCACCCTCTAGAATCCGTATATGTTTATGGTTCTGTGTAACAGTAGAGAAAAACAGTCTTTCATAAGAGTAATCTTCATGATTTTGTTTTAGACATTAGTTTCTTAGGGATACCAAAAGCATAGCCAACCAAAGAAAAAACTCGACAAACCAGATTTCATCAAGTTTTAAAAAAGTTGTTTCACAAATGATACCATCAAAAAAGAAAGAAAAAAACTCACAGAATGGGAGATAATGTTTGCCAATCATATATTTGGTAAAGGACTTGTATCCAGAATATAAAAAACTCTTACCACTCAGTCATAAAAAGATAACTGTTTTAAAAATGGGCAGATGATCTGAATAGATATTTATCCAAAGAAGATATGTATATGGCTAACAGCATGTGAAAAGATGGTCAACCTCATTAGCTATTAGAGAAATGGAAATGAAAAACACAGTGAGGTACTACTTCACAGCCCCTAGGTTGTCTATATTTTAAAAAGACAGATAATAACAAGTGTCGGTAAGGATGTGGGTAAGCTGCAAGCTTCATATATGGCTTGTGGAAATATCACATGGTACAGTCACTTTAGAAGTAGTCTGGCAGTTCCCCAAAAGTTTGAAGATTCTATCATCATATGACTAATCAATTCCAAACCTATTTAGCTACACAAGAGAAATGAAAACATGTTCACACAAAAAGTAGAAACAACCTAAATGTCCATCAACTGATGAATATATATATAAAATGTGGCATATCCATACAATGGACTATTATTCAAACATATTGAAGAATGAATTATTGATACATTGTACAACATGAAAAATCCCTCAAAACATGCTAAGTGAAAAAAGCCAGACACAAAAGACTATATCTTGTAGGATTACAATTATACGTAGTTTCCAGAATAGGCAAATCCATAGACACAGAAAGTAGATTAGTGTTTGCCAGGGACTAGAGAAAGCTGAGAATGAGAACTAACTGCTAGTAGGCATATTTCTTTTTGGAGTGATGAAAATATTCTAAAATTGATTATGGTAATGATTGCACAATTCTGTGAATATATTGAGAACCACCACATTGTACATTTTAAATTGGTGGAATTTATAGTGTGTGAATTCTATCTCAATAAAGCTGTTTTTAAAAGTTTCAAAAATTAACAGGTTAATTCACATTTATAAAATTAATAAGAAAAAGCATATAATCATCTGAAATTGTGTAGAAAAAGTATTTGACAAATATAAACACCAATCCTGATTTTAAAAAACTCTCACCAAACTGGAAATTGAAGAAAATATATCTTCAATATGGTAAAAATATACAACTAATGTCATACTTAACACTGAGAAAGTCAACACTGTTTTTAAGATCTAGAGCAACGTGAGGAATTCGTCTCTCACCTCTTCTATTCAACGTCATACCAGATTTTCTAAGAAGTGCAATTAGGCAAAAAACAAAACAAAACAAAACAAAACAAAAAACCACCAAGAAAAGAAAGAAGGAAAGAAAGGAAAAGATTAAAGTTTGGAAAGAAAGAAGTAAAAGTGCTTTCACAGATGACAGTATTGTTTACATAGAATGATTCTACAAAACACTTCTAAAGCTGCTAAAGTCCATATCTTACAGACAAGGTATGATTGGTCTTGCTTTTGTATCTATTCAAAAAAACTGTGTCTTTTATGTGGAATGTTTAACCATTAACAGCTAATGTATTTATTGATAGGTTTGAATTTCGGGCTACAATTTTATAGGTTACATTGTCCTCATTAATTTGTATTCTTCCATTTCCCCTTTCCTTCCTTTCAAGTATTAGAACACTTTATCTTTTAGAATTCTATTATAATATGTCTGTTGGCCTTTTGGCTATACCACTTTGTGTTATTTTTTAGTGGTTATTCTTGTGATTGCAATATGCATCCTTAACTTTTTATAATCTTCTCAGAGTTGATATTTTACCGCCTCATACAAAATGTAAAATCCTCATAACAATATACATACTTTTACTATTCCTCAGTGTCCTTTATACTATTATTGTCATATGTAATTTATCTACATACATTATAAACACCACAAAATGATGTTAGAACTTTTGCTTTAAGCATTCAAGTATATTTTAAAGGAACTAAGTGAAATTTTTTTTTGTACATACTCAGACACTGAAAATTTCTGATGTTCTTTACTCTGGAACATGTTCTGGCTCTGGAAGATCTGTATTTTCCTCTGATGTAGTTTTCTTCAACCTGAAGAATGTCCTATAGCATTTGTTTTATTGTATGCCTACCAGTGACAAAGAATCTTAGTTGTCTTTGTCTGAAAACATTTATTTCACCTTCATCTGTAGATATTTTCAAGGATGGAGAACTCTGGGTTGATTTTTTTTTCCCATCAGCACTTTCAAGAGGACGTGACACTGTCTTGTAGCCTCCATAGTCACTGATGAGAAAGCCATAGCTTTTAAAATAAAACATGTGATATATGACAGCTGCAGCATTTCAATTCTGTGGGGGAAATGACTGAGTTTTCAATGCGTGGTCTTGGGATTACTGGGCATCCGTGCGTGCAAATGAAACTTTACTTCTCCCTCACACTGTACACAAAACTCAATTCCATAGTCTCTTTTCAGGGTACTCATGGTGAGGAAATTCATTATAAACCTGCACTTGTGCTATGGAAAGCCCAGGAGAGGAGGGAGGGCTTTGATGGATTTGAGAGGTGAGAATGAATGTCTAAGCCAGGGGTTGGCAAGCTAACTCACAGAACCGATGTGGCCAGTGACTTGCATTTGTAAGGCCTGAAAGCTAAGAGTGATTTTTATATTTTTAAAGCTTTGCTTGAAAAAATGGAAGCTATGTGACTGAGGCCACCTGTGGCTCGCATAGCTTAAATGATTCACCATCAGGCCTTTTACAGAAAGAGTCTGCTATTCCCTGCCTCTAGGACCAAAGATACCTTGACCCATAGTGTCTCCTATGTAGGGACAGGACATGTTCTAGAAACCCCACTGTGGTCTAATGTGCACGTCCTCTTCATAAGGATGGCTTCACTGACATAAACATAAGCCGGACCAGATTAGCATTTCATGTCAGGCCAGGCCCCAGAAGCAGAGTAGAGTGAGATCCAGACACAAGTTCTAACCTTATCTGCGATATGGCCTTACAGGAAACCAGTGGAAATCATTCCTCAGTGAAAGGCAGAGGCCTAGGAAATAGGGTTGGAGCCGGGGTACGTGGGTGGGCACGAAGGTTCACCCTTTCTGGAGGACCTCCCAGACCACAGAATCAAGGGGGCACCTCCTGGACATCTTCTCACTACTGTGTATCTTCCAGTCTTGATTTCTTAAAAGACAGTAAGGTGAGGGGATAAAGGATCAGGTGTGTGTCTAGTAGTTGGTGACACTTAAAGATGGCATCAGGACTAGTGACAGGATGAAACCAAAGGTGTGTGCTTTGGCGATCATATGGACGTTGAAAAAGAGTGATCTGTAGGTGAAAGGGGTCTTGGTAGCAGTCAGGGATCAAGTGAAGATGGGGTGAGCGAGGGTCAGGTGTGTCCACAACGCAGGATTTTTGCAATTATTCTGAGTGTTAGGATCATAGTTAGGGACGGGATGGATTGGGAATTTTGTGAGGGTTGAAGATGTCTGTTTTTCATTTCCTTGATAATAGGAAGCACTGATTTTACATAGGGTAAGGGATTAGGTTGGAATCAGGGATAGAGGTCAAGTTAGGGGTGGAAGGAGAGGTGGAAGCAAATGTGAAGATAAGGGTTGTGCCGAGAAGGAATACATATTGCTTCAGATAAGCAGTGCATAGTAGGATGGATTGGGGTCAGGAACAAAGTGGGGGCTGCTATTCTGAAATATAGAGAGATTACACATGGCATCTCTGAGTCAAAAGGCGGGAGGAACCTGTAGGCCAGTGGTGGTGACTGTGAGCCCTCTGAAAGTGTCTTTGCTGTTTGTGGCCCCTGAAGGTGTCAGTCGGCTGTGTGTGCCCTGAATGCCTCCCTGCCTGAGCAGGAGGGGAGTGAAGGCTTTATGATCAGGAAGGGTCAGGGCCGGCCATTTGGGTCCCAGGCAAGGGAGGAGCTGGGCTGGCTGCGGTCCCTTCGGCAGCCCCGTTCTGAAGGGACAGCTGAACCCACAGGGTGGAGTAGAAGGTGGCAGCTATGGAGAGGGGAGCAGGTAGGGTCCCCGGGCCTTACTCCAGAGGGCGAGAAGGAAAGCATGAAGGGCTCGGTCTGGCCTAGGAGGTAGCCCAGGCTGCCTGGCAGAAGAGACTCCGGGGGCTCCAGTCCAGGCCCTGATGGCCGAGAAAACGTGAGGGGCCCAACAGGGCTCTCTCAGGGAAGGGGCCGCCCCTGTCCTCTTCATGCCAAGACGGCCTAAACTCCACCAAGAAGTTCCCGTGGTTGCAGTTCCCCCAGCCGGAGCCACCCGCAACGGGAGCAGGCCTCTCTGGCCACCCTTTCCTCACCCTCCAGCTGTGGCCCTTACATTGTGTGTGTCCCAAAACCCACTGCGGATCTCATGGCAGCTGTGGGAAAATGCACCAGAATTGCTGATACAGAGGATTCTAGGAATTTTGCTTTCTCAGAACCTCCCCTCCCCTCGCCTTGCCGAGCCCCGGGTTGGGAGCCCCTGCTCCCCACATCTCTCAGGTTCTGCGTTGTGTGTCATACATCCCATTGGCCACTAGATGGCAAAAGAGACCTTGGCAGGACGTCTCACCTCTTCAGGGCTGAGGGCAACGTTTTCCCAGGTCCAGTTTTTCCTGTTCCCATGGGTGAAATTAGAGCTCAGGACCAACCAGCGCCCCCATACCTCTCACACACATCTTTGAGGGAATGAAGGCTAAAAACCACGTTCTGCTGCCTCCTGGGATACTCCTCCCCTTACCTCCCTCTCCCCTCTCAGATCCCACAGCGTGAATGTTCATCTCCACAAACAACGTGGGTAGGATAGACACTGGGGATGGCGCTGTCTTTGGCTGTTCCCGTGTTCCTTGTACCTGCTGCCTCCCTCGGCTCAGCACAATTGACGCCAACAACTAACAATACTGTAGGCTTGTCTGAGGACTGGGATCCCGTCTTAGTGGCTGTGTGACTTTGAGCTAGTTAATTAACCTCTCTGTGCTCGGGTTTTCTCGCGTATGCAATGAAGATTGTAATCGTGTACCTATGTCATAAAGTTACTGTGAGGCTGAAATAAAGGAACATTTCTAAAACACTTATGAAAATGCTTGGCACATAACTGCACATCCAATATGTGTTAGCTATTCTAATTGCCATCTTGCCCTGCAGAGTAAGGCCTCAGTCATTATTTGTTTTTCTTGGCATTTCCTATCTTGAGGTCCTAGGTTTCGACTATGGACTCAGTCTCTGGCGTCATCAACTATGTCTGGCAGTTGAGAACTGCTTTTTAAAAACTAATTAATTTTTTAAATTTACGGATAAAACATTGTATGTATTTATTAGGTACAGCATGTTGTTTTGAAAACGCATACATTGTGAAATGCTTAAATAGAACTAATTAATATATACCTTATCTCACATACTTATGATTTTTTAAAATGAGAATACTTAAAATCTACTCTCAACGATTTTAAAGAATGTAATACATTGTTACTAACTGTAATTACCATGTTGTACAATAGATCTCTTGAACTTATTTTCTCCTGTTAAATTGAAAGTTTGCATCCTTTGACTAGCATCTCCCCAACTCCCTCACCCTCACCCATAGTAACCACCTTTCTACTCTGCTTCTATGAATACAACTTTTTTTGCTGCACGTTTGAGTGAGATCATGTGGTATTTGTCTTCTGCGTCTGGCTCATTTAACTTAGTATAATTGTCCAGGTTCATCCATGTTATCACAAATGACAGGATTTCCTTCTTTTTAAAGGTGGAATTCCATTGTGTGTGTACGCCATATTTTCTTTACACATTTAGCCTTTGATGGAAACTTAAGTTGATTCCATATCTTGGCTATTGTGAATAATGGTGCTATGTACATGTGAGTGCAGATACCTCTTTGACATACTGATTTCATTTCCTTTGATATATACCTAGAAGCATGATTGTTGAATTATATGGTAATTCTAATTTTACCTTTTTGAGAAACAGCCATATAATTTTCTGTAATGGATGTACTAATTTACATTCCCACAAATAGTGTGCAAAGGTTCCTTTTTCTCCATCTCCTCACCAACACTTATGACTTTTTGATAATAGCTATCCTAACAAGTGTGAGGTGATGTCTCATTATGGTTTTAATTTGTATTTCCCTGATGATTAATTATGTTGAGCATCTTTTCATATACTTGTTGACCATTTGTACATCTTTTAAGAAATGTTTCCAGGCACGGTGGCTGACGCCTATAGTCCTAGCACTTTGGGAAGCCGAGGCAGACGTATTGCCTGAGCTCAGGAGTTCAAGACTAGCCTGGGCAACATGGTGAAAACCCGTCTCTACTAAAACACAAAAAATTAGTTGGGCATGGCAGTGTGCGCCTGTAGCCCCAGCTACTCGGGAGGCTGAGACAGGAGAATTGCTTGAACCTGGGAGGCGGAGGTTGCAGTGAGCCAAGATTGTGCCATTGCACTCCAGCCTGGGTGACAAGAGTGAAACTCCGTCTCCAAAAAAAAAAAAAAAAAAAAAAAAAAAAAATCCATTCACATCCTTTCATCCTTTACTCATTTTTTAAGTTGAGCTATTTGTTTTCTTGCTATTGAGTTCAGTTCCTTATATACTTTTGATATTAATCTTTTATGAGATTTATGGTTTGGAAATATTTTCTCTCATTCCGTAGGTGTCTCTTCACTCTGTTGATTGTTTCCTTTGCTGTGCAGAAGCTTTTTAGTTTGATGTAATCTCACTTGTTTATTTTTGCTTTTGTTGCCTGTGCTTTTGAGGTCATATCAAATAAATAATTGTCCAAACTAATGTCATGGAGCTTTTTCCTTTATGTTTTCCTCTAGTAGTTTTACATTTCCAGGTCTTATCTTTAAGTCTTTAATCCCTCATTCATTTTCAGTTGATTTTTGCATGTGGTGTGAGATAAGGGTCTAGTTTCATTCTCTGCATGTGGATATCTAGTTCTCCCAGCATTGTTTATTAAAGAGACTGTCCTTTCCCCATTGTGTGTGCATAACTCCTTTTTGATCTCAGTTTTTTTGTGTTTTTATTTTGATTTTTTTAGAGACAGGGTCTCACACCAGCACTCAGACTGAAGTGCAGTGGTACAATCACAATTCACTGCAGCCTTTAACTCCTGGGCTCAAGCAATTCTCTCAACTCAGCCTCCTGAGTAGCTAGGACTATAGGCTTGTGCCACCATGCCCAGCTAATTTTTAAACATTTTTTTCCCTAGAGTCAGGATCTTGCTATGTTGCTCAGGCTGGTCTTGAATTCCTGGGCTCAAGCGATCCTCCTGCCTTGACCTTCCAAAGCACTCAGATTACAAGTGTGAGCCACTGTGTCTGTCTCTGGTCCTAGTTTTTTCTTTTTTTCTTTTTCTTTTTCTTTTACAGAGCTTTGGTGTTGCTGTTACTGCATAGAGAGAGGCCTGACATTATGTTACTAGAGTCCCAGTGTTCTCTGAGAACACACGAGAAAAATAGAAATTTCTCTCTCCACCTACAGGTCGAAATCCTTCCCCGCTGATGTAAATATTTGAGTTCAGGGACCATGAAGAAAATGCTGCTCTGGGGACACTAATTGAACTTTCGTCTAGCAGGTCCTGTGCCCTACCTACTCAAGAACAAGTTCTGTTTGATGAAGAATTTACACAGCTCCCAAGTTCCCTCATTCTATTACCTGTCTACCCCCAAATTCAGGAATATCTCCATATGTTGACTGTGCTGACTTTTTCACTGTCCTAGTGGAACCACAGCTTAAAACATGGGAAATGGAGGCAGTCCCATATGGCAGAGTCTCCGATGTGGAGTTAGGCATCGTCCTCCAAAAGCCAGCCTGCAGGCCCTTTGGAGAGCTTACTAAACTATAAATTGTCAACTGTATTACATGATAAAGCAGATGTGTCCATACAGTAACTCTTTTGCTAATAAATGAGGTCTAAATTCCAAAAATAGAACCAAGTGTTCCTAATGAGTGCATCACAAGAATAATTTCAGTGAATGGAAGAACAAGGCCCATTACCAAGGAAGGTGCTTGCAAGGATAAGACTATCCAGATAGTGTATAATCCAGCTGGACAGCTTCATTAACATTTCCCTCTCTGCCAATGTCTGAGCTCACCCTACAAAAAACCATGACGCACTTCCAGATTTATGTAAAGATAGGCGAGGTTATTCATACCAACCCTGCCTCTGGAAACAACTTTTAAAAACCTAAATAATATGTAAACAGTGCCTTCTTTAAACAATTGAAGAGCTGAGAAGGGGGTAAGATGTTACCTGGCCAAAATAAATGGAAAATGAAGATGTAGGGAGATAAATGAGAACTGGAAGCTACTTTTGCCATGTGAATATTTGCCAAATCAGAAAATTGTAACTTTTGTTCTTATAGCCTCTTAGGGCAAGACAAATATTAAACTAAAAGCCACAATATATACAAAGTAGAGCCTTTCTTCAATAAGGTGGCCCCCAAAAAGGCTACACCACAGAGAATAGATAAATAGGATTTGGTTGAGCTCTCACACAGAATTTCATCTTTTGTTCTATTTACCTAATAATCCAGGGAATCCCAAGCCTTAAAATTTAAGATCGTCCTCATCTGAGAATAACCCCAATAACTTGGCAGAGACAAATGGAAATCTTCTCTGGAAGAAAGTGACTTCATCCTATCCTAAAGTCATTGCTACAAATAACAAAGTATGATGACTAAAATAACCAGGCCCATAAACAAACAAGACACAATGGGCAAGAACAGGCAGAATAATAGGCAAAAAAAGGCACAAAATTTCAGTTAATGGAATTATTAAGACACAGACCATAAAACAACTATGCTTACAATGTTTAAAAACATGAAAAAGGAAATCTCACTTCTAGTCACTCTGGAGGAACAGAGACCAATTTGCCCTCATGCTTGAAATAACCAAAAACTACAAATATATGAAACAACAGTTATTGAGTTCCTGGATATCAGGTTACAAGGGATAATAACCCTTGGATATGGGCAGCAGATAATGTAATACCAACAAATATGTCAGCTTACTGCCTTAAAATAGTTTCTAGGTTTCCAATGAGAACACATGGACATAGGGAGAGGAACAACATACACTGTGGCCTATGGGCAGGTGGGGTGGGGAGAGGGAGGGCATTAGGAAAAATAGTTAATGCTTGCTGGGCTTAATACCTAGGTGATGGGATGATCTGTGCAGCAAACCACCATGGCCCACATTTACCTATGTAACAAATCTGCACATCCTGCACATGTACTCCTGAACTAAAAATAAAAAGTAAATAAATGAAATAACAATTCTAAATAGTTTCCAAAAAGGTGAGGTTAAGAATATAGGACCCATTTTCCATGACTCTAGACTTCAAAATGTAGTATTTAAAAGAACTCCCACTTCATTTTTTTTTTTTTTGAGACAGAGTCTCACTCTGTTGCCCAGGCTGGAGTGCAGTGGCACCATCTCGGCTCATTGCAACCTCCGCCTCCTGAGTTCAACTGATTCTCCTGTCTCAGCCTCCTGAGTAGCTGGAATTACGGGTGTGTGCCACCACGCCCAGCTAATTTTTGTATTATTATTATTTTTTTTTTTAGTAAAGATGCGGTTTCACCATGTTGGGCAGGCTGGTCTTGAACTCCTGACTTCAAGTGATCCACCTGCCTCAGCCCCCCAAAGTGCTGGGATTACAGGCATGAGCCACCACACCTGGCCAAAATTACAAACTTTGAAATAACATAGAAATCAAGGTAGAAACTCAAAGGGAAATTAGAAAATATTTTCAATGAAATGAAAATAAAATCACATGTCCAAATTTGTGGAATGTGACCAAATCAGTACGTAAGGGTAAATTTATAGCACTAAACCACCTATGTTACTAAGGACTACAGGCCTCAAATCCATGACCTCAGCTTCTAACTTAAGAATGAAAAAGATGAGCAAATTAAACTAAAAGTAAGCAGAAGGAAGGAAGTAATAAAAGTGGAGTTAAAGTGAAATAAAAAGAGAAAAACAATAGAGAAAAACCAGTAAAACAAAAAATTGATTCTTTAAGAAAATTAATAAAATTTTAAAACCTCCAATCAAAATAATTAGAAATAAAAGAGTGAAGGCCCCCAAAAACCTATATTAGGAATGAAAGAAAAGTCATCACCACAGATTATGTTTATTAAAAAATAAGGGGCCTGGTGCGGTGGCTCACGCCTGTAATCCCAACATTTTGGGAGGCTGAGGCTGGCGGATCACCTGAGGTTAGGAGTTCTAGACCAGCCTGTCCAACGTGGTGAAACCCTGCCTCTACTAAACATACAAAAATTAGCCGGGCGTGGTGGCAGACGCCTGTAATACCAGCTACTTGGGAGGCTGAGGCAAGAGAATTGCTTGAACCCGGGAGGCGGAGGTTGCAGTGAGCCAAGATCGTGCCACTGCACTCCAGCCTGGGCAACAAGAACGAGACTCCATCAAAAAAAAAAAAAAAAGTAATATTATTAACAACTTTATTTCATATCATATAGTTAAAAATTTAAATGAAATCAATAAATTCTTTGAAAGACACAAGCACCACAAGCAAGGAAAGCTCTCCCAAGAATGCATAGCCCTGTATCTTATTTATTTTTATTTTTATTTTTATTATTTTTTTTGAGTCAGGGTCTCACTCTGTTGCCCGGACTGGAGTGCAGTGGTGCGATCTCGGCTCACCGCAACCTCTACCTCCCAGGCTCAAGCAATTTTCCTGCCTCAGCCTCCGGAGTAGCTGGGATTACAGATGCGTGCCACTATTGCCTGGCTAATTTTTGTATTTTTAGTAGAGACGGGGTTTCACCATGTTGTCCAGGCTGGTCTCAAACTTCTGACCTCAGGTGATCCACCCACCTCGCCCTCCCAAAGTGCTGGGATTACAGGCGTGAGCCACCATGCTCAGCCATGCATAGTCTTATATCTATTCAAGAAGTTGAATTTGTGGTTTAAAATATTCCCACAAAGAAGACTCCAGACCCAAATAACTTCACTGTTGAACCCTACCAAACATTTCAGGAATAAATAATACCAATTCCAAAAAAGTCAAGTGAAGAGGATAATTCCCAACTGATTCTCTATGGGCAGCATCACCTTGAAACTAAAATACTATGTGATATTATTATAAGACATACTATTACAGGACAAGAAAATTAAAGATCAATATTGCTCATGAACATAGACGCAAAAATTCTAAACTTCTTTTTAGGAAATCTAATCCAACAAAATATGCAAAGGACAATACTTCTTGACCATGTGATGTTTATCTCAAGAAAGTAAGGTTAAGTTATAATTCAAAAGAGCAGTTAATGTAATTCACTATGTTAACAATCTGAATAATTAAAATCATATTATCATTTCTAATGCAGAGAATGTATTTGAAGAAACCCAGCATTCATTCTTTTTAAAAAGTTGTATTGATAAATGATATTTGTACATATTTATGGTGCACATATGATACTTTGTTGCATGTATTGAATATGTAATGATCAAGTCAGGGCATTTGGGATATCCATCACTTTGAGTATTTATCATTTCTTTGTGTTGGGAACATTTCCAGTTCTCTCTTCTAGATACTTTGAAATATATGTCTGGGTGCGGTGGCTTATGCCTGTAATCCCAGCACTTTGTGAGGCCGAGGCAGGCATGTCACCTGAGGTCGGGAGTTCAAGACCAGACTGACCAAGATGGAGAAACTCCATCTCAACTAAAAATACAAAATTAGCAGGGCATTGTGGCGCATGCGTGTAATCCCAGCTACTCAGGAGGCTGAGGCAGGAGAATCGCTTGAACCCTGGAGGCAGAGGTTGCGGTGAGCCGAGATTGTGCCATTGCACTCCAGCCTGGGCAACAAGATCGACACTCCGTCTCAAAAAAAAAAAAAATATATATATATATATAAAAAATATATATATATATAAAAAATATGTTGTTGCTAACTATAGTAAGCCTACTCTGCTATCTAACATTAAAACTAATACTTTCTATCTAATATGTTTTATCCTATTGACCAACCTCTCTTCATCCACCCTCCCACCTACATAATCTTCCCAGCCTCTGGTATCTACCATTCTACTCTCTATCTCTATGAGATCAACTTGTTAAGCTCCAGTATGTAAGTGAGACAATGCAAAATTTTTCTGTGTCTAGCTTATTTCATTTAACATAATGACTTCCAATTCCATCCATGCTGCTGCAAATGACATGATTTCATTCTTTTTTATGGCTGAACAGTATTTCATTGTGTGTATATATACCACGTTTTCTTTATCCATTCGTCCATTGATGGATACCAGTTGGTTCCATATCTTAGCTATTGTGAATAGTGCTGCAATAAATAAGTGAGTGCAGGTATTCCTTTGACATACTCACTTCTTTTCCTTTGAATAAATACCCAGTAGTGGAATTGTTAGACCGTACGGTATTTCCATGTTTAGTTTTTGAGAAATCTCCATACTGTTTTCTGTAGTGGTTGTACTGATTTACATTCCCATTAATAGTTTCTAAGAGTTTCGTTTTTTCTGCATCCTCAACAGCATCTGTTATTTTGTCCTTTTAATAATAGCCATTCTAATTAGGGTAAGATGATATCTCATTGTGGTTGTGATTTGCATTTCCCTGATAATTCATGATTTTGATTTTGAGCATTTTTCACATACCTGTTAGCCATTTGTATTTCTTCTTATGAGAAACGTCTATTCATGTCATTTGCCCACTTTTTAATGGGATTTTAAAAAACTGTTGTTTGCATTCCTTGTATATTCTGAATATTAGTCCATCGTTAGATTAACAGTTTACAAATATTTTCTCCCACTCAACAGGTTATCCCCTCACTCTTGATTGATTCCTTTGCTGTTCAGAAGCTTTTTAGTTTAACATAGTCCCATTTGTCTAGCTTTGTTTTTGTTGCCTCTGCTTTTGAGTTCTTAGCTATAAAATCCTTGCCTAGATCAATATCCTGAAGGGTTTTCCCTACCAGCATTCATTCTTGATGAAACCTCTCAACAAAGGAATGAAAAGGAGCTTCTTCAACCTGATCAAGGCTTTTATGTAAAACCTATCATACTTAATGGTGAACAAATGAATGCTTTCTCCCTAACGTCTGGAGGAAAACAATGATTTCTATTTCTACCATTTATATTCTAGCGTTCTGTAGATTTTAACCAGTGAGACAAGGCAAAAAATCAACAGAGGCATTCAGATAGAAAAGGAAAAAATAAAATTCTCTTTATTCACAGAGGAAATGATTTTGTAGAAATTCTGATGGAATCTATTTTAAAAGCCCCACATGGACTAATATGTGAGTTTAGTGAGGTAGCAGTAAACAAAATCAATATACTTTTAAAAACTATTTTCTTTGCATATACTCACAAAAATTGAAATAAAAAATGGAATATCAGTTATAGTATCATCAAAATATATGAAATACTTATGCACGAAGTTGACAGATGATGTCCAAGACCTATAAACTATAAAATATTGCTTGGAAAGATTAAAAAAGACCTAAATAAATAAAGAAATATACTGTGTTCATGGAAACTTTTCAGTCTTTCACAACTAAGTATGATGGTAGAATGGTAGACACAAATTTTTTTTTTATTTTTTGGAGCAACATGCTGTTTCAATGAGAGCCTGGGTGCAGGCTGGCTGAGGCCTAAAATGGCATCAGCATCAAATGAAGACAGGGCAGGGGTTTTATAGTCTCCTGTAAACAGGAAGTGTCCCAGTCTGATGTGACTGTTATGTAGCACCCGGAGGGTCTCTTTCTCAATCTTCAGGGATACATGTCTTCCGGTCAGGGTAGGTGTCTTCCGGCCGACTCTCTTCCTGCTTCTGCTATCTTGCTGATGCACTCTGCTGATGCAAGTGGCCTTGTGCCTTGGGACTGGGCCTGAGAAGGCAGGAGTTACTCATCCCTTCAAGCTTTCAGGCCCCAGGGAGAATCTTTAATTCCTATTTGGTTATAGAAAAAAGGGAAAAGGGGCGACTTTCTCAATAACTACTTCAGGCGTGACACAGTGGGTGGCATGGGCATCTTGGAAAAAGAAAACCTTAATTTTGGGCATATTCTTGAGAGATGGGTTGGTACGCATTGTGTCATTGTAGCAGGAGCATTGTCTGGATTGTCTGGCAGTTAACTGTAGTTTCAACAAGAGTTTTAATGGCTTTTATTATCAGTGGGATAACACAGGGGAGAAACAGGAGGAGCCCAGTGATGAAGATTACTGTCCTTACCAGCATTTTAAATCCTCCTAAATTAGAGAACCACCCTCCTAGAAGGTTTGCCGGGTCCCATTATTTCCAGGTTTGGACTGGTACATGGGCTACTTTTCTGATGTTTGAAGCGATTTCTAGAACTGCTTTTCTGTTATCGTCTATGTTAAGACAGCAATTAGAGATATTAAACTTACCACAGACCCCACCCTCTTCTGCTAATAAGTAGTCTAGTGCTAGCCTGTTTTGATAAATTGCCACGTGCATTTGGTTTTGTTGTTGTGCGAGCATTTCCAGGGCTGAGGTGGTTTGGTTAGTGATTATCTCTAGAACAGCCTGTAGTGTAATTATTCTATTTAGCATATATATGGGAATGCGATAACCCCATGAACCATCCTCAGCTCAAGTGGCAAGACCGTAATATTCGATGATCTGTTGTGGAGGCCGTCTGTCCTCTTGCCATCTTTGGCTTCCTCCTACCTTTAAGGATTGTTTTTCTCTGTTTAAGTTACCATACACAGGGACTCCGAGGGTGTTGCCCGCTGTTAATGCTTTGGAGGAAGGAGTAGCCTTGGGGGTGAGCTTGACCCTGGTGTGATGGACCCTGTGGGGGAGTCTTTGGGCTTTCACTGCAGTTGGCATGCTGAGTATCACAGTGTACGGGCCTGTCCACTTCGGTTGTAGCTTTTGTTGAGGGTCGGGTTGGCAGATAAACACATCTGTGCCTGCAAGACAGTTATGTTGAGAGGACAAGGTGTTGACAGGGAGAGGCATGGCCTCATTTGCTGCTTCACGAATAAAATACCGAGTCTGGATTAAGGAGGGGAGGTAACTCCCGAGTGGCTCAGAGTCTGCTAAGGGTGTAGGCCCTAAAACAAAAGTTTGGCCATACATGATTTCAAAGGGACTATAAAAAGAGGGTGGTTTTGGTGTTGCACGGAGGGTAGGTGCAAGATTTTCATATTTCCTTTTGGGAGTTTTCTGAGAGTTTTTTTTTGTTTTCTCATGAGTTGGGGGAACTGTTGCCAGATTTTGACAAATGCTTTTTTTGCATCTATTGAGAACAAATGGTTTTTCTCATTAAGTCTATTAACGTGGTGAATTACAATAATTCATTTTCAAATGCCAAATTAAATTTTAGTTATACAAGATGAATAAGTTCTGGAGATCTGATGTACAGCATGGTGACTATAGTTAACAACACTGTATTGTATACTTGATATTTCCTAAGAAGGTAGAGCTGAAGTGTTCTCACCATAAAATAGAAAAGAAAATGGTGACTATGTGAGGTGGCAGACATATTAATTAGCTTGATTGTTGTGATCATTTCACAATGTATTTCAATATCAATATGTCAATCTTCATACCTTAAAAATACACAGTTTGGGCCAGGCGCAGGGGCTCATGCTTGTAATCTCAGCACTTTGGGAGGCTGAGGCAAGAGGATTGCTTGAGCCCAGGAGTTCAAGAGCAGCCTGGGCAACATAGTGGAACCCCATCCCCACAAAAAATTTTTAAAAATTGGTGGGTGTGGTGGTGGTGCATGCCTGTAGTCCCATCTACAGAGGCTGAGGCAGGAGGAACACCTGAACCTGGGTGGTCCAGGCTGCAGTGAGCCATGATTGCGCCATCGCACACCTGCCTGGGTGACAAAGGAAGTTTCTCTCTCTCTCTCTCTCTCATTATTGTATAACAACAAATATATACAATTTGTTATTAGTCAATTATATATAAGTAAAGCTGAGAAAATACTAAATATTGTATCCCTGGGATAAACTCCATTATTCCTGATGTATTATCTTAGGCTTTTTCTACCTTTAGTACTGGCTTTAACATTCAGATATGAACATGATTGATACAATTATGTTAAGGGTTTTTATTATCAATTTCTAATGATTGAGTGTCTTAAAACAAATAGGCATTGGGTATGTCAAATGCTTTTTTTCTTCTTCTACATTTATGAGAAGGATCATAAATTTTTACGAGGTTCTATTAAAATGACAAATTATTTTAAAGGCTTTCCTAATATTAAAACCCCTTGCATTCCTAGAATAATATGATTAATCATGAAATCGTTTATTTTGCCACCGGCTTTTTAAAATAACATTTAATTTTTTATGTCAATATAAGTGAGTTTTGTCTATAGGATTTGGGTTAGTTTGTTTGTTTTGGCATTTGTTTTTGTTGTTGTAGGGTCAGTGTTACAATTACTCTAAAAATAAATTTTATACGGGTATCTCAGTTAACGACAGTGCCATAAATCTGAATCTCTCAACATATCCTCTAAAAATTCAAACGTAACAAAAGAAAAACAAATGAATATACAGAAATCCACATCCATAGCATAATTAAAAACATAGAAAATATCCAAACTTTGAAATCCGTACTTGGAAAAGTAAGCTTCAAATCTCAGTGAACTTTCTTGCGAGTACTGCTATCACATTTCTTCATGGAAAACAGTCTGGGAAATCTGATTGGAAGAGAGAATAGAGGAGCCAGCAATAGGCCTAAAACTGATCTAAAATCACCACTAGATAGAGAAACTCATCCTAAGTGCAAATCTACTATAAGAGTGCTAGTAGATTGGAGTTCTTATGACAATGAAGGGGCTTAAAGAACAGATAAAATGACAAAAATCAACATCCACAACTTAATTAGAAGATGGACAATGCCCAAACTTTATTTAAGTTACCAGTAAATAGAGTAAATTTAAGTTATTTATTATTTAAGTTACCAGTAAATAGAAAATTCAACAAATCCCAGTGAGCTACCTCTCAAGCACTCCTGTCACATTCCTTCACAGAGAACAAGGACAATCTGGGAAAAACTACATGGAGAAAGAAGCGGGGAAGCATCACACCCAAGATGAATCTAAAGTATTTGTCAGAAAGACTAAGTCATACTAAGTGTGAAAGTACTGAAAATGTCCTAGAAGACCAAACATTTTACTACTAGAAGAGAGTTTAAAAGTGCCCTAAGACCAAAAGTAGCCACTTTTGGTAGAGAAGAAGGTGAAAAAGATGGGAGAAGCAACTGGGTAGTGAAGAGGAATGGAAGCAAAAGGGCAAAATATAGGACTTTGCAAAACAAAGAAAACCCAAATATGCAGAACACACAATCCCTCCTATTACCACCAAAAAGTTAAAAAAAAAAAAAAAAGATGCCAAGCAAAACATTGAAAAATAAAACTCTACTCTGCCAACCAAACAGAAGAGGGTGCCCTTGAACTACAAATGTTATAAACTACTGCAAATTCATGAAATGATTAGGCAAAAATAAAGCTATTATAAGAAAAAAAAAGAAAAAGAGAGAACCTCTCCTGATGAAATCTCCACCCCCAAAAGCTATGATGGTGAAGAAAATTAAAATAATACTCCTATGTAAGTTTCTTATGTTGCTGTAACAAATTACCTCTAGCTTACTAACATAAGTTGTTTGTTGGCTTAAAATAATGCAAATATATTATCTTACAGTTTTGGAGGTCAGAAATCTGAAATGGATCTTATGGGTAAAATTGAGGTTTTGGTAGTCATTCTGAAGGTTCTAGAAGAGAATCCATTTCCTTGTTGTTTCTAGCTTCTAGAGGCTGACTGCATTCATTGTCCTTTCTTCCATTTTCAAAGTGTATCAGATATGAAAGGGGGAACACTAAACAGCACCATGTTTTGTTAGATTGGTGTTAGAGGAATTAGTATGAAGTCATGGTGTGATAGATTAAGATGAACAGATAGATGCACAGATAGAATGACACAATTGTAGATATGGAAAGAGATATAAGTATATGTATATATTATGCATATACATTTATATATACATTTACATATACATGCACATATTTTCTAATTCTGTCTATGCAGAGAGCCTAGAAGCAGTGACACCACAGTAGCAATAACCATGTTTAGTGCTCGGCTCTTAGTTGAGATAAACTACTCTCCACTAAAAGGAATCAATTCTTTGGAGAAATGGCTGATCAGAAAGCTGAGACTAGACAAGTACATGACGAACTGTGAACACCATGTTGTTCAGAAAATAAGAAAGTGGCCAATGAATGGTATACACATGTCAAAAGGACAGAGAAGCCAGATTATAGTGTGTACCAATGGCCAAACCAGGGACAATTGGAACATCAGTATAAATTATGACAGTAACATTATAACTCATAGAAGAAAAGAATCCACTGTACTGAAATAAAGAAGAAATTTTAAAGGAGAAAAAAGTCTTCCTTATAGTGGTTTATGAACTAAGAGTGTAGAAAGAATAATGAACATAAAAAAAATCACCATTTCCAGCCATCATGGCAATAATTGATTCAGGCAATAATTAACAATAGATGCTAAAACTGGGGATAAACATTTGATGAGTAACCAATTAATTACATAGTCTCAAAGTATCTACCACAAGATATTTATTATTTACAAAGGGGAAAACTTTAACTTCACAGTGAGGAAACCTGGCAGACACCATCTTAACAAAAGGATCACATCAAATGCTAACAGCACTGGTAAAGGGACAAATTGACATTTTTTGTCTCTTGATATAATGCACTGTGAAGAACTTACCATTTCTGTGATATTCTCGTCAAAAACACATAACCTGAAAATAATCATGAGGAAATGTCTGACAAACCCCAATTGAGGGACATTCTGCAAAATAACTGTTATGCACTCCTCAGAAATGTCAAGGTCATGAAAGATAAAGAAAAATGGATGATTTTTTTTCAGGTTAAAAGAAACTAAAGAGACATGGCAATTGAATATGACTCGTGAACCAGAATTTTCTTTTTCTATAGAAGACATTATTGAGATAACTATTAAGATTCGAATAAAGTCTGTAGACAAGCTAATAGTACTATGTTAATGTTAATTTCTTGGTTTTTGTAATTGTGCTTTGGTTATGAAAGAGAATAATCATGCTTTTAGGAAATACAAACTATCATGTTTGCAACTTACTTTCAGTGGGTCAGAAAACTAATATACCTATATGCAGATGAATACATATATAAATACACACAGAGAATGATAAACAAATATAATAAAATAACTTTTTGGTAATCTTGTTGAAGGGAGTGAGGAAATTTTTTGTACTGTGCTTTCAACTCTTTAGTAGGTCTGAAATTAGGTTTAAAAAGTTTTTACAGCCGGGCACAGTGGCTCATGCCTATAGTCCTAGCACTTTGGGAGGCTGAGGCAGGTGGATCACCTGAGGTCAGGAGTTCGATACCAGCCTGACCAACATGGTGAAACTCCCGCCTCTACTAAAAATACAAAAAAATGAGCTGGGTGTGGTCGTGGGCATCTGTAATCCCAGCTACTCGGGAGGCTGAGGCAGGAGAATTGCTTGAACCCAGGAGGCGGAGGTTGCAGTGAGCCGAGATCGTGCCACTACACTCCAGCCTGGGAGACAGAACAAGACTCTGTCTCAAAAAACAAACAAACAAACAAACAAACAAAGTTTTCACCTCTGCACTCCTGCCTGGACAACAGAGTGAGACCCTGTCTCTAAAAAGAATATAGTTTTAAAAAATTCATCATGCTTAACAAAATGAAAGTATTATTAGAACTCTTAGGTGAAAATTTTATGAGAGACAAGATATTTTTACAGTGCCAAAATTTCTCCTCATAAAATAGCTATCACACAAAGGAGAAACAATACCAAGGAGAAAATACAGTAATAACCTTACAGTTGAGAAACTGGGCATGCACCAATATATAACCGAATGTTCAATGTTCACATCATTAACAGCGGAACACAACAGTGTCATGTACCTCCTGATATCAGGCAATAAGGACAAAATAACTTCTGTGGTGTCAGTATGAAAACCTGAGTCTAATTATGAGACAGTATCATGTGAACTCAAACTGAGAGGCCATTCTGAGAAATAACTGACCTCTATTCTTTAAAAAGGTGAAATACGGCCAGGCTTGGTGGGTCACACCTGTAATCCCAGCACTTTGGGAGGACGAGGTGGGTGGATCACTTGATGTCAGGAGTTTGAGACCAGCCTGGCCAATGTGGTGAAACCCCATCTCTACCAAAATTACAAAAATTAGCTGGGTGTGGTGGCACATGCCTGTAATCCCAGCTACGTAGGGAGGCTGAGGCATGAGAATTGCTTGAACCCAGGAGGGGGAGGTTGCAATGAGCCTAGATCGTGGCACGGCACTCCAACCTGGGCTACAGAGTGAGACTCTATCTCAAACAAAACAAAACAAAACAAAACAAAACAAAACAAAACAAAAAAAACGGTGAAAGTCATGAAAGACACAGTCTGAGGAACTCAGTGAATAAAGAGACATGACTACTAAAAGCAATGCATGACCCCAGACAATAAATTTTTTGTACTCTTCTTGCAACATTTCTGGTGCCATGGTTTTAGAATAGGAAGTGTATAAATTAATCTGAAAATGTTGTTTCTTTTTCTAAGCTCTCAGATTAAGTAGCATTGGAATAATATTATTTTTGAAGGGTTTGCAGAATTCTATGAAATCTTTTTAGTTTGGTGCCATTTATTGGAGGGAAATCTTTATCAAAACTTTTTTTTTCTTTTTGAGATGGAGTCTCGCTCTGTCGCCCGTGCTGGAGTGCAGTGGTGCAATCTCGACTGACTGCAACCTCCGCCTCCTGGGTTCAAGCAACCAGGAGGGTTTTTTTTGTTTTTCATTTTGCCTGCTAGACTTTCTGTCTCTACTGGAGTCAGCAGGGCAAGTTGAATTGTTCTAAAAATTATCCACATTTTCAAGTTTATTTGCATAGAGTTGTCCAAAACAGTTTCTTTCTTCTGGCTTAAAACAATAAATATTTATTAATTTTTAACAATTTTGTGGACTGGCTGGCTGATTTTTCTGGTTAGAACTACCTCAGCTGATCTCTGAGTTCTGGATGGTTTGGGAAGGCCTCACTCACATATCTAGTGATCTAGGATGCCTTTTGAAGCACCTCAGTTCTCCTCTACATGACCTCTTCAGTAGACTATTTAAGAATCATTCACATAAAAATGGTTTCAGAATTCCAAACTCAACAAGAGAAAGTGCCAATGCATACGAATTTTGAATACATCATATTTGTTAAAGCACTGTTAGCCAAAGCAAGTCACATGGTCAAACCCTAGTCCAAGAAATGGAGTAACAGACTCTGCCACTTGATGAGGAGAGTGGGAAAGTCACGTTGCTAAGGGACATACATTTAGGAATGGGAAAAATTTGTGGCCATTTTGCAATCTATCACATCTTGTCTACCTAAGTATTGAGAGCCTTCTTTAAAGTGGATATATTCTGGTGGACATTTACACGGAACATAATTGTATTCAGTGCCCACTGAGAGGGGTCCATCTACACACCTTTTCTCCATACTTCCTAGTCACCAGTCTTCTAATATTGCTCTCTTCAAGTTTCTAACCAGTTGATCAAGCCATGCTAATGTCCATGAATAGATCCATATTCTAGGCCATTTGTTCATCAAGTGGACACTTGAATTCTGACCAGTCATACTATTTTATTACTGCCTTTCTAAGATAACCTTATGCGAGGCTTCAGTGCACCATCCATCCACATCTGGTAGCTCCAGCATACCATGATGATCTACATGTAAACCAGTTCCATTTATTTCTTCCCCTGTTAACTAGTCACAGGAAACTTTCTCTGAGGGCTGAGGAAAAAGCAGTGAAGCGTGTACAGTGGAAGTCTGAGCCATCTTCTTAGGCAGTTTACTAATGTCTTTCATATTTATTCAGCTTTGTTCCTCTATATCATTTTCATTTTACAATCGAATACTGCCACATGTATCCAATGTTATGATTTGGTGGATTAACAACACTCACTTCATGATAAGAAATTCAGGTTAACTAGTTATTTGGTGTTCCATAATCTGATATTCAGTCTCTACTAGGGCACAGCAGGAGTTTCTTTTCTTTTCTTTCTTTCTTTCTTTCTTTCTTTTTTTTTTTTTGACAAAAGGTCTTCCTTTTTTGCTCAGGCTGAAGTGCAGCCTCAAGTGCACGACTCACTGCAGCCTCAAACTCCAGGCTTAAGCGACCCTCCCACTTTAGCCTCCCCAGAAGCTGGGACCACAGGCATGTGCCACCATGCCAAGCTAATTTTATTTATTACTGTAGAGACGGGGTCTCCCTATGTTGCCCAGGCTGGTCTCAAACTTCTGGGCTCGAGGGATCCTCCCACCTTGGCCTTCCAAAGTGCTGTGATTACAGGCATGAGCCACCTCGCCCAGCCAGGAGTTGCTTTTCTAATAGTTGTTAGCAAAAGAGGGCATGCCTCACTCAAAAACCCTTGGAATCTGTGCAGTAATTCTCCAATTGAATCTTGCCAGAGACTACACAGAACATTTCTGTGTGCCATAGACACTTTGACACTTCTAATATCCTTGGATCTGTTGAAGCCTAAGAGTCAAGCAGTAGGGCAGTTTTTATCACAGCCTGTAACTGCTGCAGAACCTTTTCTTCCTTCTAGCCTATATTAGTTAGGGTTCTCCAGAGAAACAGAACCAATAAGATATGTAGATATATAAGAGGAGATTTACTATGGGAATTGGGTCACTTGATTATGGAGGTTGAGAAGTTCCACAGTGTATCATCTGCAAGTTAGAGACTCAGGAAAGGCAGTGGTGTAAGTCAGTTTGAATTTGAAGGCCTATGAACCAGGAGAGCCAAAAGTGTAACTCAGTCCAAGGTCAAAGGTCTGAGAACCTGTGGGGTAGGTTGTGGGGGGAACATTGATATAAATTCCAGTATCTGAAGGTCCAACAACCATGAGCTCTAATGTCTGACAGTAGGAGAAGATGGATGGTCCAGTTTAAGAAGCAAGAAAGAATTCACCATTCTTCCTCTTTTTCATTCTATTCAGGCCCTAAACAGATTTGATGATGCCTGCCCACATTGGCGAAGGTGAATCTTCCTTACTCAATCTACTGATTCAAATGCTAATCTCTTCTGTAAACACCTTCAGAGGCACACCCCAAAATAATGTTTTACTGGCTATCTGAGCATCCCTTAGCCCCATCAAGTTGATGCATAAAATTAAACATCATAAGTCCACCCTTTATCAACTTGGTAGCCATATACATCTCCCTCAACCGTACTTAATATCCAAATAATAGAAACAATGAGGATTTAATTCTGCCTAACATGATACAACTATCCTACATAAAGCAGCAAACACACTAATCCCTTCCCTAGTAGAGGAGGTAAAGTTCTGAGTGATGTTTATTCTTCTCCTTATAGCCCATAACTCAAATATTATTATGTAAAATTCACAATACTTAAATACCGATGTAAAGTCAATACATCTTGTGTTACATGATTAGAGAATAAGAGAGGAAAAAAGAAAGATATTTGCTTACTATATGTATATACACACCAATATATTCATTAAAAAACAAAGAGGAAACATTCATAACATGGCCCTACTCAAAAATGGCAGTATTATATATGACCTGGTAAATGAGTTGGAGCAGGCACAATTGAATGTGGTGTCTGCTCTCTCCAATATCCAAAGAAGCCTACCAAATATTGTACTCTTTTCTTAGTTGTGAGTGATGCCAATGTGTAGCAATTTGATTTCCAGATTACTGGACTCCTAATAACTTCTCTAATGAGTCAGGCCACAGAATTTGATGAGGTTTATCTCTCATGCTCTGGCACACAAGTATCTTACTAAGGTATCTAGAGTGGCTTCTACTTTCTGTTCATCAGCTCCATTAAGCATGATATCATCATTGTAAGTGGACTATGCAATGATTTGTGTGACATCAGGATGATTATGACTCCTCTGACTATCTTGTGACAGAGCAAGAGAATGGACATAGTACTGATGTGAGAAAGAAAGAAAGCGAAGCAGTTTCTCCAGTTCTCTAAAAGGCAGACTCCTTATTACCTTGATAGGGATGGGAGGCAAAGCATTTGCTAGGTCAGTATCCACAGAGTGATGAAGGAGACATTGACTTTCCAGGCCCAGAGATAAAGTGTGGTGAAGAAAGATCATACTGAAAGAGACATTCTTGCTGGGTTTCCAGGATTAGAGAGGAGTTCACTGGTTGAGAACCACATGCATCTTACATGCACTGCATCAATCCTGTGCACAGAGTTGGAAAGGAATGAGGTGTTTATGGGAACAGTAATAAGTTTATGTAGATGGATCAGTAAGAGTTAGGGCATGCACATAGGCTGGGTTTATATCTTGGAATGGCCCTAAGAAGGCCTGGAGAGTGAGCCCCTCCTTCATCAGTAGACACACACACACACACACACACACACACACACTTTCATGTGCCTCCTTTGCACATCGCTTACACTTTGTACATGACTGTACAACGCAGCACTTTTCGTGTGGCTAAAGGTCTTGGGAAGCAGGGGAGAGTGGCATCCCTCTGGGCCAGCACTAGAGTATACTCATGCTGACGTCTGAATTTCCCCAGACATTCACATAAATACGGGGTCATCAGAGGTTCACAGAGTAGCCTGGAACAATAAAAAGGCCACCTCTACTCTACTATGCCTCTTTCCTAAAAGCCCCAACAGCAATTTTGTCTCCTCTCCAGGCCTGGTATGACCCAAGCTTTGTGCCTGTACTTGCTAGGGGACCCAGGCTCTTCTTCCCAGAAGTCCCTCTAAACAAGTGACTTTGTCTCCTAAGTGATAAGATGCATTCGAGCAGCCAGGCCTCTCACCATAACTGACCTTTCTCAATCACTAAGGACACTGTTCACCATTGCTTGGTCTGAATACTTATGTAGCTAGAATCTACTCACTGTCACTAAATTCAAGATGTCAGAGGAAATACTGTCTGGAACTTCTTGTTTCTGTCTTTTTTTCTATATGAAAATACTATCTCTGTCCAGTTACACTCCCACCCCCAGCCTAAGCCTAGAGTGAAGTGGAATAAATGCAGAGAAGTGGTCCTGTTTTCTCCACAGTTCAGAAATGGAAAATTCAATATGTGTTTACAATGACAGCAAAGTTAAAATAGCTCATCTCATGCAATGTTGCCAAATGAAGGATAACAGAGACATAAACACTGTCCTTAAAAAGATTCTTTTAGAAGAAAAGTATGAATCGAATCATTTACTGAAGTACTGTTTGAACAGATGGTGTGATTAACAGCTAACATGTAAGCCATCTTGGGAGTTTATGGAAAAGTAAACGAATGCAGCTAAAAAGAAATCACTTTATTTCCGAAAAGGTTCTTTCATTCATTTTACTAAGTAAATTGGAAAGCCTGGATTTTGAAGGCTGCATTTCCTTGGGGGATGTTAGGAGGGAGCAGAGGAGAGTCTCTTTAGAGCAAGACCATGTTGGTGCAGGGTCAAGCTCTGAACTCGCCTCCTGAGGGATAAGCTGGTCTGAGCAGCCAGGCCCCTCCCCTCAGCTGGCCCTTGCCAACCACTGAGGATGCTCTGTTCAACTTTCTTGTCTCCAGTGGCCTCACGTGCCTGGGAGGAGGGGAAAGGAGTTAAGGTTTGGGAATCAGTTGTTCCTGGCCCTCTCTGGGCACTTTGCATGGACTGTTTCCTCTAAGGCTAACATCCCTGGGGTCACATGTTATAAAGCCAACTTACCCAACAGGGAAATGGGGTTTAAAAAGGAGGAAGTTGCCTACTAAGGCTGCACAGACACTTCTTTCGTGGAGCTGCCACTGAAACCCTGGCCTGTTGAGTTCCAGAGCTCTTAGGAGAGGCAGTGGATTGTTGAGGAAAGAGCATGAAAGTCTGCTCTGCTTGTGCCTTGGGGACAACCGCTGTTCCCTTATGCACCACAGCTTCTACATCTGGAGGCTTTGAAATGATTTTCCTTTGCAATATTGCAACCATTGATACTGTGACCCCTAGCAAGTGTGATTCCACTTTCTTCCTCTATGTGTGTGTGTGTATTTTTACTGTTATTATATTATTATTTTACAAAACAGCCTTTGAGAATATTCCTCTTCCCATTTGGTAAAGGAGGTGCCCCTTTTGAGTTACATTTGAATTTCACTCCAGGTCTTTACTAAGTGGAATGAAAAAGCCTACTGTGTTTTCTGTGTTGATATTTGACACTCCTCAGAGAAAGGACTCCTTTCTTGGATGGCATGACCCACTGCAACATTGCTCCTGGTCAACAGAAGAAATTTCTGTCCCACCTCAGATACCCATCTGCTGTAAATCTTGGCCGTTTGCACTTCATTTTATAGACACTTGAATCTGTGTCATCCTCACCACTCCTAGCCTACTACTGTATGTTTCTGCAGGCAACAACAGTGTCTTGGGCTTCCTGAGATGCCACTTGCCTAAGGCCAATGCCTTATATGTGGTAAGTGCTCTTTCAATATTTGCCCAATGTCCAAACTTGCAACATTGTTTTATTGAGTTCTTAATACTGTTTCATTAGCACATAAAGCCTGCCATAATTCATCTTCAAAGGCAGCCATCTTCATTCCTTTCCACATGGCACCAATAGTTTCATTAATTTACCAGGTGCTAAAAAGGTATATTCTAAACAATTCACTCTGAGGATCTTTTAGATTTTTAAATCTTTATATTTGTTTATCTCCAATAATTTGTTATGAAAGCTAACTTCTGGCCTTACAGGCAATACGCTTCTTCTAGGAGAAAGAGAAATGGCAAAATCAGCCCTTCAATTCACCATGCTGGACTTTTCTTTTGAGTATAATCCAATAAAGGGACAATAAATGTTAATAAAGGATTGTATTAATTTCTTTTCAGTCTATAATAATTTTTTGTACAGTTGTTACATTTAGTTTCCATGAAAAACTTTATAGATTAACAATCAAATATCATTCACTATTATTTTTCTTTATCCATAAGACTAAGAAACAAAAAAATAAGAAATCAAATGTACCGGAAAATCATAGAGCTAAAAGAGTTCTTAATGATTGTATAATGCCATGTGGGAATGGTTGAGTGGGAAAGCAGATCATATATTTTCTATAGTGTGACATAATGGCTATGAAAATAATTAGACATAAGAATGGGGAAAGAGTCCATATGATGATAGTGGTCATGGCTAAACAGTATGAATCTGGGTGGTTTTGTCCAATTGCCTATAGTTTGTTGTAGTTCCCACATTTTCTCTTTTGACAAATAAAACGTTTATTAGAAATAGTAATTGTGTAATGAGATAATTTTGCTTTACAGATGAGAAAATTAAAGTCCAGGTGTTTTGGGAAAAGCACGTCAAGAGATCTGGCCTCAGGAATTTAAAATTAAATTATACTTTGAATTTTGATTTAAGAAAGACAGAGATTTATAATTTCATTTGTCAATTCATCCAAAAATTTGGGTGAAATAAAAATTCTGTAAAATTTAAGAGCAGGCACACATTTTAAAGTGGGAAAACATGATTGTACATGAATAAGGAATATGTTTACCAGGTTTCCTCTTTCTTTCAGATGGAGTAGCCATTCAGACTCATCAGCTTGTGGAAATATCTCTTGCCCTACTCCCTAATGTCTTCTGTCAGTTATCTGCGCTTCCCAAGTGCCCACTGCCAATAGTGGCTTCAGCCGTCCAGGGATGCTCACAACCTCTGGTGCAAAAGGAGATTTGATTGTTTTGGCAAATGGCTGTCAACGTGTCTGGGTATGAGCTGGTTTCACCAAAGGAAACCTGAATTTTTTACATGATGAGTGTTATTTCTGTTAATTATTAACACCTCATAATTAGATTGGCAGAAGTTTCACACCATGTTCAAGGACTACAAAAACTGGAAGGCTTAAATGCAGACTTCTCTGAGGACATTGAGACTGGAGACTAAGATCAACAGGATGTTTCCACGTCTCAGTTCCAATGAGAGATTCAGAGGGCACAAAGGACTCCAAAGGAATGCTGTTTTAAGCATTGTCTGTATATTTTGGATACAAGTCTTTTATGAGATATGTCTTTTGAAAGAATTCTCGTGGTCTGTGGATTGTCATTTCATCCTCTAAACTGCATCTTTTGCAGAGCAGACATTTTCATTTTAACGAAGTGCGATTTATCAAATTTATCTTTCATAGATCGTGTTTTTGCTGTTGTATCTAAAAAGTCTTCTCCAAACTAAAGGCCACCTAAATTTTATCCTATGTTATCGTCTTGAAATTGCAGTTTAAAAATTTAGGTCTATGATCCATTTTGAGATAATTTTTATAAAAGGTATCATGTCTGTATCTAGATTCATTTTTTTTTTTGCATGTGGATGTCCAGTAGCTTGAGCACCATTCATTGAAAAGACTATCCTTTCTCCACTGAGTTACCTTTGCTCTTTTGTCAAAGATAAGTTGACCATATTTGTGTAAATTCACTTCTGGGCTCTGTTTTATTCCATTGATTTCTTTGTCCATTCTTTTGCCAATACCACACTGTCTTTATCACTATAGTTTTATAATAAATCTTGATGTCATATATCAGTCCTTCATTTGTCCTTCTTCAGTATTATGTGGGCTATTCTGGGTCTTTTGCCTTCATATACAAAGTTACAATCAGTTTGTTAACATCCACAAAATAATATGCTTGTATTTTGGTTAGGATTGTATTAAACCTATAGATCAAGTTGTAAGAATTGACATCTTAATAATATTGTCTTCCTATCCATGAACATGAAATATTTATTTATTTACTTAAGTTTTACAGTTTTGTTCAAATATATGTTTCTTATACATATTTTATAAAATTTACTTAAGCATTTCTGTCTTCTTTTTTTGGTGCTATAGTAAATGGTGCTGTGTCCCTAATTTCAAACTCCAAATGTTTATTGCTGGTATGTAGAAAAACAATTGACTCTTGTAAATTAACTTATTATCCTCTAAACTTGCTATAATTGCTTATTAGTTCAAGAGATTTGGGGATTTTCTTGGAGGGGGTCCTAAATAGGCAAACATGTCATCTGTGGAACAAGACAGTTTTATTTCTTTTTTCCAGATCTCTATATCTTTGATTTTATTTTCTTGTCTCAGCACAAAGTTGAGTAGCAGGGATGAGATGGGACTTACATGTCTTGTTCCTAATCCCAGAAAGAAAACATCTAGTTTCTCACCATCAGTTGTGATGTTATCTGTAAGGGATTTTTTGTAGATATTGTTTATCAAGTTGGGAAACTTCCCCTCTTTTCCTTGTTTTCTGAGAGTGTTTATCATCAATAGATGCTGTATTTTATCAAATGCTTTTTTTCAATCTACTGGTATGATCATATGATTTTTTTTCTTCTTTACCTTTTGAAGTGATCAATTATATTAATTGATGAACCAACCTTCCATACTTGGAATAAATTCCACATGGTCGTGATATATAATTTTTTTCATTAATTTGTGATATATAACTATATATAACTCAATATTTTGTTGAGGATTTTGGCATCTATACTCATGGAAGATATTTGTCTGTAGTTTCTCTTTCTTGTGATGTCTTTGGCTTAGTATTAGGGTAATTCTGTCCTTATAGAGTGAGTTAAAAAGTATTATCTCTGCTTCTATTTTCTGCAAGAGATTATAGAAAATTTGTATCATTTCTTCTTTAAATGTTTGATAGAATTAATCTGGGAATGATGCTTTCTGTTTGAGGTGGTTACTAATTGTTTATTTAATCTATTTAATAGACATAAGACTATTCAGATTATGTATTTGTCCTGGTGTGAGTTTTCATATATCTCTGAGTCTTTCAAGGAATTGGCCCATTTCATCTAAATTATCAAATTTGTAGGCATAGGGATGCTTATATTATTCCTTTATTATCCTTTTAATGTCCATAGTATAAGTTGTGATGGCACCTCTTTTATTTACGATATTAGTAGTACACCTCTTCTTTCCGATTTTCTTGGTTAGCCAGGGTTGAGGTTTATCAATCCTGTTGATCTGTTCAAAAAACCAGTTTTTGGTTTGTTGAATTTCTCTATTAATTTATTGTTTTAAATTTAATTGATTTCTACTTTAACTTTTATAGTTTCTTTTATTTTGCTTACTTGAGTTTAATTTGCTATTCTTTTTTGAGTGTCCTAGGATGAAAAGTTAGATTATTGATTTTAGATCTCGCTTTTCTAGTATATTCATCAACACTGTAAATTTTCATTTAAATACTGCCTTTACTCCATTCCACACATTTTGATAAGTCGTATTTTCATTTCTAGTTAGTTCAAAATATTTCTAAAATTTCTTTTGAGTGTTCTTTGACTCGTACTATTTAGAAGTGTGTTGTTTAATCTCCAAATATTTTGGAATTTTCTAGCCATTTTTCTGTTATTGATTTCTGGTTAAATTCCATTGTGTTATGACATCATACTTTGTATAATTTCTATTCTTTTAAATTTGATAAGTTGTATTTTCTATCTTGGGGAATGTACCATGTGAGCTTGAGAAGAATGTGTATCCTCCTGTTGTTGGATGAAGTATTCTACAAATATCAAATAGATTGAGTTGATTGATGGTGCGGCTCAGTTCTAGTATATCCCTATGGATATTTTTGCCTGCTGCATCTGTCAGTTACTGATAGAGGAGCATTAAAGTCTTCACTATAATAGTGAATTTGTCCATTTTTTTCTTACAGGTCTATTGGTTTGCCATACATTATTTTCAGGCTCTCTTGTTAGGTGCATGCGTATTCAGCAACATTATGTCTTCTTGGAAAATTGATTGCTTTATCACTAGGTAACACTCTTTTTTATACCTGATACTTTTTCTGGTTCTGTCGTCTGCTTCAACCAAAATTAATATAGCTACTCTAGCTTTCTTTTGATTACTGTTAGCATAGTATATCTTTCTTCGTCTCATTACTTTTAATCTGTGTCTTTATATTTAAAGTGAGTTTTTTGTAGATAACATATAGTTGGGTTGCATGTTTAATCCATTCTGATAGTCTGTATCTTTTAATTGGTGAATTTAGATCATTCATATTAAAGGTGCATATTGATATTGTGGGATAAATATTTACCATTTTTGTAACTGTTTTCTATTTATTGCCCTTGTTCTTTGTTTCTTATTTTATATTCCACTCTTTTTGTTTTGTCTACTCTGTTTTTTTCCTAAATGATCTGCTCTGGTTTTAATTGAGTATTTTATATGTTTTCATTTTCTCTCCTATATTAGTATTTCACTTTTATCTATTTTTAATTTTTTAATGAATACCATAGAACTTGAAACAAACATTTACAACTAATCTAAGTCCAGTTTCAAATAACACTATACCATTCACAGATAAGGCAGGTACCTTTAACAGAGTATTCCCAATTATTCTCTCCCACTCTTCATAACATTGCTCTCATACATTTCACATATCTATAAGCTATAATCTACCATATTGTTGTTCTTATTATTTTGAATAAGCTATTATCTGTTAGATCAGTTAAGAATGAATAAAATAACAACACATACTCATTAAGTTTCTATTCAACAAGTGTTGAATAGAATGTGAAGAAATTGAAACCCTTGTGCACTTTTGGTAGGAAGGAAAAATCATGCAGCTACTATGGAAAAATGATATGGCAGTTCCTCAAAAAACTGAAAATGTAATAGCCATATATATCCAGCAGTTCTACCACTGATGTTTGCCCAAAATAATTGAAAGCAGGGTCTTGAAGAGATATCTGTACACCAAGATAGCAGCATTATTTAAAACAGCCAAAAGATAGAAGCAACTCAAGTCCCCACTGACAGATGAATGGATAAACAAAATGTGGTGTGCACATAAAATGGAGTATTATTCAGCCTTTAAAAGGAAGGAAATTCTGACACATGCTACAACATGGATAATCCTTGAGGACATTATGTTAAATGAAATAAGCTAGTCACAAAAAGACAAATACTGTATAATTTCTCTTATAGAGCTACCCAGAGTATTCAAATTCATGAAGAAAGAAGTATAATGATGATTGGCAGGGGCTGGGGGGAGGGAGGAACAGGGAACTGTTGTTTAATGGGTATAGAGTTTCAGTTTTGCAAGATGAAAAAAGTTTTTTAGATTGGTTGCACAACAATATGAGTGTAACTAACACTCATATTCAAGTGAATTGTACACTTGAAGTTAAGTGTACAATTAGTTAAGATCATAAATTTTATGTGTGTTTTTCCATTAAAAGTTTGAAAAAATTTTTAAAAGATTATGCCAAATAAAATATTTCATTTTTCCTTCCTTCATTCATTTTCAAACAATTTTTTCAAATTTGATCTATAAATTAGATGCCACCCCAAACAAAATTTCAGCAGACCTTTTGGTAAGAGATGACTAACTGATTGTAAAGTTCAATGGAAATTCAAAGTACCTAAAATAGCCAACAGAACTTTGAAAAAGAAAAACGTTTCAGACTAACACTCCCTGATTTTAATATTTATTTTAAATCTCCAGTAAACAAGATGTGTATTAATGGTATAAAAAGCAAATCGATCCATGAAAGAGAAGCAAATCCAGAAGTAGATCCACATACTTATATTGACAACCTATTTTGGACAAGGGCACAGACGCAATTCAGTGGATTCATGATAACCTTTTCAAGAAATAGTGATAGAACAATTAGATATTCATATGCAACAAAAGAGCATCAATCCGTATCTTGCACCATATACAAATAATTAACAGAAAATATGTTATAGACCTAAGTATATCACCTAAAACTATTAATCTTCTATATATAAATACAGGAGAAAACCTTTATGACCTTGAATTAGGGAAAACTTTCTTAGATACAACACCAAAAGCATAATCCTTATAACAAACTGATTAATTGGATTTCACCAACATTATAAACTTCTCTCTTTGAAAGACACAGTTAAGATAAAGAAAACATAAGCCACAGACAGAAAAAAGAGTAATCTGATAAAGATTTTATTCCAGAATATATAAAGGCTTATATTCCTGATATATTTATACCCAGAATACATAAATTGGATTAAAATTATCTAGTTTTTAAAAGTAAGAAAATATTTGAAGAGGCATTTCACCCACAAAGACAAATGAATGGCACTAAGCACCTAAAAATATGTTCAACCACATTATTCATCAAGAAAACGCAAACTATAAATATAGTGTGTGTTCCACTACACACCTATTTGAATGGATAAAATGAAAAGAGTGACCATATCAAATATTGGCAAGAATGTGGTGAACTGGAACCCTTATACACTGTTTGTGGAAATGTAAAATATTACAACGTTGGAAAACTGACAGTCTTAAAATTTAATCATACACCTGCCATAAGATCTAGCCATTCCACACTTAGATATTTACCTATGAAAAGCAAAAACACATGTTTGTACAATGACTTGTATATGAATGTTTGTAGCAGCTTTATTTATAATAGCCCAAATTTGTAAACAGTTCAAATGTCTATCCACATGCACATGTATGAACTGTTATATTCATACAGTGGAATGCTACTCAGGAATGAAAAGGAGTAAACAGTCAACACGTACTACAATGTGAATAAATTTCAAGGTAATTATAGTATGTGAAAGAAGCCAGGAAAAAAGCATATTCGCTGTCCCATTTCCTTTATGTGAAATTTTAGGAAATGCAAGCTAATGTATGTTAACGGAAAGCAGATATGTGATTTTCTGGGGTTAGGAGGGGAAGGGGAAGAATGGGAAAGAGAATATTAAGAGGCTTGTAGAAACTTTGGAGAAGTGATGGATATATTCTTTGTTTTGATTGTGGAGATAATTGCATGGGTCTGCATATATGTCGTCTTATCAAACTGGACACTTTAAATATGTGCAATTTACACCACAACAAAGCTATTCCTTAAAAGAAAGAAACAGGCTGGGCGCAGTGGCTCATGCTTGTAATCCCGGCACTTTGGTAGGCCGAGGTGGGAGGATCTTCTGAGGTCAGGAGTTTGAGACTAGCCTGACCAACATGGAGAAACCTCATCTCTACTACAAATACAAAATTAGCCAGGCCTGGTGGTGCATGCCTGTAATCCCATCTACTCAGGAGGCTGAGACAGGAGAATCACTTGAACCCGGGAGGTGGAGGTTGCAGTTAGCCAAGATTGCGCCATTGCACTCCAGCATGGGCAACAAGAGCGAGACTCCGTGTCAAAAAAAAAAAAAAAAAGTAAGAAACAATTAGCATAAAGCATAACTGATACAATCCCATCTTTTGTTGCTGGTCACAAGGCCTAATTATAGCTTCCTTCCTTCACTACCTATCTGATGTTCCTCTTACACTCTGCCAAAATCTTGGCTCATTGATTTCTGCTTTTGTGTGTTGGAGTGATCCAAAATTTAATTCTCACTCAATCTAAGACCTCAGTGGTCCCATTTTTATGGAGTTGTCACAGTTTCTCAGCAAACATATATTTGGATATGGGTGTACTAAGAGGCATCTTATTAAATCCCTAGGGTTCCATCTTATTAAATCCCTAGGGTTCCAGACATAGTACTCTTGACCCTAAAGTATAGTAGTAACCTAATTTCTTTCTTAGTAATTGAGACCAATCACCTTGACCAGCAGTGTAACCTCCCCTTCTTTGCCTGTTGGTTTAGCAGCATGAGGTGATCAAAATCCTCAGAGGTTAGTATCAGTTTCCAGTTGAACATAATAATGATCTTGATCTCTCACTGAAGCATAATTCCTTTGCTAGGATCTCCAACCACTGAGACCAAGGTTGCTGGGACAAGAAGCGAACAATTATAAACCAATTATTAGGTGAAATAGTGAGATGGCCACTCTTACTTCCATCCTAGATGCCTGTAGTCTAAAGATGGAAGAAATGGCAACATTTATTAGACCCTGACTTAAGGCATATACTGCATCTTGTAAGATAGCACCCTAACCTTGCAGGTTATTTCACCATAAACTGTAACTAGGCCTTCAAAAAGTCATTTCTCTGATCTATCATTTGGGTAATGGAGCAAATCGTAAGATCAGTGAATTCTGGTGGTGTATGTCCATTGCCACACTTCTCTCACTATAAAATAAGTTCTTTGATCAGAGGTAACATTGTGTGAAATGCCATGGCAACAAATATGGCATTTTTAAGTTCACAACTGGTGGTGAAAGCCAAAGATTTGTGGTCAATTGAAGGTCAATGAAAGTTAATGAAGATACATATCCAGAATATGTATCTATTTTTGTGAGGACATATCACTCCCTCTATATGATAGAGTCAACCTTCTCCAGATGACTGGCTAGTCTCCAAAGGGAATGGTGCCAAACTAGGGATCAATATTTGTCCCTGCTCATGTAATATTAGGAGCTCAACAGTGTTCATAGTAAGATGAGCCTTGATAAGAGGAAGTCTTTGGTTTTGACCAAAAATATGGCCATCTTCACTACTGCCATTGCTGCTTTATACAACGGGTCATTAGGCAAGCTTCAGGATGGCACAGGTAAAGAAGCTGACTGATATTCACAGATCATGTCATCTTGTCTACCTGATTATTGATATTGCAGTGCATGCCCTCTGGTTGGCAATTAGATGGGGCACTAGGATCATCACATCCTGTCCCCATTCAGAGAATCATTCATTTATGCTTCCTAGAAACCTCCTTTTCCCCAAAATTTTAATGTTATTTTTTCCAAATCCTTTTCCAGCCATCTAATCTGTTAGCCGTTTCTCATGAAGCAGTATAGATTCATGTCTCTGGCCATTTGTCCTTCCAAACAATGTGAAGAAGCAAATATACTACCCACACTTCTACTCACTGGGAGGATTTCTATTTACTACTGTTTTATATTTTTAAAAAATAATTTCAATATTTATTATAGATTAAAAGGTATATGTGCAAGTTTGTTACATGGGTATATTGTGTGATGCTGAGGTTTGGTGTACAAATGATCCCATCACCCAGGCAGTGAGCATAGTGCCAATAGGTGGTTTTTCAGACCATGGTCTCCTCCCCTCACCCCATCTAGTAGTCCCCAGGGTGTGTTGTTATCATCTTTATGTATATGTGTATTCAATGTTTAGCTTCCACTTACAAGTGAGAACATGTGGTATATGGTTTTCTGTTCTTGTGTTAATTCACTTAGGATAATGGCCTTCAGCTATATCCATGTTGTTGCAAAGGACATGATTTTGTTTTTTTTATGGCTATGTAGTATTTCTTTCTTTCTTTTTTTTTTTTTTTTTGAGATGGAGTCTCGCTCTGTTGCCCAGGCTGGAGTGCAGTGGCGCAATCTTGGGTCACTGCAACCTCTGCCTCCTGGGTTCAAGCGATTCTCCTGTTTCAGTCTCCTGAGTAGCTGGGATTACAGGTGCATGCCACCATGCCCAGTTAATTTTTGTATTTGTCATAGAGACGGAGTTTCACCATGTTGGTCAGTCTGGTCTTGAACTCCTGACCTTGTGATCCGCCTGCCTTGGCCTCCCAAAGTGCTGGGATTACAGGCGTGAGCCACTGCCCCTGGCCACTTCTATGTAGTATTTCATACTGTATGTGTACCACATTTTCTTTATCCAATCCACCATCGATGGGCATATAGGTTGATTCCATGTCTTTGCTACTGTGAAAAACTCTTACTTTTTAGGCCTGACACTGCATGGGGCTATACTGCATTGCTGGTGCCTGTATACACAAATTCATGGGCCTGGTTCTGGAGTGGCTCTGCTAAGTGCCTAACACTTAGGCCCATGAATTTCTTGTTATTGTATCTGCTCATAGGGTACTCCTCATGATGTTACAGGTTTTGGTAGAGAAAGAGGCAGCCAAGCAGCAGGGTTAAATACCAGAGGGGTCTAGCCACCTGCTTGTATGGTTTACTTACACCTTCTGGAACTACTCTCACCTGTTTTATGTACTGCATTTACATTTTATAGTGAAATGGTCTTGTGCACATTCAATTTCTTAGTTCAGTGGATTCTATAATACCCAACACATAATGGTGAACTGGAGTCACATAGTCATTTGTTGCCCCATAGTCAGGTATTTGTTTCTACCAGGCCCAGTAACAAACCGGAAGCTGCTTTTCAAATGGAGATTACTTTGTAGACAGAAGAAGATATAGCCCAACTCCAAACTACAGAAGCCTCTATTGTGATTCAACTACTGGGACTCCATAAACTTCTGTGTTTGCCACAGCTGCCTCTAACATCATTGGGTCTATTGAGTCATAGGTCCAAGTGGCAGGGAAGCTTGCACTGCAGCTTGGATTTGCTGCAAAGCTTTCTTCCCCCTACTCTAAATCCTACTTAAAATTGGTATCCTAGGCCGGGCGTGATGGCTCACGCCTGTAATCCCAGCACTTTGGGAGGCCGAGGCAGGTGGATCACGAGGTCACGAGATCAAGAGCATCCTGGCTAACATGGTGAAACCCTGTCTCTACTAAAAATACAAAAAATTAGCCGGGCGTGGCAGCGGGTGCCTGTATTCCCAGCTACTCCGGAGGCTGAGGCAGGAGAATGGCACGAACCCGGGAGGCGGAGCTTGCAGTGAGCCGAGATAGCGCCACTGCACTCCAGCCTGGGCGACAGAGCGAGACTCCATCTCAAAAAAAAAAAAAAAAAAAAAAAAAGGTATCCTACTAGGTTAACTGGTAAATGGATTAGAGTACCACAATTAAGTGTGATATATTTTGCCTCTTCCAAAATCCAAAGAGGACTATTACATTTTGTGACTCTTTCTTTATGATGGATATATCATGAGTATGTAATGTGACAGCAAATTTTTGCCTCTCACTTTATAGGGTATAACCTACATGCCCAGATCACCATACTCTTAAAAACATCGCCAAGTTGTTTAACAGTGTGTAGCACCTCCCCGTTCTATCTCTCTCTCCTGCTCCAGCCATGTAGAACGTGCCTGCTTCCCCTTTGCCTTCTGCCATGATTTTAAGTTTCCTGAGGATTCTCCAGGCATGCTTCCTGTAGAGTCTGCAGCACAGTGAGCCAATGAAACCTTTTTTCTTTATAAATTTAAAAAAAAAAACCATCAGAGTGAACAGGCAACCTAAAGAATGGGAGAAATTTTTTGCAATCTACTCATCTGACAAAGGGCTAATATCCAGAATCTACAAAGAACTCAAACAAACTTACAAGAAAAAAACAAACAACCTCATCAAAAAGTGGGCAAAGGATATGAACAGACACTTTTCAAATGAAGACATTTATGTAGCCAACAGACACATGAAAAAATGCTCATCATCACTGGCCATCAGAGAAATGCAAATCAAAACCACAATGAGATACCATCTCACACCAGTTAGAATGGCGATCATTCAAAAGTCAGGAAACACAAGAGGTGCTGTGGAGGATGTGGAGAAATAGGAACACTTTTACACTGTTGGTGGGACAGTAAACTAGTTCAACCACTGTGGAAGACAGTGTGGCGATTCCTCAAGGATCTAGAACTAGAAATACCATTTGACCCAGCAATCCCATTATTGGGTATATACCCAAAGGATTATAAATCATGCTGCTATAAAGGCACATGCACACATATGTTTATGGTGGCACTATTCACAATAAAAAAGGATGAGTTCATGTCTTTTGTAGGGACATGGATAAAGCTGGAAACCATCATTCTCAGAAAACTATTGCAAGGACAAAAAACCAAACACCGCATGTTCTCACTCATAGGTGGGAATTGAACAATGAGAACACTTGGACACAGGAAGGGGAACATCACACACCAGGGCCTGTTGTGGGGTTGGGGAAGGGGGAAAGATAGCATTAGGAGATATACCTAATGTAAATGATGAGTTAATGGGTGCAGAACACCAACATGGCATGTGTATACATATGTAACTAACCTGCACATTGTGCACATGTACCCTAGAACTTAAAGTATAAAAAAAAAAAATCACCAAGGTCCCAGACAACTGAACTTTCATGGAGTTTATCTCCCACATTTTGACATCTGTGCCTTACTAAGGGCATCTAAGGTAATTATTACTTCCCTATCAGTTCAATTAGCATAATTACACCAGTGTAATAGACCAGTGTAATATTTTCTAGAATGTTGAGATAATCAAGACTCCCTTGGACTGATTGTATTATGACAGAGCAGGAAAATAGATTTTGGTCAATGTAAGACTGAGAAGGTGTGCTGTTGACATTAACAGGTAAAGATGTACTGTTTCTGATGATTTTTTATGATGGGAATTTAAAAGGATGCATTTGCTTGGTCAGTGGCTGCATAACAAAGTGACAGAGCTGTTTCAGTTTGCTACAATCTGAAGACATCATGTCTGAAACTGCAGTGGTGAATTGCATCACCCTTTTGTTTATAATAATCCACAGTCTTTTATAATACCCACATGACTTTTGCACTTGACAAACAGGTAAATTAAATGAAGTTGTTATAAGAATCAACATCCATGCATTTTTTGAGGCCTTGGTAGTGGCACTGATCCCCCCAAAGATAAGGTATTGATTTGGATTTAATATTTGGGTGAGGATATTGAGGGGAGAAACAAGTTAATAGGATCTTCACTTGGCCCTTTCTACTGCAAGAGCCCTCATTCCATGGTGATTCTGACAGTTTCTAAGTATACTTATTCCTGCTATATATCAAAGGACTGGGAAAATCATCACAGAGTGCATCTGTGGGACCCATGGATCCAATGTTAAATAAACTTGGGCCAGTGCTCTGTCTATCCCCTGAATTTCAGAAACTACCATTCTGATCAGTAGGCCATGATGGTATTTGGGATCTCCAAGTTAATAAACAGTACCTGATGGTTCTTGGAAGAGCTGGAAATTTCTCTTTTCACAGTGCATAGTAGCCCTGCTAAAGGGTTGCATTTCTCTCCAGGTGAGATTTAAAGGAAGATTCACTGTACAGGCACACCTTGTTTAGTGGCACTTTGCTTTACTGTACTTTGCAGATACTATGTTTGCTACAAATAGAAGATTTGTGGCAACCCTGAATTGGTTAAGTTTACTGGTGTCATTTTTCCTACAGAATGTGCTCACTTTTTGTCTCTGTGTCACATTTGGTCATTCTCACAGTATTTCAAACTGTTTCATGATTGTTATATCTTTTATGATAATCTGTCATCAGAGATCTTTCTTGTTACTATTATAATTGTTTTGGGGTGCCAGGCATGCCCATATAAGACACTGAAGTTAATCAATAAATATTGTGCTTATTTTGATGGCTCCACCAACCGGCCATTCCCCCATCTCTCTTTCTCTCCTCTGGCCTCCTTATTCCCTGAGATAAAACAATATTGGAATTAGTCCAATTAATAACCCTGCAATGGCTTCTAAGTGTTCAAGTAAAAGGAAGAGTTGCACATCTTTCACTTTAAATCAAAAGCTAGAAATGATTAAGCTTAGTGAGGAAAGCAGGTCAAAAGCTGAGATAGGCTGGAAGCTAGGCCTCTTGTGCCAAAACAGCAGCAGGGTTTGAGAGGATTGACTCCAGTCTTGAAGGAAGTTCTACTGTGTGTAACATGCTATTAAACAGCATCACATGCTATAGAGAGATCTTTCATGAAAGGAAGTCAATCGATGTGGCAAACTTCAGTGTTGTCTTATTTTAGGAAATTGCCACAGCCACCCTACCCTGATCAGTTAGTAGCCATCCACATTGAGGCAAGACCCTCTGCCAACATGAAGATGACGACTTGCTGAAGGCTCAGATGATCATTAGCATTTTTTAGCAATAGAGTATTTTTAAATTAAGGTATGTACATTGATTTTTAAAGACATGATGTTATTACACACTTAATAGACTAAAGTATACTTTAAACGTAACTTTTACATGCACTGGGAAACCAAAAAGTATGTGTGACTTGCCACATTGATATATTAACTGTTTTATAGTGTTCTGGAACTGTACACGCCCTGTCTCCGGCATATACCTGTATAGACTTGTGGTTGCATTGTAAGATTCTTCCATAAAGAGACATTGCCTCCCCCACAATCAAGGATCTCTAGGCCTGTAAAAAGGAATAGGCTGGGAACCAAATAAGAGACCATTATGATATCTTACTATGGCAACTTGAGTCAGGTTTCTACTAAAATGTTTCCTCTTGCACAGATTAATTGCACCTTAGTAGGCTACCTATCTCATTCATTTCTATGAATCTTGTGATTAATCAGCTACCACATCGATCACTGCAGGTCAGAAAACGTTCTATATCTGCCTTATTGTGGTAATTTGGCCATTCTGTCAATGATGGTTAAGCACACCACCTGGCCACACTTCTCTGGGATATAATTATTATTGTTGAAAGCTGGGCTCCCAATTCCGTGTTGATAACTACCACAATAACCTTGGGATATGGAGGGAAACCACCATAGATCTTTCTTAGCATGGATTTTGTAATGCCTTTGTGAAGAGACTGTCTTCTGGTCTCTCCCAAAGGCTGTAGTAGTTAAGGCATGACTGAGCAAGTTACATGAAACAGATCTGCGACTTTCCCATCTTTCTTCTTAAGTCGTTGTGTTCCTTTCTTAAAACTATACTAAGAAAGTCTGGTACCTTAGCCCAGTTGACTGTATGCTACAATTGATTTTAAATAACCAAGTCAAAAGACAGTTAGCAATACTCCCAAGTGCTCAAGTTAACAAATTAAATCTAGAATTTCAGATAAATATACCCATATCAATAAATTCAACCAAATACAATTTCATGTTTTTACTTGTTGGTCTAATACTCTTTGTATACATTTCCATATCCGCCCTTCAAATTCCTGCTGACATAAATTAGCAAACCTTGCAACTCTTTTAACACATACATTATCTCCTCCCTGATCACATCTTGCATTTCTTCTGTGGTATATTGGGACCTAATTTTAAATCCTACATTCAATAAAGGATACTGACAATAGATTCTGAGAAGAATAAATATTTTGTGAGGCAACTTCCTCAGGTGAAGTCATTGAAAAGACTTCATGCAAAGGAAGAATGGCACCCTCACATTAGTGGGTTGGGGTGGATTGCTACTGCTTCTGGATCTGCCCAAATGTCCCCATCCCACAGCTTATGGTCCCACACTTTTCCTACTATTGCCCTTAACCTAGCATAACTTGGTGGGGTTGTGACAGTGCTACAACTTTTGAATTCTTACAATCAGGCCTTTGTCCTGCTTCTCAGCCATGTCTGCACTTAATATAGGTAGGTTAATGAAGGGATTCTAATTAAGACTGCCAGAGACTCTGATTCTCCATTCTCTGCTCTGATTTGAGAATTTAAGGTATTAGGTTTATCTTTTCATCCTACTTCTCTGAACACTCATTCATGTTCTCCCTCAGAGGCTTTCCTCCTCAATATAGTCATTAAACATTGGAGTTACTCAAGACTTGCTACTGGGCCCTCTCCTCTTCACATTGTATTCTCTCTCTTTGAGAAAGCATCCATTTCCAGTAGTTTCAATGATCATTTGATGTCTGTAGGCACCTCAATATCTACATATACAAAATGTAACCATTACTCCTTTAATATTTGCTCTTCCCCTTATGTTTCTTATTTCAGGAAATGGCACTGCAACCCACACAGTTGACAATGGCAAAATCTTTGATATCGCTTCCAATTTCTCACTCTCTCAATCATGACCACCCATATCCAACCTATCAACAATTATTGTAAACTCTATGTCCTAAAATTTCACAAAAAACTACATTCTAGACAAAAAAACAACCTCCAGGAAGGTAGGAAGAGTGTATTTTTCTCTACTGTTTCATCACCATGTGGCATGTAGTAGGTTGCTGATAAATATTGCTGTATTAATGAATCAATCCATAATTTAACAAATGAATGAGTATGCACTTTTCTCCTCATTTTCTTTGCTACTATTCTACTTCAGGTTACCATTACTTCTCACCTGACTTACCACAATGCCTTCTTAACTGGTCTCTCTAGCTTTAGTCATCTGTGCTTTCATCCATCCATCATGCTGTAGTCAGATTTACCTCTCCATTCAGGCCATCTCTTTGTGTAAAACCTTTCAATATCTTAAAGATGTAATAGTTGCATTTTTCTGTATTCCCCCTACTAAGTACAGTGAAAAGCCCTGGGCAATATGTATAAAATAAACGTACAAAGATGCTCAAAGGTGAAGAGAAGAAGGCAGATCAGCTAGGGACCTTGACATGCAAAGAATGACAAGGTGGTGACTTCTCCGAGTTTTCTTTCTGCTTCATATATACAAGTCTGATTATGGAGAAGCTGGTAACTAGGAAACACTAATGGGATGCAGACAGAAAAAAAAGCCCTAACAAAAGCCTGTTCTCTCTAATCAAAACCCAGGAAAGGGACGGGTTAGCAAGAGAGAAAGCTTTTAGAAAATAACTGCTTTACTGCAGCCAAACACCACATTTAAAACCATGGCTCCAATCCCAAATCATGCCAGCAGAAGCCACATGGGGATCTAAGACTTCCACCCACACCATGCTGTCATGAGGTGCCCGAAATCCACACATCCCCACCACTGCTGGAACAGTGTCAGAGGAGGCTTAGTGGAGAGACAGAGAGACAGGATTTTTTTTTTTTTAATTGAGACAGGGTCTCTCTCTGCTACCCAGGCTGCTGGAGTGCAGTGGTGGGATCACGGCTCACTGCAACCTCTACCTCCAGGGCTCAAGTCATCCTCCCACCTCAGCCTCCCGAGTAGCTGGGACTACAGATGCACACCACCACACCAGGTTAATTTTTGTATTTTTTGTAGAGATGAGGTTTTGCCATGTTGCCCAGGCTGGTCTCTCAAACTCCTGGGCTCAAGCAATCTGCTCGCCTCAGCCTCCCAAAGTATTGGGATTACAGGCGTGAGCCACTTCGCCCAGCCAAGAGTCGGGTCTCTCCCCATCACTCAGTGATAACAATGCGAACTTCCTTTCCTCTCCACAAAGTGTCAGTGGAGGTCATGTGAGGAGCAGTAATGAAACACACTACTCCTCCCACACAGGGACTTTTCAGTGGAAGCCTAGAGGACAGATAGAAATTCCACCTCTGCCCAGCAGTAGTGAAAAGGCCCCCTTGGGTATTGTAGAAGGTTAAATGGGGAAACTAGACTTCTACCTCCACCTGTCAGTAAAGATGATGTACTCCCTCCCTTCTGCCTCCAGAGCAGTGTAAAAAAATAAAAAACCAGTTAAACACAAGATTTAGAAAAGATCCATAGTCTCATCATAATAGTCAAACTACGTAAGTTTAAATAAAAAAAAATCACTCTGCATACCAGGAACTAGAAAGGTCTCAAACAGAATGAAAAGAGATAATCAATAGCTGCCAATACAGAGATAAAAAAGATGTTAGATATATATGACAATGATTTTAAAGCAACTATCATAAGATGCTTCAATGAGCAATCACAAATATGCTCGAAACCAGTGAAAAAATAGAATTTCAGTAAAGAAACATAAAATGTAGAGAAGAACCAGATCGAAATTCTAGAACTGGAAAATAAAACAACAACAACAACAACAACAACAACAAAACACTGAAAGGATGAGCTCAGCAGAAGAATGGAGAGGGCAAAAGGATCAGTGAGTTTGAAGATAGGACAATAGAAATTATCTAATCTGAACAGCAATAAAAATACAAAATAAATCAGGCACAGAAACATGAATACCACACACTCACACATATGTGGAGGCTTGAAAAGTTGGTCTCATAGACAGAGAGATTAGAACAGTGGTTACTAGAGACTGGGAAGGTGTGGAGAGGATAGCCAGAGGTGAGGTGGGTTAATGGATACAAAATTACAGCTAGATGGAAGGAATAAGTTCTAGCATTCTATAACACTGCAGGGTAATTATAATTAACAATTTATTGGATATTTTCAAATAGCTAGAAGAGCAAATTTTGAATGTTCCTGACACCAGTTACCCTGATTTTATCATTGTACATTGTATACATGTATGAGAATATCATGCTGTACCCCATAAATATGTACAATTATTATGTGTCAGTTAAAAATAATAATATAAGAAAAAATAGACTAAAAAATGAATAGACTGAGGGATCTGTGGAATTATAACAAAAGATCTAACATTCTTCTCCTTCTTTTCTCCTTCTCCTTCTCCTTTTACTTCTTCTTTTGAGATGGGGTATCACTCTGTCGCCCAGGCTGGAGTGCAGTGGCACAATCTTGGCTCACTGCAACCTATTCCTCCCGGGCTCAAGATATCCTCCAACCTCAGCCTCCTAAGTGGCTGGAACTACAGGCGCGTGCCACCACGCCAGGCTAATTTTTGTATTTTTTATAGAGACGGATTCACTATGTTGCCCAGGCTGGCCTTGACCTCCTGGGCTCAAGTAGGCCACCTGCCTTGGTTTCCCAAACTGCTGAGATTACAGGTGTGAGCTGCTGCACCTGGCCAATCTAACATTCTTATAATCAGAGTTCTGGAAGTAGAGGAGAAGGAGGGCGGGGACAAAAAAGTACTCAAAACAATAATAGCTGAAAATTTCCTAAATTTGGCAGCCATGAATCTACAGATTTAAGAAGCTGGGCAAACCTCAAACAGGATAAACACAAAGAAAGCCATACAAAGACACATCATATTCAAACTTCTGAAAACTAATGGCAAAAAATCTTGAAAGGAGCTAAAGAAAAACAACATATTACAGGGAAACAATAATTTCAATAGCAGCAGATTTCTCATCAGAAACCATAAAGGCCAAAGGGAAGTAGTATATTTTTTGATTGTTGAAAGATAATAATGCCAAATGAGAATCCTATATCCAGTGAAAATATCCTTAATGAATTAAGAGGAAAATTAACATATTCTTGGGTGAAGGAAATCTAAGAAAATTTGTCACCAGCAGAGCTATCCTAAAACAATGGCTAAAGGAAGTTCTCTAAACTAAAAGGAAACAATAAAAGAAAAGGAATCTGGGAACACTAGGAAGAAAGAGAACATGGTAAGCAAAATATATGGATAAACACAATAGGCTTTTCTCCTCTTGAGTCCTCTAAGTTAAGTCTGATGGTTGAAGCAGAAATTATGACATTGATTGGTTACAAATGTATGTTGGGGAACTATTTAAGACAATTAATTATAAAAGTAGAAGGGTAAACAAATGTAAAGAGAGGTAAGATTTCTACACTTAACTCAAATTCTTAAATAACAGCAATAGACTGTGACAAATTATGTATATGTAATGTAATGCCTAGAACCTCTTTAAAAGCTATGGAAAGAGATAATATTCAAAATTGCTAGAGGTAAATCAAAATGATATTAAAAAAATCTAAGTACCCTCAGGAAAGTAGAATAGGAAAACAGGAACACAAAAAACAGAGAGTACAAACAAAGATAATGACAATAATACTTTTTAAAATACCAAACTTAAGTTCCAATATATCAATATTTGCATCGAATGTAAGTGATCTAAACACACCAATTAAAGATAGAGATTGGTGAAATGGATACAAAAATATGACCTAAACTATATGTTGTCTACAAGACACGTACTTTAAACAAGGATATAGGCAAATTGAAGGTAAAAGGATGGAGAATACATATCAGGAAAATATTAAACAAAATATGGTAGATTGGGTATATTCATATTAGATATTAGAGCAAAGAAAATTACCAGAGATAGAGAAGAATGTTATAAAAAGGGCAAGTTCACCAAGAAGATATAGCAATTCTAAATGCACCAAACAAGAGAATTGTAAAGTATGTGAAACAAAAACTGATATACTCGAGAAACAGAGAATTCCACAATGATTGTTGGAGACTTCAATATCCTTCTCTCAGCAATTGATAGAACAACTATGCACACACACAAAAATCACCAAGAATATAAAAGAACTCAATGACACCATCAACCAAGAGGATCTAATCAAAATTTATAAAACCACTTCACCAAACAAAAACAGAATATACATTTCTTACAAGTGCCCACTGAACATATACCAAGATACACTATACCCAAAGCCATAATATAAATTTCAACAAATTCTGAAAAAATTGAAATCACACAAGTAGTTCTCCAACCAAAATAAAATCAAAATAGAAATCAACAACAGAAAAATAATAGGAAAATCACCAAACACTTGAAAACTAAACAACACACTTTATTTTTTCTTTTTATTATTTTTAAATCTTTTAGTTTAGCTTTAGGGGTACATGTGCAGGTTTGTTGTATAGGTAAATTGAGTCTTGCAGGGGTTTAATGTACAGATTATTTCATCACCTAGGTAATAAGCATAGTATCTGATAGGTAGTTTTTTTGATACTCACCCTCCTCCCATGCTCCACCCTCAAGTAGGCCCTGGTGTCTATTGTACTCTTTTTTTGTGTCCATGTATACTCAGTGTTTAGCTCCCACTTATAAGTGAGAACATGCAGTATTTGGTTTTCTGTTCTGCATTAGTTTGCTTAGCATAATGGCCTCCAGCTCTATCCATGTTGCTGCAAAATACATGATCTCATTCTTTTTTATGGCTGCATAGTATTCCATGGTGTACATGTATATTTTCTTTATCCATTCTACCATTGCTGGGTATTTAGGATGATTCCATATCTTTGCTATTATGAATAGTGCTGTGATGAACATATGCAAACATATGACTTTATAGTAGAACAATTCATATTCCTTTGGGTATACACCCAGTGGATTGCTGGGTAAAATGTTAGCTCTGCTCTAAGTTCTTTGAGTAATCTCCAAACTGCCTTCCACAGTGGCTGAAGTAATGTACATTCCCACCAGCAGCATATAAGTGTTCCTTTCTCTGCAACTTTGCCAGCATCTGTTATTTTTTTTTTTTTACTTTTTAATAATAGCCATACTAACTGGTATAAGATGGTATGTCATTGTGGTTTTCAGTTGTATTTCTCTAATGATTAGTGATGCTGAGTGTATTTTCATATGCTTACTGGCCATGTATATATCTTCCTTTGAAAACTGCTTACGTCCTTTGTCCACTTTGTTATAGGGTTGTTTGCTTTTTGGTTGTAAATTTGTTTAAGTTCCTTATAGATTCTGGAGATTAGCTGTTTGTTAGGTGCATAGGTTGCAAATATTTTCTCACATTCTGTAGGTTGTTTGTTGACTTTGTTAGTTTCTTTTGCTTCGCAGATGCTCTTTAGTTTAATTAGTTCCCATTTGTCAATTTTCGTTTCTGTTATAATTGCCTTTGGCATCTTTGTCATGAAATTTTTGTCAGGGCCTATGTCCATAATGGTATCTTCTAGGTTTCCTTCAAGGGTTTTTTATAGCTTTAGGTTTTATGCTTAAGTCTTCAATCCATCTTGAGTTGATTTTTGTGTATGATAAAAGGAAGGGGTCCAGTTTCAGTCTTCTGCATATGGCTAGCCAGTTATCCCAGCAATATTTACTGAAGAGGGGATCCTTTCCCCATTGCTTGTTTTTGTCAACTTCATAAAAAAACCAGATAGTTGTAGGTGAGCAGCTTTATTTCTGGGCTCTCTATTCTGTTCCATTGGTCCATGTGTCTGTTTTTGTACCAGTACCATGCTGTTTTGGTTACCATAGCCTTGTAGTGTAGTTTGAAGTGGGGTAATGTGATACCTGCAGCTTTGTTTTTTTTGCTCAGGATTGCTTGGCTATTTGGGCTCTGTATTTTCACACTACTATAAAGAATATCTGAGACTGGGTATTTTATAAAGAAAAAAGGTTTATTTAACTCACAGTTCCACATGCCTGAGGAGGCCTCAGGAATCTTACAATCATGGCAGAAGATGAAAGGGAAAGCAAGGACCTTCTTCACATGGCAGAGGGAGAGCAAGTGAAGCAGAAGTGCCACATTTTTAAACCATCAGATCTTGTAAGAACTCACTCTCACAAGAACAGCATGGGGGACACTGCCCCCATAATCTAGTTCCCTCTCTCGACACCTGGGGATTAAAATTTGAGATGAGATTTGGGTGTGTACAGAGAGTCAAACTATATCAGGCTATTTTTTGGTTTCGTATGAATTTTAGAACAGTTTTTCTAATTCTGTGAAGAATGTCACTGGTAGTTTGATAGGAATAGCATTGAATCTGTAAATTGCTTTGGGCAGTATTGTCATTTTAAAAATATCAGTTCTTCATATGCATGAGTATGGGATGTATTTCTATTTGTTTTTGTCATCTATGATTTTGTTCAGCAGTGTTTTGTAATTCTTGTAGAGATCTTCCACCCCCCTGGTTAGCTGTATTCCTAGGTATTTTACTTATTTATTTTGAACACAGTTTAAATAATCCACGAGTTAAGGAGGAAGTCTTAAAGGAAATAAAAATATAATTGCACCAATGAAAATGAAAATGCAACATATCAAAATTTGTAGGAAGCAGCTAAAGCAGTGCTGAGAGTGAAATTTATGGAATGAAACACAGATATAAGAAAGGAGGAAAAGTCTGAAATCAATTCTATAGGCTCATATTTCAAGAATCTAGAAAAAGAGGAGCAATAAACTCAGTGTAAGCACCAGGAAGAAAACAAAAAAGATAAAAACACAGATTAGTAAAGTTGGAATCAGAAAACAGTAGAAAGCTGGGTGCAGTGGCTAGAGCCTGTAATTCGAGTACTTTGGGAAGCCAAGGCAGGAGGATCGCATAAGCCCAGGATTTCGAGACCAGCCTGGGCAGCATAGCGAAACTCCATCTCTACAAAAAATAAAAAAAAAAAACCCAGGCATGATGGCACGTGCTTGTTGTTCCAGCTACTTAGAACGCTGAGGAGGGAGAATCCCTCAAGTTGAGGAGGTTGTGCTGCAGTGAGCTATGATCGTGCTACTGCACTCCAGCCTGGGTGACAGAGTGAGACCCTGTAAAAAAAAAAAAAAAAAGAAAGAAAGAAAGGAAATAACAGAAAAAAATCAACAAATCAATGAGACAAAGAACTGGTTCTTTGTAAAGAACCGTCTTCTACCAAAGATGACAAACAAATAAGAGAAAAGATACAGATTACCAATTGCAGGAAGTAAACAGTCACTTATCACTAAAAATCCTCAGACATCAAAATAAGGGATAACTTATGAACAACTCCATACTAATATATTTAACAAGTTAGATGAAATGGACCAATTCCTCAAAATAACCTCGCAAGCTATTCTAATTCATCCAATATGAAATCACTCATTTGAATAGCCCTATAATTATTAAAATAATTGATTTTATAATTTAAAAATTAAATTCCCAAACAAGAAATCTGCACACCCAGATAGTTTCACTGGAGAACTCTGCCAAAGTTTAAAGAAATATTTACATCAAATTTCCACATTCTTTTCCAGAAAATAGAAGAGTAGGGAACACTTTTATATTAATTTTATGAATCTAATATTACTCTAATACCATAAATCACATAAAGAGAGTAAGAAACCCTACATACCAATAGATGCAAACATCGTTAGCAAAATATTAACAAAGAGAATTCAGTAGAATATAAAAGAATTATACACCATGACCAAGTGCAGTTTATTTCAAGAATACAAGGCTGGTTCAATATTTAAAATTCTATCAATGTTATGTCTATTCATCATATTAACAAGTGAAAGAAAAAAAAGATATGACCTCATCAATCGATGCAGAAAAGATATTTGATGAAATTCAACCCTAATTTATGATTTTTAAAACTCACAAAAAACAGAATTTGAAAGGAATTTCCTCAACTCAGTAAAAAAACTATGAAAAATGAACCATTAACATTATACTTAACGGTGAAAGACTGAATCCTCTCACCTTAAAACTGGGAAAAAGGCAAGGATGCCTATTCTCACCATCCTTATTCAACATAGTTCTGGAAATTCCTGCTAGTGCAATACAGCTAGAAAAGAAAAGAAAAGACATGCAGATCAGAAAGGAAGAAATAAAACTATTCTTATTCGAAGGTATGATTATCTAAGTAGAAAATTACAAGGAAACTATAAAATGACAATAAAACAACAACGAATGAACAAATTTCTAGAACAAATAAGTGATTTCAGCATCAAAATGTGGACATTTAAGATTAAAAATTTAATACCATTTGTAATCATTCAAAAAGTGAAATACATAGGCATAAACTTAACAAAATACAGAAAGGAATGTACATAATGTCAACAAAAGAAATAAAATAAGATGTAAATAAATAGAGATGCATATATGTTCATGGATTGGAAAAGTTAACATAGAAAAGATGTCAGTTTTTTCCAAACTGATTTAACACAATTCCTATCAAAATCCCAGCAAGATTTTTTTGTAGATATACACAAGAATATTATAAAATCTACATGGAAAGGGAAAGGAATTACAATAGCTTAAACAATATTTTAAAAGAAGAGAAAAGGTAGAGGAACCAGTCTACCAATTTCAAAACTTATATACCTACAGTAACCATGACTGTGTGGTCTTAGCCAAGGTTAAGACACAGAGATCAACAAAATAGAACAGGCAATCCAGAAACAGAACCACACATATATACCCAATTGATTTTTGATAAAGATGCAAAAGGAATTCAATAGAGGAAAGATAGTCTTTTCACGAAAGGATTCTGGAGAATTTGGGGACATCCATGTGCAACAAAATGAACTTTAACATAAGTCCCTCACCTTATTAAAATACTAACTGAAGATGGATAATGGACATAAACATAAAATATAAAACTAAAACCCTTATTATTAAAAAATAGAAAATCACCAAGATCAAGAGATAAATACAGACTTTCTAGACTTGACTTGAAAAGCAAGAGCTATGAAAGGAAAAATTGATAAATAGAACTACATCAAAATTTAAAATTTTGCTTTTTGAAAGAGTCTGTTAAGAGGATGAAAAAAGAAACTATAAAATGGGAGAAAATATTCCTAAGCTAAATATCCAACATAAAGCAGTTCCAAAAGGTTACATACCGTTTGATTTCATTTATATAAAAAACTAAAAAGACAAAATTGTAGAAATGGAGAATATATTAGTGGTGGCTAGGGTTTAAGGAGATGGGGAGAAAGAGGGATGTGGAGGCGGCTATAAAAGGGCAAAATGGGGGATCCATGTGGTGATGAAAGGTTCTTTATCTTTACTCTATCAAGGTCAATATCTTGATTGTGGTAATGTATTAAAGTTTTGTAAGATTTTACCTTTGGGGAAACTGGGTAAAAGGCATAGAAGGTCTCTCTGTATTATCTCTTATAACTGTATGTGAGCCTACATTTATATCAAAATAGAAATTAAATTTTAAAATACTATTTTTTTTAAGTTCACTGTTTTTTCCCTTTTGCTCCTAAGGGAAAGACTAATACAGTAGCCTGCCCTATAATGTCCTGCATTTTCTGACCCCTGCCTACTTGTCTAGCTTCATCATTTGCCATTTCCTCTCTCTCACTCAGTCACACTGAATGTGTTTTTTCAGTTCCAGGAGTTCAACATGGTTTTCCCCTGTCCAGGACTATTTATCAAGTTCTTCTTTCTACTTGGATAATTTCTCCCTCCCCTTCTTAACTTGTTTGACTCCCATTCATCTTGTAGGTTTCAGGCTAGATGTCACTCTTGTTGGAAGATTTTAATTACTCAACACATCCCAAATCTGGGTTAGCTGTCCCTCCTCTAATTCCCAACAGCATGCTGTGCTTGCCACTACCATACTACTCACTGTACTCTTTTGTAAATATCAACTTGTCAGACTCAGGCTCAGTCTTTTTCATTGGACCACAATCTTCATGAGAGCAAGAATTATGTCTATATTGTTAATCACTGCATACCTTGCACCTAGCACAGCACATGGCACATAGTGGGGTGCTCAACAAATCTTTTATTTGAATGAATGAATGAATAAATGAATGATGAATGAATGAAGCAAGCCTCAGTCCCAAATTACTAGTACTAAAACATGGTCCATCCTAAACACTCTGTTGCTGTAGCCAAAACTCCCTTCCATCTTTCCTCTTCCTCCTCTGCTCACATACATCTGTCAAAACATCCTATGGCTCTAGCTTAATTTTCTCACTATCTCTATTACTATCACCATATGCCAAACCACCACTGTCTCTTTACTGAACTACTGTAAGAACTTCTGGGCTGGTCTTACTCTTTACCATCCTAACCCATTGCCATAGCCAGGCTCTATGTGATCTTTCCTCAGAAAATTTACACATCTTCTCTGTGCAAGGCAGAAAGATTGGAATACACACACACACACACACACACACACACACAATAAATACACATATTTATGTATAGATAGATAGTTTTTTTTTAACACAAGGGACTTAAAACCCTATATATATCATGGAAGCTAAACTTGAGTCTCTTAAAAAGAGAATGAAAATTAATTAGGTCTGTAAATTCAAGTTGCATGAAATTCAAAATGTATAAAACATATAGAGTCCAAATTAGTTTTCATTATACAGGGTCTAAAATCCCTCACTGAAAAAAGATAAATATTCTAACAGTTGAGCTAACACAATCATACTTTGGGGAAAATCTGATTGATTAATATAATACTACATTCTAGGGATCCAGAAGGTTTACAAGTTAAGCAAGTTTAGGCCAGCATATTATGGTGGGCCTCTAGATCTTTTAAAATCCTTAATTCAGGAGACACCAAGAGAGGTGATGTCAACAAGAAGGCGGAACAGAAATTTCCAATGCTTATCCACTTACAGAAACATCAATTCAAATAACCATCCACGCACGAAAATACCATCACAAGAGCTAAGGAATCCAAGTGAGAGATTGCTGCACCTCGGTGGAGCACAAAAATAATAAAAGATGTATCGAATAGGCTAGAAAAGATAGTTTCATTTTACTTGCATTGCCTTTCTCCCAAGCCCACACAGCAATATGCAGTGCAAGATACTCTGTGTGTTAGCGAAGCAGAGTGAAGTGTGCACCAGATTTTACTGCAGATCCCAGCACCAGACCCACCCCAGTGAACTCTGGTGCCAGGCCAGCCCCCATGGACTCAGGCTGCAGGCCTGAATCTATGAACCCCAGTGATTGGACCCAAGTTCTAGGCCCACCCCAGTGGCCCCAAGCTCCACACCAGCCCCTGCGGACCCAGGCACAAGATCAGACCACCTGAGGACCCTATCAGACAGCCCACCGAGAATCTCTGGATGGGCTTTCCCTGTCAACATTAGTCTGTATAACTGGATGAGGTGCCTACTTCAAATGAGCAGACACCAAATGCAAGGCTACAAGGATCATAAATTACTTTCTCATCTGTGTTCTTTGAGAAAATTCGGACTCTAGTAACTCTTGTCAGGCCTGTCTCAATCCAGGGCATAATAGCAGCAACACCAATGCCAAGGCTTTGTAGAAAACTGGGACCAAAAAGGATTTAGGAATACACAATATGGAAAGGATAGTCTCTTCAATAAATGGTGCTGGGAAACTGGATATCCACATGCAGGGGACGAAATTAGACCCTTATATCATACCATACACAAAAGTCAACTCAAAATGGATTAAATACTTATATGTTAGACCTGACACTGTAAATCTACTAGAAGAAAACAAAGGGGGAAAGCTCAATGACATTGGTCTGGGCAATGATTTTTTGGATATAACCCCAAAAGCACAGACAACAAAAGCAAAAACAGACAAATGGGATTACATCAAACTAAAGAGCTTCTACACAGCAAAGAAAACAATCAATGGAGAGAAGAGACAACCCAAGAAATGGGAGAAAATATTTGCAAATTGTACATTTGTTGAGAGGCTAACATCCAAAATATATAAGGAATTCAAATAACTCAAGAGCAAGAAAACCAACAACCCAATTTTTAAAATGGGCAAAGGACTTGAACAGACATTTCTCAAAAGAAGACATATAAATTCTTAGCATCACTAATCATCAGGGAAATGCAAATCAAGATCATAATAAGATATTATCTCTCACCTGTTAGAGTGGGAAAAAATCAAGATAGCAAGCGTTGACAGATATGTGGAGAAAAGGGAACCTTTGTATACTGTTGGCAGGAATGTAAATTGGTACAGCCATTATGGAAAACAGTATGGAGGTTTCTCAAAAACCTAAAAGTAAAATTACAATGTTATCCAGCAATCCCACTTCTGGGTATATGTCCAAAGGAAATGAAATCAGTATGTCAAAGAGATACCTGCACTCCCAAGTTTATTGCAATACTATTCACAATAGCCAAGATATGGAATCAACTTAAGAGTCTATCAATGGATGGATTGATAAAGAAAACATGGTATACATGTACAATGAAATAGCCTTCAGCTTCAATAAAGGATAAAGTTCTGTTATTTGCGACAAGATGGATGAACCTGGTGGATATTATGCTAAGCGAAATAATCCAGGCAAAAAAGGACAAATATTGTATGATCTCAGTTACATGTGGAATCTAAAATAGTAAAACTCATAGAAGCAGAAAGTAGAACGAAGGTTGCTAAAGGATAGAAGATATGGGAAATGGGGAGATGTTGGTCAAAATTTACAAAGTTTAAGTTTTGTGAGATAAATAAGTTCTGTAGATCTAATGTACAACATGGTGGCTATAATTAATAATACTGTGCTGCATGCTTGAAATATGTTCAGGGTATATCTTAAATATTCTCACAACTAATAAAAGGTAACTATGGGAAGTTATGGGCATATTAATTAGTTTGACCATAATAATCATTTCACAATGTCTATGTATATAAAAACATGGCATTGCACACCTTGTGTACAATTTTTATTGGTCAATTATAGCTCAATGAAGCTGGAAAAAATAAAATTATTAATTCAGGTCCTCATATCACTACTTTAAACACTTAACTATCTCCCAGAGGAGAGAATAAATGAAAAATTGCCCACATGGAGAGGACATGAACAGATAGATGCTTCTCAAAAGAAGACATTCATGAGGCCAACAAACATGAAAGAAAAAAAGCTCAACATCACTGATCATTAGAAAAATGCAAATCAAAACCACAATGAGATATCATCTCACACTAGTCAGAATGGCAATTATTAAAAAGTCAAGAAACAACAGATGCTGGTGAGGTTGCGGAGAAATAGAAATGCCTGTACACTGCTGTTCAGAATGTAAATTAGTTCAAACATTGTGGAAGACAGTGTGGTGATTCCTCAAAGACCCAGAAGCAGAAATACCATCTGACCCAGCAATCTCATTACTGGGTATACACCCAAAGGAATATAAATCATTCTGTTATAAAGACACATGTATGCATATGTTCATTGCAGCACTGTTCACAATAGCAAAGACATGGAATCAATCCAAATGGCCATCAATGATAGACTGGATAAAGAAAATGTGGTACATATACACCATGGAATACTATGCAGTCATAAAAAGGAATGAGATCATGTCCTTTACAGGAACATGGATGGGGTTGGGAGCCATTATCCTAAGGAAACTAATGCAGGAACAGAAAACCAAACACCACATGTTCTCATTTATAAGTGGGAACTGAACAAGGAGAACACATGGACATGGTGGGGGTGGGGATCAACACACACTGGGGCCTGTCGGGGGTGGGATGTGGGGTGGGAGAGCATAAGGAAACATAGCTAATGGATGTGGGGCTTAATACCTAGGTGATGGGTTGATCTGTGCAGCAAACCACCATGGCACAAGTTTACCTATGTAACAAACCTGCACACCCTGCACATGAACCCTGGAACTTGAAATAAAAGTTGAAGAAAAGAAAAATTGCCCACATGGAAAAAAAATTCTCTTAGATCAGATCTTGTTTCCCCAGGGTCATTGCTGAAGTAACAATTCTTGGAAATTCTTATCAAATACATTGACACGAAAATGAACATTACTTTTCGTTAGCCAAATATAACAACTGTCTACTTTTCCATTAGAATTGTATTCTTCTTCTCTCTGCCTCCCACCCGCGCCCTAACACAAATCCCTATTTTTTTAGGCAACTCAATTGCAAATCAGGGACATGTTCCTTTGTGTTCCTAAAGTGGAAACACTACTTTGAGACTGGGGTTATAAATATTTAAATCACCACAAGATTTTCCATAGTTGCATTCGAATTGTGGATTCTTTTTAATCTGGTTAAATATTTTGGGTCAGTCAGTAAACTATACATTTTTGGCAAAGGTGAATATATTTAAAATTTCTACATATACTCAAATAGTCCTTTCCTTAATTTATTTTTCTGTGGCTGGGATCAAGGCAACAATATCTTTACCACTGCAAGCAGAAATATTATTTTAATATTTGTACAGAGAAAGGAAAACTGCATGTCATGAATTGGGCATCTATATTATCATCATGGATGTTAGAAAATGAATTCCCTTTGGTGGTTTTCTGACACCAGTGTCTAACGGTAGCTTTATTATAAGCGATCTCTGTGTAAATAAAGGAAAAACATATTTAAACAAGTAGAAATAAATGTGCATGATTCACCAGCACAGTTAACTCAAGATTTTCCAGACTTACAACCACAACTGATAGGAAGATTTATCACCACAGCTGCCTGTGTTAAACTTCTTTTCCTTGCAGTTGAAGGAATCAAATTTCTTCTTTGGGATTAGTCATTTGTGGGGGTGTCACCAACTGCAAAATGCTTCTGTTTTGAATGAGGTGCACTTCTCTGTTGCTGTGCTTCAGCCCTAATTTTTCACCCCTTTTTGGGTCTTTCTCTTTTACATACAGACAAATTTTAATGACTTACACAGTCAAGTTTTCTTTAGTTGTTATTCAAACTTAAAACTCCAGGTTGCCTAGTTTGATGGTAATGTGGTTACTTTTCAAGGAAGGATAGGATGAAATGACATTTTGACCTATGTTCACAAAGATGAAATCTGGGCAAAAGAGAAATTATCCATGGAGTGTGAAAACGGGAAGGGAGCAAACATTTCTTGGGTGGCTATAAATGTGTCAAGCACTGTGCTAGGCTCTCTGTTGAAATTATCTCATCTTGGAGCAGTCCTGCAAGAGGCTAAGGTGATATTCCTGCTTCACATCTGAGAAAATTGGCTTTCTATGATTGTGTAGCTTATTAGAAGCTGAGCAGATAAAAGAACCCAGACTCAGTCAAGTGCAGCAGCTCACACCTATATTCTCAGTACTTTAGCAGGCCAAGGTGGGAGGATCGTTTGAGCCCAGGAGTTTGAGACCAGCCCGGGCAAAATGGTGAGACCCTCCTCTCTACAAAAAAACATTAACATTAGCCAGGCATGGTGGCATGGCCTGTAGTCCTATCTACTTGGGAGATGAGAGGTTCACTTGAGCCTGGGAAGTCAAGGCTGTAGTGAGCTGTGATCACGTCACTGCACTCCACCCTGGACAACAGAGGGAGATCCTGTCTCAAAAAACAAAAAAAACAAAACAAAACCCAAAACAACAACGACAACAAAAACTCAGACACAAATAACTCTAAATCTCTTATGTGTTTTTTTCTCCATTTGACTATATAGCCTCTAGCGTCCTGGAATACAGTTAAACAATACATTTTGTTATGAATATACAAGTTAGAGAGATTTTAAAGTAACAGCTTTACTAGGAAATAATTCACATACCATACAATTCACCCTTCAAAATTGTACAATTTGATGGCTTTTTGTATTTTCACAGTTGTGCAACTATTACCACAGTAAATTTTAGATTTTCATCACCTCAAAAAGAAGCCCTGTACACTTTAGCTATTATCTGCATATCACCACATCCCCCCCAGCCCTCAGATACCACTAATCTAATTACTGTCCCTATAGATTTGCCTCTTATATGGACAATTCACATAAATGAAATCATACAATATGCATCTTTCATGGCTGGCCTCTTAGCATGTTTTCAAAGTTCATCTATTGCTACTCTATGGCATATATTAGTACTTCATTCTTTTCTATGGCTGAATAACATTTCATTGTATGTATATATCACATTTTATTTATCTACCACTTATAAAGATTTGATGTTATGTTTGAAAAAGAAAATTCTAAAGCTGAAAGAGTCCTCAATGGTTCACCTATTATTTTATCTACCTCAATCATGCAACACTTATTGGGTTTGTCATACTTTTTTCTAAGGGCTCCAGGGAACATGCATCCTGTAACTCGACTAGTATTACTTCATAATTTCTGGTAACCTTTGACTTTGTGGAACCATTTTGATTAATCAGATTTTGTTTGGGCCTATATGGAGGTGGAGGACCTACACCTGTTAAGTATCTGTCAATTGAAGAACAATGACAGAACTATCGAGCAACGAGTGAGATTTCAGTAAATCCACTAGATGTTGGCTTTACTTCATGCCACTTTTACTAGTTTGGTTTTCATCGAATTGCCTGGTTGTTTTAGCATCATATAGTCTAATTTAGCATGTTAGGTTGTATCTAAAATGACAGCTGGAACAACCAGTTAAAAAGCAAAATAAATTTACGGCCATTCACATGGCATCATAACTGTTTGAATTTAAATTTATCAAAAAAGTACAAAATGTCCAGCCAATTTGCTTAAAAACTGGCAAAAACTATTTATGAGGAGATATAGCATAAATGCAAAAATAAACCACTACTTCTCTCTGTCAAAGCTTCAGTCAATCACCCAGTTACATTATGTATGAGAGTAATAGGACTATTTAATTATAAGTTTGACTATTGACCAGAAATGGACCAGAATCATTGACGTAATATAACCTAATATAAGGACCTTTCTTCAGGATCCAGTAGGCTACACAAATTTATCAGCGTTCCTTTGCCTTTATAGGTCCTAAATAAAAAGAGAAGAAGGCTCATATTTAAGCAGTTGTACAAATGTACAGTAGAGTCTAATACATTTGTACAAACTCTACAAAGTCGTGGCTAGAGTTGAACAAGAATTTCTTTAGCATTTATCTTGATTAATTATAGAATATAAGCATTTTGGGAACCACTTTAAGCTCTAAAAACACAAGTGTGTTCAAAAATAAGTATACAGAGAGAGTAATACTAACTAGAACCACCATAGCAGCTCCTTGGGAGAGGTTCTTTTTTAGGGTAACAACAGCAATTTTTTTGTGACCTACACTTTGTTGGTACTTGTCACACAAGAGGAATGGAATTAATACACAAGATAGGGTTTATGCAACTATCATCTAAGAATTCCTCCTCAGATCTCATTTTACAGGCAAACACCCTCTTTGAACTAATGTGCAACAGACCCTCAAATTCCATGTTAAGGTGAATCCATCTCATGATAAAAATTCTCTTTCACATGGAAAATGCTTTATCATTTTAGAAGTATTATTGCATAAATTATTATTCTTTATACTCATAATTTCTTCTTTTAAAACATTTTATGTATTATAATAAATGTTTTTTCAACATCATTTCTACAAGTATTAGATTTCCATCACATCAATTTCTCATAAAAAGGATAAACTGGAAAAAGAATAAATTATTTTTCTTTCCCATCTCCTGTTTCATTGCTTTGTCTTCCATGGTGTACTTTAACAACCCATCTGGCAATTTTTACTCCCAATCCTAACACACATTTTTGAGCTTAGCATTTGTGTTCTCCCTGAAAATCATGGCCAAGATTGTGATTCTTTTTCTCCTTTTTCCCCATGAGACCCCATATACATTATGTAACTTATCTAATCCTTCTCATTGCCGTCTTGGCCAACTAGTTCCCAAAGACTTCTAACACAGCACGTTTATAGGGTACCTGTAACTAGGTCTCTTCCTCTTCTGTCCTATCCTTCTTTCTCCTACACTAATCCAGTGTTTTCTTGAGTCGATGCTGTCTCTCTTGATCAAAACTTTTCAGTCCTTATCTTGAGTCCCCTTTGTAGATTTTCATGCCTTTCTCAGCTCTACTTTGCAAAATCTCCTCTCTTTGGGTTTTGGGCATAGAGGGGGAAGCATGAAGAATAATTCCCAGGTGATAAAGATAAGGAGAGTGATGCCATAATGAGGCAAGGAATACTTACTCAAATATGTTCTGATTTAGCCAACATTTTTGCCTGGAGTTCTGGAGAGAGGCCTAAGCTGCTCATATAAATTTGGAAGGAAAGAGAAGAAGATGGAACCACAGAATCTTGGTAAACATCAACATTTAAGGGACAGGCAGAGGACCTACTTCAGAAAGCAGTATGAATAAAGGTGGTTAGAGACATAGGAGGAAAGATTTTGCCTTTTCAGTAAGGCTTTTCCTAATGACTTATTTAAAATTTGTAACTCTCTCCCTGGCATTCTTGTCATTGGTGATTTGGAAAGATGGTTTCAAAGATGTATGGGGTAAAATGTGAGATTTCTGTGAGGTGTGAATCAAATACTGGCGAAGAAGAACAAATAGCTAACGTAGTTCTCTTGGGTATAAAACAGAAGAAGTTACAGGATCTGTTAGACGGCAATATGGGAGACTTTTAAAGATAGGAGAGAATGGAGAAATTTATGGGGTAGGGACCAAAAATCAATAGATTCAAAGCTTATTCAGAATATAGTTAATTGATGGAGAAAGTCACTGAACAGAGGAGTTGCAACCCAGAATATCTATCTATCTATCTATCTATCTATCTATCTATCTATCTATCATCTATCTATCTATTGAGAGAGTTGGATTTTCATTGAGTAGCTGAAAGGTGCCTTCTTCAATTGAAAAAAGTGGGTAGAAAAGATATAGTTTGGCACAAAAATTTTTTGGTAATGGCAATAGAAAGACTAGAAACCTCTGCTCCAAGGTCTCGATTTTTTGTGAAAATGGAGTATGCGATGTAGGGGGTTTGAAAAGACTGATGAAAGTTTGAAATACATTTTGAGAAAATGGAGGAAAGTTGTTGACAAGGCTAGACCTGCAGTGATACCCAAACTTGAGCTTACATCATAATTGTATGAAGGGCTCATTAAAACACAGAATAGAAAGGACAGGATGCATTGAGAGACATTCTACAAAATAACTGGTCTGTACTCTTCAAAAGTGTTGAAGTCACAAAACTCCAAGAATGACAGACGAACTGTTCCAGACAAAGGAGACCGAAGAGGCACAACGACGTAATGCAAAGCCTGACCCAGGATTTTCTTCTGCTATAAATAACATTATGGGAACAATTGGTGAAATCTGCATAAAATCTGTGGGTTTGATAACAGTATTGAAATGGTGTTCATGTCCTGGTCTTCATAATTGTATTGGTTACATAAGAGAATGTCCTTGTTTTTAGGAAATACACACCAAAGTATTTAATAATGTAAAAAAAAAAAAAACACAGAATACTGAGTCCTACCTCCAGAGTTTTTGATTCAACAGGTCTCGGTGGGGCCCTGAAATGTACATTTCTAGCAAGTTACCAGGTGATGCTAAGGCAGCTGGTTCAGGGGATCACATCTTGAGAACCACTAGCCAAAGGAGATAGAGAGCAATTGCCAGTAAGTGTAAAGAAGGTTCAGCTGAAGTTGAACGCTAGCCAACAAGTTTTTGAAATTTTTTTTCAAGTAGCTATCAGCAACCTGGGTATAGAGAGTCAGAGAAGGTAGCTGGTTAGGTTGCTGGGAGTGTTCTGATCTGCAAAGATGAAGAGCAAGCAAATTAAATTAAATGCAAATTAAAAGTAGATTAAATAAAATGCCAGCCTGGGAGGCACCTAGTTGGTGCTCAATAAATGGTAGCTGTTTTTCTATGCCCATGCAATAGCTTTTGCCAGATTCTGCTGCCCCCAGCAGGATTAGCTTCATAGTGATGCCATCTGCCCCTGTATTTTTCACTGAAGTCATACCAGGCAGGCCCCCAAATGTCACCTTAGACAGGTGACTCTTCAAATATTGCATATAAGTCATAGTGTTTCAGGTCACTCCACCAATGCATAAAAGCTTCCATATTAAACTAAATGGGCAACTTTTGCCTTCTGAATTCCCCAAGCCCCTTACTTGTACCTGTCTAATGTTAACTAAAGGTTGTTGCTTCATGGTTTTATTATGTATATGCTATGTCCTATGTCATCAAATGCAGGAATCACATCCCATTTCCATTTGCCTCACCTGTGAACACTGAAGTCATCTGGTATAGGGGATCGTCTCTGATTCTAATCCCACTATTACATGAGCTCTCTTTAGGTTCACACCAAAGTCAAAGGCTGTATCTCAAACCAGACAGTATTTGTATAGCCAGTGAAACCAAACTGCATGGAGATCACTTGTCAGATCACTTGTTCAACTGTTGTTATGTTTTATGCACAAATGCATCTCATATCTCTCTACATGTCATATGAGGATATGCCACATTCTTATATAGAGAGAATATATCATATGTTTTGTTAACCTGAACCCAGACCATGGCAGCACTTGCTCCCGAAATCACATTGTACTTCAGATACAGGGGACATGCTAATCTCTATAGTGTTCCAATTTTAACACTGGTTCTACTGGGTTGAGCACAAACCACATTTAATGCACAGGGTGTGGGGGGCTGGCTATTTCCTATATATCTAAAGATAAAACCCCTCTCCCATCCCACTAATCTCACTTATGCCTCATGTCCTAGTAGCAAAAGCCCCTCAAATTCCATCACTAAAGCAACTCTCCCATAAGCAAAACCTTAGCAGTCAAGGCCCCTCAAACTTCAATATGTATAGAACGGTTATATACAGTATTTCTATGTGTGAGATTAGTCAGTAACAATAATTGAAGAACTAAGAACATCTCTGGGGAATTGCTTGAATGATTTCCAATTATTAACATGGAATAAGATGTCCAGGGTAACATGGGAAAATTATAAGATTTTTATGGAGAACAAAGAGGAGTATTGAGCTAATTTCTAAATAGCATGCATATAGACTTGTGGACATTGTATATTTTAGAGGCAGCTGTCACTGAGATCACACCTGCCACTGAGATCACACCTGCCACTTAGCTGCCTGCAGGGACTGTCCTCCAAATAACCCTGGGTAGGTGGCTGTGCATCCAATTACACCCTGTGAACCAGAGTTCCAGAAATCAACTATGAAAAGTCCCTCCTCAGGTTACACCATTTACAGATGCAATGGAAGCCTTTTACAGTTTTGTTCTAAGTAGGCCCAATAAGTCTACTTTAACTGAGACAGTTTGCAATTGAGGTCATCTCCTCAGGAATTTGCTATGGAGTTGCTAAGGGGGATCAGTTTCCCAGAGCTAAAGTGAACTTTGCTGTTGTAACTTGAGTTGAGGCACATAAGACAGCTGGTGGTCTACCAAAAGGAAGGGAAAGCATGCTGAACAGAATAAAAGCAGCTGTGGGATTCCCAAACATAGAGTCTACCACATCTGGCACTGGCTGGACTTCGAAATTATCTGGAAGTTTTCCAGGCTGCTGTCTTCTGATTTCATGATCACCAGTGCTAAACCTCCTGGACCTGGTTCCTCTAATCTTTAGAACCACCAATTCTCATTCGTATGCAACGTGTTTGGTTACAGCTGGAAACTGCTTTTTCAAGATGTGCATATATGGGCCAAAGTCTCTAGAGATCATCTTACAAAAAGATTACCAACACTTCCCTGTTGGAGACATCTGTCTATGTTGACAAAGACAGGTCATGGTGAGCTAGGTTTGAGAAGGTAAGCAGTCTATAGTTATTGGAATGTTTTGGCCATGCAAACATTTTACCGCTCTTTGGGAGTTTTGTTACATGAAATATCAGAATGGTTAAATAAAACATGAATTTATGAATGCTTGAGGGTGGTGGTGGTTAGGAGGGTTGCTACCATTTTGAAAACATGGGATCAACAAAGTAAATCATCAAAATAATTACACTGTACTATGTATTTATGTACATAAGTGATTTTATAATGCATTTACCAGAATCTTAGTGATCCTGGAGATCCCATCAGCATCCTTTTAAGAAAAGGGGATAAGGGAGACCAAAGTGAGAATGACTCAGAGTACTACATATGACACTCTATAGTTCTGTGTTGTCCAGTATGGTAGCCATTAGCCACAGGTGGCTATGTAAATTTAAATTAGCATTAAGCAAAATAAAAACCAGCTTCTCAGTCACATTGGCTACAACTGAAGTACTCGACAGTCACACGTTAGTGGGTATCATATAGGACATTGGAGAACATAGATTTAGAACCTTTCTATAACCTCATGAAGTTATATTGAACAACACTGCTACAGAATTTCAGCTTACATATATAGGATACATATATATTCCATAATATATATGTATCTATATTCCATAATATATATGTATCTAAAATATACACACATATTTGTATCTATTTATATATATATATGTAATATATATATATTTTTCTCTTCCTTAGGCTCTGCACCCTTGGCCACTTTTACCCTAAAGTGTCCCCTCCATCACCCCCAATCCCACCTGACTGATGTTATCTCCTTCTATAGATTAATCTGTAATTCTCTGTTCCAGAGAATTCCTGTAACTGTACCTGTTATGTGGTGTCCTTATAAGGCCAATCGTTGATGAACAATAAAACTCCAAAGAGTAGTTACAGATGTTGATGGTTTTCTTTTCTTGATGGAGGAAGAAAAATATATTAATGCTAGGGTCATACCTTCCCCTCAGTGTGGCCACAAATTTTATATAATCTTCACACACATACAAAAAGATATTCCTCGAGTGATGATTACTTGGCTTATTTAGGAGTTCACAATGTAATCACACTGAAAAGAGTCCTTCCATCTTCAGGTCCCTTCTCATTCCTGCACATTCTCTCTGTATTTCAAAACTTCTTACAACACACACATACACACACACACACACACACACACACACACACGAACTCACCATGGGTTCTAGGGTCTTAAATGTGATTCAAAGTCTTGGGAGCTAAGTTAAATTTGTCCAAATTAACATCTAAGCTTCTATTTCTCCCAGTTCTTTTTTTAGTCAACTTGAAATCAATCCTTCCTGTTCCCTGGCCCCTCTTCTACTGCACTACTCCAGATTGATGCCCTGTGTAACTTCGTTTACTTTCTTATATCCTAAATTTTGGCTAATGTTATGCTTATTAATTAGTCATTTCTTCTGAGTAGTAGTCTTATGGTTTGTATAGACTAAACATGGCAAATAGGTTACATTTCATTGATTAACTCTGATCAATCACTAATAACTGCCCGTAGTGTTATGTTGAAAAGAATTCAGAGGCCATGGTCAAGCTCAGTGGGATAGAATACAATAATTGATTAGTGATGTGTGCCATGGACATAGCAGATATATGCCACATATTGTCATCTCTGAAATAGATTAGCTCGTTCCTATGTCTATTCATCTTCATACCAATCCATCAATCCTTCTTACTCTGTTTGGCTCCTTTCACAATTCACCTCTCCAGTTTGATGCTCCTTTTATTTTTTTATTTTTTATTTTTTATTTTTATTTTTTGAGATGGAGTCTCGCTCTGTCTCCCAGGCTGGAGTGCAGTGGCGCGATCTCAGCTCACTGCAAGCTCCACCTCCTGGGTTCATGCCATTCTCCTGCCTCAGCCTCCGGAGTAGCTTGGACTACAGGCACCCGCCACCACGCCCGGCTAATTTTTTTTTTGTATTTTTAGTAGAGACGGGGTTTCACTGTGTAAACCAAGATGGTCTTGATCTCCTGACCTCGTGATCCGCCTGCCTCGGCCTCCCAAAGTGCCAGTTTGATGCTCCTTTAACATCCCTCCCCCTGCTTAACAGGCATAGGTCCATGAGCTACCCATATTCCATAAATATTCTACCCAGGCTTCATGGTAGGCTTCTTATAAACTGTTCTGCATTTGGATCCATCCGTACTGGGTCAAAAGGAGGGAAAAAGCAGTCTAATCTTTTAGGATTTATACAGCAAGTCCCAGTGCACCAGATCATTTGTCTTCCTAGACATGAATCACATTTTCTTTTCATCTAGCCCCCTACAAACACATTTTTGATGGACCTCCAGTAAATAGAAATTAATTAATTATAACTTTTATTTCATGGTACTTCATCATCATTACTCCACGTATGTATTTTTTCTATCTATCTAGCTAGCTATCTAATTATAACTGAACATAAATAAACCTACCGGGGGAGGAGCCAAGATGGCCGAATAGGAACAGCTCCGGTCTACAGCTCCCAGCGTGAGCGACGCAGAAGACGGGTGATTTCTGCATTTCCATCTGAGGTACCGTGTTCATCTCACTAGGGAGTGCCAGACAGTGGGTGCAGGTCAGTGGGTGAGTGCACCGTGTGCCAGCCGAAGCAGGGGCGAGGCATTGCCTCACTCGGGAAGTGCAAGGGGTCAGGGAGTTCCCTTTCCAGGGGTGACAGACTGGCACCTGGAAAATCGGGCCACTCCCACCCGAATACTGTGCTTTTCCGACGGGCTTAGGAAACGGTGCCCCAGGAGATTATAGCCCGCACCTGGCTCAGAGGGTCCTACGCCCAGGGAGTCTCACTGATTGCTAGCACAGCAGTCTGAGATCAAACAGCAAGGCGGCAGCGAGGCTGGGGGAGGGGCGCCCGCCATTGCCCAGGCTCGCTTAGGTAAACAAAACAGCCAGGAAGCTTGAACTGGGTGGAGCCCACCACAGCTCAAGGAGGCCTGCCTGCCTCTGTAGGCTCCACCTCTGGGGGCAGGGCACAGACAAACAAAAAGACAGCAGTAACCTCTGCAGACTTAAATGTCCCTGTCTGACAGCTTTGAGGAGAGCAGTGGTTCTCCCAGCACGCAATTGGAGATCTGAGAACGGGCTGACTGCCTCCTCAAGTGGGTCCCTGACCCCTGACCCCCAAGCAGCCTAACTGGGAGGCACCCCCCAGCAGGGGCAGACTGACACCTCACATGGCTGGCCAGGTACTCCAACAGACCTGCAGCTGAGGGTCCTGTCTGTTAGAAAGAAAACTAACAGAAAGGACATCCACACCAAAAACCCATCTGTACATCACCATCATCAAAGACCAAAAGTAGATAAAACCACAAAGATGGGGAAAAAACAGAGCAGAAAAACTGGAAACTCTAAAAACCAGAGTACCTCTCCTCCTCCAAAGGAACGCAGTTCCTCACCAGCAACGGAACAAAGCTGGACGGAGAATGACTTTGACGAGCTGAGAGAAGAAGGCTTCAGACGATCAAATTACTCTGAGCTACAGGAGGATATTCAAACCAAAGGCAAAGAAGTTGAAAACTTCGAAAAAAATTTAGAAGAATGTATAACTAGAATAACCAATACAGAGAAGTGCTTAAAGGAGCTGATGGAGCTGAAAACCAAGGCTCAAGAACTACGTGAAGAATGCAGAAGCCTCAGGAGCTGATGCGATCAAATGGAAGAAAGGGTATCAGCCCTGGAAGAAGAAATGAATGAAATGAAGCGAGAAGGGAAGTTTAGAGAAAAAAGAATAAAAAGAAATGAGCAAAGCCTCCAAGAAATGTGGGACTATGTGAAAAGACCAAATCTACGTCTGATTGGTGTACCTGAAAGTGACGGGGAGAATGGAACCAAGTTGGAAAACACTCTGCAGGATATTATCCAGGAGAACTTCCCCAATCTAGCAAGGCAGGCCAACATTCAAATTCAGGAAATACAGAGAACGCCACAAAGATACTCCTCGAGAAGAGCAACTCCAAGACACATAATTGTCAGATTCACCAAAGTTGAAATGAAGGAAAAAATGTTAAGGGCAGCCAGAGAGAAAGGTCGGGTTACCCTCAAAGGGAAGCCCATCAGACTAACAGCGGATCTCTCGGCAGAAACCCTACAAGCCAGAAGAGAGTGGGGGCCAATATTCAACATTCTTAAAGGAAAGAATTTTCAACCCAGAATTTCATATCCTGCCAAACTAAGCTTCATAAGTGAAGGAGAAATAAAATACTTTACAGACAAGCAAATGCTGAGAGATTTTGTCACCACCAGGCCTGCCCTAAAAGAGCTCCTGAAGGAAGTGCTAAACATGGAAAGGCACAACCAGTACCAGCCACTGCAAAATCATACCAAAATGTAAAGACCATCGAGACTAGGAAGAGACTGCATCAACTAGCGAGCAAAATAACCAGCTAACATCAGAATGACAGGATCAGATTCACACATAACAATATTAACTTTAAATGTAAATGGACTAAATGCTCCAATTAAAAGACACAGACTGGCAAATTGGATAAAGACTCAAGACCCATCAGTGTGCTGTATTCAGGAAACCCATCTCACATGCAGAGACACACATAGGCTCAAAATAAAAGGATGGAGGAAGATCTACCAAGCAAATGGAAAACAAAAAAAGGCAGGGGTTGCAATCCTAGTCTCTGATAAAACAGACTTTAAACCAACAAAGATCAAAAGAGACAAAGAAGACCATTACATAATGGTAAAGGGATTAATTCAACAAGAAGAGCTAACTATCCTAAATATATATGCACCCAATACAGGAGCACCCAGATTCATAAAGCAAGTCCTGAGTGACCTACAAAGAGACTTAGACACCCACACATTAATTATGGGAGACTTTAACACCCCACTGTCAACATTAGACAGATCAATGAAACAGAAAATCAACAAGGATACCCAGGAATTGAACTCAGCTCTGCACCAAGCAGACCCAATAGATATCTACAGAACTCTCCACCCCAAATCAACAGAATATACATTTTTTTCAGCACCACACCACACCTAATCCAAAATAGACCATATACTTGGAAGTAAAGCTCTCCTTAATCAATGTAAAAGAACAAATTATAACAAACTATCTCTCAGATCACAGTGCAATCAAGCTAGAACTCAGGATTAAGAATCTCACTCAAAACTGTTCAACTACATGGAAACTGAACAACCTGCTCCTGAATGAGTACTGGGTACATAACGAAATGAAGGCAGAAATAAAGATGTTCTTTGAAACCAACGAGAACCAAGACACAACATACCAGAATCTCTGGGATGCATTCAAAGCAGTGTGTAGAGGGAAATTTATAGCACTAAATGCCCACAAGAGAAAGCATGAAAGATCCAAAATTGCCACCCTAACATCACAATGAAAAGAACTAGAAAAGCAAGAGCAAAAACATTCAAAAGCTAGCAGAAGGCAAGAAATAACTAAAATCAGAGCAGAACTGAAGGAAATAGAGACACAAAAAACCCTTCAAAAAATAAATGAATCCAGGAGCTGGTTTTTTGAAAGGATCAACAAAATTGATAGACCGCTAGCAAGATTAACAAAGAAAATAAGAGAGAAGAATCAAATAGATGCAATAAAAAATGATAAAGGGGATATCACCACCGATCCCACAGAAATACTAACTACCATCAGAGAATATTACAAACACCTCTATGCAAATAAACTAGAAAATCTAGAAGAAATGGATAAATTCCTCAACACATACACTCTCCCAAGACTAAACCAGGAAGAAGTTGAATCTCTGAATAGACCAATAACAGGAGCTGAAATTGTGGCAATAATCAATAGCTTACCAACCAAAAAAAGTCCAGGACCAGATGGGTTCACAGCCGAATTCTACCAGAGGTACAAGGAGGAGCTGGTACCATTCCTTCTGAAACTATTCCAATCAATAGAAAAAGAGGGAATCCTCCCTAACTCATTTTATGAGGCCAGCATCATCCTGATACCAAAGCCTGGCAGAGACACAACCAAAAAAGAGAATTTTAGACCAATATCCTTGATGAACATTGATGCAAAAATCCTCAATAAAATACTGGCAAACAGAATCCAGCAGCACATCAAAAAGCTTATCCACCATGATCAAGTGGGCTTCATCCCTGGGATGCAAGGCTGGTTCAATATACGCAAATCAATAAATGTAATCCAGCATATAAACAGAACCAAAGTCAAAAACCACATGATTATCTCAATAGATGCAGAAAAGGCCTTTGACAAAATTCAACAACCCTTCATGCTAAAAACTCTCAATAAATTAGGTATTGATGGGTCGTATCTCAAAATAATAAGAGCTATCTATGACAAACCCACAGCCAATATCATACTGAATGGGCAAAAACTGGAAGCATTCCCTTTGAAAACTGGCACAAGACAGGGATGCCCTCTCTCACCACTTCTATTCAACAGAGTGTTGGAAGTTCTGGCCAGGGCAATTAGGCAAGAGAAGGAAATCAAGGGTATTCAATTAGGAAAAGAGGAAGTCAAATTGTTCCTGTTTGCAGATGACATCATAGTATATCTAGAAAACCCCATTGTCTCAGCCCAAAATCTCCTTAAGCTGATAAGCAACTTGAGAAAAGTCTCAGGATACAAAATCAATGGACAAAAATCACAAGCATTCTTATACATCAATAACAGACAAACAGAGAGCCAAATCATGAGTGAACTCCCATTCACAATTGCTTCAAAGAGAATAAAATACCTAGGAATCCAACTTACAAGGGATGTGAAGGACCTCTTCAAGGAGAACTACAAACCACTGCTCAACGAAATAAAACAAGATACAAACAAATGGAAGAACATTCCATGCTCATGGGTAGGAAGAATCAATATCATGAAATCAATATCAATATCATGTTTGTATCGTCTTCTGCGTCGCTCGCGCTGGGAGCTGTAGACCGGAGCTCTTCCTATTCGGCCATCTTGGCCTCAGTACCTAATTTATTGAGAGTTTTTAGCATGAAGGGTTGTTGAATTTTGTCAAAGGCCTTTTCTGCATCTATTGAGATAATCATGTGGTTTTTGTCCTTGGTTCTGTTTATATGCTGGATTACATTTAATGATTTGCGTATATTGAACCAGCCTTGCATCCCAGGGATGAAGCCCACTTGATCATGGTGGATAAGCTTTTTGATGTGCTGCTGGATTCTGTTTGCCAGTATTTTATTGAGGATTTTTGCATCAATGTTCATCAAGGATATTGGTCTAAAATTCTCTTTTTTGGTTGTGTCTCTTCCCGGCTTTGGTATCAGGATGATGCTGGCCTCATAAAATGAGTTAGGGAGGATTCCCTCTTTTTCTATTGATTGGAATAGTTTCAGAAGGAATGGTACCAGTTCCTCCTTGTACCTCTGGTAGAATTTGGCTGTGAACCCTTCTGGTCCTGGACTTTTTTTGGTTGGTAAGCTATTGATTATTGCCACAATTTTAGCTCCTGTTATTGGTCTATTCAGAGATTCAACTTCTTCCTGGTTTAGTCTTGGGAGGGTGTATGTGTCGAGGAATTTATCCATTTCTTCTAGATTTTCTAGTTTATTTGCATAGAGGTGTTCATAGTATTCTCTGATGGTAGTTTGTATTTCTGTGGGATCGGTGGTGATATCCCCTTTATCATTTTTTATTGCATCTATTTGATTCTTCTCTCTTTTTTTCTTTATTAATCTTGCTAGCAGTCTATCAATTTTGTTGATCCTTTCAAAAAACCAGCTCCTGGATTCATTAATTTTTCGATGGGTTTTTTGTTTCTCTATTTCCTTCAGTTCTGCTCTGATTTTAGTTATTTCTTGCCTTCTGCTAGCTTTTGAATGTGTTTGCTCTTGCTTTTCTAGTTCTTTTAATTGTGATGTTAGGGTGGCAATTTTGGATCTTTCATGCTTTCTCTTATGGGCATTTAGTGGTATAAATTTCCCTCTACACACTGCTTTGAATGCATCCCAGAGATTCTGGTATGTTGTGTTTTGGTTCCCATTGGTTTCAAAGAACATCTTTATTTCTGCCTTCATTTCGTTATGTACCCAGTAGTCATTCAGGAGCAGGTTGTTCAGTTTCCATGTAGTTGAGCGTTTTTGAGTGAGATTCTTAATCCTGAGTTCTAGCTTGATTGCACTGTGATCTGAGAGATAGTTTGTTATAATTTCTGTTCTTTTACATTTACTGAGGAGAGCTTTACTTCCAAGTATGTGGTCAATTTTGGAATAGGTGTGGTGTGGTGCTGAAAATAATATATATTCTGTTGATTTGGTGTGGAGAGTTCTGTAGATGTCCATTAGGTCCACTTGGTGCAGAGCTGAGTTCAATACCTGGGTATCCTTGTTGACTTTGTCTCTTCGATCTGTCTAATGTTGACAGTGGGGTGTTAAAATCTCCCATTATTAATGTGTGGGAGTCTAAGTCTCTGTGTAGGTCACTCAGGACTTGCTTTATGAATCTGGGTGCTCCTGTATTGGGTGCATATATATTTAGGATAGTTAGCTCTTCTTGTTGAATTGATCCCTTTACCATTATGTAATGGCCTTCTTTGTCTCTTTTGATCTTTGTTGGTTTAAAGTCTGTTTTATCTGACTAGGATTGCAACCCCTGCCTTTTTTTGTTTTCCAATTGCTTGGTAGATCTTCCTCCATCTCGTTATTTTGAGCCTATGTGTGTCTCTGCACGTGAGATGGGTTTCCTGAATACAGCACACTGATGAGTCTTGACTCTTTATCCAATTTGCCAGTCTGTGTCTTTTAATTGGAGCATTTAGTCCATTTACATTTAAAGTTAATATTGTTATGTGTGAATTTGATCCTGTCATTATGATGTTAGCTGGTTATTTTGCTTGTTAGTTGATGTGGTCTCTTCCTAGTCTCGATGGTCTTCACATTTTGGCATGATTTTGCAGTGGCTGGTGCCGGTTGTGCCTTTCCATGTTTAGCGCTTCCTTCAGGAGCTCTTTTAGGGCAGGCCTGGTGGTGACAAAATCTCTCAGCATTTGCTTGTCTGTAAAGTATTTTATTTCTGCTTCACTTATGAAGCTTAGTTTGGCTGGATATGAAATTCTGGGTTGAAAATTCTTTTCTTTAAGAATGTTGAATATTGGCCCCCACTCTCTTCTGGCTTGTAGAGTTTCTGCCGAGAGATCCGCTGTTAGTCTGATGGGCTTCCCTTTGAGGGTAACGCAACCTTTCTTTCTGGCTGCCATTAACATTTTTTCCTTCATTTCAACTTTGGTGAATCTGACAATTATGTGTCTTGGAGTTGCTCTTCTCGAGGAGTATCTTTGTGGCGTTCTCTGTATTTCCTGAATTTGAATGTTGGCCTGCCTTGCTAGATTGGGGAAGTTCTCCTGGATAATATCCTGCAGAGTGTTTTCCAACTTGGTTCCATTCTCCCCGTCACTTTCAGGTACACCAATCAGACGTAGATTTGGTCTTTTCACATTGTCCCATATTTCTTGGAGGCTTTGCTCATTTCTTTTTATTATTTTTTCTCTAAACTTCCCTTCTCGCTTCATTTCATTCATTTCATCTTCCATGGCTGATACCCTTTCTTCCATTTGATCACATCAGCTCCTGAGGCTTCTGCATTCTTCACGTAGTTCTCGAGCCTTGGTTTTCAGCTCCATCAGCTCCTTTAAGCACTTCTCTGTATTGGTTATTCTAGTTATACATTCTTCTAAATTTTTTTCAAAGTTTTCAACTTCTTTGCCTTTGGTTTGAATATCCTCCCATAGCTCGGAGTAATTTGATCATCTGAAGCCTTCTTTTCTTGGCTCGTCAAAGTCATTCTCCATCCCGCTTTGATCCATTGCTGGTGAGGAACTGCGTTCCTTTGGAGCAGAAGAGGCGCTCTGCTTTTTAGAGTTTCCAATTTTTCTGCTCTGTTTTTTCCCCATCTTTGTGGTTTTATCTACTTTTGGTCTTTGATGATGGTGATGTACAGATGGGTTTTTGGTGTGGATGTCCTTTCTGTTTGTTAGTTTTCCTTCTAACAGACAGGACCCTCAGCTGCAGGTCTCTTGGAGTACCCGGCCGGCCATGTGAGGTGTCAGTCTGCCCCTGCTGGGGGGTACCTCCCAGTTAGGCTGCTCGGGGGTCAGGGGTCAGGGTCCCACCTGAGGAGGCAGTCTGCCCATTCTCAGATCTCCTGCTGCGTGCTGGGAGAACCACTGCTCTCTTCAATGCTGTCAGACAGGGACATTTAAGTCTGCAGAGGTTACTGCTGTCTTTTTGTTTGTCTGTGCCCTGCCCCCAGAGGTGGAGCCTACAGAGGCAGGCAGGCCTCCTTGAGCTGTGGTGGGCTCCACCCAGTTCGAGCTTCCCAGCTGCTTTGTTTACCTAAGCAAGCCTGGGCAATTGTGGGCGCCCCTCCCCCAGCCTGGCTGTCACCTTGCAGTTTGATCTCAGACTGCTGTGCTAACAATCAGTGAGACTCCGTGGTTGTAGGACCCTCTGAGCCAGGTGCGGGATACAATCTCCTGGTGCGCCGTTTTTTAAGCCCCTCGGAAAAGCGCAGTATTCAGGTGGGAGTGACCGGATTTTCCATGTGCCGTCTATCACCCCTTTCTTTGACTGGGAAAGGGAACTCCCTGACCCCTTGCACTTCCACAGTGAGGCAATGCCTCGCCCTTCTTTGGCTCATGCACGGTGCACTCACCCACTGACATGTGCCCACTGTCTGGCACTCCCTAGTGAGATGAACCCAGTACCTCAAATGGAAATGCAGAAATCACCCGTCTTCTGCATCACTCACGCTGGGAGTTGTAGACCGGAGCTGTTCCTATTCGGCCATCTTGGCTCCTCCCCCTCTTTGTACCATTTTTGAAACTTTTCCTACGTTTTTACTTAATTCAAAACAAAAGTTTAAAAATGTTCTGATGCATAGGTGAGTTTTCCTGTAACAATAAATTCTTTTTTTCAGACTTTTATTCTGTCAGTTCCTTAGGTCTTGTAATTCCTTTGATATTTAGGCTATTTCTCTCTGGCTCAGGACTTGTACTCAGTTGAATCACATAAAGTTATCCTGGCTTGAAAGATACGCTTTTAAGGCACTCCAAATTCCAGTCTATATATCAGTGACATCAACATTCTCAAACCAATGCCCCAGGAAAGGATGTGAAATAAATACAGTATGTGAAGAGCAAAGAAATTTCTCTGCACTTGTCCACAAGCAGACCCTGTTTTAGGGCAATTACAAGTTTCAGCCCTGTGTTTTCTGCACCAGCCAGCACACTTTTGACATTAAGCATTAGTCTATATCTGGAGGAACTACATCATTTATAGTAGGACCTTGAATTGGAGCAAGGATCATTCCAAGTGCTTCTCACCAAGGTAAACCACTGAGTAAGAGACCCAACCTGCTTCTTCTGCCACATTCACTTCACTTGATCCTCTGGAAAACTCAAGTACCAACCCCAGGCCAATTCCAAGTTAAGAAGTTTGCAAAACCTATTACTTTCCACTTCCAGCTTCTCATTTCTTTACATTCAGCCCCCAACTTCTTATATTTACCCTTTCTTTAGCTCACTCCTATCCCATTCATTTACATTCCATCTGAATAATCAGAGACAATGAACTGAAGTGTTTATGGTACAATATCTTTGTTTCTCACCACTTTCTAGGCCAACTATAAAAATAACTATAATGTAAATGGGGTGTGGGATTTCATGTGTATTCCTCCTATGCATGCTCTGAAGCACAATGCAACCTTCATTCAAGATATTCCATGTGGGGAAAATAATCTGAACTAATTTTTAGTGCTCTTTGCCTTTTCTAAAATGTTATATCTAAGTTTGGAGGAGTGTACAAGGTACAAGGGCATAAAGGTCAGGGGTACAATGGTAATCTTGTCTTCAATATTATCTGTCTCTGTATTATCTGGCATCACTGACATGTTAACTATTGCATCTGGTCCTTTGCCATTTGTCATTCAAGTTTTGCTGAATTGGCTGCCTGCCTGTCTGAAAAGCCCTCTAGGTCTGGCAACTGTCACTGTTTCTTCTTTTTTCCACTCCAGTGCCTGATAATTATTTTGTTGCTCCCATGATCAATAGAAAACTATAGTGTTATCTGAAACTCACAACTTTTTAGACACATAATGCTTACTCAAGTCCTGTTTTATTCCTACATTCTGGGAAATCATTCTACACTCCCTTGCTCTGCCTCAGGGTCATTCTTACTTAATTTTGTCCTATTTTAGTCTCTTATTAAGGTAGCAGATAGTAATCATAACTACCTCATAGGCTTGCTATACAAATTAAATGGGGTGATGTAAGTGAAATATTTAGCATAGTGCCTATCATAGTCATTAGTCAATAAATAGTAATTGTTATTTTATTGCACTAATTTATTTGACCACTCACCCACCTAATCAAGTAAGGAGATGCAGCTATCTTTTGGACTCTGCAGTAATTGAGGCATTTCAGTATCTCCAGATGCTCTTCAACAAACTCTTCCATCACCCTGGTTCACCCTAATCTAATTTGCCTTTACTAAATAGGGACGGATTCTTCTAACACAACACAGTGAGCCATCTTTTTGTGTATGAGAATTCCTGAGCAAAATATCTGGCCCAAGTGCATGTTTATCATGGAAACTATGGTTGTTGTAGATGCAGGCAGAAATTAATCACACCACTTAAGGTAGTATTAAAAGTCTGGAGGAACCATCTTACCTCATGACTATAATTATGGAATTTGATTTTTGAGTCTCTCTTCTCTCAAAAAGGATTTTGAGTTGGCTCATCTTTTGGCTTTTAGGATCCCATTCTAACTCAGATGTAAAATTTCCTGCTTTAACTCTTGTTCCAGAAACACATCTGTAGCCAGAAAACCAAATGACACTTTGCTGGAGAGAAGACTAGCACTGAACATCCAGTCAATCCTTACTGTTAACCAAGCTAGAGTGTGTTTTAGATATCCTATTGAAGACAGGACAGCAGAAAAGTTTTTCTACCAGGTATCCTCTTCATATTTGTCTGATATTTTGGGCACTAAGCAGGACATACTGACTATGTGGAACACAGGCAGTGCTTCTGGAAGAAAGCTTAGGTAAATCTTAGGGCTCAGCTTCTTTAAGACACCATAAAGTTATGGATTGAAATGTTGTATTTATCCAGGGCTGCAAATGATAGTTTCGCCTAAGGGAGAGTTCTAGTCATGATTAAGAGAGAAGCTATAGAGGACACTGATATATCTCTTGAATATTCATTCTCAAGTATTCCAGCAATATCACTTCATCTTTTGCCTGATGACCCACTTTGCCCTATTCTCAACTCAGTTGGTTTGGTTGGAATTGGCCTCCACCCTCAGCTCTAGGAATAGATCTTATTTGGTCCAAGCAAGTCAGCACTCCCTGGCTATAGTGATGATCTTATGTATTGGCATGTGACTAAATCTGAACCAATGAGAAGCCATGAGAACTTTGCAGAGTATATATCCAAAGGATATGAAATCAGTTTGTTGAAGATATATCTGCATTCCTGTGTTTATTGTAGCATTATTCACAATAGGCAAGATATGGAATCAACCTAAATGTCCATCAACAGTTGAATGGATAAAGAAAATGTGATACATATACACAGTGGAATATCATTCAGGATTAAAATAGGAAATTCTGTCACTTGTGACAATATGAATGAACTTGGAGGACATTTGTTAAGTGAAATAAGCCAGACATAGAAAGACAAATACTGCATGATATCAATTATATGTAGAATCTCTTTTTTTATTTTTTATTTATTTTATTATTATTATTATTATTATTATTATACTTTAGGTTTTATGGTACATGTGCCCAATGTGCAGGTAAGTTACATATGTATACATGTGCCAATCTCAAAAAGCCAAACTTAATAGAAGTATTAAGTAGAATGGGGGTTACCAGAGGCTGTGGTGGGGTGGGGTTGGGGGACAGGAAGATGTTGATCAAAAAGTACAAAGCTTCAGTTAGAGAGAAATACGTTTTCAAGATCTATTGCACAGCATGGTAACCACAGTGAATAACAATGTATTGTAGATTTAAAAATTGCAAAAAGGGTAGTTTTTTTTATTATACTTTAATTTCTAGGGTACATGTGCACAACGCGCAGGTTTGTTACATATGTATACATGTGCCATGTTGGTGTGCTGCACCCGTTAACTCGTTATTTACATTAGGTATATCTCCTAATGCTATCCCACACCCCTGCCCCCACCCCACAACAGGCCCGGGTGTGTGTGTGTGATGTTCCCCACCCTGTGTCCATGTGTTCTCATTGTTCACTTCCCACCTATGAGTGAGAACATGCTGTATTTGGTTTTCTGTCCTTGCGATTGTTTGCTTGGAATGATGGTTTCCAGCTTCATCCATGTCCCTACAAAGGACATGAACTCATCCTTTTTAATGGCTGCATAGTATTCCATGGTGTATATGTGCCACATTTTCTTAATCCAGTCTATCATTGTTGGACATTTGGGTGGGTTCCAAGTCTTTGCTATTGTGAATAGTGCCACCATAAACATATGTGTGCATGTGCCTTTATAGCAGCATGATTTATAATCCTTTGGGTATATACCCAGTAATGGGATGGCTGGGTCAAGTGGTATTTCTAGTTCTAGATCCTTGAGGAATCGCTACACTGTCTTCCACAATGGTTGAACTAGTTTACAGTCCTATCAACAGTGTAAAAGCATTCTTATTTCTCCACATTCTTTCCAGCACCTGTTGTTTCCTGACTTTTTAATGATTGCCATTCTAACTGGCATGAGATGGTGTCTCATTGTGCTTTTGATTTGCATTTCTCTGATGGCCAGTGATGATGAGCATTTTTTCATGTGTCTTTTGGCTGCATAAATGTCTTCTTTTGAGAAGTGTCTGTTCATATCCTTTTCCCACTTTTTGATGTGGTTGTTTGATTTTTTTCTTGTAAATGTGTTTAAGTTCTTTGTAGATTCTGGATATTAGCCCTTTGTCAGATGGGTAGATTGTAAAAATGTTCTCCCATTCTGTAGGTTGCCTGTTCACTCTGATGGTGGTTTCTTTTCTGTGCAGAAGCTCTTTAGGTTAATTAGATCCCATTTGTCAATTTTGGCTTTTGTTGCCATTGCTTTTGGTGTTTTTGACATGAAGTCCTTGCCCATGCCTATGTCCGAATGGTATTGCCTAGGTTTTCTTCTAGGGTTTTTATGGTTTTAGGTCTAACATTTAAGTCTCTAATCCATCTTGAATTAATTTTTGTATAAGGTGTAAGGAAGGGATCCAGTTTCAGCTTTCTACATATGGCTAGCCAGTTTTCCCAGCACCATTTATTAAATAGGGAATCCTTTCCCCATTTCTTGTTTTTGTCAGGTTTGTCAAAGATCAGATGGTTGTAGATGTGTGGTGTTATTTCTGAGGCCTCTGTTCTGTTCCATTGGCCTATATCTCTGTTTTGGTACCAGTACCATGCTGTTGTGGTTACTATAGCCTTGTAGTATACTTTGAAGTCAGGTAGCATGATGATGCCTCCAGCTTTGTTCTTTTGGCTTAGGATTGTCTTGGCAATGTGGGCTCTTTTTTGGTTCCATATGAACTTCAAAGTAGTTTTTTTTTCCAATTCTGTGAAGAAAGTCATTGGTAGCTTGATGGGGATGGCATTGAATCTATAAATTACCTTGGGCAGTATGGCCATTTTCACGATATTGATTCTTCCTGTCCATGAGCATGGAATGTTCTTCCATTTGTTTGTGTCCTCTTTTATTTCGTTGAGCAGTGGTTTGTAGCTCTCCTTGAAGAGGTCCTTCACATCAAAAGGGTAGATTTTAAATATTCTCACCACAAAAGATTATAAGTATGTGAAATGATGGATATGTTAATTAACTTGATATAATCATTTACAATGTGTACATATATATGAAAACATCAAATTGTACCCCCTAAATATATGCAATTATTATTTGTGAATTAAAAATAAAAATTTAAGTCAAGATAAAATATGAGGCTGCTAAAAGTCTTGATGACCTTATTCTGTATATTGAAAGAGTCACAGCGCTGGTTTTGTGCCATAAGTCCATGGGTATAGGTTTTCCCTGTTGGGAGTAAAGCTGTATAGAATCATCTTTATCATCATTCAGTACTTTCCAGATGAGATTATCTCTTTCGCACGTTTGTTTACCAGATATATAAGATTTGATTGAATCAAAGCTCTGGCGTGAAGGTAGCTGGAGTGAGAGCCATCTTGGTACAACAAAAGCCACTATCATGAGGTCAGATTTCTTTTTGGGGTTGGATTCAAAACCACAGTTCAAGGTTGGGAATCTGAACAGATGTAAAGACATTAAGGAACTTGACTTGCTATTTTAAAGGCCCATATATTCTTTCATTCTTTTTAGTAAGTTGTTTACTGGGACTGTCAACACAGAGAATTGTGGAATGAATTGTTGAAGCTTTTGTAAATTGGAAGGAAGAAGTAAGATTCACTCCTTCATTCTGGTTTCTGTCTCATGCAAAAAAATAGATATGGTAACCTAATAGCTAAATGAGGATCAGAGTATCAGCTTAATTAGTGAACAAGACAAGGGCTCAGTGACCCCAAAACACATGTTGCTCTTGCTAAAGCTGGATTAGAGAAATGTGGCTGTATCTTGAGTCTAAAATAGCATCTTCCTATTTCCTTACTAAAATGAGATTTTAGGGCATGTCTGTGCAGAAAATTGTATCTATTGAGTATACACTGGCTTACAAAGCCATCTCTAAGGGTCACAGGTCTTCCTTACACACACAGTCACCAGCAAGAGCAAGAATAAAAGGAACAAAAGTGTATGTGTGTGTACGTGTGTGTGTGTTTGTGTGTGTGTGAGAGAGAGAGAGACTGACCAAGTTTCTGTATGGAGGGCATGCTACAGGCCCTGCCCCAAGTATGCTTACTACACATAAGTGCTTACACATAGGAGCAGACAACTGCTCAGACATTTACCAGTATATGAGTAAGGCAGTGAAAAGGAGAAAGAAAAATGCTAATTTTATTTGGAATCACTGTTACTCCACCCATTTGCTGAGTATGGCTTATGGATGTCAGGCAATCCTCAATCATGTTAATTACTCTTCTTTCATTGGGCAAAAGCAAGTAATGGATGGAGAGAGGGGCAGAATTTCTGTCCTCAACACTATCTTTGAAAGGTAGAAGAGTTGATAGATGCTCTGTCTTTTATGGCCTGGGGAATGGTGAGGAAGTGTTCTGTTTATAATACTATAGAATGAATCTCAGAGAGTGATGAACATTTCTGATTTACATGAGAGTTTCCCACTGTAGACCCTCTGGGTCACTTTGTTCAGAATCATAAGACATCTTTGGCTGGGGATAACATAAGTAAGAAATTTCACTGGAGTTTATTCAATCATTATTTTATCTTTTTTAGTATGGGTTTTTTGTTAACCCACAGAAGCAATATTATAAAGGCCTTAAATATTTAAATTTTCAAAGATCCTTGCTCCATAAAGTTTATCCATGAAGATTAATAGGAATAAGTATAATTCTAAGACAGATATTGTGTAGAGACTATGATATCTTCATCAGAGGTGAAATGTCCATTTTTCTTTAGCGGGAAAGAGAAGTACTCCATGAGCTGGGTTCAATAAACTAGCAAAAGATTTTGAGCCCTGAAAGCACACTAAACTTGACAGGAAAACAGACATCGGGCATCAAATCAATTTGCTCCATCATCATGCAGGAGAATTTTCTTTCCATCATGTCCAAACCACTTCCAAATCCAAAACAACATTTTTTTTTTTTTGAATTCTAGACTCAGGGGTCATGTGAGGCAACACTAGGTAGTAAATGCTAAAATGTAAATGTAAACGTAGATGCAACTCTAAGGTAGGCCAGGTACCCAAGATGTTCATTCTTGTCAAAGAATGATATTCGCCTTCCAAGTCTTTCATGATCATGTAGACACCAATTGTCATTAGAAATTATCAGGTCCCCATCTCTCATAGGAGTGCTATGGTGAAATTTGTCAAGAGCAAAAACAGACTGGAATGTGCCAAAACTACTATTCGCTGAACACAGGCAGTTTTTAAGGTTACTGTCCATCTATACTACCTCATCACTGAACTTCCGGGCTATTACTAGGGAACTTGGGTCTTTGGACACCTCTTGAATACATTTGTTCATGGTTAAATCAGGAAAGGTGACAGAAGATGGCTTTCTGGAGAAGTTTCTCTGTATAAAAATACTATTGGGGAAGCAGGACCACAGGGATGATGTAATAAGGGGTCCAGCATACCCTGGCCCCAGCCAAACAACAGTTTAGCTGATGAAAATTACTTTAAAAGCAATCATTCAGCAGGGCGTGATGGCTCATGCCTGTAATCCCAGCATTTTGGGAGGTCGAGGCGGGCGGATCACGAGGTCAGGAGATCGAAACCATCCTGGCTAACATAGGGAAACCCTGTCTCTACTAAAAATACAAAAAATTAGCTGGGCATGGTGGCAGGTGCCTGTAGTCCCAGCTACTCGGGAGGCTGAGGCAGGAAAATGGCTTGAACCCAGGAGGTGGAGCTTGCAGTGAGGGTAGATTGGGCCACTGCATTCCTGCCTGGGCGACAGAGCAAGACTCTGTCTCAAAAAATAATAATAATAATAATAAAATAAATTTAAAAAAAAGCAATCATTCAAAGTCTCCGAAAATTTTTCTAAGGGCATGTAGAAAAGGGGAAGAAATGTCATTCAAAAGAATTCAAAAGAATCTACTAAATATCAGTAGGAACAGTGAGAGTCTATGGCATTTGAGCCACAATTCACTCCAGTACCTTCTCCCCCTTCTCCCAACTCCATGTTATGGAAGGTCTACCCTGGACATGTGTAATCAAGAAGACAGGGCTCTTTCTCCTCTAGTTTCCAGTCTCGCCCAGGATACAGTTTCACCCAGGAGGAGCAGGCTGCTGGTGTTCCTCATTCCCCTGAGCACTGTGTTGAAAAAGCTATATTCCAGAAAGGTGCATCAGAAAGGACTGTATCTCTCTTCTCCCACCCAGCTCCACTCATATGATATAAACGCTACTCCAGGTGTAGGAGACTGATAATACTGGCCCCAATCACCTCTTCCCTAGCTTGCTCATAGCACCAGTTTTTTCTGCAGGGAAGGATAAGCCGAGAAGACCAGCAGCTGCCACAGCCCTCCAGTGTCCACCATACACAGGAGGAGTGTCACTCTGGGTTTGAAATTATACAAAGTATATTCTCCAACCACAATAGAATGAAATTAGAAATAAATAAGACAATTAGGTTTGGAAAATTCACGAGTATGTGGAGATTCAACAGCACACTACTAAACAACCAATGGGTCAAAGAAGAATCATAGGAATTTAGAAAATGCTTTCAGATGAATGAAAATGAAGACACAGCAAGAGGGAGTTGGAGCAAGATGGCACAATAGAAGCCTCCACTGATCATCCTCCCCATAGGAACACCAAACTTGACAACTGTCTACACAAAAGAGCACCTTCATAAGAACCAAAAACCAGGTGAGCAATCACAGTACCTGTTTTTAACTTCATATTGCTGAAGGAAGCACTGAAGAAGGTAAGAAGGACAGTTTTGATTTGTCAACACCACCCCTCCCCGACCCCCCAGAAGTGGCTCTGTGGTGTAGAGAGAATCTGTGCACTTGGGAAGGGAGAGTGTAGCAATTGTGGGACTTTGCATTGGAAGTCAGTGCTGCCAGCACTGGGAAAAACAGTCCATGCCTACTGAGGGAGCCTTTAGACCAGCCCTAGCCAGAAGGAAATCACTCAACCAAATGGTAAGAATGTGAGTTTTAGCAAGCCTCATCACTATAGGCTAGAGTGCTTGGAGGTCCTAAATAAACTTGAAAGGCTGTCTAGGCCACAAGGACTGCAACACCTAGGCAGGTCCTAGTGCTGTGCTGGGCTTGGAGCCAGTGGATGTGGGGGGCATGTGACCTAGGGAGATGTCAGTTGGGGTGGCTAAGGGAGTGCTGGCATCACCCCTCCCCTAACCCCAGGCAGCACAGATCACAGCTCTAAAAGAGACCCATTCCTTCCACTTGAGAAGAGGAGAGGAAACAGTAAAGAGGATTTTGTTTTTCAACTTGGATATTAGCTCAGCCATAGTAGGATAGGGCACTGGGCAGATTCCTGAAGGCCCTATTACAGGACATAGCTCCCAGACAATATTTCTAGACACACCCTGGGCCAGAACGGAACCTGTTGCCTTGAAGAGAAAAACTCAGTCCTGGCAGGATTCATCACCTATTAAAGAGCCCTTGGGCCCTGAATAATCAGCAGTGGTAACCAGGTAGTACACATCATGTGCCTTCAGTGATACTGAGACATGCTGGCTTCAGTTATGACCCAGCACATTCCCAGCTGTGGTGACTATGGGGAGAGACTCCTGCTTGAGAAAAGGAGAGGGAAGAATAAAGGGGACTTTTTCTTGTAGTTCAGGTATCAACTCAGCTGCAGTTGGGGGAAGAGCACCAAGCAGGCTCTTGTGGTCCCTGATTCCAATCCTTGGCCTTAGACAGCTTTTCTGGACCTACCCTGGGCCAGAGGAGAGCTCACTGCTCTGAAATATGAGTCCCAGGCCTGGCAGCTTTCACCACAAGCTGACTGAAGAGCCATTGGGCTTTAAGTGAACATCAGTGGTACCCTGGCAGTACCCACCGTGGGACTGTGGTTGTGATGGACATGGGGAGAGACTCCTCCTTCTTCTCCAGAACAGGGAGGAAAGAGTGGGAAGGACTTTGTCTTGTGGTTTTGATGCCAGTTTAGCTGCAGTAGAGTAGAGCACCAGGCAGATTTCTAACATTTCCAACTCCAGCATCTTTGGACCTGCCCAGGGCCTGGGAGATCTCACTACCCTGAAGGAAAGGACACAAGATGGGCTGGCTTGACCACATGCTGATTATAGAGCCCTAGGGCCTTGAACAAACATAGGCAGTAGCCAGGTAGTGGTCACAGCAGGCCTTGAGCAAGACCCAGTGCTGTGCTGGCTTCGGGTCTGACATAGTGTAATACGAGTGGTGGTGGCCACAGAAGTACTTGTGTCACTCTACCCCAGCTCCAGGAGTATCAGAACAGAGAGAGAGAGAGAGAGAGAGAGAGAGAGAGAGAGAGAGAGAGAGAGAGAGAGACTCTGTTTGTTTGGGAGAAAGTAAGGGAAGAGAAAGAGTCTCTGCCTGGCAATCCAGAGCATTCTTCCAGATCTAATCCAAGACCACCAAGGTGGTATCTACAATTCTGCAAGAACTACAGTGTTACTAGGCTTAGGGTGCCCCCTAAGGCAGGCATGGCTTAGAGCACAACACCCAAGTCCTTTTGAATACCTGGAAATCCTTTCCAAGAAGGATAGGTGCAAACAAACCCAGATGGCAAAGACCACAATACATACCTAACTCTTCAATGCCACAACACCACATACATCAAGACCATGCAGGGAATTATGGTCTCACCAAATTAACTAAATGAAGCACCAGGGGCCAATCCCAGAGAGACAGAGATATATGACATTTCAGACAGAGAATTGAAAATAGCTGTTTGGAGAAAACTCAAAGAAATTCAAGATATCACAGAGAAGGAATTCAGAATTCTATCAGACAAATTTAACAAAGGAATTGAAGTAATTAAAAATAATCAAACAGAAATTCTGGAGATGAATAATGCAATTGAAATACTGAAGAATGCATCACAGTCTCTTAACAGCAGAATTGATCAAGCAGAAAAAAGAATTAGTGAGCTTGAAGACAGGTTATTTGAAAATATACAGTGAGAGGAGAAAAAGAATAAAAACATTGAGGCATACCTAGAAAATAGCCTCAAAAGGGCAAATCTAAGAGTTATTTGCATTAAAGAAGAGGTAGAGAGAGCAACAGGGGTAGAAAGTGTATTCAAAGGGATAACAGCAGAGAACTCCCCAAACTTAGAAAAAGATATCAATATCCAAGTACAATAAGTTTATAGAACACCAGGCAGATTAACCCAAAGAAGACTACCTCAAGGCAGTCAATAATCAAACTCCCAAAGGTCAACGATAAAGAAAGGATCCTAAAAGCAGCAAGACAAGAGAAACGAATAACATACAATAGAGCTCAAATACCTTTGGCAGCAGACTTTCCAGTAGAAACCTTACAGGCCAGGAGAGAGTGGCATGACATATTGAAAGTGCTGAAGGAAAGAAACTTTTACCCTAGATGAGTATGTGCAGTGATAACACCCTTCAAACATTAAGGAGAAATAAACACTTTCCCAGAGAAACAAAATCTGAAAGATTTCATCAGACCTGTCCTACAAGAAATGTAGAAAGGAGTTCTCCAATTTGAAAGTAAAGGATGTTATTATGCAATAAGAAAACATCTGAAGGTATGAAACTCGCTGGTAATATTAAGTACATGGAAAAACACGGAATATTACAACACTGTAATTGTGGTGTGTAAACTACTGATATCTTAACAAGAAAGATGAAAAGATAAACCAATTAAAAAAAACTACCACAACTTTTCAAGACAGACAGTACAGTAAGATACACACAGAAACAACAGACATACAGAACAATGGAACAGAGCCCAGAAAGAAATTTCTACATCTAAAGTGAACTCATTTTTTATAAATATGCCAAAAACATACATTGGGGGAAAGGACAGTCTCTTCAATAAATGGTGCTGGGAAAACTGGATATACATATGCAGAAGAAGGAAACTAGACTCCACCTCTTGCCATATACAAAAATCAAATTAAAATGGATTAAAGACTTCCATGTAAGTCCTCAAACTATGAAACTTTTACAAGAAAACATTGGTGAAACTTTCCAGGACGTTGAACTGGGCAAAGATTTCTTGAGTAATACCCCATAAACACAGGCAACCAAAGCAAAAATGAACAAATGGGATCATATCAAGTTAAAAAGCATTTGCACAGCAAAGGAAACAATCAACAAACTAAAGAGACAACCCACAGAATGGGAGAAAATATTTGCAAACTACCCATTTGACATGGTTAGGCTTTGTGTCCCCACCCAAATCTCATATTGAATTGTAATTCCCATAATCCTCATAATCTCCAAGTGTCAAGGGAGAGACCAGGTGGAGGTAACTGAATCATGGGGGTAGTTCTCATGATAGTGTTCTCATGATAGTGTCCTCATGATAGTGAGTGAGTTCTCACGAGATCTGATGGTTTTATAAGGGGCTCTTCCGACTTCACTCAGCACTTCTCCTTCCTGCCACCTTGCGAAGAAGTTGCCTTACTTCCCTTTCACCTTCCACCGTGATTCTAAGTTCCCTGAGGGCTCCCCAACCATGCTGAACTATGATTCAATTAAACCTCTTTCTTTATAAATTACCCAGTCTCGGGCAGTTCTTTATAGCAGTATGAAAACGGACTAATACACCATCTGAAAAGGGATTGATAGCCAGGATATATAGGGAGCTCAAACAACTCTATAAGAAAACAATCTATAATCCAATTTTAAAATGGGCAAAAAGATCTGAAAAGATAATTCTCAAAAGAAGACATACAAATGGCAAACAGGTATATGAAAATGTGCTCAACATCATTGATCATCAGAGAAATGGAAATCAAAACTACAATGAGATATCATCTCACCCCAGTGGAAAAAAGCTTTTATCCAAAACACAGGTAATAACGAATGCTGGCAAGGATGTGGAGAAAAGGAAATCCTACCTAGTACACTGTTGGTTGGAATGTAAATTAGTACAACCACTTTGGAGAAAAGTTTGGAGGTTCTTCAAAAAACTCAATATAGAGCTACCATATGCTCTAGCCATCCCACTGCTGGGCATATGCCCAAAATGAAGTAAATCAGTATATCAAAAAGATATCTGCACTCCCATGTTTGCTGCAGCACTGTTCACAATAACCAAGATTTGGAAGCAACGTAAGTGTCCAACAACAGATGAATGGTTAAAGAAAATGTGGCACATATACACAATAGAGTACTATTCCACCACAAAAAAGAATGAGATCCTGTCATTTGCAACAATATGGATGGAACTGAAGGTCTTTATGTGAAGTGAGATAAGCCAGGCACAGAATGACAGACTTTGCATGTTCTCATTTATTTGTGGGAGCTAAAAATGAAAACAATTGAACTCATGGAAAGGGTAGAATGATGGTCCCTAGAGATGGGGAAGGCTTGGGTGGGGGGCAGTACAGCACAAGTAGGAATGTTTAATGGGTACAAAAAATAGAAAGATTAAATAAGATCGATTATTTGATAGCACAACAGGGTGACTACAGTCAATAATAATTTAATTGTACATTTAAAAATAACTAGATTCAGGAGATCATGGCAGACTGGAGGCAGGACTAGATTGCAGCTCTGGACAGAGCACCATGTGGAGGCTTGCACTGTGAATTTTAGCCACAGATTAACTGCAATAACAAACCAGCAATCCCAAGATGACCCACAGACGCTCTGAAGGAAGCGGATTGTTCCTGCAGGACCCAGGAGACACCCCAAACACTGTGAGTGCCCCAACTGTGGAAGTGGGAAAGGGAGACCATCCTCTCCCAAACACATCCCCCACTGGAGAAGCTGAAGGTCTGTTTGTGGGAGAAGTTTCCGACTTTACCTGGAGCTGAGTCAAGTTAGAGAGCTGAGTGAAATGCAGGGGTAGAGGAAGCAGCAGAAAGGCCCTGGGAGCTCACTGGGTCCCCAGGCAGCCCATTCCTGCTTGGCACCACAGGGATCCATTGGGAGGGTGGTCAGAGGAGCAGGGGATAAACAGGGAGAAGGAATTCTTTAGCTGAACTTTGTAACAATTTGAACAGGGCAAGAAGCCTCCTGGCCAGAACTCAGGGGAGGGTGCAAATATCACAGGTAGGGGAAGAACTAAATCCCTTTTCTCTTGCAGCTGGGAGGTGGACAGCCTTGGGCAAGTTTTCAAGCCCATTTTGCCCTCCACCTGGAAACAGACTCAGAGTTGTTGGGGAAGGGGGCATAGTGGGAGTGAGACCGGCCCTTCAGTTTGCTTGTGAGTTGGGTGAGGCCGGTGACTGCCAGCTTTCCCCCACCTCCCTGACACCCTGCATGACTCAGCAGATGCAACCATAATCTTCCTATGTACAAAACTCCAGTGATCTGGGAATCTCACCCCTATCCTCCACAGCAGCCTCAGCAAGACCCACCCAAGGAGCATCTGAGCTCAGACACTCCTAGCCCCAACCCCACCTGATGGTCCTTTCCTATCCACCCTGGTAGTGGAAGACAAGGGAGTTCTAGGACCCTGCCCACCACCAATTCCTCTCCACACTACTACAGCTGATGCTTTCTGGAAAGCTCCACCTCCTGGCAGGAGGCCAATCAGCACAAAGAACATTAAACCAGCAAAGCTAAGGACCCTCACAGAGTCCATTGCACCCTCCAATATTGCCACTGGAACAGGTGCTGGTATTGATGGCTGAGAGACCCACATATGGTTCACATCACAGGACTCTGTGCAGACAACTCCCAGTACAAGCCCAGAGCCAGGTAGACTTGCTGAGTGGCTAGACCCCAGAAGAGACATAACAATCACAGTAGTCTGGCTCACAGGAAGCCACATCCATTGGAAAAGGGGGAGAGTACTATATGAAGGGAACACCACGTGGGACAAAAGAATCGGAACAACAGCCTTCAAACCTAGACATTCCCTCTGATTGAGCCTACCCAAATGAGAAGGAAAAAATAAATCAATCCTGGTAATATGACAAAAGGAGGCTCTTCAACACCCCCCCAAAATTATACTACTTCACCAGCAATGGATCCAAACGAAGAAGAAATTCCTGATTTACCTGAAAAAGAATTCAGGAGGTTAGTTATTAAGCTAATCAGGGAGGGACCAGAGAAAAGTAGTCCAAAAAATGATACAAAAAGTGAAGGGAGAAATATTCATGGACATAGATAGCTTAAAGAAAAAACAACAAAAAATTCAGGAAACTTTGGACACACTTTCAGAAATGCAAAAGACTCTAGAAAGTCTCAGCAATAGAATTGAGCAAGTATAAGAAAGAAATTCAGAGTTCAAAGACAAGGTCTTCAAATTAACCCAATCCAACGAAAACAAAGAAAAAAGAATAAGAAAATATGAATAAACCCTCCAAAAATTCTGGAATTGTGGTAAACGACCAAACCTAAGAAAAATCAGTGTACCTAAGGAAGAAGAGAATTCTAAAAGCCTGGAAAACATATTTGGGGGAATAAATGAGGAAAACTTCCCCAGCCTTGCAACAGACCTAGACAGCCAAATACAAGAAGCACAAAGAACGCCTGGAAAATTCCTCACAAAAATATGTTCGCCTATGCACCTTGTCATCAGGTTATCCAAAGTTAAGAAGAAGGAAAGAATCTTAAGAGCTGTGAGACAGAAGCACCAGGTAACCTATACAGGAAAACCTATCAGATTGACAGCAGATTTCTCAGCAGAAACCCTACAAGCTAGGAGGGATTGGGGACTTATCTTCAGCCTCCTCAAACAAAACAATTAACTGCCAAGAATTTTGTATCCAACGAAACAAAGCATCATATATGAAGGAAAGATACAGTCGTCTTCAGACAAACAAATGCTGAGAGAATTCTCCATTACCAAACCACAACTACAAGAACTGCTAAAAGGAGCTCTAACTCTTGAAGCAAATCTTGGAAACACACCAAAACAGAACCTCATTAAAGCATAAATCACAGAGGATCTATAAAACAAAAATACAAGTTAAAAAGCAAAACAAAACAAAACAAAACAAAACAAAAAAACTCAAACTACACAGGCAACAAAGAGCCTGATGAAAGCAACTGTACCTCATATTTCAATAATAACATTGAATGTAAATGCTGTAAATGTTCCACTTAAAAGATTCAGAACCGCAGAATGGATAAGAACTCATTAAACAACTATCTGCTGTCTTCAGGAGACTCACCTAACACACAAGGACTCACATAAACTTAAAATAAAGGAGTGGAAAAAGGCATTTCATGCAAATGCACACCAAAAGCAAGCAGGAGTAGCTATTCATATATCAGACAAAACAAAAAGCAACAGCGGTGAAAAGAGGGACAGTATATAATGGTAAAAGAGGGACAAAGAGGGACAATATATAATGGTAAAAGGCCTTGTTCAACAGGAAAATATCACAATCTTAAACATATATGCACCTAACAAATGGAGCTCCAAAATTTATAAAACAATTACTAACAGACCTAAGAAATGAGATAGACAGCAACACAATAATAGTGGGGGATTTCAATACTCCACTGACAGCACTAGACAAGTCATCAAGAAAGAAAGTCACCAAAGAAACAATGGGTTTAAGCTATAACTTGGAACAAATGGACTTAACAGATATATACATAACATTTCATCCAACAACCGCAGAATACACATTCTACTCAACAGCACATGGAACTTTCTCCAAGGTAGACCATATGATAGGCCATAAAATGAGCCTCAATAAGTCTAAGAAAATTGAAATTATATCAAGCACTCTCTCAGACCATGGTGGAATAAAAGTGGAAATCAACTCCAAAAGGAACCTTCAAAACCATGCAAATACATGGAAATTTAATAACCTGCTCCTGAAAGAACATTGAGTCAAAAACAAAATCAAGATGGAAATTAAACAATTCTTCAAACTGAACGACAATAATGACACAACCTATGATAACCACTAGGATACAGCAAAGGCGGTGCCAAGAGGACAGTTCATAGTCATAAACTCCCACATCAAAAAGTGTGAAAGAGCATAAACAGACAATCTAAGGTTACACCTCAAGGAACTAGAGAAACAAGAACAAACAAAACCCAAACCCAGCAGAAGAAAGGAAATAACCAAGATCAGAGCAGAAGTAAATGAAATTCAAAACCAAAAAAATACAAAAGATAAATGAAACAAAAAGCTGGTTCTCTGAAAAGATAAATAAAATGGATAGACCATTAGCAAGATTAAACAAGAAAAGAAGAGAGAAAATCCAAATAATGTCACTAAGAAACAAAACAGGAGATATTACAACTGACGCCACTGAAATACAAAAGATCATTCAAGGCTACTATGAACACCTTTATGCACATAAAATGCGAAACCTAGAAGAGATGTATAAATTCCTGGAAAAATAAAATATTCGTAGCTTAAATCAGGAAGAATTAGATATCCTGAACAGACCAATAACAAGGAGTGAGATTGAAATGGTAATTAAAAAAATTACCAACAAAAAAAATCCAGGACCAGATGGATTCACAGCAGCATTTTATCAGACATTCAAAGAAGAATTGGTACCTATCATTTTGACACTATTCCACAGGACAGAGAAAGAAGGAACCCTCCCTAATTCATTCTATGAAGCCAGCATCACCCTAATACCAAAACCAGGGAAGGGCATAACCAAAACAGAAAACCATAGACTGATATCCTTGATGAACATAGATGCTAAAATCCTTAACAAAATACTAGCTAACAGAATTCAAAAACATATCAAAAAGATAATCCACCATGATCAAGTAGGTTTCATACCAGGGATGCAGGTATGGTTTAACATACACAAGTCAATAAATGTGATACAACACATAAACAGAATTAAAAAGAAGAATCACATGATCATCTCAACAAATGCAGAGAAAACATTTGAAAAAATCCAGCATCCCTTTATGATTAAAACTCTCAGCATAATCGGCATAAAAAGGACATACCTCAATGTAATAAAAGCCATCTATAACAAACCCACAGCCAACATAATACTGAATGGGGAAAAGTTGAAAGCATTCCCTCTGAGAACTGGAACAAGACAAGGATGTCCACTCTCACCACTCCTCTTCACCATAGTACTGGAAGTCCTAGCCAGAGCAATCAGACAAGAGAAAGAAATAAAGGGCATCCAAATTGGTAAAGAGGAAGTCAAACTGTCACTGTTTGCTGATGATATGATCGTTTACCTTGAAAACCCTAAGGACTCCTCTAGAAAGCTCCTAAAACTGATAAAAGAATTCAGCAAAGTTTCCGGATACAAGATTAATCTACACAGATCAGTAGCTCTTCTATACACCAACAGCCACCAAGCAGAGTCAAATCAAGAACTCAATCCCTTTTACAATAGCTGCAAAAAAATAAAATACTTAGGAATATACCTAACAAAGGAGTTGAAAGACCTCTACAAGGAAAACTATGAAACACTGCTGAAAGAAATCATAGATGACACAAACAAATGGAAACACATCCCATGCTCATGTATGGGTAGAATCAATATTGTGAAAATGATCATACTGCCTAAAGCAGTCAACAAATTCAATGCAATCCCCATCAGAATACCACCACCATTCTTCACAGAATTAGAAAAAACAATTCTAAAATTCATATGGAACCAAAAAACAAAAAACAAAAAAAAACCACGCATAGCCAAAGCAACACTAAGCAGAAACAACAAATCTGGATGCATCACACTACCTGATTTCAAACTATACTATAAGGCCATAGTCACCAAAACAGCGTGGTACTGGTATAAAAATAGGCACATAGACCAATGGGGTAAATGGGGTATCCATCACCTCAAGCATTTATCCTTCGTATTACAAACAATCCGATTATATTCTTGTAGTTATTCTTTTTTAAAAAAATTTTTGAGACAGATTCTTGCTCTCTTGCCAGGCTGGAGGGTAGTGACATGATCTTGGCTCACTGCAATCTCCAACTCCTGGGTTCAAGCGATTCTCCTGCCTCAGCATCCTGAGTAGCTGGAATTACAGGCATGTGCCTCCACGCCTGGCTAATTTTTGTATTTTTAGTAGAGACAGGGTTTCACCATGTTGACCAGGTTGGTCTCGAACCCCTGACCTCAAATGAACCACCCATCTCAGCCTCACAAAGTGCTGGGATTACAGGCATGAGCCAACGCACATGGCCTATTCTCTTTTAGTTACTTTATTTTTCTGTAAGTTATTGGGATACAGGTGGTATTTGGTTACGTGAATAAGTTGTTTAGTGGTGATTTGTGAGATTTTGGTGCACCTATTACCCAAGCAGTATACACTGCACCATATTCGTAGTCTTTTGTCCCTCACCCCCCTCCCACTCTTTCCCCCAAGTTGCCAAAGTCCATTGTATCATTCTTATGCCTTTGTGTCCTCATAGCTTAGCTCCCACGTATCAGTGAGAACATATGATGTTTGGTTTTCCATTCCTGAGTTATATCACTTAGAGTAAGTGCTGTTGGGGAGGTTGGCCAACGACCGCTCTAATTGCTTCCTGCTGAATTGGGGTGTAGTAGGGGTCATGCAGTTGAGATTTCCTCGGGAGGGGTGCCTTCGATGTCATCAACATCGGAGCATGGGCTAGCAGGCTGGTCCAGGGGTCCGTGGTAGATCTTAGCCATGGACTGCATCTGGGGCTCTATTTTAAGAACGATTTGTAGTTTTACAGCTTTGATTCTGGAAGAGACAAGCTTAACAAGAAGGTTAAAGATACAGTGATTGAAATGTATGGCCTGAAGTGCAGGGGCATATAGGTATGGGCAGTGAAAATGGGGTTTCCTTTAGAAAAACTCCTATATGATGGGTCATCAATATTTCCAGGAAGCCACATTCTCCATAGAAGCTCTTGGTAAGGGGAGCTACTGGTAGTACAGTGGCATGGAGGGGGTTCAGTGAGAGTGAAAGAGGGTAAGAGAACAGTAAAGAAAAAAATATGACAAGCAGGGCCATGAGGATCTACGATTCTAGTTACTTTCCTCATGGTTGTCGCTTGAAGAGCAGGTGCAGATCCTCTAGAGGTTCACAGGAATAGCTAGCATTGTCTCCTGGATTTCCAGTTTCCTTTGGCAGTAGACAGAGTTTGACTCGAGTGTGATGTATCCAAGACTCCACTCCAGCCACTTTAACTGCAGTTGGGGTAGATAAAATGACTGGGTAGTGTCCTTCCCAGGATGTATCTAAGGATGGGGACTTAGAAGGAAGGGACTTGACTAATACCATGTCACCAGGGTGGAATAATTCCTTTCCTTCTTCTCAGGAACAGGTTCCCTGTAATGTTTTAAGAACTTGTTGATATTTGGCCAAGGAGGTGATGTCTGCAACTAAGTTGGCCATCTCTCGGTCAAGCACAAGGTCCTTGGTTAGGAAGGGCCGTCCATACAGCATTTTGTATGAGCTAAGTCCTGCTTTTTGGGGAGAGTTTTGGATTCTTAGTAAGGCTATAGGCAACAGAGCAGGCTATGCGAGGTGGGTTTCTTGGGTTAGCTTTTTAAAATGTCATTTGAGTGCTTCATTCATTTTCTTGACTTTTCCTGAGGATTGTGGCCTCCAGGTGCAGTGTAAGTGATATTGTATGCCTAATGCCTGGGATACTCCCTGGGTTACTGTAGCCTTGAAAGCGGGGCCATTGTCACTCTGTAAGCCTCAGGGAAGTTCAAATCTGGGAATTATTTCATGAATTAGTGCCTTTACTACATCTTGGGCCTTTTTTGTCCTACAAGGGAAGGCCTCTGCCCAACCAGTGAAAGTATCTACCCAGACTAGTAGATACTGAAATCCCTGAGATTTGGGCATGTGGGTAAAATCTAGTTGCCAGTCTTCTCCTGAGTAATGGCCTGTTCTTTGTTCTCCTGGAGGAGCTTGGTGATAAGGCAGGGGATTATTTCTTTGGCACACCTCACAGGCCTTGACTATCTGCTTGACAGTTTTGAAAAGGCCTGGTCCAGTAAATAATGATTTGGCCATCTGATGGGTGCTATCAATGCCCAAGTGAAAGGTCTGGTGAAGGGTTTTAAGTAATTTCCATTGGTTAGCTGCAGGCAAAATTATTTTTCCTTCTTCAGTGGCTAGCCATCCTGAGGGGAGGAAACTATGTCCTCATGAGGTTCCCCATTCTATTTTTTCTGCTGAGCACTGGGGCTTGGTCTCCTGGAGGGGATTACCCCATACTAGGAGTCCTTCTATAAGCATTTGTAATGGAGGGTCCCGCCTTGTGGGTCTTTTGGCTTCAATATCCGCTTGGCGGTTCCCTTCTATTTCCCTTTCCTTTCCTTTCTGATGATCCAGGCAGTGTAAGACTGCCACCTCTTTAGGTTTCTATAGAGCCAACAATAATCTCCTAATGGCTTCCTGATGTTTGATAGGTGTTCCCTCGGAAGTTAAGAATTCCCTTTCTCTCCATATTGCTGCATGGGCATGAATGACTAGGTAAGCATACTTAGAGTCTGTATTTATACTTACCCCTTTTCTTTCTCCTAATTCTAATGCCTGAGTGAGAGCTATTGGTTCTGCCAGCTGAGAACTAGTTCCTGGAGTGAGGGTATTACTTTCAAGTACTCCATTATCACTGACCACTGCATACCCCACCTTTTGAAGTCCTTTTTCTACAAAGGAACATCCATCAGTATACAAGCTGAGGTCAGGACCAGTCAAGGGAACCTTTAGAAGGTCCCCTCAAGTGGCGTAGGTTGGAGCAATCACTTGACAGTTATGTTCTATCTTTTCTTCATTGTCTGGAAGAAATGTGGCTGGGTTAAGAGTTGCACAAGTGCGCAGTCACAGCAGTGGCCCTTAAGTAAAAGAGCCTGATATTTAAGCAAATGATTGTCCGACAGCCACAAGTCTCCTTTAGCAGTGAGTACACCATTCACATCATGAGATTTCCACACAGTAAGATCTCCTCCCTGTATCATTTTAACTGCTTCAGAGACTAAGACTGCTACTGTTGCCACTACCCATAAACAGTGAGGCCAACCCTTTGCCACTACATCAATTTCCTTACTCAGGTAAGCCATGGGTTGCAAGCTGGTCCCTTGGACCTGTGTCAGGACTCCTAGGACTCCTAGAGCTATTCCTGTATTTTTTCTGTGACATATAAAGAAAAGTCTTGCCCCTTTGGCAAGCTTAACAGTGGGGCTTGGGTTAGGGCCTCCTTTAGAGCCTGGAAAGTCACTTCTGCTTCAGGTGTCCATTCTACTAAATGGGTATCAGCTTTCTGAGTTTCCTTAATTAGTGTGTATAATGGCCTGGCTATTTTGCTGTACCTAGGAATCCATATTTTACAGAAGCCTGTTATGCCAAGGAACCCTCTTAATTGCTTCAGGGTTTTGGGATGAGGATAAGCCAGTATAGGCTGAATACGTTCCTCACTGAGGACCCTGATGCCTTTGGATAATTTTAGCCCTAAGTATTTAACCTTCTGTGAGCAGAGCTGAGCCTTTGGTTTGGAAACCTTGTAGTCACAGGTGGTGAGGAAGTTTAAGAGCGCTTGGGTGGCTTGATGGCACAAGATTTCTGAACAGGCAGCTAAAAGTAAATCATCCACATATTGAAGGACAAGAGAGTCCAAGTATGAGAACTGGCTCAGTCTTAGGCTAATGCATGGTCAAATAGATGGGGGCTATCCCTGAACCCTTGGGGTAAAACAGTCCAGGTGAGTTGAGATGTTGGGTTCAAAGGATCTTCAAAGGCAAACAATAATTGAGAGTCAGGATGTACAGGGATGAAGAAAAAGGCATCCTTAAGGTCCAGGAGTGTAGACCACTCTGCTTCCTCTGGTATTTGGGAAAGCAGAGTATAAGGGTTAGGCACAGCTGGGTATACAGGGACAACAACGTCATTGATAATCCTGAGATCTTGCACTAACTTCCACTGTCTGTTGGGTTTCTGTACTCCTAAAATTGGAGTATTGCAGGGGCTATTGCATGGTTTTACTAGGCCTTGGGCTTTTAGGTCCTTAACAATCTTTTGGAGTCCTTGATGGGCCTTGGGTCTAAGGGGGTACTGCCTTTGGTAGGGAAAGGAGGCAGAATCCTGTAGTTCAACTTGAATGGGATGGGCATTCTTCGCTCATCCATATTGTCCTTCTGTTGCCCAGACTTCAGGATTACTTCCTTCCTCAAGCAGGGGACAACAAACTTGTGTTCCTTCTCTTATGTTCAGGTGTATAATGGCCCCTGCTTTGGTGAGAATCTCTCTGTAACAAAGGAGTGGGGCTTTCAGGCATAATTAGAAAGCCATGTGAAAAGAGTAAACTTCCTCTTTTCTAAGAAACTAGGAAAGAGCAAAGTAAATCTAAATAAAACAAAAAGAATGAAGAGTAGAGCAGAGATAAATAGAATAGAGGACAGAAAAAAATAGATAAATGTCAATAAAACCAAAAGTTTTTGAAAAAAAACCCAACAAATTTGACAAAACGTTAGCTGCAATGACCAGGAAAGAAAAAGATATTGGACTCAAATCACTAATATCAGGAATAAATGAGGGGACATTACTAATGACCTAGGAAATTAAAGATAATTATAGGGAATACCGTGAACAACTGCCTGCCAACAAGTTACATAATTTAGATGAGATAGACAAGTTCTTAGAAGACGCAAATTACTGAAAGTGACTCAAGAAGCAGAAAAGCTGAATAGAACAATAACAACTAAGGAGATTGAACTCATATTTTTTAAAAAAAACCTTTTTACTAAAAATTCCATACCCAGATGCCCTCATTAGACAATTATGCCAAACATTAAAAAAGAGTGGACACCAATACTTTACAAACTCTTCCAATAAATAGAAGAAGATGAAACACTTTTCAATTCATTCTGTGAGGCCAGCATTACCTTGATACCAAAACTGGAAGAAAGAAATCTGATGAAAACTACAGAATAATATCTTTATTTATTTATTTATTTATTTATTTATTTATTTTTTTGAGACTGAGTCTCGCTGTCACCCAGGATGGAGTGCAGTGGTGCGATCTCGGCTCACTGCAGGCTCTGCCCCGTGGGGTTCATGCCATTCTCCTGCCTCAGCCTCCTGAGTAGCTGGGACTACAGGCGCCCACTACCTCGCCCGGCTAATTTTTTGTATTTTTAGTAGAGACGGGGTTTCACCATGTTAGCCAAGATGGTCTCGATCTCCTGACCTCGTAATCCACCCGCCTCGACCTCCCAAAGTGCTAGGATTACAGGCGTGAGCCACCGTGCCCGGCCAAAACTACAGAATAATATCTTTATTAGTGCAGATGCAGAATACTTAACAAAATTCTAGCAAACTGAGTAAAGTAACATATAAATGGATTATACATAATGATAATGTGGGATTTAACCCAGGAATACAAGATTGGTTATATACACAAAAATCAATCCATGTAAAATACTATATTAACTAAACAGTGAAGAAAAAAAATCATGATCACCACAATGGTCCCAGAAAAGCTTTGACCAAATTCAGCATACTTGCATGATTTAAAGAATCATCTCAACAAACTAGGGTACTTTCTCAATGTGGAAAGTGCATCTACAAAAAACCCATCTAACACCATACTTAATGACTGAAAGACTGAAAGCTTTCCCTGTAAGATCAGGAACAGGACAAGAAATGTCTAGCTTTTCCACTTCTATTCAACATTATATTGGAGATTCTAGCCATGGCAATTAGGCAAGGAAAAAGGTGGGGGGAAATTAATTCAGACTGGAAAGGAAGAAGTAAAACTATCACTGTTTGTGCATGATATGATGTTGTACATGTGATTTTGAAATCAAACTTCAGAAGAACAGATCCCATGGTATTTCTAGGTTTCCAGAGGCCTCCAATAACTTTCATTTCATAATCACATGAGGTCTAATCTTTACATTTCAAAGATGGCCTTCATGATCCATAGCTTCTTCTCTTGTACTTAAGAGTTGAGGAAGTAGTCCTGAATGTAGGAGTTGATGACACTTCATTGGGGAACATAGGTCACAAAGTCAGAAACTGGGAAGATCAGGAATAAATTGGCAAGCAGAGGCCGAGGCAGGTTCGAGCAGGTAGTTCACTATAGAGTAGAAAACTGTGTAGGCATCAGAAGCCTGTTTTTATATGAAGCCAATGGTGTGGTCTGAGAAAAGGTGTGAGTTACAGGAGAAAGGCCTGAGCATTAACCGTGAGACCTTCTATCTCTAGATCCAACCTTTCATGAACATGCACCCAATACTTTATCAGTCTTCTTCCCTCTGGTCTCTATTTAATTCCTTTATGAACTCTTGTCTTCACAGTAGTAGATATGGAAGTTGAATATTCTGCTTCCATACACACAGTCACACACACGCATATATGTGCATATACACATATATGGATGTGTATATATATTTTCAGGCTGCAACAGACACTTACTGATGTTGAGAGAAACTCCAGTATCTGAGAGACTGGAAGGAATGTGGGACTGAAGAATGACCTGAAGATTTCTGCTCTCCTATCCAGTACCCTCTCCACTTAAAGATAAATGTTTCCATGAACACTCAAGAAAATCTTGCTAAATAATTGGAATACAGGGATGAATATTGTAGTCCCTGGCTCTCAGGGACCTTACTTTCTAGTGGAGGTGGCTGGACATATAGCTAAGAACTGGGAGTGGGAAATTATTCAAACCAGCTTCTGAGTATCCACTCTTGATTTATAGGCCTAGTTGGCTCAGCCAATCTGGATCACATACATACTGAGTCCAATCAGGACATAATTTAAACACATATCTGAGTTTCAAGCAAGCTAGTAGCCCTCACATACCTTGAAAAGTGAGAGAATAGAAAAGTCAAATTCCCCTCTCCCATTACCAAGGACTTAAACTTCATCTACAAATCTGTTTGTTCCCCAGAAAAATTGATCGTATAACCTTACCTTCCACCATTACTTCACAGAGTGTCAGGAAGATTCACTGAGATTAAGCTCTCCCTGCTCACCTCTGTAAACATTACGAAATGTTGAACAAATCTCATCTCTAGAATCTCATGGTTGGGAGGGAAAATAACATCCTTTCTGATATACAGTGCTTTCTTTCTACTATATCAGCTATATAATTTTTATTTTGAAAAATTCAACTAATAATCTAATCCAGAGGCCATGCCCAATGGAATGAATGCCTTTTAAGCTGAGTTGTAAATACCAAGTTTGTTTAAATTTCCTGTCCTCACTGTAAAATTCTTCCTATTTTTGAAGAATATAAATAGATAGTAGGTACTCACAGAGATACCTGCCAAATGCAGCATTTTAACATTCGTCTGCCCCCAGTGCTGGCAATAATGTGATAAAGTGCCTATAGAGGATTTGAAACAAACAACATTGACTATTATTACAATGACTCTAACATTCTAAAAAAAAATCAGTGATAAAATACTCCTCCCCTCCATGGCAGACAACTCATACCATCTGACTGTTGATTCACTGCTGCACTTATATTCCAGGAACTTTAAAGACGTTATCTCATTAATCTTCACAACAACAATGAAGATATTATCTTTACTTTGCAAAGGAGAAAAATTGGAACTCAGAGAGGGTAACTCATTGAAGGTCAAAAGGATATTGAATGGTGCCAGCTTGCCTCAGTGCAACGAAGAACTTTATAAGAAATGGAGCTGAATAATTGGTACCCAAATTTAAGCCAATGTTGATGTGAGTCCATGCTTTTAACCACTACATAATAACACCATTATAGAAGAGGATTGGTCTAAAGCTTTGGATAGCTTTCTCTGGTGTAGAGACTCTAATTAATTATCTGGAAAGAATTGTCTGCCAAGGATGTAACAGAAACAGCATTGGATTTGTAGCTAACTTGATTAAGATTGGATTTTAACTCTACCACTTATGAGCTGTATGACCTTGGGCTATGCATTTAACCTCAGTAAGCCTCACTTTCTACAGGCAAACTTGACCTCCTTCACAGGATTACTGTGAGGATTAAGCGTCTTCAAATATTAGAAAGTGCCTGGCACATAATAGGCATTCAACTAATGCTAGTTTGCTTCCCTAACATTGGGCCAATGAAAATTATCTAGAGTTATAACCAAAGTCCGTGTTTATAATTGATTCTCTGCCTCTGTAAACCTTTGTTTATCCATTTATCTCAATTTCTAGTCCACTTGCACCAACCAAATAAAATGAGCCCTGAAATTCTCCATAAGTGTCAGAAGCTTCACCTTAATGGAGTAGATGGTTGTATTAGTACATCTTGGTTTGCAAGAAACAGAAAAGCCAACATAAACTGAGTTAAATAATAACAATTTTAATTTAATATGTCTAGAAGCCCCCAAATAGTTTGGATTCTGAACATGGTACAATCAAGTTCCCAGTTCTATTTTTCTCCACTTCTCTCAGCTCAGTCCTTCTCTGTGTGTGTACACAGGTCCCAGACTGGCTTCCTTCATGGAAGATGACTTCCTAAAGCCACTGAGGAAATATCCTTCCTGTTCATTTTCAGTGACAGAGAGAGAAAAATGTTTCTCTTAGCCATAAAACAAAAAGTACTTCCCTTCAGTCCAATTAGTTCAAAGTCACAGTCCACTGTATCAGTAATAGTTGCTAGGTGTATGGCATGCATTTATTAGCTTAATTTTTCTTTCTGAACTGGTCACTGTCAAAGAAGTTTGAATTACTTTGACCGGCTTAGGTAATCAAGATTCACTCCTAGTGCTGAGGAGAAGACCACTTTCCTCTGGGTCACCTGGGTTAGTGTGACTGGGGAGTGGATGATGGACATCTGAATAAAATCAGGGATGTGTTATAAAGTAGAAATGGAGATAAAGGGTGTTAGGTCCCCATTAAACTATGTCCACTACCATAATGTTTAAAATATGCATGTGTTTCTCTATTCCTCACCTCCAACCAGAGACTTCAAGGTCACCTATCAGAGGCATCTGTACCCATTTTTCTAATGAAAATTTGAATACAGGGTGAAAAATAGAGAATTACTACATTAATCCCAAAGTAGCTGGCCATCTGCAAAAAAAGTAAGCTTATTCTGTTAAGATGTAGAAAATTAGAAGGGGAACTTAGAGTAAGATGAAAATTCTAAGGAGTCCTGGCTCAATATAAGGAGAACTTACAAAGAAATGGAGCAGACTATAATCAGAACAGCCTGTTTTACATGTTAGTGAGCTCCCAGACATATCTAAGGACTCACTGAATGACCCTTAGGTTTGGAGACTACAGAGGAGATTTATCTGTTAGGTAGGAGGTTAGAAGAAAAGACTGCAAAGGTCACTTCCAACTCTACTATGTTATAATTCTATGATGGATCTGTGATTCAACTCAAAATAAATTGACGAACACCTCTCAGTAAACTAATGAAGGCATATTTTGAGAGACATAGTCTGTCAATAAGATAGATTAGATTCAGATTTGATGGACAACCAGTCAATGAGATAGACATACCTGTGCAATGGAGATGGATGGTAAAGATACTATTGATGAATTCTAGCAGTGTCTAGGCCAGTGAACTAGACAGTTGGTCTTTGGGGAAAGGGAATTAAGAGGATGCTCCCTTTCCTCCCCCTGTTTGTCCTTGAATTTGCTTTAGAATATAAAGCAAATGAATATGCCAATCTCAAGTTTCTCCTGAAACTTGAGAGGCTATGTACCCAAAAGATTTTCCTGTCTTGGACTTATTCTGTGTGCATCTTTAATCTCCATCTACAGGGTTGAATATCCATTCTCAAGTAAATTGTTGTGAGTTGCCTTCTCCATTTAGCAAAATAAGGGTTGTTATTTCCTCATAACATTCCTTTCTAAACCTGTTGTTCAAATAATTTTAAGCAATGGTCTTAGTTTCTGCCATGCATTCTTATTTGAAGCAGGAATCTAAGATTAAAGATAAATTCTGCTCAAACTAGTCTGTCTGGGAACATATAATCATTAGGAGTATATGTCAGGATCTACTTGCATTGAAGACCAAGGAATGAACTTATCTTAAGGGCTTAAATCTATCCTTTTACTCTGTGTTCTACCTATGCACATACATTTTTACTCTCCTTTCTTGCCTTACTATTTTTAATTCCTCTTTATCCCTGTATCAGATTATTAGTTATACATTGTTTTTTTTTTTTTTTTTTTTGAGACAGTCTCACTCTGTCGCTCAGGCTGGAGTGCTGTGGCATGATCTCAGCTCACCACAACTTCCACCTCCCGGGTTCGAGCGATTCTTCTGCTGCAGCCTCCCAAGTAGCTGGGATTACTAAAGGCATGCGTCACCATGTCCAGCTAATTTTTGTATTTTTAGTAGAGGCAGGGTTTTGCCATGTTGCCCAGGCTGGTCTCAAACTCCTGGCCTCAAGTGATCTGCCTGCCTCAACCTCTCAAAATGCTGGGTTTGCAGGCATAAGTCACCGTGCCTGGATTAGTTATACGTTCATTTATTATTCTTTCAATAGTTTTTGGAGAGTAGTGGTACTCAAAGTATAGTATACAGATCTCTGTCAGTTCCTGAGACTCTATAAGGGGTCCCACAAGGTCTCCCATCCAAGTACTAACCAGGCCCGACCCTGCTTAACTTCCAAGTTCAGGCGCGTTCAGGGTAGTATGGCCATAGATAAGGGGACTCAGAAGGTCAAAACTATTTTCGTAATAATAGTAGAAAGTAAGTTGTATTTTTAACTGTGTTGACATTTGCACTGATGCTACAAAAGCAATGGTGTACTCGATGAAGCAGTTAATTTTTACCAAATATTAGTTTTTGAATACACATCTTAATAGTCTCTTACCAAAACTGAGAAGTCCACATCAAGCACTTCTGATGTATTTCTAAGTATGATGATTGAATGGAGGAAAAGTATTGTACATTTGTTTGAGTTGCAAACTGAATAGTCTTGTTTTCCATAGAATGCCATTTTTAATTGAAAGAATGAGAGACAAACTATGGTTTACTCAGACTTAAGTATTATGCAGATATTTCTCAAAAATGAACAAAGTGAGCCTATCAGTTCAAAGGAAACATCTGACAGCATTCATTGCCAATGATAAAATTCAAGCTTTCAAGCAAATATTGGATTTCTGTAAAACTTGTATTCACCACAGTGAGCATTAGAGCTTCCTAATACTTAAAGATTTGTGATGAGATTACTGGAAATATTAGCTAATTTGTCTTTTTGATATTGTATCCTAAAATGTGTCATCATTTGGAAGATCTGCATAACCCCAGGAACCAATATTTTTCTTTCCTTTTCTGTTTTTTTTAAGCATTAACAAATTTACTTAATTATTTGAGGCAAGGTCTCACTCTGTCTCCCAGGCTAGAGTGCATTGGTGGGATAACAGCTCACTGCAGCCTCAACTTCCCAAGCTCAGTCCATCCTCCCACCTCAGCCTCCTGGGTAGCTGGGATTACAGGCATGCACTACCACATCTGGCTAAGTTTTTGTATTTTTGGTAGAGACGAGGGTCTCGCTGTGTTGCCCGGGCTGGTCTTGAACTCCTGGTCTCAAGTGATCCTTCTGCCTCAGCCTCCCAAAATACTGGGACCACAGCATGAGCCACCATGCCCAGCCTAAAAGCATAACAAATGTATTAGTTTTACATGACAGCCGGGCATGGTGGCTCACACCTGCAATCCCAATACTCTGGGAGGCCAAGGTGGGTGAACACCTGAGGCCAGGAGTTTGAGAGTGACCAACCTGAAGAACACGGTGAACCCCCCCTCAACTAAAAATACAAAAATCAACCCAGCGTGGTGGCACATGCCTGCAATCCCAGCCACTCAGGAGACTGAGGCAGGAGAATCACCCCAACCCCAAAGTTGGAGTTTGCAGTGAGCCGAGATTGCTCCACTGCACTCCAGCTTGGGTGAGGAACCAATATTTTTCATAAGACCAGTGTGTGATGTTACAAAATCATACATGGGTTAAAAAAACATATTTAAAGGGCAAGATAGATTAATGGATTTTAATGTAATACAGTGTGGAAAGTTTATAGATATGGTTTCAGATTCCATGTTGCAAAGAAACTTTAAAATATACAGGCGACCAACAATCATATGAAAAAAGCTCAACATCACTGATCATTACAGAAATGCAAATCAACACCACAATGAGATATCATCTCATACCAGTCAGAATGACTCTAATGAAAAACTCAAAAGAAAAGCAGATGCTGGTGAGGTTGCGAAGAAAAACGAATTCTTATACACTGTTGGTGGGAGTGTAAACTAGTTCAACCATTGTGGAAGACAGCATGGCAATTCCTCAATGACCTAAAAGCAGAAATACCATTCAACCCAGCAATCCTATTACTGGGTATATACCCAAAGGAATATAAATTGTACTGTTATAAAGTCACATGCACACATATGTTCACTGCAGCACTATTGATAGTAGCAAAGATATGGAATCAACATAAATGCCCATCAATGATAGACTGGATAAAGAAAATGTGGTGCATATACACCATGGAATACTATGCAACCATAAAAAAGAACAAGATCACGTCCTTTGCAGTGACATGGATGGAGCTGGACACCATTGTCCTTAGCAAACTAACAGGAACAGGAAATCAAATACCACATGTTCTCACTTATAAGTGGGAGCTAAATGATGAGAACACATGGACACATAGAGAGGAACAAAACACACTGGGGCCTACTTCAGGGTGGAGGGTGGGAGGAGAAAAAGGATCAGGAAAAATAATTACTGGGTACTAGGCTTAATACCTGGGTGACAAAATAATCTTTACAACAAACCGCCATGACACAATTTTACCTGTATAAAAAACCTGCACATGTACCCCTGAACTTAAAATAAATGTTAAAAAAAATCACCTGTTGCATTTTGGTGTCATATCTAAGGAAACTAGCAACAGTTATCAGATAAGCCTATTAGAACATTCCCTTTTTAAAACTACATCTCTACATGAAGTCAGATCTTTTTCATATTCTTTTACAAGGTCAATATATAGCAAGAGACTGAATGCAAAAGCAAATATGAGAATCCAGCTGTCTTCTGTTAAGCCCAATATTAAAGGGACTTGTAACAATGTAACACAATGCCACTCTTCAAAACTTTTTTTAATTTTAGAAAATACAGTTAGTTTTTGTAGAAATTTTATTTCTGCTGGCATAATGAGTTCACAATTATTTTTAAATGACTTAATAAATATTTTTAACACTTCTTTGTTTAATGTCTAATAATATAAATATATATATATACATATATATATCTGAAAAAAAGCTCTTTGATATCCTCAATTTTTTTCAAATGTGAAGTTTTTCTGAACGAAAAGTAATTAAGAACTGCTGCCTGGGAGATTACAAGATGCATTCGTGACATATTAAAGTTTTATATAAATTGGTTTTATAAAGTACTTTTACCAGTTCCTGGACAATATAAGGACCTTAGAACATTTTAATTCCATTTATGCCCCTCCTTTCTCTCATGGTTCTGCCTTACTCCTTTTAAAAGGAAGATCGAATATTTTTATTATATATATGGTTTAAACTCCACAAGTAATTATATTTACTTTTAACAAGTCAATATTTATGTAGGAGTACCTACATATATACCCTTTGCTCTTTATTCTTTCCTGCATTCCTTTGCTTCAATCAGCTATAATTTTCCTTCTACCTGAATAACTTTATTTAGCATTTTTTTTAGCATGGGCCTTCAAACATTGAACTCTGCCAGTTTTTGTTTGTCATAAAATGACTTTATTTTTCCTTCCTTCCAGAAAAATAATTTCCTTGGCTCTTGAAATCTTGGTTGGCAGTTACGTTCTTCAGTCTGTTGAGAATATCAGTCCACTAATTTCTGGCTTCCATGGTTCTATTGACAAGGCAGCTGTTAGTGATACTGTTGCTTCTTAAAAGATAATGTCTCCCTCCCCATCCCAGATGTTTCTATGATTCTCTCTTAGTCTTTCGTTTTCAGCATTTATCATGGTATGATCATATGTTTCCTTTGTATTTATCCTGATTGAGAGCTTTTATTGCTTCTTTAGTCTTTAAGATGATTGTATTAATCAATCTTGTACAATTTTAGGCCATTATTTATTTAAATATTGACTCTTCCCCACTCTCCTTTTTCTGGAACATCAGTTATACACAATACTGTATGTTTAAAAAAATCATATCCTCTTTTTTTCCCCTGCATTTTCAATCATTTCTTCACCTTCTGCTTCAATCTGGCTCTTTTCTTCTGACCTATATTCCAATTCATTATTTTCCTCTTTGGCTGTATCTACTCTAAGTGTTAGCAAACTACTGCCTATGGGCCAAATCTAACCCACAGCCTATTTTTGCACCGCCTAGAAGCTAAGCATGCTATTTCTATTTAAAGGATTGTGAAAAAACAGAGTGAGAGTATGACACAGAGACTGAATGTGGCCTGCAAATCCTAAAACATTTACTATGTGACCTCTATAAAAAAAATGCTAGATTATAATCTGGTGTTGAATCCATCTGTTGAGTTCTCTTTGGTTTGTTTGTTTGTTTTGAGATGAAGCCTCTCTCTGTCACCCAGGCTTAAGTGCAGTGGTGCAATCTCAGCTCACTGCAAACTTCACCTCTCGGGTTCAAGTGATTCACCTGCCTCAGCCTCCTGAGTAGCTGGGATTACAGGCGCTCGCTACCATGCCCGACTGATTTTTGTAGTTTTAGTACAGACGGGTTTGGCCATGTTGGCCAGGCTGGTCTCGAATTCCTGACCTCAAGTGATCCATCAGCCTTGGCCTCCCAAAATGCTGGGATTACAGGCATGAGCCACTGCGCCTGGCCTGTTGAGTTCTTTATTTTAGTTATTGCATTTTTCAGTTTCAGTTTTCTATTTGTTTCATTTTATACATTCTAGTTAGAAGGTGATATCTTCTGTTTTATTGTGTATTTTCTTACATACTTTAATCACAGTTATTTTACGTCCAGTATCTATATCTCCTTTAGATGTGTTTCAAGTGTCCAGTTGCATGATTTTGATCACTTTGTCTTGTCTTATGGTATGACTAGTATATTTTATTGAATGCTTGACATAATGCATCAAAAACTAGAGATAATTTGAGTGTCTGGACCATGTAATTTTCCTATAAAAAAGATTTGCTTTTGCTAATGGCAGGTAAGGTGATGTTAAGGCTGAATTACCTTAATTCAATTAGTGATTCAGTTTATTTCAGACTGTGTTTCTACCTTTTCTGAAGAATAATTTATCTCTTACTCACACTTTCTCTTAAAAATGTAGTTCATCCAGGGCACCAAGTGAAAGCCTGAAGTGGTTGCAAGGCCCTTCCTAAACTTCAGTTTACATCTCCCCAGCCACAAAAGTGGTCAAAACATTTTGCTCAGCTTCTCAGTCTCTTTGCTGATACTTAGGCTAGGGGCAAAGTTTGAGTTGATTCAAGGATAGGTTTCAGTCTTTATCTGGGCTACTCTAGTTCTGGTTTACTCTTACTCCTGGGGTATAGTCCTCTAAAGGCCACAACTGGAAGTCCAAGTGGGCCCTGCTATACTCTGACAGACACCAAACTCCAATTTTTGTTTCCCTAGCCCTGTGAGGCTCTCAAAATATCTCTGCTCTGGTTCTCAGCCTTTCCAGCTTCTAATCGAGAGTCAGCAAATGCACTGAAGAAAAAGGAGGTGCTGAAAGTAAAGCTCACCTCTCTGAGCTTCCCTTAAGTCTTGGCTTAATGTATATATGTGTGTGTTTATAATTTAAATTTTTCTGGTTGCCTTCCTTGGGAGGGTTGATCTGATATAAGCTTGTCTACTATTTCCAGCATTAGAAATCTGACATTGCCCTATGGAAACAGAGAGTCAAGGCCTAAATTATTGATCCGGAGAAAATACCTCAGTTTTGAGGAAAAGGAGAAAAAATTGTGAAAAGTAGAAGAGAGAGATTCTAATCGTAGTGGAGCATCTGTCACTCAGGATGTCTTCCATCACAGCCCCAGTGCTTTAAGGCTAATATCCAGCTATACGTGATGCTTGACTCTATGAGACAAGGCATTCTCAGTGTAAGTAGCTCTAAAAATACCAGCAAAAGAAGTACTGGCAATGACAAAGGCACTGGCGACTCTTTCATTGTGTTCAATACTGGACATTGGTACATTTTGAGTAAACTTCAGTCGTCTTAGCCTTATATCCTAGAGTCTTAGTGTACATGTCAACAAAATAACAGCATTGGTGTCTTCAGGGGGCACTGATGGCATAGCTTTCAACGTTTAGCATTGCCAACTATTTGCAACATTACCACATGAAGCAAAGCAGAAAAGATGGGAAATTACATGCATACATGACAACCAAGATGGCTCATTCTCTGGGCATAAATGAGATTCTTAGAAACTCTCTGAAATAACTGGTACTCCATAAATTTAAATGATACTGGGTTTCTCCAGAGTGAATAGAAGAAAAGTGATAGAAATGCTGTTTTTGTAGCTTTTGCACAATCCGATTCTTATCGCTAGGCTAGTGTGGCCTGGAAAACCTGGGCTATACATGTAAATAATTCAAGATATGTCTCATGACTTTCAGTTCTAGGAAACACTTAGCCAGTATCCTGGCATTATCTACTTTCCTGGAGAGAGGGGAAACTAAAGATCACTACCTTCTTTATAGTCCATAAAATTGGCAACAGTTGTGAGAGTTTGGCATGCCTATTCAGTGTAACCCTGGAAATTTGATTGTAAATTCTCTAATTATTTTACTGTTTCTCTTCTTCCCAATATTGATCTGTACTCTTTGAGCTACCAGTCTCAAATCTCAGAGAAGCACATGTGGTGGCCTTGGTACTAATTACTTACTTAATGTAAGTGATTTTCACCTCACAAGTGTCTAACAAACCCAGTTCGAATGGGCTCTTGTGTCATATGATTAACTGTCAGGTAAAACTGCTTTGCATCATTTAAATTTCAAGCTACCCAAAAATGGTTGTCCTTCTCAGAGGCCTGAATAAAGAAAACTGGCATTTCATTCACCATCTATATTGGAGATATTTTTGCTAGTTGACACCAGCATATTGTTACCTTATTCTGGTAATCATACCCCAATTTCTTTCTGCAAAACCACCATAGTACCCACTTTCAGTCTATGTGCTTCCAGTTTCAGAATTTCACCTCTCATTCAGGGATAACATTTGTGACCTGGACTTGCATTCTCTTGGTTACAGTAAATGGGTTAAGAATGATACGGGTTCAACTGATTAGTATCGTAGGAAAGAAACTCTTGTTCTTCCCCATTGGACTGAAACAAAAAGGATTTAAAGTCAGAAGCTGGGGAAGTTATCTTTAGACCTTGAGGTGAGAGCCTGAGAATGAAATCAACAAAGTTGACGGTAAACCTGAGAGATTGCAAAGAATCAAGTTCTTATCACATTACTGTACCCTGAATCCAGCTGTGGCTGTAATTAGACGACCTCTTAACCTCTCCATTTTGTAAGTCAATAAATTCCCCTTTTCCCATAAGCCTGTTTGTGTTGGTTTTTCTAAAACTGAAGGAGTTCTTACTTTTAACCAAGTAACTTCTAGGTCAGCAATGCACATATATTGCTAGCCCTAAGGCAGTTCCACGGACTTCTAACATTCTTGCATCATTATTTCAACACTATGCTGAAACTCATTCAGAAATTAATCCTTTCCACTCTTCTCTGTATACAAAGAAATCAAAGTTAGGTTTTTCATTTTTGCCTCTTAGACTTCTGTAATCTTCATTCCAGAGAGTTATTCTCTTTCGATAAATTTTGTTAAAGCTGATTCTTATTGGTGAATCATCAGAAAAAGTCAGAAAAGGATACCTGTCACTTTTGTCCCCATCAAGATGCTCCCCCACCAACTATTCTGTATATACACACCCACATACACATCTTACCAAGGAGTAGTCATCACCAGGCACTGCAGTTTTTATCAGATCTTGACTACACCTCTGACTACAACAGCAATTTTCCTGCCTCACTCCCACGTGTTTCAACACTAATTGTCCTTGTTCACTTTCTGTGGCAGAACAACTCGCCTTTACTTCATTTAACCCAGTAACCTCCCCAAGCGGTTTTATTCCTTTGATAGCCAGAAAGATGGCAAGGACTTGAGTAATAAATGTGTAAACTATCAGCATGAACTTTACTTGAAGCTGAGTGCCTGTTAATCCTGGAGTATTTGTGATGTTGTGAAGCTGGGGAAATAGGGGCACAGGGGAAAAACTGATTCAGCAAGAACCCGAAGGTCACCTAAAGAAGAACAGCAGAGCTTTATTCCAGCTGCTCACTTTCCTAGGAAAAGGTCGTTCATTCTAAGGACTCTTGGGTTTGAATCAACCCCAAACCTAAAGAATGAGCCACCAGCAAATGAGTGAGTGCATCTCACATCTGAGCCTGTTTTAAAGGAATGCTGATGACCTCCTAAAGAGGGTCTTTGATGTATATTCAAGGGGAGGAAGAAAAACTATCAGATGTAACTGTAAATCAGATGCTGTGGGGGTGTGGCATAAACAGAACAGTCTAGTAGAAGACATGCCTAGTAATTCTTATGAAGAAAGAAAACAGAAAAGTTCTAGAAATCCTTTCAGACACAAATGTCTATATACCAATATATAGGGTATGGATAATGAATATATGGCACTTGTAATTTTAAAACAAGAAAAAGTGACATGATAAGCATAATAAACATTTATGGGACAGAATTTCTGATAGTTACACATAATTTGAAGCTGTTGGGGGAGCAACGCTTATTCCCAATTCTTCATGTTTCAATGTGCATGGACTTTCATATTCAGATCAAAAACAATTATCTAATTTAAGGAAAAGAAAAAAGAGATTGAAAAACAATAAATACAACTATATGAATCAGTGAGGTCCCAGGGTTTTAACATTCATGTCATTAGAGTTCCAGAAGGAGAGGTGCTAAAGTGTGATGTGGAACATTTTGAGGAAATAATGGCTGAATATAAAAAAGAACAAGATCAAAATTAGCTGGGCATGGTGGCGGGTGCCTGTAATCCCGGCTACTCAGGAGGCTGAGGCAGGAGAATCGTTTGAACCAGGGAGGTGGAGATTGCAGTGAGCCGAGATTGCGCCACTGCACTCCAGACTGGGTGACAGAGCGGGACTCCATCTCAACAACGACAACAACAACAGCAACAACAACAACAACATCATGTCCTTTGCAGGGACATGAATGAAGCTGGAGGCCATTATCCTTAGCAAACTAACACAGGAATAGAAAACTAAATATCACAGTTTCTTATTAGTGGGAGCTAAATGATAAGAACACATGGACATATAGAGGGGAACAACACACACTGGGGATTATCAGAGGGTGGAGGATGGGAGGAGGGAGAGGATCAGGAAAAATAACTAATGCGTACTAGGCTTAATCCCCGGGTGATGAAATAATCCATAAAATTAACGCCCATGACAGAAGTTTACCTGTGTAACAAACCTGCACTTGTACACCTGAACTTTAAATAAAAGTTTTAAAAAAAAAAGAAATAATGGCTGAAAACGTCCTGTTATGGTGAAAGTTATAAACCCCAAAACTCAGCAAACCCCCAAAAGGATAAACCCTGATACATCTGTTCTTAGACACACCATAATTAAATTACTAAAAACTAAAAGTAAAGAAAAAAAACCTTGAAATGAGCCCCAAGAAAAACAACACATTACTTAAAGAGAAACAATTATTTGAAAGACAGCAGATTCCTCATAGATACCATGGAGGCCAGAAGTAAGTAGCACAAAATTTTTTAAATGTTTGGCAAAAAAAGACCTGTTAACTCAGAATTCTGTCTCCAGCAAAAATATCTTTCAGAAATAAATGTATGGTAAATACATTCTTATAAGAAGGAAAACTCAGAGAATTCAGTGTCAGCAGATAGGCTTGTAAAGAACTGCTAAAGGAAATTATTCAGACAAAACAGAAATGACCCCACATGGAAACTCAAAACATCAAGAATCAAGAAAGAACAGCACAAATAGTTAAAATCTGTGTAAATATAACAAATTACTAATCGCTTCTTGAGTTTTTAAAGATATGTTTCATGTTCAAAGTAAAAAAATATGATAATGTTTGATAGGATTTTCAATGTATGTAAATGTAACATATTTTTTAAACTACAATATAAAAAGTGGAGGGTAAAATAACTTATATGTTTAGAAAGCTTCTACATTCAATTTGATGTGATAAAATATTGATTCTAAGTACACAGCCCAAATTTAAGTATGTTTAGTACAATCCTTAGACTAATCATGAAAAAACTATACAGTGTCATAGTCTGTTGTGCTGCTATAAGAATATACTTGAGACTGGGTAATTTATAAAGAACAGAAATTTACTTCTCCCAGATCTGGAGGCTGAAAGTGTTGGCAGGTTCAGTGTCTGGTGAGAGCTGCTCTCTACTTCCAACATGGTGCCTTGTTGCTATATTCATTGGAGGGGACAAATGTTATGTCCTCACATGACAAAAGGCACACAAAGGAAGGGCCTAAGCTAGTTCCTTCCAGCCCTTTTATAAGGCACTAATGTATGCATGAGTGCAAAGTTCTCATGACTTAATCCCTTCCCAGAAGGCCCCACCTCATAATAACAACACAATGAAGATTAAGTTTCAACTTATTAAATAATTTTGAATTTTGAAGGAGACACATTCAATCCATTGAAATAGTACAATAAAAAAGAAAAAAGAAAGAAAAGCAATAGATACATTTAAATGGAGTACTAAAAGTATTCAGATAACTCAAAGTAAATAACTGAAAAGAAGGCAAGAGAGGAAAAACAAAGAAAAAAATTAACAGAGGAAAGTAAAAGAAAATAAATAATAAAATAGTAGAACTAAAGCCAAACATATAAATAATGACATAAAATACAAATGGCCTAAAAACATTCAGTAAAACACAGAGATGATCAGAATCAACAAAGAATGAATCAACTATATGCTGTCTCAAAGGAACTCACTTTAAATACAATGATATAGGTGGGTTTAAAGCAAAGGTTTGAAAATAATATATAATGTAAACTCTAATCAATTGTATTAATATTAAACAAAATATACTTCAGAGTAAAAAGGGTGGCAAGGGATAAACAGGGATATTACCTAATAATGAGGGTCAATTAATTATGACAGAAATATCTTGAATGTGTATGCAACTATTTGGTGCAAAAGTAATTGCAGTTTTTGTCATTGCATAGCAACAAATCTTCAAAGTATATGAAACAAAAATGAGAGATGAAATAAAAATAGTCCACAAATATAAATGGAGACTTCAAAACTCCTCTTTTAGGAATCAGTAGACTCAGATAGAAAATAAGAATATAGAAAAACTGAATAATACAATCAACCAACTGTATCTCATTGGTATTTATAGAACACGCCACCCAACAAGAACAGCAGAATACACATTCCATCAAGTGCACAAGGAACGTTTACCAAGATATACCATATCCTAGATCATAAAAAGACCTTCATAAGCTTAGAATAATTTAAATCTCTAATTATAATATAATTAAACTAGAAATCAATAACAGAGGTATAACAGGAACATTGACAAACACTTGGAAATTAAGAAAAAAACCTCATAAATAATCCATGGGTCCAAGAAAAAGACTCAAGAGAAATTAGAAAGTGTATTTAACAGGATGAAAATTAATAGATGACACAAAAAAATTTGTGGGATATAAGTATGAGTGCTTAGAGATAAATTTATACTATTAAATGGTTATATTAGAAAAGAATAAATGATCTCATACCAATTACCTCAATTTCAAACTTAAGAAACTAGAAAAAGAAGAGTAAAATATATCAACTAAGACAAGACAGGCAGACACAGGCAGACGCAAAGACCCCCATCCCAGAGCATTCATATAGATCCTGAGGACCTCATGCCAAAGGAAGATAAAGAAAGAATGCTCTAGTGGTAATCTCTTATTATTTTGGGAAAGTATCCCATCCATGAAGCATATTAGAGCAGTGTTATTGCCTGAGTTGTGTCTCTCTAACCGCTACCCAAATCCATATGTTGAAACCCTTACTTCCAATGGGACTGGATTTAAAAATAAGGCTTTTTAAGTAGGTGCGATGGTTAATACTGAGTGCCAACTAGATTGGATTGAAGGATGCAAAGTATTGATCCTGGGTGTGTCTGTGAGGGTGTTGCCAAAGAAGATTAACATTTGAGTCAGTGGGCTGGGAAAGGCAGACCCACTCTTCATGTGGGTGGGCACCATCTAATCAGTTGCCAGTGTGGCTAGAATATAAAGCAGGCAGAAAAACGTGAAAGGACTAGACTGGCCTAGCCTCCCAGCCTACATATTTCTCCCCTTCTGGATGCTTCCTGCACTTAAACATTAGACTCCAAGTTCTTCAGTTTTGGGACTTGGACTGGCTCTCCTTGCTCCTCAGCTTGCAGATGACCTATTGTGGGACTTTGTGATCGTGTGAGTTAATATTTAATAAACTCATCTATCTATCTATCTATCTATCTATCTATCTATCTATCTATCTATATATATATCTCCTATTCTGTCCCTGTACAGAACCCTGACTAATACAGATTTTGGTAACAGGAGTGGTTTTAGAGGAACAGAATATTAAGGATGGTTCTTTTGCTGGTTTGGGGTTTCTGGAGTTGGCTGCTTAATATGATTAGACCTAAAAATGCTAAGGACTCTACCTCTAATAGTATGGAGAACACTGACAGTCCTTGGTGTGAACTGTTTAGAGAGGTGTGCAAAATAAATGCATTTGTCGAGGCAGGTGGATCACGTGAGGTTAAGTGTTCGAAATCAGCCTGGCCAACATGGTGAAACCCTGTCTCTACTAAAAATACCAAAATTAGATTAGGCGTGGTGGCACACACCTGTAATCCCAGGTACTCAGGAGGCTGAGGCAGGAGAATCACTTGAACCTGGGAGATGAAGGTTGCAGTGAGCCAAGATTGCACCACTGCACTCCAGCCTGGGCAACAGAGTGAGACTCCATCTCAAAAAAAAAAAAATGCATTTGATACTGTTGACTTGCCGGATGTGAGAGGCAAGGAGTTTATTGACTCTATACATAATGCATTTGACCATATGTGGAGAGCCAAGGAACATAATGAAGCTGGTTGGTTGCTCCTAACTTCAATGGACAAAGTGATGAAAGAAAATGATGAATTCAGGTATTCTGTCTCCCAGCTTCAGAAGCAGATACTGAGCATTAAATCTGTTAAGATTGTCCTGAGTGAGAGTCTTATCTCCTGTAGAGAAAGAGCTGAAATTGTGGAAAAACAGACACAAGCCTTATAATGTGAGTGGCTGACCTGCAATGAAAGGTGCATGCACAGCCTCACCAGGTGTCTACTGTTAAAGTGAGGGCATTGATTGGAAAAGAATGGGACCCTGCAACTTGGAATGGGGACATGTGGGAGGACCCTGACGGAGCTGGGGACACTGAGTTTGTAAACTCTGATGAAACTTTTTTGCCAGAAGAAACAGCTTCCCCATCCCCAGTACTGGCAACATCCCCTCCCTGACCCACACTGCCATCAGCCTTTCCACCTTTGTCTGAGGAGATAAACCCTGCTCCGCCTGAGGCAACAGTGATGGTTTCCCCTGAAGCAATGGTCAGGCAAGATAATGTTGATTCTCCTCAGAAGCCACCCCCGACACTCCTGTTTTCTTCTAGACACATAACTAGACTAAAGTCCTGGTGGGACCCTAGAGGTGAGGTTGAGAGTGTGACCCATGAAGAGGTGAGCTACACTCAAAAATAACCGCTAAAGTATAATAATGATAAACAACAACAACAACAACGAAATAACTGCTTGAGTTTTCTAATTTATATAAGCAGAAATCTGGAGAACAGGCATGGGAATGGATATTAACGTTGTGGGAAAAATGGTGGAAGGAACATAGAACTGGATCAGGCTGAATTTATTGATTTGGGCCCACTAAGTTAGTACTCTGCATTTTATTTATTTATTTATTTTTCCATAAGTTATTAGGGTACAGGTGGTATTTGTTTACATGAGTAAGTTCTTTAGTGGTGATTTGTGAGATTTTGGTACATCCATTACCCGAGGAGTATACACTGCAGCATATTTGTAGTCTTGTATCCCTCACTCCCCTCCCACCCTTCCCCGCAAATCCCCAAAGTCCATTGGATAATTCTTATGCCTTTGTGCCCTCATAACTTAGCTCCCAAATATCAGCAAGAACATACGATGTTTGATTTTCTATTTCTGAGTTACTTAACTTAAAATTATAGTCTCCAATCTCATCCAGGACACTGCAAGTGCTGTTCGTTCATTCATTCATTTTTATGGCTGAGCAGTATTTATATATATATATATGTTCCTATATATATATATATGTTCCTATATATATATTCCTATATGTACATATATTCCTATATATATATCTGAATGACTGATGGGCATTTGGGTTGGTTCCACGATTTTGCAATTGTGAATTGTGCTGCTATAAACATGCATGTGCAAGTATCTTTTTTGAATAATGACTTCTTTTCCTCTGGGTAGATACCCAGTAGTGGGATTGCTGGATCAAATGGTAATTTTACTTTTAGTTCTTTAAGGCATCTCCACACTGTTTGCCATAGTAGCTGTACTAGTTTACATTACTACCAAGAGTGTAGAAGTGGTCCCTGGTCACTGCATCCATGCCAACATCTAATATAATAGATATATTTCTATTTTTTTGATTTTTTGATTATGGCCATTGTTGGAGGAGTAAGGTGGTATCACATTGTGGTTTTGATTTGCATTTCCCTGGTCATTAGTAATGTTGAGCATTTTTGCATATGTTTGTTGGCCATTTGTATATCTTCTTTTAAGAATGGTCTATTCATGTCCTTAGGTCACTTTTTGATGGGATTTTTTGGTTTTTTTTTTCTTCCTGATTTCAGTTCATTGTAGTTTCTAAATATTAGTCCTCTGTCAAATGTACAGATTGTGAAGATTTTCTCCCACTCTGTGGGTTGTCTGTTTACTCTGCAGGTTGTCTGTTTACTCTGCTGACTATTCTTTATGCTGTGCAAAAGCTTTTTAGTTTAATTAGATCCCAGCTCTTTATTTTTATTTTTATTGCATTTGCTTTTGGGTTCTTGGTCATGAAATCCTAGCCTAAGCCAAAGTCTAGAAGAGTTTTTCCAATGTTATCTTCTAAAAGTTGTATAGTTTCAAGTCTTAGGTTTAAGTCCTTAATCCATCTTGAGTTGATTTTTGTATTAGGTGAGAGATGAGGATTCAGTTTCATTCTGCTACATGTGGCTAGCCAATTACCCCAGGGCCATTCATTGAAAAGAGTGTCTTTTCCCCATTTTATGTTTTAGTTTGCTTTGTCAAAGATCAGTTGACTGTAAGTATTTGGTTTTATTTCTGGGTTCTCTACTCTGCTCCATTGGTTTATGTGCCTATTTTTATACCAGTGCCACACTGTTTTGGTGACTATGGCCTTATAGTGTGGTTTGAAATCAGGTAATGTGATGCTTCCAAATTTGTTCTTTTTGCTTAGTCTTGCTTTGGCTATGTGGGCTCTTTTTTGATTCCATATAAATTTTAGAATTGTTTTTTCTAATCCTGTGAAGAATGATGGTGGTATTTTGATGAGGATTGCATTGAATTTGTAGATTGCTTTTGGCAGTATGGTCATTTTCACAGTGTAGATTCTACCCATACATGAACATGGGATGTGTTTCTATCTGTTTGTCATCTGTGATTTCTTTCAGTAGTGTTTTGTGGTTTTCCTTGTAGAGGTCTTTCGACTGCTTGGTTAGATATATTTCTAAGTTGTTTGTTTTTGTTGTTGTTGTGTTTTTTGTTGTTTGTTTGTTTACAACTATTGTAAAAGGCGTTGAGTTCTTGATTTGATTCTCTGCTTGGTTGCTGTTGGTGTGTAGAAGAGCTACTGATTCGTGTATATTAATCTTGTATCCAGAAACTTTGCTGAATTCTTTTATCAGTTCTAGGCTCTTTGTGGAGGAGTCTTTAAGGTTTTTAGGTAAAGGATCATATCGTCAGCACACAGTAACAGTTTGACTTCCTCTTTACCAATTTGGATGCCCTTTATTTCTTCCTCTTGTCCGATTGCTCTAGGACTTCCAGTGCTATGTTGAAGAGGAGTGGTGACAGTGGTCATCCTTGTCTTGTTCCAGTTTCCAGAGGGAATGCTTTCAACTTTTCCCCATTCAGTATTATGTTGGCTGTGGGTTTGTCATAGATGTCCCTTATATGCCGATTTTGTTGAGAGTTTTAATCATAAAGGATGCTGGATTTTGTCTAATGCTTTTTCTCCATCTATTGAGATGATCATGTGATTTTTGTTTTTAATTCTGTTTATGTGGTGTGTCACATTTACTGAGTTGCATATATTAAATCATATCTGCATCCCTTGTATGAAACACACTTGATCATGGTGGATTATCTTTTTGATATGTTGTTGGATTCGGTTAGCTAGTATTTTATTAAGGATTTTAGCATCTATGTTCATCAAGGATATCGGTCTGTAGTTTTCTTTCTTGGTTTTGTCCTTTCCTGGTTTTGGTATTAGGATGATCTTGGCTTCACAGAATGAATTACAGAGGGTTTCTTATCAGACACTTATCAACTTTATTAGACATTGAAAGATAATAGTCAAAGGTGTATGTCAATCAAACTACAGCTTAACCAGAAAAATGGCTACTGACGTCTTCTTTAGAAGACCTTTGTGGCATTTTAACATACCTTGTCTAGTCCACATCCCCAGGAAGGTAGCAGTATTGAAGATCGCAGCCTTTGTTCCTAGTGTAGGTTCTTTGTTCCAGATGAAGCACAGCTGATCTTATTCCTAAGGAATTGTAGTTATTAGTTTATACCTAATTGGGGGCACTCTGAAAGACTGATATAGGAGTTTGCCTTTGTTTTGCCTAACTTGGAACTTTCTCAATTGGAGATGCAGCTATATGAAGCACTTTCCTTTAAAACACTAAAAGGCAAATGAACAAGCTGCTTATACGTGGGACAAAACACGAGAGTTGGAACAAGCAACAGGCACACAAGAAAGAAAAATGGGGGAATAAGATACTTTGAGGAAATGGAGCATTGAAAAGGTCCCACATATCCCAGGATATGTAGAAAGTCAAGTGTATAGTCAGAACCAAGGGCATGTTCATGTAAGACCTGAGAATACCTAATGCTTTCATCTCTTGCATGACCATCAGGCTCAGCACAACAGGAAAGGAAGGATAAAGAAGAGTCTTTAATGACTTGGGCAAGCACTGAAGGAGTGTCACAACACAGGGCCAATCTGCAAAGACCTTAAGAGTCTTTTCTTTTCCTTTTTTTCATTTCTTTTTTTTTCTTGTTTCCAGGTGTTTAAGGAAATCTCTGTCAAACCAGTAGCTGACTACTAAGCTAAAGAAAAGAGACTTCACAGATGACACATGGCAATGAATGCAATCTTTACAAAAAATTTTAGAGAAGTCACTAAATGAACAACCAAAACTCATAGAATGAGTCAACAAACTTTGGGGAGGAGAGAGAATCTGATTATCAGAGTTACCACATTACAATATTCATAATGTCCAGTTTTCCACAAAAGATAATGAGGCATGCAAGGAAACAAGAAGGTATTGTCAATACATAAGAAATAAATGAACAGAAACTCTCTCTGAGGAAAGGAAATGCACTCATTTGAAAAAGACTTTAACCGACTGTCTTAATTATGCTCAAAGAGCTAAGGAAAACCATAGGCAAATAACTACAGAAAACCAGGAGAATGATTTGTCAACAAATAGAGAAATTTAATAAAGATAAATTATGAAAAGGAACTAAATAAAAATTGTGGAGCTAAAACGTACATGAATAAAATAAAAATATTTCTACAGAAGCTCAACAGGAGATTTGCACAGGAAGATAATAGAATGATTGAACCTGAAGATGGTCAACTGAAACCATCCACTATGAGGAGTAGAAATATAAAAGAATGAATAAAAATGAACAAAGTTCAACCACTTGTGGCACAGAATCAAGTGTACCAGTTTATACATACTTGGAGTCCCTGAAGAGGGAAAACAGAGAGAGGGGCTAAAACATTTAAATAAATAATTGCTGAAAACCCCCCAAACTGGATAAAATTCATGAATCTACATATCCAAGGAGTCCAAGGAACTCTCAGTACTTACAAGCACAAAGAGATCCACACCAAGACAAATTATAATCAAACTGTCAAAAACCAAAGGCAAAGAGGGAATCTTGAAAGTTAAATGAGAGAAGTGACTTAAAGGGGAACACAGAAAGATTAATAGCCAGTTTGTCATCAGAAACTATGTAGGCCAGAAGGCAATATGGCATATTGAAAGTGCTTATTGAAAAAATACACTGTCACCCAAGAATTCCACATCTGGCAAAACTATCCTTTAAAAAGGAAGGTGAAATTAAAACATGCTCAGACAAACAAAAGGTGAGAGTTCAATGCTAGTAGATCTTCCCTACAATAAATGCTAAAGGAAATCTGTGATTCAGAAATAAAAGTATTCTAGAAATTATCTTTAAGCCACCCTAAGAAATAAATAACATTAATGAAGGTAACTACATAGGAAATATAAAAGCCAGTATTCCATTTTTGGTTTGTAACTCCTCTTTTTTCCTACACAATTTAAAAGGCAAACACACAAAGCAATAATTTACATATGTTTAAGTGGGCTTGCAACATATAAAGGTATAATTTTTAACAATAACAACACACATGGAGAGGAATGAAAATATATAGAAACAAAATTGTTGTATACTATTGAATTCAAACTGGGTTGTTATCAGTTTAAGTTGTTGATTGCAATCCTCTAGGTAATGATTAAGAAATTCACTGAAAAAATACACAAAATGAAATGAGAAGGGAATTAAATGGTACACTATAAAAATAAACTAAATACAAAAGAAGGCAGGAATCTAGGAATTGTGAAGCCAAAATATGACATATATAAAATAACAAAATGACAGCAGTAAGTTATTTCTTACCAATAATTAGTTTACATGCCAGTGAATTAAACATTCTGTTTAAAAGACAGAGATTTGCAGCATGGATAAAGAAAATGATCAATCTATATGCTGTGTACAAGAGACTCACTTCAGATCCAATGACACTACTAGATTGAAAGTGAAAGAATGAAAAAAAAATATATTCCTTGCAAACAATCACAGAAAGAGAGTGGGGTAGCTATAGCAATATTAGGAAAACGTAGATTTTTTAAGCCAAAAAGTGTTATAAGAGATGAAGAGCATTATATATTGATAAATAGGTCAATCCATGAAATGGATATAATAATTATATACATATATATATATATATATATACACACACACACACATACACACACCTAACAACAGAGACCTAAAATGTATGAAGCAAGAACTGACAGATTTGAATGGAGAAATAGACAGTTTACAATATGTGGAGACTTCTATCCCTCACTTTCAATAATGGGGAGAGCTATACTGGAGAGCAATAAGAAAATAGAGCACTTGAACAACACCATAAACCAATGAGAACTAACAGACATGTGTAGAACACCTTCCCAATAACAGCTGACTACACATTATTGTCAAGTGCACATGGAACAATCTTCAGGATAAAACATATGTTAAGCCACAAAACAAGTCTTGATAAAATTAAACAGACTGAAATTATACAAAGTATATTCTTCAATCACAATGGAATGGAACTGAACATCAATAACAGAAGGAAAACCAGAAAATTCATAAATATATGAAAACAAAAGAACACATTTTAAATAAACAATGGTTCAAGAAGAAATCAAAAGGGAAATTAGAAAATGCTTGAAGACTAACACAAAAACACAAGATGCCAAAACGTTTGAGATGCAGTGAAAGCAGTGCTTAGTGGAAAATTTATGAGTGCATGCCTACATTTAAAAAAAAGAAGAAAGGTCTGAAATAATCTAATTTTATAACATAAAGAACTAAACTAGAGGATCAAACTCAACACAAATCAAGCAGAAGAAAATAAAGATTAGAGCAATGAGAAACAAAATAGAGAATAGAAAACATAATAATCAACAAAACCAAAAGTTGACTCTTCGAAGAGAGCAGTAAAATAACTACACTCATGAAGAAAAAGGAGACAAGACTCAAATAAGTAAAATTTGAAAGGAAAGTGGGGACATTATTATTGGCTTAACAGAATTAAAAAGGATTATAAGAGAATACACTATGAATAATTGCATGCCATCAAATAACCTAGGTAAAATAGACAAATTCTTAGAAAGATACAAAGTACCAAAATTGACTAAAACAAAAAAAAAGAACATCCTAATATACCTGTTACAAGTAAAGAGACTGAATTAATTATGTAAAAACTACCCACAAAGAAAAGGGCAGGACGAGAAGTGTTCTTTGGTAAGTTTACCAATGTTTTATCAAATATTTAAAGAATAATTGGCCAGGCATGGTGGCTCACACCTGTAATCCCAGCACATTGGGAGGCCAAGGCAGGAGGAGTGCTTGAGCCCAGGAATTCGAGACCAGCCTGGGCAACATAGGGAGCGCCCATATGTACAAAAAATTTAAAATTAGTTAGGCATGATAGTGCATGCTTATAGTTCCAACTACCCAGGAGGCTTAGGTGGGAGGATCACTTGAGCTCAGAAGGTTGAAGCTGTAATAAGCAGAGAATGCCACTGCACTCCAGCCTTGGTGACAGAGCAACACCCTGCCACAAACAAACAAACACAAATTAACATCAATTCTTCTGAAATTTTTCCGAAAAACAAAAGAGGAAGTGACACTTCCTAAGTCATTGTATGATGCCAGCATTATCCTGATACTAAGATATCACAAGAAAACCACATACCAATGTCCTCTATATAGATGTAAAAATTCTCAATAAAATACTAGAAATTAAATCCCAGCATCATATTAAAAGAATTCTACATCATAAACAAATGGGATTTAACCAGGAATGCAAAGGTGGTTCACCATAAGAAAATCAGTGTATATAATACACAACATTAATCGAACGAAGGGGCGAAATCCACACGACTATCTCAATAGATGCAGAAAATATATTTCTCAAACTCTATACACAAGAGACACAATCTTATAAATAAGAAATTTTAAAGAATCCACAGAAACAAATTGAGTTAAAGAATCCACAGAAAACAAACAGCAAAGTTTCAGGGCACATATAAATAGACAAATATTAGCCATAGACAATATATATTATATAATAGCAATAAACAATCTGAAACAGAAATTAAGAAAACCATTTATACTAGCATGAAAAAGAATAAAATACTAGCAACAAATTCAGCCAAGGAGGTACGAGACTCATGCAATGAAAACCGCAAAACACTGCTGGAAGAATTCAAAGACCTAAATTAATGGAAACACATGTCATCCTCATGGGTTGAAATACTTGGTATAGTCAATGTAGCAATACACCTGAAATCAATCTCCAGGATCAATGGGATTCTGTGAATATTACAATGGTTTTTTTTTTTTGCAGAAATAAAAAAATCAATCCTAAAATCCATATGGAATGGCAAAGGACTCAGAATAGCCAAAATAATCTTGAAAAACAAGAATAAATTTGGATATGAAAAATCCACATTATACTGAACAGGGAAAAGTTGAAAGCATTCCCCCTGAGAACTGGAACAAGACCAGCATCCCCATTTTGACCACTTCTGTTCAACATAGTACTGGAAGTCCTAAGCAGATCAATAAGACAAGAAAAAGAAATAAAGGGCACCCAAATTGGTAAAGAGGGCATCAAACTGTTGCTGTTGGCTGATGACATGATCATACACCTAGAAAACCCTAAAATACTCACCCAAAAAGCTCCTAGAACTGGTAAATGGACTTAGCAAAGTTTCCAGATACAAAATTAATATACACAAATTAGTAGCCTTGGTATACACCAACAGCAACCAAGCTGAGAATCAAGTAACGAACTCAACCTCTTTTACAATAGCGGCAAAAAAAAAAAAAAGAAATGAAATACTTAGGGATATACTTAACCGAAGAAGTGACAGATCTCTACAAGGAAAACTACAAAACACAGCTGAAAGAAATCATAAACGACACAAATGGAAACACATCCCATGCTCATGGATGGGTAGAATCAATGTTGTGAAAATGACCATACTGCCAAAAGCAATCTACAAATTCAATGCAATTTCCATCAAAATACCACCATCATTCTTCACAGAATCCTAAAACCAACAAGAGAAAAGATGCAAATAACATATAAAGAAGCTCCACTTGATCTGGTAACAGGCTTCTCAACAGAAACAATACAGGCCAGGAGGGAGTAGAATGACATTTTCAAAGTGCTGACATAAAATATGAAATAGAGATAAAATATTATCAAAAAAAAAAGCTGACAGAATTCAGCACCACCAGACCCATCTTACAAGAAATGCTAAAAGGAGTTCTTCAACCTAACAAACAAACAAACAAATACACAAAAAATTCCACTAACATGCACACAAACAATTAGGCACACAGACAAACCCAGAATACCGTAACACTACAACTGTGGTGTGCAATTCACTTATAACTCCAGTATGAAGCCCAAAAGACAAATATACCAAATCCAATAATGGCTAGAGCAACCTGTTAAAAGATAGGTAATAAAAAAATATGTAAATTGAGACAATTAGAGTCAAAATGTGGGGGGAGATTAAGTTAAAGTATAGAAGTTTTAAATTTTTTTCTTTGTTTCTATTCTTTGTTATCTAAGATAAAACTCAAGATTTCTCCAAAATAACTTCCTATATCTATAAGATGATTGTTGTAAGCCTTGTAACCATAATGCTAAAACCTATAATAGATTCACTAAAAATTGAAAACAACAAATTAAAACACACTACCAGGAAAAAAGTCACCCAACCACAGGAAAGACAATAAGAAAGGAAGAGAGGAGTAACAAAACAACCAGAAAGTAAGAAATAAAACGGCAGTTGTAAGTCCTTATTTATCAATAATAACATTGAATGTAATGGACTCAGTTCTCCAACTAAAAGGCATGGAGTAAATGAATAAATAAATAATTGAGTCTTACACAACTGAGACCACAGAAATACAGAGAATCATTAGAGATTATTATGAACAGTTATGTGCCAACAAATTTGAAAACCTAGAAGAAATGAATAAATTTCTGGATACATACAACCTACCAAGATTGAACCTTGAAGAAATAGAAAGCCTCAATAAACCAATAACAAATAATGGGATCAAAGCCATAATAAAAAGTCTCCCAACAGAGAAAAGCCCAGGATCTAATGGCTTCACTGCTGAATTCCACCGAACATTTAAAGAACTAATACCAACTGTGCTCAAGCTCTTTTAACAAGTTGAAGAGGAGGGAGTACTTCAAAACTCATTTTATGAGGCCAGCATTACCTTGACAGTAAAACCAGACAAGAACACAGGAAAAAGAAAAAGAAAGAAAAAGAAAACTGTAGGTCAATATAACTGATGAGCATAGGTACAAAAATTCTCAACAAAATACTAGCAAACCAAATTCAATAACACATTAAAAAGATCATTCGCCATGATCAAATGAGATTCATCCTAAGGATGCAGGGATGGTTTAACATATACAAATCAATAAATGCTATACGTCCCATTAACAGAATCAAGAATAAAAACAACATGATTATTTCAATAGATCTTAAAAAGCATTCTATACAATTTAACATCGTTTATGATAAAAAAATTATCAAACTGGATATAGAAAAGACATACCTCAAAATTATAAAGGGCAAATATGACAACCCCACAGCTAACATCGTACAGAATGGGGAAAAATTGAAAGCATTTCCTCTACAATGTGGAACGAGGCAATGGTGCCCACTTTCACCACTTTTCTTCAATATAGTACTGAAAGTCCTGGCGAGAGCAGAGCAGAAAGGAATAAAGGGCACCCAAATTGGAAAGGAAGAAGTCAAATTAGCCTTGTTTGCATGTGACATGAACTTATACTTTGAAAAACATAATAATCCCACCAAAAAACCTGTTATAACTGATAAATTCAGTAAAGTTACAAGATACAAAATCAACATCCAAAAATCAGTAGTATTTATATTCACCAACAGTGAATAATTTGAAAAACAAATCAAGAAGTCAATCCCATCTGTAACAGCTACAAAGAATATAAAATATGTAGGAATCAATTTAACTAAAGAAGTGAAGGGTCTTTATGAGAAAAACTCTAAAAGTCTGATGAAAAATTGAAGAGGACACAAAAAATGGAAAGACATTCCATGTTCATGGCTTGGAAAAATTAATATTGTTAAAAAGATCATATTACCTAAAGCAATTTACAGATTCAATGCAATCCCAATAAAAAACCCAATGACATTCTTCACAGAAATAGAAAAAACAATCCTAAAATTTATATGGAACCACAAAAGACCCAGAATAGTCAAAGCTATCCTAAGCAAAAAAGGACAAAACTGAGGAATCACATTACCTGACTTCACATTGTACTACAGAGCTATAGTAACCAAAACAGCATGGTACTGGCATAAAAACAGACTCATAGACCAATAGAACAGAATAGAGATCCCAGATATAAATCCATCCATTTACAACAAACTCATTTTTGACAAAGTTTCCAAGAATATAAAATGGGGAATCCCTACTCTCTTCAAGTGATCATAGCTCACTGCAGCCTCAAACTCCTGGGCTCAAGTGATCTTCCTGCCTCAGTCTCCCAAGTAGCTGAGATAACAGGTGCACACCGCCACACCTGGTTAATTTTTTTTTTGTACAAACGGGGTCTCACTATTTTGACCAGGCTGGTCTTGAATTCCTGGCCTCAAGCTGTCGTCCCACCTCGACCCCCAAAATGCTGGGATTATAAGCATGAGCCACCACGCCGAGCCTTGGGCAAAGATTTTTTGTGTAAGACCTCAAAAGCATAGGCAACCAAAGTGAAAATAGACAAATGGGATTACATCAAGCTAAAAAGCTTCTGCACAGAAAAAAGCATCAACAAAGCGAAGAGGCAACCCATGGGATGGGAGAAAATATTTGCAAACCACCCATCTGACAAGGGATTAATAACAAGAATATATGAAGTGCTTAACCCAATAACAAAAAAGCTAATGCTCCAATTAAAATATGGGCAAAAGATCTGATTAGAAATTTCTCAAAAGAAGACGTACAAATGGCCCGCAGATATACGAAAAAATGTTCAGCATCACTAACCATAAGAGAAATGCAAATAAAATCTACAATAAGATACCCTCTCACCCCAGTTAAAGTGGCTTTTATAAAAAAGACAGGCAATAATGGATGCTGGCAAGGATATGGAGAAAGGGGTACTCTCATACATTGTTGGTGGGAATATAAATTAGTACAGCCACTATGGAGAACAGTAGGGAGGTTCTTCAATAAATTAAAAATAGAACTACCATAGGATCTGGCGATTCCGCTATTGGGTGTGTATCCAAAACAAAGGAAGCCAATATATCAAAAAGACATCTACACTTTCATATTTATTGCAACACTAACCACAGTAGCCCAGATATGGAATCAACATAAATGCCTATCAATGGATGAATAGATTTTAAAAATTGTGTGTGTGTGTGTGTGTGTGTGTGTGTGTGTATGTAATGGAATATTTTTCAGCTATATAAAGAACAAAATCCTGTCATTTGCAGCAACATGGATGGAACTGGAGGTCATCATGTTAAGTGAAAAAATAAGTCAAGTACAGAAAGACAAATATTGCATGTTCCCAACTAATATGTGGGAGCTACAAAATGAATCTCATGAAGACAGAGAGTAGATTAGTGGTTACTAGAGGCTGGGAAGGGTTGAGAGGAGCAGGGGAATGAAGATAAGTTGATTATTCAACACAAATGCATGGTTTGATAGAAGAAATAAGACCTGGATAGATCAGTAGGACAACTACAGTTTAAAATATTCTATCGCATATTTCAAAATAGCTAGAAGAGGAAAATTTGAATGATTCTAGTATAAAGAAAAGACAAATATTTAAGGTAATGGATATCCCAAGTACACTGATTTGACGTTTTCAAATTATACGAATGTATTAAATTATGACATGTATCTTGAAACTATGTACCTATATTATGCATCAATAAAAATATATACAAATAGTTTCATTTTAATAGGCAAAAATAAAATTTTAATTAATTTAATTAATTAAAAATTAATAGGCAAAAATAAAATCGAAAGGAAGCTACTTTCTTTCACAAGCATATATACATATCGGTTTTTTTTTCGGTGACATCAGGGTTTCCTCTACTATTGTTTTCCAGCTCTTGCGTGCCCAAGTACACCCTTCAGTGGAATCAATATTCCATAGTTACGGTGGTTCTGTGGATCCTGTGAGTTCTGTTACTCCTTTGAATGTAAGTTATTCTCAATAAATCATATTATAGCTATAGTGCGTGTTGCTAGTGTTGTAGGTCCCCATTCAAATTGCAAGATAACAATTAAAAAATTGGGATATACCATCAAAGAGAAGGACAGCTGTAGCAAGTCATTTCAGAAACTTTGGACTAAATTGAGAGGAAAAGACAAGGAAGATCAGCATCAAATATTCTAATAATTATTCAATAAGTTTCAGGATGAAACAGCTTTTGTAGACGGCAATAAGTACTTGTCTGTATCCTTAAAGAAATACTGCAGCAAAATTTACAGGACTAAGGCTCTAAAGAGAGGCATAGCAAAGGTCAACCATGTTAAAGGGAATCCAGCCAGGGAAATAATAGAGTCTGGTCCTTAGTTAAACGTTGCTTTGATGGGAAAATATCTCCTCCCTATGCAATTTAGAGAGGTGAAAGTGGACAAGATTTCTCTGCATAGTGGATGCTTTTGGAAGAATCACAACTTATGTTTCATATCACTCACTGAGGATGACGCCACAGGACAGAACCTAGCAGGATGTCTTTTTAAAAAATGTCTAAGACAGAAAGCAAAGAGAAAGTAAAAGGAAGGAAGTTACCCAGACTCAGCACACAGATAAAGAGAAGGGAGAGAGAACTTAAGGAGAAAATTCAACTGTTAGAAACTTAGCCTTTCTGAAAGGACTAGAGAAGATGATGCAACACTGGAAGTGTACTCCACTACTGCAGAAAACATATAGCAATTCAAAACCTGGAACCTTCAAAATATTAGGTAAAAATAATACAGTAATTAACATAATCGTGAGAATTTTCTTCCAATTGAGTTGTTATTTATCCCTTTCAGGCCTTTGTGCTTTTGTTACCATATATTTTACTTCTACATATGTTAGGCATCCCATTCTACAACATCAATTATCTTTTAAAGAGTTTTCAATAATAAGAAATCAAAATATCTTATATATTTACATTTACCCATTCTGTTACCTTTGTAGTGCTTTTCATTTTTTTGTGTATAGACCCATATTTCCATCTGGTATCATTTTTCCTTCTGCCTGAAGAAAATGCTTTAATATATCTTTTGGTGTCAGCTCTGGGTTAGACTGATTGAAGGATTTTCTTTTTTCTTCATTATGGGTTATATTTGCCTGCTTCTTTGCACACCTGGTAATTTTTTATTGAATGTCAGACATAGTGAATGTTGCTTTGTTGGGTACTGTATATTTTTGTATTCCTATAAATATTCTTGAACTTTGTTCTGAGACACTTTCAAATTACTTGGAAGCAGTATCATCCTTTTGGGTCCTGTTTTTATGATTTGTTGGAGAGGTCCAGAGTACTGTTTAGTCTAGGACTAATTCTTTCCCATTGTTGAGGCAAGACCCTTCTGAGTACTCTACCAATGCCCTGCGAATTATGAGGCTTTCCAGTCCGGCTGGTTGAGAACAGGCACTATCCTCGCCCTGTATGAGAACCAATCTCTGTTACTTCTAATTCTTTCAGCTGGTTCTTTCTATGGTCTTTGTTAATTTCCTGACATGCAAGTGCTGATCAGTACACTAACTGCTAGGTAATCAAGAGAGACCCTCTGCAGATATTCAGTTCCTCCCTGCCCCACTGCCCCTCCAACCTTTCTGAAGCTCTCTCCTCTCCACTACACTGCCCTGCTACCTTGGTCTCCCAGGACTCTAAGCTCCATAACCTTAATTCAGGGAGTCTGACAGGCTCTGGCTGCACTCTCCCTCCTGGCACCATCTGGAAACGCTCTCATGGCACTGAGCTAGAGCAGTCATATGGCCCATCTCACTTGTCTGCCATCTTGCAAGTATCCCTGTCCTTTGTTGCCTGATGCCCTTTGTTGTGAAAAGCACTGTTTCATATATTTTGAAAGATAGGTTATATATTTCATGTATACATATATATATGTATATATAATTGCCCCTCATATATATACACACACATATATACGAGGGGCAAATATATATACATATATATATATATATATATGTGTAAAATATCTGCTATGTGCCAGGAACTGAAGATGAAGCAGTAAAGACAGAGACAAAAATCCCTGCCCTTGTGACTCAAGTGGCTTGCATTTTGGGAAGAGTAGTCAGAAAATGTTAATAAGTAGGACAAATTAGTAAAATATATAATGAGTTAGACTACAATAAATAGTAAGTAGGAAGAAGAACTGGGGGGAAATAGTTCCATTTTAAATATGGTGGTCAGGGAAGGCTGTACCTAGTAGGTGACACTTGAGCAAAGATCTGAAGATGAGTGAGAAAGAAAGCCAGGCAGTTGTCTGGGAGAAGAGTGGCCCAGGCAGAGGGAACAAGAATTGCAAAGGAGTGGAGGTGAGGTTTAAGGTGTTTGAGGTACAGCAAGGTGGCCCATGTGTCTGGAGAAGAGTAACCAAGGGGAGGAGCAGTCACAGATGATGGCAGAGAGGTAACAGGGAGTCAGATCATGAGGGAAATGGAAAGCCATTGGAAGCTTTGAGCAGAGGAGTGACATGATGTCATTTAAGTTTTAACAAGATCACTTAGGCTACTGTGCAGAAAATAAACTCTGGTAATGAGGGGGCAAGAGAGAAAGCATAAAGACCAGTTAGGAGTTTGTTGTAATAATCTAGAGGAGAAAAGATGGTAGTGTCAACTTGGATAGTAGCAGTAGAAGTGGTAAGAAGTGATTGGATTGTGGATATCTTTTGAAGGTAGAGTCAATGAAAATTGCTGATGAATTATTTTTGTAAGATGTAAGGGAAAGACAGGAATCAAGATGACTCTAAGTTGTAAAGGCCTTGAGCGACAGAAAGAATTGAGCTACTATTACTGAGATAGAAAAGACTAGGAAAAGTAGATCAGGAGATTTTGACATGTTACCTTTGAGTTTTCAACTAGACTATCCAAGTAGAGATACCTAGTAGGTGGTTGGATATATGAGTGTAGAGTTCCACAGATAGGTCTGAACTGGATATATAAATGTAGGTGTTATCAGCATGAGTGATAGCAGTTACAAAAGAGAAGTGGTTCCAGGATTGAGTCTCTTGGAACCCCAATATTTAAGGGCCAAGAAGGTAAGGTGAAAATGAGCAAAGACATTTGAGAAATAACAGCAGAGAGGTAGAACGTGGTATCCTGCAAGTCAAATGAAGAGAGAGTTCAAAGAGGAGAAAGCAATAAATGTCAAATGTTGATGATAAGGTCAAATAAGATGAGAACTGAGAATCGATCACCACATTGAGGAAGTCATTGATGACTTTGATAAACACTGATTGGAATGGGCTCATGAGAGAATGAGAAGAGAAGAACTGGGGACAGGGAATACAGATAACTCTTCCAAGGAGTATTTCTGCAAACAGAAGAGAACTCGGGCAGTACATTGAGGGAGGTAGTACATAGAGGGAGGGGTTTTATTTTGTTATGTTTTTAGGATAGGAGAAATACTTGAGTATGGAAAAACTCCAGTAAAAAAAAAAAAAAGGAAAATATATGACATAGAGGAGAGGGTAAAGAAATATTGGGGTAATGTCCTTGAATAGGGGAGAGGGCATTGGCTCACATGTACAAGGAAAGTACCTTTGCTAGGAGCAGAAACGTGATGGCCATAGTAACAGGAAAGAAGGCAGGCCATAATGAATGGGCCAATAGGTGTATACATATAATGGTATGGGCGTATGAAAAATCTCTTCTGAGTCCTTCTATTTTTCCAGTGAAATAACAAGCATGACCATCAGCTGAGAGTAAGCATGGGATAGGAGTTGTTTCAGTGGGGAGAAGATAGGAATAGTTGTCTGCAAGAGTGGAAGAGTGAATGAGCTAGGGAAATGTGTCATGACTGGCAGCAGAAGTAAGGGCCCACTTGAGATTCATTGCCATGAAGATAAAGTGAGATAAGATGTGTTTTTCTCTAGCCATGTTCATCTAAGTTTCAGGCTTCATGAAATTAATGTACGGTTCTTAACCATTTCTAGAAGCAAAAAAAAAAAAAAAAAAAAAATCTACTTTGCCCACCAGTAACTCTAGTAGGATATTCCCTATGAGACCTGGTACTGGGAAAGTGGCCTCATGAAGGAGGGAATCTCAACAGGCCATTGATCTCCTTTCCAGAGGGGGAGTCATGTCCCTGGTTGGTCACATACTTAATGGTTAAAAGAACAAAAAGCTAAGGTAAGTTGTAGGGACACTTAATCCCCCACCCTTCATGGCTCCATGTAAAAAGATTTCTTAACCACTCCTAGCCTGTTTCCTCATCTTTTACTCATTGCTCCCCATTGGAGGAGTGACTTAATTAACTAGTAATGGATGATTAACCTGGGTATCTTTGCTTTGCCCTCCTCTTCTCTTTTGGGATCTGCCTGCCTGTGTGAAAGGGTACTATCTGGTCTGCTGGCTCCATATTCCCAAAGGATCTGTGGGGCAGGATATGCCTCTGTGGAGTAGACCTGAAATTTTGTGGGGGATACTTTCAATTAAGGGAGAGAGGGATATATAGCATGGGTTAGGTCCTCAAAGCTAAGCTATGTTCTCTCAACAGCTTTAGAAGTAGTAAAGCTGATTATTTTGATTTCCATTTGCTTGACCCCTGGCTTTATCTCTCAGTTGGTTGTAACCTCAGGTAGGAAGCATAGAAATATTTATTAGTTCCCTCATAGCCCAACACAATTGTTTATGTTGTTCAAAATCAAACTGATTAGTTAAGTCAATGGGAAATCAATAAAACCATACATTGTGAAAGTATGTAACTATATGATAAAGTAGAAAATTACAAATCTGTTTGAAACACAGTGGGTGCTCATTATATATTATTTTATTTTATTATTTCCATAGGTTTTTGGGGAAGAGGTGGTGTTTGGTTACATGAATAATTTCTTTAGTGGTAATTTGTGAGATTTTGCTGCATCCATCACCCGAGCAGTATACACTGTATCCAATTTGTAGTCTTTTATCCTTCACCCCCCTACACCCTTTCCCCCAAGTCCCCGAAGTCCACTGTATCATTCTTATGCCTTTGCATCCTCATAGCTTAGCTCCCACTTATAAGTGAGAACATAAAATGTTTGGTTTTCCATTCCTGAGTTATTTCACTTAGAATAATGGTCTTCAATTCCATCTAGGTTGCTGCAAATGCCATTATTTGATTCCTTTTTATGGCTGAATAGTATTACATGGTATATCTATATCTATATCTATATCTCTCTCTATATATATCTATATCTATATATCTATATCTATATCTATATCTATCTATATATAGATATATCTATATATAGATAGATATATATATATATCTATATATATAGATATCTATAGATATCTATATATATCCATATATCTATATCTATATCTATATCTATCTATCTATCTATATATAGATATATCTATATATATCTATATATATCTATCTATCTATATATAGATATATCTATATATATCTATATATATCACAATTTCCTTACAATTGCAAATTGGGCTGCTATAAACATGTGTGTGCAGGTATATTTTTCATATAATGACTTCTTTTACTCTGGGTAGATACCCAATATGGGATTGCTGAATCTTCTGGTAGTTCTTTACTTTTAGGTCTTTAAGGAATCTCCACTCTGTTTTCTATAGTGGTTGTCCTAGTTTACATTCTCCCCAGCAGCGTAAAAGTTTTCCCTTTTCACCGCATCCCCGCCGATATTATTTTTTGATTTTTTGATTATTGTCATTCTTGCAGGAGTGAGTTGGTATGGCATTGTGGTTTTGATTTGCATTTCCCTGAAATTATTATATATATTTTGAATCAATTTGGTATAGAGGTAGAGATAGTTCGACCAGCTCAAGATTTGCTACAAGCCTCATTTTGGCTATGAACAAAGTTCTGGGGGTATATTTTTACCTTGTTGCTAAAAGTTTTGTTGCAAATAAAAATTACAAATAGTTTTTCCACAACCTTACTTTATAGTAAATATATAATTAGCTATATGCCCACAAAGGGCCCTGATAATAATCGTGATGCTAGTGTTAATGAGAATCCTAGTAAGACCTAACATGTATTGAGTGCTTGTTTCATGCCAAGTGCTGTTTTCAGTGTTTCACGTGCATTAGCTCATTTAATTCCCACAACCACTATATGAGGAAGGTATTATTATTTCTATTTTGAAAATGAAGGAACTCGCACAAAGATAATTAGTTTGACTAAGATCACATTGCTAGTAAAATGGCAGAGCAGTGATTCAAACTCAGGACCTCTATTCCAAAGCATGCCTTCTTAGCCATTAAACTATACTGTCCAATATATGCTTCCTAGTTACAGCAAGATTGCTAAAGTACATACCATGGGGAGTTACTGAAATCTGTAAAAAACAAGTCCTGGTTTTCAATGGAATTCGTAATCTATGCTAAGCAACAGGAATGTACATTCCATGGATAACAAGACAAAGTATGCTCACGCTCACTCTGTCTTTTCTTGTTGGATAGGCTCAGAGATAAATTTTTTTGACATGGATTTAAGGAGACTCTAACCTCTCACCTTTAGTCAATAAAGTGACTCCTAATCTCCTTAATTTATAAATCAGCAGGGACTGAGAGGGCAAATCCTGATCTTAGGATCTTGGTCAGCTGAAAGTACAGTTTACTGTACTGTATCTGGGAAAATATACTGAGACAGAAATCCTGTTAATGCTTCTAGGTCCGTGGCAACATATTCCCAGAACACAAGCTCTTCATGGTCTAGAGTGTATACTGCCTTTTGCACTTTCAGCAGCGAATGGAAGCAGCATTACTCTTTTAAAAAATTATTTTATTGTTTTTTTTTTAAAGTTCCAGGGTACATGTGCAGGATGTGCAGGTTTGTTACATAGGTAAACATGTGCCATGGTGTTTTGCTGCACCTAACAACCCATCACCTAGGTATTAAGCCCAGCATGCATTAGCTCTTTCTCTAATGCTCTCCCCACTACCGCCCTCCCCTGACAGGCCCCAGTGAGTGTTGTTCCCCTCCCGGTGTCCATGTGTTCTCATTGTTCAGCTCCCACTTATAAGCGAGAACATGTGGTGTTTGGTTTTCTGTTCCTGTGTTAGTTTGCTGAGGATAATGGCTTCCAGCCCCATCCATGTCCCTGCAAAGGACATGATCTCATTCCTTTTTATGGCTGCATAGTATTCCATGGTGTATATGTACCATATTTTCTTTATCCAGTCTGTCATTGATGGGCATTTGGGTTGATTCCATGTCTTTGCTATTGTGAATAGTGCTTCAATGAACATATGCATGTAATATATCTTTATAATAGAGTGATTTATATTCCTTTGGGTATATACCCAGTAATGGGATTGCTGGGTCAAATGGTATTGCTGGTTCCAAATCTTTGAGGAATTGCCACACTGTCTTCCACAGTGGTTGAACTAATTTACATTCCTACCAACAGTGTAAAAGCGTTTCTATTTCTCCACAACCCTGCCAACATCTGTTGTTTCTTGACTTTTTAATAATAGTTATTCCGACTGGTGTGAAATGGTATCACAATGTGGTTTTGATTTGCATTTCTCTAATGGTCAGTGATGTTGAGCTTTTTTTCATATGTTTGTTGGCTGCATGTTGAGAGGAGAAGCAGCCTTATTCTACATCTGCAGACACTGCACAGGGATGTAGCATCACTATGACAGTAATTTATGGCCACAGAAAGAAGGGGAAAAGATAGAAAGGGAAAAGAAGAGGAAAGTAGTAATTGCTGAGTTCCGTCACTGTGCTAGATGTTTCTTTTATCCTCTCTCATTTAATGAAGTGGGTTTTATCTCTAATTTACAGATAAGGGAACTGTGGCTGAAAAATGTTAATTGATTTGCTCAAGATCACACGGCCACCAAATAGCAGAGATGTGAATGACATCTGCGTTTATCTGTCTCAGAGCCTGTGTGTTCTCAAAACTGCCTTTTTGAAGGAGCCTAAGACCTAAACAGGTCCAATCCCCTTACTTTAAAAATAGAGAAATTGGGGCCCAGAAAGTGAGTCACCTTGCCCAGGGTCAAAAGTTTCACTAACTTTCTTGTGAGTATACTCTAGGAAGCAGAATGAGGACCTTGCCAATCGCTGCAGGGCCCTATGCAGTAAGAAATGTTGTCCCCTTCACGGAGTGCACATTAACTTCCTTGGCCACTAGAGTTAGAGTACAGTGGAAACAACACAAAGTATCTGAATGCCCTTTGGAAATAGTTTTTCACTGCATCACGATAAACACTTTCCATGTATGGCTCACAGGCCAGTATCTTTTCCTGAAAAGATACCGTGTAACTTGAATCAAATTTTAAGTAGAGAGTCCTATTTAAACTGAATTCCCAAGCTATGGGCATCTCTGAAAGACCAGAGCATGCAAGTTAGTTCTCGCTCCCAAACTGGAAGAGACATGAGTGACAATGTAGGAGTGCCCCTTCTTATTTCTCCCACTCCTCCGAGTCAAAATGTTTCATGCAAACAGTTTGCATGGGCCTTGCTGGAACATTCTTTGGGATTTGTGAACCTCTCTAGAAATGGATCTAGGAAAAAGGTTTTATAAATCTGTGCCAGGAAATTTTTTTGGCCCCCAGTGAGGACCAGGATGATAAGTATCCATGGCTTCTTGTAGAAATCCCAAGATTCAGTCGTTACTTGGGAACCAAGCACATAGCATGGTTCCCATTACATTTATTAGTAAGTGGACATATGGACTTCACAGTCAATGACCCAAAATGCATTTATTGAGTGCCTACTTTGTGCCAGGATCTATGCTAGTAGGCTCAGGTTATATGATGGTGAATATCACAGATGTGTCCCCACCATCGTGGAGCTTCTTGTGTAGCATGCTCATCACCAGTAAGACAACTAGGAAGCCCCTTGCTTGAAAGGATGATGGAACTAAACTCAATGGAGGCCTATACAGAGAGATTAAAATGCTGTGCAGAGAAAATGAGGTCAAAAAAAAGATCAAGAAATTGATTCAAGCTGGAATAGCTGGGGAAAGCAGTGAGCTAAGGATTAGTTCAGAAAGGCCTTAGAATAGGAAGTGGCTGCTGGAGGCAATTCTGTCAGGCTAAGAAGACTCTAAGAAGAAACTTGTCAAGAAATGCTGGCAGAAGTGTTGGAATGACACAGCCATGGAGTTGAGTTTAGCTTACCACCTAGTGAGCAGTCTTGAACTGAAACTCAAAGGTTATGGCTGGAGCTGGCCTAGGAAGAAATGATGGGGCTTTCCCCAAAATTAGGAGTAAGCAACAGCCCACTAGCATGGGTGGGAGGGGTGGAGCTAGGTGAGTAGAACAAACTATTTATGGTCAGAACCTAATCACTATAACCCAAGCTAACCTGAGAGGGGTCAGGAGACACACTTGTAACTTGTTTTAATGGAATTTTTTCCGTTATCCTATCCCTCTGGCCCAGAGTAGCAAAGAGGATGGTCCTCCCTGTAGTTTCATGAGTCAGAAAAGGTGCTAGTACTTGATATAAATAAAAGGAGATTAAAGTCCAAAGGTATGATGTCTTTTATGGAGAAACTTCTGGGCCCTAAGTGGAAAAGGAACCTTATCTGCAGGGTACCCTAGCTGTAGGTAATCTGGGTACATGTACACCTGGGAGGCAGGGAAGCAGGCTTCGCTCTGGAGTCATCCGAAAACTTCTGATAGTGTAAGCATTGTTTCACTTGCCCCAAGAATGATTTTGAACCACAGGCTGTCACAACTGGAGGGATCATTATAAATCATCTAGAAAAGTGGTTCTTAACCTAATGACTCTTACTGATGTTTTTTTTAACAAAATGAACTCCTCTCATTATCCTGAAATGAAAAACATAAGTGATTCATCCTGTCTACACAAGTAATTTAAAAATAAAAATAAATAAATAATGGCCCGTGATTTACAGGAAGTAAAAAAGGAAAGAGCTTTATTATAAAACAATATTTACTTTTACATATAAAGGCTTGGCACAATGACAAGAGAAGACAAACATGCTCCCATAAATGTCCAAAGCCTCTTCTAGGGAGCAATACTGTTGAGAATCACTGCTCTGGAACGACCTCAGTTCACACATGGACAAACTGCATCCCAGAGAGTGAAAGGATCAAGTCATGCTGCCTTTCTTTCACTGGGCCACTGCAGCCTTTCAGTGGGGTCCACCTAGACTTTCCAACCAGAAGTGTTCTGGAACTCCAGGCTTAGTACCAGGAAGCTCATGCTGTCTTTGGCAACTCTTGCTATCATATAGTCTAGTGGTTAAAAGCATGGGGTTTAGAGGTATAACGTTTGCATTTTGGATCTGCCACTTGGCAGCTGTGTGATCCTGTGCCAGATACTTAACTTCTCTGTCTCTCTGTTTTTTCATGTGTAAACTGGAGCTAGTACTTACTCCATAGGACTAAGATAATATACGAAAGAGTTCTAATACATAGTAAGCCTCAAAAAATGGTAGTTATTACTATTAGTATTTCTGGCACACCACCAACTGCTTTCAACACTCTGTTAATGCAGTTGTCACCATTCCATTGATGCTATCATTGTCATCATAATTGCTACAGGGATCCCCAAAGGGATCCTTCAGTGAGTAACACTCTTGGTCAGCCCAATGTGATCTATTCTCATGTTCATACCATCCTTTATTAGGAAAGATACCCTGGCTATTTTGGTTTTGTTCTTCCCTTTCCATGGAACTTATTCCATAAGGTCTGAGAGATGAGGCCGGAGGGCATACGAGAGTCACCACCTAGTCCCCCATCATGTGAATTTCTCAATGTCCCCAAACCACTGTCACAAGAAGGAACCCAGGAACCTCAGTTCTCTCTTAATTTCAAGTGAGTTTCTGTCAACCCCTGACATTAGCATAGCCTTTGTCTCCCCTTCTTTGTTCACATTTATCTCAGGAGGCCTATATGTCCTTATGCAAATAAGACTCCTGGTGGCCTACCCTTTTGATCACAAAGTTCCCGAAATAAAAAATTAAACGTGGCCCCATGGTGATGCTTGTCTCAGTAATTTGGATAAACTATATGGTTCCTTTATACAATAATGAACCTGCGATTTGGGGCTTAGCCAGCCTGCAAGCCTGCCAGGCTCACTCTCACTAGTCTGGAGTCTCAAAACAATGGGAATTGGGGGCAGTACACTTAGACATATGTAGGAACCCTGTACCTTGGCAAACAACTGACTTCCATGAGCAGAGCATGTATGGCTCTCACACAGCTGTTGAGACATCTGAACACACACTCTTCTTCTCCTCCAACCCTTTCTGCCCCTCAGGTGAAGGCACATTTCCCCCAATAACAAATGTAAAAAAAGGGTCCTTGAGAAGTGTTTATAAGGGGTATGTGGGAGTGAGGGGTACTACGTCTCATCCTTTCCAATTTATCCTGAGGTTAGATACCTGAGTGAATTTTACAGCCATCTATATGATACCCCCTAAGGGCCAAATAGATTAAAAACAGGTTTTATTCAATATGATTTCTCAAGTTTCTTTTTCACAACTCTAAGAAAATCACACAGCTAGTAGCCCTCAGGGTACCTGCTGGCGTCTTGCTGGGGGCTGCTCTGTGATGTTTCAATCACAGCAAAGCACAGGAGGTGGGGGAAGCAAGCACATGTGAGCTCTTGAGTGAGCACAGGCAGACACACACACACATCCACACTCACACATTCAAAACCCAGCACAAAGCCATAGTTCTCAGGCTTATATCCAAAAGCAGCTTTACTAAATCCTTAGGAACTCTCAGACAAATGAACCTCAAAAGTCAGTTTTCTTACATTTGAAATATGAAAATCAGCATTATTAGAAACTCTTAAGCATGCAATGCCACATATATTTGAACTGAGTCTTCTTGAATATCATTTTCCTATCAATAGGCATATGTGCAACCAAAGAGAAATAAGCTGAGACACACTAAACAAGCACACATGTGCACACATGCACACACGCACACCCAAATTGTTACTTAAATTTTGTGCCAGTGGAACTCAGAACTGCATTGGAGAATGTTTAAAAACAGAGAATTGAAGTTAATGTAAATTGTACTTGAGCAACCAGGAGAAGAACCTAACTATGAAGTCAAGACTCCAGTGAGTTTGGTAAAATCAGGACATCAACAGGAATATTGAAGAACATAATGGCAGGAGGTAGAAGAGCTGGCTCCTTTAAATCCATATCAGCCACAGAATAGCAATTGCCACTTTGGACTCAGCAGTCCCATCTCTAATCATGTCATTCTTCCATGCTGTCTCCATCACTCCTTGAAGTTACTGAACTGGTTCTTCACCCTACCTGTAATATCTAATCACCCAGTACTTCCCATTTCATTTGAATCATGACCACATGATATGGTCACAACAGCCTCTTTTCCTAGGTCACACTCTGTAGTTAGCTAATTTAATGGTGCTCTCCTCACTACCTTGGAACCTCTTCCCATGACTTTCCACTAAGCTCATTCCAACAATTTAAATTCTTGGCTACAGGAAGCAGCAGCAGCCCAGCATGATGATAAAGAGTTAAGGCTTTGGAATCAGACAGAACTAGATTTGAAACCCACTTGGTAGCTGTATGACCTTTGGCAAGTTACTTAACTTCTCCAAGCCTCAATTTTCTTCTCTAAAAAATGGAGGACATAATAGCACTTAGATCACAGGATTGTTGTACGAGTAATGATATCATTCATGTGAAGTGCCTGGCCTAGAGTAGGCATCATTATCATTCCTGATTTCAGTGTGATGAAACTGTCCAGATAACCCTTACACAGAAAGCTCCTTCCATTTAACTCCAGGACATTCTGCTTCTAACATTCGTAGAAGTAAAGAAGCGTCTTCCTTTTATCCTCTGATTCTAAGACTATAGATTCATTTAAGTTGCTATTCTATGCCCCGAGTTACGGTTATGCAAATCAATTCCCAAATTTTTCTGGCAGTGACTATACAGAGTTGGGGAAAGCAAGGTTCTGGCTCCTTGGGACACTGTAATGAAAGGTAGGCACTGCCTCCCACTAAGACCACATACAATGCAGCAGTCCCCCAAAAGAAGGCTGGCAAACTACTAAGAAGGAGGAGCTCAATAGTGGACAGAAAAACCATGGCAATTGTCTACTACTTAAAAATACAGTGTGAAAACTGCTGATGTAGATCTTAGGAACATAAATCTTAATGTTGGCCAACTTGTCCTTTCTTCCCACTATCCCTTATCCACACTGAAGAAGAGGAACACAGCAAAAGAGTCATGACCTTCTAGAATGCTAGAAGCTAATAGTCTGCTTCTTTCTTGTGATCTCCTCTCCCGGCAACCTCTCTTGCTTCCGTGAGGTCAGATAGGTAACAACTCTGTTTCTGTTTGTCTCCTTCTTCTCTCTCTTTTGGCTTGTTTCCTTCAGTGAGGTAAGAAGGTAAGAAGAGAACAGAGATGCAGAAATACAGGGGCCAGTGGTTCTAGATATAGGGGAAAATGCTCTTGTTTTGATTCTCTGAACCTCTCTTTCCATTTTGCCCCTAAGATCACTCTCAGCTGTTAGATGTTACTATTCTGGTACCAAGAAAATACATGCCAGTGAGAAGAGATTAAAAGATTAAGACAACAGAATAAGAGAGCCAGAATCAGAGCAGAGCTGAGCCCCAACCTTAGCCCAGTAGCCCTGCATCCCATGGAATAAAAGCCCATTTGTGCCTCTCTTGATGTAACAGGTATTGTTAGAGCCCCACCCATATCCCAGGCAAGTTCTGACTGCATTACTCCTTGCAGGTTCTTTTCCCAGAGCTGCCGAAATCTTTGTTGTCTATGTGTACAGCAATCTACAAATGCCAGTGAATTAACAGCCCCCAGGAGCAGTGAGATATGATTCCTGAGTTGATGTATAAATACCCAAACTCCAACCTGGGCAACATAGTGAGACCCATCTCTAAAAATTTCTTTTTGAAAAATTAGCTGTTCATGATGGCACGCACTTGTAGTCCCAGCTACTTGGAAGGTGGAGGCAGAAGGATCACTTGGGCCCAGGAGTTGGAGGCTGGTGAGCCATGGTTGTACCACTGGATTCCAGCCTGGGTGACAAAACAGACTCTGTCTCCAGAAAAAAAAAAAAAAAAATATTCCCAGCTCCCTTGCTCCTCAGGTGGGATAATTCTGAGGTGCGTGTTTTGCACCACTTCCCAGAGTTTCCACATATGAATGTCAGTCCTTCACAGTGGTAGCTGGCTTAAAAGCACACTGTTTATTGACAGCCTTCATTTTCTTTATTACTATTCTAAATAGTAATATTTACTTACTAATTAGAGTAAGTAAATATTAGAGGTTAGAGGTTAGAGGTTAGAGGTTAGAGGTTAGAGGTTGCTTAGAGGTGTTACCTGCAATTCTCAAAGAAATCATTTCCATTGGAATATTTGTCTCAGGATCTATTTCCTTGAGAAGCCATACAAAGACACCATGTTAATCTTGGGTCAGTCCATAAGGAGCCCTGAATGCGACAGAAACTTTTTCAAAGTGTTTTTTGCCATTTGATCTTATAATAATCTCTATAAAGAAACTTTGGTTCTTAGATGATAACCTAATAAGAACGTATTTGCCAAATGGGATACAGAGAGAGTAACTATAGATCAGAGATAGTAGAATATGCTTAAATACTTTCCTCTTGATGATAGCAATCTTCTAAATGCAAGGGATATGGAAAATCATCATTTTAGTATGGAGTAAAAATGTGAGGATCAGGGTCATTTTCACAAATTGAAAAATTAGAGGGATTAGGAAAAGCCGCTCTGATCATTGAAAAATGTAAACATTTTCTAAATAATGCAAATGAGTACTCAAATGCTTGCCAAGAGTTGTTTGAAAAAAATTAACGATTAAGATTTCTGGAACAAGCTGAATATATTTTTAAAAATTAAGAACAAAGACTTCTGGAAGAAGCTGAATACATTTAAAAACAATTAAGGATAAAGATTTATAGAACAAGCTGAACACAATTTAAAACAAAGTATAACTAGAACAACATGCTGTCAGCTTCAACAATACATGAATGAGAAAATTAACAATAAAACTGCCATTTTTGCGTACTTATTTAAGTATAAACAATTTGCCGTATATTTTATGCACACTATCTCATTTAATCCTTACAATAACTCTGAAAGTTATTATTTTTATCCCCATCTTATACACAAGAAAACTGAGGCACAGGAAAGTTAAGTAATTCTTCCGGGGTCACACAGCTAGTACTTAGCCTAGATAGGGTTTGAAATCATGTTTTTCTGACTCTCAAGCTTATATGTTTTCTAATTTCACATACATTTTTATTACTGCATTTTTATTTCTCTTCGTATGCACCTATTACTTTCAATAATCAGACCATGTGTCTAATCTGAGATTGACAAAATATAATCATTATGTTGATAATGGGTCAACACAGCATCATATGCCCAATCAGGTCTATAGATTCTATGCACTTGGCTTTTTGACAGAATCAAGTCTAGCACAGTTTGCATACTTGATATGGCTTGTGAGTTCCAAATTGTCATTTTCTGATTCAGAACTTAGCAGAGTGCCTTGCAAATAGTAGGCTCTCAATAAATGAATAGAAATAAATGACTGAATCGAGTCCCAAGTTTCCTTCCGACTGGTTTCCAGGCTTAAGCCTCTCACTAAACTTGAAACTATAATCAACCCTATCACCAAGATTTGAGGTAATTGCTTCTTCCCTCTTAAGTCAATGATAAGAAGCTCTTTCCTTTACACCCACCCCATCCCCTTCGCAGCTTTGGACAATTTTCAAGGTGTTCTCCCAGGTCTTGACGCTTGATTCCTGGGTCATCAGGTTTCTATCTCCTCCTATTTTCCTGGGCATTGACAACAGATCCTCCTTACTCCTGAGAAGTGCTTCTTTCCTTCCTGCCTCTTTGCCTTTGTTCACAGTATTCCCTTGGACTGGACTGGCCCCCTCCCCCATGTCTTGGCTTCTGTCTGGCTCTAGTCTCAGATTCCTGAACCTTGCCTGAACCAGGTACAGATGTAATTCCAGCCCCAGTGTCTAGTCCCCGCTCTCTAGTCCACCTAGGGGTACTTGTTTCAGGCTGCTGGGGTCTCCAACCTTGACCTGACCCCTCAGATCTGGTGGCTGGCCTGTGTGAGCCTGATAAGGAGGCAGAGAGCCCCGAGAGGTCACCACCAGTCTATCTTTGTCAGCTGGAGGCCTGGATTCCAGCATGTTCCTGCAAATATGTGACTTATTTACTCATCTTGCTTTTTGTTTGAGCTCTTTCAACACAGCAGGTTCCCCCAAATGATTTCAGACAGGACAGAAAGAGCCCTGCCCTCATCAGTCCATGAGTGAAATGACAAGTCACGCTTGTAAATAGGATTCCAGCCTTTTCTGAGGCTCAACTGCCTGTGGAGACAAGCAGCCCCACAGCACATCCCCACAGAGACACGTGGTACCAACTAGAGGCAGTAAGATGAGTATTGATGTGGTTTGCGCACCTCTGGATGTATGATTCCATTTAAAACGGAGGCTAGCCTCTTGGTGAGAGTCCTGTTGACTCCATCAAAGAGAGCAGTGATGTGATGTATTGTAATGAGTGTCCTGCTTGATAGGTGGCAATTTAGGAAATCCAGTCAGCTGGCCTGAACCATGCTAGCCCTCCACATACATTAGAAACACTTTTCACACTTTCTTCTTTTATTGTCTTCAGAAAACTGAGCGTGCTTTATAAACACTTCCAGAATATAAAAAGCAAAACACTTGTGTATTTGCCTGAGGTACATTTTCACCCATGGTCAATGAAAGATAAGTCTGAGACCCTCTTCTTTCTACACTTGCACCTTCAGCTGGAAATTAGAGCTTCAGGTGATTGCAACCCTAACCCTTCCTGTTAATGGGCCAGTAGAGCCCAGAAGAGGGGCTTCTTCCGTTATTGTGCCTTTCCAGGAGTACATGTTATCACTTGCCTGGATGCTTGTTGTTTTGTAATTGCCTGACCCTGACTATGATCCTCTCTCTTCCTCACCAACTCTTCAGCCTCCTGCAGTCTTCACCATAGTCCAGACTTTCATCAGTGCCATTTCAAATGATGATAGCTCATATAAAATGGTTTCCTTCAGCCCTGTAGAAACATTTCTACAAGTAAACGGAGAATAGCCTTTGATTTCATTTGTTTCCAATACGTTGGCATTTTTATTAAATACTCTCAAATCCTATTTGTTAATGCTGCATTACTGTCTTTATTAGAAATACCAGGAGGGCATGTTCCCTAAAGCATCCCTTCACACAGTAAAAGACAACTCAAATTGGATTAGTTTATTTAGCGAAGGTGTCAACTTTTCCCAGATACCAGTGCTTCTGAGACACCTCCTTCCATTTTAGGTTACCAAGTTTCTTTCTTCCTTTCATTTTTTGTCAACATGTAATAATATAATTATTATTACATGAAAATATTATATATAAGTATGTATAATATATACAATTATGTATTATATTATATATTATGGTATATTGTATATGTTATATAATATACAACTATCATATATAAATGTGTATAATATTTATAGACTACAGAGTGATTTTTTAATACTGTATATAATGTGTAATGATCAAATGAGGGTAATTAGCATATTCATCACCTCCAACATTTATGAATTCTTTGTGTTGGGAACATTCAAATTCCTCTTTTTAGCTCTTTGAACATATACAATAAATTATTGTTAACCATATTCACCCTAAAGTGTTATAGAACACTAGAACTTATTTTTCCTACCTATCCGTAATTTTGTAAGTTACTGTTCTTGAGAAAGTTAAGATTCTTTTGAATAATCTGAGATGTGTGAAATAAGGTTAGTCACAGGATTTCCTGCCACAAGAGTTCACAAACAAACTTTCCTCACTTCCTCTTTTTTAAAGTTCAATTTAGGCTCACTGATCTAGTTGCTTTTGTTTTAGTGGTTACAGTCTCCACCCTGTTACCAATGGTTAAAAAGGGTCGACAGAGCCTCAAGTGCTTGCTCTCAGTCTCTGTTTCCCTCTGTCTCCCTTCTCTTGTCTCTCTCTCTCATACACAAACACCCGCAAGGCTTATGTTAAAATGGCAGACATTCTATCCACTAGAAACTTAGAAAACCTAGATTCCTGCAGTGTTAGTTTCTTCCTCTCTCCTCCTCAGACACTTTGTTATCTGTATTTTAATCCACAGAATCAACTATTTTCCCACCCTAACTCTTCTCTTGCCATCTTTCTCCCACTTCCCCAAGTGCCTAAGTTGTTAAATTGTCATCCCCCACAGAGCTCCAGGCTCTGAACTTTTCTGAGCCCCCAGCAAATTCCATCTCTCTCTATCATCTTACCTCATTGCATCTACACCGCCTTACAGGACAAATATTTCTTTTTTTTTAAAATTTCATTATTATTATACTTTAAGTTTTAGGGTACATGTGCACAATGTGAAGGTTAGTTACGTATGTACACAAGACAAATATTTCTATACCATGCTCATCTAAGGCCATGGGCTCAGCTAAACTGCGAGCTTCTTGAGGGTAAGGATTAGGTTATATATATATATATATATATGTGTGTGTCCCCTAACACAGTGCCAGACCCTCAATATTTGTTGAATAAATGACGACAAAACGAATGAATCTGAGAAAGTGTTAAATTCCTTCCAGGTAACAAAATCTTAGTTCAATCAAAATACGTGTTTTCACAAGGCTATAAAAGATACAATCTAAGGTTGGGAATTTAGACCCTAAGGAATGGTTTCTCCCTTTTGGTATATCACTGGTTCTTAATATGTCATGTGCGATGGGAAATTGAGATCTCTTTACTCACACTTGTAGGTTCCCTTTATTTACTAGTTTGTCTGGATTTTTCAGTAGCATTCTTCTCCTTTCACCTTGTCAGCTGAGGACCAGCTTAACAAGTAATTTGGATTTATAACTAAATTTTTCTGCAATATAAAGAAATTCCAAGCTATGTAGCTGTACAGTTTCTCCCAAGTACAGGTCACATGACTCACTTTGCACAGAGATAAGCTCTCGGTGGAACCTATCTGGGATATATCTTCTGACACTCCTTTTTAATCATAGGCCTTAGAGTGATTGGGATTCTGGTTGGTTTACTTTACTTCCACCCTCTAGTCCAGGGTGGAACTATTGTATTTGGGTCTCGTGCTGGTTGCTGGAAAAATAAGTTTCTGTTTTTGTTTGAAACTTAGATGGAACACATTTGCTTCTAGGAGAACTCATTTCTGCCTATGCGGTCTGCACATTCATCACCAACACAACTGATACGTTCTGACTACTCTGCTCCAGGAATTTTGCTTCTTTTCACCTTCCTGTCCCACCCTATGACACAGGTCTTGTTCTGTCTATGAACTTTCCTATATATCTTATACTTTTCTTTTTTTGAGATGGTCTCATTCTGTTGCACAGGCTGGAGTGTAGTGGCATGATCATGGCTCACTGCAGTCTCAACCTCCCGGGCTCAATCAATCTTCCTGACTCTGTCTCCAAGTAGCTGGGACCACAAGTGCATGCCACCAAACCTGCCTAATTAAAAAAAAATTGTAGAGTCAGGGTCTCCGTATGTGTTGCCCAGGCTGGTCTCAAACTCCTGGACTCAAGCAATCCCCCCACCTTGGTTGCCTAGAGTGTTGGGATTACAGGAGTGAGCCACTGTGCCTAGACTACTTTTCCATTTTAGGAAGTTTTGCCCAGTGTTACCCACTACTATGTATCTAGGTTCCTCTGCTTTAGATATTCCTTTTTTTCTTTCTTAGCTCTTCAGCCATTCTCTTTCCCCCAGCCTACATTCTCCTATCATAGCTTGTAGGCTCTGTTCATTTTCTTAAAATGCCTCAATTAATTATTTATAATGCACCAACTGGGGATTAACTTCACTACCTCATCCCACTCTTGATTTAGCTAAGAGATCTCTGTACCACCTAACTAACAATTTAAGAGCAAGAGATGGCTCTGTTCCAAGATGGCTGAATAGGAACAGCTCCAATCTGCAGCTCACAGTGTAATCAATGCAGAAGACAGGTGATTTCTACATTTCCAACTGAGGAATCTGGTTCATCTCATTGGGACTGATTGGACAGTGGATGCAGCCCACAGAGGTGAACCAAAGCAGGGAGGGGCATCACCTCACCCGGGAAGTGCAAGCGGTGAGGGGATTTCCCTTTCCTAAACAAGGGAAGCCATGACAGATTGTGCCTGGAAAAATGGTACACTCCCACCCAAATACTGCACTTTGCCCACAGTCTTAGCAACTGGCAGACCAGGAGATTCCCTCCCGTGCCTGGCTCGGCAGGTCCTATGCCCATGGAGCCTTGCTCACTGCTAGGCTGAGATCCACCTGCAAGGCTGCAGCCTGGTGGGGGGAGGCACGTCCGCCATTGCTGAGGCTCGAGTAGGTAAACAGAGCTTCCAGGAAGCTCGAACTGAGTGGAGCCCACCACAGCTCAGCAAGGCCTACTGCCTCTATAGACTCCACCTCTGTGGGCAGGACATAGCTGAATAAAAGGCAGCAGAAACTTCTGCAGACTTAAACGTCCCTGTCTGACAGCTCTGAAGAGAGCAGTGGTTCTCACAGCATGGCGTTTGAGCTCTGAGAATGGACAAACTGCCTCCTCAAGTGGGTCCGTGACCCCCATGTAGCCTAACTGGAAGACATCTCCCAGTAGGGACCGATGGACACCTCATACAAATGGATGCCCCTCTGGGACGAAGCTTACAGAGGAAGGATCAGGCAGCAATATTTGCTGTTCTGCAGCCTCCACTGGTGATACCCAGGCAAACACAGTCTGGAATGGACCTCCAGCAAACTCCAACAGACCTGCAGCTGAGGGACCTGACTGTCAGAAGGACAACTAACAAACAGAAAGGAATAGCATCAACATCAAAAAAAAGGACATCCACACCAAAACCCCATCTGTAGGTCACCAACATCAAAGACCAAACATAGATAAAACCACACAGATGGGGAGAAACCAGAGCAGAAAAGCTGAAAATTCTAAAAACCAGAGGGCCTCTTCTCCTCCAAAGGATCGCAGCCCCTCACCAGTAATGGAACAAAGCTGGATGGAGAATGACTTTGACGAGCTGACAGAAGTAGGCTTCAGAAGGTTGGTAATAATGAACTACGAACTTCTCTGAACTAAAGGAGCATGTTCTAACCCATTGCATGGAAGCTAAAACCTTGAAAAAAGTTAGACAAATGGCTAACTAGGATAACTGGTATAGAGAAAACCTTAAATGACCTGATGGAGCTGAAAACCATGGCACAAGTACTTCGTGGTGCATGAGCAAGCTTCAATAGCTGATTCAATCAAGTGGAAGAAAGGATATCAGTGATTGAAGATCAAATTAATGAAATAAAGCAAGAAGACATGATAAGAGAAAAAAGAGTAAAAAGAAATGAACAAAGCCTCCAAGAAATATGGGATTGTGTGAAAAGACCAAATCTACATTTGATTGGTGTATCTGAAAGTGACGGGGAGAATGAAACCACGTTGGAAAACACTGTACTGGACATTATCCAGGAGAATTTCCCCAACCTAGCAAGGCAGGCCAACATTCAAACTCAGGAAATACAGAGAATGCCACAAAGATACTCCTCGAGAAGAGCAAATCCAAGACACATAATTGTCAGATTCATCAAGGTTGAAATGAAGGAAAAAATGTGACAGGCAGCCAGAGAGAAAGGTTGGTTACCCACAAAGGGAAGCCCATCAGACTAACAGCAAATCCCTTGGAAGAAACCCTACAAGCCAGAAGAGAGTGGGGGCCAATATTCAATATTCTTAAAAGAATTTTCAACCCAGAATTTCATATCCAACCAAACTAAGCTTCATAAGTGAAGGAGAAATAAAATCCTTTAAAGAAAAGCAAATGCTGAGAGATTTTGTCACCACCAGGCCTGCCTTACAAGAGATCCTGAAGGAAGCAATAAACGTGGAAAGGAACAGCCAGTACCAGCCACTGCAAAAACAGGCCAAATTGCAAAGATCATAGATGCTATGAAGAAACTGCATTAATTAATGGGCAAAGTAAGCAGCTAACATCATAATGACAGGATCATATTCACACATAACAATATTAATCTTAAATGTAAATGGGCTAAATGCCCCAATTAAAAGACACAGACTGGCAAATTGGATAAAGAGTCAAGACCCATCAGTGTGCTGTATTCAGGAGACCCATCTCACGTGCAGAGACACACATAGGCTCAAAATAAAGGGATGGAGGAAGATCTACCAAGCAAATGGAAAACAAAAAAAAGAAGGGGTTGCAATCCTAGTCAGATAAAACAGACTTTAAACCAACAAAGATCAAAAGAGACAAAGAAGGCCATTACATAATGGTAAAGGGATCAATTCAACAAGAAGATCTAACTATCCTAAATATATATGCACCCAATACAGGAGCACTGACATTCATAAAGCAAGTCCTTAGAGACCTACAAAGAGACTTAGACTCCCACACAATAATAATGGGAGACTTCAACACCCCACTGTCAATATTAGACAGATCAACGAGACAGAAGACTAATAAGGATATCCAGGACTTGAACTCACCTCTGCACCAAGCAGACCTAATAGACATCTACAGAACTCTCCACCCCAACTCAACAGAATATACATTCTTTTCAGACCACATAGCACTTATTCTAAAATTGACCACATAATTGGAAGTAAAGCATTCCTCAGCAAATGAAAAAGAACAGAAATCACAACAAACTGTCTCTCAGACCACAGGGCAATCAAATTAGAACTCAGGATTAAGAAACTCACTCAAAACCACACAATTACATGGCAACTGAACAACCTGCTCCTAAATGACTACTGGGTAAATAGCGAAATGAAGGCAGAAATAAAGATGTTCTTTGAAACCAATGAGAACAAAGACACAACGTACCAGAATCTCTGGGACACATTTAAAGCAGTGTGTAGAGGGAAATTTATAGCACTAAATGCCCACAAGAGAAAGCAGGAAAGATCTAAAATCGACACCCTAACAACACAATTAAATGAACTAGATTAGCAAGAGCAAACACATTCAAAAGCTAGCAGAAGGCAAGAAATAACTAAGATCAGAGCAGAACTGAAGGAAATAGAGACACCAAAGAAACCTTCAAAAAATCAATGAATCCAGGAGCTGGTTTTTTGAATAGATCAACAAAATTGATAGATTGCTAGCAAGACTAATAAAGAAGAGAAAAGAATCAAATAGAAAAAATAAAAAATGGTAAAGGGGATATCACCACCGATCCCACAGAAATACAAACTACCATCATAGAATACTACAAACACCTCTACGCAAATAAACTAGACAATCTAGAAGAAATGGATAAATTCCTGGACACATACACCCCCCCAAGACTAAACCAGGAAGAAGTTGAATCTCTGAATTGACCAATAATAGGCTCTGAAATTGAGGCAATAATTAATAGTCTACCAACCAAAAAAAGTCCGGGACCAGACAGATTCACAGTCGAATTCTACCAGAGGTACAAAGAGAAGCTACTACCATTCCTTCTGAAACTATTCCAATTAATAGAAAAAGAAGGAATCCTCCCTAACTCATTTTATGAGGTCAGCATCATCTTGATACCAAAGCCTGGCAGAGACACAGCAACAAAAAAAAGAGAATTTTAGACCAATATCCCTGATGAACATCAATGTGAAAATCCTCAATAAAATACTGGCAAACTGAATCCAGCAGCACATCAAAAAGCTTATCCACAATGATCAAGTTGGCTTCATCCCTGGGATGCAAGGCTAGTTCAACATATGCAAATCAATAAACGTAATCCATCACATAAACAGAACCAATGACAAAAACCACATGATTATCTCAATAGATGCAGAAAAGGCCTTTGACAAAATTCAACAGCCCTTCATGCTAAAAACTCTCAAAAAACTAGGTATTGATGGGACGTATCTCAAAATAATAAGAACTATTTATGACAAACCCACAGCCAATATCATACTGAATGGGCAAAAATTAGAAGCATTCCCTTTAAAAGCCAGGACAAGACAAGGATGTCCTCTCTCACCACTCCTATTCAACATAGTGTTGGAAGTTCTGGCCAGGGCAATCAGGCAAGAGAAAGACATAAATTGTATTCAATTAGGAAAAGAGAAAGTCAAATTGTCACTGTTTGCTGAGGATATGATTGTATATTTTGAAAACCCCATCGTCTCAGCTCCAAATCTCTTTAAGCTGATAAGCAACTTCAGCAAAGTCTCAGAATACAAAATATATGTGCAAAAATCACAAGCATTCCTATACATCAATAACAGACAAAGAGAGAGCCAAATCACGAATGAATTCCCATTCACAATTGCCAGAAAGAGAATAAAATACCTAGGAATCCAACTTACGAGGGATGTGAAGGACCTCTTCAAGGAGAACTACAAACCACTGCTCAATGAAATAAAAGAGGACACAAACAAATGGAAGAACATTCCATGCTCATGGATAGGAAGAATCAATATCATGAAAATGGCCATACTGCCCAAGGTAATTTATAGATTCAATGCCATCCCCATCAAGATACTAATGACTTTCTTCACAGAATTGGAAAAAACTACTTTAAAGTTCATATGGAACCAAAAATGAGCCTGCATTTCCATGACAATCCTAAGCCAAAAGAACAAAGCTGGAGGCATTACGCTACCTGAATTCAAGCTATATTACAAGGCTACAGTAACTAAAACAGCACGGTACTGGTACCAAAACAGATATATAGACCAATGGAACAGAACAGAGGCCTCAGAAATAACCAGACATCTACAACCATCTGATCTTTGACAAACCTGGCAAAAGAAAGAAATGGGGAAAGGATTCCCTATTTAATAAGTGGTGCTGGGAAAACTGGCTAGCCATATGGAGAAAGCTGAAACTGGATCCCTTCCTTACACCTTATACAAAAATTAATTCAAGATGGATTAAAGACTTATAGGTAAGACCTAAAACCATAAAAACCCTAGAAGAAAACCTAGGCAATACCATTCAGGACATAGGCATGGGCAAGGACTTCATGACTAAAACACCAAAAGCAATGGCAACAAAAGCCAAAATTGACAAATGGGATCTAATTAAACTAAAGAGCTTCTGCTCAGCAAAAGAAACTACCATCAGAGTGAACAGGCAACGTACAGAATGGGAGAAAATTTTTGCAATCTACTCATCTGACAAAGGGCTAATATCCATAACCTACAAAGAACTTAAACAAATTTACAAGAAAAAAAGAAACAACCCCATCAAAAAGTGGGAAAAGGATATGAACAGACACTTCTCAAAAGAAGACATTTATGCAGCCAACAGACGCATGAAAAAATGCTCATCATCACTGGTCATCAGAGAAATGCAAATCAAAACCACAATGAGATACCATCTCACTCCAGTTAGAATGGCAATCATTACAAAGTCAGGAAACAACAGATGCTGGAGAGGATGTGGAGAAATAGGAACACTTTTACACTGTTGGTGGGGGTGTAAATTAGTTCAACCATTGTGGAAGACAGTGTGGCGATTCCTCAAGGATTTAGAACTAGAAATACCATTTGACCCAGCAATCCCATTATTGGGTATACACCCAAAGGATTATAAATCATGCTACTATAAAGACATGCACACGCATGTTTATTGCGGCACTATTCACAATAGCAAAGACTTGGACCCAACCCAAATGTCCATCAATGATAGGCTGGATTAAGAAAATGTGGCACATACACACCATGGAATACAACGCAGCCATAAAAAAGGATGAGTTCATGTCCTTTGCAGGGACTTGGGTGAAGCTGGAAAATGTCATTCTGAGCAAACTATCACAAGGACAGAAAACCAAACACCGCATGTTCTCACTCATAGTTGGCAATTGAACATTGAGAACACTTGGATACACGGCAGGGAACATCACACACCAGGGCCTGTCGGGGGGTGGTGGGCTAGGGGAGGGATAGCATTAGGAGAAATACCTAATGTAAATGATGAGTTAATGGGTGCAGCAAACCAACATGGCCCATGTATACCTATGTAACAAATCTGCACGTTGTGCACATGTACCCTAGAACTTAAAGTATAATAATTTAAAAAATGAAAAAAGAGCAAGAGATGTGTTTTATGCTTCAATTTCTTGCACACAGCAATAAGCACAGGGTTTCCACATAGCCAGTACTCGATAAAGATTTGGTGATTTGGTTTTCTTGAATAATATCCCTCATATAGAGCTCCACAATGCACATCTGTGTGTCATTCTTTAAAAAGGGTAACATCTTTTGTTTTCTTCTGACTCCATAGGCCTAAAGCTATTTGCAGCAGGTGCTTAAAAATGATCATGATACAATGACAATAGCAGAAGAAAATCAATGCAGATATTTCAAAATAGTTGCAGCCTCCAAATTACTTCTTTTAGAAATTGGATGCAGATGTTACTCAGTTCCTTTTGCCAGAAATCTAGCACCAGTTTCGTTCATTTCTCTATTCCTCTCATGTGTTTTTCCAAAATGAAAAAAAAAATCAGCAAATCCTATCTCTGTTACCACTTGTAATATTAAATATTCCTCCTCTTTGTCCTCAGCTCTATCACCCTGATGTATATCATTCTGAGTTTTCCTGGATAACTACAACTGTCAGCTGTCTAGACTCCTTGACTTCATCCTACTGCATTTCCAACAGTGTTTTAATGATAGAACTTTGGGACCATGAATGAACATGACATTCACCTGCTCCAGGCTACTCCATGCTCGTACGCTAAAGAGTTGTCACTTCTTGGGTTAGTAGATGTGTTGCCTCATAAATATCTTGTACCTAATCTTGGAAAATAGGCCATAAATCTCAAGAAAACTGTGTGTGATAGGGTGTTGATAATGTGGAGAATTAAATGTGATTAGGAGACCAAAATATTCTCTATGACCAGCACTTCATAATTTCATGAAGTTGAATTTGACTCCTTGTAGCTGATTTTGTCTACTTTTTTTTTTTTTACTTCTGTATAAGAGCAAATTTAACAGATGTTTAAGTAACATATAGGAAAATTAGTAATAAAAATTTGTGGAGAATGCAAAACACTTAAGCAAGTACTTTGCCTTTTACTGTACATTAAATGAATCGGTTAATATTCCCACTCTTCCATCTTAATTCAGGACTTATCCATTGGGTAAACTTAAGAGCTTAGTGATACAATGTACCAATCCAAGCGATGCTCCTGTTTTACATTTTTATTTTAGGTTTGGGGGTACATGTGAAGTTTTGTTACATAGATAAACACATATTATGGGGGTTTGTTGTATTAGGCTGGTGCAAAAATAATTGCAGTTTTTGCTATTACTTTTAATGTTGAAAACCGCAATTACCTTTGCACCAACCTAATACATATTTTATATCACCCAGGTATTAAGCTCAGTACTCAATAGTTATCTTTTCTGTTCCTCTCCCTCCTCCCACCATGCCTCCTCATGTAGACCCCAGTGTCTGCTGTTTCGTTGTTTGTGTTCATACATTCTTATCATTTAGCTCTCACTTATAAGTGAGAACATGCAGTATTTGTTTTTCTGTGCCTGCATTCATTTGCTAAGGATGACAGCTTCCAGCTCCATCTATGTCGATGCTCCCTTTTCAAGATGTAGAAATATATGTTAACAGAAATAATATGTGGAAATGAATAGGCAATTTGAGGTATCATTTTTATTTCTATAGAATTTGAAGCAATTATTCAATATATACTAAACATTTATAAAAAGTCTGACATTGGCAAGTGTTGAATGAGATTAAATGGAAAAAAATCAGAAGAAATACTGGACAGTGCCCATATTCCAGGAATATATTTTTTACTTTAGCAAATTTTTTAAAAATTTAAAAGACAGAGAGAAAAAGAGAATGGGAGAGAGAAGAGGGAAGGAAGGAAGGATGAAGGAAATAAAGGCACAGGAACAGAATAGAAGAACATGATGGGGTTGATGATTTTTTTATTATTTATTCATGTACTTATTTATTTATTTATTTTTTACCGTATCGCTGTCTTTTATTCAGAATGGGTATAGTTGAAATCCTTTCTTCTATCATATATTTGCTTAAAGGAAGGAGCAGATTCAGATGTGTTATATAAAAATGGTTTTGGATGGATACTGCACAGCCAAAGAGTAAAATGTAGTCACGTAATCCTTCTTGCTCTGCCTGTCATATATATATATACATAAAATATACTGATGTTTCCCAACTTACAATGCTTTGACTTATGATTTTTCTACTTTACAATGGTGTGAATGTGATACACATTCAATAGAAACCATACTTCGAATTTTGAATTTTGATCTTTTCCTGGGCTAGCAATATGTAGTAGGAGACTCTCTTGAGATGCCTGGCAGCTGCAGCTCCCAGCAGGCACATAAACATAAGGGTGAACAACTGATACTGTACAGTGTACTGTGTTGCCTGATGAGTTTGCCCAACTCTAGGCTAATTTAAGTGTTCTGAGCATGTTTAAGGTAGGCTAGGCTAAGCTAGGATGTCCAGTAGGTTAGGTGTATTAAACGTTTTTTTGACTTATGATATTTTCAACTTACAATGGGTTTATTGAGACATAGCCTCATTATAAATTGAGGACCATTTGTATATATAATATGTATGATATCTATTTTATATATAATTACATATTTGATATAATATATGGTATATGTGCTATATGGTATATGTGCTATATGGTATACTTTATTTATATATAATAATATATGTAATATATATGTTAGAGTTTCTCAGTTATATATGTTAGATTGGCATATACTGTTGATATGTGTACTACTTTAATTTTAAATTTTATTGTGGTAAGAATATTTAACATGAGATCTACCCTCTTAACAGATTTTTAAGTGGACAACATTATTCATGATAGACACAATGTTGTACAGCAGATCTCTAGAACTCGCTCATCGTGCATTACTGAAACTTTATGTCCATTCAATAGCAACTCCCCATTGCCCCCTACCCCTGCACCTTGCAACCACACTGTTTTTCTCTCTGCTTCTATGGGTCTATTTTAGATACCTCATATAAGTGAAATCATGCAGTATTTGTCCTTCTGTGACTGGCTTTTTTTCACTTAACATAATATCCTTAAAGTCCATACATGCTGTGTATTATAGAATTTCTTTGCTTTTAACAGCGGAATAATATTCCATTATATGGATAAACCACATTTTTTAAATCCAGTCATCTGTCAATGGACACTTATTTTGTTTTTATATTTTGGCTATTGTGAATAGTTTTGCAATGAACATAGGATGTTAATATCTCCTGATTTCAATTCTTTTGGATAAATACCCAGAAGTGGGATTGCTGGATCATATAGTAATTCTATTTTTAATTTTTTGAGGAACCATCATACTATTTTCCACGGCAGCTGCATCATTTTGCATTCCCATCAACAGTGTATGTCAGTTCCAATTTCTCCACATCTTCTTTAACTCTTGTCTTTTTTTAAATAATAGTTATCTTAACAGGGTGAGGTGATATCTTGATTTGCATAATTTTGATTTGTATTTATCTGATGATTAGTGATGTTACACAGCTATGTTTTAAAGACAATTTCAATTTACTTGAACTTTACTCGGCAAATACTTAAGGCCCCACACTTATACATGAAAACAACTACTTCCAACCCTCTGTATGGATGGTTGGGGGGCTGTTCACAGTCACTTTTGAGGGAAGTGTAGCTTCCCAGTTAGCTAACTGATAGTAAAGAGAAATATTTATACAGGTTGTGCTATATTCTTACAGAGAATGCAAGCCAGAAGCAGAAAAGCCACTGGCATACATTCTGCTTGAGTTCACTGGCAGTACTGACCTGGGAAATGCAGCTCAATGGGCACCACCAAATGTCCACCCTGATTTATTCAAACTTTAACTGGTTAAATGCAGCTTTATTCTCCTCAATGAAGATAATGAACATGAATTCCCTTAATAAATGTATTCCAACAATGTCACATCCCAGCCGGGTAGAATTATTTCTCTCAACACTAGGAGGCATTTACTTTCATTTTCCATGTACTTTTCTTGAGTCAGCCTCCTAGGAGATAGGACTCTCCTAGGGAGACTCCTAAGAGTTCTCCCTAAATAACATAAAACACCTTCACCTTTAAAAGGGCTTGGGTTTATTAAATCTGATTTACAATGAGTACTGTGACAGTTGCCAGATGGCAAATATTCAATTGTTGTTGGCCTTTCATCAGTAATCATCATTTCTAAAGGAAAGAGGTGCCTTCTTAGTTTCAAATCTTCTGAACTGCTATAGACTTTTAGTCAGTACTACACAATCTCTTAATTATGAAATGTTTTATGCTGTTCCTTAGCAAAATGAATTATATAATTCTCTTTTCAGTAAGGCTTGGGCCTACCTCACTACATTTTATAGAGCTGAGCATATAGTAATAGATAATTAATCATTGCTTATACGTTTGATGTAATAAACATTTTTTCTTACTCCCTACTATGTTACAAACACTGTTCTATGCAGAAAGGCTTGCTATATGCTTCACAAAACATGTCTTTGACCCTTATTTCTGAGTCTTGTGGGTCAGATGAATATGTAAATCCATAGTGACAACTAAACCTGTGAAATGTCATAGCAGGAGTTTATATAAAGGTGAATGGAAGCACTAGATCAGGATGAGAAAATCTCACTAAAGACACTTGTTATAAACTGTTTCAACAAAAGAAAGTAGACAACATGAGGAAGAAGTTTTTCCAGTAGAATGAAAAACATGGAAACAAACATCATGAGACGTTTAGGGAAGAGAAGCATACTAGTTCTTGTCAGAGCATAGGGTGTGTAGGAAGAAGATGGGGAAAGGGAAGAGGCAGGGCCATGTTAAAGAATTTGGATTTTATTATTATTATTATTATTATTATTATTATTATTATTATTATTATACTTTAGGTTTTATGGTACATGTGCCCAATGTGCAGGTAAGTTACATATGTAAGAATTTGGATTTTATCCCAAGAAGTTGGAGGGCCACTTAAAGGTTTTAAGCAAGAGAAGGTCATGTTCAGATTTGCACTTTTACATAGCCCACTCTAGCAGCAACATGGCTCATAATTCAGAATATCATGAGCAGACCAATTAGCAGACTATTGGAATAATCCAGGTGGGAAACAATGATGGCTTACACTAGGGTTCTGGAAGTAACAATAGGAAGTTCAACAGTGATAAATTTGAGAAGCATTATGGAAGTGAAATAAACAGCATCTCATAACTAATAGGGGAAAGAGTTTGAAGGAGAAGTGAGACACAAGATTTCTAGACTGGGAACCCTGGGAGATGGTGATGGTGTTAAATCAAGATTAGGTATGATGCCAAGAAGCCAGAGTTTGTAGTATGAGCTGGAACATTCACAACTTACCAGCTACAAGGTTTGGAGCAAGTCTTTTCCACCTGGGAAACTCAGTTTCTTCACAGAAGGAAAAATAGCTACAACTTACCTCACAGGTCTGTTGTAAAAATTAAATTCAATCATGTATATAAACATACATCATATGCAGGAAGATGAAGATGCTATATACAAATGTTAATCATTATTCTGTTGACCTGAGAACTCACATTTCTTGAATCTAGCAGAACCAAACAATGACTTTGCTCCTAAGAACGAGTTACTAATACTATGTCTCTCATAATTAAATAAAATGTTGCTTATGTAGGACAGGTAGGCAGAAGGGATTATTCAAGTCATAATGATGAGTCAAAATGACAAGTCAATCACCCACACTCCCCAGCCCTCTTCCCTATGCTGCCAAGCAGGAAATGGTTGTCAGAGGTTATTGTGCAGGTGACAGTTAACAGCCATACCTTTAACATTCCATCAAACCTGGTATTTCAACCTGCTTTTAGTCACATAGGTAAGGATTCTACTTATGTCCTAAAAAAGCAACAGTTGTAACTTGGTAATTTGAGATTTGTTTATACCTGCTAATCAGTGGATTCTGAACAAGAAAAATGCCCTCAGGTTCAAGGAGGACACAAACACAAATGCTTTGAACACAAAATTCTTTGAACTGTCAATGAAAATTCTACATAAATAATAATTAACGTGACCTTTGACTTGGTCACCAGTGATGTCTTGCCCTCAAACTTGTATTCTGAAAAGTGGTGTGCACTTTCATTCTCTTCCTCTAAATTGTTTTGTGAAGGAAACAACATCTTGTTTTTACAGGTTGATAAGAGATCATGCACAGTTTCTGGGTGAATAGGTAAGATTTGCTTCTTTTTCCAGCTTTGTTTCATCTGTGGATCTTCTACACTCCTCTGAGTTCTCATAGTATTTATTCAGTTGCCAGCTATCTGCACTTGATTAGACCTCATATTTTCCATAGTATGACTTTCAGATATTTGTTGGAACAAAGGGACCCTTCCATCTTCATGTATTTCGTGGGTCTATTTGTTATATTACTTTGGCCAGGATTATTTCCTTCAGCATCAGAAAAACTTGCTTAAGTGATTATTTTGAAGTAGCATAAATCTAACTCCACTGAAGTAATCTTTCACTAAAAATATATATACTCAAGAATAAGCAACCTTAAATTTCTATTTATATAGTAATAGCTAACATTTATTGATCACTTACTCTTTACCAGACATCCTACTAACTGCTTTACATGAACTATCCCATTTAATACTCAAGACAATCCTGTAAATTAGGTACTTCTAGTCCCCTAAAGATCAGCAACTCAAGGTTCAGAGAGAAGAGTTGCCTAAGGCCACACAGCTAGACAGAGGCAGAAGTAGAATTTGAACCCAGGTCTCCCTGATGTCAGAACTTGGCTTCTTAAATAATACCATTTCATATATTCTTATTACTTCTGGCTTAAAGCCAAACAGGAATGTAAGAGAAGTTTGTCTTCTGGTACCATTCTACTTCCCTTAACCCTCGTGAGTCCTATCCTGTGCCTTTAGTGTGTCCTGTGACCAATCAGGATGTAACCTAAGTCTATTCTTAGTGAATATGAACATTTGCCTCCACTATATTCCTTTCAAAATATAGCAGTCAGGTGTCTTCCTTAAGACACCACTTTTAGTTAAGTATTAGGTGGAAGGGCTCTGATAAATTAATTTGTACCTAGATACTAATGACTGACAATGATTTGTTACTCCTTTCAGAAATAACTGCATACAAACAATTGATTCTTGTCTTGACCTAGATAAATAAGAGGGAATCTTAAAATTTCAGATCCGGGTCTTCTCAGGGCTACTACACAGGCAACTTGTATGCCATCTGTACAAAAAGTCAAACCTGATACTTATCACACCTTTGTGAATGAGAAAGCTGGTATAATCTGGACAATATTGCATTATTCGTTCAAAACAGGAAGTAGAAGCTAATAAGTAGAATTATTATGGGACTTACCTGAAGCTACATTAGTAATTGTTACCTAAGTTATCAGCAGAGATGGAACTAGCATTATTAGATGAGAATTGTAAAATTAGGAAACTGCTATTGGAATAAGATATATATGAAGCATTTTTGAGGATCCTCACAGTACCATTTTGGAGAAGCATGCCATCTCTTTTTGTCAAGATGATCGTTACTTAAAATTATTTGCATAACTGCATATACAAAAACCTATACAACGTTGTGGAACTACAAGTATATTTACATTTTTCAGTAATAAAGATGGAGTCACTTTATAGACTTATCCATATTCTATTATTCAGGTTCCACTGGGACCTGCAATTATAAAATAGCTGGCTGAGGTTAGGGTTACAGACTATGTCCATGAAAACTAATGCAACTAACTTAAACAAATGGGAATTGAACCACCAACTTTGGCCTCAGTTACAACTTACCAAGTTACAGCTGTTGCTTTTTTAGGACATAAGTAGAATCCTTACCTATGTGACTAAAAGCAGGTTGAAATACCAGGTTTGATGGAATTTTGACTTTGACCTCCTAACATTTGCAGTTTAAATTTGTTTTAATTGCAAGCTGTAAACAACTGTGATGTACCAGTATTCAAATATGACTTAATGAATTGATTATTTGGAACTGAAAGTTTAAATTTTCTTTAGGAGCACTTAATCTATTTACTTAGCCAAAGACTTCTAATACATATTTAATGTTTAATATATCTACCTCTTAGTATGTATCATTTACTATAAATAAAAAGTACACTCCTCAAACATAGAGATAAAATAATATCTAATTCATAAAGTTTTTTTTTTTTTTCTGTTGCCAGGCTGGAGTAGTGACACAATCTCTACTCACTGCAACCTCCGCCTCCCGGGTTCAAGAGATTCCCCTGCCTCAGCCTCCTGAGTAGCTGGGACTACAGGTGTGTACCACCATGCTCAGCTAATTTTTGTATTTTTAGTAGAGACGGGGTATCACCATGTTGGCCAGGATGGTCTCCATCTCTTGACCTACGTTGTTGTAAAAAAGTTATATAAAAGCTGTGAAAATAATCTAAAGCACAATATAGATGTAGTAGATCAATATTATTGCCCTAATTAGAAGAATCTACCTTCTAAAAAAACCAGAATTATATATATGATGACAACCAGTTATATACATGGGAATGAAAATTGTCAAGAAAGGGAATAACATGATCAGATCTGTATTTTAGAAAGATTACTTCTGGAACAGTGTGAAAAATGGATTGGCAGGGGACGAAGGTCATGGAACAGCGGGATGGGGGAGAAGGAGAAACTGGTGGCAGGGACATTGGTTATTAGAATACTGTTGCAAACAGCTCAAGCAAGGGATGATGGGTTCATGAGATGTTACGGAGGGCAGAATTAATAAGTCCCGGCAATCAATCAATGGGTGGGCTATTGGAAGATGACTATGAAGGAGAGAAAGAAAGAAATAGTAATTTTTCAAATCAGAGAAGTAAGGACTACTAAATAGTTTATACTACAAAGCGTCACCTTTTTTTCTCATGTACTTTAGAAAACATAGAAATTCAGTTGGCTCTTCTGTATACAGTGATTGGGCAACCAAATTCCTTCCTTTCCATTTGTCTTCTCTTCTTCCGAAAGTGGTATCAAGAGGCTACAAATCTCTCAAGTCAGAGTTCTGTTCCCAGGACTGAGTGTACCAGGCAGGGGAACCTTCCACAGGGAACTGTGTGAAAGCATTATGTCCCAGGAAACAGGCTGGTCCCATTGGAACACTCTCCCATGGATGATGGCAGTGTAGCCAACTGGAGAATCTGATTACTGGCCGAAGAGGACTGCAAAAGGTTCAAGTTGGAGAAGTAATACCAAGTGCCAGGCCCTAGCATGAGGCCAGCCAGTAGGAGGAGAAATGAGTCACGAGGTCAGAAATTAGAACAGACTGAAGAAGAGTTAGGAATTGGAGTATGAGATAAGCTGGGGTGAATGGTTCAGGACAGAAGCCATGAATTCTGAAAGAATTCTGAAAGAATGAGGGAGGCCCGCTTTCACGTAATGTGGGCAGGTTGGTACAGGCAAACACCTGATAGCATAATGGCACTGAACAGGCCCAGGCACCCTATACGGAATCCCTAAACCAAACTATCTCTGCCTCAGGAGCTTAAGAACCTTACATTCTTATAATTACAGCAGCTTCACATTTGTGTCTGTTTCCTAACATTTGCAGTTTAAATGTGTATTCTCATTAATATGTGATGCCACAAGTTCTTTCACCCCCTTGATATTCATGGGACAGATGATTTCTAATCCAGAAGTCTAAATCCAAGGCTATTTTTCTTTTTCTAGTGGGTTACTATTTTCAAAGATAAATCCTCTAATTTAGAAACACAGACTGCTTCATTAACTATGTTTAACAGGTAGCAGAGGCTTAGTTACTGACAACTGCCAGGCGGTGACTTGGAACACAGCTCTTGTTTTTCAAATTTGCTGTAACACGATACAGAGGACAGAGCACATACTTTACTTCAAGAGAGATGTCTAATTTTGCTCAGTTTTTTAACTCAGACTGCCATAATCTGTGCATGCTGCTCTAGGCTCTCCAAGAGGTAGATGCTGGCTTTGAGGTTGACAAAGACTAAAACAAGAGAATAGGAAAAGTACAACTAGAAAATATGATGAATCCTTCCCACATACACCCCACCCCCAAAATACAGTCGTAGGTATAAAAGGGATAAAAAGCTTAAGCAAGAAAAAGCTTGTGAGGGAAAATCCAGTCTTGGAAAGGCTCAATAATCACAGCTGTCTCTGATTCTTTCCTGTCTACGTTTTGCCCTTTGTTTTGCTCTAAGACCTCTACCTAGTCTTCCAGCTGGGGCAGTCGTTGTCACCACCATCCCTGGTTTTGAGCAGTCCTCTGATAGCCCTAGCTCTCCTGAACCAGTTATGGGCAATTCCTCTTATTCTGCCAAGACATAGGTGGCATTTTTAAAGTGGATTTTTACTAAGAAGGAAAAAGAACCCAAAAGCAAGGCAACTCTGATGCCTGGAACTGAAAAAGACTGTAGTCCTGAGATTCTTTATTCCAAGACAATGATGCTCAAAGGGGGCTTTCTAGACCAGCAGCATCAGCAACACCAGGGAATTTGTTAGAAATGCAAGTTCTCAGGCCCCACTCCAGACCTACTGAATCAGAAACACTGGGAGTGGGGCCCAGGCATCTATCTTTGAATAAGCCCTATAGAGGATTCTGATACATGCTTGAGTTTAAGAACCACTGCCCTAAGTAAACTGCAACCTAGTCCTGGGTAGCCCTGACAGGTCCCACCTTGCAGAGCATACAGCCTCCTCTTTCTTTCCTTGTTATCAATCGTGTTTGGTTCTGTTTGTCTCCGGCCTAGTCTCTAATGGCTAACTCTACCTTTGGGCCAGTGGACTCCATGCTCTGGGCTAACATGTGTGCCAAGTGTTACTATTACCACTAATCATTCCAGGAGCTTCTGTATATTTTTTTGTTTCCCATGTGCTCTGCATTGCATTAACAAAGCACATTATATCTACTGTTGCACTTAATCCTCACAACAGCTCTATAAGCTAGGCATTATCCCCATCTTCCAAATGAGGAAATGTAGACCCAGTGAAGGTGGCTTGCTCAAGGGATCCAGGTAATAAGGAGCAGAACCAGGATTCATATCTGGGTTTCTATGGCTCCAGAGTCTGTACTCATAACCTTGATCCCATACTACCTCCTCATAGCCACATGGCTCCTGTACCTGGCACCGTCGTCTGGGGAGCTTCTGTAACCGCATGCCAATTCACTGTCTTGGCTAGCTGACTTTCCCCTTTATGCACTGGCCCTTTCACATATTATCTCAGGAGAAGTTGCTTAACCTTGCTGAGCTTCAGTTTCCTTGTCTGTAAAATAGGAGTAATAATTATCTCAGAAGGTGGCTGTGAAAATCAAATAGGCAAATGTATGTGAAAGTGTTCCAAACTGTAATAGAAGGGAAAGGTATGATCTTCAGTTTACAGATGAGGAAATGTAAGCTCAAAGTGGTTACCTGGCTTAAAAAAAACCTGCTGGCCTTCCACCTGTTATTTGAGGGTGCAAAGAGACCTCTGCCCCCATTATATCTCCATTGGCTACTAGAAGTAGAGAGCCATATTTAAGAAGTATTAACTTACTTTCTATTAAGATGAAAATGTTCTCAGTCCAGGGCAACAAAAGGTCACAACATGGATACATTTTGATAGAGGTGAGAACAGGCACTGCCTGGGGGAGTACTGACTTAGCTGCTAGCCACAGAAGTGGACTTTGGGTAGCCTAGCCAGAGGACCCGGGGTCAGAGTGAGAGGAGTGAGGGGAAGGCAGAGACTCTGCTCCAAGAAGTAGGAGAGCACAGGGATTGACAAGCTTCATCATTTTATGACCCAACTACCCATATTACCATTTAAAACCACATTTAATCCTATCTCCCTTTTTCAACAATTTTTCAATTGAAGTCTAACATGCTTACAGAGCAATCCTATCTCTTTTTTCAAGAGAGACATAATTTGTGTATAGTAAGTTGCACAGATCTTAAATATACAGTTCAATGAATTATGAGAAACGTATAAAACCATGGAATCTACATCCTCATTAAGATAAAGAACATTTCCATCACCCCAGAAATTTTCCTCATGTCTCTTTTCAGTGAATTCTTGCTTCCAGTTTATAAAACAGCTTCTTATATTAGGTTGGTGCCAAAATAATTACTTTTTTTTTTAAAGTTCCAGGGTACATGTGCAGGATGTGCAGGTTTGTTACAAAGGTAAACGTGTGCCATGGTGGTTTGCTGCACCTATCAACCCATCACCTAGGTATTAAACCCCACATGCGTTAGCTATTTTTCCTGACCCATAGAGCAATCCTATCTCTTCATGTGTCCTTTTTCCCTTCCTCTGGAGGTTTCTGAACTCTCCAGTATCTTTCATTTTTCTTTTCTTACTTCCTTTCCAAAGATAAGGTTAGCTCTCTGTGAACTAGATGGTCACTCTTGCTCTTTCTTCTCTTCTGTTTCTTTTTCATGGTTTGTCCAGAACACATACAGTGTTTCAATTAGGGTAAAGGTCACAAAGCCAAAGGAGGATGCTAGTGTATTTTGTGGAAACCACCAGTGTTAGAAAAACAAGACAGACGCTGCTTCGAGCAACACCAGATGAGTCTACCCTTGGGTTTCCTGAGGACTGAAGCCACTATGTGAGTTTTACATGGGGATTCTCTTTTAAGCTAATCTCCTATTTTCCTGACATGAAATGTATTTTCTCTGAAAAGTAATTTCTTAAAGAAATATAGCCATGAAGTAACCCCAGATAAATGCTGACTAGATGATAGACGCCAAAGGGAAAATCCTCTACCTGCTTTCTTTGTGGCAATTCATTCTTCAGCAAGTCGTTTTTCTGAAAGATCCCATTTCTACAGAGTACAAAGCTTGCTTTAAATAGGCTTCTGTGGAATTTAGGCTATCGATTGAAACAGATTCAAGCAGAGCATAAATTACAACCATCTTGATATACCCACAAAGAATTCATGTACCATTCCCCAACTTATGTCATAATTAAAAAGAAAAAACCACACTTGGCCAAATTTCTGGTCCACCCAGGCCAGAATTTTTATAGGGGGACACAGAAACATGTTGGCAATAGGAGTGGAGATGGTGTGGTTGTCCTCCTTAATGACAACCTCAAAGGGTAAAGACATTTGGGTAAGATAGCTTGATTGTATCTTCTACAAATCTAGTCTGACTCCTTTTTGAATATCTTTACAGATCGACTTCTACTGTTGCTTGAGTTGGTGAGTTCTGTAGGTTTTACTGCCTACTGTATAAATCTCACTTCCTTTTGTTTGTCTTGGATTGGACTCTTGAGTTTAAAGGTCTGTGCTGAGCTCTAGCCAGTAAATAGCTTTGATCACTATTTACTCCATATATACCCTTCACGATGCTTTTATAATGAGGAAAATAGTGGGACTTACCTCATAGGGTTGATAGGTACTGAAGGAGGCAATGCATGTAAAGTGCTCAGACCTGTGCTGGGCTCAGAGGGAGTTCTACACAAGTGATCATTATTAGCAGACCTAGTATCAGTATTCACTTTGGCCATTACCTCTGTCTTCATCTCTTTGGTTTAATGAATGCTAATACTTTGAGTCTGTTTCTGTACAGCTCCTTCTCATTCTCTCATTTTTGCTGCCCATCTCTATGCCTGCTTGAGCTCCATTTTGTCTTTCTTGATTTGTGACCCCTTGAATTAAACATTATGTTCCAGATTTTAATCTTTTTTTCAAACATAGGACATGTCATATTATTTCTAGCCTACTTTCTACTTATGCACAGAATTTTGTTGACCTTTCTGGCCAAAATGGCACAGTAAGCTGAAATTGTTCCAGAAATAACCTACAACTCCTAGATTCACTTTCTGGAGCCATAAGTAACAACAGATCTAATGATTTGTATTGTGCAGCTACTTTACTTAGTCTGCAAATGTTTTATCTTACTAAGATGATTCATTATTTCTTTTTCCCCACTTCCCCTATTTTGAGAGATTGTCTTGCTATTTATCCTATGTCAGCTTGGCATCTCACTACTGAGAAGAGCTTACTTAGTGCCAGGTACAAACATAGAAATACCATTGTGTATTCCTTAGTGTACACAGCTTCAACAAGCCTGGGCCCATGGTAATCTTAGTGCTGACACTGCTCCATCCGGAGAAGCACCCACTTTTTCCTATCTTCCAATTAATTCTGTAAGTTAGCTTGCTTTCCCTGAAAAAACGTTTTCCCCAATCCACAGGGAGTCATTGAACGACAACAAAAAAGTCAACAGTATGAAAGCTTGTCAAGGGCTTTTTAAAAAGTCTTTGTAGAACTTAAACAAATTTACAGGAAAAAATCAAACAACCCCATCAAAAAGTGGGCAAAGGATATGAACAGACACTTCTCAAAAGAAGACATTTATGCAGCCAAAAGACACATGAAAAAATGCTCATCATCACTGGCCATCAGAGAAATGCAAATCAAAACCACAATGAGATACCATCTCACACCAGTTAGAATGGCGATCATTCAAAAGTCAGGAAAAAAACAGGTGCTGGAGAGGAGGTGGAGAAATAGGAACACTCTTACACTGTTGGTGGGACTGTAAACTAGTTCAACCCTTGTGGAAGACAGTGTGGCGATTCCTCAATGATCTGGAACTAGAAATACCATTTGACCCAGCCATCCCATTACCGGGTATATACCCAAAGGATTATAAATCATGCTGCTACAAAGACACATGCACATGTATGTTTATTGCGGCACTATTCACAATAGCAAAGACTTGGAACCAACCCAAATGTCCATCAATGATAGACTGGATTAAGAAAATGTGGCACATATACACCATGGAATACTATGCAGCCATAAAAAAGGATGAGTTCATGTCCTTTATAGGGACATGGATGAAGCTGAAACCATCATTCTGAGCAAACTATCACAAGGACAGAAAACCAAACACTGCATGTTCTCACTCATAGGTGGGAATTGAACAATGAGAACACTTGGACACAGGAAGGGGAACATCACACACTGGGGCCTGTCATGGGGTGGGGGTAGTGAGGAGGGATAGCATTAGGAGATATACCTAATGTAAATGACGAGTTAATGGGTGCAGCACACCAACATGACACATGTATACATATGTAACAAACCTGCACGTTGTGCACATGTACCCTAGAACTCGAAGTATAATTAAAAAAAAAAGAAAAAAAGTATTTTTAAATTATATTCTTTGGTTCCTCCCTGTCCATATGTTATTTACACTCTTGAGAAGTGCTAATAGATTAGTCAGACATGATTTTCCCTCACGGAAACCCTCCTGCCTTCCTTCCAAAAGGTCATGTTTGACTGTGACTCTAGATTTATTATTTGGCTATAAAACAGTGGTTCCAACATTCCCAGATTTTGCTTTTTAAGAATTGTTTTTTCATGGAAACACTAAATGTCAGTGCTGGCCCAATACCCTTCATTTTACAATAAGAAAACTGAGGCCCAGAAAGGCATCTGCCAAATTTGGTTTTCTTATTAGTTTGTTAAAAATTTGAGTAAAATTCTCATTCTGCATCATGCTGAAATGTTTGGGCATATGTTTTCTTGGATGTCTCAAATGGATTGTATTTTTCTTAGCATGGAATACACAATAGATATCATTTATGGAAGGATAAATGATTCCAAGAACCTAATTTTTGAAAGAAAATAGGCTTGTTACATTTAGCTTTATTGTCGTAGGCTTTACCTCAGATATTTGCTTTTGTTTTTATTACTCTTATTAACAATTCTACCCCCAAAACATACCTACTCTCTTGTTATTGTTAAAATCACATTGCCAAGCTTATATAGTGTTTACAATATGCCAAGCATTGTTTAAGCACTCTATGTAGATCCTCATTTAAAGTTCAAAAGTAGGCAATATGAATCTATGATGACTGAAGATAAGGAAGTGGATAACTTTGGGCTGGGGGAAGTAGTGACTGAATGGGAGCATCAAGATGACTTCTGGGTACAAGTTTCTTTTTCTTGATCTAGGTGATAGATACATGAATGTGTTCACTGTGAAAATTCATTGGGCTCTTGGACACTTATGATTTGTACAGTTTTCTATAGGTATCTCATGCTTTGATCAAAGTTTAAAGAAAAAAGTAAAGTTCATTTAAGCCCTTAAATCAATTTGATTAGGTATTTCCTTTTATTATTCTCTTTGACAGGTAAGGAAAGGGAGGTATAGAGAAGTTAAGCACTTTGCTGATGATCACAGAGCTAGTATGTGGACAAAACTAGGATTTGAACCTAAGTAGTCTGGATCCAGAGTCCAGGTTTTTCACATGTACATTATATATCACCTCTCAGAATTGATTTTTTTCTGTAGCAAAGTTATTTGCCTTCTAATCTTATGATGACTTTGTATTTGGTCCTAACTGCATTTACTTCTGTATCTCCCCTCATTATACATCACCACCCCTTGCTTCAATGAACTTGCACACACATACATACTTAGAGGAGAAAAGTAAGGAAAATGCCTTAATTACATAATTTGCCTGCCCTTGGCATCTATTTTTATGTCTCTCTGTGTCCCTCAAAGATGTCTATGGTGAATTTCCCCATGAAACTAAATTACATAAATATCAACCTGAAAGTCTAAGAACATTCTCAGTGTTTTTTTAAAGGCACCCTGAAAAATCCTTCCTACTAAACTCTAAGAGCACAAACAACACTGTAGTCCTTTGTTCTAACCCAAACATTTTAGGGATTCAGAAAATCACAGGAGGAAAACATTTTAGGCACTCTGGATTCCAATTGACTTTACCCCTGATTGTTGTGTAACTTTTGGACAAGTCAGAATGCTTTAGTAAATAAGGGTTAGATTTTCAGAGACTCATGAGTGTTGCTCATGAATTGTGAGTAGTGGAGGCTCAGGGCAAGGGGCAAATAGACAGAGGAAAGGAGCTACCACTATTTGTGAAGTGTCAAGTTTGTACCAGACATCATATTAGAGTGGTTTATATTCATTAACTCATTTAATCCTTACAGTCACCAGTTGGAGTAGGTAATAATAATTCCCATTTTGCATATGAAGAAAATGAGCCTCAAACATCAAGGTTACACAGCTAATAAGGTCTGTCTGGCTCTGAAACCCATGTTTTTCCCCATTAAATTGTAGTATCTTTCAAAACGTAGATGTCATGTTGCCTGTTTTAGAGTAAAAATATCAAACGAAAAGAGAAGACAACATGAGGAAAACTATGTTTTTCTTTTAAAAAGCTCTTACTGAATGAAAGCTTTATAAACAACATGTAGCTGCTTTGTGATAATAGGAAAAGGTGTTTTGAACAACAGCACTCATCAGTTAATTCCACTCATGACAATGGATCATTACAGTGAATCATACTTTTTCTTTAATCTCTCTCCTTGGAAAGCACTGAAGGCAAAGTTGATTCAAAACTATTATAGATCTTATCACTTTTAGAACAAACAACTCACTAAAAATACTGTGACCAAATGATATTAACAATTAGAGTAAATTAAAATAAATTCAAAGTTATTATCGATCTATGATCCTGCCCATGAGGCTTAACTGTTAGTTGTGATTTAAAAATAAAAAAATACTCCAAGTATAGATAATGAAGCACTCAACTCTGCATTCCTTTTTTTTTTTTTTTTTTTTTGAGACAGAGTCTTGCCCTATCACCCAGGCTGGAGTGCAGTGGTACAATCTCAGCTCAATGCAAATGCTACCTCTTGGGTTCAAGCAATTCTCCTGCCTCAGCCTCCCAAGTAGCTGGGATTACAAATGTGCACTGAGATGCCCAGCTAATTTTTGTATTTTTAGTAGAGATGGGGTTTCGCCATGTTGCCCAGTCTGGTCTTGAACTCCTGACCTAAAGTGATCCAACCTCCTTGGCCTCCCAAAGTGCTGGGTAAACAGGCATGAGCCACCGCACTTGGCCTCTGCCCTCCATTTCTTATAATCAATATAGGTATAGGGGTTAGAGGCCACACTCTCTGGGTTCATATTCTGGCTTCACTCCTGAATAACTTTGTTACTTTGGCCTGTAGGATTGTCACATTTAGCAAATAAAAATACAGGGCGGCCACTTATATCTGAATTTTAGATATAATTTTAAAGTATAAATATGTCTCCTGCTGAATCATTCATTTATCTAAAATTCAAATTTAACTGGCATTCTGTATTTTATCTGGCAACTCTACCTTGGACGAGTTATTTAATCTTTCTGTGCTTCAGTTTCCTCATCTCTAAAATGGAAATGATAGGATGATAGTGGTACCTAGCTCATGAAGTTGTAGTGAGAATTAAATGGGAATATATGTAAATTGCAACCATGCCTGACACACAGTAATAACGATATGCACGATACCTATTATAATTAACTAATTCCTCTATTTGAATTAATTCAAGTTTGGCTTGGGCTTCTGCTTTGAAAAAGAATTACTTTATATTTCATATGCTACATGCAGAACCAAAGTAGAGAAGTGATACTGAAGCATTTTGCTAGGTATACTCACTTTCCATACCTCACAATTTTACTAGGAAACATATTCAATAACCCAGCATTTTACAACCCAGACACAGTTTCTTCTGCTATTGTTCATATAAATGACCTTTCCATACAGCAATAACCTTTTAATGCTTTTAGAGTCTGGAAAAAATAGGAAAATGTATATTTTTAAAAACTGTATTTCATGAACTAAATCCATCCTTCACAACATAGTAAGCACCCATTTCTCTATATTTGCATAGCAAGAATCTGTATATTGTCAGATGCTAAAGTTACATTAAAATTTAAGAGCTGGTACATTTCAGTTTCTTGTAACACTTGAGAAAAACCCAAACACATAATAAAATGCAGTGTACAAAACATTTAAAATATAATTTATTTGTATCTGCTTTCATGATCTCATACTGTAAATGTCTACCAATATTTTCACAATTTATATGGAAAGCATGATTTATCTATGTTAATTTCAAGTTGGCATTTAGCCATTTGAATGCTTACCTTCACACATGGTAAACTATAAGAATATGTGAAGTTTCATAAAAGTCAATAGCACCGAAAGAATGGAAGAACCAGAACAGTATGAATGATTTCAAAAAATTGGAGGAATATTAACTAAAGTTGCTATGCACTTTCACAGCAGGCAAATATCATGGTTTTGCCAGTAATCTGTGCTTTAGATTGTAATAAATTGTTCCTGTTTTTCTTTCCATCGTAGAAGACACTAACTTGGCTTCGTGAAACCAGGCATGCATGTCATCTCCCACCTCATTTTCTTTTGAGTGTAGGAAGGGAAATATAATACAAACTGTTCTGGTGCACAATAATCTATTTTACAGTTGCAATCAAGAAAACCATACCAGAAAAGCTGGCAACGTAGTATTCAGATTTCTTCACATATTTCTGTTCTTTATTCTTTTCTTTACTGTCATTATCGTGCATTCGAAGGGAAATCTATGTATGCAGGAACACAGCAGAAATATTTAGTAATACGATCTCACAGACATGAGGTTAACAATCATCACTTTGAAGGAAACAGTAGGCTTTCTGCAGATAGATGTGATGCCAGTAAACACAGGACACATTTGACTGGCCCAAAACATAGGACAATTATTTAAGAAGTGGTTTTCTAAATGGGAAGTGAACAGTTCCAACTTGGTTTCTATTTTTTATGTCCTTTATTGACACCTTGACATGAGGTTACAAAGGATTTCTCTCTGCAATTCTCAAATCTATACTTGCAATCTGACCTCTTGCTATTTTCAACTACCTTTTGGATATCTCCACTTAGAGGCTGTACAGGCACTGCAGACTCGGTGTACCCAAACTGAATTCCTTATCTTTTCCCCAATCCTGGTTCCCCTTCTACATTCTCTGGTGAAGTTCCAGGCATTACCATTTATCCAGTTCCCTAAGCTAGATGTCGCTGGTGTTTTAAACCTCTCCCTCAGGTGCTGTCCACATCCAATCAATTGGATGCTGTTGAGTCCAACCGTAATTTGTTTCTGGAATCTATTCCTTCCTCTTCATTCTCACAGCCATTAATTTAGTTCAGTCCCTCTTCTGTACTTTTACAATGGCCTCCTAATGGTCTCTTAATGGGTCCCTCTGCTTCCAATCTTCTCCATATCCAATCTATCCTTTATGTGCTAAGCAGAGTTTTATTTTGAAAAAACAAATCTGGATCAAATTCCTTTCTTCCTTAAAAACCCCAAAAGACTACTGAGAGCCTGAGGGATCAAGTATAAACTCTTCAGAATGCCATACAAGGCTCGCAGTCTGTCCCTAATGGATCCTTCCAGCCTCACTGTTAGGACACCTCATGTTCTCTGTGTTTCTGCCTGTAAAATCAAACTATCAGCTAGTTCTAGAGGTTCTTAACCAAGAGTACACAACACAATCACCTGGGGAGTTTTTTAAAAATAAAATACAAGTGCCCTTTGTCTACCTTGGATGCACAAATTCAGAACTGAATAAATGAATTGCAATAACTATATTTTAACCAGGTCATCAGGTGATGGGGAAATACACAGGCCTGGTTTAGGCATTTGTTTATGCTGTTCCTTCTGCCTAGAATGGCTTCTTTTCTCCATCCCCTATCCTCAATTTTCTACTTGGCTATCTCCTACTCATTTTTCAAGGTTTAGCTCAATATCACCTCCTCTATGAAGCCTTCCAGGATCTACAGAGGTAAAATGAATTGCTCTCTGGTGCCTGTTGTTGTAGTAATAGACTGCTATTATCATCATTTATTGCTGTGAATGCTCCTCATTTTTTTGTGGCATTCTCCTGTGGGAAAGCAAACTCCTTGCATTTCTTTATATTCTGAGCACTTAGCACAGTGCAAGAAATATGTGAGAAAAAAAAGAAGAAGAAGGGAGGAGAAAGTAAGGGAAGAGAAAGTAAGGGAAATAAGGAAAGGTGGTGTGGCCTAGGCTGGACCTGGGGCCAAAGCGAAAGTATAAAAAACATTCTATCTTCTATTTTTCAGCAAAAAATCCCATTATAGTTTACAGTTGGACCCTTGTGGTGAGCCTCATGATATAACATACTGAATGTTAACTAATCTTAAAATATTGATGTGGCCCAGGAAAAAAAAGGAGGATAGGAGCTTTGCTTGTTTACAATGTTGAGTTTCTGCCCCCATTAGAAACTTCTGGCAGTCCCTGATAACATTCCTGCAATGGGTGCCTGTTATTCCCTTACTCTGTTCACGTTCTTTCAAGTACTGCAGTAACAAAACCATGGACGTTTTTACCACAGGGTGACAGAGCCTCAGCTAAGCAAGTTGAAGGGTGGTAATTTTACACAACTGCCTTTCTTAGAGGTCCTAGCAACTTCCTTTTCCTCGGTGTAAGCTGATGGGAAAGTCACTTCCTATTTGGTCTCAACTGCCAGTTTTTTCCTGTTTTTAACTGCCACCTTTGACTAGAACTATTTTCTTGAGAAGCCTACAAATGAAAGAACAAGTTGTCAATTCAATACATTTAAAAAAGTCAACTCAGAGGGGAAAATATCACTCAAATGGGTTGTTTAGCATCATGACACATGAAAGGCTCTCCTGTGACTAAAAACTGCACCTTGGAGAGCACAAGAGAACTTACCTGACCTCATTACAAAGGGCCCAGGCTTCCAAAGAAACTCTCCAGTCTCCTCAGGTACCCATATGGCAAAATAAACTACCATTATAGGATGGCTGGTACAGTGGTGCTTTCAGCATTGAAGAGACTGTGAGTGAGCCCATGCATGTTTCTGAGGGCCTTCACCTTAGGTGCAAGGCATCTAAAGGTCAACAGTCTGATTCTGTAAGTGAGAGTTTAGGCAGAGGAGCAAAACTGGAATCAGGAAGGGAGCTCCTCCATCTTTTGACTCCTGCCTCTGCGTGCAAATGAATGTCCAGGCCATCTTACCTCTCTTAGGTCTGTAACCAATTGGTAAAGGCCAGAAGTTATGAGCTTGATGCTTTTGGTACCTAAATGCAAACATTTCAAAGCAAGTAAGCATATATGTAAAGAAATGTTATAAGCAGGAAACTGCTTAAATGGCATCTGCTTCCACCCACCTCCTCCGTTGTTCTATTCCCCTCAGCAGCATCAGGAAGTAAAGCTAGACAGAATATTCAGCAGGGATGTCTTGGATAGTATAGTTTCCATTATATATAATACTATGATAGTATATTGTGCAAACCACAAAAGGTGGAAGGTTATTCAGGAGAATTCAGAAGTCACACAGTTTTAATGTTTAAGGTTTAATGTTCCTTGACCAAGGTCTGATTCAATAGGTTTCTCCTTGGGATGCTATGCTGGAACAATAGCAACGATACATATGACATCTGCAAGAACTATCATAACATGGTTTCCAACTTGATGCCCAATGAGAGTAAACAGTAAATTTGAGGTATCATCTATGCTTTTATTAAAATAAAAAATGGCCCTTGAATGTTGTACTTCCAAATATCAGTAGACTCCGCAGCTTGAATCAAAATATTCCCATCACTGGATGGTGAGCTTCTAGAATTACCCAGATAATTTTCGTTAGTTTCAAATACTCAGGTAAGTATATCAATTTGCCATTATATTTCATACATATATACATTTTATCCATTTCATCATAGTCACTAGGCTCAAAATGTGTAAGTCCAAAATGTGAAACCCTACCTTTAAATTTTGTAAAGTAGAATAAGAGGTCAAATTTATCATGATGAGTTAACATATTTGAAGGCTAGGTAATGCCTGGTATATTAGAACATGCTCAGTAATTAACTTTTTTAAAAAAATCATTTTTTTTTACTTAAAGTTATTTTCTGTTCAACATTATTTTTCATTAAGTTGTATTCACTTTTAGGGGGCAGATGATCTATGGTTCATTACAGAGGTAAAATAAGAATACTGCTTTGTTTCTATTACCCACTTGATGTGGCCCAATATCTTACGAGTCTTTTCTTTATTTGGTCCCAGCCACAACACTGAGCTAAAATCTTCAGAGAACAATGATTTTCAAGTCTGTTTCTTGGTTAGCAGCTCCTAATGCAAAAATTGCGGAGCATGGTTTCTCAAACCTTATCATTATTGACACTGTGGACTGAATAGTTCTTTCTTGTGGGGACTGCCCTGTGCGTTGTAAGATATTTAACAGCATCCCTGGCCTCCACTCTCTAGATGCCAGTAGCACCTACCTGCCTAGTTGTGATACCCAGAAATGTTCTCCAGGAGGCATAATTGCTCCTAGTTGAAAAACATGCCCTTATTTCACTGTCGCCTATATTAAAGTTTGGCTATTTCCATCTACCTACACTTTAGCTAAGAACCAGTCAATTCAGTAAATATTTGTAAACATGGGTAAAGTTAACTATTTAATACAGGTTGAGCATCCCTAATCTGAAAATCTGAAATCTAAAATGCTCCAAAATTGGAAACTTTTTGAGTGCTGACATGATGTCACAAGTAGAAAATTCCACACCTGACACCTTTGCTTTCTGATGGTTCAATGTATACCAACCTTGTTTCATGTACAAATTAAAAATATTGTATAAAACTATCATCAGGCTATGTATATAAAGTATATCTGAAGCATAAATGAATTTAATGTTCAGACTTGTATCCCATACCCAAGATATGATGTATATGCAATTATTCCAAACTCCAAAAACATCCAAAATCTGAAGCACTTCTCGTCCTAAGCATTTTGGATAAGGGATACTCAACCTGAATAGAGAGTATGACAAATGTCAGGAAATTGAAACCAGGTGCCAAATTTAAATTATTAAGTTTTGAGGCCTCAAGAACACTGTCTAACTCGAAATTCACTAACCTTACCTAATCTGTGTATAATGTTACTCAAAACCTTACCTAATCTGTATGTAATCTTATTTTATTTATATGGTTATTAAGTATTCACAGCCATTCAGGTCACATCAATCAAGCAGGTACCAAATCCTATCTGAGGTGCTATGTTACACTCTACGTGTGACCAAAAAGCATAAGTTGCATCTCCCCTCAAGAAACGTTTTCCATTAAACTATGGGAATACACTGTAATGTATTATCAGACTCTGGGCTGACTTTTTTTCTTTTTTTTTTTGGAGATGGAGTCTCGCTCTGTGGCCCAGGGTGGAGTACAGTGGCATGATCTCAGCTCACTGCAACTTCTGCCTCCCAGGTTCAAGCAATTCTCCTGCCTCAGCTTCCAGAGTAGCTGGGATTACAGGCACACACCACCATGCCCAGCTAATTTTTGTATTTTTAGTAGAGATGGGGTTTCGCCATGTTGGCCAGGCTGGTCTCAAACTCCTGACCTCAGGTAACCTGCCCGCCTCGGCCTCCCAAAGTGCTGGGAACAGGGGTGAGGCACCACGCCTGGCCTGGGCTGACAATTTGAAGTAAAATATTTAAGTTTCCTTTGTGTATGTGTGTAACAAAAGCATACTTGAATTTCTTGACATTTTATTTAAGAATTTGAGAAATAATGCAGTTCAAAGTGGAAAAAAAGTTTCTAATGCTCATAAAATTTGAATTGTTTTCAAATGTTGACACCTTCACAAGATTTAATTTGCAGATACACACACACACACACACACACACACACACACACAGGAAAAATCATTTAAAAGCCCACAAGCAATCCCATGTAAAAACTCAAGTGATCTCTATCAATTATAACAACAACTGATGCTTTATTTAATAGCAGTAAACCTAAATAAAGGCTAAAAAGCTCACTAAGATCTCAAATGCAATGTCTTTCAGGAAATGGCTCAATATTCCAGGTCTCAGCATTAAGCTTTTATTCTTTCACATAGTTACATAACTCTGGCCCAGAATGATGTCAGAGAAAGTCATTTTTCTGATATGCTTAATTTACTTATCTATCAAAATTATACAACTGGCTCATAAGTAGTTGTGAAATTAAGCTAGCAGGAAAGAATTTTGGAGACTAAATAATGAAAGATGTAACACACGATAAACTGAACAATTTAAATGTTCAGTAAGGGCAATGCCTAGGGGTTTAACCTGACATCAATAAAATATATAGTGTATACATTATGCACCTAGTAAACTCAGTGGAGAATTCAAAAGAAGTTCATTGATTCATTCAACAATTATTTATTGAGGGCCTACTATGTGCCATGAACCTAGTCTCTGGGGATACAGCAGTGGACAAAATGTAAAAAAAGCTTGCCCTCAGAGTCCTGCCATCCTACCTGAATCATTCTCATGTAAGAGAGGCTGGATCTCTGGCCTCAAGGACCTAATATGGGCAGACAAAACAAATGAAATATATGAAATAAGAAAGAACTACAGCGTGAGCGCTGCTCACATTGGAGGAGTTTGAAGGAGGGCTTGGAGCAACTAGGAAGGGTCAATGGAGGTGAGATTTGAGACAGGTCTTAAATGATGGAGCTTGATTCAGACCCTTGCAACTTAAAAGTGTGATCTAAATATCATCACCATGTGAGAGCCTGTTAGCAGCATTGCAGAATCTTGGGCCCAGTACAGACTTGGGAGATCAAAATCTGCGCTTTTGAGGGAGCAAAAGAACCCTCGGATTTCTATGGACGTTAAAAGTTTAGGTGGCACTGCAGGTTTCCGGTCAGGCTGGCAATGTTGTGAGCTGGGTTGGTGGGAAATCGAGACTAGATTGGAGCCTACCATTAGGTTAGAAATAGTGAAGGGCTGGACTTGGGGAACTAGGAGTAAGGAAAATGCAGTTGTACCCTTTATCATCATTAAACACAAACAGAAACCATAGAGAAAGTAGTAAGTTTATCACCAGTCAGAGGGACCTGCGTCTGAATTCCCAGCTGTACCACTTCTTAATTGCGTGACATTTCGGTCAAATTATTTAACCTGGTTGAGCCTTTTTCTTCATCTGTAAAATGAGGGGAAATCAATAAGACTCCAGAAGGCCCTTGTACAGGTTCAGCAAGGTATTAATAACACATAGAAAGCACTTAGCAGTCCCTGGCACAATGAAAATGACATCCATTAATAATAACGATATTGATAAGAATCATATACTATTCTCTGAAAAAGATTTAAAAGGAAGAAGAGAAACTACCTTTTACCACTAGAGGCCCCCCACCGTGTGGTGCGTAGAGACCCATAACAAATTTCAAGGTAAGGAACTTCATCTTCATTTTAAACTGGCACTCGACTATTACTTTTTAAAAAAGTAATTAACCCTTTACGTGTTCCCAAAGGGGCCTTCATAATGAAATTCCTGTTGCTATTGTTACCAGTGTTACTGTCGCTACTGTTAGAGTATTCTCAAAAGAGCCTGTCTCCCTCTCCTGGAGTGGAACTTAAAATGGGGCGGAGGCAGGGAGTTACCAAAACCACTGCAGTGTATGCTGAATTCAATAACCTGTACTGCTAACGATCCAATCTCATTTCCCAAGCCTCTACTATCCTCATCAATTTTTCTGCCGATATACCATCTGTTTTCCAATTTCCCTCTGCCTTACACGTGCAGAATTTGTGGTAGAGAGAAGCCCTAGTTTGGCAGTTCTGCAAGTGATAGCCCAAGAGGTAGGGGGAACCTTAAGTTGAAGTCACCTGAAGCATGTTTGGGGTTAGGGAAAGCAAGAGTGTGGCCACAGATCTGCCCAGAGGCGCGGCCCCCAGCTGAGGAGACCAGATGGCGGGAAAAAGCGGGGGTCCACCGACTCCGCGGCTATCTGTGATCCTACCCTTGGCCAGGCCGGGGAGCCAAGAAAGACTTCCAACACTCCCCAAGTTTCAGCTCAAGTCTTCTCCGAGGCTGCATGTGCCCCAGCCTCGCACGCCTCCCTGCAACGTGGCCGCATCTGGGGCGCCCTCATACCCTCAGGGTTTCCCAAACTCTTCCATTCTCTTCCCAGGCCCAGCCGTGTCCCAGGTCTCCGGGTCCCTGGGTTCTCCTCTCCGCGTGCCGGGTGAGTCTCCAGCTTCTCAGACTCCAGCAACCCCAGCCAAACCCCTTCGCTGCCTGGAGCCTTGGCTCCCGCGACACCGCCCGGCTGCGGGGCGGGGGCAGGGCCAACGGCGGAACCGCCCCCAACCGCCTCCCAGGCCAGGCGAGCAGGCGGGTGGCTGGGGCGCCTCCACCTCCTCTTCCTAAAGCGGCGAGGCGCAGAGGAGCGGCATCACTCGAGCCCAGGTCCCAGCCACCACCACTCACAGCGCTCGGCGTTCAGGAAGAGGAGCAGCAGCGGAGGCGGCTGCTTCAGCGGCGGGCGGGAGCCAGAAAGGTAGACTGAGTCCCAGGGAGCTGCGCCGCTAACAGCCCACCTCCTAGCCCCCGGCTACGCGCCGCCAGCCCAGTAACCCCACTTTTGTGTGTCCTCCCAGGCCCCGATCGAAAAGCCTGGGAGGGCCGCCGAACTACCCCCGGAGGAGGAGCCAGTCCGAACCCAAGGCGCCACCGCCGCAGAAGCGGAGCGAGGCAGCATTCGCCTCCATGGCCCACTCGCCGGTGGCTGTCCAAGTGCCTGGGATGCAGGTGAGGAAGCGCAGGCCGCCCCCGCCGCCCACGTGACTGCTTGGGAGCCCGGTGCGCCCTCGGTGCTGGGCACCGGCGACAAGGGACGGCCCCAGGGCTCCCCTGAGGGCAGGGCCGGTCACTATGGCCAGGTGACCTGGGAGTAGGGCTCGAGGTGTTTCCTGGTGTGTAGGCTAGGTAGTGCTCTTCGCTGGGAAGGCGAGGCGGGACTGGAGCGCGCAACTAGGTGGAGATTGAGGCCGGTTGGGGGGTATAAAAATAGGCCAGAGCCACAGACACCTGCGCCTGCTGAGCTTGGCACGGTTGGGGATGGGGGGGCGGAACTTAACCTGGGCGAGATGGAAGTGCCTTGGAATTTGTGGGGTATAACGCGAGTAGTGAGTGCCCTACACCCCCCACCCCAAACACACACTCAAGTTGGGGCGGGGCAACACCAGGGGTGGCGGCGGCGGCGGCTTGAATTGGGCTCTTCCTGTGTGCGTAGGGCTAAGAGAGAGGTGACCTCTTTCTCCCTTTCGGTACTGCTGCTTAAGGGCAAAGTTGTAGCTTGCTCCCCGACCTAGCCCAGCCCATAGTGTGGCGTGAGAAATGCTGGTTCTGTTCAGAGTCGCTGAGGTGATGACTTCTCAGCCCCCTCCGTGCCTTTCCCACAAGATGACTGTTACATGTGGTTAAAGGAAGCTTTTTGTCTTGGACAAGGGACTACTGCATGGGACCTAACTTGTTACTTGAAGTCTACCCAGCCCAACCCCCTCCCATTATATTTTCATTTTATTAAAGGTAAGCTATGTCAGAAAACTTTTTATGCTGTTATGTTTTTAAATCGGTGCACTTTAGGCTATCTGCTAAATGTTATCCAAATCTACTAACTTTTTAAAGCATTCATGTTCTATTTTTTTTTCCTTTGCTAGATGGCCCAAACAACCCATTTAGGGGCGAAAACCACTGAAGCCTCAGTCTCTCATGATCTAAAATGTGAAAACAAACTTTTTTGAAGTTCAAAAATAAAATGTTTAGTAGTAAATAGCTTATATTTCTAGTAGAAATCAAAGAGCTGTAGACTGGGGCCTCAATTTACTTATTGATGCATGGAGTTCTTTTTTTTTTTTTTTTTTTTTTTTTCAGTGTTCTCATTTTATGAATGGCCACAAAAGTGATTTTTAAATTCTTTCCCCAAATGGGATTATTTGTGCACCTAGAACTCTTGGTGTGTCCTAAACACCAGACATTTCAGCTGCATTTAGGGCAAGTCTGGGTTGAGTCTCAGGAAGTTAGTGTATATTAAATAAAGAGAGAGAGAGAAAGGGAAATAGGAAATAGTAGGGCTTAAAAAAAAAAAAGATTAATACACTCAAGCCTTGCAAAATGCCTTAAACTTTCTTCCTCTCAGGCGGCCTCCCCCCTCCTTCCCTCCCTCTTTTCCCCACGCACCCTGCCCCACACCCCATTCATTCAGTTCTGCCTTTGATTGTGTCAAGGGAATTCATAGTTCACAATACTAAGTACAGTTTTGCTGTTTGATCTGGGAAAAAGTGACATTTTCTCACCGTGCTCTTCTTTCCATTCTGTGGAGAGTAAAACGATGCACATGTGAAGTTTGTCTCTGAGGGTCTCCATGCTTCTCGCTCCATTGTGTGCGCGAGCCTGCGTGCGTGCGTCAGCAGAGTGAGTGCCTCCAGTTCATCAAGTTTGTGATTCTGAGGAACTCTGTGTGCTGAGGGGAAAATGGTTTCTGATCTTTATTTTATTTGTCTTGACCTTATTGAATTTATATGGTTTAGGAATTGCTTGCCGTTCAGTATTTCTGATTGCTCCCTGCTTTGTTTAATTATCTGAGTTGCCTATCTCTTGAATTTTTAAATCTTAATTAATGTGGATTCGAATGTGAATCACATACTTTAAATCACAAATTCTGCCTTTCACTCTGTGCCCTCTGAGTTGTGATTACTTTGTCCCACCTAATTTGAGTAGGGCAAACATCTCAACATTAGCAAAGAGGAGAGGAATCTTTTTTTTTTTTTTTTTTTTGGTCATTCTCTTCATCTTAATGAAATGGTAAATTCTTAACTTCTTATTTCCATTTTATTTCTAATATAGTTCTTAAGCACTTTGTGCAGCACACAGTTTTTTCCATAATTGAAATTGTACAATACCTTAATAATAAATTTGATAGCATGCAGTGTGACTCTTGAACCTAGACTATTTTTATTATTGTTATGTAGCAAAATATTGCAGATGAGATGCAGAAATCTATCGTGAGCTTGTAAAATTCTCCTAGAGTTTTATGAAGGCGTTAGGAGCAACTTTTAGACCTTTAGAAAACTTGAGTTAGCCATATGTTCTTGAAATTACTGTATAGTGTTTCCACAAATCGGGGTGAGGTAGCTGACCAGCCTATAACTTTTTAACAGTTTATTTTAGAGAATTATGAAGATTGATGGGAAAAATGATTTTTCCAGAAATACAAACAAAATTACTTTATCCACAATTATTTTCTCCCTCTGAGGAGAGACGTGAAGTAGAAGCCCAGCTACCTGTTCTATCACTTAAGATTTCCAGCATTCCTGACTTTCAAACAAAGAAATTGCTGTTGCCACTAGTTTAAAATAGAAAAGAAACTTGGAGTGAAGAAAGAAAACCCAAGATTTCGTCCAGTTCAAACTCTTCCTTATGAATTAATTATTCAAACTCATATTGTTGATATTTCTTAATATTGTGGTAATGAACATATTTTGCCATATTACACCAAATGTTGAGGATATGAAGTTTTTTTGTACTTAATTTGTGCTTACTTCTTTAGTGTGTAACTAGAGGAATTTTCCATACCAGTAGCTGAACTCTTGAAAATATTTAAAGTACAACTTAAAAAAAAAAACCAATAAACCTGTTTCTTTCCACTCAAATATTTACTCTTTAATGATTCAAACCCTGTTTTCTTTGAAGTTTTCAGTTATAAATCATACTTAAGTTTAAGATATTTCCCCTTAGAACCTACAATAGTATTTTTGAGGACAAGTTTTCATTTAGAATATTGTTGATTGTTAAATCTTTTGTAAGATGTAGGTGGAAGAATAAAGTTAAATGTTGAGTTAGAGTACTAAATGTTATGCTTTATGCTGTGCCTCTTGTTAAAGAGCTTTTAAAGCTTCTGCTAAAGAACTTTAAAATTAGCCTTCATGTATCTTTAAATATGACCAAGGTGGTACAGTTTAAATCTAGTTGTCATTTGAGATAAGAAGTAGAAATGAAGTTTAATGGTTAATGATCACCTTATTGAAGACTTTTATCTAAGTGGTGGGAAACACTGCCCGACATTGGTGAACATAATCACTGGGTTCTGGGAAGCATACTGACGTATATTACATGTTCTACCCTTAAAGATCTTAAAATCTTGTTGAGTTGTTAAAACTAGCACATGAAATATCAAATAATGCAAAATCTGTGAACTCACTGTAAGTATAATAGAAGTTTCTCACTGGAAGTGTTGAAGGCTTCCAGAAAGTAAGCTGACCCCAAAGTCTTGTTAGGATGCACACTGGGCAGGGCATTTCCAAGCAAGGAAAAATCCCCAGCAGAGGTAGACAGACAAGGATTTTTCGACTTTACAATGGTACTCACACAACCATTCTGTTTTTCGCTTTCCATACAGTATTCAGTAAATAACATGAGATAGTCAACACTTTGTTGTAAATAGGCTTTGTATTAGATGATTTTGCTTAACTGTAGGCTACTGTAAATGTTGTGAACACGTTTAAGGTAGGCTAAGCTATGATGTTTGGTAGGTTAGGTGTACTGTATTAAATGCCTTTTCAACTTACAATATTTTCAACTTATGATAGGTTTATTGGGACATAACCACATTTTAAGTCAAGGAGCATATGTATACAATATAAATAAGGAAAGGTGCACTGCATTTGTGAGCGCATGCACACATACACACAATCTTTGAGAACAGGATAAAGTCATTTGGGCTGTCATAGAGAATTCCTCTAGAAAAATGAGACACGATAAGGTCGGAAAACTGGATTGAGTACAGATCATGATTGTCCTTAAATGCCAGGGAAGGATTTTGGCCTTTGAACTAGCCATTAAACATTTCTGAGTAAGGGAGACTCAATGTACCAAGTTATATATCGGAAGAGAAATCTCAAAATTGGATGAATGAATCAACTGGAGGATTGAGAGAGGGAAGGCAGTTTGATCTACAGAGGCTATTTCTTCTTTTTTAATTTTTTTTTTTGAGACAGGGTCTCACTCTGTCACCCAGACTGTAGTGCAGTGGCGCGATCACAGCTGACTGCAGCCGCCACCTCCTGGGTTCAAGCAATCCACCCATCTCAGCCTCCAGAGCAGCTAGAACTACAGGTGCACGCCACCATGCCTGGCTAATTTTTATGGTTTTTTTTTTTTTTTTTTTTTTTTTTTTTTTTTGCGGGGGGAGACAATGTTTACTGGTTGTCCAGGCTGGTTTCCAACTCCTGGACTCAAGCAATCCATCCACATTGGCCTTCCAAAGTGCTAGGATTACAGGCGTGAGCTACTGCGCCTGGCTACAGAGGCTATTTCAATGGGTCAATCATAGTTATACAGATGCAATGGGCCTTCCATGGACAGGTTCCCTTCCATATGTTTAGTACTATGAAGAAAAAATTAGTTACCAGGCTTAATAATTAGCTAGTTTCAGAAGGAAAAGTTAAAGACTGTGGTGTTGAATATGAGGGAACTGGGAGACTTATGATACATCTGAAAGAAATTGGAAAGTAATGGGGAAGAGCCAGATCTGGTAGGAAGTTAAGGATTTCTGTTCTAGACTTGTGAATTTTGTGGTAACAATGGGATGACAAAGTACATATGTCCAATAAGTAGTTGAAGATGTAGAACTGAAGCTTTGGTCATTAATCAGATATTTACTGAGCATCTACTCTATGCCAGGCACTTCACTTGAAAATGAAGGACTAGAGGCATCAAGGAGGGAGAGGTTCATAATGCCAGAAAGAATACGTGGAAGTGAGGGCCCTCATGAGACAGGGCACATAGGTTGTAAGAAAAGTAAGAGTGGCTTTAAGATATATGAAAGGATGAGAACACGTGTCAAGTTAGAGAGTTAACTGTGGTGGGGGATGGGGGAGATTCTTTACTTAACAGTCTTTGGGAAGCCTACATTGGAGAAAGAATTCAGGTTGGTACCAGAGTCCAGTATGTGGAGTTCTTACCTCCCTTACACCTCCCTAAGGGGATAATCAGATTTGCAATTTGAGGTTGAAAGCATTGCTTTGCATTGGTGAACCCGAATTATTGTCCTTGTTATTGAGTAGTTTAATGCAGAGGTGTTGAATATGCTAATGATAATGGCAGAAGACCAGCTGGAACAAAATAATCAAAGACTGTTAGCTGAGAGAAGGCGGGGGTAGTTAGAACTTTTGACACTAGGGGAGTAGGGACTGTAGGGAGAATAAACAGGAATTGGGTATGATAGGACATGTGCCTTCAACAGTAATCAGAGTTTAGAAATGGCACTTGAGTACAAAGGTCCATCATCATGTACTTCTCTTGCTTGAGTCACAACAAATGAGAGAATATAATTTAGCTGGTACTTAGGAACCATTGAACATTGTGATATTGTATTTTTTATTCTGCTTTTCATATTCAGTGACCTTGAGCAAATCATCTACAAAATGGGGAATAATAAAAGCTGCATTTCCTTTGCCTCAATGAGAGGTTATTAGGATGAATTAACTATCATCTGTGGAGTTGGAGCTCCTTTGTAAAAAGGTGTTATGATGTATGGGGGCAGTTCATCCTGCAAAACAATGCTTGGCTAATCACATGAAAACACTGCCATTATCTCATCTCTCTCCTGCTTGATAACCCACATTTTTCTTTTGAAACCCAATCACCACCCCACACCACCCCAATGATGCACAAAGCCCTCTGCTCAGCTTTCCATACTTTCTGTTATATGGCTCCTCTCTGTAGATCTATACTTAGTTCCCACTACATCCCAACAAGAAATCCCTTTAATTCTACCATGCCAGTCACAGTTCAATAATCAGTGATTGGCCAAATTCTACCTGATTTTCAAGGTCCTCCATCTTACCTTCTTTGTGAACTCTCTCTGAATGTCTCAGGCTATAGAAATCTCTTCTATTTCCAAGCACCTATTCTGTCTATTGTCAGTAGTAGACAGTCTTGTCCTTAATGTATATACTGCCTTAGATTTTCTCTAATTATATATGTTATACTTGCCTCCCAAATGAGGTTGTACATTTCTTGAAGGCAGGGACCATGTATTTCACTTTTCTTTATACCATTAGGTATGAATTATATGTAAAATCTTGGCTAATCACTATACTGTACAGTGGACTTTTCTAACTGTTTAAAATTCTGTTTCTTTAAAAATATTGTACAATGCCTGAACTCTGTACACCTTAAAGACTAATTTATATGTGTACAATGTAGACTCTATACTTATTTAAATGATTTTCATGTATTATGTGTAATATGTCTAGCAAAACATTCTTGTAACTAATCATCTGTCCACACACACTGAAGCTCTCATTCTCTTGTCTTCCACAGACTTTGAGAGAAAAATGAGCTTCATTGCTTTCTTGGTAATCATGGCTGATTTCAGGCAAATTTGTTTCTCCCCTCATCTCTTCTGCTTTTCTCCTTCCTTCTAGTTGTACTTTCCCGTGACTCTTCAGGGTCCTCTCACTGGTGATTTGGACCTATCTACCTCTTGTTTCTTCCCTCTTCCCTCCCACTCCCCAAAAAACAAACATAAATAAAAAACTGTTTTACTTTCCTGTCTGAACTGTCACATTAGAAAGAATCTGATAATTTCACACACACTAAGATGTTTTTGATTAATGGCTTAATGCTTTACTTCTCCATGGATATTCACATTTTACAGAGAATTATGCCTTAAGAAATGGAAATCTAACAGAATTTCAGACAGCTTGATAGCAGTTTTTGACTAAGTTCTGTGTTCTGAAAGAGTGGTGGTTTTACTGGTTTTATTTGTTGCTAGAAAAATGGTGTTAGGCTAACAAAAAATAATAGTATTATTAGCTATAGTACAACAAACGCCTTTTCATTTCTTGTAATTAAGACTTGAAGAATTTCCACCACAGGTACATGTAAAACAATGTCTCTGAAGGAGTGGCAGAATGTAAATCATTTTTAAAAAATCAATTAAATACACAGAACTAAAATTTTGACCCCTTCTTTTTTTCCTTTTATTTTAGTTGACATGTAATAATTATACATATCTATGGGATACAGAGTAATATTTTTTTTTGAGGCAGGGTGTCACTCTGTCACCCAGGCTGGAGTGCAGTGGCACAATCACAGTTTACTGCAGCCTTAACCTCCCAGGCTCAGGTGATCCTCCCACCTCATCCTCCTGAGTAGCTGGGACTACAGGTGGTCGCCACCATGCCTGGCTAAGTTTTGTATTTTTTTGTAAATTTGGGGTTTCACCATGTTGCCTGGGCTGGTCTTGAACCCCTGGGCCCAAGCGATCCACCATGCTTGGTCTCCCAAAGTGCTGGATTACAGGCATGAGCCATTGTGCCCAACTGAGAGTAATATTTCAATATATGTATATGATGTGTAATGATCAAATCAGGGTAATTAACATATCTGTCACCTCAAACATTTATCATTTTTTTGTGCTGTGAACATTCCAAATCCTCCCTTCTAGCTTTCTGAAAATATACAATAAATTATGGTTAACCATATTCACCCCTACAGTACTGCAGAATAGAATTTACTCCTATCTAGCTGTAATTTTGTGTTAGTTCTCCAATCTGTCCACATCTTCCCCTCCTGCTTCCCTTCTCAGCCTCTAATACTCACAATTCTACTATCTATTTTCTCATATGAGTGAGAACATGCAGTATTTGTCTTTCTGTGCCTGGCTTAATATAATGTCCTCCAGTTCCGTCCATGTTGCTGTGAATAACAGGATCTCATCCCTTTTTACAGCTGAATAGTACTGTCTTGTGTATACATACCACATTTTCTTTATCCGTTCTTAACCCTATCTTCTGTGCATTTCTCACTTGGTCATTCGCCATTTTAGACTAAAGTGTTAGATGGCAGGAACCACATCTTTGAATTAATGCTTGTAGAAATCAAATATTTATTGAAGATATTAACTAATTTCTCTCAATACTCCTATAACGTAGAGTGATTCTGTAGGAAAATGCCTTCAAATTTGGATTTAAACATAAAACTAAGGGCATATTGACAGCTAACTCTACCCACGATCCCCTTTGTTGTCCCTCCCTAAAACCACATATGACTTAGCAAAATCACCTGACGCGAACATTCAGAGAAACCAGAAAACCTATATGTGAAACATATCCTGTCCTCCATTTCTGCCTGCCTCTCCCCACCACCCCTCACTAGCATATACCTTGCCGGGGATAGAGCTACAGGATGCATCTAAAAACTCCCCCTCAGGCTTTTCTGGACTTGTTCCAGCCTTCCCCTGACAGCAGCCTGCTGGCCTTTCTTTTCCTCCATTTATCATAGCATCGTGGATGAGAAGGATTTGTGTCTCAAAATATCAGGTTAACCATTGGTATGTCTTAGCTTTGGGTAGTCTGGCAAAATTAGAACAAAACGGTGGTTCATACTTCCTGGGCCCCAGAGTAACAAAATTGTAGATTGCTTAGATGAAAGAGTTGAAAATAGTCTAATTATCTTTTTTATATGTTCACTTTCTCTTTTTTGGTCAAGCATCTTAAAAAGTGTGCTGTTGAGGAAATCGAAGCCATTGTGTTTTTGCATTTTTCTCATGAAAAATGTTTACAGAAAAAGTTTTCAGCCTTTCTTTGTGATCCTTGTAACAGAGATTGTGTGTTGTCAGCAGTGTTTTAAATTTTTCCCTCTCCTTCTATTACCTCTTAAAGAAAAAGTGGGAAAAAGAAATCTGTACAAGTACAACCCTATTAACTTAAAATACAAAGGACTGAAATGCGTTGAGTTCAACTCAACCATCAATGGGGTTTTTTTTCAATTTGTTTATTATGGAACAACAGGGTGTCTAGCCAAAGAATTAACGGTTGCTTTGAATTATGGAAAAAGCTTCCCAGTATCAACTTAATGAAGTTTTACTGAATTTGAAATCCACACCACACTAGATGTGTTAGGAAATTTCTAAGCATGCTAGTGAATTACTCTACCAGGTTTCAATAGTGCCTGGTAACACAATCCTAGGAGTGAATTTTTGGCAGGTGGAGGAAATGCTTTAAGAACATCTAGAGGCATCCAGATTTTTCTTTGAAAATGCATTTTTGAGTTTCTCTGTTAGTCCCTTTTTAACCCTTCTTCCCACCCCCAGCTTTCCACTAAACCATTTGCTTTGGGACGTATCAATTTACAGTATGTTATATTAAGCTAGGTTTGACTGCTTGATGCACTATAGTATAAATAACAGAGCAGTGGGTGGTGGGGGTGGGATGGGCAATATAGATAATCAGGTGGAGCATAAGCTGTTATTAATGCAAGACAATTTAGGGGAGCTGAGCCAATAGAAACCATAAAGTCAGAATCTCTTCCCAAAGCCTCTGCCTCATCATTATCGCTGCCCACTAGAGCTGGGAAAGTTTCTAAACTCCCTGATCTCAATTTCCTGCCGCCTGCCTTAACTTTTAGCAGAAGCACAAAAGAAACCAATCAGCAAAGTATGCACACATACTACTAAGTATGGTGACAGAAAATAGAACTTTGACCTGTTGTGGTTAAAGAGACTAAAGTCAATGTATCTGACAGCCTCAGGGAAATAAGCATATTTCAAATTTATGCTTTTTAAGTGCTACTGACCCCATGGGAAGAACACTTGGCAAACTCATTAATTAGGATCCTGTTTGAGTTTCTAGTTTTAGTTCAAATCCTTTGTTTGAACTTAGTGGTGAGCTTTCTTATGTGCTTGTCAGTAAATGGTAATACATTGGACTTTACCAGCTTGGACAGTGGTGACCCAGGTTTTATGTTTTTACACACACAATCTATGTGGTTTGATTTAAGCCAGAAAATTATTAGCAGCAAAGTTTGGAAGGCCTGCTTTGGGTAGGACAGAGTGCTTGCTGTCTATCTTTGAAATACAAAAAATATTAGAGAGTCCTTGAGCTCAAGAAGTTTATACTCTAACCAGAGTGACTAGACACCTACACATTTAGAAATCTAACAACGCAGAACAGTAGTAATGAATCCCAAATAAGATAGAATCTGATGTAGAAGCATCCATCCCAAGGAAGACTGGAGTAAGAAAGGAAACTATCATTTATAGAATACCTTTCTACTAGGCATTCGTGTTTTGCTACTCCACTACATTGCTTCTCGGCAGGATGGCCTTCAACAGACTTTTAAAAGAGAGTAGGAGGCAAGCCTGAGAAAAGGCCCAAGGGGACACACACAGGCTCCTTGTGTAAGAGAGATTTGGTGTAGGTACCTATTGGTATGAATGGTGTTAGGGCTAGACTGTAAAGGGCCTTGAATGCCAGATTGAGACATTTATTCTTTACTCAGTCCATAACAAGGAGGTTTGGGTTTTTATTTTTTATTTTTTTTAGCAATATAGTGAAATGATGAAATAACGTTGTTTGTTTTGGAAGATTGCATTAGGCTGTTGGAAACCTAACAGGCTAGGCTGGAGATAAGGGAAGGCTTAATTGATAAGGGTTTAATCTAGGGCAGTGATGGTTAAACTGGAGCATGCATGGGAAGCACCTGGAGGGCTTGCGAAAACACAGACTACTAAACCTTAGTCCCAGAGTTTCTGATTGAATAGATCTGAGGTGAAGCCTGTGAACTTGCATTTCTCATGAGTTCTCAGCTGCTCTGCCAATTTGGGGAGCACTTTGAGCACCACTCAAGGATGACTTTAATAGACATTGGCGACCCCTTAAATATGAGAAGAAAGGAAACATGATGAGAGAGTAGAGTCAGAGATAAGGCTGAGTTTGGAAGAAAATTGGTACATTTTGGGGAATGTTGAATTTGAAGTGCTGGTCACATATCCAAGCAGAGGCAATCAGTAACACGTTTGTTGAAGAGAGGAGGTGGAGACTGGCGAATCTTATGTGAGGATAGTAGAGGAAATTGTGAGAGATGAAAACAACAAGATTTCCAGTTATCTTTCCAAGAAGCTGAACTCAATTTTGTGTTAAGTTCTGCAGCTTCCAAAATCTCATGGTCACCCATGACTTCTGTTTTCCTTAATCTAGGCAGGTTTGCGACTTAGCAAACACCCATCCTCATCATTATATAGTTATCATTGGCCCATGTGTGCTGTTAAGTAACCTACTTCAGTTTTTATTGATTGATTTAATTTTATTATTGTTATATAATTTTATTATAATAAATTTTACAATAATTTTATTGTTTATTTTGTTATATTTATTTTTATTGTTTTGGTCTGGATAAGCCCCTTAGATGACAAATTCTTACAAATAGAACCTTTCTGTGGAATTATGTTACCATGCTCAGTATGGTTAGGTGTTTACTGTAGTAAACAGCTCATTAATGCTTTTATCTTCAAATGCAGACCCTTATTAAGAACATGAAATCTGTTTATGCTTATAGTTGCTAAAATGCAACTTGGCTAAAGTGATATAAATGGCAGTATCTTAAATGCCAGTAAGTGGCAATATTTCCCCCACAGGTAGAGATTTTTAGACCTCTTATTATGTCCCCCCCTCAAAAAAAAACACAAACAAACCAGACTTAATAGTTCTGGCTGCATACACACACACACACACACATACACACACACACACTCATTCACAATCCTGACATTTCAAAGCCAATTTGTATTTATATATGTAAATTCCTGGAAGGGAGAGGAAGTTACTTCTGAATCATTAAAGAAATATCAAACCACTTCCTAAATGGCCTTTTCTGCTCTCTGAAATATTCTCTATACCTGTCGGATGCATATATTATCGTTTGCCAACAGGTACCCAGTAGGAAAGCTCTGAGTTTAGTTCAAACAAAGGATTAGAACTGAAAATAAGAGAAGCAAGTAGGGCAACACCAAACAATGTGAGCAAACTTGATTTACCTACCTCATTCACCAACTTTGGACCTAAATCACTTTTCAATTTCTAAAATGAACACACAACCAACAAAAACGAATCCATCCTTCAGAATCAAAGATTTGCCACCAATGAGGATGTGCAAAAGAATGTGAAGAAATATTCTCTTAAAAAATTTTGGCTGGGCTCCTTGGCTCACGCCTGTAATCCCAGCACTTTGGGAGGCCAAGGTGGATGGATCACTTGAGGTCAGGAGCTCGAGACCAGTCTGGCCAACATGGTGAAACCCTGTCTCTACTCAAAATACAAAAATTAGCTGGGTGTGGTGGTGCATGCCTATAATCCCAGCTGCTCATGAGGCTGAGGGAGGAGAATCACTTGAACCCGGGAGGCGGAGGTTGCAGTGAGCTGAGATCACTCCATTGCACTCCAGTCTGGGCGACAGGGTGAGATGCTATCTCAAAATAATAATAATAATTTAAGCCGTATTTAATTATCACTAGAATCCCTAAGAGACTTGCTTCCTCTTCAGGGAGTTAAATTTATTTGGATGTAAAAATGCTGATATGTTTACCTTATACCTTACACTTCATTGTGAAGATTTGCTGGGGAAAATGATAGATAGATAAATGGATAGATGAATGAATGTATATATGCACCCTCAATGTGTATTGCACATGAAGTATATTTTACATTTGAAAATACTTTTAATCTGTCGTGTGAAAATAAGGCTTGACATTTGCCTATAGAGTTTTTAATAACCTATACTAATAGTAGATACAACTATTTTTAAAAAGTGGAAAAATGCATTGTCAAAATAAAAATGAGTAACAGGATGCTCACTGTGTTCAAGGAGAAGAAAAATATCATTTGAAAATGTCATTTAAGAAGGTCGGTGAATTAAGAGAAATCAATGTAATTTATGTAAAAAATATGTATTCAGTAAAAATTGTGGTGTCCATGGACTTGCTAAATATTTTTATTATATGAAAATGTATGGAAAATATGTAGAATTCTTTACCTCATTTAAAACCTCATTTACTGGAAGGTAAAAACCTGTGAGCATGTACCTATGTCTAAATATATAATAGTATTGTCAGGATTTTACACATGACGCACTTTGATTGTAACACATGTTGCACGTTTATTGTGGCTAGTTCTTTCTACCTTTGATATTTAAACTCTTAGTATTCCTGAAGAAATTGAACTCACAGCAGTCTGTAACATACAGAGTACGGATCATGGGAAGTGGCTTTTAATGAAATTCAATACCAATATTAAGCAGTTTTAGCGAATTAGGATTGAATTGAACATTATCTAGGATTATATTTATCAAGATTTTCAATTCTTTGTTTAATTTTTCCTGTAGAATAGTTTTACAGAAAATCATTGCATTAAAGGAACTGCTTTTGATATATACTAATTTGTTTACCTGTTAGTAAAATCAGAGATATGTGGGCAGTAAACGAGTGACTTCTACTTCACAGAAACTTGTCATCATTGTCTAAGCTCTTATTTTGAAGCTCAAATTGTTATAAGTACTTAACACTATAGATTCTAAGGGATAGAGAATGGAAGGGACCAGGCATTGAATTCTGTTTCTGTGACAAACAAAGTCTTGTACCCGGAGAGCTGCTTTTTTTTTTTTTTTTTTTTTTTTTTAACTATTTATCTCTTCATGAAAAATGGTGACTGTCACTGAAAGATCTTTTTTACTCTGTCACAGGCTTCTCAAAGGGCACACAAAATGAAAACGTGGGATTCAACTAGTTAAATAATGAATCAATTTCGAGGTTTTAGCATAGGTGACACCTCCATGGTCGTCTTTTTGGACTGTGATTTCTGGTAATAGCAAGTGAAAAAAAACTATTACCGCTGTTGCTATGGATCTTCTATCTGCTGAGGTTCAGGCATCGTTTTTGGAGGCTGCGATGTAAACCCTGCTTAGGGAAGGTAGAATTTCATAATAACAGAGGATTACTGCTGCCTCATGAGGAAACAGAAAATGTAGGTGAGGGAAAAGGTGTTGGACTCTGGAAGAACAGAAAAACAGTATTTCCAAGGAAGGGGAAATCCTTTGCTTTAAAGATTGAGAATTCTTTCTGTGTTTTTTTAGAATGGGAAATTTCTCTACTTTCTGCAGAGAGGAGAAAAAGCTAACAGAAAAGGAAATTGGGGAGGTAATAGTCATTTGTTTTTTCTTGGTGCGTGTGAGTTTTGTGATAAAAGTGACATTTACATAATTAATTTGTTATGGCAAGAAAATGTCTAAAGAGTCTTTTTCGTTGGTAGAAAGCTTGTGAAAGATCAGGGAAAAGATCTAACATAATGGGAATGGTGATTACAGCTGCTTTTCTATTTAAGATGTGCAATTTTGGTAGCATGTGTATTGGGCCAATACATTGTTTCTAGACACTTGGAGTCATTTTGGGTGGCCTTTTTTTCCCTTTGTAGCCAAAATAAATATTTTTCATTAACAAAGAAAGATGCCAGAATATCTATCACTTGATTTTACTTGGCTAATTTGAACTGCTATTTTGTGGGGAGTCGGGGGCTAAAGAGGAGGCTCACTTTAAAATGACTGGACTTAATATCATTGTTATTTTTCCAGTAGGTTCTGGCATTAAAGGTCTCCCTTGGGGAATGATTGGGGAATGATTAAAACAGTTCTGTGGAGCATTTCAAGGCTGAGTAGCATCTCATATATACTCTAAAATAAGTTTGCCTAATGACTTTTTAGCACCACTTGATTTATGTTTTGGCTAAGAGTTCTAAATAGTAGTAGTCCAATTACTTTTTTCTAGGAATATTTACAGATACTACATACTGTATTGTTTACATTATTGACTTTTAACTTTGCAGTAGTTTAAAAGGTATAAATGTCTTTATTCTTAAAACAAACAAAAAAACACTGTTTTCTGCCACTGTTTTCTCTATCCTGTTCCAGGATAGAGACAGTTCTCTCCCTTTGTCCACCCACATGCCTGGGTTCTGGGTCAATCTGTATAACTAGAAGTATCTTAATTTGATTACTCTGGGGTGTATTTTTGATGGTAGTGCATCATGAAATTACAATATAGGTGTGATCTTGGTTGAAAGATAAAGCACATTTTAGATATTTTAAAAAAATTTCTTTAACTGAAAAGATTATCTGTCAATTGTGAAAGAATGCTCTTATTTAATATGGCCAAGTGGTTCCAGAGCTTGATACTTTATTTTTCTTTTCCTGATAGGACACTAAATCATTTCCTCCTAACTACTAGAATAAAGAATGTAGTGTATGCTGTTCCACTATACTGTGAAATTGCCTGTGTGCCTTTCTGCAAATGTAAAGTAAAGGGATTGCATAGGAAATCCTTAAGCTCTAAAACTGAGTTTTGGAGATTCTACTCAGGAGTTGGGACTAGGTTATTATTTGTAAAAGACAGCGTACATGCAACATTTTATATATTGAAGGGATCAGGTACTCATTCCAGGCAAATTTTGAATTTGATGTAAATAATTTTTAACTGAAGCAATGAATGTGTAATTATGCTTTTACTGTGTGTATTTAATTTTCTGCTTAGAGGTAGTAAGGCTATAATGTTTGGCTTATGCTTTAGACAAAAGGAAAGTTCTTTGAAATTTTGAATTTTTAGGTTCTCCCTGGCAAATATTTTGATTCCCTGTATTTTTGGAAAATAATAATCATCTACCATCTTCCAGTAGTGCTTTTGGAGCTTTTTTAATTGAATGCAGCCTTTCTCAACCAGAATTCCTCATCTGAACCATAAAACAGAAAATGATTTTGAGTTACTGTCTTCTCAATTCTCTCAAGAAGGACATATAAGGAAGCCCAATTCTAGATGCCCCAGACAGCAGTTAATTTTTTCATACAAGGATTCTTTAGGGTAGCAGTGGTCAAACTACATCTGAGGGCCAAATACTGTCTGTAACCTAGTCACGTGAGGCCTGCAAGCTAAAAATATTTTTTACATTTCAAAAGAGTTATTTAAAAAAGATGTGACAGAGACTCAGAGACTGTAAAGTGTACCTGACCCACGAAACCTGAAATATTTAGCATCCGGCCCTTTACAGGAAAGGTTTGCCGATCCCTGCCTTGGGGCATTAAGCCTGACTGAGAATTGCTGATGTAAAGAAAGGAAGCATTTTGTAGTACTTTCACTGAGGTTGTGGATATAGTATGACAATAGAAAAGATTTTTACTTTACTAAGGTAACTGACTTGCCTATTGCTTCCATTATTGTGATGCTTAATTCAAGAAAAGACCTCAGATCAGAGTAAATAGGCAGATATGTTTCTGTTTGCTTTTTAGAGATACACTTTAACCATGGAATTACATAGAATGTTGTATTGGTAATGACAATGAATGATAAATTACATTTATATGTTTGTGTGCAGATACATGTTAGTATTTTTCTTGGTGTCTAGAGAAATAAAATAAAAATGGGAGCATTTTATAAAGTAATATAAGGGAGGACAGGGGAGAGGCTTAATTGCTTTTATCAGTATTTAAAATTAGATGGCCACATCTATTAGAGAAGGAAAGTGAATAGGGAGTGTTAAGTGTCAGATATAATCACATTTGTTTCCTCCTTGTACTGAGTAAGTGTCTTCACCCTACAATTAACATCTCAGGTACCTTGTCTGAAGTAAGGAGAATAATACTTAATCAAAAATGCATTAAAATTATTAGATCATAGCATATGAAATAATCAGGCTTTACCAATGCCACTTGACTACTTGATTTAGTGGGGGAGGTACCATCCACCGTAAAACACGTATTGGTATGTCACAATTGTCAAAGGAATGAAAATGACCATCAAGCATTATTTGTAATTTGCTGCTGATTTCCTTTATCTCCATATTCAGTTAATCATGAAGTTCTATCAGTATTTTTTTCCTGCAAAATATCAGACATCATCTCTTCTTTTGTCACACTATTCTTTTGTCATTAAGTAGACTCAAGGCTGCGTGTACACATGATGCAGTTACCTAAAACACAACCTTTATTTTTTCACTCATCTGCTGAAAGCTTTCAGCGGCTCCCTACTAGCCTGACCAGAAATTCCGAGGAAAGATGAGTCAAGCCAGGCTTGCTGAGGTGGTCAGGAAAGGCTGTACTAGATAACTGACCTGGCTTTCTGACTGGGTGTAAATAAGGGAAAGAAAGAGGAGAAATGAAATTAGCCAAGGCAAGAAATAACAAAGGGAATTCTAAGGTTGCGTTTTCCGAAATGTTTTATAAGTCCTTTTGGGGTAGGCAGTGAGGATTTGTTTGATGAATAGTACTTTCTCTCTGGTTAGGGTTGTAAAATGATAGGGTACAAATGAACTCAAGTTGTAGATCACTGATCTTTTTGGGTAGACACTGTTCAAATCATTTTAATTACTTAGAATTGCTCATCAAGCAATTTAAGAACTAATTACGAAACTTTGTCATTTATCTCCATCCTGAGGTTACTTATTTGTCATTACTCTCCCCACTCCACCCCCAGCTAGAAATCATTCAGTATAAAATTAAAAAAAAAAAAGCCAAGTATTTCATAAGGGTCACTTCCAGTTCTAAAATCTTACTGCTTTTTTAAGTTCCTAAACAGACTATATACCTTTTTTTTTTTTTAAGGAAAAAGATCAACTTTTGTACATGTATTCAGATTTAGTACTAGATGTTGATTATCCCAATTGGAGAATTACGGTTTTGTTAAATTGATTTCTAAATAGACAAGGACTATAAATATCAACTAATATAATGCTTTGTATTTATGTTAGCAAAAATTACCTTAGTCATATCTGTGTTGAGAACATGGAAATAGCTTTATGTTTGAAATGATATTTGTTAAAAGATTCAACTCATTAGTAGATATCTCATAATTTCAGTAGCATTTTCTCCTCTTTTTGAACATTTAATTTGTGCTTTGGTAATTTCAGCAATGTCAGCACAGATCAATGGGTGTAAAAACGGGTGAATTTGTACCTCTAGGGATAGGGATTAAGATATTTACAAGTGCTATTGACAATGGGGACAATGGGGTAGGATGGAGATAAGTTTCAGAAATCTTAGTTCAAGAATATTTGGGGACCTTCAAGAGGAGATTAACTCACAACAAAAAGTAGAAGAGTCTTCTAAACTGGAATTATTTGGGAAAGTGAAAATATGACAATATTTAGTGCTTTTTCCCCAAAATGAGTGGTATTCCCTATGCAAAGGAAAGGGAATAGCAATAATAAAATTGTCAGTGACATTGCTGAAATCTCAGCCCTGTATTGTTAATGTAAGCTACTTTCTCATATATATTAACTGTATCGTGGTGCACAGTATAGAGCTTTTATGCTCATTTGTAATAGTTCTTCTTAGGTTAGGTTTTCAGGTACAACTATTTCACACATACACACACACATACTTACCATTTTACTTGGTTTTTAAGTGTATTCTTATTTATTAATGCACTGTTCCAAATCTTTTAAAGAATTAGATAGAGTAATAAAAACTAACAATAAGCATTTGTTTAGCCTTGCACACATATACACACACATAAACACAGACTTTGATGATATTTTTCACTTTGGGAAAATGAAAAGGTGATTATTGAAAAATTAGAGACCATTCTTTTGTTCAATGACCTCCTCTCTTTTTGCCAAGATTAAAATCATTTGCTATTGATGCCATCATGCCATCAGTATCATTTTCTTTTGATCATAAAATGTTAAAGCCAGCAGGACCCAAGAGATAATTTTCCCTAGTCCTATGATTCCATTGGGTAACTCTTAATAAATACTATTTGATTAAATTCATTCAGAATATATATTTGATTAAGGAGGAAAATGTTGGAGGGAAATTATTCTGCAGCCACTTTCTCATTAAGAATGAAAAGGTAAGTCTATGTAAAATTCCACTTTTTCAATCAGTGTTAATTTTCTAAAAGAACTCATGGTGTTAATAATTTAGTGCTGTGCTTACAAGCTTCAAACCTATTGATTTTAATTGGAGTTCCACATCTAGAAGAAAGATAGGCAGTGAGCAAATCAATTTTGTTTTAATCCAATGCATTTTAATAAGTGTGCTAAAGATTCACCATAACATTACCCATGATAGTTCGATATTTGCTATAAGGGGCTGCTGCCTTAGATTCTAACCAAAGGCATTTATTTCTGAAAGTACTAGAATGACATCCCTTTATTTTCCCTGTAATAAGGATAGCATAAAATGAGGCTCTCAGCATCTGTCACTTCAAAGTGCCCTGTGTGGGTTTGATTAAATAATGGCCTGAATAAATTAGGATACCTGTTTTATCATTCATATATTAACAGAGTCTTTGTCTTTCTTTCATTGTATGGCCTTTTCCCTCTTTCCAAATGAATATTTTATAGTTAGGGCTTGTTATCAATCCCAGGCCATATTTATGTAACCTCCTGTTTAGTCAGTAATAATCCCTGTAATTTTAACATTAATGCTCCTGGTTAAACCTGACGCCTGGTTGAATTGTGTATTTCTATATGTATTTAGCACAATGAAATTAAAAGAAATTTACAGCAGAGTGGTATGCAAACTGTGGCTCTTCAAGGCCTCTAATCTTTGCATTAGAGTATGAAATCATCCTGGATGCTCCAGGACATACAGTAGTCATGTGGTTCTGGTTAATAGTGATTGCAGATGTGCTTCTAGAATCAGATTTATATACACCACTGATATGCATCCTTGTGTATGTGGCTACTACCAACTCTTCTTTGAGTATAGCTCCATGTTCTTTCGAGAATTGCTGTTTTGCAACCCAAATAACTGTCTCCAGTTGAAAGAAAAAAATCTCAAAGTTGTGACTTCGCAAAGTTTTTATTATGTTAATCACATGAAAATAGGGATTGGCTTAAAATTTCATACCTATGTTAACATCCGTCAGTTTACTGAATATAGTCTCCCTTTCGCCAAAAGTCAGAAGTCAAGTTGCAAATGAAAAGATAATCACATGCCAAAGATTTCATTTTAGGAGGGCCCCCAGGTAAATACCCTGCAAACATCCAACTGCCATGGTGTATAAAGGGCCATACTGGATACTGTGAGGATAGCTGCCACTGAGTAAGGCAGAGCCCTATCCTTAATAAGCCTGCTATTGAAAATAGAAAGTCATGGCAATGAAAGAGAATGCAAACATTGTAAAATTTGTGCTCTAATGGAGGCACAAGTAAAGTCCTGTGGGAGGGCAGAAGATGAAGCAATGGATTGGTTAATGAGGTTCTCCTAGGGGGATGAGAAGGCTTGTTTTGTTTTTAATTAAAGATGCTGCAATTTTCAGAGATGGAGAAGGAGAGCGAGGTATTGTAGACTGAGAAAATGGCATGAGTCAAAGGCTCAAAAATTTAAAAATAGAGTCATTTCCTAATGGATCACTGTATTTAAGTTTGTATGTCTAAGGTATTACCTACTGAAACACTGGGCTTGAAATATGTTAAGATATTTCTCGAGAGAGAGAGAGAGAGAGAGATCTATCTATCTATCTATATATATATATACACAGATCTATACATATATATCTACATATATAGAGAGATCTATATATATCTATATATATAGACAGAAATGTATATAGATCTATATATAGATGTATATAACATCTATCTATATAGAGAAACATATATATATATATATGTTACTTTCTGAGTACTACTTTATGTTCTGAGTGAATTTACTTCACAACTAGGAGAGAAAGACAAATAGAACTTTAGGTCCTGTATGAGCTGAACTTATTAGGTCTTTATTTAGGTCCTGTATGAGCTGTATGAACCCCTTGACTTCCTCCGGGATAATCACGTGTATATAATGGGACATGGCCAGTGTGAAGGATGAGAAATCAGTCTGGACAATGACTCATTCTGCTGCTCTTTATCTATTCTTGGTGTCTAGGCCCACTTCATTACAGTATTAGAGTGTTGGGGCTTGAATACGGTCTACTAGTGATTTTGAATTTCTTACTGGAACAATGGCGTGGTATATAATTTTCATTTGAGCTATTGTGTGCTGTTATAGGCTTGGCCACATGACCAGTACCAATGAATCCATTACCTTGTTTCAAAACTAGGGTTGGTGATTGCTAGTGATGAAGGAAGGGGAACAAAGGGACTTGGCTTCTAATACTTCACAGATTCACACAGCTTCAGAGCAGTAAGGGATTTAAAGATTGAATACACCTCTCTCCCTCATACAGATGGTGAAATCGACATTAAATCACTGATTTCTACATGGGTGCAGCACACCAGCATGGCACATGTATACATATGTAACTAACCTGCACATTGTGCACATGTACCCTAAAACTTAAAGTATAATAATAAAAAAAATCACTGATTTCTTGTAATTTTCAAGATAAGCGAAATTAAGTCAATTTTTTCCTGACCTCTCTGCTCTCTTTACCTCTGTAGTACTTATGAGAAACCAGACCTCCTTTTTCCTTTGGAATGGCTGTAAAGTCAGAGAGGAATTAGCTAAATGATGCAATGGAATTTGCATCCAGCATTTATTGTGATGATAGCCTTGACTTTCGGTTTATTGAGAGAAGAATGTGATTGTTTGCAGGATGTTTCCTTCCCTTTACCCATGGATATAATTAAAGGTTTAAGGGAACTTCAGATCCCAGAGAGTTAGTAAAAAACAAAAAACACACAATTAGTTATTTCTTTTCACTTAAAAGGGCTTATATCCAAAGATGATTTACCTGGTTGAACAAAATAATCTGACGTTTCTACTTTTAATTAAAATAACAGGAATGTGAAGACCTCCATATTTGTGAAATGGAGTTAATGAAAGTGCTGCCTATTATGACTTTGGTTCTTGCTTGAGGATTTTTAAGATAAGGAAAGTTATTAAATTTATTCTCGTTCTTTCCATATTTCATTTTTCTTTGGAAAAATGTGATATGTGGTTAAGTGACAATAGAATCAAAGAAATGTCTCATTCTTCTTTACTCCATTGTAAAATGAACTGTCTTACAAACATGTAAAGAACAGCATTCTTCGCATCCCAGAATGTATCCTGCTTGCTTGCTTGTTCTTTTCCTCTGATCTGAGCTGGGGTAAAAAGAAGAATGCAAGTTAGGAGGCAGAGGAAGCTCTTCTCCTATCCTCTCGTGAGTAGGAGGAATTAAGATGAAGGAATATTATCAATTATTCTTTTGTTCTTAAAGATGAAGTAGACTCAAAATTATTAGTCAGGAGAAACTCCTCAAACTGCTATGTTATTCATACGCTATGTCAAAATCTTTTGTAATAATTTTAATGAAGTTATCCTTTACTAAAATATCTCATTCTAAGTATTTTTGCTAATGAGATGCATTTAAAAATAAGAATAATAAAGAGAAGATGAAAAAGTACTTATACATTTAATTTTATTTCTGCCTTATGAACACATTTTTCTTGCTGCTATGCACAAAATTGCTGAAAGTTTAAACAGTTGCCTTAATAGTATGAAATAATACTGTGTAAGACCTTTGACTTTATGCTTCACCATTGAGACCAGGGTTGGAGTGCTGTTGCCTCATTCGTCTCAAAACTGCCTTTTAAGTAGGTGGGTAAAGATAAGGAGTCAACTGTGAGTTGATAAAATGCTGTCTGATGACCACAAGGAAGCCCAGGGTTGATGTAATGACATATCCCTACTACATTTCATTTATCTCATTTCATGCATGTAAAATCTGGGAATTTGACTGCTACTTTATGTTGCAAAGGCAAGTTATAATAAACTTTGAGAAAGATGTAAAAATGTGAGTATACCATCAAAAATAGGTAAGCTAATAACATTTTCATTGTACACTTTGTTAAAATATTTTGAGCCCTTAGAAATATGGAAATACAAATTTAAATGACTGTCCACATAAAGAAATTTAACCCCAAGCCAAATTCTCCATGTTTAATTTGAAACATATACAGACATACTTAATTTTTATCTTAGTTCTTATTCTGTCATATGCAAAATATAGTGGAGCTAAGTATTTTACTTCAGAAATATAAATCGCAGGGATCTCTTAAGAATTCCATAAAATTTTATCTGATAACTTGTAGTATAAACCTGAAGTTGTGCAAAGTAAAAAATTACTCTGCTAACATCACATTCTTCAAAGGTTGAGAAAATTTTGTGGGGAGTTTATTTTATCCTTCTGATTATTAAAGGAATCTGAGCATGCATGGCCATTTGAACAATTCTAGGCCTGCGTAAACCTAGCACAAAATTAATAATTGATGCTAAATGTTGTTTTTTATTCCTGGACAATTTCTTCAATTTGTGGGTGTTTTTAAATGAACAGAACTGGAAACCTTAGTATTAAGGGTTACTGAAGTCTACCACAAATCACTGATAAAGCTGGAATTAGAGCTGTTGGATTCTTGACATTGGATCCTATGGGAATCATGATATGGAATGGCATCACTACTTTATCTCCTACACTCTAGAGGCTAGCCCATTCCAGTCTAGTTATTGACATGGAAAAAAAATAGTCTGAGAAATGCCAGAAAGTCAAGATTACTTACGAATCATTTTTCTTTAAAATTGTAATATGAAATATTTGGTAGTTGTGCATGCATATGGGGGCCAATCAATTTCATAGTGGTTCAACAATTATTAAAAAATTGCGTCATTTTCACCAACATCTTTCCCACCAACCCCCAACCACCACAGTCTGGTTACCATTCTACTCTAGTTCTATGAGGTCAATTTTTTAGATTCCACATGTGAGTGAGATAATGCAGTATTTGTCTTTCTGTGCCTAGCTTTCTTCACTTAGCATACTGTCTTGCAGGATCATCCATGTTGTTGCAAATGATTGGTAAAAGGATACAAAATTTTAGTTAGGAGGAATAGGTTCAGAAGATATACTACACAACATGGTGATATAATTAATAACAATACATTGTATTCTTGAAAAATACTAACAGAGTGGATGTTAAGTGTTCTCACCACAAAGATAAGAAATATAGCATGTAATGCATGTTAATTAGCTAGATTTAGTCATTTCACAATGTATATACTGTATATTTCAAAACATCTTGTTGTATATGATAAATACATACAATTTCATCAATTTAAAAAATTAATAAAAAATATCAGTTTAAATATAGAAAAGTCCTATTTTAAATTTTTTCAATTCTTTTAAGTTTAAATTTTTCAAATTCTTTAAGCATTGGGATAGTACAGAGTAGACATTAGACAATTGTGTGATCTCTTTACGATGGAAAGTAATTTTGCTTTTATAGCAAAAGGGGTTATAGTTTAAATTACAAATAAATCCTAGCTGTAGTGAAGGAACCTTAGACATAACAGTCAGGAGATCTGCGTTCAGATTTAAGCTTTGCCACTAGTTAACTACCTTTTATCTTTGAACAATTTGTAACCTCTCCAGGGTATAGTTTCCTCCCTGTAAAAATAGATTTTGGACAAGTTTGCTAAGTTCCTGTTCATCTCAAAGGTTATCTAATTCTTTTAATTTCAAGAGTCTGTATCTCTTCTTAACTTCTCTAAGACTTACCATCATTTTAACATAAATGGCCTTAAATTACATAGCTTCCATTTAGTGATCCTAGCCTAGGACAAAACGGGTATACAATAAATGCTTGTTGCTGATGGTGATGATAAAGAGTTGGATTGAATGACCTATATACATTTCCTTCCATTTCTAAAAGCCCATGATTGAGAGAGCAGTCAATTGTATTTGGATTGTATCTGGCACTTAAAAAAGATAGTGTCCTGTTTTCTTGAACTCAGCACTGGTAAGAGTTATACGGCTATTGACATTAAAATTCTGTTTTTCGTTTGTTTGTTTGTTTGTTTTGTTTTGTTTTGTTTTGAGAAAGGCTCTCACTGTGTTGCCCAGGCTGGAGTGCAGTGGTGCGATCATGGCTCACTGTAGCCTCGCCCTTGTAGGCTCAGGTGGTCCTCCTACCTCAGTCTCCTGAGTAGCTGGGACTACAGGCACGTGCCACCATGCCTGGCTAATTTTTTGTATTTCTTTTTTAGTAGAGATAGGGTTTCACCCTGTTGCCCAGGCTTGTCTCGGACTCAGCTGAGCTCAAATGATCCACCTGTCTCAGCCTCCCAAAGTGCTGGGATTATAGGCATCAGCCACTGCACCTGGCCTAAATCTCCTTTTTTTAAAAAAAAAAAAATGATATCTTGATTAGGAAACATTCAGCAAACATTTTAGGCAATGTTCATAAGGGCAAGTGAAAAATCTTAACACAGGCAATCATAATAGAATAGTAATTTAATTTGAGGCTCATAAACCAACTAGAGAATGACTTTTATTTATATGCATTCTGCTTCTTAGATGACAGGAAACTGTATATACATGGAAGTAATCCAGGAAAGCATTTCATCTCTAGCCTGAGAGAACCGATTTGATCAATTTAAACAGGTAGCTAACTAGGTGTATCTCTAGGTTAGTACATTGTTAGGCTGAAGTTTTTAGTTGCTCTCTGTGATTGTCAGGGCACTTTGTATTCACTGCAAGTCACTCTTGGTGTTCCCACTTGAGGACTTCAAGGAAGTAAGAAATCTTCTTTTAAGCCTTGATATCATTAGCACATTATTTGCTCATTATTTCCTGTAACACTCCTCCTCATCAATGAGTCACTGATAGGCCTACATACAGGCCAGTCTTTGTAAAGTGCAAAAAGTTATTTTATAGCTACAGCATTCATAGTATGGGCTTTATTAATGTAGGAAGGCAGGTGCAAAACAATTCAACCTTACTCAGCTTGGTTCTTAGTTCTGGAAGATTCTTTTAGGACACCTGAGTTGAACCCTTCCAGGTCAAATCCTGTGAGAAATCTGCCTCCTCTTCCTTACATCTATTATGTTTTCACTCTCAGTCCCAGAGTCTTATTGGGGGTCTTAGTTAGCTAGTTCAAATTCAAAGAACTAGATTCTTTACCTTGGTTCTTTCCCACATTTTGCTCTCCAGGTCCCCATTCTGCGAGAACTCCAAGACTAATTCTAAATCTGTCTTCAATGTTCTTGTTTCTCCTGGCCACCAATTCCTAATGCCCCCCTCCACAAGTTGACCCATTTTCTACTAACTAGATCTAAACTTTTATCCTTCATCAATGTTGGCTGTTATCCTCAAAACTCTGTCATCAATCACATCTTAACCTATTATAGGCCCTATCAACGATACATAGACTATATCGGGTATAAACAATGTTTAAGAATATGTATACAAAGAGTACGGGATATGTTGCTTGTGTTTTGACAAACATTATGTTTCTAATCTTGAGTCATCCCTCGGGGTTCCAGGATACCTTCTTCTCCTGTGTATACCAAAATTGGTGCATACTCAAGTCATGCAGTCGACCCTGCGGAACCCACATATATGAAAAGTCAGCCTTCCCTATACATGGGTTTCACATTCTGGAAATATTGTATCTTTGATCTGTGTTTGGTTGAAAACAAATTTGTGTGTAAGTGAACCTATACAGTTCAAACCCATGTTGTTCAAGGGTCACCAGTGCTAATTTTAGAGACATATCCTTAGAAGAAGTATTGCAGATTTCATTTTTAAAAATATAGGTATGTATAGTAAATGCCAAAGTCCTCTTAGTTTTACTTTATTCTCCAAGTTGTCCACTTTTAATGTACAGAGATAGATGAGACCCATATGCTTGCCTGGGAAAAATAAGGATAATGGGTTCCTTGTAATCAAGGATACAAATTTCACATCCATCTGCTTAGTGGTTCCCAAGTGCTGATGTCAAGACTAGTATTCAAATGACTACACAGAAATCATTTGGGGTGCTTTTTCAGAAGTATTGGTTGCAAGGCCCCAATCTCAGATAGGCTGAATCAGTAGTTTTGGGGTAAAGCCTAGGTATCCACATTTTAAAAGTGATATAGGTAGTTCTAATGTATAGCCAGGATTGGAGAGCACCTAGAGAACTTGTAAGAGTTCTTTCAGCTCTCTGTTTCTGTGGTTTAAGTATCCAAGAAGGCTTCTTCTATCTGCTCCCGACTTTGCGCAGGAGACAAGCAAGATGTTCACCTAACATTGTTTCCTTTTGGACTTCTTCAGAGTATTTCCATACTAAATAGTTGTTGTTGTTATTGTTGTTTTAGTGGTAATGATACCTTCTGAATAAGACTTAAATTTCTAACAGTGTACTTATAGTTGAAGAGTGCAAATTCAAGTTAAATAACAGATAAAACAGGGCCAAGGAATAATCTGATTGCCTTGAGGAGGTGGATCTTTGAGGTTTTCATTTTCATAGCCCTGTTTTGGTATGGCATGTGGAAATTGTCTGTCATTAATAAGTCAATATGAGCTTAATTTAGCAGTTCCTCCTATTTGACACTACAGAACATAGAGCTCTTTTTTTGGGGGCAGCTTTGAGAAGGCAATACAAATGCAGATAGAGTAATAAGTTGTGATTTTTGCAGTAGAGGTAAGGAATATTTAGAAATTTCAGTATTTTTTTATTATTATACTTTAAGTTCTGGGGTTCATGTGCACAACATGCAGGTTTGTTACATAGGTATACATGTGCCATGTTGGTTTGCTGTACCCATCAACTCGTCATTTATATTAGGTATTTCTGCTAATACTATCCCTCCCCAAGCCCCCACCCCCTGACAGGCCCTGATGTATGATGTTCCCCTCCCTGTTTCCATGTGTTCTCATTGTTCAACTCCCACTTATGAGTGAGAACATGCAGTGTTTGATTTTCTCTTCCTGTGTTACTTTGCTGAGAATGATGGTTTCCAGTTTCATCCATGTCCTTGAAAAGGACATGAACTCATCCTTTTTTATGGCTGCATAGTATTCCATGGTGTATATGTGCCACATTTTCTTTATCCAGTCTGTCACTGATGGACATTTGGGTTGGAATTTCAGTATTATTAAAAGAATATTTGATTTGGATGGAGAGGGAGCTGACTTTTCTTAGAGGTTCCAAAGAATGATGGGAATGATTAGGCAAACTAGATTCTTTATTTAGGTGGCTTTTAATTGCATTCCTTGGGATGTTTGCTATTTGTTTACTTGATCTTTGCCCTTGTGCTAAAAGCAGGAAGGAAACCTGTATTAATAAAGACTTAGGATACTTTGGTTTAAAATGATGAAGGGGGAATTATAACTTTTGTATTATCTATCAGGGATTCAGGATTAGTAAATGGGGCAGGGGTCTCTATCCCTTAGCTAGTTAGGAAAGTGAGGTTATATTAGTGAAATCTTGTTTACATGATTCCCTCCACTCTGAAAGTTGGTGTTTTGTAGGAGCATTGTTAGACCCAAAATAAAAGAGTAGGAAGTGCAAACATTGTGTAAATGATGGATCTTTCTCTTTTTCTGTGTCTAACTTGCTATTCCTCAATTTAAAATCTTAAACTATATCCATAGATTAGAGTTTACTTCAGTGCTTCTTTAAAATTCAAAATGTGACCTCGTTTTAAAATTTTTGATTTATATATTTGCAAGAACCCATTTATTGTAGGAAGCAAGGAACAGCCATATCCTCCCTGAGGTTGATTGTTTCAATCAAATCCTTTTAAAACACTAATTAGGAAGCTTAAGATTTCATTTTTGTTCCTTAACAACAAAAGATTCTTGTTATAAAGTTAATGAATACATACACTTCCCAGAGTGTCTTATCAGAAGATATATCCTATGTATCTTCAAATAAATGATACATTTCCAAATTTTAGAATTGTTTTATAACTGTATCAGGAAAACGGAAATACTTTTTTTCCAAAGGAAGTTATAAGGAGGTGAACCCATCGCCAAGCTATGTAGTAAGTATTTTTTCCACAAGGTATTACAAAGCCAAGAACCATCACCAAAGGTGGGAAGAGGTAACTGTGGGTTAGCCACTATGTATTAGTAGTCACAATGAAATACAATGTCTTGGTAAAAGAGGACACCAAGGAAATCAATAATGATGGCACTCAAGTTTTTGAGAAGGTATTATAACAAAATATGGGCATTAAAAATGCATTTGCAACCTACTGGAAGCCTAAGCTATTTTTAAAAGCCCATATGGAAAGCTCAAGATGTGTTTGTTCTATGTGGGTACTGGAGGTGGGTGGGGATACACAAGTAGCTTGCAGTCTCAGAGACTTCTATATGGAAAGCACAACTTTTAGAAATGGAAAAAAATCCAGTCAGAGAGAATGGGGAAGCTTATAAGGTAAACAGGTCATGTACAAACTGTATTTTAGGCTGTGTAAAAAGAGAACTTGGTGAAATTCTTTAAAAGCAGTCATGAGTTTTTGGAGTTACCTCAAAAGGTAGTGGTTTACTGGAGTAGTAGTGTGTCCATTGGTGATCATGGTGCAATGAACTTGATAAAAGAAAAACAATATTTTCAATGGCCTCTTTGTCTAATAAAGGAAGATAAAAGGGACATGCTAACTCCATAATTGTCTTCTGAAATTGATGATGAAGTGAAACTAGGTAAAACTGTAGTAAATGAACAGATATCCTAGGTCCAGTTAACAAATTAGACATGATAGCTCACCAGAACTTGATAGAATCCTCTTATATTTTGAAGGAACTCAAAGTTTTTGATTAATAAAGCACTTAATGTGCTTTTGGCAGGGTTGGCAATCTTGAGTTTCTACTTGATCAGCAGTATATTTTCAGCAATATGAATTTAAGTAAGTATATAAAGTTTGTCTTGGGGTAAAATTTTAATTCAAAATTGTATATTATAAGATACAGAATATTTCTGAATCAGGAAACAACAGTGAGTTTATAAATCTAAGTCATGCCTATACATTTGTTAACCTTAAAAGCCTATGCTCATTCCAGATTTTATTGTAGTGAAGTGTTAAATTATTCTGGATCTTCACTGTGACATGAGCTGTGCAAAGTTCAATGTGTTACCATTTTCTCATGATTACTAGCAATTATTACAAAGGTATAGAATCTTAGTTCAGCTATTGATGATAACATTACATATAGATAAGATTCCAACTAAAGAAAAACAAAGACCTGTAAAGCCTGGAGTCTTTTGTGGTCTGTGTTATTTAGATGGCGGTTTGGAAGTGTAGCTAAGATGATTGGGATATCCGAGTTGGAGAGAGAGGAGTGTTAAAAGATAATATTGGCAGAATGTTAGAAACCTAAACAGTTCACCTTAGCTTAGGTTAGATATTCTCCCACTATTGCTACATTTGCATTAATGTGTAAACTGTGTATAATCAGTGGCTTTATTCCAAAAAGTGCCTGATGTTTTGGCATGCATTGGATATATTTGCTGTGTGAGAATGTTTGTGATAGTAGGATCAGCTAAGCTCAGTTAGTGTGTATGATTCACTAGAATATGGACTAGCTGCCTGTTTGGGATTACAATTGTTCTAACAAAGCACATATGGGGAGTCAAAGGAGTTTGTATGCTTTTACAAAAATTTGTTATTGTCTTATGTGATTTATTTTCCTTCATTAAAAAAATTTGATTGAAAACATTTGTGTTCTTTCTTTTTCTCTTTCCCCACTCCCTTTAGAATAACATAGCTGATCCAGAAGAACTGTTCACAAAATTAGAGCGCATTGGGAAAGGCTCATTTGGGGAAGTTTTCAAAGGAATTGATAACCGTACCCAGCAAGTCGTTGCTATTAAAATCATAGACCTTGAGGAAGCCGAAGATGAAATAGAAGACATTCAGCAAGAAATAACTGTCTTGAGTCAATGTGACAGCTCATATGTAACAAAATACTATGGGTCATATTTAAAGGTAATGTGTGTGCTGTATTATTTAAGTCATAAGGTATTTTCATTAGAAGTTTTTTAATTCTATTTTTTTGAAAGGCAATGTCTTAAATTAGGATTTGGCAGTCTATGGCCTCCAGGCAGAATCCAGCTCCATTTATAGTTCCAAATAAACCGTTGTTAGATTTAGCAGCTGTATCCTGAATGCATCCCAGTACTCAGCTGCACCCCTTTTCCACACCTGAACTTTTGGTTTGATGGAGGAGCAGAAATGCAGCTGGTCCTGGAGACATATCCTTTGTCAGGAAAGAGGTATCCCCCTGGGTTTCCAGACACTATTCTCAATGGTCTTGACTGTCTCAACCTCAGAACTGATGGAACATGTAAGTATGTCACTTATTTCATTGAGTTATGGTAGTTATTTACACATTTCTCTCCCCCACCAGGTTGTGAGCTCCTTCATAGCAGGGAGTTTAGCTTAACCAGTCCTGGTACTTACATTCCTTAGCACAGGGTATGGCACATCTTAAGCACGTAGTAGATATTTGTTAAAATGGAATTAAGTAGAATAACATCTGCCTCCCCCTCCAAATAAAAGTTGAATTTTTACTGGTTCCAGGATCATGGGATTAGCAGACACCTGAAGTTCCAGCAGATGGAGATGTTACTACATAACAGAAAACTGGTTGGTAAAACCCAGTGGTTCTTGGGTTCCAGAGTTAGAAGTCAGGATTCGTGTCTGTTGAAATGTGAATAATAAATAGTTGAAAAAAAAGCCCCCACGAACTCTAGCTTAGTTTGGAGTTTGAATCATTTTAAAATTAAAATTGTTTATCCTTGTATTTCAGTTTTTCAACTGAAGGCTGTGCTAGATCTTTGCCATTCAGGGTTTAAAAGGAGGGAAGTGTTTGTTGTTACTGGTTGATCCATAGGCCAAAAAGAGTGTATCCATAACTAATTAAGCTGTTGGCCTGCATAAAAATTAGTGCTATCATTTTATGCTCTGCTGACCAAATAAAACTTCGGATATCCATCTATACCTTTATCAAATAAGCTGTCTTCAAGTTCACAGATTCTTTCTTCTGTTTGATCAGTTCTGCTATTGACACTTTATTGTATTGTTTCATTTCATTCATTGTATTTTTCAGCTTTAAAATTTCTGAGTTTTTAAAATGATTTAATCTACTTGTTAAATTTATAATTTTGTTCATTTATTGTTTTTCTGATTTCACTTGTTTCTTTGTATTTTCTCGAAGTTTGCTGAGCTTCCTTGACACAATTATTTTAAATTATTTGTCAGGCAGTTTATAAATCTCCATTTATTTGGAGTTAGCTACTGGGAAACTACTGTGTTCTTTTGGTGGTGAGATGTCTCCTTGGTTTTTCATGTTTATTATTGCCTTATGTTGATGTCTCTGCAGTTGGTAGAGCAATCACCTCTTCCAGACATTACAGGTTTCAATGTAAAAAGACCTTCTTCCTCTGTAGGACAGTGTGAGAGCAATGGCTGGGTGGGTTGCAGTGGTTCTGGCTCCAATGAGGGCATAGGAGTATAGTTCCTGTGCAGCTTCGTCACTTGAGATTAGTGTTGACAAAGATTGCAGGGATCCTCAGTGGTCAATACCTTGGGTGTCTACAACAGTGGTGAGGGCTGTTTGACGTCTTTGGTGGCAAGAGCTGCTAGGATCTCCCCAGTCTCTTTTTCTTCCACCAGAGAAATCATAGCTGAGTAGATCCCTTTTGGCATTGGGTCTGCTTGTGGGCCCACTTGAGGTGGCACTAGTGTCTAATGAGTGATGCCCATGGAGTGGCCACAGAACTAAGGCTTCAAGCATAGGCATATCTGGAGGGACATGCTCTGGGGCCCAAGCCAATAGTAATACCAACGTCCTAGGTACAAATACCCCCTACTGCTGCACAGAGCTACAGTGGCTCTGAGGGTGGCATGGGGCCTAGCTATTTGTAACATCTGAGCTGATGTCTGGAGCATAGGCACGCTCAGAGGGACCTTGTCTCCAGAGCCTGGGATGTGAGCTAGCTCACTATGGCAGTAATTGGCTCAAGTGTCTGAACTGTGGGTGGGTCCAGTGCAACCACTCAGCTGGTCTGGAGTCCAGAACACAGGCTAGCTTTCAGTGGTGAGTGTGTGGATGTCTGGAGCATAGGCACACTCAGAGAAACCTTGGCTCCGGGGCCCTGGGGTGTGAGCTAGCTCACTGTGGCAGTGGCTTCAATGTCTGAGGTATGGTTGAGCTCAGTGAAGACACAGAATCTGGGTCTGGAGTGTGGGCACTAGTGGAGTGGCCATGACTCAGAGGTCTGGAGCTGCACCAGTTTTCAGAGTGGTGGCTTCTTTCTCCATGTGGCTCAACAATGTCTTCTTCTTGAGATGAGAGAGTTTTGTAGTCATGTATCCCTCTCTGGGGTTCCCTGGCAGAAATGGCTGTTGGCTACCCCAGTAGCAAGAGATGCCAGTGTCCTCTGCAGAGCAGGCCACTGGGGACCATGATGGCTTTTACTGTGTAGTGATACCAATAGCCTCCACCTTTCATCTTTGTTCCTAGACATTTCCTGGCCTCTCAGGTATGCTGATCTCATCAGTGATCCTTTCTGTGGAGATATTCTTTCTTTTTTGCTCCACTGTGTTGCTGCAGATTGTTAAATAGGCCCTTGAATCCTTCCAGGGTTACTTGGGTTTGTGGATAGCTGTCTACATTTGGGGGCTTTTTATGTATATGTGGAGGGAGGGGGTGATTAAAACTAGTATCTCCTCTGCCATCTTGGTGACTTTGTCATCGCTTTCCATCTATCTGTATCTATATTAGTTAATACTGATAGAGAAATTTATCACAAATTTCACTGCCTGTTTACAAAACCTGACTTATTCTAATATTGGATGTATGTGGTATGAATGCATAGTAGAATGAATCATTAAGCAGCCAAACAGCCACTATGTATTACACACTCTATTAGGTGCTGAAGATATAAAAATGAACAACTCACTACTGCTGTCAAGGCACTCACAGTCCAGTTTTGCACTGAAATGATGCCAATTTTATGATTAAAGTATGTACAAGGTATAGATGATGCACAAATAAGTAAGTAGTCACTTCTGTCCAGGAGTGCATGAATAAAAGGCCTCTAAAAGGAGGTGATAATGCTAGTAATTTCTATCCAATTTCAGCATTTACATCTAAGTGTTAGCTATTACTGTATTTTACTACATACATAATTATTTGCTCCTTTGTGTGATAATTTTGCTGTCATATTTGTTCCTAAAAACCTAATTCAGCCTATCATATTCTTTTTTAGAGATCTCATGAGTGATTACGCAGTCTCAGTAGTTTTAGGTTCTCCTCCTAATTCCCATACAAATCCTTGGTGGTACATAGCCCCAGGAATTTGTTGTCGTGTGTGTGTGTGTGTGTGTGTGTGTGTGTGTGTGTGTGTGTGTGTCTGTGTGTGTATCATTTGCTCATTCTGGTTTACTCTTTCTGGACTGAATCCCGGTATTTCCGGACTCACCCTAGGGCAAACCTGAATCCTTGCTGCTTTTAGGCACCTGTGACAAATACACTATTTTTGGTTGCTGACCTAAAATATTAAATAAGCCATATTTAAAATGGCTATTCCATAATATATTGAAAATTGGTACTGATATGGTTTGACCATTTTATTGGTTGCTTATTTATTCATATTCAATACTCCCATGGAAAATGAGTGATAGCTCTATCTTCTTTTCCTAAGATTTCATATAGAGTGTTTTTTTAAGTAGCACAGTAGTATACATGTACTAGTCACCCAGTATTTACTTAATCTTTAAATAATTAAAAACTAGTTTTTTGTTTGTCCCAAATTTTGGTTGTAAAGTGTACTCAGACCAGCCAGTGCTACAAAACCATCCAAGGTAGCTTCTTAAGGGATTAAATCAAATTATTTTTATCTCCTTCACCCATCATTAACTAAACTCTATGATATAAAACACTACTTTGAAGAACATGTTGCTTCATGATAAAATTGTAGAAATGTGCAGCTGGCTTATGTTGATTATTTGTGTTCTGAATCTATTTAAAGTAAATAAATGTGTGTGTATATACATATGTCTCTCTACAAGACATATGTATATACACACAGAGAAATATTCTATAATCTTACAACATTTTCATATCATTTATTTAAATCACTTTCTTAAATTGACCAACTCATTTATTTTCCATTTATATTACAACACAGTATGACTGTGTGGATTTGTATTTTTTTCTAAACTAAAATCACGTCAAATATAACAGGATTCTGTTTCATGTAGTCAACATAAGACAAGGCCACATCCTCTTCATGCCATCAGGGAACTGTGTTATCAGTCAACTTACATACTTATTGTGGCCCATTGTTCCATTTCAGGTGACATGGAGGATTTTGTGAGTCAAGTTAATTGAGCAAACTGGGAAATGGGTTGTTCTTACACAGGATGTCATCCATAACTAAGACCTCACTGTAAGCTGGAGGAAAAGGTTATTACATTTGAGAGAAAATTATATGTTCTTTGAAACTGTATGCAGTTGTAGTGATTTCCTTGAGACATGCAAAAAATGTAGTAGGTATTCATTTTGACTAAGCTCACTGTATAACTTCATTTTTAAAAACGAGAGTTAAAAACCAGACAAACACATCAGTATGACCACAGTGTTTTCCTTTAATTTTAGTTCACTGGGCAGATTTTCTTGACAAAGTTAGTCTTTATGAAGAGTGCTAAAATAAGCAAACCCTTCCCTTCTGATCTCATAATATTGGAATAATCTTTTATAATCTTTAAATATTTTTCTAGTTCAATGTAAATCTTAAAATGACACTCAGGCATTGAATAGAATTTGAATCATGCCTTTATTTGCTGCTGAAAATTGCCTTTAGATTTCTGTGTATGTTAAGGAAATATTGCCTCCCACCCACCATCACCAATATTTATGAAAAAAAAAAGAATTGAATGAAGCAAAATATTTCAGAATCATCTATACGGCTTTGTGGCCTTCTCCTTATTTTTCACTGAAACTGTATGTGCTTACAGCCAGTGTATGTATGCTCAATGCCTCTGGAATATTCTTTTATTGTTAAGATTTGTTTTGGAGTTCTCTTATAAAACTTGAAGAAAATGGAGGCTGGAAAGTTTGTTCCTTCTTAAAATGTTCTTTTCTCAAAATAGGAATAGCTTTAAACTTAATATAATACACCTCTAAGAAGCCCCATGTTAGATTCAATTCAACAGACGCTTATTTATTAATGCCTACTATGTGTATTCCTCTTCTTTTGCATGTTGTGGTTAATCTCATCTACTTTCGTCTGACAACTTCTAAATTGATGTCTCTGGTTTCATCCTCTCTGCTCAGCCCCAGATATGTGTTTATAACTTGCTTCATATTAATAGCCTGCTTATCTGTGAGTACATCAAGTGCAATAACCCTCAAACTAGGGAGGTAGCATTTGAACTAAGTCTTGAGTATGATTTTGGTAGGGGTTGGAAGGTGCGAGTGGGGTAGGGACACAGCATTCCAAACTGGAAGAAAATGACTCAGAAGTGGTAAATTTTCTAGCCATATTCTTGGCAAGATGATTTCTACTGTCACTTCCAGTTTTATAAAATCTTACGTGCTGCATGTTTTTTTAATCAGGCAAAATACAGTTAACACTAAATTTGCCATTTTAAGTGTACAGCTCTGTGGCATTAGCTACATTCACATTGATTTTGTGTTTTTTTTGTTTGTTTGTTTTTTGGATTTTTGTTTTGTTTTGTTTTTTGTTTTGCTTTTTTTTTGTGACAGGGTCTCACTCTGTCTCCCGAGCTGGAGTACAGTGGCACAGTCTTGGCCCACTGCAGCCTCCACCTCCCAGGTTCAATTGATCCTCCCACCTCAGCCTCCCGAGTACCTGGGACTACAGGCATATGCCACCACACCCGGCTAATTTTTTGCACTTTTTGTAGAGATGAGGTCTTCCTATGTTGCCTAGACTGCTCTCAGACTCCTGGACTCAAGCAATCCTCCCACCTCGGCCTCCCAAAATACCGGGATTACAGGCGTGTTGTGCAGCCCTCACCACCACTGATTTCCAAAACAAATAAGGATTCCTTATTTTCAGATCTAGAAATTGAGTAGTTGTAATTTTAATGCTTAATGGTATATACTACTTTGTAAAGTCACATTTCAAGCTTTCTATAAACACGTTTTACTGACAGACAGTTGGCAAGTTTCTGTTTTGAATTAGTACAAACAAAAAGGCACACATTGTTTTTAACTTGGAAAACAGGTGCTTTCATTCATGCAGAACTGCAAAATAGGCAGGCATGTTTTATAAGATCTTTTTCTTTTAAATGTCAGGTGAATGGGAAGCTCTCTGAATTCATATGATAGAGTACGGTACTTGTTAGAAACAAACTTGTGGCAAAAGAAACAATTTTTAATCTATCCACCGTTGTAAGAACCACTTTTTTCTTCTCTTGAAAAAAGTATAAAGGTACGTCAGATTCACAATTCTCAGGTTGTGAGTGCCTAGGTTCTATACACAAATACAAGTTATATGAACCTTTCCTGGAACTCCTCTTCCCTCACCAGTATTGTGGGAATTTATTTCCTCTATTTCCTAATGTAGACTTCACTGCTAACCAAGACTCTCAGCTTTCTGCTCGCAGTGCCTGCTGGCCATCTATGTCAGGACAGAGTGGATGTCAAGATTAGTGGAGGAAGTGGTAGGGGAATATTGTTCCTCCCTTTCTCTTACAAATTCTACATAGTGTCAGCATATGGAAAGGAGAATCATTTTGTCTTAATTAACTGAGCCCTCCCTTCGTGATCGCTAACCCTGGGCCACATCCCATTCTCCACACTACAATGTCAGTTCCACTCTGATTCTTCAACCCTCTCCCATCCCCTAAGCACTCATCATCATGTCACTGGATTCCATTCTCTGCCTTGATAAAGTCACATCCTCATGGAGATGCCTGGAAATTTTAAATTGGACTCCTGAATACCTCCCAGGGATTTTTGAGTTTGAGGGCTACTGGCAGTAGCTTGAGAATCTTCACCCCGCAGCTGGGGTTGTGAAGGTGAGAAATGTGTTTCTGGCATCCCAAGTTGAGGCACCATGCTGAATATATTTTTCCGCTTGAAATATTGTTAAGATATAAATAGTAGTGAGTTTCTCTGGTACTTTTTATGCTATACTACGAATGAATACATTTGTGTGAAATTGTCTTTTGGGAGGACTACCCCAGGAACTTAGGCATTATTTTTATGGGAAAATGCTTGCTTTTAAAATTCCGAACATCTTACTTAAAAATCAACTTTTGGGACACAGTCCAGTCACTACTTGATTGCTGCCAGTATAGTAAACCCAACCATTCTACTTCCAGTCAGCTCTTTGGTCCCACAAAAATTCAGAGAATACCACTCATGAAATGGTATGGAGAGAGAGGCGTCCCTTGTATTTAAGCTATAGCTAAAACAAAAAGGGTTTAATGGTTTATTCCAGTGTTTAACTGATGGTACTGAATGGTATGTGTGTGTGTACACCTGTTTTAGAATTTGTATACATATATTCCTCCCAGGAGCCCCATTTCCTCTTGTTCAGCTCACAGTGAAGTTAATTCCACCTGGAGAAAGCATATATTTTTAAAGCTACACTCTCCCTTTTTCTTATCCATTTACATCAGAGGTAAAATGAACAATATTCTTTCTAGGTTCCGTGTGTGCCAAAAATGCCCATTAATCATAGCTGATAAAAGTTTGAAGTACATCAAAACAAATGAAAGCCAACAACTGAAATAAGGCAAAATATCCATTGGCCTCAAACTCAAACCCAAAATTTCTACAAGCCCTCATTTACCTCCTCATTCTTTAATGTAACTATCTTTTCTTTCCAATATCATTCAAGATAATTATTTAAAGCTTTGTTTTTTATAAAAATTACTAATAGTTCAACAATAACAAACAGTACTTTTATTTGTTTAGCTATATGATAGGCAAAAAGGTATGGGGGTAGTCTAAGCTCAGAATTTTAATTTGGAATGTTCTATGGAAAAAATATATTCTGGGTTCCCAAGCAACCATTTTTAAACCTACATTTTAGAATATATTCTTTATTTTTATTTTTTTTAATTTTTAATTTTTGTGGTTACAAAGAAGGTGTAAATATTTATGGGGGTACATGAGCTATTTTGATAAAGGCATATAATGTATAATGATCACATCAGGGTACATTTACTCTTTGTGTTACAAACAGTCCAGTAATACTTTTCTACTTATTTTTAAAAGTATAATTAAATTATTATTGACTATAGTCACCCTGTTGTGCTATCAAATACTAGATCTTACTTATTTTCTCTAACTACTTTTTGTACCCATTAACCATCACCAACTCCCCCTCCCTACTATCCTTCCCAGCGTCTGGTAACCATCCTTCTATTCTCTATCTCCAAGGGTTCAATTGTTTTAATTTTTAGCTCCCACAAATAAATGAGAACATGCAAATAGAATCTGTGCTTTAGTATGTGAGATTTAACATTTTTGCTAGTATGTTATTTTGGCTCAGGTTTGTAATTATTAAATTGTTTCATGGATTTACAGGGGTCTAAATTATGGATAATAATGGAATACCTGGGCGGTGGTTCAGCACTGGATCTTGTAAGTATTTTAAAATAATTACACACAGATGCAAATGTGTGCATATGCACGTACCTTAATTTTTTAAATAGAAGATTAATGGCTTTTGGGCACGCTAAGTGGTTGCTTTAGTTAATATGTTCAAATTAAATTCTTTTTTCATGACCTCTACCTTATGTAGGTACAGATGTATTGTACGTTTGAACATGTTGCTGGCATTCTAAGACTATATAAGAAATGCAAATAGCTTAATAAAATAAAGTCTCCCAAATTAGAAGGGGATGTGTGTATCCATTGCTGTCAAAGTTTGACTTTTGCAAGCTTATCCCTGAAAAAACTGAGTTTTCTTAGATTTTTAAAAAATATGTAATTGAGATAACTATCACTAAAAGTGATTTTTATGAACTGAATGTTTGTGTCCCCCCAAAATTCATGTGTGGAAATCCTAACCCCCAATGTGATAGTATTAGGAGGTGGGGACCTTGGGACCTAATTAAGTTGTGAAGGTGAGTTCTCATGAATGAGATTAGTACCCTTATAAAAGAGGCCCCAGAGAGCTCTCTGACTTTCTTTCCACCACGAGAGGGTGCAGTGAGAAGAAGGCCTTCTGGAAACCATGTAAGAGTGCCTTTACCAGACTCAAATCTGCCAGCCCCTTGATCTTGGACTTCTTTCCCAGTCTCCAGAACTGTGAGAAATAAATATTGTTTAAGCCACCCAGTCTGTGGTATTCTGTTATAGCACCTGAATTGACTAAGATAGTGGTACTAGGGTTCTAAACAAGGTTGGCCTACAGATCCAGTTCTTCACAGAGTTCTCTCTGCCCCTCTATAGGTTATTTGGAAATGTGATGGCATTTTGGGTTGTCACAATGACTTAGAAGTGCTCCTGCCATTTTAGTGGTCATGGATCAGAATGCTAAAATCCTGCAGTGTGCAGGAAAATTCAACCCAATGAAGATGCATTTACACACAGAATGCCTTTGAGAAACACTGGTTGTTCCCCAATTTAGTGTGATCCTATCAATGTTGAGTTTCTTTCCCTTCCTTAAAAATCTTTATTAATATGATACTATGTTTAAAATTCAGTATGACTTATGAGAGGCAACTTAGTGTAGTAGAATGACCACTGGGCTGGCCTGGGGTGTTTGAGGTTATAGGTCTGGCTCTGTGCCTGTGAACCAGGCACAAACTTCCTGGATGTAGGTCTTCTATAAAACAAAGAAGTTGCACTAAGTTATTTCTAAGTTCCCTTCCATCTTTAATATTATATGATTTTTTTATTTGCATGTTTCCGCCTTAGAAATTATAGAGTATGCTGTTTCTAGAAAGTGTTTTGATTAAAATAATCACGTAATATTTTAATTCTTATTTTTTTAGGTGGAGATGAGTTTTCCTAACTGAAAGTGATTATTTTTAAAAGGCTTTTAACCTTGACTGCCAGTAACTCAAAGTTTCAAATAATTTTATGAACAGAAATGACTATAAGAGATTTTCTTTCCTTTAGGCAGAACCATATTTAAACCATTCTAAAGAAATGGTAATTAAACTTGATGGAGAGCCTCATCTACTACTAGGAATTCACATCAGTTTAATCAGTTGCTGAATTTGGTAATCTTTCCTTGTGTCTAATCTAATTCTTATATCCTAAAGCCTGAGTTCATTTTTTTTTCTCTCCTCTCTAGTGAGAGAACACCACTGATGTTTCTTTGTGTAATAATCCTTCATGCATATGGAGTCAGGCTTCATTCTCCTCTTGAAGTTAAATGATCTCATTTCTATTTGTCTTGTCACAGAGTCATATTATTCAATAGTTTTTTCATTAGCTCTACAGGAAGCCTCTCAATTGTTTCATGATCCTCCTTCCATTTTTTGAATATTAAGAGCCCTTTCCAAATTTATCAGTTGTCTTATCTGGTCCTTCAGGGTGCTCACCATGTCTCTTCCCCATTTTGGAAGCACTGGCAAAGCTTGGCCACTCTGTTCAACAGGATCACTGATAGCAATGTTAAGCAGTGAACACTGGCCTAACCCCAACCAACGACCCAAATCTGTGTCCCCTAATAGTAGTTTGGTCAGTTTTATGAAATCTCCAAGTTAAATGATTGTGAGATCTTAATCTCATCCTGCTATTCTGAACTCTACTTAATAAAACAAATAGCCATTAATAACAGTTTTCAATGAATGAAAAATGTTGTTAGTACTGTATTGGTTAAGAATCAAAAGGCCTAGGCCATAAACCCAGCGCTAACACTGACTGCCTGGCAAATATTGGGCAGCCCTTTAGCCTCTTTGTGTCTTAATTTATTCACATGTTAAATGAAGAAATTGAATCAGTAATCTCTAATTTTGTGTTCTTAGCTCTAAAATTCAATAATATTGTGATTTAATTATAAAACTCATTTAACTAGACTTTACAGGGAGAGCAGATAATGAGAAAATGTGCTATTCCTTTTTCATGTATATTCCTGTACAAATAAATGCTACCATTTGGGGGAATCTAAGACAGGATTAGGTGTAGAGGAAGGCTCTGCTACTAAGAACAAGAGGAAATAAGAGGGATGTTTAGCGGAGAGTGTTTCTCACATTAAACTGGTGCCTGGTACCTAACTAATGGAATAACATAAGATTACAACTTGTCATTTATGTCAATGTTATACAGTGTCTACCTTGAGTCACTCCCATTCTTGAAAAACAATTTATTGTATGTGAGCAGACTTTGAGGATATTGCACATATTTTATTGAGTTTATTATGCTCTACTTCTTTCCAAAAAGAATCGTGGTGGCTTGCAACAAAAGCACATCTAATAAGATGACTAGAATAAAACATGAGCCCCAAGAAAAAAGAAACAATATGCTAACCATAAGAGAGGGCATAAAATAGCAGACTGCATTAGGGACCGGCTGGAAGTTAAAGTGTGACGAAGATCCATGAGCTCACAAATGTACAGTCTTCGAAAGAGTCAAGGTCCCTCTCTTGCATAGTCTCACTTGACAACAGAGGCAAATTACGCAAGGCAAGTACACTGCCTTGGGACAGAGATATTATTTGTTAGAGACATGGCAAGGTCTTCAGTTATTGGAGAAAAGTTCAAATGGAGAAGTCTCCTTGCCACAGAGTCTTTCTTCCCATCCTCCTCTAGCACCCAGTTAATTGAGATTTCACTTTTATTGGATTTTAACGTGAACCTAAAGTATAGCAGATAAGCTCATGAATCTGTAGGATCCCCTTTTTGTTGTTTTTACTTAAATATTTTTAAAAACTTCTGTATTAGGTAAGGTACTGTCTTATTTATGTTACTTTTAGATGTCCTTCAGAATGATAGCTAGTAGGCCGTACATTAATCTTGCCCAATCACTGAAATAACCAAGGATATACCTCCTCTGGCCTTGCCAATGTCCTATGATCAGATGATACTAATTACTGATCTTAAGTAGTGTGACGTTTGTCCTTCAGTTATTTTGTAGTACCTCAGAAGTTCATTGCCAGCCATCAATAACATAGTACGCCATTTTCACCCTTTCTAGAAGACTTTAGAAACTATTTTAATCACTATTGTTTGAATATAAACTTTGGGGTGGAAGTTGATAGATTTGAAAGTAAATAGATAATGTTACCCAGGAAAGGGACCTATTGAATTACACACATCCCTGGAGTATACTATATACCCAGACCACAGTTAATATTAGATGGTGAGACCAAAGTATGAGTTCTATTTTAAGCTGTTAAATTTCAACATGAAAGTGCCCTTTATTCAGCATAAATATGGCATTCATGAAAGATGAAATACACAAGGTGCCAAAGAGCTGTGGATCCCTCCCAGTGTGAGGCAGAGTGGGCAATGTTTGATTTTCACCACCTCTTCCCTCCTTCCAGAAGCAAACAGAACTCTACCTCGGCTCTGACTTTAGATTCCCACCCTTTCCTGTAATAATATTGTACAGTCCACTGTTTGTGCTTTATGAGGTACCAGAATTTTAAAATAACCATTTATTTTAAAGAGGGATTTTCAGATATTCCATTACAAGTTCTCCTGAAACCTAATCATTGCTTTCCTTGTATTCCAGTTGGAACTATTGGCTTTGGTACAGGGATGGGGAAATAAAGGGATATGTGTTACATTTATTTGAAAAACATTATCCCTCCATGATTTAATTTTTTTCACCATCATAGTCTGAATAGTTTAATTATTATATTCTTGGCTAAATTTACAATTTGAGTCTCAAAAAGGCTATTCTTTACAATATTATTAAAATACATAAACGCTGACTGATATGATCAAATAGTTGCTGTGGAAATCTTACGGATTCTCTGACCTAAAAATCAGTTTCGTGTCAATATGTAGTAACTTTTTCACAGCAATTGCCTGAATTTAAGTAGCTGATTTCTCTTTTTTTCCATCTAAACCAAAGATAGTTGGTTCTGTCATTATGTAAGCATATTTGTTCCATCTTTGATGTAAATATTCAGGAACCTCAGAATTTGAAGCCTACTATATAGGTAAAAGGGCTCGTATTATCTTTCATTAAATTGAATCATTAAAAAACCTATTCAGCCCTTCAACTGAACTCTTTTGCTTTCTTCCTTCACATTTTACATTTTTCCTTTCTTGTTTAGATATTGGTTTGATAAACAGAACGGCATCATGTGTCTAAGTGATTTCTTCATTTCAAAGATACCAATTTTGAATTTTATGTTTCCAAACTTTTACACATGTGTGTACGTGTGTGTGTGTTTTTCCCCTTAAGCTTCGAGCTGGTCCATTTGATGAGTTCCAGATTGCTACCATGCTAAAGGAAATTTTAAAAGGTCTGGACTATCTGCATTCAGAAAAGAAAATTCACCGAGACATAAAAGGTATACAAAAGTCTAATATGAACCTGAGAAAAATAGAAGCATTCTGAGCAAGCTGAGTTTTTTTTTTCTTTTCTTTTTTTCCTCCTAGCTGCCAATGTCTTGCTCTCAGAACAAGGAGATGTTAAACTTGCTGATTTTGGAGTTGCTGGTCAGCTGACGGATACACAGATTAAAAGAAATACCTTTGTGGGAACTCCATTTTGGATGGCTCCTGAAGTTATTCAACAGTCAGCTTATGACTCAAAAGTAAAGTATTACCTGTACAAACTGTTTTGGGCTTGTTAATAAATTATATGTGGCACACTATCCTAGTTAATACACTGCCTTATTTTTCCTTGTTTCACAAGTGTTTCTTAAGCTAGAGTTATGTCATATTTTGCTGCTTAATCATAAATTCTCTCACAGCTAACTAATATTTGGACCCTATTCACTTCAATGGCTTTTCATCCCACGTGGAGTAAAATCCTAAGTCCTTTCTGTGACATAGAAAGCTCTACACAATCTGGCCATTCATTATCTGCCTCTCCAGTCTTATCTCCTACCACTCTCTTCTAGATTATTCATCCACAGTGGCCTCGTGGTTGTTCCTCAAACATAGCAAGTACACCCTGGCCTCAGGACTTTTGCACCTGCCCTTCCCTCTGTCTGAAAAAACCTTCTTCCCACAATCAGGTCTTTGCTTGAACATCCCCTACACAGGGAAGTCTTCCCTGGCCATCTTATGTAAATTTGCAACACCCTTGCCCCCGTGATTCATTATTCTCTTACTATGCTTTGTTATTTTCTTCACAGAAGTTAGCACCATCTGGCACCATATTATTTATTTATTTATTGTCTTTCTTATTAGAATGTAAACCCCTTAAGAGCAGGGATTTTTGTCTGGCTTATACACCACTGAAATCCTCCATTCTGAGAAGGGTACCTGGCACAAAGTATGGAATTCATTATGTTTTACATAAATGAATTCTACTAATAAAAATTTATTAACACCACATTTTCTTGAGAGACAAGTACTGTATAGCCATTAGGTTCCACAGACTATTTTGTGGTAGTATATTGGAATGGAGTTTCAAGGTGATATACATACATACATATATATATATATATATATATATATATATATATATTTTTTTTTTTTTTTCCTTTTACCTTAGGCTGACATTTGGTCATTGGGAATTACTGCTATTGAACTAGCCAAGGGAGAGCCACCTAACTCCGATATGCATCCAATGAGAGTTCTGTTTCTTATTCCCAAAAACAATCCTCCAACTCTTGTTGGAGACTTTACTAAGTCTTTTAAGGAGTTTATTGATGCTTGCCTGAACAAAGATCCATCATTTGTGAGTATATATTGCTATTATTACTATTTGTTTTCTATTATTAGATCTACTTATAGCAAAGGTAGCTTTTCCTGCAGTAGGGAATACAGTGCATGTGAGAATTGTCTAAGATCCATCCAGGAACCTGGTTTGTCTATCTGTATTGCTATTTCTATTGAGTTCTTAACCAGATTCTTCATTCTTTTTCTCCTTACCCTTCATTTTTTTCTTGATCCTCAGCTTCCTCCTTATTCTATTCATTATTTCCTCTTTCAGGGGTAAATAAATTTGAGAAATAAAGTTAACTTTATATTATGTCATTATTAAAGTGTATGTATAAATACAATGATTTTTATTCAACTGTTTTCATTTTTCATGAAAAGTTATATTTGGGTTTAACTTTTTTTTTTTTTTTTTTGAGATGGAGCCTTGCTCTGTTGCCCAGGTTGGAGTGCAGTGGCGTGATTTTGGCTCACTGCAACCTCCATCTCCCAGGTTCAAGCGATTCTCCTGCCTCAGCCTCCCAAGTAGCTGGGATTACAGGCACCCGCCACCATGCCTGGCTAATTTTTGTATTTTTAGTAGAGATGGGGTTTCACCATGTTGGCAAGGCTGGTCTTGAACTCCTGACCTCTACTGATCCGCCTTCCTCAGCCTCCCAAAGTGCTGGGATTACAGGCATGAGCCACCGCGCCTGACCAGGTTTAACTATTTTTATTTGGTGTTTAGAAACTTCAATGTGAAGTTGTATACTTTTCCTAGGCTAGTGAGCTCCATTCATTTACTTGGTGGATTCTATTACAGTTGTTTTACTGTTGTTGAAATAAAGCTGCCTTGTGACTTTTCGAGATGAGAAATACACAAGAGCAGTCCAAACTTGATATAACTATTTTTAAGTTGATGATAAACATTCTCATATTAATAAAATGAAGGCAGAACATCCTCCACAGCACCTGGTGTTTGCATTTAGATGCAATAGACATTGATTTCTGATGGAGAAGGGATTATAAGATATGTGCAGATAATAACAAAATTACAGCCTTGCAAGTTTTCATCAGGTTTTTTCAAATTTACAGTAAATGTGATTAAAGTATTTTAGAACACTACTTTGAAATGTTTTAAAATGTTTACTTTCTAAATACTGTCATGTGTCTCTCTGCTTTTGAGAAAGCCCTGCCTGCCAGTTTGCTGGTGGGTAAGCCACCTGCTGCTCATTGGGCTTTAACAAATTGGGAAACCGAAGTAATAGATTCAATGTTGTTGCCTTGAGCCACTTCAATAATAGAATTAGCTATTTTCCTACAGCATTTTAGTTGTTCTTATGTCTACAGACATACCTTTATACCTTTCAGCTTAATGATTCCAATGATTTTTTTACCATTCCTTGTAATCATAAGAGTTCAACAATTGTCATATGCAGCCTTGATCTTTTTATCCTTAGCGTCCTACAGCAAAAGAACTTCTGAAACACAAATTCATTGTAAAAAATTCAAAGAAGACTTCTTATCTGACTGAACTGATAGATCGTTTTAAGAGATGGAAGGCAGAAGGACACAGTGATGATGAATCTGATTCCGAGGGCTCTGATTCGTATGTACAAATTATTTAATTTTTATGTAGGCAGCCTATTTAAATATTGTATATCTTTTAGCTATGCTCCAGTGTGCTTGTTCTAGCATAAAATATAAACCATATTTTGAAATTTCACCTTAGAAACTGTAAAAATCTTTTTCAATCACAGTCTGTGGAATACAATGAAGTTGGAAACATGTTTTTCTTGGAAGGGAATAGCTCTAGTTTTAAATGGTCTTGGTCTAACCCCTAGTGGATACTTGAGTATATTACAAAATTTTGGAACAGGATTCAATTAAAGTTGTTATATTAGTTTGCTCAAAGTAATAAGGAGCTGTGTTTTCTCATACTTTGATGGCAACCTGCAAAATCCCTCTAAAGAACTGACCTCCAGGCTTTTCCCACCTCTTGGCCGTGTACCAAACCAAGATCAGACTGATACATTTAAATATTCATTTATGTATGATTTTTATTTCTTGAAAATGTTGTAGGGTTTTATAACAGCAGCGTTTACATTAAAAATTCAGCCTCTAAGTCTGTCAATTAATTTAGACTAGGAAAGTCTGTATGCTATGCCAGAATTTAGTCCTCCACCAGCTGAACTGGAACAAAGGCAATACCAAATTTCTTTAGATACTACTCTGAGATTCTTCCATTTATGAGAAATTGCCCAATGTTGGAAAGGGATAAAAAATATCAGAATAATTTGTGCCCTATTCTAATGGGTGTTAGCCTTAGCTTCCCATAAGAGTCACTCATGGAACCTTAAAGCAATCACAAGCCACACCACTGGAGATCCTGATTCAATAGGTGGGGAGTAGTGAGGGACAGGTATTTATCTATGGTAGGAGGTCTCAATGAAGCACACATAGAGTTGAGAACCACTCCACTACTACTCTGTAGTAAAATGTAGTATTCACCTGAAGCTGAGATCAGATACTTTTTTGCATCATGAGTTTTTAAACATTGGGACAATTATCCCTTTAGATTCTACCTGCATTGATTTGGTATTTTTGCCAAGCTGAATCATTTGGGCACTTATAGAGGTATCTTTGGCAATCTCTTTAGGGAATCTGCCAGCAGGGAAAACAATACTCATCCTGAATGGAGCTTTACCACCGTACGAAAGAAGCCTGATCCAAAGAAAGTACAGAATGGGGCAGTATGTATATGGAGACAATTACTTACTCTTCATACAGTTTTTCAAACTATGTAGTGAGATTATGATGGCCGAAAATTGTTAGGATTGAATACCCCTAAATGCCTATCTGCCTCACTGTGTTTGTAGTATGCTTCATTTGTCATTAGTTTTGAGTTAATTAAGAAAAGTTAATAGAAGTTATTTAAGTGGCCATATTGGTATTTTTTAAAGTGCATTTCACCTGGAGATACATAAGCCCAGGGAATCATAGGTATCTATTGTAATCCCAGAAGTTAGAGGACTTCTGGATGATGAATGGGAATGAATGATAGGAAGAAAGCTTAGAGACTTGCCTTGCATACAATCTTTGGTTTTCAGTAGGGGATTCAAATTAGTTCGTATTTGTTAAAGAATAAGAAAATCATGACACTTATTTTAATTTCACGTGTATAATATATATTATTTGTTCAAAGGAGCAAGATCTTGTGCAAACCCTGAGTTGTTTGTCTATGATAATCACACCTGCATTTGCTGAAGTAAGTACAGATTAATTAGCCTTGGATATCTGTTTTAAGTAGTATAATATTTTAAATGTTTTAACTATTACTCTTTCTCAGCTTAAACAGCAGGACGAGAATAACGCTAGCAGGAATCAGGCGATTGAAGAACTCGAGAAAAGTATTGCTGTGGCTGAAGCTGCCTGTCCTGGCATCACAGATAAAATGGTGAAGAAACTAATTGAAAAATTTCAAAAGTAAGTTGGAAATGTCATTTTAAAAATTATTTTGCATTTTCTGTTGTATGTTAATTTATGATGCAATATAATTCCTTTGATTCAACCATTCCAATTATTCCTAACAAAGTCACCTTTTAATACATAGTTGTATACTTAAAAATAGTTTTTGTTTGTTGTCTATCTTAAACATTAGCTTTTGGAGTGATTATCTTTAGGCATGACAAGGTAGTTTTCCACTGCATGAAATGACCTGTTTTTCTTTCTCCACTAGTAGGAGTATAGACAAAAGGTCACTGAGCATATTCTCATTTGAGCTCTTATTAATATAATTGTGGAATGCTTTCTTTCTTGCCACTACCCTCAGAATTTAACAAAACACCACTAGTTGCATAGTTTCCAGTGCTAAAGTTCCTACGTTTGACCTCCATGTGAAAAGTTAAGGAAAAGGTAGAGGGACTCAATCCAGACCAAAAAAGGGCTCTTATGTTCAACTTCAGTTTCTATGTTGTCTCTTGAAATATTCATTTGATTTTGTTCGCATTCAAAAAAGTTCTTACATTTAATTTTTAAAAAAAATTTCAACAAGACTTTTGTATGCATGCACACATATACACTCCTTAGCTCAACAAGCTGTAAGGTGATACTGATTTTAGCCTTGACCCTGCTATATCTCTTCTCAGCGCATCTTTATATTTCTTTGTGTTTGTGATGCCACTGGGATCGAGATGGAACAAACTCTGTGACCTATGAAATCACACACTCTCAAAGATCTTTCTATCTGATAAGGCTCACTTGTACTCGCAAACCTAACCCCCTCTTAAAATCCCTTATATTTTAATGAAAACCCCCCATTTGAAAACAAATCAATTGGAAGTTGTGAAATCAGATGCAGAAGGGATTTTTTAACTTGTTTATATTTTAACATCTACATGATGAGATTCAATAGAAACAATGTATCCCTTTTGTGGAATCAGTTTCTTCATTGCAGAGTTCATACAAAGGAGAAATATAAATATGCATAGTTGTACATTGGTTTAAATTTTTAAAAAATTTTATAGGTGTTCAGCAGACGAATCTCCCTAAGAAACTTATTATTGGCTTCTGTTTCATATGGACCCAGAGAGCCCCACCAAACCTACATCAAGATTAACAATGCTTAACCTGTGAGCTCCATGTGCCTTTTGGATCTTTGCAACACTGAAGATTTGGAAGAAGCTATTAAACTATTTTGTGATGGTGTTTATCATTTTATATTTTGAAAGGATTATTTTGTAAGGAATAACTTTTAATACTATAGTTTCACCTGTATTCTAGTAAATGTTGAGACACCGTTTTGCTTTTAAGTATCCCTATTTCTTAAGTTACTAGGATGAATACCTTTCACATTTTGATCTTTAGTTGACTCTACCATCATGAAACATACAGGTCTTTCAAAGTCATTCTCAATATTCAGCTTTTGTAAATTATCAAGCTTCAAAAAGCTTTTTTTTTTAAAAAAAAACATGCATATTCTAAAAATGACTATTGGTGGGGAGGTGTAAATAAGTCATACCTTCTTAAAACAGAAAATTTTAGTAAAGTCTTTTAAATGAAACCTGTAAAAGTATTGACTCTTCTACCAAGTTGGTATGATATTCCAGGCAGCTCAATGATTATCACATTTGAGACCCTGTGTTTGAAGCATTTACAGGCAATGTATAGCAACAGAGGTACCTCTTGGTGTATAGTATTTACATTCTCTTTTAGGTAGAAGAGGCAATTTTACCCTTATTTAACATGGTTAGAAATTTAAAGCAAGATCATTTACCCAAGGATAGGTGTTTGGTAATGTTGGAGGAGTTAGTCTGGCTTCATGTTTTACATCTTCAACTAAAATCCCATACTATCTGCTTGGATTTGGAGAGCCAAAAAATAAAGCTGATTGTCATGTGATTAAACATCTGATCAACAGGTATGAATATAACTTGAATCAGCATATTTTTGCCATGGTAATGAATTGTCCTGTAAACTATTTATATATTTTTGTTCTTCATAATTATCACTAATAAGCATCAGTTTGTTGTTTTTAAAAGGATATTTAAGTGAGCATTTTCTAGTTCATATGAAAATAACCATAGTACAGGATGATTTCTGTCCACACAAAGGTTAAGTTAGATTGCACAGTTAATTTTCACTTATATTTATGGTACTATTATGTGGGTGATGCCTTTTTCTTTTAAGCCCAGTACATATATTATGCCTGCCTAAGTTCTGAACTGGGGCTATATTTCAGTAGTTGTAGAATTATTGATATTTAGTTTTGATAGCTAATGTTTAATTGTTTGGATCTGCACAGTTTGGTTTTTGCACAAAAGTCATTTAAAAAAATCTGAGTAATTGTCAAATATTAAAAGAAAGATATTCTTCCTGTAAGGAATACAGTTTTTAGTCAAAGTGGCCATTACATCCTCTTTTTAATTTACATAATATAGATACTTGAGAAAGTTGTTGTGGTGTTGTATGCCAAGAAAATTCTTTTTATTGGTGCCTATATTGTAACAATTATTTTTAATGCATTGTATTTTGAAGTAATGGTTCAGTTAAATTTTTCACCTGCTGTGTAACTGAAACACAATTACAGTTTATAATCTGTAGACGTCTGGAGATAATTTTGCAACTCATGTTATGGGTTAAATGAATATTTTTGTAAAAGTAAAAGCAACAAATTTATAAATTGAGTATTTGAAACTTTACAACACAGTTGCATCCCAAATACAAATTGTATTGCTTATTCATTATAGCTGTTCGTCCTGTAATCTGTTTCTAGGTGAAGCATACTCCAATGTCTTGGGGGTTTTGAAAATAAATATTTAAATTTCACAGTCCTCAATGTTTGTTTTCCTTGAGTTGGGGGTGTGGTATGGGACTTCAAGGACTCCTTTGTCCTTTATTGTTCAAACACTAAAATCGAAATTTTTGTTGGAAACCAGAAGATACTTTTCACATTTCATTAAGCATTAATTATAGCTACAGTGAACATCTGTCCTGATTTCTAGGCCTCCTGTCTTGACCAAATTATTAATAAAGTCCCCTTTCACTTGAAAGTGTCCTGGGTTGAACAATAAATTGTATGGTCACCCTAATTATTATATTATTAAGAGATCATATATAGATATAAACTTAGTAAAGATTTTTAGAAATTGATATGAGAAATAGCATTAACATGAAGGAGTTTAAGTTTTTCCTAGAGAAGAGGTTGAGGGTGAACTTAACATAGCATTAAGGATCTATGGTATTAATATGTATTAATATATTAGTATATTAATTATATAATATTCTAATATTATACTATGTTATATTATTAAGCCCAGGTGATTGGGTTTCACTATATTCTTATTATTAGATAGCTACTCTAGACTTGTGAGTTACTGGATATGAGTCCAGAAGCAGACAAGAAAGTGCTAGGATGGAGGAAAGGGGTAGGATGAGGTATATTAAGAGGGATTTTTCTGATGTAAAGTTTAGGAGAGTAAGGAAGCTATTCCATTAATTTTTTCTCCTTTAAGTTATATATAAAAATAGCTTGCCTATAGAATTGCCTCCTTTCTTTGAAGTTAGTAGCAACATTATCTTGTAAATATGTTGGACTTTAAAATCAAACAAAATAAACTTCTCAAATAGAATGCTATACCTTCTAGGAGGACCATTAGAGAAATTCTGAATGGGTAAAAAATGGAATTTTGGTTCATTAACTCACCCTGGTATTAGTACCATCCTTTTTTGTTTCAGCTACCCTTCAATTCTACTACTTTTCCTCTCCCTGGCCATACATTTTCACTTGCCTCCCTCCTTTTCCTTGTTCTGTAACTGTCCCTTTCCTTAGTAATAGGCCAGAACCAATCACTTCTGAAATTGATTAAAACAAAAGGAAGAACATAGTTATAATTTATTTTTTAATTACCTGGATTTTCCATCACACTTTATTACAATAACATTCATTTCCTGGCCTGCATACATGCAAGAAGCTATGACAAAAAATAAATTCTGGCAGGAAATATTAGATAGACAAACTGACCTGATAATGTTTCTCTTTTACTAGATATAGTAAATAGTTAAGAATATAGAAGTTATAAGTAAAACAACATGATATTTTAATCTGTTTTATGTCTGGCTCTAGAAATTGATTTAATTCATGAATTTCCTAGGTTTAGAATTCTGCCAAGTCCTAGATTAATTCTAAACCTGTATTCTCTTGAGAGGATCTATGCCACCACCTCCTTCCTGAGGCTGTAGGAGGGCCATGCTCCGCCTTTATATGTTATAAAAATGGAAGTCTTTAGCATATTACAAGACCATTTCTACTGGGCCCCACACAAATAGTAAAGACTGAAATATTCGTTCAGTGTTGTTTAAGAGCACAAAGATCAACACAGTCACAATCTACTAAATCACTAAATGCCATTAGAAGCTAATTCCATATGCCAACCCATACTGTCACCATTCTTCAGCATCGAAGAGCCTGACCTTCACTCACAATGTCTCTATGAGGAAGTATGCAGTGGAGATGACAAATACCCACTTTGCCTTGCCACAGTGCTGGTGAGGAGAGGTCATGTTCTAAAGTCCCTTCAGAGGTAATGGAAGAGTGAAACTCAAGGAATGAGGCAACAGCTGGATCTTTCATAAGGTAAGCATCCAAAATGAGATTTCCTTAATACCAATGAATATGTAGTAACCAAGAAAATGGTTTCTACAACTTTCATTATTTTCTGCCTAAGTCAGTAACATGGAACTGGCTCAGAAATGTCCACAGGTTCACACTTTTAAGCTAAAAAGTAATTACATGGTTTTAGTGAAGTCCCGTCTTCAGCAGTTGGTGTGTTGAAATAAGCATCTTCATCTTCTTCATCTAACTGTAGACTACCAGAAGACAGGCGGATTCTGGCCATGGGTGACCTTATTTCTTTGCCATACAAAGCATAGTAGTCTGGTTTAAGAATCTCTGATTCAGAATCACTGGATTCACTAGCTACATACCTTTCTGCTGTACTTTGATCCATTAGAACTGCTGGCAACTCCTGCTCTGCAAACATATCCGTAAACTGGTCTGCTTTATGACTGAGAGCAGGACAAGGCCCTAAAGGTCTAAATTCTGACCCAAAAGGAAAACGAATAGTTTTCATGTCTGATTGGCTCTGGGACCTTTTAGGGGTTTGCTCTTGAATGTTATATACAAATGCATCTTCCAAATTTGGGTCTTCCTCTTCTACACCTACATTGATGTTGCTCCTACCGCTAGTCCTGGCTATAGCTTCTTGGAGTCCTTGCAGGTCTTGCTGAAAGCTCTTCATTCTGATACTCCTTGGGCTTCTTTTGGCTGGCTTCATTGCAGTGGGCTCTACATAGCTATCTGGACTTGTCCTTTCCTCTGCTCTGATTGGGGACCGTCTGGGCACCTGGGGTGGCTTATCCACATAAAAAATGACCTGGGGAGGCATAATACCAACCTGCTGACCTGTACAAGGAATATAGGGCACATCCGTGTAAGTTAGCTGCTTTGCTGGACTCACTTTGCTTGTGAGGCCAGAAGATATGTTCATGTGATTACCAGCAAACTTACAGCTTGTTTGGAAGGAGCTTAGAGAACTCCTCTCTGAAAAAATGTCTCTGGGATCAGGGTTAGGATCGGGCTCACTGTTAAAGACAGGGTCCGTATAAATAAAAGGGAAAGAGGAACTGCTTTGGGACTGATGTAGCAATGTGGGATCTGCCTCTGGTTTGGAATGCTCCAGCTCAGTTGCAAATGTCACCTCCACTGCAGAGTTCCTCCTCCTACTCTCCAGCACTGGCTCAGATGCGTGCACTCCATTCACATTTTGGTAGTAGCCACCACCATATGCTAGTCTCAAATCTTCCACCTTGAGAGAAAGGACACATTGGTGAAAGAAGGAAAAGGCCATTTGGTTAGGGCTGGGGGAGGGATCTAAATTAGCCTCAAAGTTTGAAAGGTAGTTTTTCATAAAGTCATTTAACAAGATCCATGTTCTATTCTAGGGTAGATAAATATATAAAGAAGGGGTAATAACTTCTACTACATCCCAGTGCATGTGTTAAAAAGTACACGTGACACTATTCTTTCTCAATGACATCCTACTTCCGGACTCTGAGTGTATACACTACAAGCAGTTTGGTTTAATAGCTATATTAGTGAACCAGGAGTCCTGCCTGTTAGTCCTGGCTCTGTCTCTGATTTGCTGTGTGACCTTAGACAAGCCTCCTAACCTTGCTGCTCCAGCCTCCTCCCTATTTTCTGTAAAATGGTGGGAGGAGGGCTATGAATGGTATGAGAGGTTCATATACTAAATGGCTCCTTTCATCATTATGCCTCTGATGCCTTTTGGATAAAAACTGCCAGTGACTTGAAGGCATGAGGATTTATGAGACCTATAATTATTTTTTTAGGGAGAGTAAAAGAAAAATAATTCACAATTTTCATACTAAAAATGTCAAAGGAAGCCATCGTCTCACAGTTCCAAGGGAACAACACTTTGTCCTTAAGTTACAAAATTACACAGGAAAAATACTCGAAAACTTTAACCCAAGACCTTATACCTTCCTCTACACTTTAAGATTTTCATAGGTAAAAAGATGGAGCTTTCAGTTTTGAAAATTCAAAGCCATTTGGATCTGCATTTTGCAAGATGTTAGCAACACAGGTTGCAATTTGAAGATGTGCCAGTTCTCTCCAGTCTATAAGGTACACACCAGTGGTAGTTTACTAAATGGTCTTCTATTGGCAGGAAAGACTGAGCTGACAGACCTCCCCAGGAAGCTAACCTACTCGAACAGAGTAACCTTTTTACACACTGGGATTCTGGCAGAATCAATTCTTGGAAGCATTTGAAATTTGCACAAATTACATTTATCTAAAGAAGTAGAAATTTTCAGAAACCTTACTTGTTTTGACACATCAGAGAGGAGGTCTGGTGAGGACCTGCACTGTCGTTCATGGTACTGAGATGGGTAATGTTTCCTGAAATCCCCAAGCAGAGAAGTCATTGAAATGACCTTCATGTGGGTACCAGGATACATAGAAATCTCCAAATTCAGCATAAAACCAACACGAGCAAGAGAAACAAAATCATGTACCTTTCAAATGGCAAGCTCTTCAGCCTCCCTTTTCTCCCATATTCCAAAAGTTGCCTTTGGGTTCGTCCACTATCATAAGGAACAATAAAAATCCTTAGTTCTAGCCATAAACCAATAGGCTACTAAAACTTGAAAGCCTCATTTATTGTTGAAATCAAAAGACTAGATGAATGACAAATGTCATGAATCTTTGACCATCACAATGATAATACCCATTTATTCAAGGACCAGGCAGAGAACAACCTCAACTACTCAGAACGCAGGTATTTTTTAAAGGCCTCTGAACAGGGTTATACAACAGTTAAAAATTGCAGGCTTTAAAAATAATAGACCTGGTCTGGGCATGGTGGCTAACACCTTAATTCCAGCCCTTTGGGAGGCTGAGGCAGGAGGATGACTCGAGCCCAGGAGTTTGAGACCAGCCTGGGCAACACAGTGAGACCTCATCTCTACAAAGATAATAAAAATTACCCGGGCGTGGTAGTGCATGCCTGTAGTCCCAACCACTTGGGAGGCTGAGGTGGGAGGATTGCTTGAGCCTGGCAGGCAAGGCTGCAGTGAGCGGAGATCATGCCACTGCACTCCAGCCTGGGCAACACAGCGAGACCCTGTCTCAAAGAATAATAACAACAATATATTTTCCTTTAAAGCCTTTTCCTCTACCTCCAAACCAGAGTCAACTGACTGATTTTCCATACTACTTTGAATGAGATTACTTATCTGGTTTCCCAGTCCACAGCAGAAGAAAAGCAGCTAAATGAACAGTAGAAGAGGATTGTTCTAGTCAGGCATACACTAGCAAAGAAGTCAGATCACGGCCGGGAGAAACATAAAAATCAAAAAAATCACAAGAATTAGCCAGGCACCATGGCTCACACCTGTAATTCGAGCACTTTGGGAGGCCAAGGTGGGTGGATTACAAGGTCAGGGGTTCAAGACCAGCCTGGCCAAGATGGTGAAACCCCATCTCTACCAAAAATACAAAAATTAGCCGGGTGTGGTGGCCTGCACCTGTAATTCCAGCTACTTGGGAGGCTAAGGCAGAGAATTGCTTGAACCTGGGAGGCAGAGGCTGCAGTGAGCCGAGATCACACCACTGCATTCCAGCCTGGGTGACAGAGCAAGACTCCATCTCAAAAAAAAAAAAAAAAAAAAGCAAAAAACAAACAAACAAACAAACAAACAAAAAACAAAACACAAGAATAATAAAGTCTAAAAAGTCTGGACCATTTATAACCTAAGTACAGGGCCTTGACATGCATCCCCTGCCCTGAGGCCATTATTGCACTACAGCTTCCTGCAAAAGATCATATGTGATGTTTATAATAACTCAGGTCACTAAGAAAAGGGCAAAATATGCTCAGTATCATCTATTTAAGAAGGCAGGGATTCGTAGAATACAGACTGGAAAGATTCAATCAGAAATATGTAAGTTTTAACAGATTTTAATTTTTACTGGGGTAGGCTACCACTCTGAAAAAAAATTCTTCATGGGGAAGCTTTTAATCAGAATTTTGTACCTAGCTAAAAGTTTTGAAAACTTACTCCAACGGATTCCTAGGCTGATGTATTCAAGTAAAGACAAGATCTTTTTTTTAAATTTTATTATTATTATACTTTAAGTTTTAGGGTACATGTGCACAACGTGCAGGTTTGTTACATATGTATACATGTACCATGTTGGTGTGCTGCACCCATTAACTCAAAAGACAAGATCTTAACCCAACCTTGCTTCGATTCCTCCAAAGTGTGACCTGTAGTGAGGATTCTCTAGTGGCATATTGTTCAATCTTCTAAATCTCTTATCCCCTCCAGTGCTTTCTCACGCTAGCTTTTACAACCCAAAGGATGCTGTTGAGCTTTTTCTTTCCATGGTTTGCATATAAGTTAAATATAAGAGAAACAATGGGTTTATAGAACATGTATTCTCAAACTGCACACATCAGCCCATCCTTGCTGAAACTCTGATCCTACCCCTTAGGTAAGTTGCCCTCCCCTTCCTCCCTCCTAGTTAGGAAACATTGACTTAATGTGTCACACAGAGAATGAGCAGGAAAGGGTGCAATCTTTGATGTGATTAAAATGGATTCTTTGTTGCTTCTAGAATGTGAACTCCTCCTAAGCCTCCTGTGTTATTGAAAAGAAGCAGTGTGAGCAGTTTGCCTATGTGCATTGTTTAATTACCTATAGCGGAAACTGGAACCCTTGCTGCAGAGTAGGGTTTTGGGCTTTGATTTGGGCTCTTCCGAAAGCCTAAAGAAAGCATGGTACTCCACACAAGTCTTCCAGAAAGCCTTGCAGGCATCTCGGCTGGCCATGGTGAACTCCAAGGTATCCTTGCACAACACCTGTATAAACCAATTTCCATCAAGTAAAACATCCTTCAAGAATATCAAAGACCTTCAAATCCCAATGCCTTCCAAACTATTGCTCCGTTGGCCCATGCAACTTCTGATTTTCCACTTGGCTCCCTGTAGGTTTCACACCTACTGAAACCTAATGATTGGCAACTTTGTGAGGAATAGACAGGGCCACTGCTCACAAACAGAGCCTTCTCTAAGAAGCAAATATTGCTTTGCACACTCCGCTCACCTTAAATACCTTTTTTACTCACTCTTCTCTGCCAGAAACACTTTTATGAAGTTGTAAATTAGATTAAAATCATGTCAAAGGGCATCTTTTCAAGGTGAGGAGAAGTTATAAATGACCAACAGGAAACAGGAGGGAGGAGAAGATTTCCTTATAGATGGAAGGGTTCATAAGATGATTACATGTACATAAGTCTGTTGTTTTCTTGAGACAAGGTGTCACTCTGTTGCCCAGGCTGAAGTGCAGTGGCATGATCATCACTCACTATAATCTCGAACTCCTGGGCTCAAGCAATCTTCCTGACTCAGCCTCCTGAATAGCTAGAACTACAGGCATGTGCCACCATACCTGCCTAATTTCTTTGTTTTTTTTTGTTGTTGTTGTTGTTGAGATGGGATCTTGCTATGTTGCCCAGGTTGGTCTCAAACTCCTGAACTCAAGTGATCCTTCCACCTCAACCTCTTAAAGCACTGGGATTATGAATGCGAGCCACCACACTCAGCCCATGAGTCTTTTTAGTGTAACAGTTAGAAACACTTTTTCCTCTATAGGTTGTCTTGTACAATGCTCTATATTGCTCATCTAGCATATTCTAATCTTGGCTTTCCAGACCTAAAGTTTGAGTTTTCCCCATCTCCTGACACTATATGTACCCCTCACATGGCATGTTTGCAGCCCTGTTTTCAGCAGCCCCATCAACCCACTGCACTGACTCCACTTCTGTCATTCCTTTCCAGGTTCCTGCATGTAGCCTCTGGGGCTCTCCATGAGCTTCACACTGAATCCAATTTCTTGAACTGCTCAATGAACACTTTTCTATAAGGTCAAGATGCAGAGAATAAAATCCAAACTGCTGGATCTTCAGTAGGTCAAAAATTAGTTGATACACACTTTTTATTTTCTTTATGATCATAAGAAAATTCCTTTCTAGACTAAGTGGCTCATGCCTGGTAACGTCAGCACTTTGGGAAGCCAAGGTAAGAGGATTACTTGAGGCCAGGAGTTCAAGACCAGCCTGGGCAACATAGTGAGACCTTGTCTCTATAAAATATGTTTTAAAAATTAGCGAAATGTGGTGGCACATGTCTGTAGTCCTAGCTACTCAAAAGGCTGAGGCGGGAGGATCACTAGAGCCCAGGATGTTGAGGCTGCTCTGAGCTATATGTCACCACTCCACTTCAGTGTGGGCAACAGTGTTATTCTATCTCTAGAACAAAAAAAGAAGAAGATCATTTCTAGCACCTTTGTCTCACCCTTTACTATGCAACCTTGCCCAATAATTGTTTATTTTGCTTACGTGTATACCTGACTCCCACATCCTGCTTGTTTTTGGCATATACTAGGTGTTCAATAATTTTTGCTTAAGGAAAGTAATTGAAGATACTTTTAAAATGGAACAGATAACATCAAATGAATATGTTCTGAGTCCTAGATCTGGTCACTCCCATTTGACTTATCAAATCCCTAAAATGCAGTTTCCAGGGAGACTTGCCTTTCAGCCCAGTTGCCCCATTTTCCTATTACTTTGTTAATTCTAAACTGCCAATCAGATTTCTTAGTGTTTTGCCTTTAGTAAAAAATGATTAAAACTCTGGTTGATTTCTTTAAAGGCAAAAGAAAAGACACACCGTCACTCAGGGCCAGCCAGCTTTTACCATTTACATTCAAACGATTTGCAGAAACAACCAAAAAAATTCGCAGTGAACAGTAGACGAATTTATTAGAAAGCTACTTACCAAGATATTGGCATGAAGTTTGATGAGAAAATGCTTTCTCTTAAAACTCAACTTGCGGATTTTAGCCCAGTTAAAAGTATTGATCTTTGTATTTCCCTACAGTGAAAAATGTGGCAGATTTCAGAATGTATTAACAAGAGTTGGTCTGTAAGACAGTGCAAACCTGATAGAAAGTGCACTTAATGAGAGGGACCGCCCTTGACCCATCTCTTGCACAGATTGATCCTGCTGCACTGGGTAGGAGCTGTGGTCAAAGAAGGCATTTCAGGTGGGATACAAGGATGCTCTGGAATGCAAGCAAGAAGGGGTATGCCTAGGGAAGTTTTCTAGCCAGCAAAGGGAGATCACAAGAGGAAAGGATTACTACAATAGCTTTTCTAATCTCTCCCCTTTCCCATGTTTCCCGATTCATCTGCTAAAAACAATGTCTTCTTTCTCCTGACACCCCAATAGCTCAAACACCTTCAATAGCTCCTCACTGCCCACATTATATCATGGCCATATCTTGCTGCCTCATCTATATTGAATATATAACCTTTGTTCCCACTAATTCCAAAACACCCTTTCATCTAACTCTATACCTCTCTCCTGCAGTCTCCTCATTTTCCTTGCCCACAATGCCTTCCACATAGTCAAGCCTTCTTGCCAGCTCTGACAGACCCTTGTCTAGGCTATTCTGTTTAATTACTGCAGCCTACACCCATTTCCAACTCCTCTAAACTCCCTTGGCTTTCCTGGTCGGCCCGACCAGCTTTGCTTTTTTGCTTGTTTGTTGTTTGTTCAACAGGTAATCGATTCACATGGTCTGAAAATCAGAGGTATACAAAAAGATATATATAGAAAGAAGTCTCACTCCCACCACTGTCACCCCTATTTCTGTCCCCATCTATCCATTCCCTACAGTTAACTATGTTTATTAGTTTATCATGTATACTTTTCATGCAACTACAAGTAAATATGATTGACCATTTCCCTTTCTGGCTGGTGATAATACTGAGGAGTGAGATCACCTTGGGAAAGGACACCCAAGTTTGAGCCAAGATAACCACCCCTCACTAAAGCTGAAGGGCTTGAAAGGAAAGAGGTTTTACCCGTAACACCAGTACTCCCATGTGAGCAACAGCCAGGTGAATCTGCATCCCTTCACCGTCACTGGCGGGGTGAGGCCTGATGCCATACATATCCAGCTTTCTTGCTATGTCCAGTAGCAGAATGTCAGATTCAGCTGGGCTCCTGCCACTGAAAGGGGAAAGAATTTATGAGCCTAATAAATGCCTCAAGAATGACATTTCCACGCTGAGAGCTCCGTGAGGAGCTCAGTGTTTCATGGAGCCTGAAACTTCTCAGGTTTAACGGCTTGCTCTTAAGAGTCTGTCCCCAACTTTAGTGTTCTCTACGGGGGAAGCAGGTGCCAGTTGAAAGTACTTACATGTGCTTCTGATGAAAGTACATGATCTTGCCCTCTAAACAGTCTTGGTTTGGTAAGTACCGAGTTTGTGCCAGATGCTTCCTATCTGCTTCTTCATGAAAGTCTCCAAGTTCTGCTGCATGACAGGAAAAAGACATTTTTCACATTACCTTTGAGGAACTTAGCAATGGAGCATCCAGCATACCCTTGTCCTCCATCAAACAGCCCTTTCTTTGCAGCCAATGCAGTCCAAAGCCTCCAACCCCATGCTTTATGAATATTTATGTTTCCATAGGGGTGTGTGTGTTTTGAGGGGGGCAATTGGCTCTTTTTCAATTCGGAAGCATTTCAGCCTTAGTATAGGAAGTCACAGACCAAGTATAGATCTTAAGGGCTCCAAGATCACAGTTGAACATTTTGTTAGATTTTTCTTCTACCATATTGTATATATGATCTCTCTTACTTTCAATCAGCCACTGGTATAGGTGGAACTATGTCCCCACCCTCTGCCAAGTTCATATGTTGGAGTCCTAATTCCAGTAGCAGAGAATGTGACTATATTTGGAGATAGAGCTTTTAAGAGGTGATTGAGGTGAAATGACTCCATTAAGGCAAGCCTTAAACCAATCTGACTGGTATCCTTATAAGAAGAAGAAATTTGGACACACAGAGTGACACCAGGGATGTAAGTACACAGAGAAAAAGACCAAGTGATAACACAAAAAGAAGGCAGCCATCTGCTAGCCAAGGAGAAAGGCCTCAGGAAAACAAACAAACAAACAAACAAACAAAAAACTGCTGACAGCTTATCTTGGACATGAAGCCTCCAGAATTGTGGAACATACATTTCTGGCATTTAAGCCATCCAGTCTCTGGTATTTTGTTATGGCAGCCCAGCAAACTAATACAGCCATCCAACCCCACTCCATCCTGATCATAAGTTACCAAGAAAGAGGAATATAAATGCCAACTACATTGCAAGCCAATTAATCACTCTGTACATTGGGAGTCTAGTAAATCCCCAGCTATCTGAAATCCCCAATAGATGAACCATTCTGAAAACCATTCCGGCTTTTCCAAATAGCTAGCAGTTTATCCATGATCATAATTTGCTCTTTTCTAGATGCCTCCAGTTTATTTTTATAAAACATTTATTACAGCACTATGTCTACAAAGGCATTTAGGACTATGTGCCCTTAACCTAAATTGCCTCAGATTGTTTTGATTTTTGGATTCTTTTTTCTTCTTTATAATTTGCATGCCTTTTTCCTCTCTGTCAGATTTATATGAATCACTTCCTGGTCACTGACTTCCCCTGAAGTCAAACTTTAGAATACTTGGTTCTAAAGTGAGACTTCTAATCTAACATAAAATGAGAAAGCAAATATCCAAACCTGTTAGCATTCTATATGCTGTAAAAGTAAATAGACTCTCCATGGAATCCTATGGTGCTCTCCTATTGGATAAGATACATGGACAATAGGATACCTATTTTGAGTGCTGGAGGGCTGTTTTTTTTTCTCTTCTTTCTTGGTTTTCCATTTGTGTTTTAGACAGATGGGTGTATATCTGTATTTCAAAAATCACAATATAATGAAAATCTCCATATAATAAACATTCTTTAAAAGACCAAAGAAATGGCTCATTCATTTATTATTTTTTTTTACCAATACTGATAAATGTACAAATCACATTAAAACCCAGTAAGGCCCTGATGGTTTCACTGACTAATTCTATCAAATATTCAAAGAAGAAATAAATACCAAATCTTCACAAACTCTCCCAGAAAATAGGAGTAGATACTTAGCAACATATTCTATGAGGTCAATATTACCCTGATACCAAAACAGGACAAAAACATCATAAGAAATGAAGACTACAGGTCAACATTCCTCATGAATACAGAGGCAAAAATTCTGAACAAAACACTAGTAATCTGAATTCAGCAGCATATGAAAAGGATTATATACGATGAGTTGAATTTATCTCAGGATTACAAGGTAAGTTCGACATATGAAAACCAATGACTATAATACACTATGATAATAGAATAAAGGACAAAAAAATCCCTCACATTATCTTCTCAAGAGATGGAGAAAAAGCGTTGCACAAAGTCTAATACCCACTCACAATCAACAAAACAAAACAAAACACTTAACAAACAAGGAATATACCAAATGGTGAGAAACTAAATGCTTTCACTTAAGATCAGAAATAAGGTAGAGATATCAAGCGCCTGCCACATCTATCCAACATTGTACTGATGGTTCTAGTCAGTGCAATCAGGCAAGAAGAAGAAACAAAGAATTTGCACTGAAAAGAAGGTGGTAGAACTGTCTTTACTTGCAGTCAACATGATCCTCCATGTAGAAAATCCCAAGGTTGAGCGTGGTGGCTCACGCCTGTAATCCTAGCACTCAGGGAGGCCAAGGCAGGAGGATTGCTTGAGCCCAGGAGTTAGAGACCAGCTTGGGCAACATGGCAAGACCCCATCTCTACCAAAAAATGTAAAAATTTGCTGGGTGTGGTGGCACGTGCCTGTGGTCCCAGGTTCCAGCTACTTTGGAGGCTGAGGTGGGAGCATTGCTTGAGCCCAGGAATTCAAGGCTACAGTGAGCCATGGCCATGCCACTATACTCCAGGTTGGGTGAATGAGTGAGGCCCTATCTCAAAAAAAAAAAGAAGGAAAAAAAGGAAAGAAAAAAAATCCCAAGGAACCTATGAAAAGCTACTAGAACTAATAAATGAGTTCAGCAAGGTAGCGTGATAGAAGATCAATATAGAAAAAGCAATTGTATTTATATATGCTAGCAATGAATAATCTAAAAATGATATTTTAAAAAGTTCCATTTACAATAGCATCAAAAAAGAATAAAATACTGAGGGATGAATTTAATAAAAGAAGTGTAAGGCTTACACACTGAAAAGTACAAAATGCTGCCAAGGGAAATTTTTAAAAGATCTGTATAAATGAAGAGATAGTTCATGTTCACAGACAAGAAGATTCAATATTGTTATGGTGGTAATTTTTCCAAAAAATAATCTATAAATTCAATGCAATCCCCATCAAAATCCCAGTAGGCTTTTAAAAATAGAAATTGAAAAATGGCCTTAAAATTTACATGGAAATGCACAGATCTCAGAATAACCAAACTATTTTGAAAAAGAACAAAGTTGGGCAATGTGTACACCTCCTCATTTCAAAGCTTACCTCAAAGCTACAGTAATTAAGACAGTGTGGTAATGGCATAAGAATAGAAATATAGATCAATGGAACATAACTGAAGTACAGAAGTAACTCCTTATATCTATGGTCAATTGGTTTTTGACAAATGTACCAAGCCAATTCAATGAAGAAAAATAATATTCTTTTCAACAAATGTTGCTAGGACAAATGGACATCCACACACAAAAATATGAAGTTGGACCCCTACCTCACACTATACTCCATGCAAGCGTACAAAAAATTAGCTCAAAATGGATCATAGATCTAACTATAAGAGGTAAATTTATAAAAGTTATAGGAGAAAATCTTTTTGACCTTAAGTTAGGCAAAGAGTTCTTAGATACAACACCAAAAGAATGATCCACTAAAACTATACAGAAAGTGAAATTCCATCAAATTTTAAAACTGTTGTACTTCAAAAGATATCCTTACAAAATGAAAAGACAAGCCACAGATTAGAAGAGAAAATTGCAAATTGTATATCTTATAGACTTTTAATCAGAATTTATAAAATGCTCTTAAAACTCAATAATAATATAAAAACTCATTTAAAAATGGGCAAAAGATTTGACTAGGCCTTTTACCAAAGAAAACATTGGAATAAGCACATGAAACTGCTCAACGTCATTAGTCATTAGGAAAATGCTAATTAAAGTTGCAGTGAGATACTTCATACCCGTTAGAATGGTCATAATCAAAAAGATATACAATACCAAGTGTTAGTGAAGGTATGAAGAAATCAAAAACCTTGTACATTTCTAATGTTATTGTAACAATTTGAATTGGCAGTTTCTGAAAATGTTCAATATAAATATATCATAAGACCCAGCAATTACACTCCTTGGAATGTACCCAAAAGAAATGAAGACTTGTATCCACAAGAACACTTGTGTGCCAATGCTTATAGCATTATTCATAATAGCTAAACTGGAAGAAAATCCAAATGTCCATGACCAGGTGAATAGATAAACAAAATGTGGCTGGGTGCAGTGGCTCACTCCTGTAACCCCAGCACTTTGGGAGGCCGAAGTGGGTGGATTATGAGGTCAGGAGTTCGAGACCAGCCTGACCAACATGGTGAAACCCTGTCTCTACTAAAAATACAAAAATTAGCCGGGCATGGTGGTGCCTGCCTGTGATCCCAGCTACTCAGGAGGCCGAGGCAGGAGAATTGCTTGAACCCGGGAGGCGGAGGTTGCAGTGAGCATCTCAAAAAAAAAAAAAAGTGGTAAATCCATAAATGGAATACTGCTCAGCAAAAGAAAGGAACAAACTATTGCAGCTCATGTTAGAGCATGCATTAATTTAAAAATCATTATTTTGAGTGAAAAAAGTCAGATGCAAAATACCCCATATTTTATCATTTCATTTACATGAAATGTTCAGGAAAGGCAAATCTACAGAAACAGAAAGCAAATTAGTGGTTGCTTGGGGCTGAGCGTGGGAACAGGGCGTGACTGCAAGTAGGGATGAGAGATGTCTTTTGGTGTGATGGAAATGTTTTAAAACTGGATTGCGGTAATGTTTGCACAACTGTAAATTTGCTAAAAATCATTGAGTTGTGCATTTAAAATGGGTGAATTTTATGATGTGTCAATTATACCTCAATAGAGCTGTTTTTTTAAATAAATCACATGCACAAACACACACACCCCAATTTTCCAGTTTATTAACCATAAATCCCACGTTGACCGTAAGAAAAACAAAAGCACATAAGACTGTGCTTTTTTTTCTCTCCATACAAGACTATAGCAACCTAAGAATAGAATTATGACATACGAATGAGTAAATATCTCCAGTAACAGAAGGTGACAAATGTTATAAGCACCTTCACTGTTACCACGCTGGTCCAAACTACCGTGGTCTCTCTCTCCTGTAATATCCTTTTATCTAGTCTCCCCACTTCCACCATTTCCTCTTGAAGTCTGTTTTCACCACAGCAGCCAACAGGACCCTGTCAAAACCTAATTCAGATTATTTCACTCCTCTGCTTAAACTGCTTCGATGGCTTATCTGCTCATTTAGAGTTATGCTATAGGTCTTTCGTATGCTTTTTTTAAAAAGAGATGGCCAGTTGGATGTGCACTCCTGGCCTCAAGTGATCCTCCCACCTCAGTCTCCCAAAGTGCTGGGATTACAGGCATGAACCAACACACCTGGCCCTTTAATATGCTTTTAAGGCCTTCATATTTATTCTCTTCCTCTCTTACTGAGCTCCAGCCAGCCACAAAAGCCTTTCTGATGTTTTTTGAACACCCCAGGCATGCTCTCACCTCAGGCGCTTTGCACTGGATGTTCTCTTTGCCAGGATTCTCTTTCACATGATTTTGTTGCGTAGCTTACCCTCCCACCTCCTTCAAGTCTTTGTTTAGCTGTCATCTTCCCAGTAAGCCTACCCTGTCCACCTTATTTAAATATTTATGCTGGCTGGGCACTGTGGCTTACGCCTGTAATCCCAGCACTTTGGGAAGCCAAAGCGGGAGGATCACTTGAGGCCAGGAGTTCAAGACCGGCCTGGCCAACATGGTGAAACCCTGTCTCTACTAAAAATACAAAAAAAAAAAAAAAAAAAAAAAAGCCAGGTGTGGTGGCATGTGCCTGTAATCCCAGCTACTCGGGAGGTTGAGGCAGGAGAATCACTTGAACCTGGGAGGTAGAGGTTGCAGTGAGCTGAGATCGCCCCACTGCACTCCAGCCTGGCCGATAGCATGAGACCCCATCTCAAAAAATAATATTTATGCCGATGTTAACTCTTGTCCATAAAAGAAGAAAATAATAAAATTTAAAAATATAAATATTCAGTGTCTGCCCCCAGAATTCCTCCATCTCCCTCCTATGCTTCATTTTTCTCCATTGCTCTGATCACCTGCTACCATGCGTTATATAATTTATTTACTTATTTTGGTCATTGTCTGATTTTCCCCTGCTGCCAAAATGTGAGCTCCACAAGGGCAAGGATTTTTGTCTGTTTATTGCTGTGTTCCCAGTGCCTATAATAGTATCTGGCATGTGGTAGGAACATGATACAATTTTCTTGAATTAACGACCAAGAAGAGTTACTGAAGGAGTTCATAAAAGAGGGACGCTTCATTTGAAATGTTCAGCTTGTGTTTGGGAGGGAGTGTCTGGCTAGAGTAGAGAGGTGTGTAAATGAAACCAAAGGAGACGAGAAGGTTGGAATGTGGAGGTTCTTGAACGCTTAAAATATAGCAGGTATCCAACAAATATTAGATGAATGGAAAATTAGACAAATAAATGAGCAATCTAGTTGTGTTCTGCATACTACGTTAGAGTTTAGTGAAATAGTCTCACTGCGATCAATTGCGAAGAACTACCTAGTTGGAACTTTAGCTTTTTTCCATGGAAAGAGTTTCTACTGACAAACAATAATATCCTCTAGAAAAGCTCAAGTGCTCTGTGCTATGCCTGAAATGGCCACTAGGGAATGCTCAAATCCATAAGGCAGAACTGTTAAGAATGAAATTGGGCTCCCCCGTCAGAGACTGCCTGGGAGCCCCAGTCCTCTGACTGCTGCCTCAACAGGCAGCTAGTGGAGAAGGATGTCTTCTAGCACTGTTTCCTCTATCTGCTCTACCCTGTGCTCCCACTCCAATGCCAAAGTACAATACTGGACATGACGGTTAGCGTCCTTGGCATTCAAGACCCTTCAAAATGGTGCATTTTCCATCACCTCTTCTAAACAGACCCTATATTTGGGCTATACTGGGTCATTTTTCATCCTCTATATACGCCACTTCTTGTCCAACCACCATTTTTGTTTTCATGCTGTTTCCTTTACTGACCAGTACTTATCCAATTCCTACGTGTCCCTTTAAGGCCCAGCACAAAAGCCACCTTCTCCAACAGCCTTCCATGATTACCATTTCTCTTACTGCCCCCTGCCTTTCTGAGATCCTAGGGATCTCATTGCTTGTCCCTGCCAGGAGTCACTTGGTAAACACTTATTCAGACACTGTCCCTATCTAAGCACTGAATTCTGGGGCTGCCGGTGAAATTAGAAATCTGCCATTTCTGGACTATCAGAAAGGTAAGGTACAGAGGTCAAAAATGAACTTAAGTTACAAAAAATGAAGTTATGATCCTGCAGGACTAGTAAGAAACAGCCTATTCTTTGGAGGCCTCTCTAGAAGACAGAAAATGTCCAGCTGGCTTTAGAAGAGATACTATCTCCAGCTGCCTATACCCTGCCCTTGGGGCTGTAGGAGCAGCCTGGCCTGCCAGGCATCACCCCCTCCCTGGAAGGCCCCTGCTGTTCTCCAGACCACCTTCTACCTACCTTCCTTATGCAGCCTAGTCCAGCTACTTGTTGGTTGTTAGGATATGGGGAACACTAATAGATGCCTGGGGCTTTTTTCCCTTTTTACCTCTCTCCACCTGCTGTACTCTGTGCTTTGTTCTCTGAAATCATGATAAAGAGCAACAGGGAAGTCACAACAAACGTGACAATGTGCTACAGAGAGCATGTATCAGAGAATTATCCTGGGGTAAGCAGAGGGAGTGGGGACCTGTCTGGCAAAGCCCATGCCCAGATTAGCCCAAACCAGCTCCTGGACAGCTTTCCCAGAGGCGGTAGGAGGGGAAGGTTGGACTGGGGTAGAAGAAAATCAGCATTTTCATTTAATCCACAGAACCAAAGGTATTCTTGTCACTATTTTAAAGACAAGGAAACTCAGGCTCAGGCCATGCTGTTTCTCTCTATCTTATCCAGGCTTTCTCTCCCCTGTAAACCCTAACACAGTGATGGGCATGTGTGGGGAGCTCAGCTCCTGTGCTTGGTTCTCTACCTGGCTGATAGGTCCCGAAGCAGACAGACATTTGCTACTTACATTGTAAGATGTGAGATACCATCAACGCTGTACAGTTGTCACTGCATGGAAGCCTTCCTAGAGCCAAATCCTTCTTTATTTGAAGAGTAAAAAGATACCTGCAAAGAAATTGGGGAGAATCTCTTGATAAAGAAACAGAAATAAGAAAGAAGCATTTTCCTTCTCCCAGATCCAAGATGATTCAAGAAAGGAATGGTGCCCCCAGTCAGTCAGATGCCTTTTTTGGGGTGGTGAGTAATGCATAGGCTTTGCTTCAGCCCCAAACCAGACCAGGACCACAACTTGGCTGATCGAACACTTTGGCAGGCCTCACAGCCATTAGGAATCACCCTGGCCAAATCCTCCTGCCAAATTGAGAAAGTTGGCCAATCATCCTCTGGTGGTTTCTGCCACGTAGCAAAGCCACATTCCCAGCTAGAGAGAATAGGAGATCAAGCAAGAATAAATGCACTCAGGAGGCCAGTAGCATACTGTTTACAAAACGCTATCAAGTACTCACTACTATAACAACTTAGGAGGTTGGTGGAGCAAGAAATGATCACTCCAGTTTACAATTATAGAAAGAGAGGGGCTAGGTGATTTTGACAAGGTCATATCACCCAAGGATAGTGAACCTGTGGCTAGAACTTAGGTCTGCCCCTGAATTCAGGCTGCCTCCTATCCAAAAGACTGTGTTTTAGAAATGAAGAACTTGGGGCCCTGCTTCTGCCTGTTATTCCCTTGGCCTGGACCATCTTCTCTGTATCACCAGTGCCCAACACATCATTTTACACAGTCAGTATAATTAATGTTTGCTGAAAAGAACTAAACCAAACTGCCCCTTTTCCCACCAAACGCTCATCAGGGACCTATGAAATGCAGCTTGGTATCTAGGGCTCTGCTAAACAGATAACATTTATCCCACACTTATGAAAAAGTCATTTTCAAAGGAGAATCAAATTTTGGAAAGAAATGTGCATAATGAAGACTACCTACCACTAATTACCTTCTTCCATGGTCCAAGATTGGTTCCAATATTTTATTGATTGATTGATTGAGATAGAGTCTCACTCTGTTACCCAGGCTAGAGTGCAGTGGTGCAGTCTCAGCTCACTGCAACCTCTGCCTCTGGGGTTCAAGCGATCCTCCTGCCTCAGCATTCCTAGCAGCTGGGACTACAGGCATGCACCACCATGCCCAGCTAATTTTTGTATTTTTAGTAGATACGGGGTTTCACCATGTTGGCCAGGCTGGTCTTGAACTCCTGACCTCAGGTGATCGCCCCACCTTGGCCTCTCAAAGTGCTAGGATTACAGGCGTGAGCTACTGTGTCTGGCCCCAATATTTTGTTTTATAAATTAAAACACTGTGTACTATGGGCATTTCCCTATAAAAATGTGATTTTCTAAATAAAGGTCTATGTGTACTTTTTTTTTTTTAACCAATTAAGCCTTGAAGGCAATGTGGTGAATCAAAATTAATCTCAAGTGATACATGAAAATCTAGATTGAAAAAGCAGGTAAATTAGTAGGTGATTATTCAGCTTACAAAAGCATTCATCACTATAATCCTTCAAATTATGAGCTCTCCTTATACATTAGAAACGATTCAATTAGAAAAATTACATTTGCACACCACTCTCAGAAACCCATGTATTAGCCTAGACAAGGCATCCTTGTAGACTCAACTAAAGTTAAGTATTATTTAAGTGGACCAATGGGAAACAAATAAATGCAGCCTAACCTTTGCCATTGCCTGTTTTCAAATATAGTTGTAAATGAGAATAATCAGCTTTAGTTGCTAAAGGAAAGGTGAATTTTGTTTTGCTCCTAGCATGAAAGAAAGTGAACTTCTTGTCATTTGACACATTCCTTGTTGTTAAGAAGGCAGCTGCCTGCTACAAATACCAAATCCTTGCTCTGAACAGCTGATGAATCATTTATCATCACATTGATTTTCCCATTCTTTTTTTTTTTTTTTTTTTGGAGGTAGGGGGAGTTTATCTCCATCAAAATTGGTCACAATTTAAAACTCAACTGAGATGGGTTAGCAAATGCAAATACATATATATACCAAGGTATCAAGTTATTTGGGAAAGTGGCCTGTAGCTCACAAATGTGGAGAGAGAATTAGGAGAGAGAAAGAGGGAAAGAGAGGCTTGTAAAAAGCGACTTTTGCAAAGGCCACTCAGAAAACTCTTTATAAAAGGGACAAAGATTGAACTGGCCGTGAACTCTTTTGGGGGGAAGACATCAGGGAGAATAACTGGCAACCTTCTGTGATCTTGGACAAGTCATTTTAGCTCCCATGACCTATCTCTTCCTCTGTAAACTAAGAGGGCTCGATTAGATTATCTCTCAGACCTCTTTCATGTATAAGAGTCTAAATCTAAGCCAGGTATGGTGGCTCATGCCTATAATCCCAGAACTTTGGGAGGCCAAGGCGGGGGAATCATTTGAGCTCAGGAGCTCAAGACCAGTCTGGGCAACATAGCAAAGAAGTCCCATCTCTCAAACAAAAACAAAAACAAAACCAAAAACAAAAAAAACCCTTAAAAATTAGCCGGGCGTGGCGGCAAGTTCCTGTAGTCCTGGCGGGAAGCAGGGCACAAGGACTGAGGTGGGAGTGTTGCCTGAGCCAGGGAGGTTGCCACTGCACTTCAGCCTATCCTACCTAAGTCAGAGCGAGACCCTGTCTCAAAAGAAAAAAAAAACAAAAAACAGTGTAAGTCTAGAAAGTAGAGTACGGTTTTGAGGAATGTTTTGTTGACAACATATTTTTGCAGAAATAGGTTTACTTTGTAATTCTGAAGGACATTTTTTCATAAGTATTTATCATCATTACAGATTATTTTGTCTTCTGTGAGATACATTCACAACCCCCACATTTTCAATTTCCATGGAAATTGGCTGGTATTATACCTGTGCTGTTAAGCTGCCCTCTCTGACTGAAACACAGATGTCATGAAGGAGAGCACACTCATTGTTGTAGTAGTTAATGGCATAACCCCCAAGTGGATACCCAGGCTTGAACTTCTAGAACACCCCTCTTTCTTCCTGTAGTCTCCACCCTTTGGAAGATGAACACCTGGAGAACCAGCTAGGCCCACCCTCTCTCCAGATCCTCACCATCTCCCAGACAGTGACTTAAAGCCAAGTTTTGTGAGAATGGCTAGAAGCACTTGCCCCCAATAAATGGAGAATAATGATTCTTAAGTAACATCATGCAGAGACACACAGGTAATCACTATACCTTGTAAGTTCTTCCCGCAGATGTCCAGGGTCCACTGGGAAAAATTTCACCATAAATTTGAAAACGATCTCCTTAGGATCTTAAAACACAATATCTCCATAAGTTTTATTTAAATGTCCATCACAACAGTTATAGGTACACACACACACACACACACACACAACCCTCTCCTCTTCCGTCCCCTCCCCATCACTCCCTCCTACAGACTTCTGTGTTTCCATTTATCACATGTATAAAGTGTCACAATTTCTGGATTGTGTCTCTGTGTATAGCGATTGGGAAAGTTCTCCCACCCCTCTTTCTACCCTCTCTCCCTTCAAGTTTATTTGCATAAATGTGCCCCTTTGGGGCCTACTGTGTCCTCTCCTAAGTATCCCATTCAGAAAAATATGGCACTTGCTAGTTGGGATTCTGCATTCGTGACTGAGAGAAGGACTCAACTTCAGCTGAGGCAGGTGTACATTACCAGGCCTAAGTATCTCATAAAGAGAATTCGAAGCACAATGGACTGATGCCTCTATCTTATACATTAAGAAAACACATATACTTATCTTCACACCTGCTTGCATTTGAAAATTAACTTTTACACAAAACATAAATGCACACATGCAGCATTAACACCATTGATTCAGTAAATATTTGTTGGTGCCCATTATCTGCAAAGCAGGTATTGGGAGTAAAAAGACAACTAAGAGCTCACTGTCTAGTAGAAGAGACAGACATCTAGACAGTTATAACACTCTAAAATGCTATAAGCACTGAGTACTGGGGAAGCACAGAAGGGAGGAAAGAATTTGGAAGTGGTCAAGGATGTCTTACCAGAGGACTTGAGACCTGAGTAGAGTGGCCAGATTTAGTGAATAAGAAGCACAGGACTCCCAGTTCAATTTGAATTTCAGATAAACAACAATTGCATGAGATGTGCTTATATAAAAAAATTATTCTTTGTTTATCTAAAGTTACAATTTAATAGGGCATTCTGTATTTTATCTGCTAAGCCTCCATCTGAGATTAATTTTGTCAGAGACAGCAGAGGTAGGAATATGAGGTAGCTAGGAGCAAGGACAAGGCTAGGAAGGTAGCCAGAGTTCAATGCTTTGTGTACCATCCTAAGGAATTGGGACTTTACTCCTTGAAGGGTAGGTAGTAGTGAGCCATGGAAGCATTTTAAGAAGAAGAGTGATGTGATCAGGTTGGTATTTTCAATAGATTTCTTTGGGAGTAATGTAGATGATGGATGAGGGGAATCAATTTGGAAGCTGTTGGAATAATGTGACAGGTGATCCTTATGCAGTGGGAACAGACAGAACTTTGGGAAGCACTAACATGTAAAGAGCAGGTAGAGGAAGAGGAACCAGTAAAAGAGACATTAAAACAGTGCAAAGTCCTGATAGAAATTTGCCTGCCTCAGAAACATCTGTGGAATTTTGTAAACATGCAGGTTATTGGCAACCCAGGAATAAGGCCCAGGAATCGGCATTTAACAAGAAACTCAGGCGATCCTAATGCACACTGAAATTTGAAAACCATCACACTAGATTGTAAAATATAGGGAGAAAATATTTCATACATAGTAGGCACTTAAATATGAACTAAAGCGAATGAATAATGCTTGTGACAGGATATAACTAAAGAATCTTCAGGCAGACAGTGAATGGCATTGCAGATTGACATTAAGGATGCTCGAAGATTTGCAGTGCCAGAAAATGAGATATATTCCTCAAACCAATCCAGAGTACTGTAATTACCAGAGTTCTTCAGATTTACTCAAAGATCCAGCAGCATGATTTCTTTCATCTCAGGCAAAATTAAAACAATTTCCTAAATTGCTGAATTTACTGGATGTATGAAGGGTTGAAATAATATCTCAAAGCCCTTTTCTCCCCTTATATTAAAATGAGAAATTGTGTGAGGTTGCTGAAACCTTTTTCAAGCTCTAACTGTGAACTCTATTCCTTAAATGATTTTCCATACTTACTTTTTACCTGTTTTGTTACGGGCTTCAAAAGTTCCAGCCAAACCTGTAATAACATTAAGGAAAAAATTGGTAGAGCATGGCATTGAGCAGAGCTTTTTTTTTTTTTCTTTTCGGTAATAGATAAAGATTAACATGAAATAAATGAGTACCAGGACTATTTAGACTTCTAAAGGTAGAAACAAACAGCAATGTCAAATAGGTGGCATACCACGTTTAATCTGCTCCCTTATATTTTCCCGATGACAGTGAACATTGTTGATCTATAAACTCTTTCTTGTTGACATTTGAATCACTGCTCCACTGCCTTAGTAGGATGACAGAGGTGTCACATACATGGCTCATTAGTTGCTACAAAGACTAATAATGAAGGCATTTGGCTCCACATTTGAACCCTCCAGTCCCCAAATGCCAGTCTAATAGACATAATGAGCCTTTCTGGGAAGATGCCAGATCACAGATATGCCAAGGCAGGACACAACAGAAGAATATCTGAATGTTAGGGTCTGAGAAAGGAGAAAGGAGATTCCTCTGAATATTCACTGGTGAGGTTAAAAGTCTTAATTCTGCAGGTTGAGGTCCAGGCTCTGGAAAGGCAAAATTGATAAAGCATGCATAGCTGCTCACAGAGTGACAGAACAGGAACGTGGGGTAAAAGAGTTTGTGTTTGGCAAATTGAGGTGACTTGTTGTTTTGAAACAGTCTCACTCTGTTGCTCAGGCTGGGATGCGGTGGTGTGATGTTGGCTCACAGCAACCTCTGCCTCCCAGGTTCAAGCAATTCTCCTGCCTCAGCCTCCCAAGTAGCTGGGATTACAGGCACACACCACCACACCCAGCTAATTTTTGTATTTTTAGTAGAGATGGGGTTTCACTATGTTGGCCAGGCTGGTGTTGAACTTCTGACCTCAGGTGATCCACCTGCCTTGGCCTCCCAAAGTGTTGGGATTATAGGCGTGAGCCACCACACCTGGCCAAGGTGACTGTTAATAAACAAAGAGGGAGGAGGAAAACTAGTTATTAAATCTAATCATGTTGCAAGGGTGCACATAGTTTTTCATTTTTCAATCAGGGAATTGAACCCTACATACCTAGCGGCAAACTGCATTTAGAAGCAATGCTAGACACAAAGAACTCTATAATGAAACCAACTTACATTATTTCCAGAATGGCTGCAGAATTCTAATCCAAAATATTCCTTTTCAGCAAGATTTAGATGGCTGCAACTCAGGTTAAACAATGCCTTCCCGGATGACTTTTGCTAAACAAAACAAAAAGATGATAACACAATTTGCATTCCTAACCTGATACTGTTACTGCAGCACGGAATAAAGCGTAGAAGCCACAAGACTCTCTGAAAGCCCTGTTTCCTTTAAGCACTGTTCAGAGGACCTGCATCCTTTTCAAAGATGTTGACCTTTACAGATAGATCCACTTATCTGTCTGTATGTTGTTTTAGCGACATCCCTAAAAAAGTCTCATGACAAACCACCTTGGAAAAAGAGAGCCTTGCACTTAACTATGGCTACATCTGCAAATTTACCCTTTCAATGGAATTCTTTAATCAGTTCATCCCACGGGCAATTTGAATGATTTCTTCCAAATTGACAGATAGTTTAGTCAAGATGTAAATCCAACCCTATTACTCCCCTGCTTGAAATCCTTCAGTGGCTCCCCCTCAGGATAAAGCCTGTACTCCTCAGCACAGGAGACCCAGTTCTCTCTCCCTCCTGTGGCCATGCCTGCCCCTCCAGCCTCTTGCCCACCTCCTCCTGACACTTTCATCTCTAATAACTGCAGCCTGCTCTTAGTTCCCCATACCTGTCTAGTCATTGAGTGCCTGCATGCCTCTGCTCGTGTCATCCTTCTCCACCTATCACTCTTTCCACATTTCTTTGGTTTGGCTTACTCCTACTCAGCTCAGATGTCATCTCCCCAGGGAAGCTTTCTTCAATCCCTATCAGCCGCAGGCTGAGCCAAGGGCAAGCTCCCCTATGCCTCCAAACACCCTCACTTACCTCAAGCATAGCACTTCTTGCCCTGGATGTCTATCTTTCCCATTAGACTGAATTCCTCCATAGCAGGGACTTTGCTTTATTTTTCTTGTTACTCACCAGTTCTAATTCAGAGCCTGGCACATAGTACTGGGCTCCTGAATGTTTGTTGATCCAACATGAAATTGACCATATGATTATATAAGCCCCTTGAGTAGATTTCATTTTGTAGCTTTGCCCACCAAATCTGCATACAGCCTACTCTGTTCACATAAGGCCACAGATTTTTTTTCTTCATAAAGCCCACACACACTGTGAGCACGAAACAGTCCCTTTCTTATGCTTCTCTGAGAACAGGAGCTTTGAAGAGCTCTCTGTGAAAAATTTCTTTGAGCTGAGTATGGCTGGGGCTGATTTTCAGCCTCCACTATTGCTGAACCCAGGGGTTGCTGTTGCAGGGAGGACCGTGATGGGAAAATTGAGCCCTGGCTGATAGGCACAAAGACTGGCTGCTGAAAACCCCTAGTTAAAGGCGGGTCACGCGGTGCCTACAGTGCTGCAAAGGAAGCCAGGCGCGGGGAAATGTAGCTGGAAATCACCGACCCATAGAATTAATAGCAACCTTGAGAGGTCAGAGAGTCCATCCACCACCATTTCCCCCCTCCCTCAAGGCAGCACCACACTGAACAGAGCACACATCTGGGATTTAATAGCTTTCAGGAAGGTGGCCTACCTCACCCCCTTCCCCCACCGACCAAAAATACGCCCCTCTCCCCATGGACTTCTCTCTACTTGGTTTTACTGCCCAGAGCTCCACCGACTCAAGATTCATTTGGGTTAACCCCAGTCTGATTTTTAAATGAAAATAGGCTGCAAAGGGTGAAACTTATTTCATCCCTTGCACCTGGAGACAGAGCTGCTCTACCAAGGAAAAGGGGGTTTGATTTGATGTGGGAGATCACAATGGAGCTGTAGTCCAAGAAAAGGGGGTCAGTTCCCCTGGGGGGGCGGCACCAAGGGAATGGGGTTGCCAGGGAGGGCCTGTTTATAGGGGAGAGGGGTACATTTTTGCCTGTGTGGCAACCTTGCCTAGGGCAAGTGCTGACACAGACCATTGCAGACACATGAAATTGCTCCTATTTTTAAAATCCTTCATGGACAAGGAGCTGCCACGGGATTTTTATTATGAAAATAAAAGAACTTCTAAAGACAGAGAGATGACAGCAATACTTTTTCCAACACCAAAGAAACACTTCAGTCATGAGGACCAAATTCCGTCATACACTCCAGTTTTTTTTGCAAGCAATTTAAGAAGCTCAAGATTTTCCTTTCTCCTTTTCATATTTTATTCTTATTTTCCATCAGGGCACTTAGTCCACCCTATCAACACTGCCATGTTCCATGTGTTTGTATATTTACATGTTTCTGCAATTACAAAGCATATGTAGCCATTCTTTTAAGGTTTCTAATTAAGACCTTCATTTTGCTTCCTTCCGTAAGATCCCATACTATGTTTATAAGAATAATTCCCTGATTCCTCCATCCCTGTAAGTGTTGCCAACTGGCTCGAAAAGCCTTTGGCATTTACGCTTTTGGAGGTCAGACACTCATGTGGCTCAAGCTTTCCAACCCCATCTCTGCGAGAGGCATTTTCCTTCAGTCCTCCATAGTGTACGTTGAAATTGGCCAGCTTCGTGGAATGTGTTATGTAATAGGTAAGGTCTTGATTCTGTCTCAACATGCAGCCTTTAATTTTTTCTACCATTATGATCAAATTTCTCAGTTTTGATGTTATGATTCTCTTTCTTGTAATACTGCCTTATATACAACTTTCCTGTTTTCTCTTTCTCTTTTCTGTTTTCTCTGGACTTCTGATTCTCTGTACAGTTGCTTGATATTTTTTAAGCTGGTACTTTTCAATATCCTAGTCAAGCTCCTTAGCAGATCTAAATTCTTTACCACCCGTCAGTCCTCCCACTCAAGGAATTGGAACTCCAATCCTGAATCCTGTCTCATCCTAATATCTGCCTTTAAATGTCTATCTATCTATCTATGTATCTATCTATCTATCTATCTATCTATCTCTATAATTTAAACAAATCATTCATAACTTGGATTTATAATCTTTAATTTATTGGGTCATAACAATTGAACACTGATTCCTGGGGGCTTCAAACTCATCTTCTCATGGAAACAATAATATTCAAAGTGGCTAGCTCTAAAAGCAAATCTACCAAATTTTCTGTGCACCACCAACTGTTATATACCAATTTGTTAAAATAAATTGGGATTGTAATCTTGCTCTCTTCACTTACTAGCTGGACGAATTGGGGCAAATCCTTTAGCTCACAGATTGATCTACCTCTTCTAGATATCTGAAGATAAAAACCACGTGTTTGAATTCTTGGAATTAAGTACAGTGCCTGGCAAAGTGGACATTCAATAAATGTTTACTGAATAAGTGGATAAATGGACCCAGACATTTAACTTGATTCATGTACATTAGTATAATAGTCCTCTTAAGAGGGAGACAGACTAGTCATTATGTGACCTTGGGCAAATTACTGAACCTTTCTGAGCCTCAGTTTACTAATCTGTAAAATAAAGATAATAGTGATATTATCTGATAGGGTTGTTGTGAGGATTAAATAAAATAATTCACATCAAGGTCTTAGTACAGTGCCTGGCACAACATATGCACATGCACATATGCATATGCACTTCAGCAATGCACATGTGTAGATATATGCATAGTACTAAATCTGGAAGAATATACACCAAATTGGTAACAGCAATATTCCTGGAGAGGAGATAGAATAAAGGGGACTTTAACTTTTTACTCTGTACATGTCTGAATTTTTTTTTTTAATAAGCAAGGATGGTAGAAACTTTCTTAACCAGCTTCCACTTAATAATGTGCATATAATGCATTCCATTCTCTCTTTAAAACATTGGCAGATGTGGGCTGGGTGCTGTGGCTCATGCCTGTAATCCTAGCACTTTGGGAAGCCGAGGTGGTGGGATCACGAGGTCAGGAGATCGAGACCATCCTGGCTAACATGGTGAAACCCCATCTGTACTAAAAAGTACAAAAAATTAGCTGGGCGTGGTGGTGGGCCCCTGTAGTCCCAGCTACTCAGGAGGCTGAGGCAGGAGAATGGCGTGAATCCAGGAGGCGGAGCTTGCAGTGAGCTGAGATCATGCCACTGCACTCCAGCCTGGGCGACAGAGCAAGACTCCATCTCAAAAAACCAAAAAAACAAAAAACAAACAAACAAAAAAACATTGGCAGATGCCCACATTGTGATGAAAACTCATGGCTAGTAGGTGACTCAAATACAATTGTACACTTTTACAGTGACCAATTGAGTCCCATGCTTACTAATGATTATGTTCTTGAAAATATTTTTGACAAGCTCTACTTATTAATTACACCATTTAATTAAATGGTATGTATATCAAAAATTATTATGAGCACTAATAGCAAGAGTTGTTTCTATGAAACTTAAATTGATATTTTTGTAAAGACTCAATAAGGGGGAGTCCCCAAAAATGTGCTGTCAAATTAGTTTTGGATATGACAGCAATAAAAGATTGACGGAGGAAAGACATCAAAATCTGGAAAGATTCTGTACTCACTGCTTTGAAATCATTATATTCTTGTTCCACATTAAATAAACCAAGACTGGAAATCATTGATGACAGATTATGGATGTGGTTTATGGAAGAAAGACAAAGAGAATACAATCAGAAGTCCATACTAAAGAAAAGGTCTTGGCCCTATATCAAATGGTTAGGATATGAATAAAATGTATACATGTTATGTTAAAATAAAAAGTTTGAGATGTCTGTATGTATATGTATATGATTTGTCATTAGTGTTTGCTTTAGCAAATTTTGTCAATTAACTGATCAACAACCACCTTCAACAACATTTGAAATAAGACATTCTCAGTATCATTAAAATGGCCATACTGCCCAAAGCAATTTACAGATTCAATGCAATTCCCATCAAACTACCAATGACATTCTTCACAGAACTAGAAAAAATTTTTTTTTAATTCACATTGAACAAAAAAAGAGCCCAAATAGCCAAGGAAATCCTAAGCAAAAAGAACAAAGCTGGAGGCATCATGTTACCTGACTTCAAACTATACTACAGGGCTACAGTAACCAAAACGGCAGGGTACTGGTACAAAAGCAGACACATAGGCCAATGGAGCAGAATAGAGAGTCCATAAATAAGGCTGCACAACTACAGCCATCTAATCTTCGACAAAGCTGACAAAAACTAGCAATGGGGAAAAGACTCCATATTCAATAAATGGTGCCTGAATAACTGGCTAGCTATATGCAGAAGATTGAAGCTGGACCCCTTCCTTACATAATATACAAGAATTAACTCAAAATGGATTAAAGACTTAAATGTAAAACCCCGAACTATAAAAACCCTGGAAGACAACCTAGATAACACCATCCTGGACATAGGAATGGGCAAAGATTTCATGACAAAGACACCAAAAACAATCGCAACAAAAGCAAAAATTGACAAGTGAGATCTAATTAAACTTAAGAGCTTCAGCACAACAGAAGAAACTATCAACAGAGTAAACAGACAACCTACAGAATGGGAGATAATATTTGCAAGCTATGCATCTGACAAAAGTCTAGTATCCAGAATCTATAAGAAACTTCCACAAATTTACAAGAGAAAAACAAACAACCCCATTAAAAAGTGGGCAAAGAATATGAACAGACATTTTTCAAAAGAAGACATACATGCAGCCAACAAGCATATAAAAAAACTCAGTATCACTGATCATTAGAGAAATGCAAATCAAAACCACAATAAGATACCATTTCACACAAGTCAAATGGTATTAAAAATAATTACTATCATTAAAAAGTCAAAAAATAATAGATGCTGGCAAGGTTGCGGAGAAAAGGGAACACTTATACACTGTTGGTGGGAGTGTAAATTAGTTCAACCATTGTGGAAAGCAGTATGGCAATTCCTCAACGAGCTAAAAGCAGAGCTACCATTGGATCCAGCAATCCCATTACTGTATATACTCAGAGGAATATAAATTATTCTACCATAAAGACACACGCACTCAAATGTTCATTGCAGCATTATTCACAATAGCAAAGACATGGAATCAACCTAAATGCCCATCAATGACAGATTGGATAAAGAAAATGTGGTACATATAGACCATGAAATATTGTGCAGCCATAAAAAAGAACAGGATCATGTCTTCTGCAGGAACATAGATGGAGCCGGAGGCCATTATCCTTAGCGAGCTAATGCGAAAACAAAAAATCAAATAATGCATGTTCTCAGTTATAAGTGGGAGCTAAATGATGAGAAATTATGAACACAAAGAAGGAAACAACAGACACTGAGGTCTACTTGAGGGTGGAGTGTGGCAGGAGGGAGGGGAGCAGAAAAGATAACTATTGGGTACTGGGCTTAATACCTGGGTGATGAAATAATCTGTACAAGAAAATCCCTTGACACGAATTTACCTATGTAACAAACCTTCACATGTACACTCAAACCTAAAATTAAAAGATTTTTAAAAAGAGAGAAATTTTAATGTATCTTACATATTAATTGTGTGCTTTAAAAAAATACAGACTATACAATTAAGGTTTCAGGAAAAGATAGATTGGAAGGAAATATAGCATATCATTAATAGTAGCATAATGGGTTATTTTTACTTTTTTCTTATACTTGTTATATTTTCCAGATAAATACAATAGATATTCTAAAAGTTAAAAGCATAGTGTCATACAAAATGTCTTATAGATAGAGGCTTCCCCTGTTTCCAATGCTGACTCTGGCATTAAAAATATTTCTTATGCCACCTTCAGGAAATTATTCTCAAAGTCACAGATGATAATCATTTATTCTCCTGACTTTATGGTTATGCCTCATTTTTTATCCCCAAATATGACTGTCTTAGCCAGTTCAGGCTACCATAACAAAATACCATAGAGTGGGTGGCTCAAACAATAGAAATTTATTTTCTCACATTTCTAGAGGTTGGAGACCTGCGATGAGGGTGCCAGTATGGTTGAAGTGTGGTAAAGGCTCTCTTCTTGGTTTGTAAATGTCTGCCTTTTCACTACATTTCTACATGGTGGAGAGAGAGAGAGAGAGAGAGAATCTTCCTCTTCTTATAAAGCTACCAATCTTATTGGATAAGGACCCCATATTTATATTATTTAACCTTAATTACATCCTAAAAGTCCCATCTAAATAAACTCACACTGAGGGCTGGCACTTCAACATATAAATTTTGGGAGAATACAAGTCAGTCTATAGCAATGACCCAGCTTGATGGTCCACTTTTGTTACCATATTTGCTTTTTATGACTTTTGGCTCTTCCCAAACACTAAATTCCCTCTCAAATAATGAAGATTTGTGAGGCATTTTGGAAAGAATGTGCCCAGCTACAGAGGGCCAAAGAGGAGTTCCAAGAATGTGCTGAGCCCTTGCAATAAATATGAGGTGGCAGCACAGCATGGTGGCTAAGAATGTTTGCTTTGGAGCCAGACACACCTGGGTCTAGTTCCGACTCCTCTACCCACTAGAAGAGTGATCGTGGGTAGGCTACTTAATCTCTCTGAGCCTCAGTTTCCTCAGTTGTAAAATAGAATTGTCAGAAGCCAGAAAGAAAAAGTCACATACTATATGATTCAATTCCTATGAACTATCCAGAATAGGCAAATCCCTACAGACTGAAAGTAAATTATTGGTTTCCAGCAGCTGGGTGGGAGTGACTTAATAATGAGCATAGAGTTTCTTTTGGAGATGATGAAAATATTCTGGGATTAGATGGTTGGGATAGTTGCACAACATAATGAAGATACAAAAAACCACTGAATTGTACACTTTAAAACGATGAATTTGATTAATTTACTGTTATGTGAACTGTATGTCTATCTCAAAAGGGATCATAGTGAGCTTCTAGCGAGAATATTCATGTAAAGTACTTTACACAGTGTCTGACACATAGGAAGAACTCAACTTACAAGGGACGTGAAGGACCTCTTCAAGGAGAAATACAAACCACTGCTCAGTGAAATAAAAGAGGATACAAAGAAATGGAAGAACATTCCATGCTCATGGGTAGGAAGAATCAATATTGTGAAAATGGCCATACTGCCCAAGGTAATTTATAGATTCAATGCCATCCCCATCAAGCTACCAATGAGTTTCTTCACAGAATTGGAAAAAACTACTTTAAAGTTCATATGGAACCAAAAAAGAGCCCACATCGCCAAGTCAATCCTAAGCCAAAAGAACAAAGCTGGAGGCATCACGCTACCTGACTTCAAACTATACTACAAGGCTACAGTAACCAAAACAGCATGGTACTGGTACCAAAACAGAGATATAGATCAATGGAACAGAACAGAGCCCTCAGAAATAACGCTGCATATCTACAGCTATCTGATCTTTGACAAACCTGAGAAAAACAAGCAATGGGGAAAGGATTCCCTATTTAATAAATGGTGCTGGGAAAACTGGCTAGCCATATGTAGAAAGCTGAAACTGGATCCCTTCCTTACACCTTATACAAAAATTAATTCAAGATGGATTAAAGACTTAAATGTTAGACCTAAAACCATAAAAACCCTAGAAGAAAACCTAGGCATTACCATTCAGGACAAAGGCATGGGCAAGGACTTCATGTCTAAAACACCAAAAGCAATGGCAACAAAAGCCAAAATTGACAAATGGGATCTAATTAAACTAAAGAGCTTCTGCACAGCAAAAGAAACTACCATCAGAGTGAACGGGCAACCTACAAAATAGGAGAAAATTTTCGCAACCCACTCATCTGACAAAGGGCTAATATCCAGAATCTACAATGAACACAAACAAATTTATGAGAAAAAAACAAACAACCCCATCAAAAAGTGGGCAAAGGATATGAACAGACAATTCTCAAAAGAAGATATTTATGCAGCCAAAAAACACATGAGAAAATGCTCACCATCACTGGCCATCAGAGAAATGCAAATCAAAACCACAATGAGATACCATCTCACACCAGTTAGAATGGCAATCATTAAAAAGTCAGGAAACAACAGGTGCTGGAGAGAATGTGGAGAAATAGGAACACTTTTATACTGTTGGTGGGACTGTAAACTAGTTCAACCATTGTGGAAGTCAGTGTGGCAATTCCTCAAGGATCTAGAACTAGAAATACCATTTGACCCAGCCATCCCATTACTGGGTATATACCCAAAGGACTATAAATCATGCTGCTATAAAGACACATGCACATGTATGTTTATTGCGGCTCTATTCACAATAGCAAAGACTTGGAACCAACCCAAATATCCAACAATGATAGACTGGATTAAGAAAATGTGGCACATATACACCATGGAATACTATGCAGCCATAAAAAAGGATGAGTTCATGTCCTTTGTAGGGACATGGATGAAATTGGAAATCATCATTCTCAGTAAACTATCGCAAGAACAAAAAACCAAACACCGCATATTCTCACTCATAGGTGGGAATTGAACAATGAGAACACATGGACACAGGAAGGGGAACATCACACTCTGGGGATTGTTGTGGGGTGGGGGGAGGCGGGAGGGATAGCAATAGGAGATACACCTAAGGCTAAATGACGAGTTAATGGGTGCTGCACACCAGCGTGGCACATGTATACATATGTAAGTAACCTGCACATTGTGCACATGTACCTTAAAACTTAAAGTATAATAATAATAAAATAAAATAAAAAAAAGAAAATCATGGCTTCTCATATCAAAAGTTTTCTGCTGGCATTAACTTATAAAATCTCCTTCTGACAACCTATTTTGTTCACCAATTCCTTTTAAAGTCACCCACCTGGGCCACGCACAGTGGCTCATGCCTGTGATCTTAGAGCTTTGGAAGGCCAAGGCAAGAGAATTGCTTGAGGCCAGGAGTTCAAGAGCAGACTGGGCAACATACTGAGACCCTGTCTCTATAAAAATTAAACAATTAGCTGGACATGGTGGTGCATCCCTGCAGTCCTGGTGACTCAGGAGGCTGAGGTGAGAGCCCAGGAGTTCAACTGCAGTGAAATATGATCACATCACTGCACTCCAGCCTGGCCAACAAGGCAAGATCCTGTCTCAAATAAATATAAAAATTTAAGTCCACCATCTGGCATTTTCTTTTTTTAATTTTTAAATTTTGTTTTTAAATTTTTTATCTATTTATTTACTTATTTTGAGACTGGGTTATAAGACTGGCTAATTTTTGTATTTTTGGTAGAGATGGGCTTTCGCCATGTTGCCCAGGCTGGTCTCGAACTCCTGAGTTCAAGCAATCCACCTGCCTCAGCTTCCCAAAGTGCTGAGAATATAGGCATGAGCCAGTGTGTCTGGCCAACCACCTGGTATTTTTCTTCTGGTCTTTTGGTGAACCTCAGAGCTTCTCCATGTATCACCCCTTTTGTAACTTACCCCAATCACCCACTCTGGCACTGGCCCAGAACCAGTTCCATCTATAATAGTGTAAGCACATTGTCATTCAGCATATTTGTGGGGACAACTGTGAACTAGTTCCTTCTGGCTAATTTCCATCAGTCCTTCACTCTTCAAATCCTGAACTCTGAATAGCATTTTGGAAGCCAGAACCAAGCAGAAGACTCCAGTGAGAGGATTGGACTTGTGTTAATTAGAACAGGAAGTATGGAGATAGTTCTGCATTTTGACACCATTTAGTGCAATTCTAGGCTAAGCATGTTTTCAGTGATGCTGATTTAATTTTAGCCATCTGGTGAAATCTTGGTCTGCACTCCTTCACCTCGACTGAGCTCTGTTTATAAACATCAGTAGGTGTGCACCTTATTTACACAGAGCTTAACCCCTCTGAAGGTAAGCCTTTTTCTGCAGGCTACATCCAGGAATCTCAGAATTTCTTGAGGAATAAACCCTAGGAGGGATTCTTTTTAAACACTGTTTTACTTTTCGGTAAAAATGCAAATATTCTGACATTTTTAAAAAACGCTCATATTTTACACATTTACCAATATAGGCAGCTGCAACAAGTTTTCTAGGAAATAAGCTGAACATAATTTGAAAGTTTGCACTCAGTAAATCACCTAGGGAACTAGGAAAGGGAGCTCCTTCAGGGCAGAGGCAGAAGAAATTCATTGACCAAACTGTAACCCTTCCTGGGGTTTTAACTCCTGGTAAAAGGAAAACTGCTAAGAGTGGTGAAAGGCTAATTACCAGGTAGCAGCGGTTCCTTCTAAAATGGAGCTCTCTCTGCAGGCAGTCTAACCTTTTAGCATCTGGTGGAGAGCAAGGTGCAGTTAGACACATCAAAGAACAAAGAATAAGTAGAAAGGAACCAAGGCCCTTTCGCTAGAGCCCACAGGACTCAGCAATAAACCCTGGAGGGAAGCACAGTTTGACTGGGTACTTAAGGTTTCCTGGTGGGGGTAAGCAGAGAGAACAAGCCTTTTAGATGCTTGTGCACGTGTGAAATTCGCACCAAATTACAACTGGTTTTTATTTTATTTCTGAAAACATAAAGCAGTTCAAAGTGCTGCATGTGTGAAAGATGGAAGGCTTAACGTTGCTTAGGATTAACTGCCCAGAAAGATTTCCGGCCCACGTGACTATCCTGGGGGGTCCTGGAGAATCAAGCTGAACAGCTGCCTGACCACCACCCCCTATACCCACAGCCATATTGACGCCGACCAAACCAAGCTAGGAAGAGAACTCTGGAATCAGATAGCTAGTCCGGTACCTGATAGACGATACCTTCTGTCAGACACCTTTTCAAAGCTACAAGGAAGTGATTATATGTAATTGCCTGAGGCCTTATGCAGGCCTGACAATGACCTGGACAGGTTGCATCTGATTCACGTTCTTTGGTGAAGTAACTGGATGGAGTCTAAGAGACTCTCACTGCTCAGCGTTAACCTTCATACTAAGGGGGGCAGGGGTGAAGAAAAAGATTACCAGTAAGATTATCAGCCTAATAGCAATCTTGTTCCCACTCCTGGGACATTGAAATTATCATGCCTAAATTGGAAAGACTGTTGAAAAGTGACAGTGTAATAATAGCATTCCTAAGACAGTGCTCCCAAGTCTTATAGAAATTACTAGCTACTCTGGGTAATTAAAACAATTATAATTGTTTGTCTCCACATAACACTTTAGCATTAAATCCATGTGGTGGGCATGATGCACAACCAAATTCTAAATGGTACTTGGAATTATATTTTAACGTGAAATTGATTCTGTATATACTTAGCAATATGAGACACCCAGGACAAAACAGACCATTAGATATCATGTACTCCAAGCCCATCATTTTACAAGTGGGGAGATTTAGATACAGAGCAGGTAAGAGACTTGCCTAGGATCTTTCAGCAGGTTAATGGCAGACCTGGGAGTGGAACCCGGATCTTCTGGCCTCCAGCAATGGGCTCATTTCATTATGCCAGGCTCTCCTTAAATGTAAAGAGAAAACTAATATCTAGGTGTATGAATGATAAGAGAGAGATAAACAGCTAGAACTTGTTTTTTTCATTCATTTCTTCCTGTCATAGTCACTCTGTTTACCTCACTTTGCATTTTTTAATTTATGTGGGTACACAGTAGTCGTATATATTTATGGGGTACAGGAGATGTTTTGATACAAGCATGCAATGTGAAATAAGCACATCATGGACAGTAGGATATCCATCCCCTCAAGCATTTATCCTTTGAGTTACAAACAATCCAATTACACTCTTTAAGTTATTTTAAAATGTACAGTTAAGTTATTATTGACTATAGTCACCTTGTTGTGCTATCAAATAGCAGGTTTTATTCATTTTTCTATTTTTTTTTCTACTGATTAAACATCCCCACCTCCCCCCAAGTCTCCAACCCCCCACTACTCTTCCCAGCCTCTGGTAACCATGTTACCTGACTTTATTATCTTTTCTCACCTTTGGACTGTATCCTTGACTCACTTTTCCCCCCTTCTGCTTATGACTTCAATGTTTCACCTTCTCCTTTAGCCTCCCTTTTCTCACTTGCTCCCTGAGTCTGTCTCTTTTTTCCTAGAATCAGTTTTACTCCATTTAGAAAGAGTGCTCACTATGTTGCCCAGCAGGGCTGTGAGCAGGTTGGAAGGCATGCTGTTCTGACAGGTTGTGAATTTCACAGAAACCCTATAAAGAAGTCATCAAGGAATAATGCCTTATAAACCATCTACTTACTAAGAGGCCACGAAAGCCAGCATATTAGGGTTACTGTGGGGAATCTGCATTGACTGAACAGGAAACCTTTTGAAATATATTCATGAAACTATTCCAAACTAAATGGAATGGGGAGGCACATGTGGAATTTAGGGGTCCATTAAAGAAGTAGAATTTCAATGTATAAAATGCACACCAAAATGTTAAAATCTTGGTGGTAGGATTATACTTGAAATTTATTTTCTTCATTTGCTTACCAGAATTTTCTCATCTATTTATGATGAACTTAGGTTCTATTGTTTTTGAAGCTGGATATAAAATTTTAAATTAAAAATATACAACCTCTATAGGATTCAAACTGATTAGCAAAAATGAGATGTCATGTGAGCTATCACTCAAGCTGATCTCCCTGTCCAGGAGTGTCTCATTTCCCATCCTTTCCACATCTCCACGTTAGCCAGGTGTGCTTGCTTGTTGACACCTGCGGACTACACTAAGGGACCAGTTCTGCCCTAGAGCAGGAAACCTACAAGAGGCCCCTGCTTCAGTCTTGACTTGGCTTCTTTGCCAAGCTCCACCTTTACAGCAGTCACTTAGGACCTGTTATTTCACTCTTCTTTTTCTACCCACACATCTATCCAAGTTCCTAACCCTGATGTTCACCTAGTCTCTTCACTTGGGTTCCTGCTGTTTGATACTAACTTGGACTTACAATGGCAACCAGCTAGATTCCACTTAGGTCTGCTCTCCCCTTGACCGATCGCCACATATGTCGTGCACACCGTAGGTGATTCTCAAAGATTTGTTGAACTTAACTCCTGGGACTGCTTACAGCTTAGCAGTGTAACTTAACTCCAGGGCCTGCTTACAGCTTTCTGCCCCTTTTCTTTTAGCCTACACCAGCCTGTAGTCATCCCAGTCCTAAGTGCTAACTCACACTTGTGAGCCTTGGAGTGACTTGAACTTGTAAGCCTAGTGATTACAGATTCTTCTCAGTCTGGATTAGTCTGGGGCTGGCCCCAGATTTAAGGACCTCTGCCATCCTTTCTCCTCAAGGCTATTTAAATATGGTGGCTCTATTTTTAGGGTATGCAGCATAACTCAAAACAGTTGTCTGGAATTCTCTCATTGTACCCAGGTACAAGTACAGCCAAACCCAGGACATTTTTAATTTCATGCATTTCTTTTAAGTACTACACATTTAAAGACTAATGTACAAGAGAGAAAGAGAAAGCATGGTTTAACTTTCTAAATGTAAAATTGTGGGAAACCTGAGAAGGGAGTACTGGTAGGATTTGTAACTTATTAGCAATCTTTAATGGGAAACTACATCCCAAGGGATACTAACCTTTGTGTCTTAAAATTAGTTGTACACTCCCAATGCAAGATTTTCCAATATTTTTCTCCTTTAATTGCTTAGGTGGAATTATTTGTACAGAAGGATCTGGTTAAGCTGACTCATTGCTATTTAAAAATCAAAACCAAAGTTATTCTTCCCTTCTGAATGTTGAATTTGACATTTGCTTTTCTCAACTTAGGAGGCTCTAGTCCACATTCCTCCAAATGCAGAAATGAATAAACAGGTTCACGGTGGCTTCCACAGAGAAACCTGAGGAGTCTCTGTAGATTCCTAGGAGCAGAGATGACCTCTCGTTTGTTATACTTTGGGGAAGTCTGAGGCAGGGCGTTTCTCATTTTTTCTGGCAACCCCATTTCGAATAGTCAGTGAGGGCATACTGTGACCACACAGTTTCACATGTGTGCAGGGCTGGTCCAGGAAAAAAAATTATTACTCTAACACATGAAATGTTTGCACCACACCCCTCCCGACTTAACACTTAACTTCCTAGAATGTTTTATCGACTGACATTCTATCAGCTAACTCATTGGAGCAAGGATTAGCTGCCTAGCAGCTGAGAGCAAGAACAGAATCCACTCTTACGTTGATTTAACAGATATTTACTAAGCATCTATTATGTTTCAGAGTAAGCAGTAACTATTCAACAACTATTGCTTGCCTTCTCAAAATTAAAGGAACTTACTGCATCCTTTTGGCCTTGTAACCCCGCCCACTGAGCTCCAAAGAATGACCTTTCTTTCTGGCCTCATATGATTCTCAGATGCCACGTATTTTTCTAATCTTGTCCATTTCTCTGAACCGTTTCCATTTTCCATTTGTACATGAAAGCTCTCTCAGAGCTCTTACAAGGCCCACTTCGCCAGCAACTGCTGACCCTGTTTTTTACTCAACCACTCCCAACACAAATAAGAGCCGTTTAAGATATAACATGCTGAGATACAGCAAACTAACACAGGAACAGAAAACCAAACACCGCATGTTGTCACTCATAAGTGGGAGCTGAACAATGAGAACACATGGACACAGGGAGAGGAACAACACACACTGGGGCCCATCAGGGTTGGGGCTGGGGGAGGGAGAGCATCAGGATGAATAATTAATGCATGTGGGGCTTAATACCTAGGTGATGGGTTGATGGGTGCAGTAAACCACCATGGCACACATTTACCTATGTCACAAACCTGTCCGTTCTGCACATGTATCCCAGAACTTAAAATAAAATAAAATTTAAAAATACAATAAAATAAATAAAATAAAATGCTGAGATAACTGCAACATGGTGGTTCTTGAAGGGCTGGCTTCAAAGAGTGGTTGGAGTGGTCAAGTGCATGGGCTCTTAATCCAGCTTGCCCCTGTTCAAATCCTGTTTGCACCACTTACTATTCTGTGACTTTGGGAAAGTTACTTCACCTCTTTCCAGTTAGCACATCTGTCAAATGGGAATATTGGTAGCGCCTACTTCATTGAGGATTTCAATGAGCTGATACATATAAAATATTTAGACTAGTGTCTGGCACATAATAAACATTGTGGTGATATATATTAGCTATTACCACTACTATTTAGGTTGGAAAAGAGTAATAATTGTAGGCTAGTGGGGAATGGGGTTGATATTTTGGAGCAAGTGCCTAGAACCTATACATATCACATAATGTGGCTATGAGCAGCTGGGAAAGTGTGGCCGTGCCGTTATGAGAGGAACCCCCTCTTTTGATTGCTTATGCAGGTAGTGGATCATATACAGCAACTGCTTTTATTTATTATTTTTAATGGATGAATAAAAATTATATGTATTTATCATGTACAACATGATGTTTTAAAATATGCAGATTATGCAATGGTTAAATCGAGGTAACATATGCTTTACCTCACATACTTATCATTGGAACTGTGTTTTCAATGAAGATTCTTTTATTGTTTTCTCTTTTTTTGTTTGTTCTTTTGGCCTCATTCCAAAAGCAATATATGCTTATTTAAAAAGCAGGGAACAAAAGAAACAGAAAAGCAAGAAGAAATAAGGTACTCCTAATCCCACCTATCAAGAGACAGCCAATCTAAGGATCACAGAGTAAAGCTCAATGCATGTGATGTAATAACACCTTTTGGTGACCAACTTTTTAAAAAAAATGTAGTATTACATTATGAATATCATCACTAGTTACTGTTATATGAAACTACCTTGTTGGACATGTAAGTTGTTTTCTCCCTTGAGCTGTTGCAAACAACACTAAGATAAACATCTTAGTACACAAAGATTTACATGTATCTTTACACACAATTTTATTTCCTTAGGATACATTTTTCCAGAAACTGAATTTTCCCAGCTTATTTGGGGTACATTTTTGGTTGTCTTATTTTTGCTTGAGACTTTGAATTAAATACTAAAATGTCTAATAATTTTTTTGTGTAAAATTTTAAGTAAATACGGAAATATGAATACAAATTATGGGAAGGAATCGTGGCAGTGGTAGTTCTTGCTTGGTAAAGCAGTGAAAGAATTATATAAACCCAAACTGTGCATCAGAATTCCGGAGGCAGCAAACCATAGGGGAGAGAGTTGGGGATTGGAATTAACGCATCTACTTTTAATTCCTGACTCAAGTAGTTACTTGCAGTTGTATGACCTTGAGCTCACATTTAACCTTGCTGAACCTTGATTTCTTTATTTGAAAAATATTTTTTATGACTTTGTGTTGCAGAATTTTGCTCGTTAGTTCAGCTAAAACCAGGTTCTTGTCACACGACCAGGAAAATTTAGGCACGCGAACACATTGAAGAGTGAGTAGGGCAGGATTTTATTGGGTGAAAAGGGAAAAAAAGGAAAAAAAAAAAAACTCAGCAAAGGGAGATGGAGCTCCTGCTAATAGGTCCCGGACCTCACAGATTGAATCGCAGGCCACCACACAGGAACTGGAGGCCAAGCTCCTCCCCCTGCCCATGGCTCCACCCTGTTCTCCCAGTGCGCATGTGGGCATGCTCAGACAAGGCACTGGGCAGGTTCTCCCATCTGCACAAAAGCATCTGATGTAAACACTTGTGGGGCGGGCCAGAGATTCTTTGGAGACCCCTTTTTAACTGCCTAGGCATTTAGCTGTCTCATCAGTTCCTGTTTGTCTCTCCTGTCTCAGCCCTCAGTCTCTCACCGCTCTCTCTCAGCCCCCTCTGCCCTCAAGTTTAAGATTCAATCAGATTAACCTACTCCACAGGCCTTTTCCTGCTTCTCCCTTTGTCTGGACCAACCTTCATCTCTGCTCCCCCACAGCCCCCCAACTCCCCAACACATACCTAAATAATTAGTACTGGCTATCTGGGGCTCAGGTTAGACATCACCTTCCTTAGAAAACCCTACCTGTCTGTCCCCTCCACATACACACTTCAGTCTAGGTTAGATGCCCCTCTTTTGCTGTGCTAGAAAAAAAAATTATCCTTTCCACTGTCATTTGTACACATCACACCATAATATACATACCTGCTTATATCTCTGATTCTTCCCCTAGCCCATGAGCTCTTTGAGATTAGGTACTATTTCTCATTCATCTCTGCATCCTCAATAGCCAACACAGTGTGTAGATTCAGTGAGGGCTCTTGAGGACTTGTTAAGTGAGTGATGAATGAATGAAGGAGCATAATCATACCTATTTCACAGACGTATTAAGTAATGATTGTATGAAATAATGTAAGTGGAAATTCCTGGCATGCAGCTAGGTCAGGAAATGAAATCTCATAGCATTAAAGGCAATTGACAGTAACTTTGTCACAGATCTCTTACAATCACTTAAAATGTTCTGAGTGTGAAGTTCTGGAGAATCTTTGTCTTTTTAAAAGTCTGTTGAAAGGTGAATTTCGTCATCATAGAAGGAATCTCAGAGGACAAAGGACCTCTTGTTTAAGACAACTAAGCCCAGCTATTAGTGGTGAGGCGCCATGCCTAAGTGCTTCCAGGGCCTGGGGTCAGCTCACCCAGACAAACCTCCCCTTTCTGGCCCCACACCTTGGGCCCAGAAGAGGAGGAAGTGGGTAAAGAGGCTGAGAAGGAATAAAGAAAAAGGGGCTGGAATTAGATGATGTGGGGGTAATAATTGTAGCTTTTGCACAGCAGCTGTGTTTAGAACCAGACAAGCTATATACATCAGAGAGTTCCGCAGCCCCCAGAAAAATGTTCCTCGGAACGCCTGTCACCTTTCATTCTTCCTGAGCTTTGTAGCCTTCAGCAGGTCTTCTCAGTGGTGCCTTGCCCTAGCACCTCATTGGCCAGCTCGGCACTACCTCCTGGGGTGTAAATGAACTGTTAAGGGTGGTTCTCTCAGCAGTAGAACTGGTCTCACGGAATGTTTTTCCAGTTCTGACAGTCTGGCACAAAGCTGCTAAGAGGCACCTAGTATCACAAAAGCTAGGCACTGCTCCCTGCTGCTGGGCTGGCAGTCTCCAGGCTCTTTTAGGAAATGACTGGGCCAGTCCAGCCGCCTCCCAGATGATTTTCCCCCTCAGGCCATGCCCTTTTGACCCCAAGACAATTTGGACTCAGCTCAGTCAGTTTGAAGAATTTCTCCAAGTTGCAACTGACAGCTTCATTGTCTTACGGCACAAATTAAAGTTAAGCCTTTATTAGAGTAATACATTTGTGTTTGTGACAGGTGAAAACAATGATGCAAATGTAGGGTATTTAAAAGAGAGAGAGAGAAACTCCTATAGAATTCAGAGGAATCTTCTCCTCTAGCGAGTCTAATTCGGAGGGAAGATATGCAGATCGTTCTGGCTGCAGAGCAGCGAACCAACTTCTGCTACTCCTCCCCAGCACCAGGCAGCAGGCAGGCCAGCCCTGCGATGAAAGGTGAAGAGGCGGCAAGGCCCCGACTAACTGAAATTTTCCACAGAGATTTCCACGAGTGCAGACTTGAACAAACACCCAACCGCCACCCACTTATAGCTCCAAAGCCAGTTCCCAATCTCCTCTGCCATGGCCTCAAATGTTCTTGCGTTCGGGTTCCCTCCTCCTTTCAGCTGTGGGGATGGGAAGCCAAGGGGCAGGTAGGAGTGGGAGTGGGAAGGCTGGAGGCCCTGCCTTTGCTCTGAGCTGGAGCAGGAAAGCAGCCTGGAAGCCATGTGACAGCAGGAGATGTGGGGCTCCCAGAGGGTGGGGCAGGCAGCACCCAAACCATGCTTGACCCACTGCTCAGCCTGGCCTGGGGCCAGAGGAAGCACAAGCACTTTTTTTCAGTTCAATTTATTCTCTGAAGCAACAAACCTCGGGATATGAACGACAGAGGAAGCTCAGTTTAAACAAAGACATTCACCAGGCAGTATGGGTCCCCTGCAATGACAAATGAATCCCTGGCAAAGGGACAGCCAACATTGGCTAGGTTGGAACGTTATGATTCCAGGATGATCTTTCTGACCTGGGTTTAGAAGCTCCTTCACTTGGCTTTCTTTGTACAGGCACAGGGTGGTGGTGAGCTGATCTGCTCAGTCTGTTGGTCAGTCTATCAACAAACATCGATTGATCCCACCTAGCATGGGGCAGGCTGTTTAGGCAGGCTGCTTGTGATGTATCTGCTAGAGGATACATCACAAAGTTCTGGAAAACCAGGAAGTTTCACTGCATATACAGAAATCACGCTTGAGTCAGAAGCCTACCATCTAATCAATGTCCAGACAGGATTTTGAAGCCAGACAAAGTGGGGCTTGAATCCCAGCTCACCTGATAACTTAAATAGCCATATGACTTTGGGTAAGTCAACCTCTCTGTGCCTCAGTTCACATACTCATAAAATAGAGATAAACATAATATTTTAGGCCTAGTCAGCTTGGAATATTACTGCTTGGACGCAAGAAGCAGGACATGTGTTCACCATCTAAAATTGGAGCCAATTCCATGAGGCATGAGTGTAGCAAACACTTATATGGCACTTACTAATACTAGTCTGAGTGTTTTACATATATTAATTCATTTAACCTTTGTTAGGACCCTATAGAGCAGGTACTAATATTATCCCCATTTTACAGATTAAAAAAAAAAACAACCCAAGGCACAGAGAAGTTATATAAAAACCCTAGTCAGTGACACTTATTTGATGTGCGTGAGACTTATGTAAGGTAGTGCATGGGAAGTACATCTAGAAAATTGTTGATAAATGCTATTTGTGATTATTATTCAGTAATATTATTGTTATTATTATTAACTGTAGTACCCTAACTGTGAGTAATGACCATGGAACAATTTAGAATGTAGTAAAATGCAAAGGGTTTGGCTATTCCCATCTGCTTCCTTAAAGGAAGCCCTACATTAATTTAGGTAACTCTAGGGAGTTCTTATGGACCCTTCCAGGATTAATGACTCCAAAGGGAAGAGCAAATCTCTTGGGGCTGCTGAGTAAACAGAGGCCAAAGCATGCAAAAAGGCAGGGTAAATTAACCCTACAGGAAGCGCAGAAATGGGGGAGCACGGCTCTATTACCAGGAGGTGGGTTGCAAAATCAAGCATTATCAAAAGAAAGTCCAGTTGAAAGTGAAAGACTGTTCTTTGTTGGTTTGCAAAGTACAGAAATAAGGAGGTCTGTAAGCCAGGGAGAGGGGAATTAACAAGTTTGAGCACCTGCTTTGTGTCAGGAACCTTATCCCTGATATCTCATTTATCATGACAATGACCTCATGAGGTAGATGCTAGGATTATCTCCACTTTAGTGATAAGGGCACATCCTCAGAGAGCTGAAGTGACCCACCTGAAGTCTCACATCTTCAAATTGTTGGGGTTTGGTCTAGAATTCAGGTCTGCCCTACTCCAGATGTATTTTTCCTTCCATAATCCCATCTATAAATCTCAAACAAAACCAATCATTATCCCTTCTAAACTTGCTCCTTCTATTCTGTTCTCTATCTTGGTGAATGGGGCCATCATCCCACCAGCCACTTAAGGTAGAAACTAAAGGTCATTTAGATCCTTTCTCACATATCTCCCATATCCAAAAGGGTGGCATCAAATGGTTCTAGAAATTCTACCTCATTAGCATGTCTTTTATTCATCCTTCCTGTCTGTCTTCACCATTGACCAAGTTCAGAACCCTAGTAGGCTGCAATATCGATGTTTGGGCATATGTGTTTGGATATAGTTTGACCATCTAAAATTGGATCCACTAAACTTGATGGTAACATTCAGATTCTACCTGGCATCTGTAGCACTTAGAACACATTTTTATTAAATATAGGCTGAATGAATAAATGCATAAATTAATGAATGATGAGCAGAGGCTAATGTCCCCACTTTTAAGCCCTTTAGTGGTCTCTTCCACCTTCAGGATAAAGATCACACTTCTTCACATATAGAACACATTGCCTGAATGGTCTAGCTGCCAACCTCTTCTTCAACTTTGACCTCCTGTCACTCCCATTTTCCTTTCAATACTCCATTCTTCACTCAGATTGACCCTTTTGTTCTGTGAAAGGACCATGTTCTCTTTTGCATATTGGCCTTCGCTCTTCCCTTTGTGTAGATCACCATACTTCCCCCACAATCTACCTCTCGATCTTCACCTTCTTAACTCCTACTCAGCAACTTAAATGGTTTGTTCTTCTGGAAGTTTTTCCTGGCACCCCAAGTCTAGGATTTACAGTTGACAGAACTAAGGCTCAAATAGCCTAAGTGACTTACCCACGGCTCCACAGCTTGTCAGTGGCAGAGTCAAATCTATCCTGGTTTATCAGACTCCAAATATACATTACCTAATTTGTATTACTCCTCACAACAACTCAGCAAGCTAAGGGGATAAGTGATTAGTCCAAGATTACATAGCTAAAGTGGTGAGTTTTTTGGTAGTTTTTGTAGTCCCAAATTCAGGTACCTTCTATTACACCAAAGCAATTTCATATCATTGAAGTTGGAAGAACTTTGCCTTATGAAGTGACAGAATCAGTTATCTATTTCACTGTTGACTAAACTACAAAAGATCCTTCATCATTACAAATTTAAAAACCAACCCCTGGGCAAACATCCCAAGGGTAAATTCCACCACTAATAAATTTAAAAATCACTGTGCTTTGCTTTCCTACTTAACTTGAACAGTGTTCTGTCCTGGCACTGCCTCTCTGTCTTTCCAAAAATGAGGCCTAGTGGCCTTTATCATGGACTCCCAAGGGAATCAGGTGAGCTAACTTACTATATTCTCTTACTGGGTACCCACTGCATGGCCAGTACAATCACTTAGCAATCAGGTAAATGTGAAAGTAGAGTTGTTTTAACATCTTGTTTTGACTTTAGGCTCCAGAAACCATCAAAGTGAAACATCATTGTGGAAATTCAGAAATAACAGCTTTTACAAAGACAGAAATGCAGCAGGCAAAAAGGGATATCAGATAGAACTGTGTCAAATACGGTGATGGGATGACCATTTTGTACAACTCTCTATGTAACCTGAGATAAGCAAACAAGAGGTTGCTCTCCAAAGGCACTCATCACTACTACTAAATGTGCGTGAGAGTGTGTGTGTGCACACGTGCATGTGCATGTGCATGTGTGTATATTGAAGAGATTGATAGTCAAGCTAGAAACTTGACCCTCTATTGTTTCTAATATCTCACGAAGCTTTAACTTTGGTCTCATCTTCCTTTTTTCCTTCAAGAAAAGTTCTAGTCTCCATGTTGAAGAAGCAAAACTAAATATACAATAAAACCTGCAATTAATTTGTAAATCATGACCTTATTCAATTTTTGGTCCCACTCACCCACTCCCATCATCATTCTAGAGAGCCTTCCTTGACAGTCTAAAGATAAGCTGTACGTGTAAGATCAGCCCTAAGAATAATGCTAATATTTGACAATGATCAGTTTTATGAAATAAATATGAGGGCTTGAAAAGTAAGATGACATTTTCACTAAATTCATTTTCTTCATTGGATTGTACTTTAGTAGGCACATTCTAGCAATTGTGAAGTCCCATAACCTATCCTGCACCGCTAAACACTATTGGAAGTTCATGAAAGAAAAGGTTGACTAATATTTTCAGAGAATTTATCTATAAAATCAACACCGAGTGACTCACAGCACAAATATGCAAAGAAACCTCAGGAAAACAAGATGTATTTGGGAGCAGCCACTCTTTCTAATAAACTAACTGAAAGTATTAACAAGTTAAAAACAGCAGGATGATCAGAAAGCGGAGTTGTCAATCATGCAATGACAGAAAAAGGAATAACCAAGGCCAAAATTGGTAGCATCCAGGCAGTATTGTCCAGACCAGAGTGTGCTCTTGCTCATGAACTTTACCTACCAATATAACAGAGTCTACTGTTCCCAGAACTGGGCCTGGGACATATTAGGTCCTCAATAATAATTTGTTAACTAAATGAGTTAATTAATGAATACGTGACTAAAAGGTCTCAATGCCATGGCCTCTGTGGACACAGATGCATTACCAGGCCATCGAATATTAGGATCATATATCTAATTCTCCCAGATCTGGCTCTTCTGACATCATTTGGCATATAAATGATGAGAGGACCCCAGTGTCCCCAGTCCCACTGTAAATGGTGACACTAGCATTCTAATTTTAAATGTCAGTCTCTGACTCCAGTTCTTGTGGAGTAGTGACAAAACAGGCTTCTTAGTCAGGAGGCCTGAGTTAGACCTTGGACACCGGCAAACTCAGCAAGATAATAGTACTGGGGGTGCAGAAAGGGTTCTGGATGTCAATGAGCTTTCCCCAGGTGACATTATTTTATCTTATCATGTGTCCTTTTTATATTTCTACCACTGCACTTTCTGTAAAATCAACACCAATACCCAAGAGTCCACTATGTTCCCTTATGCAACCAATTATTTTCTTGAGTCTTATCTTGAAGGACAGTTTTCCCTGGTTATGATCCATGCCTCTTGAGATTTCAGTTTAGTATCAAAAGGTCCTCCATGAGGCCTTCCTCAGCTATTAATGGGTTCTCTTCATTATGGTTCCAAGCATTTCTTCATCAAATTTGGAATGTTAGTACTAATAAAATAGAGCATTCTTTAGGTTGCTTTTTTAAGTGTTTGAATAGGTGAAAAGATTCACACCATTGTCTCCCTGACCTTGAGGGAACACTGTCCCACATAATTCTTCAACCATGATTAAGAAAAGAAGGATCTACTAACTGGTTCACAATAGTCATCAAAAGCTCACTGTGTGCCAAGTTCTATGCCTTTTGAGGTCATCAGAAAATAAATAATGTGCATCGGCAATACTGAAGGCTACTGACAGATGAGTCTTCTGTTTAAAATTGTATATGAAGGAGAGGGGAGGGTTCTGGATTGGAAGTCCAGCTCTGCAATTATATGCTGTGTGATTGTGCACATGTCACTTAAGTTCCCTGAGCCTCCATCTTTCAACTTACAAAATGAGAAAAGATCTTTTCCCTACCTTCATTCACAAGGCTGAATGGAGGATCAAATGAACTAATGGATGTGAAAGTGCTTTGTAAATTTTAAAGTGCTATCCACAGATGACTCACTACTGCTATCATCATCATCATCATCACCACCATTATCATCATCATCACTATCATCATCATCATCATCATCATCAATCTATTATTGTTAAGCAGAGAAGGTACTATTGGATGACTGAATGCTAACTTAAGCTTCTAACTCCTCTGGACAAAGCCACTCACAGTACTGCAGCCAATGCTATTGCCACTCTGGGTAACACCACGGTTGCTACTTACAAAGCAGTCTTCCACAGAGCAAAAGGGATCACATGCTTTGACACCTGAATTGCTGGGTATCAAATCTCTCCCATTATCTTTCCAAGGAACACAATGTGTTGCAGCTGGAAAGAGACAGTTTGACTTGAAGCCAAATCAAGTCTTCTAGTTGCTGGAAGTGGCTCTTCCGTAGGTGAATTTTGTGAAGATATGGTACTGTGTTCCCCATCCACCCTCCACCCCATTTAAATGGATCTGAATTAGACTGCACATTCAAAAAACTCTTGTCACTTTTAGTCAAAGATTTCTCTTTGAGTTCCTTGAAATATCTATTAAAAACTTAGCCTAAAGCAATATCTTTTGAATACCCAGCTCACTAATTAAGGTACTGCAGCACTGTAAGCATACACCACCAGTCTGCAAATGGATAAACTACTCAAAAGATATTTTCCACCCCTTAAATATAGTTCCAAGAAAGAATAGGAAATGCCTCATACCTCTAATGGAAGCTATTTGCTACAAAAACAAATCATTCAGGTCTGTGGAACTAGAAATGCCTTTTGCGCATAAAACTGAAAGGAAGAGACAGCAAAACAGCAGACGAAGGCATGAAGTCATCACTCACAAAGCACATGATTCAAATAAAAATAAAATACTCATTGGAAAAATGGGCTACCCACACACCCAACATCATGGCTGAGCCACAGCAGTTGTCAGTTTATGTATAAAAGAAAAGAACAAACATTTTGTATGAATTTCAGAGAAAATAAACTATTTGTCTCTTGTTAGTAGCTAACGTAAATATCAAAGCAAATAGCATTTTTGGTTCCAATAAAAATGTAGAGCTTTTCAAAATGCTCATACATAAATCCTGACATCAAAATGTACATATCTTAAGATGTTGGAACATGAGCACCAAATGATGTGCTTAATACATTTGTTCTTTCTTGAAGAGATGAGGTATAATTGTATGCAATCATCTTGTAGCTAGGAATTTATTAAGAACTCTGAACTATAAGTACTAAATCAAACTAAATAGTCTCATCCTATTTTTCTCTCTCATACTTGTCATTACTTCCTGAAGTTCTCATTACAACTACATAATTCTACCCCTTATAACCCATAGGTTTTCTTCAGAAAAGGAGGATAGCTTCCCCCACTCCTTTCCCTCAGAACAACAGTTTTCTCCCCACAAATGCTCATGGGGTGAGACCCACAGACATAATTTCAATGAACAATAATACCTTATTGGGTAAAAGAACTAGCTTATTGCTGCTTTAGTTTTTGCAAATAGTTATTCTGTCTTTAAAATTTGCTATTGTTGTCCCTTGAGAAAAGACAACTTGTTCTAAGAGAAAGGTTAATGGAAAAATATGAACTACATTGTGATGTTAAATACAGATTATTTTTCCAAAGCTAAAAATCACAGTCCTTCATTCAGTCCTAAAGAAGACATAACATTGCTGTCTAATGGGCTGTTCACAAATGACTATTATTGAATGAATAATAAAGGAATAATACCAACGTGATTTCCACTTACATCAACCACAAAAATCTTCTGGGAATCATCCAAAAACTGCACTTTTAAATGTAGCATTCTCAGCGAGGCCGTTGGGCTGCAAGCAGGTTCAGAGTGCTGTGGGTGCTTTCTCCAGGAATTTCACTCCCAGCTGGATGTGGTGCATTCGGGTCCCCCCACCCCCAGCCAGGCATTCCCACTGTAAGCGGGGCACACTTCCGTTTGCTTGAAGTAATGCACACCCAAGGGCGTTTGTGCTGCCAAGTGCAGGGGATCAATAGCATCTGGGTAGTCTCCCGTTTGGTTAATATCAAATCTAACTGGACTTCCTCTAGCCTTCTTAAACTCCGCTCCTTTCTTCAAAGAAAAATATAAAGAAAGCAAGCATTTGTGGTCCCTGGGGATTTTCTTTATTTCACAAGGGCACAATTTGAAAACCCTAGATGAAGCTTTAATAAACTGAGAATAGCCATTCTCAAAAGTAAAAAGATCCGAGTTAATCTCAAATTGTACTAGAAATCTCATGGCCGAGCTAGGAAGCATCTATCTATCTATCTATCCATCTATCTATCTATCTATGCTTATATATATCTATATATAATTATATATAGATATATATCCATATAATTGCGTATTATATAGAAACATATATAATATAAAATTAGGTCTAATTTTAATTATCTGAATTCACATGATTTAGAAATAAAAACTATATAAAAATGTATATGGAAAACTTCACTTCCACTCCTGTTCCCTCTTTTCTGTGTTCCCAATACACCCCTATTGGTAACCATTTTTTTTTCTTTCTATTCCCATAGAATTTATGTGCTTACATCTATAAAGAAATGAAACAAGGAATACAACTGAGGTTGAACCCCATCTCAGCTGTAAATAACATTCATGCATTCTTGGATAAATGAACTAATTAGGATAAAGAACATTCTAATAAAACAATCATCAAAGAATTGTATTAATATCATTTTCATTATATACCAATAATTACGATAACATTTATTCTGGACGGAGATAACACTTAAGGCAAGAACTAAAAAAACTTACTTCCATTTATATTTTTTGTTGACAAGAAGATAGTGGGTGAATGATTAAAAGATGCCAAGCACAATAGATTACATTACGATAGGATTCTTGGCTGAAAGTGGTATGAAAATATAGAAGAAAAGCCAATTTAAAATGTTCAACTACTAAAGAACTAGCTCATTTATTTTTATAAATGAATAAAGGGTATCACATTGTTGTGATATTTAAATTGTACTGGATATGTTTAAAATAGTGATGTAACAGTTTTTATTTTAAAATACCAATATTTACATGACACCAGCAAATACATACTTTGTCAAGTATTTAACTTCCCATGAAAAATTTTAGATGTCAACTTAGATGGGTGAGGGGATACATGATTTTTCAAAATACTTTTGGGGGCCACATGCGCAGAATACTTTGTGGAACACTGCTTTAAAACACTATTTCTCTAAGTACGGTTGAGGGACCAACTTACAGAATCACCTGGGAAGGGTGGCTGACTTTTTAAAAATGCAGATACCTGAACCCCATCCCCAAATTGGGTCGTTAGGTTTGGGGTGGACCCCAAATAGATCAATTTTCAACATGCACTCCAAGTGGCTCTCATGCAAACCATTTAAGAAGCACTATTTAAACAATAAAAACTAGCATTTTACAGTATTATAGCCATGGCTGAAGAGGGAAACAACCTCACATACATATCTGGACTGAGGATAGAATTGAAATAAAAGCTAAACAAGAGCCGGAGCTCTCAAAATAGCAGCAACCGTGGAGGAGCCTAGAAATAGGAAAAGGTCACCAGGGAAGGAAGGCACTTTTCCCAGAATTCCTAGTACAGTCAAAGAATAGAATGGGAATGGAAGGGCTTAGGCAGGCTAAGCCCACTGTGGGCTCTCCACTGTGGTTGCACTTTGGGAGAAAACAGAAGAAAGTCCTTTTCCATCTTGAACCAGCCTGAGGAAAGTCCGTGTTTAGGAGGGTCGACCATCACACCAAAACAAAACATGCCCTAACAGAAGCTGATTGCAAAGCAGGTGACAGAGAACACTTTGGGAAGCACTGCTGGAGGGGGGCAGAGGGGTACTTGCCATGAAAATGCCCTTGAGAGCCTCTGACAACACTGTTGGGATGGTTGAGGCACCTGTTCCCTTTTGGTCCCACCGGTGGCCTAAAATGTGGTCTCGGAGTACTTGTCGTCTGCCTGCTCACTGGGTGGGGCTTGCCAGCATCTGTTCTCTCTTCCTAGGATCACAGAAGAACTGCAGCTTCCTGGGGAGCAGTTTCACCTCCACAGGCATCGCTTCATACTCCTCACTGTCAATGCTAAAAGAGCTCCCTGCTCCCTCGGGGACAAGCAAAGTGTACTGGCTGGCTTGGAGACACTCCATGCCCTCGGTGTCCAGCTTGGCTTTTCTCACCTTTAGACTTCGTATAGTTATAAAGCCTCCTTTGCTGACGGTGTCGGCTTCAATGCAGATGTTCATAAAATCTTTGCGTGTTCCGTCAAGCTGATTGTTCCGTGTTGTGATGGACAGTTCAATGGTGGACAACTGCACATCTTTCCAGACCTCTCCGCTCACCTCTTGGGAAAGGGCATCCTGTGGTTGTGCCCAGTAAGATGCAAGCCTCCGTAATATTCTCCTGTACAAAGAAGGCCTTCATACAGGGGTCTTCTCTGGTTCATTGGCACGTCTCTCTGTAGGTCCTGTATACGAGATAGAGGTTTCATGAGTCTGAGGCCACTCCTTAAGAGTGCTGAAAAAGTGGGCTGCTTTGATTTTTAGAGGCCCAAGATATCAGTACCTGCTAACTTTGATGCCAGCATCTCTGAAGGATCCCCATCAAAGGCCGGTCATCGCAAACACAGGCTGTTCCTTTTCACCCTTGATCTGCAAGACATCGAATGGAACTATCTCTCCGTTCACAATGGCAAGTGTAGCATCAGTAATATGTTGGACTTTGTTTCCACTTTCAGTAAAGAGGTTATGACTCAAACTACCGGTCTCTCCCAGTGGGATAAATCCAATGGGAATCTTACTGAAGGTAGCCTCATCTGTTCATCAAAGAACTCCAGTAGCAGCCTCTTGCAGTGTCCCATCTCCTCCTTCAACAATGATCACATATGTGTTTTCTATCAGTTCCAGGAATTTCTTGGCTTGTCCCTCATAATCTGTCTTAACAATAGTCACACCTATGCCGGGATAAATGTAAAATCGGGGCAGCATTTTTTTCAAATAGAATCCTGGCTTTGCCTTTGCAAGCTGCAGGATTGAGAAAAACAGTTTCCTTCTTCACTTGTGCATTGGGAGGAATGAGTTGATTGCCAAACACCTGAGCTTCTTCACAGGCTGCTCTCCTTAGTAGGTTATCACAGTGTTTTCCATAGAGCCGCTGGCCTCCCCAGGGCAGCAGGAAGAGCCCAGCTGTAGTTTTCTTCCAATGATTTTGAAGTGTTTTAAAGAACACCGTCATCTTCTAGAGATTTGCGTGGCTGGTCCCGCTCGATAACCACTTTTATTAGCGTTTTGTTGTAGTTGTTCAGCCTTCAGTGTTTCCTTATGCAAATTTTATACAAGCAAATACAAATATATATATCCTATGTAGGTAGCATACTAATATTACACTGTTTTGTGCATTCTTTTTCCTCATTTATCATGGAGATCTGCCCTTACCTGTGCATGGAGAACTTCCTCATTTCTTTTCACAGCTGCATAATTTTGCACTGTGTAGACAAACCAAAGTTCACTCAGCCAGTCTGAAATTAATATTTCAGCCTCAACAAGACTGAAATGAATATCTTCATACATATGTCAATTTATATGTGTGCAGATATATCTGTAGGATAGATTTCCAGAAGTAGAGTTGCTGGTCAAGGATAATGAATTGGTAGTCACGATAGCTATATCTATATTTCCTTCCATAAGGGTTATTATGGGTTGAATTGTGACCCATAAAATTCTTATGTTGAAGTCCTGAGCCCTAGTAACTCAGAATGTGACTGCATTAGGAGAGAGGGTCTTTAAAGAAGTAATTAAGTTGAAATGAGGTCATTAGGGTGGGTCGAATCCAGTTTGACTAGTGTCCTTATTAAAAGAGAGTAGGACACAGACATGTAAAGAGGGAAGACAACATGAAGACACATAGAGGAGAAGATGTACATCTGTAAGCCATGGAGAGAGGCATCAGAAGGAACCAGTCCTGCCAACACCTTGATCTCAGACTTCTAGCCTGCAGAATGGTGAGAAAGTAACTTTCTGTTGTTTAAGCCACCCGGTCTGTGATATTTCTTAGGGCAGCCCTACCAAACTAATAAAGGTTGTACTACTTTGCAGTCCCATTAGTAATGTATGAGAGTGACTGTTTTCTACACAGGCTTGACAGTGGAGTATCAAACTTTTGAATGTTTACCAAACTGATGGGTGAGGAAAAAAATCTTGGTGTACTTTTCATATTATGAGAGAAGTCAAGCATCTTTTCATATGTTTAGGGGCCATTACATTTTTTTTTTTTTTTTTTGAGACGGAGTCTCGCTCTGTCTCCCAGGCTGGAGTGCAGTGGCGCGATCTTGGCTCCCTGCAGCCTCCACCTCCCGGGTTCAAGTGATTCTCCTGCCTCAGCCTCCCGAGTAGCTGGGAATACAGGCGTGTGCCACCGCACCCCACTAGTTTTTTTTTTTTGTATTTTTAGTAGAGATGGGGTTTCACCATTTTGGCCAGGCTGGTCTGGAACTCCTGACCTCAGGTGATCCGCCCACCTCAGCCTCCCAAAGTTCTGGGATTACAGGTGTGAGCCGCCATGCCTGGCCCCAGTGCCATTACATTTATATTAATTTCTTTTTTGTGTGGATTTCTTTTACTGTGGAAGATGTGTTCATTTACTTCAACATTCCCATTTTATTTTTCTTATTTAAAAGATTTTGTATAAAGTTTAAGGAGTACAAGTGCAATTTTGTTACCTAGATATGTGTTGAGTACTGGTGAAGTCTATGCTTTTATTGTGTCCATCACCCAAATAATGTACCCATTAAGAAATTAATTGTACTGGTTAAGTAATCTGTCACCATCTACACCCTTCCCATCCTCTCACCTTTCTGAGTCTCCAGTATCTATCATTCCACCCTTTATGTCTGCATGTATACATTATTTAGCTTATAAGTGAGAACATGTGGTATTTGACTTTCTGTTTCTGGGTTGTTTCACTGAAGATAATGGCTTCCAGTTCCATCCATGTTGCTGTAAGAGACACATTTCATTCTGTTTTGTGGCTGAATAGGACTCCACTGTGTACACATACCACATTTTCTTTATCCAATCATCTGTTGATGAACATTTAGGTTGATTCCATATCTTTGCTATTGTGAATAGTGCTGCCATAAACATATGAGTGCAGATATCTTTTTTAATATAATGATTTCTTTTCCTTGGGGATACTCAGTAGTGGGATTGCTGGATTGAAGGGTAGTTCTATTTTTAGTTCTTTGAAAAATGTTCATACTGTTTTCCACAGTGGTTGTACTAATTTACATTCCCACCAACAATGGACAAGCACTCCCTTTTCTCTGCATCTTCACTGACAACTGTTATTTTTTTGACTTTTTAATGATAGCTATTCTGATTAGTATAAGATGATATCTCATTGTGGTTTTAACTTGCATTTCTCTGATGATTACTGATGCTGAACATTTTTTTCATATGCTTGTTGGTCATTTATATGTTTTCTTTTGAAAAATGTCTATTCACATCCTTTCTCCACTTTTTAAAGTGGTTTTTTTGTGTGTGAAATTGTCTGAGTTCCTTGTAAATTCTAAATATTAGTCCCCTGTTGGATGCATAGTTTGCAAATATTTTCTCCCATTCTGTAAGTTGTCTGTTCGTGCTGTCGATTATTTCTTTTTAGGTCTCCCTTAAAAAATGGTTTATTGTTTTTTCTCACAGATTTCTAGAAACTCTTTAAAAATTAGGGAAATTAGTCTAGTCCTTTGTCTGTGATATATAAGTTACAAATATTTTCCCCATTTCTCCTTTGTCTTTTGACATTGCTTATGGTCTTATGGGGTGTGTGTGTGTCTGTGCACTCACGTGTGTTTGCCATGAGTTTTTCTTTTTTGTATAGCACAATTTGTCAATCATTTTTAAAAATGGCCTCTGGATTTTGAGTCATAGTTAGGAAGGCATTCACTTTAAGGCTTTTTTTTTAGTGCTTTTATGGTTTTGTTTTTTTAAAAAAATTTAAATCTTTTATCTATTTGAGTTTTATCCTGATGTATGGCATGAGGTATAGATTCAGTTTAATCTTTTTTGAAATGGCTTCCCACTTGTCCTAATGTTGATCAGAAAGCTTATTTCTACCTCCATTGATTTGAGAAGTTGCTTTTATCATATATTAAATCATCTTATGCACTTGGGTCTATTTTGGGATTTTTATTCTCTTCCAGTCATGCACAAATACCACACTGTTTTAATTTTTGAGGCGCTAGAGTATGTTTTAGTATCCAGTAAGGCTGCTCCACACCCCATTACTCTTTCATTTTCCAGAATTTTCCTGGCTATTCTTGTTTACTTATTTTTCTGCATACACTTATTCAGTTCCAGGAAACAAATGTTGGTGTATTTATTGAGATATGTTAAAATTATGAATTTGCTCAGGGATAATTGATATCTTCCTGATGGTGCCTATTTACGGGACATGCTATGTATGTTTACCTGTTCAGGTGTACTTTGTTGTTGTCGTTGCTGTTGAGACGGAGTCTTGCTCTGTCACCTAGGTTGGAGTCCAGTGGCATGATCTCGGCTCACTGCAATCTCTGCCTCCCAGGTTCAAGCGATTCTTCTGCCTCAGCCTCCCAAGTAGCTGGGGCTACAGGCATGTGCCACCGCGCCTGGTTAATTTTTGTATTTTTAGTTGAGATAGGATTTCACCATATTGACCAGACTGGTCTCGAACTCCTGACCTCATGATCCTCCTGCCTTGGCCTCCCACAGTGCTGGGATTACAGGCATGAGCCACCGCACCCAGCCTCGGGTGTACCTTTATGTCCTTCTCTGGAATGTTGTTGTATTTAATACACATTTTTATACATATACAAAAGCAAAGGGTATAGACAGTACAATAAACTCACATATACTCATCATTCAAAATTTTTATGTCAAAGCCCTAACACCCACTACCTCAAAACATGACCGTATTTGGAGATAGGCTTTTTAAAAAGGCAATTATGTTAAGATGAGGCCCTTAGGGTGGGCCTTAATCTAATCTGACTGGTCTTCTTGTAAGAAGAGGCTATTAGGACAGAGAAACATGTGCACAGAGGAAAGACCACGGAGGACCCAGCAAGAAGGTGGCCTTCCATAAACCAAAGAGAGAGGCTTCAGGAGAAACCAAACTTGCTGACATCTTGATCTCACACTTCCAGTCTCCAGGACTGTGAGAAATTAATTTGTTGTTTATGCCACACAGTCTGCGGTATTTTGTTACAGCATCTAGCTGTAGTTTAGATATGGTTTGTTTGTCCCCACGAAAACTCATGTTGAAATTTGATCCCCAATATGACAGTATTGAGAGGTGGGGCCTAGTGGGGTGTGTTTGTGTTATGGGGGCAGATCCCTCATGAATGGCTTGGTGGTATATCCGGGGTAATGAGTGCTTGCTGTAATGATACTGGATTAGTTTTTGTGGGAACGGATTCGTTCCTGAGAGAGTGGGTTGTTATAAAGCTAGGATGCCCTTCGGTTTTCCCCTCTCTTTGTATGTGCCCACTTCCCCCTTTGACCTTCTCTGCCACCTTGTAACATACATGAAAGCCCTTGCCAGAGGCCAGAGTCACGCCCTGAACTTCTCAGCCTGCAGAACATGAACTAAGTAAATTTCTTTTCTTTATAAATTGCCCAGTCTGAGGTATTCTTTTATAGCAACACAAAATAAACTAAGACACACCCCTAGAAAGCTAATACAAATAATATTAAGATTTTTCTATTTCATTCTCTATCTTTTCCTCTCTCTACCTCCCACAAATGACTTTAAAGCAAATTCCAAGCATTATTTCTTTTCACTCCCTAAATATCTTTATTATGTGTTTCATTAAAATGTGGAAATTTTCTTCTATAACCCCAAAGCCATTATCCCATCTAACAAAATTATTAAACACTCTCTTATTATCATATACAGTTGACCCTTAAACATGGGTGTGAACTGCATGAGTCCACTTATACATCATTTTCTTCTGTCTCTGCCACCCCTGAGACAGCAAGAGTAACTCCTCTCCCTCCTCCTCAGCCTACTCAACATGAAGACAATGAGGATTAAGACTTTTATATGATCCACTTCCACTTAATCAGTAGCAAATATATTTTCTCTTTCTTATGATTTTCTTATAACATTTTTCTCTAGCTTACTTAATTGTAAGAATATAATACATATAACATAAAAAGTATGTGTTAATCAACTGTTATGTTATTGATAAAGCTTCCAGTCAACAGTAGGCTATTAGTAGTTACGTTTCGGAGGAGTCAGTGTTGAATGCTAGTTTTCAACTGTGCGAGGGTTGGCACCACTAACCCTTGCACTATTCAGGAGTCAACTGTAATACATACTAAAAGTTTCCCAATTGTCTCAAAAATCTTTTTTTTTTTTTTTTTTTTTTAACTGTTAATTAGTTTGCATCAGGATCCAAACAAGGTCCACACATTACATTTGGTTGTTATACCCATTGATTCTTTTTGAATCTGAAGCAATGTCCTTTCCCCCTTTTTATCCCTTCAATAAATCAATTGAAGAACCTGGGTCAATTGTCCTCTGGAATGTTTCATGTTCTAGATTTGTCTGCTTGCTTCATTGTGTCATTTAATTTGTTCTTCTATTCCTCATATTTCTCAATGAGATTCACTTATTTGTTGAAGATATTTCATGGTTGATGCTGGGTACTTCATATTGGATCAGAAGGCATATGTCTGGTTGTTTCATTTTTAGTGATTCTAAGGTTGATCAGTGTGTTTAGGTGATGAATATCAAAGTGTTTGAAAGTATTCCTCATAAAAGTTTGTAAATTTCTTATATATTCACTCCTATGTATGTAATATTTTTGGTTGCTTTTTAAAATGTGATCTTCCCTGCCATTATATCTTCTAATTGGCAGTTGTTTGCATATGTGAAGGGAATTTATTTTTATACATTAATTTTATATTTTAATAATGTACTAAATTTTGTTAAATATTTCTAGTAGTTGTTTACTTGATTCTTTGGTTTTCAGTTAGAAGACAATTCTATTATATGTGAGTAGAAATGTTTTAATTACTTTCTTTTCAATACTTATAATAATTATTTTACTCTATTGTCTAGTTAGGGTAGCTAATACCTTCAATGCATTGTTACATAATAGTGGCAAGAGTGAGCATTCTTTTTTCCCTCTTGATTTTAGTGGGAAGGCTCCCAGTACTTCCACATTAAGTAAAACAGTGGCTTTTGAATGAAACTTTCTAAAAAGCACATTTAAACTTGATTAGGCAAAAAGCGCAAATACCACCATTTGTCTATATTGAACCAACTTATTCTATGTCACTAAATAAATAGGCTGGTAATATTAGACTAATTAAATGTTGTCATCTGATGGACAAGGGTGCATACCTTTGCTAATATTTTGACTGCTTACAGCACAATCTCCACAACAACTTCAACTGGACAGGCAACTGCAAGGCTGGTAGAAAAAGCAGTAGCTCTGGTGACCAGAGTCTATTTGGAATCTAACCAACATTGTGACCTGGGGCAGGTCACTTCCGCTCCTTGCGCCTCAGTTCTTGACCTATAAAGTGAGGTGGCAATTTTTTTTTGAGGTTGCTCTGTTGCCTCTGTCGCCCATGCTGGAGTTCAGTGGCAAAATCATAGCTAACAGCAACCTTGAACTCCTAGGCACAAGTGATCCTCCTGCTGTGACTCCCCAGAGTGCTTGGAGTACAGGCACGAGCCACCACATCTGGCTGACAATTCTACTTAATAGGGTTGTTGTGAGAAAGAAAAGATATACATTGGTGAAATCATATACTTCAGTGCCTGGCACACAGTAGACACTCAACAAATGTTTGCTGAATAGGTGAATATTAAGAAAATACACATGTATAAATCACTTTTTTTGCGAAAGTTTAAAATAGTAAATGAGTAAATGAAGAATGGATTATCTCTTTCCTCTCTCTTTTTCCACCTAGACTTTATTCCTTCAGATTTACTGGCAAAATTTTTACTAAATAGACTGTGATCCAAAACAGGAAACTGTCCTAAAGGGAATTTTCATATTCTACTTTAAAGTAAAAATCCAAAGTTGAGCTCACCCTTGGAAAAATTAGCCTGGCCAGTCTGTCTTCAATTAGTCTCTCCACACATAGGGAAGTGGAGCAGGAGAGATGGGCAGGAGGCCAGAATAGCGGCATAAGGAGATTGGGAAATGGATTCCAGGGTTTGTGAGCCGGATAGAAATAGAAGAGTGAGTCTACATAGATTTTACCATTATCCTTTAAAAATAAATAAAACAAACTTAAATAAAAACTAAAAAGCACCACACAAGTGGTTTTACCTAAGTTTCAAAGAGTAGTCTTTGACCACTGTGGTGTAACTTGGAAGACATAAGTTAAAAACACTGATAAAAATTATGGCCCCAGTTCCTGGCATCTCTTCATTGGTGGCTTATTCCTTCTGGGGTTAGTCCGTTCACTTATAGGGTCCCTTATTAAACTGCCAACACTCTTGGATGTTAGTCAACCTTATTAATATAATGTCAGAGCTTAAAGGGCATTTCTTGTGTGTATTTTTTTTAAATTTCCTGTACCCCCATGAAAATTGCTTTTTTACTGATTATGTACAAAATAGGACAAATGCAGTGGCTCACACCTATAATCCCAGCACTTTGGAAGGCTGAAGCAGGAGGATTGCTTAAGCCCGGGAGTTTGAGACCAGTCTGGGAAACACAGTGAGACCCCATCTCCACAAAAAATAAAAAAACTTAGCTAGGTGCGGTGGCACGTGCATGTGATCCCAGCTACATAGTAGGCTGTGGTGATAAGGATCCCTTGAGCCTGGGAGGTCGAGGTTGCAGTAAGCTGTGATTGCACCACTGCACCCCACCCTGGGTGACATAGCAAGACCCTGTCTCAAAAAATAAAAATAAAGTCCATTTTTAAAAAAGTTTCATAACCCCAAAACATAAAGAATTAAGGTCACCTGAAATTAATGATACCAACCTGAGATAACCACCATTAACATCTTCGTTATATATATGTATGCATATATATATATATCCCATTATACACAGTCATGCACCACATAATGATGTTTTGGTCGATGACAGACCACATATACAACAGTGGTCCCATAAGATTATAATATGGTATTTTTACTGTGCCTTTCTTTGTTTTGATAAGTTTAGATGCACAAAAACTTACCATTGTGTTATAGTTACTTACAGTATTCAGTACAGTAACATGATGTAAAGGTTTGTAGCCCAGGGACAATAAGCTATACCTTATAGCCTGGGTGTGTAGTAGCTTATATGATCTAGGTTTGTGTAAGTATACTCTATGATATTTGCACAATGACAAAATTGCCTAACTTTGTATTTCTCAGAGTGTATCCCCATCATTAACTGACACATGACGGTATATGTATATGTATTACATGTATACCATTGTATACATATAACTATTGGTAACCATCATATATATGTATGTATGTAATATTATATTTATATAATTATAACCATTATATATACATATATTATATATTATATGCTGTTTTATTATAAATGCCTATCTCCTATTCCCCTTATACCTCTCCAAGTCATATTAATAATGTTATGTGTCTCCTTTTAAACTCCATTCCATTCACAGAACCCTACTGCCTCTGTGGCAGTACCTCCCATTGTAAAAGGACAGGCAGAGAGCACAAGTAACTTGGGATCCAGTACTACCACTCCTACTCCTACTGGACCAGATCAAATTTTATTTTATTCTTTTTAAATATTAGACTTTCATGGAAAACACTTTTAAGAAAGGATTTTTTTTTTAAAGTTTGAAAACCACTGATCACCTGTGGTCAGTTCAACCTTCCACATTTTAGAGACGAAGAAACAGGTGGAGAGACTTGCTCAAGATCATTTAGCTAGATAATAGAAGATTTTGCCTTTTGGCTGCAGTTTACTATCTTCTTACAATTCATCATCTTTTCTTGTTTATCCAAGGATTATGTGTGTTTTTCAAAACATTGCTGGTCTATAAAAATATAAAGATAACATAATAATTAATGGTAAAAGACTGATTCTTACTCTATAAGATCAGATAAAAAGACAGGTTGTCTGATCTCACCCCTCCTATGCAATTTAATACAGGAGGTCTCAGCTCATGCAGTAAGGCAAGAAAAAAAAAAAAGCATACAGAATGGAAAGGAGGAAGTAAAATTAACCAATTTGCCAATGGTACAATTGTATGCATAAAAATGCTACGGAATATACAAAAAGCTATGAAAAGTAATAATTGAGTTTAGCAAAGCCAAAAGATAAAAGTCATTCTAAAATATCTATTATAGGACAGGAGTTCTGGCATGATAGGAGGTAGAGAAATTCTCTCCTCAAAAAGCAACTATAAAGCTATACAAGATAGTGAAAAACAACCATTTCAACATTCTGGAATTCAAACAAAGGTACAAAGCAAACTGAGAAGTATTTATTTGTGAAAACTACTGAACTTTGTACAAGAGCGGCATGTTTCTGGTAGTTTTGTCTGGGGATAGTTCTAGACACCATCTCCCAGCTCTGTATGTGGTGTAATGAAACCAGGGTGAGGAAGGCTGTGCAAACCAGCGGTTGTGATGCCTCAGTGGGAGGGGCTCACTTGATTGGCAGCATTCGTAGTTACAGTGGCAAACTAGGTAACAAGTGAATAGGAAGAGCTAATGGCTCCATTAGCCTGAGGTTGTGTGCCTATTTTGGGCAAGCAATGTAACAGTGGACTAGCTAGGAATGTAACAAGGTTTCTGGGGAGGTGACAGACATAGGATGCTGATATGTTTTTCACATATCCTGGCTTAATAAGAAGATGTGCACATGTGCAGCAGAGACTGGAGTAGACTTAAGCCACCCACACATACCTGGTTGAAGGAGACAGTAAACACCCCCAGAGAAATCATGAAAAAGCCTGGAAAAAAGCAAAAACTTTGAAAGACTTCAAAACAGTCTGAAGTTTAAATGTTTTCCCAGTACACACACAGATACATCAGCAGAGAGAGAAAATCTTTCTGGCATAAGATGTTTGAACACAACTACTAACCAATATTTGGTCTATCAGAAGCTATGAAGGCCCTATGATCACCCTTAAAAATCCAGATTTTAAAATAAAAACAAAGGGAAAAAAACTAAATAAAGACACCAGTGGCTGCACATCAATGGGGTAACAGATTGTAAAGATTTAGCCCAGTCAACAAAGAAACAAAACAAACAAAACAAAACAGAACAACAATACCCTTGGGGTGGTCAGAATTCAGAAGTGCTATATTATATTATCTGAAATATCCAATATTCAACAACAAAACTATAAGACATGCATAAAAAGAAGAAAGTGTGACCTATACTTGACAGGGGAGGAATCAGTTATTAGAAACTGTTTATGAATATTCCCAGATGTTAAATTTAGCAGAGAATACTTAAAAGCAGCCATCATGAATACGTTTAAAGAACTGAAGAAAATAACTTATGTTTAAAAAATTAAAGGAAAGTATGACGGCAATGATACAGAAAATAGAGAATCTCAATAAGGACATATAATTTATACAAAAGTACCACATGCAAATTTGGGAAATGAAAAATAAAATAACTATAATGAAAAGTTCACTTTAGGGGCTCATTGTAGATTTGAGCTGGCAGAAGAAAGAATCAGTGAACCTGAAGATAGAACAATAGAGAAGATGCAATCTGAAGAACAGAAATAAAAAGGAATAAAGAAAAATGAACAGAGCCTTAGAGACTTGTGAAAACCATAAAATCTACTAATATATGTGTAATGGAAGTCCTAGAGGAGAGGAGAAAGGAACAGAAAACATTTTAAGAAATAATGGCTGCAATTTTCCCAAATTTGATTTAAAAATTAATCTATACATCCAAGAAACTCATTGACCCCTCCAACCCCCAGCAGGATAAACACAAAGAGATCCACACCTAAAAATATCCTAAGCAAACTATAAAAAACCAGAAAAATATAAAATATTGAAATGAAAGCAGCAAGAAAAACATCAGGAACATAAGAACAACAATATGATTAATGGTTGACTTCATATCAGAAATGATACAGACCAGGAGGTAATGAGATGACATATTCAAAACGGGTGAATAGAGGAGAGAGAGAGAGAGAGAGAGAGAGAGAGAGAGAGACTCTCAACCAACTATTCTGTGTCTAAGAAAACTATCCTTAGAAAATGAAGGTAGAACAAAGGCATCCTCAAATAAACAAAGACCAGGAGAATTTGTTGGTCACTAGCCTGCATGAAAGGAAATTCTAAAGGAAATTTTCAGGCTGAAAGAAATTGACAGCAGATGATAACTTGAATTTCCAGGAAGAAATAAAGAGTTATGGAAATGGTATACCTGTTGGTAAATACGAAACTTTCTATAAATATATTACTTCTAATTTCCTCTCAATTTTTAAAAAAGACATGCAATTGTATAAACTAATAAATATAACACTATATCATTGGGTTTATAACATATATCGATATACTATATGACAGTAGTAGCAAAAGGCAGGAGGAAGAAAAAGAGACATACTTGAGTAAAATCTTATACTTTACTAAAATTAAATTAGCATTATTCTCAGTCAACTTTAATAAGCTAAGATGCATATTGTAAATTCAAGAGCATTAAGAAAATAATTGAAAATAATATAGTAAATAACAAAGCAATAGATAAATTAAAATTATACACTAAAAATATTTATTTCACCTAGAAAATCAAATGAAGAGCAACATATGCATAAACAAAGTGAAACAGATGAAAAACGTGACAAAATTGCAGACATAAATCTAACCATATCAATGTGTATTAAACGTGCATGAAATAAACATCCCTTTCAGAAGTCAGAGATTATCAGTCAAGACAAACAAAAGCAAGCTCCAACTATATCCTGTCTAGAACAGATACCACTTAGAGTCAAATAAACACATAGGTTGAATGCTTATAAAATGATGGAAAAAATTACCCCACATAGAAACCATAAAAATGATATTGGCTTTATTAATGTCATAAAAGACTTTAAGACAAGAAATGTTACTGGAAACAAAGAGAGACCATTTATATGATTAAAAGGTAGATCCATCAGGAAGATGTAAAGAGTATAAACACATATGCACTTAGCAACAGGACCTCAAAATACATGAGGCAAAACCTGACAGAATTAAAAGGAGGAATAGGCAAACAGCAATAATAGTTAGATATTTCAATATCCCACTGCCCATAACTTATAGAAAATAAGCAAAGATACACAGACTGGTACATCACTATTAACCAACTTGCCCTAATTACCATTTTTAGAATGCTCCACCCGTTGACTATGGAATACACATTCTTTTAAATGCATATAGAACATATTCTAGGATATACCATGCACTGGGCCAGAAAACAAGTCTCAATAAAATGGAAAAGATTGCAGTTATTTAAATATGTTCTTTGAGTGCAAAAGAATTATTTTAGAGAGCCACATCAGAAAGGAACCTGGGAAAAGCCCATATGTTTGAAAATTAAATAAAACACTTCTATGGATCAAAGGGAAAAATTAAGTCTCAATAAAATTGGAAAGACGTAATTATTTAAAGATGTTCTATGAGCACAACATAATTAATTTAGTGATCTACATCAGAAAGTACCCTGGAAAAGCCCAAATATTTGAAAATTAATAAAACACTTCTATGGACCAAAGGGAAAAATCAGAAGAGCAATTAAAATATTTTGATTTTGGAGACAACAGCAGGAGTTGATTGAAGTTAAAAGACTGACAAGGCAGGACTAGAAAAGGGGACCACTGAGAGGAGGAGTCAGAGGACCTGACCACTGATTGCTAACCCAAGGCTGCATGCCCAGGGAAGAGGAAGGGTGTGAAAGAGTCAGTGAAAACCCCAGCCAGACATACTGAATCATTGAGAAACAAAGAAGAGGGAGGTGTCCATCCCTCCTTGGTGATCAGAGAGCTGGAGGGCAATGACTTCATCAACTTTCCTTCTTTCCATCACAGTCCCAGGGTCAGACATAGAATAAAAAGTCGTGTGTCATGTATAATTGCTCTTCATTATGGATATAGGTGCCCATGAGAGGAAGAGAAGGTCTGGCGACTAGAGCTCCTGAAATGTCACCCAATACTCCTGCATTTTAACAGTCTCTATGTCTCTCTTCAGAATGCTGAGGTTTCCACAAACTTTATAAGCATGATTTTCCAGGATCATCACCCTATGGACACATGTAGACAGAAGGAGAGGCGAGATGGATGAACTAAAAGCTCATCTCTGGATTCTCAACATCTTGCACAGTGCCTTGAATACAATTAGCATGTGTTGGATAATTGATTAATAAAAATAACTAGGATTCTAAAAAATATATTTTGATTTGAATAAAAATCATTTAATATTTTGAAATTTTTAATATATGAGATGCAGTTAAAGCAGTGCTTCAAAGGAAATTTATGGCTTTAAACATTTGTATCAGAAAAGAAGAAAGATCTCACATCGATAACCTAAGCTTCAACATTAAGAAACTGGAAAATGCCAAGCAAACTAAAAACCAAAGCAATCAAGAGGACACAAATAATAAAGATTATAGCAGGAATAAATGAAATAGAGAAAGAAAACAAAAACAACAGGGAAAATCTAGGAAACTAAAAGTTGGTTCTTTGACAAGATTGGCAAAATTGGCAAATCCTTGCTAAACTGATGAAGAAAAAAAGAGAAGATCAGGAATACGAGGGGCTATCACTATTGATTTTACAGAAATTAAAAAGATTATAGGTAGTATTGTAAGCCAATTTATGTCAAAGAATTGGACAATTTAGATGAAATGAGAAAATTCTGAAAAGGGACATAAATTATCAACACTGACTTAAGAAGAAATTTAAAATTTGAATAGACCCATAACTACTGGAAAATTGAATTAGAAACTAAATATTTTTCCATGAAGAAAAGCCCAGGCTAGGTAAAATAACTCAAGATAAAAAATCAATCCTTCATAAATGCCTTCAGAAAATTGAGATGCGAATATATTCTAATTCTTTCTAAGAAGCCAGTATAACCCTGATACAAAAAGCAAAGATACCACAAGAAAAGAAACCCTAGAGCAGTATCCTTTTGAAGAACATCAAACTCCATTCAACAATATAAAAAATGAATTATACGACATGACCAAGTGATATTTATCCTAATAATGAAAAGCTGGTTTAACAACTAGAAAATAGATTAATGTAACACAGGTGGTAGGCAGAATAATGGTTCCCCAAAGCTATCCATGTCTTAATCCCCGGAACTTGTGAATATGTTATACTACATGCCAAAGGGAAATTAGGTTGCAGATGGAATTAATGTTGTTAATGTGCTGATCATAAAATAGGAAATTATGCTAGATTATCCAAGTAGGCCCAATGTAATCATAAGAATCCTTAGAAGTGGGAGAAGGAGGGCAGAGAGGAAGTAGAATGATGGCCTCATGAGAAGAACTGGACCTGTCACTGCTGACATTGAAAATAGCGGAAGAGGGTCATGAACTAAGAAACATGGATGGCCTCTGGAAGGTGTAAAAGGCAATGAAATGGATTATTCCATAAAGCCTACAGAAAGGAACACAGCTCTGCTGACATCTTGATTTTAGCCTAGTGAGATCCTTATTAAACTTCTAATGTACCACACTGTAACATAATAAATTTATGCTGTTTGAAGCCACTAAGTTTGTTGTTAGTTGTTACATCAGCAGTAGAAAACTAATATAGATTTTGATACTTAGAAGTGGGATGCTGTTGTAACAGATACCTTAAAATGTGGAAGTGGCTTTGGAATTGAACAGTGGGCAGAGGCTGAAAGAATTTGAAAAGCTTGATTTTAAAAACTTAGATTGCCTTGACCATACTGTTAATAGAAATATGACATCAAAGATTCTGCTGATGAAGGTTCAGAAAAAAGTGAGGATTGTGGTAAAGAAAACATATATCACCTTAGTGACTACATAAATCATTGTAAATACACTTTTATTAGAAATATAGATGTTTCATGGACACATAGAGGGGACTAATACACACTGGGGGCTATTGGAGGGTGGAGGGTGGGAGGAGGGAGAGGTTTCAGGAAAAATAACTAATGAGTACTAGGCTTACTACCTGGGTAATGAAACAATCTGTACAACAAACCCCCATGACACAAGTTTACTTATTTAACAAACCTGTATGTGTACCTGTGAACTTAAAAGTTTAAAAAATGAAAAAGAAAAGAAATATGGATGTTTAAGGTGACACTAGTGAGGACTCAAGATGAAATGAGGAAAATGTTCCTGGAAACTGGGAGAAACAGGGTCTTGTTATATGGTGGAAGAAAACTCAGCAGAATTTTGTGAATTTGGGCATTGTGCCGAGGTTTCCAAACCCAGTGTCGAAGGTACAGCCTGTCTTCTTGCTGCTTATAACAAAATATGAGAGGAAAAAGATAAACTGAGGGAGAAATTGTTACAATAGAACCAGGACTTGGTGATTTGGGAAATTCCCAGCCTATCCAGATTGCAAAAGATAATACAATTAAGAGATTTACTTATAGGAAAGTGTGTTGTAGAACAAAAGCTGAGGCTGTGGCTGGACAAATCTTTGCTCATACCGCAAAAAGATCAACAGATCAGTGTGTTCCACCACACTGAAGGCTCTTTGAGGAAATTAAAGTGTGACTCATAGATACCCTCAGCCATTTCTGCAAAAGCCAAAAATAGAGATAAGATAAATTAGAAAAGATCTGTGAAGGAGCCTCTTGCTTAGTGGAGTAAATCCCCATGACAAACATAGGAGACACACAAGGTTTTTGAGAATTTTATACAAGCAAAAACGCTGCCAGCTTGTACTGAAAAGGACAGAGTATGAAATGAAAAAAAGGGCTGTCAGAGCCCCAAAATTCTACATGCAAGAAACAGGCTAATGAAAGTAACCACCTGCAAACGTGCTACACTTCATGAAAAAGAAAAGATGACTCAGAGCATGGATGCGTGAACCCAGAACTGCTTGCCCACTGGGTGAAGCCACTGGCTACAGAGGATTATTTGCAGGTCTTTAAAGCAAATCATGTGTGCCTTCATTGATTTTGAAAATGTTTGAGACCGGTGACTCCTTTTTTAACTTAATTTTTTCGCTTTTTGAACAGGAATGTGTATGACAGTTATTCCATACCGTAATAATATTTTGGGAGCCAGTGTTTCACAGGTCCATAGATTGAAGAGGAATTGTGTCCTAGGATGGATGATACCCAGAACCTCATCTATACTTGATGTAGATTGTTAAGGTGATGAGATTTGGGACTTTTGAGATGATAAGATTTAGATGTTCTTTAACTCTGAGTTAATAGTGCAATGGGATGAGACATTTGAAGACTTTGGGATGGGGTGAATATATTTTACATATAAGATAAACATTTACCTTTTAGGGGGTCAGATGGCATGCTGTGGTAGGCAGAATAATGGTTCCCCAAAAAATCCATATTTTTATTTCCAAAACCTGTGAATTTTTTGTGTTACATGTCAAAGGGAAATTGAGGTTGCAGATGTAATTAAGATTGCTACTCAGATGACCATAAAATCAAGGGATTTTGCTGGACTATCCAGGAGGTCCCAATGTAATCGCAAGCATCCTTAAAAATGGAAGAGGGAGACAAAAGAGAAAGGAGTCAGAATGATGCCATGTGAGACGGATTGGACCTACCTTTGCTGGCTTTGAAAGATGGAGGGTGAAGAACATGGACCAGGAAATGCAGGCAGCCTCTGGAAGGCATAAAAGGCAAGGAAATAGATTCTCCCGTAGAGCCTTGAGAAAGGAATCCAGCTTTGCTAACATCTTAATTTTAGTCCAATGAAACCTATGTTGGGCTTCTAATATACAGAACTGTAAAACAATAAATTTGTCCTGTTTCAAGCTACACGTTTGTAGTTAGTTGTTACAGCAGCAATATAAAATTTATATGCCATAAAAATAAGATAAAAGACTAGTAAACCACATGATTATCCTAATAGATGCAGAAAAATCCAATGCTCATTCATGATTAAAACTTAAAAATACTAGGAATAGAAAGGAAAGGTGATTTCTCAACCTGATAACAGGCATTTATGAAATACCTACAACTAATAACAGTCTTAATTGTGAAATAGTGAATTATTTCCTCCCTAAAGTCAAGAAGAAGGAAAGAATGTCTACTCTCATCATTTCTGTTCTACATTGTACTTCGGGTTCTAGCCAGCACTATAAGGCAAAAAGACTTGGAACCAACCCAAATGTCCAACAATGATAGACTGGATTCAGAAAATGTGGCACATATACACCATGGAATACTATGCAGCCATAAAAAAGGATGAGTTCATGTCCTTTGTAGGGACATGGATGAAATTGGAAATCATCATTCTCAGTAAACTATCACAAGAACAAAAAACCAAACACTGCATATTCTCACTCATAGGTGGGAATTGAACAATGAGAACACATGGACACAGGAAGGGGAACATCACACTCTGGGGACTGTTGTGGGGTGGGGGGAGGGAGGAGGGATAGCTTTAGGAGATATACCTAATGCTAAATGACGAGTTAATGGGTGCAGCACACCAGCATGGCACATGTATACATATGTAACTAACCTGCACATTGTGCACATGTACCCTAAAACTTAAAGTATAATAATAACAAAATAAAATTTTAAAAAAAGAAAATATAAATAATAAATGAAAGTAATTAAAGGAATCTAGATAGGAAAGAAAGAAATACAATTGTCTTTGTGCATAGATGACATAATTATTTATTAGAAAATCCTTAGGAATTAACAATTAAAGTACTAGAGCTAATAAATTTATCAAGTTTATAAGATATAAGAACATTATACAAAAATAAATTTGGTTTCTATATACTAACAGTGAAAAATCTGAAAATGAAATAAAAAAACAATTTCATTAAAAATAGCATTGGAGCATGGAGTCTCATGCCTGTAACCCCAGAGCTTTGGGAAGCTGAGGCAAGAGGATTGCTTGAGGCCAGGAGTTCAAGACCCAGACCGGCCTGGGAAACGTAGCAATACTCTGTCTCTACAAAAAATAAAAAATTAGCTGGGCATGGTGGTGCACACCTGTAGTCTTAGCTATTTGGGAGGTTAAGGTGGGAGGATCACTTGAGCTCAGGAGGTTGACGTTGCAGTAGCTATGACAGCACCATTGCACTCCAGCCTGGGTGACAGCCTGGGTGCACTTGAGCCTGTCTCAAGAAAAAAAAATGCATCTAAACTTAGAAATATATATATATTTTTAAGACAGAGTCTTGCTCTATTGCCCAGGTTGGAGGGCAGTGGCATGATCTCGGCTCACTGCAACCTCTGCCTCACGGGTTCAAGCAATTCTCCTACCTCAGCCTCCAGAGCAGCTGGGATTACAGGCATGCACCATCATGCCCAGCTAATTTTTGTATTTTTAGTAGAGACAGGGTTTTGCCATGTTGGCCAGGCTGGTCTCGAACTCCTGACCTCAAGTGATCTGCCTGCCTCGGCCTCCCAAAGTGCTGGGATTACAGGTGTGAGCCACCATGCCTGGCCAATTTAGGAATAAATTTAACAAATGAAGTACATTATTTCTACAGTTAAAACTACAGGATAGTACAAAATAAATTGAAATCAGATCTCAATAAATGGATAGACATTCTATGTTCATGGCTTGGAAGACTCAGTATTGCCAGATGACAATTCTTCACAAATGGATCTATGGATCCATGGGATCAATGAAATCCCAGCAGATCTTTCCTAAAAATTGACAAGCTGATCCTTACATTTTTATGGAAATGCAAAGGATCTAGAATAGGCAAAATAATTTTGAAAAAGAAGAACAAATTTGTGGGACTTACATTACCTGATTTCAAAATTTACAATAAAGATACAGTAATCAAGACAGTATAGTACAGTATTCATCTACGGGTAGATATAGATTAAGGGAACAGAATGGATAATTCCAAAATAAACCCTTACAAGTGTGGTCAATTGATTTTTTTGACAAGTTACCAAAAGAATTCACTGGGGAAAGGATAATCTTTTCAATAAATAGTGCTGAAATAACTGACTATCCATACAGAAAACAAATTAACTTTGAACCTTACCTCACACTGTATGTAAAATGTAATAAACACTAATACCATAAAACTTATGTCATGCAAAAATTAATAAAAACTAGTATCATGAGGAGAATCTTCCTGAATGTTCTACAGTCAAAAATTGTTAGGTAAGTCTGATATGGTTTGGCTCTGTGTTCCCACCCCAATCTCATCTTGAATTGTACTCCCATAATTCCCACGTGTTGTGTGAGGGACCTGGTGGGAGATAATTGAATCATGAGGGTGGTTCCTTCATACTGTTCTTGTGGTAGTGAATAAGTCTCATGAGATCTGAGGGTTTTATCAGGGGTTTCTGCTTTTGCATGTTCCTCATTCTCTCTTTGCCTGCTGCCATCCACATAAGACGTGACTTTCTCCTCCTTGCCTTCCACCATGATTGTGAGGCTTCCCCAGCCATGTGAAACTGTAAGTCCAACTATACCACTTTCTTTTGTAAATTGCCCACTCTTGGGTATGTCTTTACCAGCAGCATGAAAATGGACTAATACAGTAAATTGGTGCTAGTACAGTGGGGCATTGCTGAAAAGATACCCGAAAATGTGGAAGCAACTTTGGAACTGGGTAACAGGCAGAGGTTGGAACAGTTTGGAGAGCTCAGAAGAAGACAGGAAAATGTGGGAAAGTTTGGAACTTCCTAGAGATTTGTTGAATGGCTTCGCCCAAAATGATGATAGTGATATGGACAATAAAGTCCAGGCTGAGGTGGTCTTAGATGGAAATGAGGAACTTGTTGGGAACTGGAACAAAGGTGACTCTTGTTTTGTTTTAGCAAAAAGGTTGGTGGCATTTTTGCCCTTGCCCTAGAGATTTGTAGAACCTTGACCGTGAGGGAGATTATTTAGGGCATCTAGCAGAAGAAATTTCTAAACAGCAAAGCATTCAATAAATGACTTGGGTGCTGTTAAAAGCATTCAGTTTTAAAAGGGAGCACAAAAGTTTGTAAAACAGAGCACAAAAGTTTGAAAAATTTGCAGCCTGACAATGTGATAGAAAATAAAATCCCATTTTCTGAGGAGAAATTCAAGCCAGCTGCAAAAATTTGCATAAGTAATGAGGAGCCAAATGTTAATTCCCCAAGACAATGGGGAAAATGTCTCTAAGACATGTCAAAGGTCTTCCTGGCAGCCCCTCCCATCACAGGCCCAGAGCCCTAGGAGGAAAAAGTGGTTTGCTGGGCCAGGCCCAGAGTCCCTCAGCTGTGTGTGGCCTAGGGACTTGGTGCCCTGCATCCAGCTGCTCCAGCCATGGCTGAAAGGGGCCAATGTAGAGCTCAGGCCCTGGCTTCAGATGGTGCAAGCCCCAAGCCTTGGCGGCTTCCACATGGTGTTGAGCCTGCTGAAGCACAGAAGTCAAGAATTGAGGTTTGGGAACCTCCACCTAGATTTCAGAAGATGTATGGAAGTGCCTGGATGCCCAGGCAGAAGTTTGCTCTACGGGCGGGGTTCTCATGGAGAACCTCTGCTAAGGCAGTGCAGAAGGGATATGTGGGGTCAGAGCCCCCACACAGAGTCCCTCCTGGGGCATCACCTAGTGGAGCTCTGAGAACAAGGCCACTGTCCTCCAGACCCCAGAATGTTAGATCCACCAACAGCTTGCACCATGTGTCTGGAAAAGCTGCAGACACTCAACACCAGCCCATGAAAGCAGCCAGGAGGGAGGCTGTACCCTGCAAAGCCACAGGGCCAGAGCTGCCCAAGACCACAGGAACCCACCTCTTGCATCAGTGTGACCCAGATGTGAGACATGGAGTCAAAGGAGATCATTTTGGAGCTTTAAGATTTGACTGCCCCACTGGATTTGGGACTTGCATGGGCCCTGTAACCCTCCTTTTTTGGCCAATTTCTCCCATTTGGAATGGTTCTATTTACCCAATGTCTGTACCCCCATTGTATCTAGGAAATAACTAGCTTGCTTTGGTTTTATGGGCTCATAGGTGGAAGGGACTTGCCTTGTCTCAGATGAGACTTTGGACTGTAGACATTTGAATTAATGCTGAAATGAGTTGAGACTTTGGGGGACTGTTGGGAAGGCATGATTAGTTTTGGAATGTGAGGGCATGACATTTGGCAGGGGCCAGGGGCAGAATGATATGGTTTGGCTCTGTGTTCCCACCTAAACCTCATCTTCAGCTGTACTCCCATAATTTCCATGTGCTGTGGGAGGGACCTGGTGGGAGATAATTGAATCATGGGGGCAGTTTCCCCCATACTGTTCTCATGGTAGTGAATAAGTTTCATGAGGTCTGAGGGCTTTATCAGGGGTTTCCACTTTTGTGTCTTCCTCATTCTCTCTTTGCCTGCTGCCATCCATGTATGACGTGACTTGCTCCTCCTTGCCCTCCACCATGATTGTGAGGCCTCCACAGCCATGTGGAACTTTAAGTCCAATTAAACCTCTTTCTTTTGTAAATTGTCCAGTCTTGGGTATGTCTTTATCAGCAGCATGAAAACAGACTAATACAAGGTCACAAAAGCATGAATTATTAAAGGAAAACTATGAAAAATTTAAGACAACTACAAAACTTTTTCAAAAAATACCATTCAAAAAGGAAAAGACAAGCATCAGACTGGGAGAAAATATTTGCAACATATATCTCACAAAGGGCTTGTATCCAGAATATACAAAAAACTCTTACAATGGAATGACAATTCAATGAAATATAGGTAAAATATTTGAACATAGAATTTAAAATAAATATAAAAATGACCATAACCACATTAAAAGATGTTGAATGTCATCTAATTATCAGGAAAATGCAAATGAAAACCACTACAATATGGTATTTTAGATCCACTAGCATGGGTAAAACTATAAACATTGGCCCTACTAAGTGCCATCAAAGATGTAGAGCAGCTGGAAGTCTCACACATTTCTCATACAATTCATACATTGGAATATTAAGTGAATCAACCACTTTCAAAAAATTCAGCAGCTTTTATAAGGTTAAACATATATGCAACCCAGAAATTCTAATTCTAGTTATTTACACAAGATAAATAATTTCCACACAGAGATAGTACATGGAGGTATATAGTAGCTTTAGTGAAAATAGCTCCAAACTGGGGAAAAAAACCCTGAATGTTCATTACCAGATAAATGGATAAAACAACTGTGGTATGTCCATACAAGAGAATACTACTCAGCAGGGTAAAGGAATCAACTGCTGATATAAGCAATAGTATGGATGATTCTTAAAAATGTCATTCTGATTTTAAAAAGCTAACAAAAAAGAGAACATACTGTATGATTTCATTTACAACAAAATTCTACAACATTAATTTAATCTCTAGTAACAGAAAATAAAATATTCATTGTCTGGGGCCAGCATTGGGGAGTACTGAACACAAAGAGGGAGGCACAAAGGAACTTTTTGAGGTGATGAAAATATTCTATATATTGATTGTGTTGGTGCTATATATTTGTAAAAAGACATCAAACTGCATGCTTAGAATTGGTCTGTTTTTCTACATGTATATTTTACCTCAAAAAGGTTGATTTTTAAAAAATTGCTGGAATAAAAGAAGCCAAATATTTGATTTGTTCAGCACTCTTTTTACCATTCTATTTTCATTTCTCTTATTTCCCTCTACTTGAAAGCAGTAGTCAAGAGATTTTGAATTTTAGCTAAAATTACATCAAGTCAGAGGCTTATGGAAAACATATGAAAAAGTAGAGAACTATTTTCCAGCCAAATTCATTGTGGTAAGGTACTAGCCCAGGAATCAAGAAATGTGATGAATCAGTTAAGATGTCTTAGGTTGCAAGCAACAGAAAGCCCAACAGAAACTGCCTTAGGCAACAAGGGGAAATTATTAGTTCCTTTATCAGGAAAAGTCCAGCGGTATACAGACATCAAACAATATTTGACCAAGTGTTTTGGGCAGCAAAGATCTAGTTTCTCTCTTAACGTATCTTGTCTTTATCCATGGTGTTGGTGTCACTTCTAGCAGACTCTCCTATTATAGTCCCAAGGTGGCTGTCAGGAGCCCCTGGGGATACAGCCTTTGTCATTCACACACAAAAGGTGTGTCACACACACCTTTACTCTGCTGAGTCATAATTTCCTCTAATATTTTAAACAAAAGTTTTGTGTCTTTAGCCCTTATTGTTCTGAATTGGGTCATGTGTTCATCTCTGAACCAATTACTGAAGTTACAGGGATGGAATATACTGATTAATTTGAACCTATCCATGGTGACCCCAAATATATAGGTAGGTCCCATTTGGTAGAGGGTAGGGAGTAATAGATGCTAGGGAGGCAACAAATGAGTATCCACAGTCACTGAGCTCTAGTCCTGATAATGTTGCTTACCAACTAGGTGGCTTTTGATGGATTGCTCTCTAAGCCTGTTCTCTCACCTATAAAATAGGGACAATGAGTTCTGAGTAGAAAACATTGTCAGTGCTCTACCTAGATCTCCTCAGATATCAATTACTGCTTTATGCACCCACCTTCCCAGCTTCTGTTTGTTTTGCTTTTTTTGGAAAAGAAAAACAACGTTTTTTTTAGAGCAGTTTTAGTCTCACAGCAAAATTGAGGGGAAGGTACAGAGATTTCCCACACATACTCTACCTCAGTGGTCCCCAACTCCTCAGGCTGTGGACTGGTACAGGTCTGTGGCCTGTTGGGAACCAGGCCACACAGCAGGAGGTGAGCAGCAGGGTGAGCGAGCATTACCACCTGATCTGCCTCCTCTCAGTTCAGTGGCAGCATTAGATTCTCATAGGAGTGCAAACCTTATTGTGAACTGCACATGCGACAGATCTAGGTTGTATGCTCCTTATGAGAATCTAACGCCTGATGATCTGAGATGGAAGAGTTTCATCCTGAGACCATCCCCAACCTGCTCCCCATCCATGGAAAAATTGTCTTGCATGAAACCAGTCCCTGATGCCAAAAAGGTTGGGGACTGCTGCTCTACCCTCCACACACATAGCTTTCCCTCATTATCAACATCCCCCATTATCAACATCTCAAATGTACATCTGAGTGGCACATTTATTGTAAGTAATGAACCTGCATTATAATTACCCCAAGTCCATAGTTTACACCAGGGTTCATGGTTTTATGGGTTTGGACAAATGGATAATGACATGTATCCATTTTTATAGTATCATTCAAAATCCTCTGTGCTTCACCTATTCATCCCTCACCAACACCTGGCAACCAATGATGTTTTTACTGTCTCCATAGTTTTGCCTTTTCCAGAATGTCATAAAATTGGAAGCATACAGTATGTAGAAATTTCAGATTGGCTTATTTCACTTAGTAATGTGCATTTAAAGTTCTTTCATGTATTTTCATGGCTTGATAGCTCATTTCTTTTTAGCGCTGCATAATATTCCATTATCTAAATGTAACACCATTTATTTATCCATTTATCTATTGAAGGACATTTTCCTTGCTTCCACGTTTTGACAATTATGCATAAAGCTGCTGCAAACATTCCTGTGTAGGGTTTTGTGTGGACATACATTTTTAACTTCTTTGGGTGGGTAAATACCAAAGAGTGGCTGGGCATGTGGTTCATACCTGTAATCCCAACACTTTGGGAGGCTGACACAAGAGGATTACTTGAGCCTAGGAGTTTGAGATCAAAGTGGACAACATAGTGAGACTCCATCTCTATGAAAATTAAAAATTAGCTGGTCATGGTAGTGCATGCCTGTGGTCCTAGCTACCTGGGAGACTGAAGTGGGGGGATCACTTGAGCTCAGGAGTTTGAGGATGCAATGAGCCCTGACTGCACCACTGCCCTCCATCCTGAGTGACAGAGTGAGTCTTTGTCTCAAAAAAAATAAATAAATAAAAATAAAAAAAGAGCATAATTGCTGGATCACATGGTGAGAATATATTTAGTTTTGTAAGAAACTGCCAAACTGTCTTCTTATGTGTTTCGTTTTTAATGGCCAACACTTGCAAATATTTTAAAAGGACTGCCCTTGAGTGTTTGGAGCCAGTTTTCTCAAAAGCCCAGGAAACCAGAAGAACCCTGGAGTTTACGTCCTTGCAGGGCAGCCTTCAGCCAATTACTGAGAGGTGCAAGAGTATAAAAGTCCAGCTGTGATGTGTAATTTTACATGCCAGAACTCCCCTGAAAGATAAGGCTAAGGCTAGGACTGAGTCTGAATTTACACCCTTTCTTTGCTTCTTCCTTTTTGTATCCTACTTTCCCTACTCCCTTATTCAGTTCTTCCAGGAGCAATTGCTTAATAAACCATGTGCATGTGACTCTTCATCTCAGGGTCTGCTAGTAGGGAATTTACCCTAAAATACCCTGGTTGCTTACCTCACAGATAGTTATCAATATAACTGAAGAAAATGAAAGTGGCATGTTGCTAGGTCATGAGTCCTCCCATGATCATCGTTTCTGTTTCCCTCTTCAAGGATGAATTCCACATAGGACTGACTTTTGAGGTCCTGTTATGGAACCACCTGGCTAGAAGTGAATCTCTGCCCCTGTTCAGAGTTGGAGAAACTGCAACTTATTTATTTATTTATTTATTTATTTATTTATTTATTTATTTATTTAGAGACAGAGTCTCACTCTGTCGCCCAGGCTGGAGAGCAATGGCACAATCTCAGCTCACTTCAGCCTCCGCCTCCTGGGTTCAAGTGATTCTCCTGCCTCAGCCTCCTGAGTAGCTGGGATTACAGGTGCCTGCCACCATGCCTGGCTAAATTTTTTTTTTTTTTTTTTTTTGTATTTTTAGTAGAGACGGGGTTTCACCACATTGGCTAGGCTGATTTGGAACTCCTGACCTCGAGCGACCTGCCCGCCTTAGCCTCCCAAAGTGCTAGGATTACAGGCATGAGCCACCATGCCCAGCCTGCCACTCTTTTTAATCCACTATTTCTTTCCATTCATGAGCACCGCAGGAATGCCAATACTCATAACTACTACATATTGAATTCCTACCATATCAGAAGTTTTGAATATGTTATTACACTTAGTCTTCACAACAGCTTCCTGATGTAGGAATTCATATTATCATCCCCATATTACAAATGAGGAAATGGAGGTCCAGACAAAATTAAGTATTGGCAAATGGCAGTGCTGGGATTCTAACTTGGGTCACATATGCATGACTCAAGAGCCCAGCTGTTGACCACTAAATTATATTGACTCTCACTTTTTAGCATCTCTTAGGGAACTCAGGAATCCTGGTTTCCCCCCGTCTTCTCCTGTGTGTGCACCAGAATTTCATCACTTGAAATATGTCTCTATTAGATCCCAACATTTGCCCCTGAACTGAAGTCTCTTAATTTCTGTGTATTTATCTTTGATCTTTGCTTTGGGACTTCTATATAGTACAGTTTATCTTTAAATGATTGTCTGGGACTTCCAGAGAAAGAAGAGAGAGAAGATGAGCTTTTGTAGAGTGTTCTCTATGTGCTAGGCATTTTATTAATCAGTTAATTAATCAGTTCATTTACTTTCCACACAAACCAATGATAGGGGTACTATTTTTATCAGATAATGAATAATGATTTTTTTGCAGGTGGAAAAACTGAAGCTTAGTGAGGTCTTACCCAACAGGTCACTCAATCAATAGCTAGCAAACCTGGAATTTGGGTCCTGTAGACTCCAAAGTTTGTATTTGTTCTTTTCCATCAAGCTGCCTGTTAGCTTTAATTATCCAAGTCTCAAATTTGACTTTCTGGCCACAGAGCTAAATATGTTGCTTCTGTTCTTGCTGACACACTATTATTGAAGAGAGTGTTTGCTCAATCGTTGCACATATTTGTTTTGTACCAGGTGCTCAGTCTGATTTTTGCAAGTTGTCTAATTTGCCCGGAGCTGTTTGAGAAGGTGGGAAAGGAGCTATGAAACCAGTCACTCTGCCTGGTGTCTCTGCTCCCTGCACAGCCAATCCCTCATTACATACCTGACCTTCTTAGGAAGGATTTTAGGACGCAAGATAAATGACAAGGTAGGTGGATGATCAGAGAAGGCATAACTCTTTTCCCAGGCTGAAGTTTTTATTCTCACAGCAACACCATATGTCGCTCAACTTTCCGTAGGGTTTTTAGATAGGTAAGAGGCACTACGATTTTCTTAGGTGCTTATTATATGCCAGCCTTTCTTTTTATTTTATTTTAAGTTCTAGCGTACATGTGCAAGATGTGCAGGTTTGTTACATAGGCAAACGTGTACCATGGTGGTTTGCCGCACAAATAAACCCACCGCCTAGGTATTAAGCTCAGCAGACAGTCTTTCTTATATGCTGCTTATCCATCATTTGATCAAAATTATCTGTTGAATCCTGTTAATCAGGGCATTGTTATAGACACTGGGGATGCAGCAGTGAACAAAACAGACAATATACCTACTGTCTGAGAACTTACATTCTAGTCAGAACCAAATAGAATCTTGCTCCTCTTCCTCCAGCTCCAGTCCTAGCTTCAATCTCTGCATCTGTTATTTATTTACTATATTGGGGTTCCAAGTGAGACTTTATTTGAAAAAAACAATCCTGCTCCCAAGAAAATAATGAAAATTGAGAAAGACCACTCTAAACAAATGAGATAAATAGATCTAAACTAGATCCATAATTCGAACATAATCCTTTGGATCTCTAAATACCTCTTTTGTTGCATACTAAATAAATGCTTTTTTGAGGGGAGAACATCATTCTAAATATTAATTACATCTGAGTAAAGACTTTGGGCTCAGACAGCAAGAGACTTGAACTCTTTTATTGTCAGGACTGCAATAAAGCCCCAAATAAATAAAAATGTTCTACTTTAAAATTACCAAGTGAGAGTTATTTACAGCAAGATTACTTTCTCATTTAATTTTTACTGCAACTGCATAAAGTAGGTACTATGATTATCTGATCCTGCAGATAAGGAAACTAAAAGTCAGGAGCAGAAGTAGCAGGGCTTGAGTGGTGTGTGTCTGTATCTCATCCACGCAGCCAGTATTTGGAAAAACTGGGATTCAAATCTTCATCTGTTTACTTCTAAAGCCCTGGAATTTTTTTTTACTTGAACAGATACTCTCTTTTAAGTCTGAACATCTGTGTGTTTTTGCTCCCAACACTGCTACTAATTAATGGCAATATTTAAGATACTTCACTGATACTTTAGCTAAAGAGCAAGAGCAGTGCGGATTCACTGCATGTGTCTGGGCTGGGCTGCCCATGGAGTCATCTGACTTGTGGCTGCTGGGATTGACCATGCCAGGGAGGGCCTATATTTGAAGGAAGTCAGTCTTGCCTCCTGTCAGATTCCAGGGATTGAATTTCAAAAAGCTGTGAAGGAAGTGATAGCAATTTATTAGTTCCTTTTCACAGCTTGAAAATTGTCTGTGGTCCCTATACAGGCAATCCAGGTTCACAGAGGTACAATGAAACTTTGTAGGAGAAGGGGTGTTGGGGGGCACATTGCACTGCTGAGAAAAGCCAAGCAAACAGTATATATCCAACTGACTGCGTACCAAGATTTCTACTTTGAATCATGAAGCATAGTACATTGTCTCTTATTTGCCCTCCAACCCTGGCTTCCTCAAACCCCAATCCCAAAGTCAGTATGCGGCTACAATATTCTGCAAGTCATGGATGCTCTCAACTGGCAAAACACAGCTAGGTCTTTGAGAGCAGATACAGTGGAATCCACCAGATGGTGACATTTCCAAACAAGGTGATGTGGAGCATGACTGAACTGTCTGGGAGGTCTGAAGTGTTTACTGATGCCAAACTAAAAGAACATTTCAGATGTTGGTTCAACAGTCAAAGGGCACCTCTAAAACCCATGTAGATGATGGGTCTATGCAGATGAAAAGAACAATCTGGTACAGGCTGTTTAACAGCAGAAATCAATCATTCATTCTCTAGACAAGGAACTCTTTAGTTGGCCAAGGACTAAACCCACACTCCCTGAGGGCCCCCAGTACTTTATGTCTTGGAGAAAGAGATACATGACTAAAAACTAGGGCTGATGTCAGAGATTGCAGCAAGAAAGCAAGTTCCAACATCTATCCTAAGATCAGCCCAGATGAGGCCCCATGTCCCGCATGATCTATATCAGTGGTTGGCAAACTTTCAGAAAAGGCAGGCCACAGCTTTATTTAGCCCCTCTAATTTAAGGTTGTGCATGCCAGGAATAATTTGAGCATTTGAGGTCTCTCAACTCAACCCTTCACATATGTACAGGAAATATGATTTCTTAAGTATTCAAGGACTTTCTTTTAAAATTCAACTGCAAAGGCAATCTGGCCAATTTTGTGTGATCCCTGCCTTGACTTTTTCTTGCAGAATATCCTCATGGATGCCTTCACCTGCCTTGACAAAATGTAGCCCCCAGCAGTCACCTTCCCCCTGGCTTATGCCACACTGCCCTGCAATTTCCCAGGGATTAGAGGATTTATTTTCAAAGGCCAAGCCCCTGGTATTCTCTTTTCCATGGCCCCCAAGGCCCTTGTCTATCAATTGTAGGGCACATCCAGTCCTTCCCTGTAGACAGCCTCAATTCCCGCTAGGAATGTTGTGCAGCAAGCTGAACACCTCAGCCCTAGCAGAGACCACTGAAGCACCTGGGTTCTCTCACCCTCCTCCTTGTTGTTTTAGCACTCTTCCCCAGGCTAATTTACTCAATCTCCATGCCACTGCTTAAATGTCACTGCTGCGTAAATGTCTTGCCTGATTCGCTGAACTAGATTTCCCTTTTATCCAGTCTCCTAATCCCCTTTGTAACACTAATCACAATTCTAAACTTAAAATTGTTTAAATATGGTTTCATGCCTCTGTACAGGACTTTAAGATCCATAAGGATAGGGGAAATGTCTATTTTATTCGCCATTGTATCTCCAGTAGGTAATCAAATTAATAATTATAATATTTACTAATAACAAGCACTTGCCTGTGCCAGGCATTGTTCTACGTGTTTATGTGTATTAATTTATTTAACCTTCCTATGAGGTTAAATCCTATGAAGTGTGCAGTATTACTATCACTTCTTGAAAGGCAAGGAAATTAAAACAGAGAGAGGTTAAATAGCTCGCCTAAGGTCACATAACTAGGAGGTGATTGAACTGGGATTTGTACTAAAGTAATAGGTCTTCAAATCCATATCTTTAGTCACTATACTCTAGTGTTTCTCCCTGGGATTCATACATGAATGTGAATGAGGGAAATAAAATGACCACCTCTAACATATTCCCCAGCTATGATCAGAAGTACTGCTCTTCTTTGACCTCAGAATGGCCTTTGGTTTGGAAGCTGGAAGTCATACCAAGGAAGTACATATTGATTGGCAATCTCAGTTCAGAAGGGTCCACCAAGTGGAACTGCTTTCTGACAGGCTAGTGAGAGAACAGCTTGGGCTCATCTTTCTTTATATCACACATTGAAAACCACATCCTTAAAAGTCAAACAAGGATTAAGGCAAGACCTGATCTATAAGACAAGACAGAAAAGGCTGAACTATACTGAATTATTTGGGATTAAGCTCAGTTATGAGCAACAGAAAATCCACAAATAACAAAAGTTTTCATCTCTTTCATGTTCAATAATTTCCAAGGCCATCAGTCCAGGACTGGGGCATGGTGTTTCACAGTGACAGGGGCTGTGGATAAAGACACAGGCCAGGGAGCTGGGAAAAAAAGACTGGAGCTCAGTCAGAGATCTGAACTAGTTCTACAGAATGAAAAGTCAGCAACAAAGAGATAGTAACCAAAACCCTGGGAGCTGGAGACCAACTCCCTTCTCTCTTGTTGCTCTGTCACATATAGCTTTCATTCTCAACGTCATCTTGTGGTCCAAGATGACATGTAGAGCTCCAGCAATTTTTTCTTCTATTCTGGTCAGCAGGAATGAGGAAGGAAAGAAGAATGGCATGCCCTTCTATATTTAAGGACACTTCCCAAAAGTTGTGTACACCAGTTTTACTTATAGTCCATTTGTCAGAACTTAATCACAGGGCCAAATGTACCTGCAAGGAAAGCTGTGAAATGTAGTCTTTATTCAAGGTGGCCACATCCCTTGCTTAAAATTGAAGTTTTATTATTAAGGAATAAGGGGAGATCTGATATTGTGCAACAACTAGTGATCTCAGCCATAAGTATAATAAATTCTACACAATACAAGGAAAGCTCCAAGGAATACAAAGGGGCAAAAGACATATCTGGTTAAGGAATCAAGGAGAAACTCCACAGAGGAGTATATGATGAAAATGGGCTTTGAAGCATGTAAAGAATTTTGCTAGGGCAGATGAGTTGTAAGAAGGGCATTTTAGATGGATATAAGAGCAAGAACAAAGGTATAGAGATTGAAATAAACAAAATGAGTTGTCTTGTTTGACTGGAGAGCTTAAGATTCAAGTTGAGGAGCAGTGGGAGGCAAGGCTGGAATGGAAGGATGGAGTCACTTGGGGAAGGGTTTGAATGTCAGAGCAAAAAGTTTTTGTTTAATTTTCTGGGCAAGGAGGAATAACTAAAGTGTTTTGTGAAAGTAGTTATCTACTTTAAAATCTACTGTAGCAACAGTGTTACAACTTTTGAGCAGAGGAGGAATGAGATTTGAAAACTATTATACAGCAAAAATATGTAGTTTACAGTAGAGGGAGCAGAGAGACACAGTGAGGCTGTTGTAATAGCCAAATGATAACACAGGCCTGAATCAAGCAGTGACAGTGAGGGTGAAGAGAAAGAGACAAATACAAGACGCATTGGAGAGACGGAATCTACTGAAATTCACTATTGATTGTGGAGTGGAGAATGAGTCAGATGATCCTGAGTTTTTTAATCTAAGTGGCTGGAAGGAAAATGGACTGTTCATCACAACAGGGAATACAAGAAAAGAAAAGTTAGGAGTGGGCATAGAAGGGAGATGGAGAGTTCTGTTTGAAGTCTGAGTTCGAAGCACCTTTAGGATATCTAAATGGAGATACATATCAGAAAGTAAGATATGAGGATCCAGAACATACAACAGAGTTGGACTACAGATACATTGAGCATAGAAGCAATAACAGAAGCCCTTGGACAGATTAGATTTCAGAATTTGAAAGTATAAAGAGAGAAAAAAATAGGCCAATGTCATGAGGTTTTCAAAGGAAGAGAGTTTCAAGTAGGAGGGGAAGAATGGTCAATAACATCAACTGCTATAGGGAACTCAAGAAAGATGAAGACTGAGAAAGAACATCAGAGGTAACTAGTGAAACTGAACTGAACTATCTTGGGTGGTAAGGCATTGTAGGAAGTGTTGGGGAGGTGTGGGTGGGTAGCAAAGCCAGGCAAAAAGCAGAAAGACCCAGATTGCAAGGTATGAAGTGCTGGTGAATGATAGGGAAGTTGAGGTGATGGTTGTAGACCACACTTTGAGTGTTTGGTGCGTGAGCAGGTGTGGGCAACAGATATGCTCACATTCAAGACAGCGTAGGATGTCAGTACTGGAAGGGCCCTTAGAAATTGCATCTAATTTCCAACTGAACAGTATTAAGAACAAAATCTATATCCACAAAGAGTAAACTAAACACTTCGGCCCTAGCTGTTACTAACCAAGGACAAGCCTTTCTTTGGCCCCATAGGAACTCATGTGAACAGGTCTTTCAAAACACTCTTCAATCTCATGTACCAATACAGGGAGTATTTCCGAAGATTCAAAGTTTGACACCAGGGAACAAATTATCAGTCTTCACTGAGGAGATACAATATCCCCTCTGGGGACACTGACAGAGAGAGATGTTCCAGTTACAGAAAACAGCATCCAGAATCCCAAGACAGACAGGATTGTTGGTGTCTACTAGGCCTTGCAAACTGGAAAGTGGGCCTAATCCACTGGCTTCTTTAGCTTACCAGGAGGCTCCCTCAGATCAGTCCTCAGATATCAGGGATGTAGTCAAGGATGGACACCTCTGTGGATTTCCAGAAAGCACTTTCAGTTAGTTCTTGGCAGAGGACATAGATACCAGGCACGAGCTTTGTTCTTTATACATGTTCCTTTCTGACCACCTCCAAAGGAAAAAATCAGGCTCCAAGGCTCTGCAGATCATGGTAGAAGGCCACATACTATAGGAGGAAATAAAGACCACACATAAGAAAAAAGCAATGTAATTTTTAAAAAATTAAAAAATGTTCCACCTACTTGATTTTTTAAAAGTTAGAAGTGGAAACATAAAACCATTACTATTCAATAAATTCAACAAACACAAAAATACCTTAGGTCATCTCAAACAGAAACTCAGTAACCAATAAGCAATAACTACTCATTTCCCTCTCATCTCACCTCCTGGTAACCTCTAATCTACTTTCTACTTCTATGAATTGACCTATACTAGATATTTCACACACATGGCATTATATAATCTATGGCATTTTGTACCTGGCTTCCTTCTCTTATCATAATATTTTCAAGGTTCATCTAAGGGGAAGAAGGTGAAATGGGGCATGGGAGTTGGTGATCACAGAGTGAGGAAAAGGATTAGCCAGACCCTAGGGAAGATGGAAACAGATTGATGAAGACAGAGATTTTAAATTATGAGTAGGGACAGGGAAAGAGGAGACAAGGAATATTCCATCTTAGAGTTGTTTGAGGGTTTAGGTCTATGGAGAGGGTGGACAAAGATAAAGTGCCAGTCCCAGACTTAGCAAAGATGTATCACAGTAATCACTTTGCCTCTGAAATGCTCACTTGCTCTGCAACAATCCAGGAACCACAATTTTCCCACTGGAACATAGTTGTGTATTTATTTTCAAACTGAAAGATTATTTTTGAAGTAAAAGTTTATTTACCCATGAAATCCTGAAGGCTTTACACATTTATGAAGGAATGTCTTGGTTTGTAGAGATATCGTTTAGAATCTTCAGGGTGTCAGCCTTTTAGCTTTAAGTTTAAGCTGTTTATTACTGAAAAGTTTATTTCCTAAAACAACAATGAGACATCACTGCACATCTGTTAGAATGGCTAAAACCCAAAACACTGATAACACCAAATGCTGATTGGAATGTGGAGCAACAGGGACCCTCATTCATTGCCGGTGGGAATGAAAAATGGTACAGCCACTTCAGAAGACAGTTTGGCATTTTTTTACAAAGCTAAACACATTATTACCACACAATCCAGCAATCACACTTTTTGGTATTTACCCCAATTAAATGAAAAACTATATCCACACAAAAACCTACACACGAATATTTACAGAAGCTTTATTCATAATTGCCAAAACTTGGAAGCAACCAAAATATCCTTCAATAGGTAAATGGATAAACAAACTGTGGTGCATTGATACAATGAAATATTATTAAATGATAGAAAGAAATGAATTATCAAGCCACAAAAGACATGGAGGAACCTTAAATGCATAGTGCTAAGCGAAAGAAGCCAGTCTGAAAAGCCTATATACTGTATGAGTCCAACTTCATGACATTCTGGAAAAGGCAAAACTGTGGAGACAGTAAAAGGTCAGTGGTTGCCAGGGGTCCTGGGAGAGGGAAGGAAGAGTGAGCAGGTGAAGTACAGGGGAAATTTAGGGCAGTGAAGCTATTCCATATGATACTGTACCTGACATTATGCATATGTCATATGTATAATACTGTACATGACATTAAGCATTATGCATATGTCATATGTATGATATGCATATATTAGCATTATGCATATGTCATATTTGTGATACTGTACATGAGATTATGCATTATGCATATGTCATGACATTTAGGGCAGTGAAGCTATTCCATATGATACTGCACATGCCATTATGCATATGTCATAACCGGTAGAACTGCACAACACAAAGAGTGAACCATAAAGTGAACTATGGACTCTGGTTAATAATAATGTATTAATATTGGTTCATCAATTGTAACAAATTTACCACGCTAATACAAGATGTTAATAAAAGGGGAAACTGTGTGCCTGGTCAGAAAGTGGAGGGGTAGGGAAAGGGCATATAAGGGAACTCTTTGTACTTTCTGCTCATTTTTTTCTGTAAACCTAACTACTCTAAAAATAAAGTCTATTAATTAAAAGAGAAGGGCAGATAAAAAGGCAATAAAAAGGCCATGTACCCCCTAAAAATTTATTTCCCCTTTAATTATCTTGTGGTTGTTGCTATTTATTATCCCTATAAGGATACAACCTAGACTAAAAATCTGGATTTGATTTGTAATAAGAAAAACACACTCAAAACAGAGACATAAATTTTTATTTCCAGTTCAAACTTTAAAAATTATGAACCCAGGTAGCTTAAATCTCTCCAAGAACAAAGATCATCTCAAATCCTTGGAATGTCACTAAGCCTTGTATCACTTAGCTTGTCAATTCTTCTATCAGGTAGCCAGATGTTTCCGTTTGAATGGAATCTTTGCAATAACCCCTCTTTGTGGGGATTTATTCTATTAACTGGAAGCTTGTCCCTAGAGCAATGACACTCTTTTATACTTGCTAACTCTATTCGTTTCCAAAACAAATAGAGGTTTAGGGGTGCCAAAACAAATTACCACAAACTGATTGACTTAAAACAACAGAAATGTATTCTCTCACAATTCTGGACACTAGATATCTAAAAGCAAGGTATCATCAGCAGGACCACGCTCCCTTTGTGACTCTGGGTAGAATATTTCCTTGTTTCTTTGCAGCTTCTGGTTGTGGCCATCAATTCTTGGCATTTCTTGGCTTGAGCTGCATTACCTAAATCTCAGCCTCTGCCATGGCATTTTCCCTGTGTGTCTCACTTTGTCTCTTCTCCTCTTATAAGGAAATCAGTCTACCCTGTTATGACCTCATTTTAATATGATTATATCTGCAACAAACATATTTCCAAATAAGGTCTCATTCTGAGGTACTGGCAGTTAGGGCTTCAATATATTTTTTAGGGGGACACAATTTAACTAATCACACTAACAGAATAATGAGGTCCCACTGTAAGCATGTTTTGACCTTGGTTCTGAAGTAAGGGCTTCTCAAAAAATGACAGCTTTTACTTAGTATAGCTGTGGGACTCCAGAAAGACCAAAAGTCCAACTCTTTCTACCATGCCTAATCACGTTTCCTCAGTTACCAGGCTGAACAATTATTACAGTGTTCTTTACCTAGGCCAGGAGCTCTGAAGAGGTTGCCATTACCAGCCTCACTGGGCAGGAGTGTGCAGTTCCTTGAAGTCCTTGAGCCTGCCAGCCCATACCACATTCCTAGCACCAACCAAAAGTAGGTCTCTAACCCCCTAAATGTTTCACAGCTTTGGTTCTGAAGTTCTTACTCTAACTGTTCTTGCCCACTTACTTCTGACTCTGCTTCTGATCTCATTATTCCTTTTACTGATGGTGGTTTCACCTGTACTTTGGACCAGATGTTCAGCACCGTTTCTCCAGCCTTCACCAATGCGTTTCTTCCTGGGCTCCAAGTTGAACTCTGCTGAAGACCTTTTTGTAGTCATACATTGTGGGTAAATACTCACATGTTTATTTGTATGCAAGCACAGCCATCCACAGAAAGCACTCCCAGCAGGTCATACCACTCTCGTGAATTAGAGCCAAATATCAAGTCATGATTTCTAAGATTCTAGGCCATCCCTAAAGCTACCAGGAAAATTTTGACCTTTTGCACTGGGAATGTACTTCTGCATTTATTTTCAAACCTTGAAGTCTATTTTTTTTAAAGGTTTATCATGTGACCCAGCAATCCCATTATTGGGTATATACCCAAATGAATATAAATTATTCTATCATAAAGACACATGCACACATATGTTCATTGCAGCACTATTCACAATAGCAAAGACATGAAATCAACCCAAATGCCCATTAATGATAGGCTGGATAAAAAAAAAATGTGGTACATATACACCATGGAATATCACGCAGCCAAAAAAAGGAACAAGATCATGTCCTTTGCAGGGACATGGATGGAGCTGGAAGCCATTATTCTCAGCAAACTAATGCAGGAATGGAAAACCAAACACTGCATGTTCCATTTATAAGTGGGAGCTGAACAATGAGAACACATGGACACAGGGAGGGGAACAACACACACTGGGGCCTGTCAGAGGGTGGGGTTGGGGGAGGGAGAGCATTAGGAAAAATAGCTAATGGATGTTGGGCTTAATACCTAGGTGATAGGCTCTTAGGTGCAGCAAACCATCATGGCACACATTTACCTATGTAACAAACCTGCACATCCTGCACATGTACCCGAGAACTTAAAAATTAAAATTAATTAAAAAAAGAAAGAATGGTTTATTTGCCCATGGAATTCTGAAGGTTTCACATATTTATGAAGGAATATCTTCGGTTGTAGGATCTTAGCAGTGTCAAGCTTCTGCCCTCACAGCTTCCCTGGAACAACCCTAGGAAAGATCCCCAGTAGCCTCCTAATCACTGTGTTAAATAAGTTTTGTTTTTCAGGCCTCATCCTACTTGAATTCTCAATATCGTTCAACACTATTGACCACTCTTCATTTCTCAAAAATCTGCCCTTTCTTGACTTTGAGAAATAACATCTGCTACCTTCTCCAACTTCAATAAACCACTTCTTCACAGTCTCCTCTGATCTCTCTTCTTCTGGCCATCCTTTAAGCATTAGGAATTTCTCAGGCTCTCTCCTTGGCTTTTGGTCCTCATGCTACACAGTCTCTGTGGGTGATCCCACTTACTACCATGGCTTCAGTTATATGTTACTGATTTCCAAATCTGCATCTCCAGCCTCGGCTTCTTTTCTGAGCTCCAGACCTGTTTATCCAATTACTAACTGGTCAATCCTGCTGGGGTAATCTATGGGCTCCTCAAACTCAAGATGTCCAAACAAATCTCACTGATTGCCTCTATTGCTTATGTCAGTGAAAATCCCATCAGTCTAGATTTGTCTTCCTTTGTTTCCACTCACATCTAGTCTACAAGTTCTGCCTCTCTTAACTGACCATTTCTCTTCGTACTCACCACCTTTACCCTTGTCTGAGTCTTCATTATACTTTGTCTGGAACATTTTAATAGCCTACTGTGTGATTTGCCTTCCACACCAAACCATTCTCCACCTGGCACCCAGAGTGAAAATGTCATAGCACGAAACTGGCTGTTTCACTGGCTCTCCACTGCCTACAGGGTAAAGTTCAGTTTCCTTAGCAAAGCATTCAACAGATGGCCTTTTGGACTTTGAACCTCATCTTTTGGTTTGTTCCACCACTTCCCCAGAGCTTCAGTCATATCAGACTACTTATAGGACCCCAATATGCATAATGGTTGCATGCCTTTACTTAAACTTTTCTCTCTGCCTGGAATATCCTCCTTCTCAACTCACAATTACTTAGGAAAAGGCTAAGGGCCAGATCTTCTGTTTGAAGATGAGGTAAGAGAGGTGAACCTATGCACCTATGCTAGAGCTTACTTACTCTTCGGGGAAGTTCCAGCAGACACGCTGTTGGTAAATTGCACCTTTTACATCTGGGCTCTGGAGCCCTATGGTGTGGTGACCCTGGATCCCTTCCTGGAGCTGCAGGGCAAAGACAACTTCTGTGGTGAACTCTTCTGGATGTGTGTCAGTTCCGGGTGAGGCTGCAAGGCTGCCAAGTTCTCAGGCTGGATCTCCTGCTGGCAGGCTGACAGTTTCTCCATGCCCTGGGTGCCAGCATTGTGAAGGCTTCTGCTGGGGGATTGCAGTTCCCCATAGTTCCACAGACAGCTAGACCTTCCCTTATCTTAGGGCCTGATTCAAAACAGATGGGTGGATGGGACCATTCTCATCCCTACTGGCTCCTAGGCACAGTACTCCACCTGCAAAAGTGCTGTTGTTTCTCTAAATAACTTATAGGATAACTTCTCTCTCTCCGTCTCTCTCAGCATTTATTCAATCAACCAGTATTTATTGATGAACACCTATACAGTAGGCATTCTACTAAATACTGAGGACATAGCAATGTACAAAACAAGCAAAAAAAACACTGCCTTCTTTTAGCCTACAGTCCAGTATGGGAGACAGACATTAAATAGAAAGACCTACAAATATTTAATTAATGACAGTTAAGAAGGAAAAAGTGCAATAAAGGAAAAAGGCAGGGTTCTATGAAAGAACTGGGTCTTTACAGCCTGATTTGTGGAAGAAATGACATTCCTCAAATGAGCACAAAGTAATGGTTTTTCTTGACCTTTTAAGTTTTTCTCGACCTTTTAAGTTTTTCTCCTCTATTTGTATGATTTTTTAACATATTAAAGCTATTTTTTTTTTTTTGAGATGGAGTTTCACTCTTGTTGCCCAGGCTGGAGTTCAATGGCGTGATCTCAGCTCACTGCAAACTCCACCTCCCAGATTCAAGCGATTCTCCTGCCTCAGCCTCCTGAGTAGCTGAGATTAAAGGCACCTGCCACCATGCCCAGCTAATTTTTTGTATTTTTAGTAAAGACCGTGTTTCACCATGTTGGCCAGGCTGGTCTCGAACTCCTGACCTCAAGTGTTCCACCTGCCTCGGCCTCCCAAAGTGCTGGGATTACAGGCATGAAGTTATTCTTTTTCCCTTTATTTTATTAAGTATTTTAAGGACTCCTTCCTCACCCTGCTTAGACTCCAACACCCCACACCAGGCTGCCCCTCCATGGACACCATTCTCACTCAGGAATGGACAAACTCTTTACCCTGTTCAAGCTCTGGCCCCACACCATGCTTAGCTACTCCCATGTGTGGACAGTCTGACCACCCTGCTCAGACTCTGACCCCCCCGTACCTGCTTGGCATCTGTATTAGTTCATTCTCACACTTCTAATAAAGACATACCCGAGACTGGGCAATTTATAAAGGAAAGAGGTTTAATTGACTCACAGTTCAGGTTGGCTGGGGAGGCCTCAGAAAACTTACAATCATGCTGGAAGGGGAAGCAAACACATCGTTCTTCACATGGCAGCAGGAGAGAGAAGAATGAGAGCCAAGTGAAGGGGGAAACCCCTTATAAAACCATCAGATCTTGTGAGCACTCACTATCATGAGAATAGCATGAGGGTAACCACTCCCATGATTCAATTACCTCCCACCGGGTCCCTCCCATGACACATGGGGATTATGGGAACTACAATTCAAGATGAGATTTGGGTGGGGACACAACCAAAACATATCAGCATCTGACTCTGCACACCATGCTGGGGCTCTGCAGGGACACCATTCTCACTGTGCTCAATCTCTGACTCCTTCCTCCAAACTGCCTTTCCATATACCTTGCTCCAGACCTCATGATGGCCTGGGGACTGAATTGTTCAGGAAGAGAAGGAAAAGGAAAGGAAGAGGAACAAGTAGAATTCTACCCATTTAACAGGCTCCAACCACTCTGCTGCCTTTAGTATCTGAGGCCACCATACCTCTCACCAGGATTACCTGAGTTACTTCAAAAAGCTCCATCTTTTAAAAGGGTCCTTTTAAATGTCAACTCTTTATGAAGCATTTTCTTCTCAATCCATCCATATGGCATGGACTACACTGGAGGCAATAAGAAGAAGAGAAGCTGATGGATACAGAATACACGATGGAGGTAAAACCGACAGGACCAGTTGATGAATTGTGTGTGAGAGGGAAAGAGAAGAATCAAGAATGGCAGGTCTTGGCTTTAGCAACTGGGTGATGCCAGTAACTGAGACAGGGAAGACTGGACGAGAGACAGGTTGGGGTGGAAGGGGGAAATCTAGAATTCTATTTTAACAAGGATGGATTTTGAGTTCTATCAATCAGATATCCAAATTGAGAATGTTAAGTAGGCAACTGGATATAGATCTTTGAAGTTTACTCCATTTTAAAATTTATGTCATACCTGCCTTGCTAATCCTCAATCCTGGACAAACACAGTTATGTCTCTTTTTAAAAATCTGTTCCCTTTACAGGGTTCAGGAACCCTCTGAATTTGTGTAAGAATTTTGTGTAAGAACCCTCTGAATTTGTGTAAGAATTTTCCATATATGCATGTATGTACAATTATATGGATAGAGAATTCATCATAGTTATCACATTTGCAAAAAATCCAGGATGTAAAAAAGAGTTTGAGAACAATTGCATTCAATGGCACTGACAAATATTAAAAACAAGCAAAAACAATAATTAGTCTCATTGTAAATTCATGTTATTCAAGCTTAGCTGGTTTCTTAATGTTATTTAGTGATTTTTTATTTTTTTATTTTTTTATTTTTATTTTTATTTTTTTACTATTTACTCCTGTTAAAAGTTCAGGTGTTGGAGATATTTGAGGATAAAAATATAGGTTTTTTTGAAACAGTGTCTCACTCTGTCACCCAGGCTGGAGTGCAGTAGCACAATCATGTCACCGTGCAACCTCTGCCTCTTGGGCACAAGCAATCCTCCCACCTTGGCCTCCCAAAGGGCTAGAGTTAGAGGCATGAACAACTGTGCCACCCACACAATTATACTGAGGTTGATTCTTTGACTTATAGATGTTTCTCAAGGTATGCTGAATATTCAGCTAGACAGGGTAGAGCAGAAAAAGCATGGAATCAACTGACCCAAATTCTAGTTCCATATCTGCCTAAAACTCAGGGTGTGTGTTTGGGCAAGTCATCTAACTACCTCTAAGCCTCACTTTCCTCATCTGCAAATAGAGATAATAATACCTCACAAGGTACTTAAAGGTCAAAACTGTAACCAATATTTATGAAAGCATTTTGTGCATATCTAAACTTCAAACCACATGCTGAAAATGAGAAATGTCTTAATTTTCGATGGTGTGGTTTGAGGTACTGCTAGACTGTGTTACCTGGGCAGTTTTTAGAGTCTACTAATGCACTGCCCACCTCACTCATCAAAATCAAAATTTCCCCTTTTACAACAGGTTGAGAAGAAGGGTCACCAGAGTGAAGGCCTGGAAGCAATAGAAAGTGGACTGAAAATTCATAACTAGCAATTGATTCAATGTGTTTTGGTGTAAACACACTCCTGGAAATATTTTCGATCTTTAGCTGTAAATCTCTAGGCACTAAGCTGGGCCAAACAGGGAGGGGTTCTCCTTGGGTAGAATGATGAAATCCAGGATGTGTCTTTTTGACCCTCTCATGCCCTCCCCACCCCCACACTCCATCCCTGCCCTCAGTGTCCCCTACTGACAGAATCAGAATATATCTCACCCTCTAGAAATGTGGGAACGTGGAACAGCCTGAGGGCAGAAAGAGGCAGAGAGAAGGCAAGCAATCATTCCTGCCAATTTCCCCTCCCTTTACCTCTTGCCCCAAAGAAGTCATGTTTTTACCTGGTTCTCTCTCTCTCTGTCAGCTTCCTTTCTGCCAGGGAGCTTTGCAGTTTCTTAAGAAACTTTTGAAGACCCATAATCTTTCTAGGCCCAAATGAAGGAATTTTTCATGGTGTTATTCTAGGTAATGTGACAAGCAGTATGTGGAAGCCGGGCTTTCTCAGCACATTGAAAATTCAGCCTGATATTTGCTGTCTTTCTTTCCTGCTTCAACGATGAGTCTTGGTGACAGAAAAGAGAGCTACAAGTCTGGAAAGTCCTAGTCAAACATTCTCTTCCCAGAACTATGTCACCAAGTTAGTTGGCTTAGCTAATGAATAAATACCGAAGCACCACTGGCTTCTTGTTGAGTCCTTGCAGTTGATAATTATTCAAAAATAGCTAATATTAGGTAGTGCCATGTATCAAATGTCATTGAGATTATGGTGTATTGTAGTGGTGCTCAATGCAGGGTGCACAATGGAGTCTACTTGGAGGGTAAATTATTGGAATCAAGTGACACCCAACCCCAGCAAGTATGATTCATTTGGTCAGGGTTGGGGGATAAGTGAGGTGGGCAGTGCATTAGTAGATTCTAAAAACTGCCCAGGTAAAACAGTCTAGCAGTTCCTCAAACTATTAAATATAGAGTCATCATATGACCTGGCAATGCCAGTCTTAGGTATATGCCCAAGAGAAGTGAAAACATATGTTCACACACAATATTGTACACAAGTGGTTTATAGCAATGTTATTCAAAGCAACCAAAAGACGAAAGCAGCCCAAAATCTATTAATGGCTGAATGGATAAGCAAAATATGTACATACATACAAAGGAGTATTACTTGGCAATAAAAAGGAATGAAATACTGATACATACTGCAACTTGGATGAACCTTGAAGACATTATGCTAAATGAAAGAAGCCAGTCACAAAAAGTCCGGATATTATATGATTCCATTAATATGAAAGCCCAGAATAGGGAAATCCACAGGGACAGCCAGGAGATTAGTGTTTGCTTAGGGCTGGCTGCGGAGGATGGCGAATATCAGGGTGATAGCTAGTGGGTATGATATTCCTTTTTGAGGTGATGAAACATTCTAAAATTAACTGCAGTGAGGAATGCACCTAACTGTGAATATATTAAAGCCATTGAATTGTACTCCCAAATTGTACGGTGTGGATTATATCCCAATAGAGTTGATTTAAAGAGAGAAAAAAATACTCACCAGATGATTTTAATGTGCAGCTGAGTTTGAGAACCACTGATGTAGTTGAAAGAGCATGCACTTGAAGTTAGACAGATTGGAACAAAATGGCTGTGTCATTAGGTGACCCAGCTGTGGCTTTCTGAGCCTCATTTTCCTCATCTGGAGAATGAGGATAATAATTACTGTCTCATAGGCTTTAGAAAGAGGATTTGGTGTGGAAAACAAATGAAAGTATGTGTAGAGCCTGACACTTAGCAAGCTGGCACTCTATTAAAGGAAGCCATTGCCACCATTGTTTTTCTTTTCTGCCTGAAGGCTCACAGGGCCAGCATTAGAAATAGTCATCCTCACTGCACTGACCAGGGAGAAGGTGATCTGGAGTGGAGGGGACCAGGCCAAATGCATTATCTGAATGCAGACTCAATAAATGTCCTCTGTGCTCATAACAATTTTTTTGGCCCCATCACAAAGCCCACATTCTTCCCATGAGAAAGACTGCAGCGTCATTGTTCACTAAGGAAATGTAATTGTTTTTTTTTTGTTTTTGCCATTAAAACTTATGAAGACCAAACACAGGTCCACAGTGGGATCTTACTGGTATACCCTTGCCTTTCATAATATATTTGTCATCAAATTCTATCAAATCTACTGCTATAATATGCCTCTCAAATCCAGCCACTTGTATCCATTTCCACTGCCACTACCCTAGACCAGGCCTCTAGCATCTCTTACCTAATGATTCTGATCCTCTTTAACTGTCTCTACCCTTTTTCCCCTCCAAATCCTTCTCTGCACTGCAGCCAGAGTGATTTTTGTAAAATGCCAATTTGATCAAATCTCTCATTTAAAGACCTTCAAACAGCTTAAAATCTTTCAATGATCCCCTATAGCTCTAAAAGTCCAACTTCTGTCTAACCCTCCAGCCTTATCTCTTACTACTCTCTGTCTCCTAAATATCTTTTGAAATTGGCCATTTCTTTGTTGCTCTACACCGTGAGTCCAATCTGCCATCATACTCAATCAGGACTCTTGAACAGCTTGCAAACAGTTTTTCCTAGCTTCAGCCATGCCCCCTTTGAATCCACCTTCCACATAGCAGCCAGGGTGACTCCTTTGCTTAAACCCTTTTTATGCCTCCCAATTTGCCTAAAAACAAAGATCAAGCTTCTTATCAGGGCTACAAGACCTTCCATGATTTGACCCTGCTGACTTATCCCCCTTCATGCTTACTTACTCAGTTTTCCATACACATTACTTCTTCCTATCCATGGACCTTTGCAAACATTCTTGCTTTCTGGAATTTCCTGCCTCTGTCCTTGCACGTCCAAGTCCACTACATCCTTCAAGGCCTAGTTCAAATAATACTGTATTCAGGAACTCTCCCCGAACTCCCCCGAGGAACAGTTCTTCCTGGCTTTCAGACATTTCATTTTGCATTATCTTTGTCTCATCACTTTCTCATTTAGTTTGTCATCATGTCTAGTATGGATCTCTCTGCCTCAAATCTAAGATTGTTGAGGTTTAACCACAAATTTTGTTTGAGCCACAAATAACCGAGTCTTAAACAGAAAAAAAAAAAAACAGAGGATCTGGGCAATACCTGAAGGTACTGATTGGGGGGATGTGGCTATGCAAGTGTGAGGGGTAACAAGCTTAAATATATAAACTCCTTGGATTACTAAAATAGATTAGAATCATCCCTGCTAGGTGGTCCAGTGTGTGAATTTAGATCGGGGGGAGTTAAATCAAAATGAGAGAAGTTGTCGTAGAGTTGAAAAATAAAATCAAGATCCTTGGCAAGGAACTAGATCTAACTAGAAACGTGTTAGAAAGATGTGCTCGGCATATTCCGCTGAATGTGCATATGTATACATAAATGTGCACATGCATACTTTTTTATAGATATTAGTGATTACATATATGCATGAGTTTAAGTGTGTGAATGCATGGCTCTGCACGAACAGACATGTATGTATCTGGGTATGGTTATGAATATTTCAAATGTGGTTTTATATGTGTGTATAGTTGCGGAGTAGGGAGGGTCTTAGCTTGAGCCTAAGCTCTGTCAATTGTTGACATTTACACATGCCTGGGCATGGCTCAGAAACTGGTGGGGCAGGCCCGTCAGAAATATATTTGTATTGAAGGACTAAGGATCCTCCTGGGAGATAATTTATCCTAGAAAAAGAAACAGGTATACAAACTTGGCCCAGTAAGAAAGCTTTAGTCACTAGAGGGGAGGGACATTTCTGAGTGGAGCACAGTGGCTGTCACTCAAGTTTGTCTCCAGACTTAGCACCATAGATTCAATGTCTGAGCCTTATGGGTATGTAAGAAGTTGTAGTCAATAAAAACAAAAAGAGCTGTTTTACAAAAATATTTTGTCATTATGCACATGCATGACTGCTTTGGGACTGTACTAATTCATTCATTTTTTTCAGTCAACAAATATATTTATCTAACACCTGCTCTGTACCAGATACTGTGCTAAACATTGGGGATGAAGCAGCAAACAAAGTGACAGAGCTTACATTTGAGTATAGCCCCCAAAAGAGAGGCATTTTCTGCCACATCCTCCCAAATATCATATACTTGGACATCTATAGGCAGAGTTGCAGCTAGTCTATACTGTAGCTGTACAAATTAGAAAATGGCACCTGCTCTAGGCAGCCCCAAATCTTGGTGAGGGAACAATGCACTCTCTGAGCAGGTGAATTAGAAATAGGTATGCCTCTTCTCCTCTAGGACAGATTCAACTCCACAGGCATACTGCATGACAGGGGAACACGGGATGAATTTTACAACTCCTTGTCCTCTCAGAGAGGCATCTCTTGTGCAGTGTGCAATCTGCACAACAGTCCATGGTGACCATGGCTGCAAGTTTCCAAGGTGTCAACAGTTGCTCTGGGCACAAGATAGTGATGCCCAGCACTAATTTTGGTGGTATCTTAGAAAAGCTACTACTAAGGGAAACTATTATTACTCCGTAGAAGTAACAGCAGTTTCTACTGTGAATTACAGAAGCCAGCAGAGGCAGCTGATATCCAGTTGATGTGGTACCATGCCTTCCAAATGCAGCATTACACAGCGCAAGTGTCAGCTCTGCCTAGAAAATATAGCAATGCTTAGATCACATGAGAGCACTTAGAGGATATAAGCTGGAGCACAATAATGGGAGAAAGAAAACACAAAAGCCATGTACTTATTCTGACACTACTCATTCATGATCATGTGTGAGAACTCCCCTAAAAACACCCAGAAAAAATTTACTGTGGTACAAACCCTTCAGGGGGATAAAGGAGAAGGCAAGAACTAGAAAAGTGTGTGTGTGTGTGTGTGTGTGTGAGAGAGAGAGAGAGAGCGAGAGAGCGCATGCATGTGTGCAAATATGTGTATGCACAGGCAACCCAGGGGCTTCTCTTTGCATTTCACATAAAGGATAGAGCCAAAATGTGTAGCTATAGCTTTCCAGCCTCTCCAAGAAGAGGGGTAGTTTTCCCTTGCGTAAAATAAAATCCATTTGTTCGGCTATGCAGAAAGAGTTTTCTTCAATATTGGTTGAGCGACTGAATTTAGATCCACAGTACTCAAAGTACTATTGATAGCAAAATTAGGATATTTATATCTAGAATCTTAAGGCTTTGTTTAGATTTATGCGAGTTCTTTGTATATTAAGAATATCAACCATTTAAAGAACTGCCGTTAAATATTCACAGTTTTTCCTAATGTGTTGCTTTTTATTAACAGACTCTTTTCTGATTTTAAAAGCAATATATGCTAGCCTGAAGAGTATGTAAAATTTATAAAGGAAATAAAAATTAGCCGTAGCCCCACCATCTACACACACACACACACACACACACACACATACAAATGCTATGTAAATAGTTGTTATACTATATTTTTTATTTTCATTATTTTATTGACATATATATATATGAATATATATCTGAATATATATATGAATAGTTTTGATCAGCAGTTGGTTGATTCCACAGATACAGAACCCATGAATATGGAATACATGGTTATAGAGGGCTGATTGTATATATACATATACAATCCATATCCATGGATTATGCTGCTATATACAATTTTTTGTTCTCATTTTCACTTAACCATATATATATATACATACTTGTATGTATATATACGTATATGTGTATATATATGTGTATATATATATGTATATATATGTATATATATGTATATATATGTGTATATATATATGTATATATATGTATATATATATATATGTATATATGTGTATATATATATATGTATATATATGTGTATATATATATATATACAATCAGCCCTCCATATCCATGGGTTCCATATCCATGGGTTCTGCATCTGCAGAGTCAACCAACCGCTGATCAAAACTGTTCTCAAAAAAAAAATAAAATAATACAAATAAAAACTATAGTATAACAACTATTTACATAGCGTTTGCATTGTGTTAGATATGATAAGTAATCCAGAGGCAACTTAAACTATATGGGAGGATATGTATAGGTTATATGCAAATACTATACCATTTTATATCAGGGATTTGACCATCACAGATTTTGGTATCCACGGGGGTACTGAAAGCAATCCCCTACAGATACTGGGAGATTGTGTGTGTGTGTGTGTGTGTGTGTGTGTGTGTGTGTGTGTGTGTGTGTGTGTGTGTGTGTGTGTGTGTGTGTGTGTGTGCATCCATTAATATTGTGATGTTTTTCCATGCATACACACACACACACACACACACATTAGGATTCTGCTGCTATATACAATTTTGTGTTCTGATTTTCACTTAACCTTTTATTGAGAACATTTCCCCATGTCATATTGTATATTCTATAAAATATATTTAATAAATGGCTGCATAGTATTTCATTTTATCAATATGCCATAAAGATTTTCTTTTCCTATTATAAATAACATTTCAATAAACATCCTCAAATATACATGTTTATGAGCATCTTTGCTTAGTTACTATTATATATAATTGGAAGTGGAATTATTCGGTCGAGTTGATGAACATTTAAAAGATTCCAGATACATACCACTAAAGTGTCCTCTATTTAAGGTTAAGCTAATTTACACTCAATGTACAGTCTTAGCAGTAGTGTATTAGTGCTCTTTTTACCCCATGTCTGTTAATAATGAGGATTATCTTTTTATAAATATCTTTATTAATTTCACTCATAATAAAATGTATGTTTTAGTTTCAGATAGTATGGCTGTCTAGGTATTTGGACAGATTTCTGCAGGCAAAAAACAGCTAAAACTGCTGGATAAAGTATGTGCATATTATGCTATGTACAGTGTATATATATATACATATATAGTGTATATATGATATGTCTGGAGAAAGAGAGAGAATCTTGTTAAAAGTGTCAAAAAGCTAATGAGATGGAAATTACCAGGCACGGATCCAAATGAAGGCAGCAACCCAAAGAAATAAGCCAAGCCCTGAAATTTTTCCCTAAGGACATTTGCCAAAACAGCCTAATTTGAACTTTGCTCTTTTGTGTCTATGTGATTTATCCAGATATGGGGACAGAACATAAATCTCAGGGCTCTACCAAGATGGGGAAACTAATTAGGAGTCCCTACCACCATAAATCCAGTATCCTAAGGGGTTATGTTCTTAGTGTAAAGGTGAACCAGAAATAAATACATATCCTCAGGAAAATGTAAGGAAAGTTTCTTTGTTGCCTATCACAGCTAGTTGGTGGGAGAAGGCGAATAACCATTCCTGGTAAATTATAACCACAATTTAGCTCTTGTGTGGGTGTATTGCCCCAAATTTACATTACAAGTGAGAACATGTGGTATTTGATTTTCTGTTCCTGTATTAATTCCCTTAGGATAATGGCCTCCAGCTGCATTCATGTTGTTGCAAAGGACTTGACTTCCTTTTTTATGGCTGCATAGTATTCCATATATGTACCACATCTATGAAAATATCTTTGCATCTTGAGGATAAAATAAAATTTTCAGACATTCAGGGACTTTGCCACCAGCAGACATACAATATAAGAAATGATAAAGGATGTATACTACAGGCAGAAGGAATATGATTTTTGATAGAACATTTGAATGCCAAGAAAGGTTGATAAGCAAAGAAAATGACAAATATGCAGGGATAAGGAAACATTAACTATATAAAACAATAGTATCTTGTGGAGTTTCTTCAAAATAAGAGAAGTTAAGTACACAACAATGAAATAATATTTCACTGTTGTATTATTTGCATATTTTTGTTACCAGTAAGCTTGAACAATTTTTGTATGTAGCCATATATATCTTTTCTATGAAATATTTTGTCTAATTTTCTCTTGAAATTTTAAGTTTTTGTTTTCAATTTGTGTGAGTTTTAAAAGATAGATTAAAGCTATCAATCCCTCATTTATCATATTTGTTACAATATTCTTCCAAGTTTTAAAAATCTAGTACAATCTAAAAATCTTTTGTTATGCCATCCATTGCTTTTAAACTTAAAAAGGTTTTCATTATTAGCAGATCTGATGAACAGTCTTTTTGGGTTTTTTCTATTGTTTTTGTTTAGTTTTTCACATTCCCTTTTTTAGATCCTTCTGGATTCTATATTAATACATGTTGTAGGATGAAGCTCTAAAGAAGCCATGTTTGCTCGTTTTTGCTTGCAAGTATAATTTCACAAAGACCCTGACTCTGTGATAACGTGCATCTCTCTGGAAAGATGCTTTGAAGACAAAACAGGATAGAGCACATGGCCCCCCACTTCTCTTGCCTGAGATGTATATTCCTTAAAAGACGAATGATCTTAGTCCTTGCCTTTTCAGCACAGAAGATAACATCTGACTGGGTTAGTGATTATGCCTCTGTATTGATAACTATATGTACTTTATTTTTTTTTTTTTGAGACGGAGTCTAGCTCTGTCACCCAGGCTGGAGTGAAGTGGTGCGATTTCAGCTCACTGCAACCTCTGCCTCCTAGGTTCAAACCATTCTTCTGCCTCAGCCTCCCAAGTAGCTGGGACTACAGGTGTACACCACCACACCTGGCTAATTATTTGTATTTTTAGTAGAAATGGGGTTTCACCATGTTGGCCAGGCTGGTCTCGAACTCCTGACTTCAAATGATCTGCCTGCCTCGGCCTCCCAAAGTGCTTGGATTACAGGCATGAGCCACCGTGCCCGGCCCCAGATTTACTCTTATACCCAAACAGTTATATGATTGGAATGTAACTTCTGAGCAAGTTTAATGTGATTTTGCATGTACCAAATCCCTACCACCTGTATATACGCAATAGGCTGAAATACTGTGCAGGAGCACAGTATTTAGGCCTTGGTCTATAGTCCTCCATAAGACTAAATAAGACTAACTTCATTTAAAAGCTTGACTTTTTTCTTTAGTCAACAATAGTTATCTAATTATCCAAGCACTATTTGTAGTATAATTACATACTTTCCCACATATGTTAATACCTTCTTATAATGTGTTACATTATATGAACAAGAAATCTTTGGGGGGGTGATCTTTGTGTTTCACTGATCTGTCTGTTCATTCTTACAGTTGTGTCAACCTGTTTTAATTACTATAGCTTTGTACTATATTTTCATGAATGCTAAGGCTAAGTCTTGTGCTTACCATTACTCTTAGTTTTTCAAATAATTCGAAAATCAAGATGAACAGTAAATTGGTTTTCAGAAGTATGTTGATTGACATTGAGAGGTGACAGCATGCTGGCAGCCCTTGCTGGCTCTCGGCGCCTCCTCGGCCTCAGCGCCCACTCTGGCCGTGCTTCAGGAGCCCTTCAGCCCACCGCTGCACTATGGGAGCCCCTCTCTGGGCTGGCAGAGGTGGGAGCCGGCTCCCTCTGCTTGCAGGGAGGTGTGGAGGGAGAGGCGCAGGTGGGAACAGGGGCTGTGCGCGGCGCTCATGGGCCAGCATGAGATACGGGTGGTTGTGGGCTCGGCAGGCCCCACACTCGGAGCAGCTGGCCGGCACCGCCGGCCCCAGGCAGTGAGGGGCTTAGCACCTGGGCCAGCAGCAGTGAAGGGTGCACTGGGTCCCCCAGCAGTGCTGCCCGCTGGCGCTCAGCTGGAATTCTCACCAGGCCTCAGCTGCCTCCCTGTGGGGCAGGGCTCGGGACCTGCAGCCGGGGGTGCCTGAGCCTCCCCTGCACCGTGGGCTCCTGCGCTGGCCCAAGCCTCCCTGACAAGCACCGCCCCCTGCTCTGCAGGCGCCCAGTCCCATCAACTGCCCAAGGGCTGAGGAGTGCAGGCACAAGGCACAGAACTGGTGGGCAGCTCCACCTGCAGCCCCTGTGCGGGATCCACTAGGTGAAGCCAGCTGGGCTCCTGAGTCTACTGGGGACTTGGAGAACTTTTATGTCTAGCTAAGGGATTGTAAATACACCAATCAGCACTCTGTATCTAGCTCAAGGTTTGTAAATGTACCAATCAGCACTCTGTATCTAGCTAATCTGGTGGGGGCTTGGGGAACCTTTATGTCTAGCTAAGGGATTGTAAATACACCAATCAGCACTCTGTATCTAGCTCAAGGTTTGTTAACACACCAATCAGCACCCTGTGTCTAGCTCAAGGTTTGTAAATGCACCAATCAGTGCTCTGTGGAGACTTGGAGAACTTTTGTGTCTAGCTCAGGGATTGTAAACACACCAATCAGCACCCTGTCAAAACGGACCAATCAGCTCTCTGTAAAACAGACCAATCAGCTCTCTGTAAAATGGACCAATCAGCAGGATGTGGGTGGGGCCAGATAAGGGAATGAAAGTAGGCTGCCTGAGCCCCCAGTGGCAACCCGGAGGTTGCCTTCTGCAGTGTGGAGGCTTTGTTCTTTTGCTCTTTGTAATAAATCTTGCTGCTGCTCACTCTTTGGGTCCACACTGCATTTATGAGCCGTTAACACTCACTGCGAAGGTCTGCAGCTTCACTCCTGAGCCAGCGAGACCACAAACCCACCAGAAGGAAGAAACTCTGAACACATCAGAACATCAGAAGGCGCAAACTCCGGACACGCTGCCTTTAAGAACTGTAACACTCACCACGAGGGTCCGTGGCTTCATTCCTGAAGTCAGTGAGACCAAGAACCCACCAGTTCCGGACACAATATGACCTTGAGGCCATGTAATTCAATGTTAATAGATCATCAAGGAGATATTATACAAGGTAATTCATATGCCTTCACAGAGTGTGACAGAACCAGAATAAAACATATCTAATTTACCTGTCTTCGGATACACAGAAGAACATGAAACTTGGGGCAGACAGAAATGGCCTTTCCTTCCTCATGCTAACTTTTAGGATCATAATAAACTCTAAAAGAAACAAATGTGCTGTTATGAAGCTAGTACAGTGTACATGATCCTGATCTTAGGTGGAGGAAGGCCCTGAGGTAGCTAAGTGCAGAACTGCCCATGTAGAGAGGTCCTGTTTCTTGAGTCAAACAAGGTCTTTTAGGAGTAGCCTTGTCTTCTTTATGGTATATTTCTATAATGTCCATCACGGGTTTTCCTAATGAGACACATTTAGAGAACAATGCAGAATAGGATGAAATCCTATGCTAGACAATGTAGATGCATACTATAGAATGAGTATCCTCTACAAGGTGGATGATCTCTACACTCAATTTTATAACACTGCTATATATTATTTTCTAACAGCAAATAAATAAACATATCAGAGCCGGAATTATTTGCCAAAGGCAATGCATATATTAGTTTCTAATACCCCCATGGAAACCTTAACAGGAGGCTGAAGCTCTTAACTTTGTTTACATCAGTGAAAGATACTTCAGCACATCCAAATAAAATATGGAAAAATACTCAGTAACAGACTAAGAAGCATCTTGATTTGCTGGAAGGAAGGGAAAGCGGGACTGGAATTTACCCATAAATTTGCAAGTTTTGCAGAAATAAGAGAGCCTGATATTAGCTTCACTTGACTTTGGCTACAGCCCCACTTGAGGCTGATGGAAGAAAACAAGTCTTTATCATCCTATTCCAACCCCCATCTTCAGTCACAGAGCCAGAGGCAGAGAGGACTAGAAATTTGGTGTGGCTGACTTTTCTGCATTGGGTGTGGATTTCGTGTTGATGTAAGTTGGGAGGCTGACATCCACGCTGCTTAAATAGAAACGGTGTTTGGGTCTGCTTTAAGAGTGCCTCTCCATGAATGGGCAGAAGACAGAGGCTTGTCCTTGAGATAATTAGGGAAACTACCCACCGCACCTCCCCACCTGTCACATGCAGTTCACCATGCCCCAAGCTGAAATTACACACCCCCTTCACTCCCAACTACCCCATTAACTTCCTCTTGCAGTACGAAAGGTCTACTGATAGTATTATCATCTACCCAGCTGAGTTCAGTTCAAAAATCTTTATTGATCATCTATTTTGTGCTGGATACTGAGATAACTAGTAAATTACACATAAACCTTTCTCTTTTAGAGCTTACCATATAGAAAAGGAGACAAACAAGCAATTTCAGTGTGTGAGTAGGATAGGAGATAGGCAAAGAAGAGGAAGGAAGTTTCATATGGAGGAAAGACACTAAGCAAAATCTTGAGAGTGTATGCAAGAAGCTATGAACTCATGTGATAGTCAAAGGGAAAGTGTGAGGATAGAAGCAGTGGAAAACAAAGACGAACAAGTAGTCAGGGGCCAGGTCATTCTAAGAAGTCTGGACCAAGCCTGATAGTGATAATGAGACACTGGGGAGCTTTTGACTGGGGAGAGTCAGGATTATATCGACATTTGTAAAAGATCACTGTGGCTGTTTTGTAAAGAAAAAACTAGACTGGATCAAGAGTGAGAGCAAAAATACTTATTTAGAATCTAGATTATTTAGGCCTGTCCAGTTACCCAAGCTAGAAATTGCTTACTTTATACTTCCCCCTTTTCATCGTAACCAGTAATCACATCAAGTTTTCCCAGTTCTACTGCCAAAATTCATTTAATCACTCAGCGTTTATTGAACTCTTCTATGCATCCAATGCCATGACAGGTGAAAAATAATTCATTTTTCTCCTAAGAGAGGCTGACTGCCTTGTGGGAGTGGAAAACACATAAACAGGTAATTTTGAAATAATGTAATATGTATTTACTGGGTGCTCTCCAAGCTGGAAGTGTAGAGTAAGATTGAAGGGGCGGGGAGGGGAGGAGAGAGAGAGAGAGATTCTCTGTGCAGAGAATGAGAGAGAAATAAGGGATCCACGGAAATGAGGTATGAGTTATAAGGATGAGCAAGAATTCCCTAAGGGGAGGAAGTTGGGAAGAGGGTATTGCATGTGATGGGAATAGCTCATGCAGAGGCATGGAAACATGATTGAGTAGGGCTTGGTTTAGGAACCAGCAACAAGTTTGGAGTCACTGAAACTGGAGCTTACGTTATGAGAGTTAGCATAAAAGGTGAGGTTGGAGAGATAGGCCAAGTTGGAATGTGAAAGCCCTTGTCTGATGAGGTGAATCCTGGAGAGTCATGAGAGATTTTTAAGCTGAAGAATGTGATTGATCAGATTTGGGACCTGAATCCATATCTTAGGCCACTATAATTTATCACCATCTCTTCATTCTCCCTAATTGTGCGCTATTAAAGCTCTTGCTCTTTCTTATTTATATGATTGCAGTGGTCTCCTTACAGATCTCCCTGCCCCAGGTAAACCCCTCCAAACTATCCTTCACTTTTGTGTCTTTCTAAAACCCCAATCTGCTCCTACCACTCTGCTGCAGCAGGCCAGTGACTCCCCATCGTTGCCAGGAGAAATCCTCGAAGGCTCAGTATGGCATGCAAGACCCTCACATTCCAGCCTGTGCTGCTTTCTACCCTCATCTCCCATCACTCTTTCTCACTCTTATTCTAGCCAGCCCCTCTTGACATCCCTGCTAACTCCAGGTCTCCCAAGCCTGCCAGGCACACTCAGGACTCTACGCCTTTCCTGAGTCTCCTCTCTCAAAGTCTATCTGGAGATGTTCTTAACTGCAAATTGCTCCTTAATCTTCAAGAATCAGCCCACAAGGCAAGTTCCTCTGACCTTGCCTTGACTCCTACAGGAAAAATAAATCCCTTTCCTTCTCTGAGCTCCCTGGCATATGGCACATGCTGATATTAGTGCATACGTCACATTGCCTCCTAATTATTGCTTAAAAGTCTGTCTCTTAGGCGAGAATATAAGTTCCACCAGAGGATGAGGCCATATCACATTCCTCCTATAAACTCAGCTCATAGCACTGTGCCTGACACATACTTAGAAGCTTGGCAAATGTTAAATAAAGACTGATCTTCTTGTCCCATTTTTGTCTGGAATCTAGAATCTTTCTCACTAAGCAACTACTTACTGTCCAAGAGAAGTCACTCTTTTTTGGGCTAGGTTTCCATTGCTAGGTCACTGCAATTATTCTCTTTAACCAGTCGGACAGCAAAAGGTCTGTAGCTGAGACATTTTTTGAGTTAGAGAGCACGGGCTTCATTCTCCATGCCATAGCTTCCAGAGGGACTCAAGCACCCAACACAGTCTCAGTTTGCGACCAAGCAACATGATAAAGCCCGTGTCTGTCTTTTAAATGTCCACCCCTTCCATTCACCTCTGTATATTTTGGGGCCTAAGCAAAGGACCAAGAACATTCTCAGAGCTATCTTGGGGCATGGCATAATGTCTACACTTCAGCTGAGATTTTTCTAAGGATAGCCACACATATGTCCCAAAGAGGGACTACAAAAAAACAGGGAAAACTGTGTCTGCTAGTATCCAGGCTTCCTATGGCTCCCTCTTAAATGGAGGAACAACAAACCCCCAAACTGGGGTTAGTTGAAGGGTCAGAGCCCTCAGAAATCCTTCTATTTCTCAATTTTGGATTTAACATCCACCCACTTTCAAACTCCAAGAAAAGTTCAGCATGGGCTCTAACAACCCCCCCCCCCCCACCCCCACCATTTCCTCAACTTTTAATGCTTACAGCAGCTGGTAGGAACTTCAAGCTACTAAGCCCAGGGCACTCCCTGGAGCTTACAGCACGAGTAAGAAAGTATATAGTGCCTCAGGAGCCAATTCCTGGAGGGGCTTTCTGGGGCACCCAGGAGTCTCTGGTTACTTGGCAGACTGCACAGGCCACTCATATTGAAGCACACATGTAGGGCTAACATTTTGGGGGATAACCTTAAGTTGCTTTAAGGGCAGCCTGAAAATGTCTCTAATTATTGTTGTCAAAAGTGTTGAAGACTGACTTTGGGAGGCCGAGGCAGGTGATCACCTGTGGTCAGGAGATTGAGACCAGCCTGGCCAACAGCGAAACCCTGTCCCTACTAAAAATACAAAAATTAGCCAAGCGTGGTGGCAAGTGACTGTAATCCCAGCTACTTGGGAGGCTGAGGCAGGGGAATCGCTTGAATCCGTGAGGCAGAGGTTCCAGTGAGCCGAGATTGCGCCACTGAACTTCCAGCCTGGACGACAGAGCAAGATTCCGTCAAAAAAAAAAAAAAAAAAAAAAAAAGTTGGAGACTGAGTCTTGGAGCTTGTGGGAAGCAGAGTAAGAAACTTTTACTTCCAATAGCTTTAGTGCTCATAAAACTATTCATGATTCATGTAGAAAAAATGGAAGGGACAGGGTAGGAGTTTAGTTACATGAGGGTACACATTAGTTTGTAGGTACAATGAGGGAATGGGGCAGAGACAAAGGAAAAGCAGAGGAATTGACTGCAGGGAGATAGGTGGGAGATCACCCGAAATTTTGGAAGGGAGAAGTTGGAAGAACAGGAATTAATGCCTCATTAAGGGAAAATACTTAAGATGTTTTAGGAATCCTCTATAAACATTTCTCTGATTTGCCTAAGAATGAAGTAGGAACAGGTCCAGGTAAGCTTCAGGATCTACTGGAGAGGAAACTCAGGCATGGATAGCAAATACCCTTTCTTGATTGTATTCTTGTCCCTAGAGTCTTAGAGGATTTAGTTTTAGACTCAAGGCCCTCTAGTCCATATTCACAGTGTGCCTGTATGGACCATCTCTCTATGATATACATTTTCCCTGGAAGTGAGTTTAGAAACAACTATTATAAACAAAAACAGGAAGCAAAACAAACAAGCAAATAACAATTTAGCACTGCAGAGGATGGGGGAGAGAAAATGCACTTCCCACACTACCTAAATGTTATAAATTTTAAAAGACCAGCAGAAAATGTCAAGGTTAGGATTTTCTAAACAGCAAACACCCAACTGCTTTACTCATTCTGTTACTATAACTTCATCAAATATTTATTGAACACTATAAAGTACCACAGATAAGCACTAAGGATGAAGAGGTGACTTAGGCAAAGTCCTTACCTTCAAGGAATTCACAATCTATGGGAGAACACTCATAAATTATAACACCATACCAGGACCATTGAGCTTGGGAGTGGGATGACCTCACCCATTGAGAACAATGCTTTTAAGCACAGGGATATGGCTCTGTGCTGACAAAAGACGAGTTGAAGATCAGCTGCACTTCTGGTTCTCCTTTGCGATTGATTCGATTGATTCAGAATACAGCTGCTAAATCTAACTATGGTTCTTTTGGCACTGCTAACCGGGCTGGATTCTGCCTGGTGGTCAAAGGCTGCCAAATCCTAGATTTAAGACATTGCCTTTCCAAAGAAAAATAGCTATAATGAAAATAGCTTATGACTTACATAAACTTTAGTAATATAACACACATTACCTTTAAAAAGGACGCTAGTATTTTGTTACATATGGACCATCACACTGACTTAAAATAGTTATTTCTTGCTTTTATCTTGTTTCCATAAGCTTTATAATTTTAATAGTACCCATCTGACTCTACCCAATGATATATTTGAAAACTTCTCCAAAAGAAACTTTCTCAACATTTTAATCATTTGACCTTAACTTTATGAACTTAAGGCACAACTTTCCTGAGCTTGGTTTCATCAACTGTAAAATGGGAACGATAAACTCCAAAACACCAGCTAGTGGTAAAGTTCAAATGAGATTAATATGTGTACACGCTGAAGTTTAACCAAAAAACTGTCTCTGCTTTAAATCTAAATGAGAAATCTTATAGCCTTGAAGCTTGACTCCAAGATGCTATAACCTGGAAAAGTGTTAAGACTAGGTGAATCTTTTCCCAGGATAAGAATGGCATGAAGAGGACAATGGGGAGGAGATAAAGGTAGTCTGGCTGTGACAGAGTCCCTTACTGATACTCAATGCTGATTTGGCTCGTCAGGCTAGTTTCCCTTAGCTCTTACCTCCCTCTGTCCTCTCACCGTTACTCACTTGGCTAAACACGTTGACCTTGCTGGATGAAGGGATACCACTCCTTTAGTGGAAAAAAGGTGGAAGGCCCTGAAATCCTGAGTGCCTTCATTGTAGAAAAAATGTTATTTACTGACTGCAAGGACAGCATCTAAGGCAGCATATATGGAGCATCTGGAGCCCAACTGAAGGCCAATAATCGATGGTAATAAACAATAAGGTATTTTCTATATGATACAGGTATATAAAACTACCCATTTACAAATATTTTAAAAATGCAGTCCATGTACATTTGGATAGACAGAACTGTCCAACTTCAAAGAAAAGATTGATAATGATTTTTTAAAATTGAGGTTTTTTGTTCTTGTGATAGTTTACTGAGAATGATGGCACATGTATACATATGTAACTAACCTGCACATTGTGCACATGTACCCTAAAACTTAAAGTATAATTAAAAAAACCTTTTAAAAAAATTGAGGTTAAAAAAATCTATTCAACAATTTAAAAAAATATTGAATTGGGCAGTGAATTAAAGTGATTGTCAAAATGTTTCACTGGATAAAACAAAATAATCGTGTCATATTTCCTTAATTTAATATTTCAAAATTTAATTGTATTGCTTAATATTGTCTGAAACCTGGGCTGGGCATGGTGGCTCACCCCTGTAATCCAAGCACTTTGGGAGGCCAAGGCAGGAGGGTTGTTTAATTCCAGGAGTTTGAGGCCAGCCTGGGCAACATAGTGAGACCCCCCCCCAATCTCTACAAAAAAATGGAAAAATTAGCTGGGCATGGTGGCAAGCCTCTGTAGTCCCAGTTTCTCAAGAGGCTGGGGCAGGAGGATCACTTGATCCTAGAAGTTTGAGGTTGAAGTGAGCTATGATTGTGTCACTGCACTCCAGCCTGAGTGACAGAGCAAGATTGCCTCCAAAAAAATATATTGTCTGAAATATTTTATACATGGACAATTCCCAGTGAACAAATTTGTCGTTTGGCCACTTTCTGCATGTAGATCAGGTTATACATATCATTCATTTTCAGCCATTGTCTATAATTTCTGACTTATTTACAAATTATTCAAATTGATTACATATTATATTTTAGGGCATATCATTCTGTTTTCCCCCAAAATATGCCAGAATGGTAACTAAGGAAACAGGCAAATGAATGTTTAACTTTGTTTAAACATGTATTGCAATACACATATTTTGATAAAAAGTAATGATTTTCAGTTTTGAGAAAGATTTATAAGTTAGCAAATCCAGAACATGAAGCAATACACCAAATAATTAAAGAAACCAACCTCAGTAATACAGATGTCTATTTTATTAAAAAAGTTACAAACAGGTGGACTGCAGGGTCGTCTTACAAAATGACAAGAATGAAATCTATTGGAAAAATTTTACTTTTACAAATCTTTATAGGTAATTGTTCAATGTTTGTACTTGTTATTTGAGATTTTACCTTTCACTGATAAAGTTACAGTACATTAGATCCATGATAATAGGTTACATTATTTTATTTGCAGAGCCCTACTGCAGTGATTTGAACAACTCCTAAATAGATGCCATAGTAAAGACAAGACATATATTGCATTTAATATTAATTTATTATCCTAATAAGCAACATGCAATCTATTGAGGAAGCTAAAATAACTTTTGGTCCCTTTTCTTAAAATGTGCTGGAGAAACCACCTTTAAAATCACTTTCCCCTGATTCCTGCGATCCTAAGTGAATTCAAGTCAAATTTGCTGCTGAGGTCAATGACAATGAACACTGTAATTTTGAGAGAGAGAGAGAGAAACAAGAACACAATCTACAGGAAAGAAACATTATAAAAAAAATCAAAATCTCTAGAAAATTTAAATCATGATGAATTATTTGATTCCTTTAGAATTTCACCAAGCCACAAAGCTAATAACAATGATCCATGATCACTTAACCTACTTTTAAATGAGTGTTTGGTTTTAAGTTTGGTATTAAAGTGCAAACTTAAGTATTCACTTCAAGCAGTTCATAAATAAGGAACAATGTTTCAATTGCCTCTATCTTTACAATCTCACCATAAAATTCAAAATTTAAGAACAAGAGTTCACTTTGGGGGAATTTGCTCAGGAATCAAATGCAACACGATTTTAAAAAAGGAAATCAAAGTTTAATCAATTTCTACTCAATAATTAATGGTCATGCTGACCCATAAATCACATGAATGTAGATACCACTTTATTTGAACATCACACACAATATAAATTTAAAATTGCCACACCCTTTCATAAACCATCACTGCATATATTAGAGCTTTCCTTGACAAAGTTATTGAGCTCTTATTATAGATCAAAAGTATAGTTTTGGTTTTGTTTTATTTTATTTAGAAGCATGTTCAAATGACTAAAGCTGGGCTCCTAAAATCAAGAACTTTGGTGCAGTAGGTGAGCTGCAGTTACTAACTTCTGCAAATGAAAAGCACACAACTAAAACCAAATAAAAACCCAACAATAAAATACTGTCAAACTTATACAATTTAAAAATCATTGCTAGAAAAAGCCCTCATTGTCACGATGTTAAAACTGAACCAAAATATTACTCTGCATAAGTTTCCTTTCTGATTCTATACCTGCGTTACTGTTAAAATGTTCAAGTATTCAGACAAAATGTGCTGATTAGGTAAACAACATGGAAGGCAATGGCTATTAGAAAGCACATTTGCAAAAATAAAAAATAGCCCAGAGACTTGGCGCTATTCTCCCTCCTGTTACACAGATTTTGTCTCTACTACGAACATGCTTCTTGAGAAATAACTAAAAAGCAATTGTGATAGTGCAAGAAAACTTTAACAAATATTGCTTTAAACTATTATTCAGAAAGACAAATATTAAGAACTAGAAAGTGTGTATGATTTTATTTGAATTCAGTTTTACATGTGCAGAAGTCTACTAGATGTCAATTACAAGCCTGACAGGCAAAGATGAGCTATCTCTGTTTAGGTATACAATTAATTTACCATGGATACAATATCCCTTTTCAAAGGCATTGCTAAATAGGTCATAACTAAATTTAGAACTTCACAGAAAGGAAAATGTTACTGCCGCAATTCAATGCTGTAAATGAGATTAACACATGTGAAAACCTAATGGAATTGAATGCTTAACTCTTCAACTAAATGCTCTACAGTCAATTTCAAATATCAATTGTAACTTTCAGAACATGTTAATTACAAAAAAAAAAAACAAAAAAAAACAACACATCACAAACTGCACTTGAAGAAAAGGGATATTCCATCCATACAGGTAAAATGTGATCTTTAGTTTCTTTTTACAACACTGCCACACGTAAACAAAGTCTCAAACTATTAACCAATAATTTTAAAGGAGAAAGATTTTACAAATAGGATGAAGCACTGGTACGAGGTAATATACAGAAGTAACCATTTGTTTAAGGCTCAATTTTTTCTCCATTATAACTTTCTTTTAAAAGGCATTGAGTAGGTAATACTGAGTTTGAGTATTTAATAAATACAAGTCGAGAAACTGATTAAAGAAATCAATTAAAATATTAAAAATTAACCCTTGCATATTAGCCATCAATAAGAACTTAGAAAGCTATAAAAGGACTGATTGATAAAGAATAGATTTTAAACGTATGGTAAACGTGCTAAGCATTCCTGTTTAAGGTCGATGGATCTTGAAGGCCAAAGACCTTACGCACTTAAATAGATGTATGGCAACATGCTGTAATAGAGACAGGTTTACCAAGGCTCAGTTCTGCAACCCAGGTTGTAAAGTTCTCCAAAGCAGCATCTGTGCAAATTTCCTCTGAGTTTTATCTGCAATTAAGATAAACATGTCATAAAAATGTAGAAATATATAGTTTAAAAAGAGAACACTGACAACAGATCTATATACACAGAGAAGTGGTAACAAGAATAACAAACTTCAGTTAAAGTAGAAAGTTAATTTTCCCTTATCCTGATAAGTCATTAAAAAAAAATAGAAACACAGAAGTGATGCATTGGATAGAATTTACTTTGTGTGTGCATGTGTGTAGCTATTCTAGCTTATTTTTATAATATTATTATGCCTTGTACTTGTATTATACTTATGCAATATTAAAAATGTCCTTACTGGTTTAAATGATCTTACAGTATAAAAGTTGTTGCAAATGCTGCTTCTACTTTGAACTTGATCTCTTCACATTTTAACTGGAAATGGTATTGTTATCAAATGCATGTTAATTATGAGTTAATTGGCAGTATGTTAGACTTTTCCTAAATTTAGTTTTTTGAGAGATTAAAATAAGAAAACGTCATTCAGGCCGGGCACAGTGGTTCATGTCTGTAATCCCAGCACTCTAGGAGGCCAAGGTGGGAGGACTGCAGAAAGAAAAAAGAAAAGAAAGGAAAAGAAAAAAGAAAAGAAAAGAAAGAGGGAGGGATGGAGGGAGGAAGGAAGGAAGGAAGGAAGGAAATTCAATCAAGGTCTAGATATTGAGCACCTACTAGGTGCCTAGGTTAGGTCAGATGCTAGGTGATAGCAGCAGTTCACATTTTTCACTTGGGTCTGCCCTTTTTTGGGGACATCCTCCCAACCACAAGATCTTTTATGACTGGGATTCCTCATTCCCTGATCTTATAGCTCACAGATTTCTGCCCTTACAGCAGAACAATAGAAAAAAAAATCTATCATTCAGACAGATAGAGCGTCCTTCAACTGTGCTGAATCACCAAATAGCTTCTAGGGGAGTAGAGTTATGTTTGTTTTTGAACGCATGAGATAAAAAATGTTATCATAAAGCCAGAAACAAAAGTAGAACAGCAACTATGAAAGAATGCCAAGGGAAACCAGTTTATAATCATTTAAGGGCTCTACCAATGTTTATAAATGCATAATTTTAATTTCATTTGACAGCTACACTTCTATTAGTGTTCAAAGAGCCTGAGATAATGCTTTATTAGCAGCTATATCATAAAAATGATTACTATTAAAGAACATCACTCTGCTCATTATTGAAATTCTGTTACCTAAACACATTAGGAAAAAATAGAACAAAAGTCTGCCTCTTTAGAAATTATTATAGAAACATTCTTCCAATTAAAAGACATTTTGCATTAAATTGTTAATTAGGACACCAGTTATTTAAGCTTGGGCAAGTCTGGTTTCCTCATCATTGAAAAAGGGATAAAAATACTTTCTTCACAGGGTTGTTGTAAATTTGTTTTCCTTTTCCAACTATGTTATAAATTTCTAGACTACCAGGATTGTAATTTTGATATTCAGACTAAGGAGCTTTATACTTTTTAGCCTAGCTGGAATTTCTATACCTACTTGAACACAACGGCATTTCATTATATATGCAGTATTATGAATAAAAATTATTCATTATGAACACTTTTTAGTAATTTAGACAAGACTTCCTTCAATTAGTTTGAATTAATGAATTTGCTATAAATTTTCATTTCCTTTTTAAAATCAAACAATTATAAAGAGGTTGGGATTTTCAAAAATGATTATTTCTCTTAAATATTGAAGACCTCTTCAAGCATTCTCTAAAATCAAATTGAGAAAGTAGTTATTATTTATTTCTAGCCAAAATAAATATTAATAATCAAATCATTTTACTAACCATAATCTATATTGAATAAAACACGATATATTAATCACCTCCCACCCTCTAAAAACCTGGGTAACATTTGGTCTATCCACATCCACAGGATGACAATACTCCTGTGAAATCAAGAGATATAGATAAATCCTGAGTTAGGCTCTGCAATATTAACATTAGGCATACCTTTAAGCAAACAAAGTATTAATACTAGCTACTTTTCAAGAGAGTAATAAATTATAATTATCTGCAGTAATAAATCCTGAAATAAAATGCTTGCATTAAACAAAAACAACAGTCTCTTTCAGATTAGAATTTCAAGTGTAAACGTTCTTGCTCCACAGTGACAGCAAAATTTTCAATATACTAACACTTTCATTTACGTAAAAATAAATCACTGAAGGTTTAAAAGCAGCTGGTCAAATCAGTACTTTTTAACTTGCAGGATATCACATTCAAGCACGTTCCAAATGTATAACTTGCAGCTTTCAAGATAGAACACAAGTTATCCTCGACCTCGCTCTCAAGTTTCCAGCAAGACACTCAACAAATCTTATCTCTGGAAGCTTCTATTCAAACTCTTACTTAATTGTTTGGTTTTACTTTTTAGCTTTTTACTAATGCAATATTATAGGAAAGTACAAAAAAAAAAAAACAAAAAACACACACTAATCCAAACCTTTTGCTCAGGAAATTATGAAATAAATAGGGTCTCCCAAGTGGGGTAAATTGGTATACGAGAGTACCAAACACAGAACAAAAGGAACAAAGATCATTATTTATGTCAGCCTGAAGAAAAAAAGGGGATTCTTGATTCAAGACTAGCACATCATTTCACGTGGCAGCAGAATGCCTGGTATGTTAACAAAGGCTCCTGAAAGGCTTAGCAGTTTATGAACGTCTTTTTAGCCTAACTGGACTTACCTTATCTAAATACAATGGTATTTACTAGCATTGTCTCTCTCTCTCACACACACAAATATTAGCACGTAATCATAATCACTTTTAATTTTTTTCTAGTTTTAGGGATATAATATTCTTGGGATTTAACCAAAATACTTTTTTTCAAAATGAATTTCCTTTCATATTTAATTAGCATTTTATATACAAGTTAAAAGTTAGTTGTATTAGCAAAACATCAGGCTGGAATTATAATGTTAATAAATCATTATTTTAATAATAATGTTAATAAATCATCAAAAGTGCTATTTTAATAAAACATTAAAATATTTTAATAATTTTAATAAAACATTAGATTTTAATAATTTTAATAAAACATTAAAATTATTATTTTAATAATAATTTTAATTTCAGAGACAGGATCTTGCTCTGTCATCCAGGCTGGAGTGCAGTAGTGCAATCGTGGCTTACTGCAACCTGGAATTCCTGGGCTCAGGGGATCCTCCTACCCCAGCCTCTTGAACCTCTAGGACTACTGGCACACACCACCATACCCAGCTAAGTTTTTTATTTTAAGTTTTTGTAGAGTCAGGGGGTCTCATTACATAGCCCAGGCTGGTCTCGAACTCCTGGCCTCAAGTGATCCTTCCACCTCGGCTTCCCAAAGTGCTGGGATGACAGGTATGAGCCACTGCATCTGGCCTCAGGCTGGAATTCCTCTGATACAGGTTATGTTTTTGTTAAGTATCTTTTGTTTTGTTTCTCTATCCTAATGTGCATAATACTCATGAAGCTTACTAGGGTTGGAGTGGGAGGACTAGATCTTTAAACGTGTTCACTGTCACCCATTAAACACAGAGAGCAAAAGCGGAACCTATGGCACAGAATCCTTGAATGGAGGTGGAATCACACATGAAGGAAAGCAAGCTCACTAAATGTTTATAGTGAACCCAGGGTAGAAGGGATGGGATTAGCTATATTTCTTATGTACTAGACCTAAAATCTCTGAATGTTTAAATTAATATGATGAGTTCAATTCTGAGATCTCACATATTATAACCAAGTCCAGTGATAATAAACAACAGTGTGAGCCCAATGATCCAATTCCAGCTGCTAGCTTTGAATTAGACCAGATAAGTCAGTACTCCCCTCAACTCTAAATTGCTTTTTCTGAATTTGATATTTCTAAGATTGGCTAATTAAAACTACTTGGGAGTAAGTTTTTGATTGGATATGTTTTTCTAACAGCTGACAGGACTTAAGTTTTTCTTACTGATATTATCTTCTGAATTGTAGAATTCTACTGAGAAGTAATCCCACGGGAAGAATCTTTTCTGTAGTATGGCTAGAACACTTCCTTGGTGGCAATTCTCCAACTCTATGATGCAATTTTTGTTAATTCTACTGATGGTTCATTCTAAGCCAGAGAGGTAATGGAGTAAAACTGAACGGCTCATATGCATTTTATTCTGCAATAAAAGCCTAATCTTGAGGTTAAAAGGAAGCAATTAAAGAGGGAACAGATATACAAAGAGTCATTCTAATCACCAGACACCTCCACATCCAGAGCAGGTCTAACTAGGCACCTGTCCACTCTCAAGTTTCAAACCATGAACCAACCCTATGAATTCAGTGAAGGTCTGGGAGAATGAGGAGTAGTAGAAAGGGCAAGGTGGTTTTGTTTTTCCCTTTTACCCAAGGTTCGCTGAGAGCCTTTATGGTACATACCACCTCCAAAGCATGCTTCTTCTCCCATTCAACTCCTCTGCTCCACTTTGACTCACCATGTGAACTGGATGACAGATGACCATTTTAAATAAGCCATTTTCCCCATTCAAAGTGATATACAAATACAGCAGTGGGAAAAAAAGAACTAAGAAAACTATAACTTCTACAACAGAATTCCACCCCAGCATTTTACTGATATTATTAATATTTACCTTGTATAGGAAATTTTAAGTATGTGATGTGATTTGAGGATTTTTCTCTTCACATTTGCTAAACCCCCCGCATACCATAAAAATTAAAAACTAAAAGTTAAAAAAATTAAAAACCATTCTGATTCTACATTTTTTTATTTTAAAAAACCCTGAAAATGTTCATCAATTCCACTGTGTTTAGGAATAGTAAGTCTAGCTAGACTAAAATGATGTTCAAATAGGGTTTAGCCTTTCAGTAGCCTTTGTTAGCATCCCAGGCATTCTGCTGCCACGTAAAATGACATGCTAGTCTTGAACCAAGAATCTCCCTTTTTCTTCAGGCTGAAATATATAATGAACTGGGGCTGACATAAATAATGATCTTTGTCCTTTCAGTTTGCTTCCCTGTGTTTGGTACTCTTATGCAGCATTTACTCTAGTTGGGAGAACCTGTTCCATAGTACACTGAGAAAAATGGTATAAAATCTTAGAGGAGACCTTCAAACCACAGTGAATAACACCCTTTCCCCCATTTTCTTTCTTTATCGCTTTCATCAATACTGGACTGACATAAAGGAATCCTTGAAAAATCATCTTTAAAATATTCTATTTGCCAAAAGGATATTATCAAACTGTCACATTTAAGAGACACCTTTACTGCACTTCCCCCTTACTATTAGGGAATCAACAGAATATTTTAGGATATGATTATGCTCCTTCTTGGCATTCTTTCTGTTTGAAAGTCAACAACGACACCCCCACCCCTACCACCAATCCCCTCAAGTCCTACCCATCTTCAAAGCCTGATTCAAATGCTATTGCTCCCAATATCTCTAACTCAGTGGCGCTTAACCAAGGGCAATTTTTGTCCCCAGGGGGCATTTGGCAATTTCTGGAGATATTCTTGTCATAATGGGGGATGAAGAAGATGCTACTGTCATCTAGTGGGTAAAAGCTAGGGATGCTGTTAAACATCTGACAATGCACAGGGCAGCCCCAAACAGCAAAGATCCCAGAATGTTAAGAAACTCTGTTCCAATCGGTTGCGGTCTCTCCTTTCCCTGAACTCCCACAGGACAGTGATTTACTTCTTTTATAGTACTATGAGATTATTAACAAAACATCAATCCTTCTCAACAAAAATATACCCAAACAGTGAACTGCCAATAATTTATACCAGCACAGAAGAGCTATGATATAGTGAATGAAACCAGAACAGGGCGACAATGCTGACCCGGGTTTCCATTATACTGCTGTGATACAGCAAAAGAAGTCCCTTCAAAGCACTTGATCATACGCTCCTCAGATCAGTAAAGAAATCAGGATGATGGCAGTGTATAAGGAATCTGGTTATGCTTCCAAACTTACACTAAAGTTATTGCCAATGGGAGGGTAAAAGGTGAGGAAATAATCCTGGGAGCCGTGAAGATAAACAGGTGTTAGGCACGAGGCCAGTGACCCAAATTGAAAGATGTTAAGACATAAATGTGAGGAATTATCAGAAGCAATTCTTAGAGCATTAATAAATTTTTCCTCTCAGTTAAAAACAACCAATTAACAACAATAACAGTGTTTCTGATTTACATCCTATTATTTCTAACTTGGACAAGGTACTCTTCTAAATATTAGTGACAAACATTTCTCAAATCAACTTTACCTGTCAAAGTTTGATATTCAATTTAGATCTGGGTCTGACATTTCAAAGCTCCATGACTCAAGCTATAGGATTCAAAATCCACCATCTATTTTCTTCTCTTCTTAGGTAAATGGTGAACAAGGACAACCACAAATTTTACTAGCCTCAGATTAGCGATTCCCATATATGGGAATCAGTTCAATTTTATTTGATGTCAGAAAAAAAAACCCTGCATATAGTGCACTTTGTTCTCAAAGACCTTGGTCAGGGAGTTCCCCTTAATATTTTTAGAAATTCAGCTTATTGGATATTTTATTTCAAGGCTAACATCTTCATTTATATATTCTGCTTACAAGAAAAAAACAAAAACCTACACAGAAAACTTGACCCACTACTATAAAAATGAATAATTATAGGTATTAATAATAATTTCCATTTTTTAGTATGTTAATTAACAAAAAATATAAATATAGTTGGCTTGAGATACTAAAAAAAATCTATGTACTCATTCCTGTAGGTAACTAAATAGGTTAAAAATAATTCAGATCACAAAAAGTTACCAAATGAAATAAACTCAGAAATGATTCAGAAGAGGTTCAAAAATAGCTTTAGAAATTATTCACCTGCCAATTTGGCTGAGACAGCTGGCTCTCTACATGTATGAGACCAATTTTATTCAGTTAACCTCCTATAGCTGTCTACACTAATGATGGAAGGAAAACTGGGAACATTTCGTGGGAGTTGGTTAATTTTTAAAAAGATGATAAAACTAACACAAAATGTGTATAGACACTTACATTATCTGCCCAGTAAGTGTCAGGTAGAAAAATAGAGCAAAACAGTAAAGAAGCAATCACCACACAGAACTTGTTCAATTGTGAAGCTGGCTTACAATTTAAGGAGAGAGATTACAGCAGCAAGAATATGGGACTTGATCCATAAGCCTCTCCCCTCCTCAAAAGACTATACTGCAAGTGCAATGCTCTCAACCAAACATAAGCTGGACTATGGTCTGAAAAGTGACTTTATAAAATAATACATGTAGCTAGACATAAGAAAATAAATGAGTTTTCATCATATTCTGGTATGCTAAAGGCTGATGAGTGAAAGCATTTTAAATAAAGCATTGTTGTCATCCTTCATTTTCAAAGATGACACTATCTGACAGGAGACCTTGTCTGAAAAGATAAATTAGGGACCGTTAGTCTTTTCTCCGGGGAGCATACACAAAGCCAGACCCTTGATTAGGAATCATTGCTCCAATCTGAAATGCCTGTTGCCATTTGCAACACTGCCTCCTAGACTCGAGGTCAGCCTTGGCTCAGGAAGATCAATTTCATTCCTGATACTGTCAGGCTAGTCTGGCATTTGCTGCGGTTTCTCAGTCATTCACAATAATGGTTGTTTTATCTTATTATCTAAGTGTTACTGTCTAAGTGAGACTATTTGCTCAATTACAATCTAGACTAAAAGATCATGGCATAAATAATCTTGTTTTAAATGCTTCATAAGTTTTACATAACCTTACTTTTAAAAAAGTATGAGTTTTAAAAAAACTCATTCATTAAAAAAAACTAACTCAGTGAAAGGCCTGAAGGTTTGTTACTGTTCCTATTAATCTCATAATTTATTAAATTGAATAAATTTTTTTTATGTATGAAACTGTTCCTTCTAACACATCACAGATAATTCAACTAGATTATCTTTTGGACCGTATATTTATAATGAAGTCAGGATACACTGTGGCACTATAATTTGTTATTATCAGAGGTCACTTAAGTCCCTCAAGTGTTAGGTACAGATGAATTCGATTAAATAATTGTATTGTTAATCAAGCACTTGGCGATTAGTAAATTGGTGATTTTAATTGCAGCAATTTGCTTGCTCAGGACATAAAAACATAAAAGTACAGAAAATACCACAAAACTTCTGAAATTATTACTGAGTGCTCTCCTGTGCATTTTGGATGCTAAATCAGAAGAACAGGGAAAAAGTGTATTATGGTTTAACTCAACCCAAAGAAATGTTACCAATAAAGCAGAGAAGGAAGAACAATAACTCACTTAAAATCCTGGTGATGGGAATATAAGCAATTTCTTACCTCCGCTTTGCTTATCTGCATTTAAAAAAAATTTCTTCATTGAATGTTGACTATTTTGTGTGATGGAAAATGTTATTTTAAAAATAAAGAAATTTAAGGCAGTGCCATGTGTACTAACACTAACCAGCTTTTTGTTATACTTGATCAAAAAACAAAACACTACCTGATTCATACAGTTCCATCAAAAACTAACCTGCTCGGTATGGCCATGATTGAGGTTATCTTTTTTACTGGACGACGCAAGTTGTACAACACTGATCTTGCTTCTCCGGCAGGGATGAATAGTTCATTTGCCTGACGATCTCAGCAAAAAGTTCATCCACCATTGATTTACTTTTTGCCGATGTCTCCATGAAAGGACAGCCCCATTCTTGAGCCAGAGCTCTGCCTTCTGAAGACATAACCTCTCTTTCTGGTTCCAGATCCACTTTATTTCCTACTAGGATTAGTGGGACTTTTTCATATCTCTTCACTCTGACAATTTGATCTCTCATTGGCTTGATATCCTATTCAAGCAATCACAAAGAGAAAGAAAAACATTATGCTGTTTGTATAACCATAACAGAAATATTACAGTATTACAAAAAGTCATACCTCAGTGAGTATACAAAGCTGAATCCAAAATGAAATCACACCTAAACAGAGAAAACGTCATCATTTTGTCCACTGAAGTAAGAACTAATTTCCAGAGACCCTACCTGCTGGGTTTGTCAAGAATATAAAACATGGGCTGCACACTAACCTTGACTCATATAATCACTTTTACCCACCCCCAGTCTATACTGATTAAAAAAGCAAGTTTCCAAATGATTAATCCATTCATACATAAGGATGTTTGGCCATCTCCCTAAACCTGCCTGCTTGTCATCACTCCTTGTAACACCTGTTATCCCAGCACAGGATTGCAGCATCTATGCATTCCTAGCCATGTAGCAAAAGGGCTTGAGTGAAAGTGTTTTAAGTGGGAACAAAAACCACTTTGTAATGCCTAGAATAAAAGAGTTACAATCAGATGGATACACTTAAATGTTTTATTTTAAATTGAATGGTATGCATTTATTCCAGTAAAATCAAACACCTTAAAATACACTTAAATTCACTAAAAACTACTGTAACAGTGAGCAATTCCTGGGAAGGACAGTGCTAGGGGAGTCTGGGTGGGAAGAAGTCATTTTTTTTTTTTTGCCTGTGTTTGTTTTTACTACTTGTTTCCCCATGCGTATTACTTTTTCCAAGTAGTTACAACGAATTACAAAAGATAAGAGCGTTAGCAATTCTCCAGTAGCATCAATTTTGGGAGGTGGGGGCATGTATTGATTTAATACAATATTATAGACTTAATTATAAAAATCACCATTTTTGGTAATATTTCATAATTTTAAAAGTTTGCCTTAAATAGAAAATGTATGCTTAATTGGAAGTCATAGTAAGTACAGAATATTCACATGTGGGCCTATGGAAAAGCAAGGGACTGTGAAAATCTATAAAAATATAGTTATTTGATATTTGCATCAATTTGGTTTGATCATGTATCAACCCAGATTTCTAGGTTACGCTTATTTCCCATTGTCTTTATGGAAACATAAGTTCAGCTGAAAATCCAAACTTAGGGCATTTGGGCTCAAAAGAGTTTACATCTCCACTGAAATAATGGCACAGTTTTTCACTCCCAATTCATGTCTATAACAGAAATGGATATAACAGAAATCTTATGAAACACACTTCAAAAGACTCTCAGCCTCCAGAGAGTAAGCTGATAGAATAACAAATCTCCTGAGGATCCTTTAGGGAAAAAATGCCTGTAAAACAGCACCTTCAGTACTTTGGTACTTTCTGGGGGAAAATGCTTTTATGATACTATTGTTTGGGAATTTATGCCTACATAAAATGAATTTAGTTTGGTCTCAATAGCTTTGATTTATTTCCCCAGAATTTATCATCTTAAAAAAAAAATCCCTGAAGTTGTTCTATCAGGTTACTGGGAAAGTTCACTATAGTACTTTAATTTAAAATACTAAAGAAAGTGGAATTAGCACATTGTATTGGCTAAAGCACTTAAGGTCTCTTAAGTAAGCTACATTAAGTGCATACCTTTAAATGCAGAAAAAATATATCCATTTCCTAAATCAATGGAGGTCAATATAATGGGTCAATATGAGGTTATTCATTTTCAAGGAATAAATAGAAACATACATTGCATATCCTAAAATAACGTTAAACCTTCAGTCTGTTTCCCAGTGAAGGACAGGACAGATTTTCTAAGAGATTGGACCACATCCAGTTTGGCCACCCAGCCGGAGTAAGAAATCTGCACTTGTTCAGTGTTCCCAGACCCACGTATTTTCTGTAAATACAGGCAATGTTACCAGAAACAATTTGGATCAACTGCAGAAAAAGAGTCATTCCTGATTTTTGTTGGTTATTAATTCTAGGTGCTAGTCTTTTCTATTAGTAACTTTCCTTCCTACTACACGCCCCAAGTAATTAAGTAAAATGCCTAGAAGGCAGGTCTTGAGTTCTTCGTCTTGCAACACTAAGATTTATGAATCTAGTTGAGAAACTTGAGAGAGAAGGGGAGGGCGGCGGGAGGGGGTGTTGGGGGGTGGGAGGGGAAGGTGTGGGTGGGACAGACACAGAGGACTTATCTGTGCAACAGATAATCGGCTCCAAATAATTTTTTCAAAGTGCTCTATTTACCCGAGATTATTTGTTAGATGTTTTGTTGTGTAAGTTAATCAATACTTGTTGAATTGAGCAAGCAACTTCAGATGGTTATATTCCAGGCGAAATATACACAGACTGACATTTCTTTTTCACTTTTCTTTCACTTAAAAATAGCTTTAAAATATTTGTTGACGCTTGTTACTTTACCACGCTCTATAGAAACAACCCGATAGTCTTCCATGGCAGGAGTAACCTCAAAAATGCGTCATGTCTAACTTTCAAAAGCAAAGCACAGTCATTAATGCACGGTTCAAGCAACCCAGAAGTCGATGTCGGATTACCACACCCCCTTCTAACAAATTACAAGACTTGGTTTGGTTACCTGAAAAGACTGTTGATTAACCAGGCTATAAACCAGGATGAAACCTTGGCCGTTTTTGATGTAGAGATCTCTCATGGAGGCAAACTGCTCAGTTCCTGCGGTGTCCAGAATTTCCAGCACGGACGGGGAAGAGTCCACTTCGATCTCTTTGCGGTAGAAATCTTCAATGGTGGGGTCATATTTCTCAATGAAAGTCCCAGTGACAAACTGCACAGTAAGGGCAGATTTGCCAACCCCTCCACTCCCTAACACCACTACCTTGTATTCCCTCATGAGTCTCACCTTCACCAACTCCTACCAGAGCGGGGGAAAGATCACCCCGCTAGCTGCGGCGCGGCTAGACTAGGCGGAAGGTGGGCGGAAATCTGCGAACTGGGGAGGAGAGTGCAGAGGAGCAGAGGGCCCAACCGGGGAAGAAGAGGAAGTTACAGGAGGGGGAGGGGAAAGAGCGTAGAGTCGGGGAGGGTGGGGAAGGGATGGTAATGCCCTTCCTATAGGAACTGCAGCCCGAGCAGGGGGCGTGGGGAGGAGGGCGAGCCTGGGAAAAGCCCGGCGAGGGTGGCGAGGAGGCGCGTGCCCCCGGGAGGGAAAGGGTGGGGGCCGCGGCGAGGGGACCCCGCGGCAAGACGGCTGCGAGGAGCCCGCAGCCCGGGGCTGCCCGGCACCCCTCCCCCGCCCTTCACACAAAGGGGCCCAGGGACCCCGCTTCCTGCTCGCGCAGCCCAGCCGGCTCAGGCCTGAGGGCTCCGTTTCTGTTACCGCTGCCCGGGCGGGTTTCTGGGCCCCGGCTCCCGCGGGGGTCGTCCGGCCTGTGAAGGGGAGAAGGACGCACATTACCCGGCTGACCCCCGCCCCGAACCTGCGGCGCCGGCCGCCGCCTCCCCCGGCTCCCACCCGGTTCAAGCTACCGCCGCTTACCCCGCCGTCCGCACCCGCCCGGCCGCCGGGGAGGCTCTGTCACGCCAAGGCCATGGCCACCCGCTGACTCCTCTGCCTCTCCGCTGCCCCAGCTTTGCTGTTCGCGGCGGGGAAAGGGGCGGGGGCCGTCCGGCGGCGGCCGCAGGGACTCCAGGCGAACCCACCTCTTTTTTTTCTCACCCACCCCCCACCCCCCCCCCCAGCACACACCCGGAAGGGTTTCCCTGACACACTGGCTGAGGTGCCCCAGTTCCCCGAGACTGGATGGGATCACTTCCGGTGGGGAAAGTCCCACCTCTTCGGGGCGAACCGGGTGGCGCTGGAGCCGCGCCCTGCTGAGCGAGCGAGCCGGCCGGGGACGGTTTCGGGTCGGGACTCCGGCCTCGGGAACGGGCCTGTGGAAACCTGCGGCGTCAGTCCTTACCCGCCCGCGGCTGCCGCGGACCGTCCCACCCCCAAACCCGTAGAAGCCCCTCCGACCCGCAACCTCCAGCCGCCCGGCCCTAGGACTTGAGCCGCTCCCTGGCCGGTGCGGAACCTGCGGGCTGATAATCTAGCCACCCGGAGAACGCCAGACATCCCTGGACTAGAAGTTGCAGGGGAAATCAAACAGCCCAGAAAGTTTATTCTCCTTGCTGGTATTTCTTCCACTTGCTATTTTGCCGAGAGATGCATGCAAACTACCCTTAGATTTCAGATGCAGTGCGTTTTACTTAGCCGTGCCTGACAATTAAACACACACAGTGCTTTTACCGTCTGGTAGATCCGCCTTGACTTTACCGGCGAATACTAAAGTCACTTTAAAAAAAAAAATCACAAGGCTCGAAAACAGCAGCATTAGAAGTAGACTTTATGGTACTCTGCTCAGCTATGTTCTCATTTGATTCCAACCACTACACGGCAGAAAAGGTAACCAATATTCAGGAAAGATTTGATTGGAAACGGTTTAGGCCTAAAGACTAATTTATTTTAATCGTTGATTATCTTTATGTATAACAATTTGCTTGGCTGGCTCTTGCATGCTGAAGTTTTGTTTTAAAGGCCATCCTATGTAGTCTTTGAAATTCAAAAGCAAGTAGTAACTCTGGTGTTAGATTCTAAGTTTCTATTTTTAGATAAAATTGTTACTTCCGACTATCTTTCCTTTTGCTAGCTTTCTATTTGTAAACTTTGTGTCGGATCCACAGAGCCCCAGGGCCAGGAGTCTAGGCTGTATTTTAGGTGTGTCACTTTCTTTTCAATTCAAGCATGTACCCAGAAACCTGCGAGACTCAGTGGCCAGCCTAGCAAAAATGACTCCAAATTCCCTTACTTACAAGCCCTAAATGGCCAAACTCTATAAATATAAAGAGATTTATTACTCAGCCTAAATTGTTGGACATTAGAACACAGGCGAATCATAGTAGTGTGAGGTCCCACTGTCCCTCCCTGAGTATTCCCCAATGTCACTTACAGTCTTCAAAGGAGAGTTTAGTTCAATTTCTCCTTGACCTCAGGCCGGTGCTATCTCTCCAGCGAAGTCCCCAGCTCTGGCTCCAGCTGGCCTGGGCCCTGTCTCGTATCAGAGGCACTGCCCTCTGCTGGAAGAGGTTTGGTCTGTGAGTTATGAGTTTCCCCACAGGTCACTGCTCCTTTCACACGTGCTGTTGCCTGATTTGGAGCTCTGCTGCTCATCTCCCTGTCTAGCTGTCTCCAGACTGTCTGGTGGGATTCACAGCCCTCCACCAGCCCTGCTTGTAACTGAGTCTGGAAATTCCTCTTCTGATCCAGCCAGTGTTGAGCAATCGTGGCAAGTCTTTGCTCTATTACTAAACTGTCAAAACAAGGAGTTCTTTTTCAGGTCATCACACCTGTTGGCAATCCTAATATCTCTGAATGTGTTGGTCATGCTTAGGGGAGAGTTCTTTGTTTCTCCACGCAGTGAAACATACTCCTCCCCTCAGTACAGCGTCCTGTGGGGTCACTCTCGTCAACTACAGTGGACAAATATTACACTCAGTCTAAAGATCCTTCTAAACTTTCTTAGGAAGGGTATTCATTACAGCATTGATTAGGAAATCAAACAATTGGAAGAAGCTTAAATGTCCTTCAGTAGGTGATTTTTAAAAGTTTCATAGCTCTCTATATTATCTATCATCTATCTATCTCCCAACCTACCTACCTACCTACTATATTCACAGAATAGGATATTATGCAGCTACTTTAGAAGAGAAAAGTAGATTTGTAAGTGTTTATATAAAAAGATGGCCAAGATATATTGTAGGGCTGAAAAAGCAAGATACTGAACAAATGTCTAGTTGCTACTGTTTATGTAAAACGCGGGTGTGTAATAGTTACATAGCCATTCAAATCTGAAACAAAGTAATTATGGGTGAGGACTATTATGAAATGGCTTTTATTTCTCCATATTTTAATTTATAAACAATAATTGGGAAAAAGGAAGTAAATATAACTTTATAATATTTTTAAAGGAGGAACAAAAGAAAGTTGTTGATCATGGTTTTGTAAAAAAAGAAAAAAAAAAAAAATCCTGACTTTCTAGGGGTCAGTGGACAGGTCTGCCCAATTTAAACAAATTCCCTACCCTTGCCTGCCCTCCCCCAACATCTCTATACTTAGAAAAGTATTTTCACATACATTATCTCATTAGACTCCTGTTGTTTGCCAGTGTACTCTCATTAAGCAATGAGGGTATAAAGAGCAAGTAGAAGAGTGCGGCCTGGCAGTTGAGAGCTAAGGCTCTGAAATGAGACAGAGGTACATTAAAATTGCAGCTCCGCCACATTCTAGCTCTGTGTCCCCAAGCAAGTGATTTCACTTGTCTGAGCCTCTAACTCCTCACTTGTAAAAAGGAGATAAGAAGTTAATGTGAAAATGTAATGAGGTATTACAGGTAAAGTTCTTAGCACAGTCCCTTGCACATTATAAAGCCCCAATAAATGCTATTTGGTTTTTATTTAAAAGATTTAATGAAGTGTTAATTTTTAAAAAATAGCGAACATGGGGGGAACAAAATTTTAAAAGCTCAAGTATCTGCAAATGACACGAAAATAATAATTCAGTTACTCTTCACAAAGATATTTATTGTTAAAAGCTTCTTATGTTTTTCGAGGGGGAACATTATTCATATGTCAGTGTATCTATCAATCTACCTTCTATATATATTTTTAAAAATTACTGTACTACCTGCACGTTGCACACATGTACCATAGAGCCTAAAGTATAATAATGATAATAGTAATAATAAAAAAAAGTTAAAAAAAAAATTACTGTACTACAAAAGTAATCAACTGTACACACTATTTTTTACCTTGCTTTTAAAACTTTAATTAATTTACTTTTTTTAAGACGGTGTCTCCCTCTGTTACCCAAGCTGGAGGGCAGTAGCATGATCATAGCTCACTGCAGCCTCAATCTCCTGGACTCAAGGGATCCTCCCACCTCAGCCTCCCGAGTAGCTAGGACTACAGGTGCATGCCACCACACACAGCTAATTTAATTTAATTTAATTTTTTTGGTAGAGATGGAGTCTTACTATGTTGCCCATGGTGGTCTCCAACTCCTGAGCTCAAGGGATCCTCCCGACTTGGCCTCCCAAAGTGCTGGGATTAAAGGCATGAGCCACCATGTCTGGCCTTCTTAATTTTTATTTCATGGCTGTATCATAAGCTAATTAGCCAGCTCCCCTTTGAAGGACACTGATTGCTTCTAGATTTTTGCACTAAACGCCTTGGACATATATCATTGTCAGTTAATGTTTAGGGTGAATTTCTAGTAATTCAATAATTGAAACAAAAGGCACTTGCACTTAAAATTCTTCTGGTAAGTATTGCCAAATTGTCCTTCAGAAAGGTCACACCAATTCACATTCCCACCAATGCAGTATGACCATATCACTTTATAACCTCACAGTAGGTATTACTAATTTTAGCATTTTATAGTGATTGTTACTTGCTTTAGGGTATTTTCAGGACTAACAAATGCAGGGCAGTGTTTTAGAAGGAATTTGGGCTTCAGAGCCAGACAGTCCTAACACTGCCCTTTTGCAAGCTACACCTCCATTCCTTCATTTGTAAAGTTGGGCATAACAGCAGTATCTAACTCGTAGAAGAATAAATGAGAAATCCATTCAAAACATTTAGTCTTCCAAATACTAATTGCTCAATAAATAGAAACTGCTCAAGTAATAATTTTCCACTCCAAAGGCTTGAATATGGGAAGAGGGGAATGGGAGGACTTCTCTAGAGATCATGCCCTTGAGATTCACAACTTTTGCTTTAATTCTGCATCAACCTCCTTTCCAAAGTATTGCTCAAGCATTATTTTAAAGAACACAACCCATTTTTACCATAGTGTGAAGAAACCACAGTGTATGCACTATATGCAGATAATATAAGTAATAGCGCCATAATCTCATTTTTTGAAATTAGTTTGGCACAAGTTTAAAGTGCTGTTTGTTTGCTACAGGCACCAGTTGCTTACTTATCCCTTTCTTCTTTTCGAGTTGTTACCTCCTTCAGTTGCAATCCTTGGAGCCACCAACTGCCTGGGATATTTTACCCTAACTTCTACTCTCCAAATGAGCCGTCTTGCCTTCTAGGTCCTGGGAAAAAAACCCATGGCTATCCATCTACTTTCTATACATGGCTATCTATTTTCCATCCAGGCTCTTCCCTTCTCTTTTGCTAGAAGTTGCTCTTGAATTACCAGAAAGCTTGAGCCAGTAGTGTCCTCGGTCTTTGCCTACAGAAATCTTATTTCAATGCTTTAGGGACCCCATTGATATCAGCTAAGTTGTCCTGGATTCTTTCTAGCTCCTACCCTCTAAGATTCCAATCTTCTCTTTCAAATCCTGCCTCCAGCTACACCAATCATTAGTTAATTATTAGTTCTGCATGTCAGGCTCCCCCAGTACACAAAACCAATTTTATACCTTTATTATTATCTTTTTTCTCATGAAAATAATGTTATGTGCAAAAAATTATAAAATAAAAGTATAATCCCACTACCTGGAGAAAATTGCTATTAACATTTTAGTGTCTTTCACAATTTTTTTTCTGGAGAGAGTTAAAGAACATTTTTTTTTTGTAAACTAATAATGGGTTCATATAAATTTGTGAATGGCTTCTTTCACTTACTGAAACATCATGTCTGCATAAAGCACTAAAAAATACTCATGTATCCCTTATCCCCTACATGAGTAAGCCTTTTTTCCTATAGCTTTAGCTTTCCTACAGCATCAATGAGAATTTAATCACATTCAATTTTGCTCACCTGGAATCCTTCATCCAATCAATGAGATTTCACTAGAGGTGCTGCTGATCACAGAGGACACTACCCCAACCTGGCCAGGCAGACACTCCTACAAAGACACAAATTTGTGCGACTACTGACAAAGTTAGTTTCTCAGAACTGAGAGGCGTACTAAATAGGGATGTGTTTAAAATAGATCTGAATTCCTTAACAATTTTTCCCTCTCCACTTCATCCTTGATTTGAAAGATAGTAGTTAGAAAATTATTTTGTAATCTATCAAGTACCAAATAAATTTAAAGAATTAGTACTAATAATAACTATACTCCTATACTCCTAATATATGTACATCAGAATCACCTGGAGGTGATGTGAAACCACAGACGGCCAGGTCTCAACCCCAGAGTTTTTTACTCAGTAGGTCTGGGTCAGGATTTATAATTTGCATATCTAAGTTCCCAGATGACACTGTTGCTGCTGGCCCAGGGACCACATTTTAAGCACCACTGTTCTGTAAAGCGGTAGGACATTATTTGGGGCTTTCTTGCTTGATACTCGTTAATGTATCCACTCATTCATTTATCACACAGTTATTGAATTCCTACTCTGTGCCAAGCACTTTACTAGCATTTTTGAGGAATATAGACAATACAATCAACATTACAGTATAGCGTGGCACATCCTATGATACAGATATCGGCCAGGGTGTTATGGGAGACTTAGGAAGGATATCAGGGAAGATTTCCTAGAGAAGGTGATTGGGCAGTAGGCAAGGAGGCCAGAGGAAACGGTAGGGGCTAGAACAATAGGGGAAAGCCTTGAGTAGTAAGCTAAATGGTTTGACTTTTCCCCTGGAGGCTGTAGGAAGCCATGGAATGTGTTTTTACAAAGGTCTGAACTGCAGTATACAAAATCAGGGGCTAGCGACATCCACGCCAGGTTCAACCATTGGCTGTGCTGCATATGTAGCCTGAGGCAACTTACTTCTTACCTTCTCTGAGCTTCTCTTTCATCATGTGTGAAGGGAAAATATTAATAGATCTACCTTATTCGGGTATTGTGAAGATTAAGTAAGAAAAAGTGCCTAAGTACCTATCATATGGTAGGTGTTTAACAAATGGTGATTATGATCAGGTTTAAGCCATAGAAAGAAATGACATGTAAGACATGCTTCTCAGGTTATTAAAATCCATTTAAAATTGCCAAGCTAGTCTCAATATCAAGGCCATATTTGATGTGGTGGCAAGTCGGATGATTTAATCATGTAATGATAATAGTTTATCTTGCCTTTTGTTTTGTTTTGTTTTGGTTTTTTTTTTTTTTGGAGACAGAGTTGCTGTGTCACCCAGGCTGGAGTGCAGTGGTGCGATCTCAGCTCGCTGCAACCTCTGCCTCCTGGGTTCAAGCGATTCTCCTGCCCCAGCTTCCCCAGTAGCTGGGGCTACAGGTGCGTGCCAGAATCCCTGGTAATTTTTTGTTGTTGTTGTATTTTTTAGTAGAGATGGGGTTTCACCATATTGCCCAGGCTGGCCTCGAACTCCTGTGCTCAGGCAATCTATTTCCCTCAGCCTCCCAAAGTGCTAGGATTACAGGCTTGAGCCACCACGCCCCCGATAATAATTTCTTGATTACAGATTATTTGCCAGGCACTGTGCAAAGTGATTTACACACATCATTTCATTTAATCCTAGCAATAACCTTAAGAGTTAGGTATTATTATTCCCAATTTTACAAACGAAGGAATTAAGGCCCAAAGAAGTTAGTTTGTACATAGTCAAACAGTTGGATAGTGGTAGAGTTTGAATTCAAACGTAAGTTAGTCTGAGCCTATCTTATATTAGCCACCTTGTTCCACAGAAAGCAGTTTTGTTTCTTTGAAGGACAGGGCAGTGAATGGGCAGTGAGGCAAGGTTAAAGAATCTAGACTTTATTACCCTGTTTCTCTGCCCTTGAGTAAGACTGACTGTTCATACTGATTTCAAATGCCCTCTGGAAACATGCCTCTATAACCTCCCAGGGGCCACTTGACCTTGGATCTGTGGCACCTGGTACTGAAGCTGAGGTGGTCATAGTTACTTTCCAAAGTGCTCTGGAACATTTACAACAAGGAGCCCCCTTGTTTTGACACTAGGACAATATTAGACTCTGTAAGAGGAGGCATTGGGGTAAGCCTAGTTATTTTTAATGCTGCTATTACTGCTATTGTTTATTGAGCACTTGCCACATGTCAGAAATTCTGTAGAATACTTCAATCCTTACAGCAACCCTATAAGGCAAGCACATTGTCATCATCATCTCTAGTTTAGAGATGAGGAAACTGAGGCTCACACAACTAAGTTCACACAGCCGGTAGATGCAGATTCAAGCAGAAAACTGGTTCATTCATTTTTACAAACCTTGCATTTTCATTTCTTCCTTTGCCTCGTACCTATAATACCTTCAAACACAGATGTAATCCTCCTGAATTCTCTTACTGCCCACAAGTTTTATTTACCACAAATAGTTTAAGCCCTATTTTTAATGATGTGTATACAAATCGTGTTTCTCCTCAAAATTATTTCATACCATAAAAAGTCACTCTTCCCTCCCTTTATTTACAAATTCATTCCTCTTTAGAAATGAGCACTTATAATAATTACATGCAAGGCCAAATTTTTGCTGTTTAGTGTAAACCCATAATGTGAAATTGAGAATGGTTGAAAAGCATGGTTATGAAAACATCGTGGACTCCAGACTCATCCCATACAATTTCCAAGGGGAATTTATTCTAAGTACTTTAAAACTTACAAAGAGTTAAATTCTGAACTACTTGGGCCTCTATGCACTCTTAGCAATTCCCCCAGCAGGGAACCAAAAATGAGAATAGAAAGAAATTGCCTCAACATTGAATTCTTAGACATTTAGAAGGCCTGGAGTCCGAATACTTTAAAAGGCTGTTATTTAAATGTGGGAAATGATGTGAAAAGTATAATGTAAAGATAAGATAAATATTGTTTGTTAAAATAGATCATCTTTTTTTTGTCAAATTCATGGCAATTTAAAAATCCTGTTAATTCTATTTATTTTTTTCTTATTTGGAGCAGGTAGCTGAATATGCCGAGTTCTGGCACTAGGTGTCAGCAAAAGATTAAACTAAAAACACCCACTTTGGTTTTTTTTGGTTTTTTTTTCTTTTCTTTTTTCTTTTTACACACATATATTTGAGACAGGGTCTCACTCTGTCACCCAGGCTTTAGTGCGGTGGCATGATCATAGGTCACTGCAGCCTCGAACTCCCTGGGCTCAGGTGATCCTCCCAACTCAGCCTCCGGAGTAGCTGGGACTACAGCCATGTGCCACCATGCCCAGCTAATTTTTTGTTTTTTTGTTTTTTGTAGAAATGGGGTATTGCTATGTTGCCTGGGCTGGTCTCAAACTCCTTGGCTTAAGCAATCCTCCTGCCTTCGCCTCCCGAAGTGCTGGGATTACAGTCATGAGCCACCGTGCCCGGCCTAATCTTCCATATATTTCAAACTTTATAAAAATAAAAATAAAATACATAGTCTGGATTTTAAAAAGAAGAGACAACACACTTCCTTGTTGCCATGACAATGTCAGCATGAGAGAGGCTGGGTTGCTGCTGCTCAAGTAGGCACCTTACAGAGATCCTCATGGCTCAAGGGATTCAATGTAAGACTGTTTGACCTTTAGCACTGAATGGCTGGGGACTCAATTTTGTGTCAGCTAGAAAGCTGGGGAATGAGAAGTTTGGAGGGTTGGATGGGGTGGTGAGGTACACTCCTGTAAACCAGATCCTAAAAGTCTAAATATTAAATTATTTTACATAGAAATGTAGTGTTCAAGCCAATCACAGTGCTTGTGCAGAGAAATTCAGTGGATGCTTTTCCCACATGACAAGATTAACAAAATTAACTTAGAGGCTAGCTTTGAGAACCCAGGCTGATCCTAAGGGTTTCTCAAACTTACTATATTAATTTTAGCATATCATAGGGTTTTTTTTTCCTTTTAATATCCAGAGCTTTCCCCCCTTCTTGTGTTTCCTGTCACAGTAAATGGTGCTACCATCCAGCAGTCACTGAAAGTAGAACTTAGGGTATTGTGTTAGGCCATTCTTGTGTTGCTAGAAAGAAATACCTAAGGCTGGGTAATTTATAAAGAAGAGGTTTAACTGGGTCAAGGTTCTGCAGGCTGTACAGGACACATGGCACGTGCGCCTGCTGGCTTCTAGGGAGGACTTGAGGAGCTTTTACTTATGGTGGAAGGTCAAACAGGAGCAGGCAGGTCACACGGGGAAAGCAGGAGCAAGAGGAAAAGAGCAGGAGGTGCCACACACTCTTACACAACCAGATCTTGCAGCAACTGACTCACTATAGCAAGGACAACACCAAGCCATGAAAGATCTGCCCCCATGATCCAATCACATTCCACCAGGCCCCACCTCCAACACTGGGGATTACGTTTCCACATGAGATTTGGTGGGGACACAGTTACAAACCATATAAAATATCACTCTTAACTCTTCCTTTATCCTCATTTCCTATAACCAAACAACCATTAAGTCCTGCCAAGTCTACCTCCTTAGTCTTTCTTACATCCGTCATATCCTATGTCTGCTCTAGTGTGTAGAGGGACTGGAGAAACATTTGTGTGACAACTCTTTCCTGAATGCTGTAATAGCCTCCTAAATCGTTTGTATGTCTCTGGTGTTTTCTGCATACTTTTACCAGTGTTATGAAACAAGTCTGTTTGAAACAAGTCTAACTACATATTTCTGCTGATTTCAACAACTCTGTATCAGAAAAAGCCCAAGTTTATACGCATGAAATATAAGGTCTTCTATATTCTTATTCCTGCCTACCTTCCAAGCACATCTCCCACCTTCACATCCTTTATGTTCTAGTACAAATAAAATCATCATGGTTTCAGTGAATTTGCACCGAGTCTTATGGCTTTAAATACCATCTTACATACTGCAGACTCCCAAATTTACATCTCCAGTTCAGACTGCTCCCATAGTTCTAGATCAGGGGTCCACAACCTCTGGGCCATGGGCCGGTACCGGTCTGTGGCCTGTTAGGAACCGGGCCACGCAGCAGGAGGTGACCGGTGGGTGAGGAAGCATTACCGCCTGAGCTCCGCCTCCTATCAGATCAGCAGCGGCATTAGATTCTCATAGGAGCATGAACCCTATTGTGAACAGCGCATGCGAAGGATCTAGGTTGTATGCCCCTTATGAGAATCTAACTAATGCCTGATGATTTGACATGAAACAGTTTCATGCTGAAACCATCCCCCGCTGTCGCCCTCCGCCCCCCCACCCTCTATGGAAAAATTGTCTTCCACAAAACCAGTCCCTGATGCCAAAAAGGTTGGGGACCACTACTCTAGATTCATATTTATACTATAGTACCATTTGTATTACTCAGACATCTCAGATTTAACATGTCCAACGCTGAATCTCGATAACTACCTCTCCTCAAAAATGAACACATGCCTCTCTTGCAGTCATTCTTTCTCTTTTTTTCTTTCTTTCTCTTTCTCTCTCTCTTTCTTTTTTCTCTCTCTCTCTCTCTCTTTCTTTCTCTCTCTCTTTCCCTCCCTCACTCCTTCCTTCCTTCCTTCCTTCCTTCCTTCCTTCCTTCCTTCCTTCCTTCCTCTCTCTCTCTCTCACTCACTCTCTCTGTCTCTCAGACAAGATCTTGCTCTGTTGCCCAGGCAGGAGTACAATGGTGCAATCATGGCTTACTGTAGCCTTAACCTCCTGGGCTCAAGCAATCCTCCCACCTCAGCCTCCTGAATAGCTGGGACTACAGGCAAGCGTCACCATACCCGGCTAATTTGTGTATGTTTTGTAGAGATGAGGTCTCATTTTGTTGCCCAGACTGGTCTCGTACTCCTGGGCTCAAGCAGTCCTCCCGCTTGCACCTTCCGAAGTGTTGGGATTACAGGCATGAGTCACCATTCCCAGCCTCCCTTCTGCAGTCTTAAAAATCTCAGTAAATGGCAACTCCAGCTTCCAGTTGCACAGACTACACTCTTCCAGTCATCCTAGAGTCTTCTTTTCCCCTTATGCCATACAATCCAACCCATCTGGAGATACTGAAGTTCTTACCTTCATAATATGTCCAAAATGTGACCATTTCTTACCACACCCACTGCTAAGAATCTGGCCCAAACCACCATTTTCACTTTTTCTGGATGATTATTGTATTCTTCTAATTGCTCTTGCTGTTTGTGAACTTAGCCCCCTTCAATCTATTCTCAACGCAGTAGCCAAACTGATCCCGTTATAGCCACAAAATCCTACAGTAATTTCCCATCTCACTCAGAGCAAAGTCAAAGTCCTTACAATAATCTAAAAAGCACTACATAATCTGGCTCTTCATAGATGATAGAGATACTCTTACATTAGCCTCTGTACTGGCTGTGCCATCTAGAACGTTCTTCCCGCAGATTCACAGTTTCCTTCCTTCCTTCAGCTGTTTTACTCAAGAGCTCCTACTCTGTGTAACATTGCACCCCCTCCTCATGCAATACCTTCAAGTCTGATTTATTTTTTTCTCATTAGCAGTTACACTTTTCTAATGTACTATGTTCTTTAGGGATTTTAATATGTTTCCCCTATTACAATGTAAACTCCACAAGGATGGGTACTTTTGTAAATTTTGTTCACCGAATATCCCATGGTCTAGAAAAGTGCCTGCAACATAGTAGGTGTTAAATAGTGATGATGTTATTAAACTGTTTACACAGTTCTGTACATATTTTATTTGCATATGCCTTATGTATTACCTCTGCCCAGAGGGCTTTCCCCTATCTTCATTTTTCCCCCCTACGGATTGGCAGCATTCTTTTTTCTTAAAAAAATCAGCTTTATTGAAATATAATTTACACACCACATAATTCATCCACTTAAGGGGTACAATTCAATGATAGTATTATATTACAGAGTTACGCAACCATCACCACATTTTTTTTCTTCAAATTCTATTTTAAGTTCTGGGGTACATGTGCAGCATGTGCAGGTTTGTTACATAGGTAAACATGTGCCATGGTGGTTTGCTGCACAGATCATCCCACCACCTAGGTATTAAGCCCCGCATCCATTAGCTATTCTTCTTGATGCTCTCTCTACCCCCACCTTCCCCTCTGACAGGCCCCAGTGTGTGCATCACCACAATTTTAGAACATTTTTATCACTTCAAAAAGAAGCCAGGTACTCTAGCTATTGTCTCTCTATCTCCATTCCTGCAGCCCTAACCAACCACTAATCTACTTTCTGTCTCTCTAGATTTGCCTCTTCTGGACATTTCATATAAATGGAATCATATAATATGTGGTTTTTTGTGACTAGCTTGTTTCACTTAGCGTAATGTTTCTAAGCTTCATCCATGTGATAGCATCTATCAGTACTTCATTCCTTTTCATGGCCAAATAATATTATATTATATTATATTGATATACCACATTTTGTTTATCCATTTGTCAGTTGACGTGCAATTGGGTTGTTTCCACCTTTTGACTATTATGAATAAGACTCCTATAAACACTTGTGTACAATTTTAAAATGTGGACAAATTTAAAATGTGTTTTCATTTCTCTCTCTCTCTTTTTTTCTTTTTGTTCTTTTGAGACGGAGTCTCACTCTGCTGCCCAGGCTGGAGTGCAGTGGCATGATCTCAGCTCACTGCAACCTCTGCTTCCCGGGTTCAAGCAATTCTTCTGCCTCAGCCTCCAGAGTAGCTGAGATTACAGGCGTGCACAAATCATCCCATCCCCTCGGTATTAAGCCCAGCATCCGTTAGCTATTCTTCCTGATGTTCTCCCTCCCGCCACCCATGCCTGGCTAATTTTTGAATTTTTAGTAGAGACAGCGTTTCACCATGTTGGCCAAGCTGGTCACAAACTCCTGACCTCAAGTAATCTGCCTGCCTTGGCCTCCCAAAGTGCTGGGATTACAGGCCACCATGCCCGGCCTCATTTCTTTTGAGTTGAGAATTGCTGAGTCATATGACAACTCTAGGTTTAACCATTTGAAAAACTGCCGGACCATTTTCCAAAGTGAATGCACCATTTCACATTCCCACCAGTAGTGTATGAGGGTTGAAATTTCTCTTCATCCTCTCCAACATTTGTCATTATCTCACTCTTTGATTCTAATCATCCTCATGGGTGTGACATGGTAACACATTGTAGTTTTGATTTGCATTTCCCCACTGACTAATGATGTTGAGCATCTTTTCATGTGCTTATTGGTTATTTGTATATCTTTTTTGGGGAAATGTCTAGATCCTTTGCCTATTTTCAAATTGGGTTCTTTTTCTTTTTATCATTGAGTTGTAAGAGTTCTTTATATATCCTAAATATAAGTCTGTATTAATCTGTTCTCACACTGCTATAAAGAACTACCTGGTACTGGTTAATTTATGAAGAAAAGAGGTTTAATTGGCTCACGGTTCCACAGGCGTAACAGAAAGCATGACTGGGAGGCCTCAGGAAACTTACGATAATGGCAGAAGGTGAAGGGGAAGCAAGCACCTTCTTCATATGGTGGCAGGAGAGAGAGAGAGAGCAAAAAGGGAAGTGCCACATACTTTTAAACCATCAGATCTCATGAGAACTGACTCACTATCAGGAGAGCAGCAAGGGAGAAATCCTCCCCATGATCCAATCACCTCCCACCAAGTCCCTCCTCTGATTCAACATGAGATTTGTGTAAGGACACAAATCCAAACCATATTCAAGTCCCTTATTAGACATAGATGATTTGCAAATATGATCTCTCATTCTCTAGGTTGTCTTTGGGTTGATAGTATCTTTTGGAGCACAACATTTTTTAAGTATGATTAAGTTTAATTTAGCTATTTTTTTCTTTGGTTGCTTGTGTTTTTGGTGTCGTATCTAAGGATACTTTGCCAATTTTGAGGTCATGAATATTTACCTTATAATTTCTTCTAAGAGTTTTACAAGTTTAGCTCTTACATTTACATCTTTGATTAGTTTTGAGTTAATTTTTGTATATGGGGTGAGTAAGGGTACAATTTAACTCTTTCACATGTGGCTAACTAGTTGTTCCAGCAGTTTGTTAAAACAACTCTTCTTCCCTGTTGAATGGTCTTGGCAAAAATCAATTGACCATAGGTGTGTGGGTTTATTTCTGTACTCTCAATTCTATTCTATTGTTTTATGTCTATCCTTATGGCAGTAACACATTGTCTTGATTACTACTGCTTTTTAGTACATTTTGAAATCAGAAGTGTGAATCTTCCAGGTTTGTTCTTCTTTTTCATGATTATTTTGGCTATTCTGGGTCATTTGCAATTCCAAGTGAATATTAGAATCAGCTAGTCAATTTCTAAAAGGAATCCACCTGAGATTATGGTAGGAATTGCATTGAATCTATAGATCAATTCAAAGAGTATTGCCACCTTAACAATATTAAGTCTTCTCATCCACAAGCATGGGATATTTTTCAATTTATTTAGATATTCTAAAATTTATTGAACAATATTTGTTAGTTTTCAGAGTGTAAGATTTGCACCTCTTTTGTTAAATTTCTTCCTAAACATTTTATACTTTTTCGGTGCTACTATGAATGGAATTGTTTCTTAATTTCATTTTGGACTGTTCATTGTAAGTGTATAGAAATAAAATTGAATTTTGTATATTGATTTTGTACCCTAAAAACTTGCTGAATTTGCTTATTGGTTCTAATAGTTCTTTTCAGATTCCTTAGCATTATCTACATACAAGATGATGTCATCTGTGAATAGAGATCATTTTATATCTTCCTTTCCAATCAGGATGTCTTTTATTTCATCTTCTTGCCTAATTGCCCTGCCGAAAACTTCCAGTACAATGTTGAATAAAAATTGTGAGAACAGATCGATATCTTCGTCTGGTTTTCCATCTCCTGGAAAGCATGTAGTCTTTCACTACTAAGTATGCTGTTAGCTGTGGGTTTCTTGTAGATACCCTTTATCAATTTGAGGATGTTCTTTCTAATTCTAGTCTGTGGAGTGTTTTTTTAAAATCATGAAATAGTGTTAGGATATTTGTCAAATGATTTTTCTGTGTCTACTGAGATGATCACGTAATTTTCTTGTTTTGTTGACATAATGTGTTATACTAATTGATTTTCAAATGTTGAACCAAACTTGCATTCCTGTGATAAATCTCACTTGGTCATGATACATAATTCTTTTTTGGATTTTGCTGGATTCAGTTTGCTAGTGTTTGTGGTGAATTTTTGTATCCATATTCATAAGAGATATTGGTCTGCAGTGGTTTTTTTTTTTTTTAGTTGTGATGTTTTTGTCTGTTTTTTCTCTCAGGATAATATTGGTCCCATAGAATCAGTTGGGAGATGTTCCTTCCTCCTTTTTAATTTGGAAGAGTATGTGATGAGCTATTATTAAATGATTATCACATATTTGGTAGAATTCAACAGTGAGGCTATCTGGGTCTAGGTTTTTCTTTGTGGGTAGTTTTGCCTTTTTTTTTTTTTAACTACATCAATCTCCTACTTGTTATAGGTCTCTTCAGATTGCATAATTTTTCTTGAATAAATTTTGGTAGTTTTTATCTTTCTAGAAATTTGTCCATTTAATTTAGGTTATTTATTTTATTGGTAGACAATTGTTCATAGTACACCTTTATAATCCTCATTCCTGCAAGGTCTGTAGTAATGTTCCCTTTTATGCCTGGCTAATATATATTCTTCCTTTGAGATCCAATTCATACAGCATCTATTTCACAAAGCTTTCTTTTACACTCCTCCTACTCCCACCCCCACCCCAAAAATCTTTCTGAAGTAATATTCAATAACCCTCTTCATTCCCTCATCATATCATTTTACAGACTGTATTATTTCCTCTTTATTATGTCTATTTTCCTCCTAGACTGTGAGAAACTTGAGGAAAGGAACTTTGGTCTTAATGACACAAGATGCTTAATGAATGTTTTTGGGAATTAACTGAAATTAGTGACTGTTATCAAGCTCCCTTAGCCTGATGCATCTATATCCACTATTGAACTACGTTTGCTACTCAGAGTAAATATTCCTATTTTCTCATCAGTGTCCCCTCTTATTCTTATTACTGATCTCTCCCTTTGCGTTTCTCCACACTTGTATAATATGATGACCTCTCTCCCTCATCCACAAGTTGCCAAGAACTTCCTTAAAAAGCTAAATCTCAGTTTTCCATATTCCACCCTTCTAAATCATCCATGGTTCGTTGTAAAATCTCTGGCCGAAAAAAAACATAAAGAGCCCTAAACTCATGAAAAGGTACTCAGTCTCACTCCGTAATAAGAAAGGTGTAAATTAAAGCCACACTGAAATACCGTTTTTCACCTATCAGATTGGCAAAAGACAAAATGTTTGATAATACACTTTGTTGGCAAGAGTGTGGGAAAACTAACACTCAGAAACTGATAGTGGGACTGTAAACTGTTAACTTCTATGGAGGGCAATTTGACAATTTCTATCACCATTGGGAATCTACATATTCTTTGATCCAGCAATCCTAGTTCTAGAAATTTATATGTGCATTTTAAATGACATCAAAACATTTATTATAGCACTGTCTAAAGCATCAAAATATTGAAAACAATCTAATTGTTCTTCAGTATTGGACTGGTAAATCATGGCCATGTAGTGGAAAATTATGCAGCCATAAAAGAATGAGGAACTCTTTAATGATTTGGCAATAATCTTTAAGATGTATCATTGAATTTTTTAAAAAAGCAAAGTGCAGAACTTCTGTAGAGTATGCTGCCATTTGAGCACAGGTGGAGAAAAAGTACACACACATATTAGCCTATATGTGCATGAGATATTTTCAGAATGAGAAATCAGCTAAAATCTTTGGTTGCCTCTAAGGAGATGTAGTGGACATCTGAGAGACTTTACTGTCTGTTTTATTCTGTCATTTGAATTTTTGACAATATCAATATATGCTTGTCCATCTTGAGCCTTGAGTCTGTGTGATTAGGGAATTCAAAGTCATGACGTATTAGTTTGTAACCAAATGAGACTAAAACATGATCCTCATGGCCTGTCTGCTGCAAAAGATATGACCTATTTCACTAATAGTCCAATGGTTCTCAATGTGTGTTCTCCAGAGCTGTAGCATTGGCATCACCTGGGAAACTTGTTAGACATACAGTCTCAGGTCTCACTGCAGACCTACTAAATCAGAAACTCAGGGGTTGGGCCCAGCAGTCTGTGTTTAATCATAAGCCCTCCAAGTGATTCTAATGCAAGATCAAGTTTGATAAGCACTTCAAAGTGAAATCACCTGATGAAGCATATGTACTTAATGAACACCTATTGTGCAGATCATCTCCCTTTCCCTCTTACACTGGGTCAGGCCACTGAGTCCTGTTGACTCTTCCTCTGGAATATCTCCTGCACCCATTTGCCACTGCATCTTCCCATTCTCAGCCTCACCATCTTAGTTCAGGTCCTCATCACCTCACACTACAAGAACATCCGAATTCCCCACTCTACTTCTAACATTGTCCCTTCTAGTTCAACCCAAGATTCCTAGAATACTGTTCTAAAAAACTACTTTGTCCACATCAGTCAGTGCCCTACTCAAAAATAAGTGATAAATGCCTCATCTGCTTCCAAGATGAAGCACATATTTTTCAATTGGGATTCAAGGATCTTTTTAATTTAGCTTCAGACTGACTTTAAAACATTTTTTCTTTTATGAATCCTCAACCATATATCCAAATTAATCCTTAAATTATACTGTGAGAACTTTTGCCCATATATCTTTCGCTTCTCAATTCCTCTCACCCCACACTCACCACCCTTCCCAGCTAACTCCTACTTATCCCTTAGATTTTAGCTTAGATGACTTCTTCTCTTTCAGTAAGGCTTCCTGGATGCTTCAGACTAGGTAAGGTACCTCTGGACTCCCATAGCACCCTGTACTTCCACACTATATTTTAAATATCTGTTTATCTGTCTCCTCCACTAGTATGTAAACTCCCTGATGGCAGGAACCTTGTTCATTAACTCAACAAATCTTTACTGAACGTTACTATGTGTCAGGCCCTGTATCCCTGGCACCTAGGAGGTACTTAGTAAATATTTTTAACGGATTTAAACAAGGTTTATTATCTTTTTATATTTTCCCCTCCAGTCACATATTTCTCTGTTAACCATAATTTTGATGGATAAATTTTTGGACACTTAAGATCACATCCAAGGGCCAGTAAGTGGCATAAAAAATATAAGAGCTATGGAGTTAGTAGCAAAGAGGAAGGGAAGGAAAGAAACTTGTAACCATCAAGCAACTACAGTGGACCAGGCACATTATAGGAAGTAAACTATTGATTTCCTCCCTCTCCATCTTTTATGTGAATTTGCCAGCTAAAATGAAGTATGTACAAATAAAATACATTTTGCTTGAAAAGTAAGTTATTTCTGGTATTTCTGGACACATATTCGTGTATCAGAAAAGATAAGTGATTCATATTAAGATAAGGAAAGAGTGTGAATTAGGTTCAACTATACAGAATTTACAGATAGATTATAAATCTTTTTCCCTATCTCTTGCCCTATGCTCCTCCTAATCCTCATTAATGACATCAAATGAGAATGCATGTAATTTAGGAAACGATCGTAGAGAGTACAAAAGGGGATTTCAATAAGTTTTCAGTCAACCTAGAAAGTTCAGCCTCCTTTCAGTGTGATCAGGAAAGACTGAACTATAAACAGGATTCCAGATTCATCTAAAGTTAAGGTCGAAATTTCTAAAAGTGGGGCTGTGGATCTTTTAGAGGCTTGTAAATCCCTACGTTGAATTGTCTGTACACAATAAATAGACCTGGTATATATGTGCAATGCTTTAAATTTATATTGATGTTATTGTGAAGAATAAAATATAAATTCACATATGTTTACAAACAAATTTTAATTTTTTCATTTTGCAAAAGCAGTACATGCAAATTGTCGAAAACTATGGACTGGCAAGAGGAAGAACAGAAAGTTCACCTAAAATTCTACCACCAGAAGTAACCATAGTTGTATATTTTGTGATATAAATGATTTAGATTTATAGAAAAATTGTGAAGATAGTATAGAGTTCCCATATAATGCACACCTAGTTTCTCCTATTATTAACATCTTATGTTAGCATGGTACATTCGTTTTAATTAGAGAATCAATATTGATTCGTTATTATTAACTGAAGTCCATACTGTGTTTGAATTTCCTTAGTTTTTTTTTATTATACTTTAAGTTTTAGGGTACATGTGCACAATGTGCAGGTTAGTTATATATTTCTCTGTTCAAAGATCCCATCCAGGATACCACAGTCGTCATACCTCCTTAGGTTCTTCTTGGCTGTGACACTTTCTTTGACTTTCCTTGTTTTTGATGACGTTGACAGTATTGGTTAGATATTTGTAGAATGTTTCTCATTTGGATTTGTCTGATGTTTTTTCGTAATTTGACAGAAGTTATGGAGTTGAGGAGAAAGACTATAGAAGTAAAGTCCAATTCTCATCAGTAAAATGCCATTCCCATCGCACCATATCAAGGGTATTACATATGTGTGTGCGTGTATGTGTGTACATTACATATATTTGTGTATATGTACATGGTAATTATATGTGTATGTATATATAATTACATATAATTACAATGTACATACTATTTTGTACTCTGCTTTCACTTAAATACCTGGCATGAAACCCTTTCATGTCATTAACAGCAACATATTAATATCTACAAGTTCATTTTAAAATGTTAATGATTTCAGAGGAGATTTATGTCTCCATGTCTTTCCTCAAATGATGGATTCTCTGGGTCTGCTTCCTATCATGTGCAAGACAGTGTCATTTGTTTACATTATAGAAGGGGGTCTGATTGTAGAGTTTGCATCCTAGACTCTGACATTTCTCTTTGAGGCTGTAGTTTGGGTTGGGTTTTGTGAGCTGTTTTGAATATTTTGAATTCCTTTCAGGATCAGTGATAAGTGAGGAGGTAAGAGAGATAAATATAGAGGATACGCTACGTAGAGAATTCAGAAAAACAAGAGACTTTTGGATTTATATCTAAAGGGAGATAATCCAATTCAGAGTCACTACCTGAGATACTATTGGAACTGACAGTCTCCAAAGGCTATGTTTTGCTAAACCACAGCATATTTCCACGAATTAGGACACAAGGGATGGGAAAGGTTTGTGGCAATAGATATTTGCGTCATTTAGAAATGTCAACTAGGGGGCCGGGCGCAGTGGCTCATGCCTGTAATCCCAGTACTTTGGGAGGCCGAGGCGGGCAGATCACGAGGTCAGGAGATCAAGACCATCCTGGCTAATGAGGTGAAACCCCGTCTCTACTAAAAAAAAAAAAAAAAATACAAAGTAGCCAGGCATGGTGGCGAGTGCCTGTAGTCCCAGCTACTAGGGAGGCTGAGGCAGGAGAATGGCGTGAACCCAGGAGGCGGAGCTTGCAGTGAGCCGAGATCGCGCCACTGTACTCCAGCCTGGGCAACAGAGCAAGACTCCTTCTCAAAAAAAAAAAAGAAAAAGAAAAAGAAATGTCAACTAGAACTCATGGTATTTTTTATGAATTGAAAAGTGACTCCAAATAACTAGCTAATTTGTACTTTGTGGTAGCATTTTATTAAATATTAAAATTTGGTTCTTCTGGGTGGAATTTTACCTAAGATAATTACAATATATTATAATTTAAACCAACACTGTGGTTGAACACAACGTCATATTTTGAGTGTTACTGCCAATTGGACGATGTTTACTTACTACTCCCTATGGGTTAGAGGTAAACTAACTACATTATTTGTTTGTTTATCTCTGCTTATGTTGATCCAAAAGATGTCATTAATTTCTGCTAACATTGTTTGAATGAAGTGAAATTAAGGGTGTGTTATTATGACTAATACGATGAATGTATTTATTTATTTATTTATTTATTTAAAGTATTTGAGACTGACTCCTGGGGATTACAATAGGAGATTCTGCTGGCTTTTGCCTACATATCAGGAAAAGTATGTATGCAGTATCATGCCAGGAAATGAGTGGCAGAAGCTTGGACTAGGAACATTATACCAATTGTAATGTATTTGCAGCAGTAAACCAGAGGCCAGGGGAGTTACAAAAACAAGACTGCCAACTCACACCGAATATCTATGCAAATAAGCAATTGAGACATCTTAGTTTATTTATTCAAATGTGGTATGCTGACAACAGCAGTGGACTGAGAAGTATGAAGGTCTGAGTTTGGAAGCCTTCTCCTACAACACCAACTCCCTGTGTAATCAAGACTCATCACTTCCTCTTTCTGAGTTTTCCCCTCCCAAGGCTCTTTCTAGATCTAGCAGCCTATGAATCCTATGATTCTACTAGGTGCGAGGCATTAGGTGCTTTGTGAGAGCCAAAATTATATAAGACACTCTTAAAGTTCTTTTTTTGGAGGCTGTATATTTTTAATAGAAATATTAAAAATTTATCTGTCATTGTGTCACACTGTCATTGTGTCACACTGTCACTGTGTCACCCAGGCTGGAGTGCAGTAGCACAATCATGGCTCACTGCAGCCTCAACCTCCTGGGCTCAATCAATCCTCCTGCCTCAGCCTCCTGAGTAGCTGGGACTACAGGTGCACACCAGCAGACCTGGCTAATCTTTGTATTTTTTGTAGAGACAGGGTTTTGCCATGTTGCCCAGGCTGGTCTTGAGCTCCTGGGCTCAAGTGATCTTCCCACCTTTGCCTCCCAAAGTGTTGAGATTACAGGTGTGAGCCACTGTGCCTAGCCTCAAGTTCTCTCTCTCTTTTTTTTTTTTTTTTTTTTTTGAGACAGAGTCTCGCTCTGTTGCCAGGCTGGAGTGCAGTGGCCAGATCTTGGCTCACGGCAACCTCTGCCTCCCAGGTTCAAGCAATTCTGCCTCAGCCTACCAAGTAGCTGGGATTACAGGTGTGTACCACCTCGCCCAGCTAATTTTTGTATTTTTCGTAGAGGTGGGTTTTCACCATGTTAGCCAGGCTGGTCTCGAACTCCTGACCTCAAATGATCCACCTGGCTCGGCCTCCCAAAGTGCTGGGATTACAGGCGTGAGCCACTGTGCCTGGCCCTGGCCTCGAGTTCTTAAAAATCAAAGTAAGGAGTTGAATATTTTATAGATATTCTGCAAATATTTGCTCCCAGGACTCAAGAAGGCCCCAAGAACTGAGGCAGAGACAGAGCACATAAGTGGACAGTTACACAATTCTAACAATGAAGCAAGGCTTCAATGTTTGTCTTAGCTTCAATTCCATTTATTTTGCTCCAAAGATCTATCTATACACAGCTGAAAATTAGTGATAACATTGTCTCTTATCTGTTTTGTGCTGCTATAACAAAATGCCAAGACTGGGTAATTTATAACAAACAGAAATGTATTTCTCACACTTCTGGAGGCTGGGAAGTTCAAGATCAGGTGCTAACATCTCGTGCCTGGTGAGGGCCTATCATGCTTCCTCACATAGCAGAAGAGCAAAAAAAGAGCAAACCCACTCCACAAACCCTTTTTATAGCAGCACTAAACATCTCCCATTAGGCCACACCTCCCAGCAGTGTTGCATTAGGGATTAAGTTTCAACATGCATTTTGGAGGGAACAAAAACATTCAAACCATAGCACATTGGTTTAAAACCAATATACCAGAACTTAAGCATGTGTATCATCTCTTTGAAGTAGTTGAACAATTATTCAAAGACACTTGGAAACTGCCTACATAACCTGTGGCACATATTCAAATTTACTCGGTTAGGATAAATTTTGGTCATTGGAGAATAGAAAAGGTGTGTGGGAATAGCCAAACATCACTTAGAGCCAAATGAAGTGAATATGATGAGTGATAGACTGGGTGCAGTGGCTCACACCTGTAATCCCAGCACTTTGGGAGGCTGAGGCAGGTGGATTGCTTGAGGCCAGGAGTTTGAGACCAGCCTGGCCAAAATGGCAAAACCCCATCTCTACAAAAAATACAAAAATTAGCCAGGCGTGGTGGTACGCACCTGTAGTCCCAGCTAATCGGGAGGCTGAGGCAGGAGAATCATTTGAACCTGGGAGGTAGATGTTGCAGTGAGCCGAGACTGTGCCACTGCATTCCAGCCTGGGTGACAAAGTGAGATTCTGTCTCAGAAAAAAAAAAAAAAAAAAAAAAAAAAAGAGTGATAGACCTGGTCCATAAATTTTGAGTTAAAAATGAAGTGTGATAATTAAGAAATGAGATTGGTTTTCTTGAGGTCCTCATAATTGGCTCTGAAGGAGTTTTTGTTTGTTTGTTTTTGTTTTGTTTTGTTTTGTTTTTTGACAAAGTTTCGCTCTTGTTGCCCAGGCTGGAGTGCAATATTTTACTCCTTCCCCTTGTTATCTTTGTTTAGACTGATGAGCTTCTCTGTGCAAGGGTGCCTTTTTGGAGCAATATCCCCTTTCAGTCCATTGATATGAACCACTTCATTGAATGTCTTAGACGGTAAGTAGTAACAGCTGCTGTGCTTGCTTGTCAAAAGGAAATTTTTCAGAGCCTGGACTTTTGTAATATATGGCTTCTTTCTGTTTTCTGTAGCTACCAGGAGAAAGTAATCTTTCTCTGAAGCCATCCCAGAATGTAGATCAAATTACATCAGAATACATAGACATTGACTTACTGGTTAGTCAATCACATAATCAATGTGAAAAAAACGATACTGTGCATTTCTGTACCACACATTTTACTTCTTCTATGTTCATTCAAATACAGTATTGCATTCAGACCATCTACCAATTAGCTGAAGGGCAGTAAGGTACACATTTCTATCCCCATGTGAAAGACAAAAACACAGGTTCGGAATGATTACATAAATTACGTAGAGTTAGATAGTTATTATTTTATTATTATATAGATATTAGATAGTTATTATTTTCTTGGTTGTAAAAAAGATTTAGAAGCCTAGAGACTACTTAAAATAATTTTTTTTCAGGAGCTAAGACGAATATACAATATAGGTAAAACACACTTGAAGCTCAATAAAACAAACCAACCACATAACAAAAGAGGGGAACCCTTTGTGGATAACTGACAAATGTGAAAGTGTTATTGTTCATCTATTTATAAATCAATGAAAATTTATTTTTATAAAATGAATCAGGCTTTCAGCCCTGATTCTTGCCCACAGTTTGAAGGTGAGCCAGGCTCTGTCACATTACAATAATCAGTTTCTTTGACTAAAACAAGACGAGGGACAGAGAGAATGATACTTGCTTTACTTACTCCATTGGGGTACTGTGAAGAGCTTTGCCAGTTGTAGAGATCTACACACAAGTAAAGACTTAATTAACTCAACAAATGTTTATTGAGTGCCTACCGTGTATAATGCACAAAGGGAAACATTCATCTGCCTTCAAGAAACTAGTAGCCTGCTAGAGAAAGAATAAAATGTATAAAAATGAGAAATGTGAGGTAGAAAATCTTAAGTGCCAAAATAGAGGTAACATTTCTGAAAATATTGCAGTTACTACATTTCTGAAAATAAATTAAGTAGGTGGTTACTGGAATTGATCAATAAAATGATTACAACTATAAAAATGATCCTTTTAGGCACACAGCTTTAGCATCACATTTGCTTTATTCCCAGTACTTAATTAAATCATTTTCACTTGCCAAACGTTTATTGAGCAACTACTATGAGCTGGTCCCTGTCCTAGGAGCTGGAGATAAAGTTAAAAATGCATGTCCTTGCTCTCAATGAACTTATGGTTTAGTAAGGAGAAACAAACATGCACAATAATGATAAAAATTTACAGGTGCAGTAGGGGATAGCATAAGGTAAGCAGTGGTTAGTTCTAGCTGATGGTGGAGTGAGCAAGGATCTGGGAAACTTCATGGAGAAGGTTGTGTTCAATCTTGAAGGAGAGGGAGGACTCCCTGAAGCAGGCAAGAGGCAAGGAGCCACGGATATCTCTGGCAGAGCGAAGGGCATGAATACAAACACAAAAGTGCAAAGAGCCTGGGAGTGAGGGCAACTGTAAGTGGTTTCCAGTGGCACTGTTGAAGTAGGCTGAGGGAAGAGAAGAGCCACGGAAAATATGAGGCACCTGTTGATTTCTTTACAACTTTGCCCAGATTCAGGCCTATAACCATCCTTCAATCTGAATTCCTTTTGTTTCATGTAATAGCTTCAAGTCTGAATGATATGGTTTGGTTCTGTGTCCCAACCCAAATCTCATCTCGAATTGTTATCCCCACGTGTTGAGAGAGGGAAGTGATTGGATTATGGGGGCAATTTCCTCCCTGCTGTTCTCGTGATAGCGAGTGAGTTCTCATGAGGTCTGATGGTTTTATAAATGGTAGTTTTCCTGTACTCACTCACGCTCTCTCTCTGCCAACATGTAAGATGTGCCTGCTTCCCCTTCCGCTATGATTGTAAGTTTCCTGAGGCCTCCTCAGCCATGCAGAACTGTGAGTCAATTAAACTTCTTTCCTTTATAAATTACCCAGTCTTGGGTATTTCTTTACAGCAGTGTGAGAACAGACTTATACACTCACCCACACACAGTTGAAAACGCCTGCATTTGAAAAACAAACAAACAACAACAAAAAAAGCAAAACATGTTTTGTTTCCAAAATGTATTACAAGTATTTTCCATGTGAACACGGTGCTGAATGGCACAACTGGACTTGGGGTAGTGCATTACTCTCTACTGCATATTCATCCAAGCTGGTTAAAGGCTTTCTGTGTGAACTTCTTTTCTTCTAGGAAAAAAGGAGTCTGAAAATTTTTGATTAACCATTCAGGTTTCTAGAGCTCTGAAACAGTTGTTAGCTCACTAAATATTAGTATTATTCTAAAATATTTTTCAACTAAAGTCTGCATTTTCTGTGTTTCCATTCCTTTTTTCCCTCACTCTGTGGCTTCACTTGCTATATTGCTTTTAAGTTTGGTGAGAATGGATCCTTTCCCTTTTACTGTGGGCCAGCTATTCTGTGTTAGAGCTCACCGGAATAAATGCTTGGTGCCCCTAAGAAGCCACGTTCATGCTCTTTTGTGATATACTCCCCAATCAAAATTGGAGTGCCTGCCTGTATCTGCTGTTGACTACAGGCTATCTTGTATGAGTATCATTCCTGCCTTTTGAACAGGAGCTAGTCTAGCGCAATAGTCATTTGCCATAGGGGAATTCCACTACCTCTCCTTACCAGGAGGATGGATTCTGTCTGGTGTTTACACTGAAGATGGGGGAAATTTAATTAAATTCTTTCAAGTGCTAGATTTACTTACACTATCAATTTACTGCTAAAACCGCCATTCTCATTTTGGAGAACGAGAATAGGACCATATGTCTTAAACTTATCAACTGTCAGCACTTCCAGTAATAGTTTTCTGCTTAGAATCAAAGAAAGATTTGGGTTTTTGAGTTCCCAAAGCCCTCTAGTTAGAACCTTATGGACCTCATGATTTGGAACTGAATTTACTATACATTTTTGCCCATTGGAATGAGTTTTGCAATAAATCTAGTATCTTATTTGGAAAATGTCTTGGGGTAAAGTTTGGCAGCTTCTTTAAAGAGTAGTTCATTCCTCCCATAATTGCCTGGTGAAGACTATGCAGAAATTAGATTAAACAACACCACTGCCAATAAATCATCCAGGTGTTTGGCCAAATAACAAAATACTGGACTATGGGGAAAGCTAGTGAAAGCTAGGATAAGTACACACAATAATTGGCATAAAAATAAATCAGTATAAAGAGAAACATGGTAAAAATTTCAGATGCCAAAGATAAGGCATTCTTAATCCTGTCCAAAAATTGATATTATGGGAAAACTCCCCTTGAGTTTCAGTTTAGTTCACTATTTGAAGGTGGAAAAGAAATACATATGGATTTGGTTTGGAATTTGTTTACAAAATGTTTGACACTTGGATAAAAGCTGAAAAAAATCTATCAAAAATCTAATGGGACATGAAACCTGTTCTCAAGTAGCTTATAACATAGTTGAAAAGACTTCCACACTTGGCATCATTAAAGTCAAAGAAAGCTTGCAATGATGAGTGAAATGCATATGACTTAGTGTTATATGCATGATACAGACACGCATCAAAAGCTATGGAAATTCAGGAAAAGAATCAAAGGATTAATGAGGACCTCAAGTCTTAGGAAATCTTCATGAGGGATGTGTGATTTGTGTTGACTCAGAGGCTAGGCATAGTTTGGGTGCACAGAAGGGAGAGAGAATGAGATATTCTGATTGAAAAGGGGGAAGAAAAAGAGCAAAAGCATGAGAGATAGAATGAAATTGGTGGGCAGAAGGCAAAGAAAAGGTCAGGCTACCTAGGGTAGAGTATGTGAGAAGGCTGGCATGGCTAGGGTAGAGTATGTGAGAAGGCTGGCATGGCTGGGTAGACTCAGACTTGGCAATGCAGGCTTTAGAAGTTAGTTTGAGTTCCAGAGGCAAAGAGCCATCAGGATCTATTGAGCAGCATAGTGACACGATGAATGCAGTGTTGTGGGAAAATTAGACCAGGATTTGTAGGATTACATATGGCCATCCAGATGGCAAACACACCAGTTGTAAAGATTCTTACTTGCCGGTACAATGAATGTGAAGGGAAAGAGGCTGAGGGCTGGCATGAAATCAGGCTATGATGGAGGCTCAGATCAACCAGAATGAATTCAGATGGAGGGTACAGATAGTTTCCACTGGCATATGAGAGAGGTGAGATGAAATATTCTGATATAGAGTACCCAAAAGAAACTAAGAGGATAAAAGAAACTAAGGAGAGTTAGAGAGCTGGAATAGTGAAGGTCCATTATTATCTGGCCGCTGCCTATGACTCCAACTTAATTTTCTTTTTTTCAAAATTATATTATTATTATACATTAAGTTTTATGGTACATGTGCACAATGTGCAGGTTTGTTACATATGTATACATGTGCCAGGTTGGTGTGCTGCACCCATTAACTCATCATTTAGCATTAGGTATATCTCCCAATGCTATCCCTCCCCCCTCCCCCAACCCCACAACAGTCCCCCGAGTGTGATGTTCCCCTTCCTGTGTCCATGTGTTCTCATTGTTCAATTCCAACCTACGAGTGAGAACATGCAGTATTGGTTTTTTGTCCTTGTGATAGTTTGCTGAGAATGATGGTTTCCAGCTTCATCCATGTCCCTACAAAGGACATAAGCTCATTATTTTTTATGGCTGCATAGTATTCCATGGTGTATATGTGCCACATTTTCTTAATCCAGTCTATCATTGTTGGACATTTGGGTTGGTTCCAAGTCATTGGTATTGTGAATAGTGCTGCAATAAACATACGTGTGCATATGTCTTTATAGCAGCATGATTTATAATCCTTTGGGTATATACCCAGTAATGGGATAGCTGGGTCAAATGGTATTTCTCGTTCTAGATCCCTGAGGAATCACCACACCGACTTCCACAGTGGTTGAACTAGTTTACAGTCCCACCAACAGTGTAAAAGTGTTCCTATTTCCCCACATCCTCTCCAGCACCTGTTGTTTCCTGACTTTTTAATGATTGCCATTCTAACTGGTGTGAGATGGTATCTCATTGTGGTTTTGATTTGCATTTCTCTGATGGCCAGTGATGATGAGCATTTTTTCTTGTGTCTGTTGGCTGCATAAATGTCTTCTTTTGAGAAGTGTCTGTTCATATCCTTTGCCCACTTTTTGATGGGGTTGTTTGTTTTTTTCTCGTAAATTTGTTTGAGTTCATTGTAGATTCTGGATATTAGCCCTTTGTCAGATGAGTGGGTTACAAAAATTTTCTCCCATTCTGTAGGTTGCCTTTTCACTCTCATGGTGGTTTGTTTTGCTGTGCAGAAGCTCTTTAGTTTAATTAGATCCCATTTGTCAATTTTGGCTTTTGTTGCCATTGCTTTTGGTGTTTTAGACATGAAGTCATTGCCCATGCCTATGTCCTGAATGGTATTGCCTAGGTTTTCTTCCAGAGTTTTTATGGTTTTAGGTCTAATATTTAAGTCTTTAATCCATCTTGAATTAATTTTTGTATAAGGTGTAAGGAAGGGATCCAGTTTCAGCTTTCTCCATATGGCTAGCCAGTTTTCCCAGCACCATTTATTACATAGGGAATGCTTTCCCCATTTCTTGTTTTTGTCAGGTTTGTCAAAGATCAGATAGTTGTAGATATGTGGCATTATTTCTGACGGCTCTGTTCTGTTCCATTGATCTATATCTCTGTTTTGGTAACAGTACCATGCTGTTTTGGTTACTGTAGCCTTGTAGTATAGTTTGAAGTCAGGTAGCATGATGCCTCCAGCTTTGTTCTTTTGGCTTAGGATTGACTTGGCAATGTGGGCTCTTTTTTGGTTCCATATGAACTTTAAAGTAGTTTTTTCCAGTTCTGTGAAGAAAGTCATTGGTAGCTTGATGGGGATGGCATTGAATCTATAAATTACCTTGGGCAGTATGGCCATTTTCACGATATTGATTCTTCCTACCCATGAGCATGGAATATTCTTCCATTTCTTTGTATCCTCTTTTATTTCGTTGAGCAGTGGTTTGTAGTTCTCCTTGAAGAGGTCCTTCACATCCCTTGTAAGTTGGATTCCTAGGTATTTTATTCTCTGTGAAGCAATTGTGAATGGGAGTTCACTCATGATTTGGCTCTCTGTTTGTCTGTTATTGGTGTATAAGAATGCTTGTGATTTTTGCACATTGATTTTGTATCCTGAGACTTTGCTGAAGTTGCTTATCAGCTTAAGGAGATTTTGAGCTGAGACGATGGGGATTTCTAGATATACAATCATGTCATCTGCAAACAGGGACAATTTGACTTCCTCTTTTCCTAACTGAATGCCCTTTATTGCCTTCTCCTGCGTGATTGCCCTGGCCAGAACTTCCAACACTATGTTGAATAGGAGTGGTGAAAGAGGGCATCCCTGTCTTGTGCCAGTTTTCAAAGGGAATGCTTCCAGTTTTTGCCCATTCAGTATGATATTGGCTGTGGGTTTGTCATAGATAGCTCTTATTATTTTGAGATATGTCCCATCAATACCTAATTTATTGAGAGTTTTTAGCATGAAGCGTTGTTGAATTTTGTCAAAGGCCTTTTCTGCATCTATTGAGATAATCATGTGGTTTTTGTCTTTGGTTCTGTTTATATGCTGGATTACATTTATTGATTTGTGTATGTTGAACCAGCCTTGCATCCCAGGGATGAAGCCCACTTGATCATTGTGGGTAAGTTTTTTGATGTGTTGCTGGATTCAGATTGCCAGTATTTTATTGAGGATTTTTGCATCAATGTTCATCAAGGATATTTGTCTAAAATTCTCTTTTTTTATCGTGTCTCTACCAGGCTTTGGTATCAGGATGATGCTGGTCTCATAAAATTAGTTAGGAAGGATTCCCTCTTTTTCTATTGATTGGAATAGTTTCAGAAGGAATGGTACCATCTCCTCCTTCTACCTCTGGCAGAATTAGGCTGTGAATCCATCTGGCCCTGGACTTTTTTTGGTTGGTAAGCTATTAATTATTGCCTCAATTTCAGAGCCTGTTATTGGTCTATTCAGAGATGCAACGTCTTCCTGGTTTAGTCTTGGGAGGGTGTATGTGTCAAGGAATTTATCTATTTCTTCTAGAGTTTCTAGTTTATTTGTGTAGAGGTGTTTATAGTGTTCTCTGATGGTAGTTTGTATTTCTGTGGGATCGGTGGTGATATCCCCTTTGTCATTTTTTATTACATCTATTTGATTCTTCTCTCTTTTCTTCTTTATTAGTCTTGCTAGCAGTCTATCAATTTTGTTGATCCTTTCAAAAAACCAGCTCCTGGATTCATTGATTTTTTGAAGGGATTTTTTTGTGTCTCTATTTCCTTCAGTTCTGCTCTGATCTTAGTTATTTCTTGCCTTCTGCTAGCTTTTGAATGTGTTTGCTCTTGCTTCACTAGTTCTTTTAATTGTGATGTTAGGGTGTCAATTTTAGATCTTTCCTGCTTTCTCTTGTGGGCATTTAGTGCTATAAATTTCCCTCTACACACTGCTTTGAATGTGTCCCAGAGATTCTGGTATGTTGTGTCTTTGTTCTGGTTGGTTTCAAAGAACATCCTTATTTCTGCCTTCATTTCGTTATGTACCCAGTAGTCATTCAGGAGCAGGTTGTTCAGTTTCCATGTAGTTGAGCGGTTTTGAGTGAGTTTCTTAATCCTGAGTTCTAGTTTGATTGCACTTTGGTGTGAGAGACAGTTTGTTATAATTTCTGATATTTTACATTTCCTGAGGAGTGCTTTACTTCCAACTATGTGGTGAATTTTGGAATAGGTGTGGTGTGGTGCTGAAAATAATGTATATTTTGTTGATTTAGGGTGGAGAGTTCTGTAGATGTCTATTAGGTCCGCTTGGTGCAGAGCTGAGTTCAATTCCTGGATATCCTTGTTAACTTTCTGTCTCGTTGATCTGTCTAATGTTGACAGTGGGGTGTTAAAATCTCCCATTATTATTATGTGGGAGTCTAAGTCTCTCTGTAGGTTACTAACGACTTGCTTTATGAATCTGGGTGCTCCTCTATTGGGTGCATATAAATTTAGGATAGTTAGTTCCTGTTGAATTGATCCCTTTACCATTATGTAATGGCCTTCTTTGTCTCTTTTGATCTTTGTTGGTTTAAAATCTGTTTTATCAGAGACTAGGATTGCAACCCCTGCCTTTTTTTGTTTTCCATTTGCTTGGTAGATCTTCCTCCATCCCTTTATTTTGAGCCTATATGTGTCTCTGCACGTGAGATGGGTTTCCTGAATACAGCACACTGATGAGTCTTGACTCTTTATCCAATTTGCCAGTCTGTGTCTTTTAATTGGAGCATTTAGCCCATTTACATTTAAGGTTAATATTGTTTTATTATTATTATTGTTATTATTATTATTATTATACTTTAGGTTTTATGGTACATGTGTGCAATGTGCAGGTAAATTACATATGTATACATGTGCCGTGCTGGTGCGCTGCACCCACTAACTCATCATCTAGCATTAGGTATATCTCCCAATGCTATCCCTCCCCCCTCCCCCCCCCACAACAGTCCCCAAAGCGTGATGTTCCCCTTCCTGTGTCCATGTGTTCTCATTGTTCAATTCCCACCTATGAGTGAGAATATGTGGTGTTTGGTTTTTTGTTCTTGCGATAGTTTACTGAGAATGATGATTTCCAATTTCATCCATGTCCCTACAAAGGACATGAACTCATCATTTTTCATGGCTGCATAGTATTCCATGGTGTATATGTGCCACATTTTCTTAATCCAGTCTATCATTGTTGGACATTTGGGTTGGTTCCAAGTCTTTGCTATTGTGAATAATGCCGCAATAAACATACGTGTGCATGTGTCTTTATAGCAGCATGATTTATAGTTCTTTGGGTATATACCGAGTAATGGGATGGCTGGGTCGAATGGAATTTCTAGTTCTAGATCCCTGAGGAATCGCCACACTGACTTCCACAAGAGTTGAACTAGTTTACAGTCCCACCAACAGTGTAAAAGTGTTCCTATTTCTCCACATCCTCTCCAGCACCTGTTGTTTCCTGACTTTTTAATGATTGCCATTCTAACTGGTGTGAGATGGTATCTCATTGTGGTTTTGATTTGCATTTCTCTGATGGCCAGTGATGGTGAGCATTTTTTCTTGTGTTTTTTGGCTGCATAAATGTCTTCTTTTGAGAAGTGTCTGTTCATGTCCTTCGCCCACTTTTTGATGGGGTTGTTTGTTTTTTTCTTGTAAATTTGTTGGAGTTCATTGTAGATTCTGGATATTAGCCCTTTGTCAGATGAGTAGATTGCGAAAATTTTCTCCCATTTTGTAGGTTGCCTGTTCACTCTGATGGTAGTTTCTTTTGCTGTGCAGAAGCTCTTTAGTTTAATTAGATCCCATTTGTCAATTTTGGCTTTTGTTGCCATTGCTTTTGGTGTTTTAGACATGAAGTCATTGCCCATGCCTGTGTCCTGAATGGTAATTAGCCTAGGTTTTCTTCTAGGGTTTTTATGGTTTTAGGTCTAACATTTAAGTCTTTAATCCATCTTGAATTGATTTTTGTAGAAGGTGTAAGGAAGGGATCCAGTTTCAGCTTTCTGCATATAGCTAGCCAGTTTTCCCAGCACCATTTATTAAATAGGGAATCCTTTCCCCATTTCTTGTTTTTGTCAGGTTTGTCAAAGATCAGATAGTTGTAGATATGTGGCATTATTTCTGACGGCTCTGTTCTGTTCCATTGATCTATATCTCTGTTTTGGTAACAGTACCATGCTGTTTTGGTTACTGTAGCCTTGTAGTATAGTTTGAAGTCAGGTAGTGTGATGCCTCCAGCTTTGTTCTTTCGGCTTAGGATTGACTTGGCGATGCGGGCTCTTTTTTGGTTCCATATGAACTTTAAAGTAGTTTTTTCCAGTTCTGTGAAGAAAGTCATTGGTAGCTTGATGGGGATGGCATTGAATCTGTAAATTACCTTGGGAAGGATGGCCATTTTCACGATATTGATTCTTCCTACCCATGAGCATGGAATGTTCTTCCATTTGTTTGTATCTTCTTTTATTTCGTTGAGCAGTGGTTTGTAGTTCTCCTTGAAGAGGTCCTTCACATCCCTTGTAAGTTGGATTCCTAGGTATTTTATTCTCTTTGAAGCAATTGTGAATGGGAGTTCACTCATGATTTGGCTCTCTGTTTGTCTGTTATTGATGTATAAGAATGCTTGTGATTTTTGTACGTTGATTTTGTATCCTGAGACTTTGCTGAAGTTGCTTATCAGCTTAAGGAGATGTTGGGCTGAGACAATGGGGTTTTCTAGATATACAATCATGTCATCTGCAAACAGGGACAATTTGACTTTCTCTTTTCCTAATTGAATACCCTTGATTTCCTTCTCCTGCCTAATTGCCCTGGCCAGAACTTCCAACACTCTGTTGAATAGAAGTGGTGAGAGAGGGCATCCCTATCTTGTGCCAGTTTTCAAAGGGAATGCTTCCAGTTTTTGCCCATTCAGTATGATATTGGCTGTGGGTTTGTCATAGATAGCTCTTATTATTTTGAGATACGTCCCATCAATACCTAATTTATTGAGAGTTTTTAGCATGAAGCGTTGTTGAATTTTGTCAAAGGCCTTTTCTGCATCTATTGAGATAATCATGTGGTTTTTGTCTTTGGTTCTGTTTATATGCTGGATTACGTTTATTGATTTGTGTATATTGAACCAGCCTTGCATCCCAGGGATGAAGCCCACTTGATCATGGTGGATAAGCTTTTTGATGTGCTGCTGGATTCTGTTTGCCAGTATTTTATTGAGGATTTTTGCATCAATGTTCATCAAGGATATTTGTCTAAAATTCTCTTTTTTTATCGTGTCTCTGCCAGGCTTTGGTATCAGGATGATGCTGGCCTCATAAAATGAGTTAGGGAGGATTCCCTCTTTTTCTATTGATTGGAATAGTTTCAGAAGGAATGGTACCATCTCCTCCTTGTACCTCTGGTAGAATTCGTCTGTGAACCCATCTGGTCCTGGACTTTTTTTGGTTGGTAAGCTATTGATTATTGCCACAATTTTAGCTCCTGTTATTGGTCTATTCAGAGATTCAACTTCTTCCTGGTTAGTCTTGGGAGGTTGTATGTGTTGAGGAATTTATCCATTTCTTCTAGATTTTCTAGTTTATTTGCGTAGAGGTGTTTGTAGTATTCTCTGATGGCAGTTTGTATTTCTGTGGGATCGGTGGTGATATCCCCTTTATCATTTTTTATTGCATCTATTTGATTCTTCTCTCTTTTTTTCTTTATTAATCTTGCTAGCGGTCTATCAGTTTTGTCGATCCTTTCAAAAAACCAGCTCCTGGATTCATTAATTTTTTGAAGGGTTTTTTGTGTCTCTATTTCCTTCAGTTCTGCTCTGATTTTAGTTATTTCTTGCCTTCTGCTAGCTTTTGAATGTGTTTGCTCTTGCTTTTCTAGTTCTTTTAATTGTGATGTTAGGGTGGCAATTTTGGATCTTTTCTGCTTTCTCTTGTGGGCATTTAGTGCTATAAATTTCCCTCTACACACTGCCTTGAATGCATCCCAGAGATTCTGGTATGTTGTGTCTTGGTTCTCGTTGGTTTCAAAGAACATCTTTATTTCTGCCTTCATTTCGTTATGTTCCCAGTAGTCATTCAGGAGCAGGTTGTTCAGTTTCCACGTAGTTGAGCGGTTTTGAGTGAGATTCTTAATCCTGAGTTCTAGCTTGATTGCACTGTGATCTGAGAGATAGTTTGTTATAATTTCTGTTCTTTTACATTTATTGAGGAGAGCTTTACTTCCAAGTATGTGGTCAATTTTGGAATAGGTGTGGTGTGGTGCTGAAAAAAATGTATATTCTGTTGATTTGGGGTGGAGAGTTCTGTAGATGTCTATTAGGTCGGCTTGGTGCAGAGCTGAGTTCAATTCCTGGGTATCCTTGTTGACTTTCTGTCTCATTGATCTATCTAATATTGACAGTGGGGTGTTAAAGTCTCCCATTATTAATGTGTGGGAGTCTAAGTCTCTTTGTAGGTCACTCAGGACTTGCTTTATGAATCTGGGTGCTTCTGTATTGGGTGCATATATATTTAGGATAGTTAGCTCTTCTTGTTGAATTAATCCCTTTACCATTATGTAATGGCCTTCTTTGTCTCTTTTGATTTTTGTTGGTTTAAAGTCTGTTTTATCAGAGAATAGGATTGCAACCCCTGCCTTTTTTTGTTTTCCATTTGCTTGGTAGATCTTCCTCCATCCTTTTATTTTGAGCCTATGTGTGTCTCTGCACGTGTGATGGGTTTCCTGAATACAGCACACTGATGGGTCTTGAGTCTTTATCCAATTTGCCAGTCTGTGTCTTTTAATTGGAGCATTTAGTCCATTTACATTTAAAGTTAATATTGTTATGTGTGAATTTGATCCTGTCATTATGATGTTAGCTGGTTATTTTGCTCGTTAGTTGATGCAGTCTCTTCCCAGTCTCGATGGTCTTTACATTTTGGCATGATTTTGCAGCGGCTGGTACCGGTTGTGCCTTTCCATGTTTAGCACTTCCTTCAGGAGCTCTTTTAGGGCAGGCCTGGTGGTGACAAAATCTCTCAGCATTTGCTTGTCTGTAAAGTAGTTTATTTCTCCTTCACTTATGAAGCTTAGTTTGGCTGGATATGAAATTCTGGGTTGAAAATTCTTTTCTTTAAGAATGTTGAATATTGGCCCCCAGTCTCTTCTGGCTTGTAGGGTTTCTGCCGAGAGATCCGCTGTTAGTCTGATTGGCTTCCCTTTGATGGTAACCCGACCTTTCTCTCTGGCTGCCTTTAACATTTTTTCCTTCATTTCAACTTTGGTGAATCTGACAATTATGTGTCTTGGAGTTGCTCTTCTTGAGGAGTATCTTTGTGGCATTCTCTGTATTTCCTGAATCTGAGTGTTGGCCTGCCTTGCTAGATTGGGGAAGTTCTCCTGGATAATATCCTGCAGAGTGTTTTCCAACTTGGTTCCATTCTCCCCGTCACTTTCAGGTACACCAATCAGACGTAGATTTGGTCTTTTCACATAGTCCCACATTTCTTGGAGGCTTTGCTCATTCCTTTTTATTCTTTTTTCTCTAAACTTCCCTTCTCGCTTCATTTCATTCATTTCATCTTCCAGGGCTGATACCCTTTCTTCCATTTGATCGCATCGGCTCCTGAGGCTTCTGCATTCTTCACGTAGTTCTCGAGCCTTGGTTTTCAGCTCCATCAGCTCCTTTAAGCACTTCTCTATATTGGTTATTCTAGTTATACATTCTTCTAAATTTTTTTCAAAGTTTTCAACTTCTTTGCCTTTGGTTTGAATATCCTCCCGTAGCTTGGAGTAATTTGATCATCTGAAGCCTTCTTCTCTCAGCTCGTCAAAGTCATCCTCCATCCAGCTTTGTTCCGTTGCTGGTGAGGAACTGCATTCCTTTGGAGGAGGAGAGGTACTCTGGTTTTTAGAGTTTCCAGTTTTTCTGCTCTGTTTTTTCCCCATCTTTGTGGTTTTATCTACTTTTGGTCTTTGATGATGGTGATGTACAGATGGGTTTTTTGTGTGGATGTCCTTTCTGTTAGTTTTCCTTCTAACAGACAGGACCCTCAGCTGCAGGTCCGTTGGAGTACCTGGCCGGCCGTGTGAGGTGTCAGTCTGCCCCTTCTCGGGGGTGCCTCCCAGTTAGGCTGCTCCAGGGTCAGGGGTCAGGGACCCACTTTTGGAGGCAGTCTGCCCGTTCTCAGATCTCCAGCTGCGTGCCAGGAGAACTACTGCTCTCAAAGCTCAGATGGAAATGCAGAAATCACCCATCTTCTACGTCGCTCACGCTGGGAGCTGCAGACCGTAGCTGTTCCTATTCGGCCATCTTGGCTCCTCCCCCCCAAGGTTAATATTGTTATGTGTGAATTTGATCCTGTCATTATGATGTTAGCTGTTTATTTTGCTCGTTAGTTGATGCAGTTTCTTCCTAGCCTCAATGGTCTTTACAATTTGGCATGTTTTTGCAATGGCTGGTACGGGTTGTTCATTTCCATGTTTAGTGCTTCCTTCAGGAGCTCTTGTAGGGCAGGCCTGGTGATGACAAAATCTCTCAGCATTTGCTTGTCTGTAAAGTATTTTATTTCTCCTTCACTTATGAAGCTTATTTTGGCTGGAAATGAAATTCTGGTTTGAAAATTCTTTTCTTTAAGAATGTTGAATATCGGCCTCCAGTCTCTTCTGGCTTGTAGAGTTTCTGCTGAGAGATCCGCTGTTAGTCTGATGGGCTTCCCTTTGTGGGTAACCCGACCTTTCTCTCTGGCTGCCCTTAACATTTTTTCCTTCATTTCATCTTTGGTGAATCTGACAATTATGTGTCTTGGAGTTGCTCTTCTCGAGGAGTATCTTTGTGGCGTTCTCTGTATTTCCTGACTTTGAATGTTGGCATGCCTTGCTAGATTGGGGAAGTTCTCCTGGATAATATCCTGCAGAGTGTTTTCCAACTTGGTTCCATTCTCCCCGTCACTTTCAGATACACCAATAAGACGTAGATTTGGTCTTTTCACATAGTCCCATATGTCTTGGAGGCTTTGTTTGTTTCTTTTTATTCTTTTTTCTCTAAGCTTCTCTTCATGCTTCATTTCATTCATTTCGTCTTCCATCACTGATACCCTTTCTTCCAGTTGATCACATCAGTTACTGAGGCTTGTGCATTCATCACGTAGTTATCGTGCCATGGTTTTCAGCTCCATCAGGTCCTTTAAGGACTTCTGTGCATTGTTTATTCTAGTTATCCATTCGTCTAATTTTTTTTCAAAATTTTTAACTTCTTTGGCATTGTTTCGCACTTCCTCCTTTAGCTCGGAGTAGTTTGATCTTCTGAAGCCTTCTTCTCTCAACTCATCAAAGTCATTCTCTGTCCTGCTTTGTTCCATTGCTGGTGAGGAGCTGCGTTCCTTTGGAGGAGGAGAGGTGCTCTGATTTTTAGAGTTTCCGGTTTTTCTGCTCTGTTTTTTCCCCATCTTTGTAGATTTATCTACCTTTGGTCTTTGATTATGGTGACGTACAGATGGGTTTTTGGTGTGGATGTCCTTTCTGTTTGTTAGTTTTCTTTCTAACAGTCAGGACCCTCAGCTGCAGGTCTGTTGGAGTTTGCTGGAGGTCCACTCCAGGCCTGTTTGCCTGGGTATGAGCAGCAGTGGCTGCAGAACAGCGGATATTGTTGAACCGCAACTGTTGCTGTCTGATCGCTCCTCTGGAAGTTTTGTCTCAGAGGAGTACCCAGTTGTGTGAGGTGTTAGTCTGCCCCTACTGTGGGGTGCCTCCCAGTTAGGCTACTCGGGGGTCAGGACCCACTTGAGGAGGCAGTCTGCCCATTCTCAGATCTCCAGCTGCGTGCTGGGTGAACCACTACTCTCTTCAAAGCTGTCAGACAGGGACATTTAAGTCTGCCGAGGTTATTGCTGTCTTTTGTTTGTCTGTGCCCCGCCCCCAATGGTGGAGCCTACAGAGGCAGGCAGGCCTCCTTGAGCTGTGGTGGGCTCCACCCAGTTCGAGTTTCCCAGCCACTTTGTTTACCTACTCAAGCTTGGGCAATGGCGGTCGCCCCTCCCCCAGCCTCGCTGCCATCTTGCAGTTTGATCTCAAACTGCTGTGCTAGCAATGAGCGAGGTTCCGTGGGCATAGGACCCTCCAAGCCAGGTGCGGGATATAATCTCCTGGTGTGCCGTTTGTTGAGCCTGTTGGAAAAGCGCAATATTAGGGTGGGAGTGACCCGATTTTCCAGGTGCCGTCTGTCACCTCTTTCTTTGACTAGGAAAGGGAATTCCCTGACCCCTTGCGCTTCTCGGGTGAGGGGTTGCCTCGTCCTGCTTCGGCTCATGCACAGTGTGCTGCACCCACTGTCCTGCCCACACTGTCCAGCACTCCCCAGTGAGATGAACCCGGTACCTCAGTTGGAAATGCAGAAATCACCCGTCTTCTGCGTCGCTCATGCTGGGAGCTGTAGACTGGAGCTGTTCCTATTTGGCCATCCTGGCTCCCCCAACTTAATTTTCATGTGTGCTCCATTCATATGGAACTGCCTGTGGTTCTTTGAAATCAATGTTTTCTCATCTTTCAAGGCTTTTTCCCAGAACACTCTTTCTCTAATTTTTTTCCTTGCATTTGTTGTAAGCAGAATGGCCTCCAAAGATATCCAGGCTCTAATCTCTCGAATCTGTGGATATGCTGCATTACACAGCAAAAGGGACTTTGCAGATGTAATTAAGGTTACAGTCTTCAAGGTAAGGGAGATTATCTTGGATTTTCCATATGGGCCCAATTTAATCACATGAAGCCTTAAAGGCATAGAGCTTTCTCTGGTTGGAGTCATAGAAATGTGGCTGGAGAAATCAGATTTGAAGTGTGAGAGAAACTCAAATCTGTTTCTGAAATTGAGAGGCACATGGAAATCATGAGAAGGAACAAAAGTAGCCTCTAGGAGCAAAGACTGGGCTCTGACTGACAGCAAGGGAATGAGCGACTTCAGTACTAAAACTTCAAGGAACTAGATTTGGTGGACAATCTAAAATGAGCTTGGAAGTAGATTCTTCCCAGAACTCTAGAAAGGAATGCAGCTGCTGGACAACTTGGTTTTGACCTTGTGAGGCTCATAGCATAGGAACCATCCAAACCATACTGTAGCCAGACTTTTAACCTACAGAACTGTGAGATAATAAATGGATGTTATTTCAAGGCATAAAATTTGTGGAAATTGTTATGGCAGCCATTGAAAATGAATGCATCATCCTTTAACACTCAGCTCCAATGTCATGCTTCTGGGAAGGCTTTCTTAATCATGGCAGCTGATAACTATTGTTCAGTAGGGCTTAGGAGCAGTGTGGTGGCCATAGCCACTGGAGATGCAAATAAATACTAAAAGGAGACTGAAGGGTTAGAAGGAAATATCAATAATAGACAAGCTGATTCATCCTAGAGGACTTTGGAGAAGGTCAGAATTTGCAGGCATTAAGTTCTGCCCCACTAATGGAATATAACTTCCAATGCACTGTCTAGTTCACTCTTAAGCAGGAATGGATAGCCAAAGATCACCAGTTATTTGAAGGAAAACTCCAATTTGAAAAAGAAAGACCAAAACAAAGATGAAGAGAGAAAACAAATATAAACAATGTTAGGTGTGGCCGACAAATACGTGAAGAAAAGCTCATCATCACTAATCATTACATAAATGCAAATCAGAACCCCAATGAGATAGCATCTTATATCAGTCAGAATGGCTATTAAAAAGTCAAAAAACAACAGATGCTGGCAAAGTTGCAGAGACTAAGGAACACTTATACACTGGTAGTGTGAATGTAAATTAGTTCAGCCACTGTGGAAAGCAGCGTGGAGATTTCTCAAAGCAATGTGGAGATTTCTGTTTAAAACAAAACTGTCATTCAACCCAGAAATCCCATTACTGTGTGTATAGCCAAAGGAAAATAAATCATTCTACCAAAAAGACACATGTACATGTATGTTCACTGCAATACTACTCACTGTAGCAAAGACATGGAATCATCCTAGGTGTCCATCAACAGTGGATTGGATAAAGAAAATGTGCCACCTTAATAATAGACACATAGACCAATGGAACAGGATGGAGAGCCCAGAAAATATGCCACACACCTACAACAATCTGATATTTGGCAAAGCTGACAAAAACAAGCAATGGGGAAAGAACTCCCTATTCAATAAATGGTGCTGGGGTAACTGACTAGCTATATGCAGATAATTGAAACTGGACCCCCTTCCTTACACCATATACAAAAATCAACTTGAAATGGATTAAAGACTTAAATGTAAAACCTAAAAATATAAAAATCCTGGAAGACCATCTAGAAAGTACCATTCTGGACATAGGAACTGGCAAAGATTTCACGACGAAAATGCCAAGAGCAATTGCAATAAAAGCAAAAATTGACAAATGGAATCTAATTAAACTAAACAGCTTCTGCACAGCAAAAGAAACTATCAACAGAATAAACAGACAATCTACAGAATAGGAGAAAATATTTGCAAACTGTCCATCTGACAAAGCTATAATATCCAGAATCTGAAAGGAATTTAAACAAATTTGTAAGCAAAATCAAACGACCCCACTAAAAAGTAGGCAAAGGACATGAACAGACACTTTTCAAAAGAAGACATACGTATGGCCAACAAGCATATGACAAAATGCTCAACATCACTAATCGTTAGAGAAATGCAAATCAAAACCACAGTAAGATACCATCTCACATCAGTCAAATGGTTATTATTAAAAAATAAATAACATGCTGGTGAGTTGCAGAGAAAAGGAAACACTTATACACTCTTGGCAGGAGTGTAAATTAGTTCAGCCATTGTGGAAAACAATGTGGTGATTCCTCAAAGAGCTAAAAACAGAACTGTCATTCAACCCAGCAATCCCTTTATTGGGCATATACCCAAAGGAATATAAATCAACCATAAAGACACATGCACATGTATGTTCACTGCAATACTATTCACAATAACAACGACATGGAATCAACTTAAATGCCAATAAATGGTAGATTGGATAGATAAAATGTGGTACATATACACCATGGAATACTACAGAGCCATAAAAAGGAATGAGATCATGCCTTTACAGCAACATAGACGGAGCTGGAGACCATTATCCTTAGCAAACTAATGCAAGAACAGAAAACCAAATACTATATGTTCTCACTTGTAAAGGGGAGCCCAATAATGAGAACATATGGACATGAAGAGGGGAACAAAAGACACTGCAGCCTACTTGAGGATGGAGGGTGGGAGGAGGGAGAGGATCAGAAAAAATACCTGTTGAGTACGTGGCTTAGAATCTGAGTGATGAAATAATCTGTACACCAAACTCCTGTAACACACAAGTTCACCTATATAACAAACCTGCACATGTAACCCTCAACCTAAAATAAAAGTTAAAAGAAAAAAAGAAGAAAATGTGGTACATATACACCATGGAATACTATGCAGCCATAAAAAGAATGAAATCATGTCTTTTGCAGCAACATGGATGCAGATGGAGGCCATTATCCTAAGCAAATTAACACAGGAATAGAAAACCAAATACCATGAGTTCTCACATATAAGTGGGAACTAAACACTGAATACACATGGACACAAAGATGGGAACAATAGACACTGGGGACTGTTTGGTGGGGGAGAGGAGGAGGGGAGTATGAGATGCAAAACCACCTATTGGGTACTATGCTCAGTACCTGGGTGATGAGATCATTTGTACACCAAGCCTCAGTAACATGCAATTTACCCATTTAACAAATAGGCAAATGTACCCTCCAGAACCTAAAGCAAAAGGAGAAGAAAGCCTGTAATCCCAGCACTTTGGGAGGCTGAGGCAGGAGGATCACCTGAGCTCAGGAGTTTGAGACCAGTCTGGGCAACATAGGGAGACCCCATCTCTACAAAAAATTAAAACTTAGCCAGGCATGGTGGTGCATGCCTGTAGTCCCAGGAGGCTGAGGTGGGAGGACTGCCTGAACCCAGCCAGTCGAGACTGCAGTGATACATGATAGTGCTACTGCCCTCCAACTTGGACAACAGAGTGAGACCTCATCTCTAAAAATAAAAGAAAAAAGTTCTGAGAAAGTGATTATTTTCACCCATGAATTTTATCCTCAGCTAAACTATCAATCAAATCAGAGGGTAGAATAAAAACATTTTCAGATATGCAAAGTCTCAAAAATGTTACCTACCATGCATCCTTATTCAAGAGGTGGTGCTCAACCAAAACAACGATGGAAACCATGGGAGAGATTCACAAAACAGGGTGCTATCCAGGAGACTTGGGACAGGAATGTACAAGAAGACAGCTGTGCAGCAAGCTCAGAAAGCAAACAGTTCAGACTGGAGCAGACCAGAGTGCCCTAAGAGGGACATTTCTAGGGGAAATCCCCCTAAACCCAAACAAACAAAACAATAGCCAAACTGAGAGAATCTGAAAGCTTTGCTTATGTGACCATGTGAACATTGTGCTGAGGCATTTGATAAGACTGTTGGCAAGTATAGGAAGATTTGATCACAGGTTCAAATAAACTATGCAAAGGAAAAAGTGAATCGGGTAAATTATTTACTTTTATTTTATTTTACTTTTAGAAACAGAGTCTGACTCTATCACTCAGGCTGGACTGTAGTGGTGCGATTATAGCTCACTGTAATCTTGTATTCCTGGGCTCAAGTGATCCTTCCACCTCAGCTTCCCTAGTAGCTGGGAGTACAGGCATGCACCACCACACTGGCTAATTAAAAAAAAGATTTTGTGTGTGTGGAGACAGGGTCCCGCTATGCTGCCTAGGCTGGTCTCAAACTCCTGGTCTCAAGTGATCCTTCTGCTTCTGCCTTCCAAACTGCTGGGATTATGGGCATGAGCCACTGTGCCCAGCCAGTCATTATCTTTTTTAAAAACAGAAATGGTACAAAAAATGTTATCACAGTATACTTCTTGGTTCAGTAGTGAACAATATTAGCATAGTCATAATGATGCAAACTTTAAATTGTGATATATAACTCTATTGGTAGAACAGAGAAGGGGAGGGGATTTGTAAGCAAATTGACTCCTCATCTACCATTATAAGATGGCAATAGATTAATTATAATGGATCAAAAGACAACAATGCCTGCCTGTTATTTAACAATATGAAAGTAAATGTCAGAAGAAACATTTAAAAAATTGAAAGTAAGATGGGGCAAGTGTGAGGGCAGAGGGAGAACAAGGAGACAGGAGTCTTGCTTTTTGTTATAGCATAAATCTTTTATACTAGGGTAATATAACATTGTAATTCAGTATATATTATTTAGTTAAAAATCATGATCAGTTTGAAAAAGAGTAAATGGTGGTTAAACATAAAGTGGAGGTTATTTTCACTCCCATTTTCTGAACTGTCTGCTCCCATACATCCTGTGGTTTCCTCCTGGCCATAATTGGAGAGGAAAGAGCCCGAAAAGCTCTTTCACACTGAGAGCTTAGTCTACTACACTCCAGCCTGGGTAACAGAGTGAGACTATGTTTCTAAAAGTAAAAAATATTTATGAAATAAAATAAAATAAAAGTAAATGATTTACCAGATTCATTTTTTCCTTTGCATAGTTCATTTGAACCCATGACCCTAGGCACTTTAGGGTCTATCCCTTCAGGAAGAGGGTACTGGAGGTAAAATCTACATTTTTTTAAAAGGAGTTTGGAGCAGGTCAATGCTAAGCAAGAAATAATTTCTAAATATGGATATACAGGCATTTGTACATGCTCTGACCAAAATGGGGTTTGGTTGCAATGGGTGGGCAGGTGACATACTTTCTTTCTTTCTTTTTTTTTTTTTTTTTTTGAGATGGAGTCTTGTTCTGTCACCCAGGCTGGAGTGCAGTGGCGCGATCTCGACTCACTGCAAGCTCCTCCTCCCAGGTTCACGCCATTATCCTGCCTCAGCCTCCCGAGTAGCTGGGACTACAGGTGCCCACCACCATGCCGGCTAATTTTTTTTTTTTTTTTGTATTTTTAGTGGAGACAGGGTTTCATCGTGTTAGCCAGGATGATCTCCATCTCCTGACCTCGTGATCTGCCTGCCTTGGCCTCCCAAAGTGCTGGGATTACAGGCATGAGCCACTGCTTCTGGCCACAGGTGACATACTTTCTAGCAGGGAAGCTTTCACTTTGTTCTCAAATAGAGCCATGTAATAAAACCAAACATTTGTATTGCGTTTATAAAGTACTTTCACCTAGGTCATCTTATCTGAGTCCCATAAGGCCAAGGTCATCCAGCTAATGCATGAACAAAGATGGAGCAGCACTAGGATCCCAGACCGGCTGCCAGGGATCCCAGCCTCTGTACCACTTCATTGAAGTGCCCTCACTGTCCTTAGAAGAATCACTCGGCCAGCAAACTAGTGATGCACATGCCCCAGCTCCTCCCAGCATCCCTCCACCAACCTGCCCTGCTCACTGCCTCTTTTCTTTCTAAGCCCTAAACAAAAGTAAGCAAAGGAAAGGCAGGGACATCAGAAAAAGGAAGGCAAACAGATGAGGTTAGGTGGAGAAGCAGAGAAGGTAAAGTAATCCCCAGGTGCCTTTCTGCTTGGTGGTGACTGGAATCACAAACATGGCACCTGTGTACACTCAACGCTCATTTCATCAGATTCACAGACCTGAATCCTTTTCACTGCTAACACTCAAGGCAGAAGAAGATAGGCATTAAGGATCACGTGTACTGACAGAAACACACAAGGAAAGGCATAATCATTGCCCCTTGATAGCAAACCAACCAAAGTGCAAATGTAGTGGTCTTCTCACAGAGTGTATCAGCCTTCCCAGCAAGAAACTAAAAATTCCATGCAAGGTCTGCCCCATCAGGGATTCTCTGATTGCCTTCAACCACACACCTGGCAAGTTGGAGGTCATCCTGAACAATGTCCCAATCAGCATCTTAAGAAAACCTGCCAATCCTAGCCTGGAGCCTGGGAAGTTTCCCCACTATGGGAATATTGGGAGAAACTGAGCTTGACAGGTGAAAAGAGATGAGTGATGAGAACTTTGCTCCAAAGTTCTTTAAGAGGTGGCCCCTGGGAATGCCCAGAGACCCACTGTTTTGGTCAGCCTTGGGAATCTGAGTGCGTTAATCTGTGCCCCACTAGTGGTTGCGTTTTCACAAGCAGGCCTCCCTGTCAAGCTAGGGCAGAGACTGATGGTGCCTGAAGCCTGAACAGTAGGGATGCCCCTGCTGCATTTCTTCTTTTCCCCAATAGCTTATCCTTCCCTGTGTTCCACTTTGTGACCAATGGAGGAGGCCATGGATCCCAGATTACTCCCTCCCTGCATCTTGAGAAAACAAAGGGATCAACGGAAACAAATACATTGGAGCGTTAAGAAGAATCTCAGAAGCCTTGCATTTTAACAGAGGCATGAGAGAGCAAATCTTTACCCAGAACTCGAGACAATGACAGCCTATGGCTGCCCTCAAACATATAGAAATTGAGAGCTAGCAGAACCACTGGAAATCACCTGTCTGCATCTTCATTATACAGAAGGGGAAACTGAGGTCCAGATAGCTGAAGGGATTTGCTCATCATCCTTAAGGAGTTAGTGGCAGAGAACCAAATTCCCTTGCCAGCAGGCCAAGATTCTTTGCACTTAACCACATTATCTTTAACTCATAGTTGAAAACAAATTCCTTAGAAACAAACTGTTGGAGAACAGTTCATTCATAAGGCAGGGCTTGATAGCACTGTATATTTTTCTGTCTTCTATGTATACTATCAGGAAGTTCATTCATTAAGTAAATTAGTAAGTGCATGTGTAGTATCAGATACGGGGAATTGGCCGGGCATGGTGGCTCATGCCTGTAATCCGAGCACTTTAGGAGGCCGAGGTTGGGTGGATCACTTGAGGCTAGGGGTGTGAGACCAGCCGGGCCAACATGGCAAAACCCTGTCTCTACTAAAAATACAAAAATTAGCTGGGCGTGGTGGCAGACGTCTGTAATCCCAGCTACTTGGGAGGCTGAGGCACAACAATCGCTTGAACCTGGGAGGCAGAAGTTGCAGTGAGCTGAGATTGTGTCACTGCACTCCAGCCTGGGCTACAGAGCAAGACTCTGTCTCAAAAAAATAAAAATAAATTTAAAAAAAGATACGGGGAATTCAGAGACCTTAGAGGAGTTCATAGTCTAATGGAGGAGAAAATGTAGAAAGGATGATTAAAATGCAGTGTGATTATTGTTGGATAAGGTGATAAATCAGAGTTGTTGAGATTCTGTAAGTGCATGGAGGAGGGGCACCTCATCCTATCTGAAGAAGACGTCATAGAAGGTTTTCCAGAGTAGTTGGTGTCCAAATCAAGTCCTAAAAGTGATGGGACAAGAACAATGAACAATTCAGATAGGGTATAACTGTAAAGAAACTCACTCTCCAGTTAGGAGGATAGATAAATAAAAATCTTCCGTGCTAAGGGCTGGCAGAAAGGTAAACTCAGGGATCTTTGGGAACACAGAAAAGGAATAACTATTGGACATAGGGGCAGGGAATGGGGTGGCTGGGGTCACCTTTACAATGGTGATGATGCCTGAGTTTGGTCTTCATGAGCACTGACCAAGGTGGCTTGATAGAAGGCTGAAGACAGACTATGGGCCCGAGTATACAGAAAACTATCCTCTGTGTTATGAGTGAAGGACAACATACTGTGTATTAGGGTTCAGACTAAATTTCTGTTAATAGAAATTCAAACAGGATAGAAATTTCTCTTTGTCTCATGCAACAAACAGAGGGAGAACAGGTAGGCTGCTTTGCTCCAAACGATCTTCCAGAGATCTTTTATTACCTTTTGTAGTGCCATCATCACCTAGAATATTGTCGTAGTCTGCACAGTCAAAACTAGTTCATTACCACTATGTTAGTGTTTTAGCCTCTAGGGGGAAAGGGGAAAAAAAGAAGTGCAGGACAAAACATTTCTTTTTAAGGAAGCAACTGAGAGGTTGCAGGCATCACTTTCATATACGAACACAGTGACATGACCACACATAGCTGCAAGGGAGGTTGGGAAAAGTAGTCTCTATTCTAGCCAGGTTCCTTGCTAAGTCTTAGGGATTTATGTTACTAAAAGAAATAAATAGAAGGAATGGACAGTGGGTAGTGGTGGGAAGTAACAGTATCTAACACATGCTAATTTGTTTCCCCATGTACAGGGAAAGGCAGTTTTAGAGAGGAAATAGTTAAATGATAGACTGCAGAGGGTCTTAGCCATGGACAGTTAAAGAGTTGCAGTGTCTCAAGGTTGCTGGTTTGGGTAATGGACAAGCTAAGAGTATGTCCAAGTGTTCTGGATTGGCGACTGCCCCAAAACTTAGCAGGCCATGACAAAAAGATACAATCCTTGATAGGAGTGTCCCAGATAGAGTTACTGCTATCTTTAAGCTGTGTCGCTCAGGCCTCTTTACTCAATTCTACTTTGCCTGACTTGAAGATGTCAGGCTAGTCTCTCTGCCTGTTCTTTAGGAAGAATATCTTCACTAGATAGAGAAGTCTGACAGGGCTATCTAAATATTTCTGAACTGGTCCAGATCATTGCTGTCATTCTCTGAGGTTGGCATGCCAAGTCCTCAGCATCAGTACAAAGGCATTGCTGTACACTCACAACCAGATAGAAGCAGAGGCTTGAACAGGATCAGTCCACTGAGATGAGGTATAAAGCAGGGGCAGGCATAGCTTCAAGCAAGTGATCAGCACTTCTTGGCTTGTAGGTGGCCATCTTCAACCAGTGCTTTCACATGGTCTTCCCTATGTATCTGCCTGTATCTAAATTTTCTCTTATAAGGACACCATCATATTGGATTTGGGCCCATCCTAATGACATTATTTTAAAAACAAATTAGCACCTATCCCAGGTTGGAAGTATAGTTTGCTGCCATGGAATAGAGGAGTCCCATAAGCTGGCCACATTCTGTCCACAGGGAGAAGAGTCTAAGCTACTGAGTGGGTGGGGCTCAGAGATAGGGCTTCAAGCCCCCAAGCACTGGAAGAGGTCTGAGACCTCCTGGACTACAGGGAACAAGGAGTCAGGTTGGGGACCAGAGCAGGTGCAGAGGATTATGAGCTATGATATTCAGGTAAGGAAGAAGGGAAGGTGACTCAAGGAGCAGTAATCCCAGGGCTTAAGCTTTATCTCAGAATGCAGGAAAGAAAGAGGGTATGCTTCTATCTCAGAAGACAACTCTTCCCAGACCATGTTACTTCCATTGTCCTCTACTCTGTGCTCAAATTAGAAAATTGAGTATCATCCTAGAGTCATTCCTCATCATCTTAACATATCCTATTTATAAGTACCAAATGCTATCTATTCTATCTTCTAATTTTCTCTTGAAGCAATTCAGTTACCTCCAGCCCTTCTACCATTACTTTGTCCAATTTTCCAAAGCCCTACTCTCCTGGATTACTGCAACAGCTTTCTCACTGGCCTGCCTGACTCCACTCTTGCTGCCCTCCAACCCATCTGTCATGTGCTAAATTGTGCCACCTTCCCCAAAATTCAAGTGTTGAAGTCCTAACTCATGATAGCTCAGAATGTGACTGTATTTAAAGATAGAGTCTTTAGACAGGTAACTAAGTTAAAATAATGTCATTAGGATGGGCCCAAATCCAATATGATGGTGTCCTTATAAGAGAAAATTTAGATACAGGCAGATACATAGGGAAGACCGTGTGAAAGCACTGGTTGAAGATGGCCACCTACAAGCCAAGAAGGGAGGCCTCAGAAGAAAAGAGCACCAATACCTTGGTCTCAAACTTCCAGGCTCCATAATTGTGAGAAAATAAAGTTCTGTTATTTAAACCACTCACTTGATTTTGGGGTACTTTGTTATGGAAGCTCAAGAAAATTAACACATTATCCTTTACACTGCCTACAAAATGACTCATTAATTACAAAGTTGATCATGTCACTCCTCTGGTTAAAACTGAGACAAATGGGACAAATGGGATTCCATCAAACTAAAAAGCTCCTGCACAGCAAAGGAAACAATCAACAGAGTCAAACGACAACCCACACAATGGGAGAAAATATTTGCAAACTATACACCTAATAAGAGGTTAATATCCAAAATAAATAAGGAGCTCAAACAACTCAAGAGCAAGAAAACAAATAACCCAATTAAAAATGGGCAACAGACCTGAACAAACATTTCTCAAAAGAAGACATACAAATGGCTAATAGGCATATGAAAAAATATGTCAACATTGCTAACCATCAAGGAAATGCTAATCAAAACCACAAATAAAATATTACCTCATACCTGTTAGAATGGCTATTATTGAAAAGATAAAGAATAAGTGTTGGAGAGGATGTAGAGAAAAGAGAATTGTTGTTCACTGTTGGTGGAGATGTCAATTGGTACACCCATTATGTAAAACAGTATAGAAGGTCCTCAAAAAATTAAAAGTAGAACTACAATGTGATCCAGCAATCCCACTACTGGGTATATATCCAAAGGAAGTAAAATCGGTATGTTGAAGAGATACCTGCACTCCCATGTTCATTGCAACAGTATTCATAACAGAGGGTGCTTGCTCTGTCACCCAGGCTGGAGTGCAGTGGTGCTATTACGGCTCACTGCAGCCTCGACTTCCTGGGCTCAAGCAATCCTCCCGCCGCATTTTTTATTTTTTATGGAGACGGGGTTTCACCCCATCTTATTCAAAATACTATTTTTTAAAACGTACTCAACATCATATATAGCTTTTCATACTCCTTGGCATGGTATATAATCCTTCTGGGTTTGGTTCCTTCCTGCCTCTTCTGTCTTATCTCTCACCACATCTTCTTTCAGACTCTATAGCCTATCATTGCTGAACTCCCTGGGATTCCCGGTGTCTTTGCTCTCTGCCTGGAATTTTCTTTCCATACCCTACTTCCACACACCATCACTTGGCTAACTCCAACTTGTTCTTGGAATTCAGCTTAAATGAGAACTTTCACTCAGAACGCCTTCCTCTATGCTTCAAGATTTAGTTAGATGTCTCTCTGTCCTCCCACAATCTCCTATTTTCATCTTTATCACAATGCCAATCTTCCTTATGAGACTGGAAGCTCCTTGAGGCCAGGAGTCATGCCCAGAATGATACTTGGTACAGAGTGGGCACTCAGTAATTGCTCAATGAGTGATACATGGCTTTTCAGGATTGTGGTGGTGGAAAGCACTGAGTTTTAAGCCACATTTGTCTGATAATTAGAATAAGGATAAATTTGTAGTTGGAGAGAGATTTGGAACAGCATGAGGTATGTCTGGGATAGGTGGTGATTTTACCTTATTACTTTCCCCTTGTGTCACAAGCCTCCATGGAGCTTGCTCTAGTTTCTTCAGGTGGTTAGGTAGAACATGCTCCCATCCTGGTCCTGTTACAGGCACACAGAGAATTTAAATTTAATTTTTTTTTAAATCCTAAGTTATGAAGAACTCTTGAGTTGAATTATCACTTGGTGCCCAATACCATGCAGACTCATTACTCTCCCTTCCAGTTGTACATACATGACTGCAAACTCCAAATATTGTGACCATAGTTTTCCTGCTAAATTTGGACAGTTGGTTGGGGTCAGCTTCCAAAGCTCGTATATGTGTCAGAGATGCAAAGACATAAGAAGTGATTATAAAATACAGGATCGGGAAAAAGTTAAATAAACCTTTGCCGGTACTCCAAACCTGAATTTCTTCAGCCAAAACTACAGTAGGAAAGATAATGTGGTTCCTTGAGGAAGTGCCCCAGGCAGTAGAATGTTAGAGCCAGTAGAGTATCAGGTTGCTCTTTTCAATACCTAGTCTCCATAGATGGCCCTCAATAAGCCACTCTTCCTGCTCTTTGCAACCTAGTGTTGTCTCTCTCCACATTGACTCTAGGGTGGCCTGCGACTGTCAATAACCAATATAATGCAACAGAAATGAAGTTGTGAGAGTTCTAATCCTATTATTTAAGAGGACTGACAGTTTTCACTCCCTGTCTTTTATGACAGGGGTCCCCAACCCCAGGCCATGGACTCAGGGTGAGCCATGGGCAGGCAAGCATTGCCACCTGAGCTTTGCGTTCTGTCAGATCAGTGGGCAGCATTAGATTCTCATACGAGCTTGAGCCCTATTGTGAACTGCACATGTGAGGGATTTAGTAGGTTGTGTGCTTTTCTTTCTTTCTTTTTTTTGAGATGGAGTCTTGCTCTGTCACCCAGGCTGGAGTGCAGTGGCATAATCTCAGCTCATTGAAACCTCTGCCTCCTGGGTTCAAGTGATTCTTCTGCCTCACCCTCACGAGGAGCTGGGACTACAGGCATGTGCCATCACACCTGGCTAATTTTTGTATTTTTAGTAGAGATAGGGTTTCACCATATTGGCCAGGCTGGTCTCGAACTCCAGACCTCATGACCCATCTGCCTTGGCCTCTCAAAGTGCTGGGATTACAGGCGTGAGCCACCATGTCCAGCTGGTTGTATGCTGTTTATGAGAATCTAACTAATGCCTGATGATCTGAGGTGAAACAGTTTCATCCCAAAACCATCCCCCCCAACCCCCCCCCCACCCCATGCCATGGAAAAATTGTCTTCCACAAAACGGGTCCCTGGTGCCAAAAAGGTGGGGACTACTGTTCCTTTCTTGGCACCAGGGACCCCGGTTTTGTGGAAGACACTTAGACAATTTTTCAATGGACAGGGTGGAGTGAGGGTGGGGATGGTTTCAGGATAAAACTGTTCCACCTCAGATCATCAGGTATTAGATTCTCATAAGCAGCGAGCAACCTAGATCCCTCACATGTGCAGTTCACAATAGTTCACAATAGGACTGGCGCTCCTGTGAGAATCTAATGCTGCTACTGATATGACAGGAGGCGGAGCTCAGGCTTTAATGCTCACTGGCCTGCTGCTCATGTCCTGCTGTGCTGCCCGGTTTCTAAGAGGCCGTGGACTGGTATGGGTCAGCAGCTCAGGGGTTGGGGACCCCTGTTTTAGAACACTTGCTTTGGGAAGCCCTGAAAGAATTCTGGCTCCCCTGCTGGAGAGACCATGTCAAGAGGAGAGGTCCTGAGACTATATGTAAATAAAGAGAGGGCCAACCATCTCAGATTCCCAGTTGAGCCTCTGGATGACTCCAACTGCCATCTAACTACACTGCCTGAGTGAGATCAGCAGAAGAAATTTCTGGCTGAGCCCAGTCAATCCACAGAATAGTGAAAGAAAACTGATTTATGTTTAGCCATTAAATTTTGGAGTAGTTTGCTAGGTGACATTAGATCATAGAAACACTCTTTTTCATAACTGCCTCATACCCTACACTATGAGATAGGGTAACAGAAATCTGATTTCCAAACTTTCCTGAACCCACAGGCCAGCTTTACTTGTCAGAAACCTGTTCATCTCTCCATGGAAAAGACATAGCTCCTGAATCATCCACACTTCCATGTGAAGCAAGCCTCAGTACATCTTTCTAAAAGATAGTATTCCAAGTCTCTTGAGTTGTGCATGAAAAGCTTCAGTCCCAGACCTTGACATTTCTGGTATCAAAAAGCAGGTGTGAAAACTCTTTGGATGACTCATAATCAATCATCCAAATAGGTGGCCTCCTCCCTCTACACGCCTGCCTGTCCAGAGGCAGATAACTGCTCAATGGTATTGCCTTTCTAGGGAACCATATCCACCCACCACCATCATAAACCCTTAGAAGTCTTGGTTTCACTCAAAAATTCTCACATATGAATACATTATGTCATCCTGAGGTTTGCATCAGACTGAGTTCAGATTGCATATTTTTCCACAAGCATCATTCTGCTGCAAAGTTAGAAGATGTATTGCTGCTGGCTTTATTTACTTATTTTTGCTTCCTTAACAAGAGTTCTGCTTCAACAGGTCCTGTGAAAACATTAATTTATGGCTATAATAATTTCAAATAATATTTTGGAGATAGCTGATAGGCATATTATCCAAGAAGACCACTTTTATATAGTGACCTTCCTTGCATTGTTTTATTTAGAATGCACATCTTTATTTTTATAAATACAGCCAACTCAATTATCTAGGTTACCGAAAGGGCAAAGTGGTGCAAATAATCTAAAACATTGGGGCAAAGGTCATTTGTATTTGTTTTGCGAATGTATTATAGTTTATTTTTCCCGCAGCAGCAGGTGTTCCTAATTATGGTTTTCTTTAGGCTAATACTGGAATTAGCTGACACACTCTGAGTGTATGTGTATATATATATATATAATATGATATATAAAAAACATGTTGGGTAACTGAGCAGGGAGAACCGACCCAAGACTCAAGCTGTTTGATATACAATTTGCCTGCAAAGTCTTGATTTTTTTTTTTTTTGTAACTTACCTGTCAGATTTCACACATTAAATGAGAACTGTTCCTCACCTTGATGGGCTGCATACCAACTCTAAAGATGCCATGATTTTTCTGGCATTCTCAAAATTTCTATTTGTGATTTACCTCCTTTTCCTCAGTCATGGGAGAATCATGGGAGAATCTGTATCAGCCTGTTCATTGCAACATCTGTCCCTGAAGGACTTTGGGGGCTGGGAGGAATGCACTGGGATCAGAATGAGACTGCAGGGCTTCAGCCACCATCTGTATCTTTGATTCCCAAATTCATATCCCTGGCCCAGACCTCCCTCCTGAACTCAAGTGGTGTATACATCTTCCTATTTATCTCCCCCGGAATGTTCCACAGGACCTTCAGCTGAACTCCTCTTCCTTACTCCTTTCAGAATCTCCATCTCCTCCTATGTTCATTACATCACTGGCTGGTACCATTATCCATCCAGTCCTCAAACTATGAATTCAGGAATCATTCTTGCCTTCTCCATCTCCATTCTTCCTCACATTCTTCAGTTCTTGCTGATTTTACCCCCTTATTTTCCCTTGTGTCTGCTTACCTGTTTCCATCCTCACTTCCACTCAGACCAAACACCTATCACCTCTTGTCTGTTCCACTAAAACATTTTTTTTTTTTTTGTAGCCCAGGCTGGAGTGCAGTGGCACGATCTCAGCTCACTGCAACCTCTGCCTCCCAGGTTCAAGCAATTCTTGTGCCTCAGCCTCCTGAGTAGCTAGGGCTACAGGTGTACATCACCATGCCCAGCTAATTTTTGTATTTTTAGTAGAGAGGGGGGTTTCACCATGTTGGCCAGGCTGGTCTCGAACTCCTGGCCTCAAGCTATCTGCCCACCTCGGACTCCCAAATTGCTGGGATTACAGGCGTGAGCCACTGCGCCCGGCCTTACTCAGACACTTCATAACTTGCTTTCTTGCATCAAATCTTGCTCCCTGTCCCCATCTATCCTCCACAGAGCAAAGACAGAAGGGTCGTTCTGATACCTATATCTCAAGTCACTGCTGTGCTTAAAATCCCGAATGTCTTCTCATTGCCCTTAAGGTAAAGTGCAAAACTGTTACCTAGCCTACAAAAGTCCTGCTCAAATATGACCCCTGCCAACAGTTATGTCTCTTTTCCCTTGGGTCTCCCCACTTTCCTCCCTTGCTTCTCCCCACCTCAACCATGCTCTACTTTTTTCTGTCTTAGGACATGCCAGGCTCTCTAGTCTCTGGGCCTTTGTGGGGAGCTTTCCCTCTATAGTTTCCTTTCACTTTCCTCTTCATCTGGATAAATCCTCCTCATTCTTCAGATCTGGATAAAAGTGTCACCAGCTCAGAACAATTTTCTCTGACCACCCCCCAGATTTTAGGTCTCTGTTTCATGCTCTCCTAGTACCCTGGACTTCTTTGTAGCACTCCTCAGACTGTAAGTACCACAAGGGGACAGGACAGGCATGTATTAATTCCCTGCTCAAGTTGTTAGCACTGAGGTGGAAACGGAATAGGAGATCAATAAATATTTTCTAGGCCAGGTGCAGTGGCTCATGCCTGTAATCCCAGCACTTTGGGAGGCTGAGGTGGGTGGAACACCTGAGATCAGGAGTTCAAGACTAGCCTGGGCAACACAGTGAAACCCCGTCTCTACTAAAAATACAAAATTTAGCTGGGTGTGGTGGTGGGCCCCTGTAATCCCAGCTACTGGGGAGGCCGAGGCTGGAGAATCATTTGAACCCAGAAGGGAGAGGTTGCAGTGAGCCAAGATCACACCACTGCACTCCAGCCTGGGCCACAGAGTGAGACTCTTTCTCAAAAATAAATAAATAAATATTTTCTAAATGGCCGACTAAACAATGACCTCCTAATTGGTCTGCCTTCCTTCAGGGTCTTCCCTCCTGACCTATTTTATCCACTCTCAGCAGAGCGATCTCTAGGCCTAGAATCTAAGGTACAGCCCCAATCAAATCACTCTGGAGCTTAAAGAAAAATCAGTTCTTGCCCTCACCTACCGAATGAAGTCTGAAGGCTTTTGTATGACATGACATTAAGGTGTTCTGTAATCTGGTCCTAAACTACCTGACCAACCTTATTTGTCCATCTTGTTTTCTGCTTAGAAGAAACTCCAGATTCTAGTCAAATAGAATTGCATGCTATTTCCTGCCAGTGCTTCACGTTTTCTAGCCTTTGTGCCTTTACTTCTGGTGATCCATCCTCCTGGCAAGCCCTCACTGCATTTCTGCCTAAGTCCCATCTCTCCTTCATGATCCTCCTTAAAAGTAATGTCCTCTCTGAAGCTTTTGCAATTCCCCCTGGCAGCTGAAAATGACCCCTGCTCCCTCTGAACATCCCAGCCCTTTTTACCTCCCTGTGGCATTGATCCTATTATGTGCACGCAAGGCTCATTCTCTACTAGACTGCAAACCACAAGGGAGAAGAGCTTGGTAATTTCTGTATGACTGACAGGACTTGGCCAACACTAGAGGTTAGGGACCTGTTTGGAGGCCTACCATAAGTTTTATAACTTTGTACACAAAGTGTTTTCTAAGGGCCAGCTGCTTAGATATCACCTGGGGGCTTGGTAGTAATTTATAATCTTGAGCCTACCAGATTTAGCAAATCAGAATCTGCATTTTAACAAGATCCCCAGGTGATCCACATGCACATTAAAATTTAAGAAGCAGTGCACTGTTTTATTACACAAGGTAAGAGCATCCTTAAAAGAGGATAAACACCACATCTTGTAATTCTTTGCTCTCAGACGTGGTATCAACTTTCATATCAGCTGCACAGTGTGTGTTTCTCTGCTTTTGAATCACCAGCCCAATTTCCTTCCTGCTCTTAGTTTGGAACCTTCCCCTTCTTCAAAAACATGGAAGGAGCCCTGTCTTGGTCGAGGGAACCCTTTCTCCTATGAGAAAGCTGTGGATGCACAAAGCTGGCCCCAATCAGAAAGGGAGGTTATGATTCCTTACAGCTTGCCATAATTGACATAGTCTCTGGCCAAGGTGTGAGTCAAGCCTTGTGTCCTCTGTTAAACATCAGTGCAAGAATGCCACGGAATGATGTCAAGTGAGCTTTTGAGCTAACCACTCCTAGAAACATCTGGCGCTGGCAGAGGATCATGACTATGAATACAGAGGAAGGGAACACTTGAGCAATTTGAATTAATCACAGTTTTAAGTGTCTTGTACAAAATGTTTTTTATGTTTTGATCTAAATAGGCAAACAACTAAGCAATGCTTCCTAGGTTTTAGAAGAGAGGTAAAGATCCCATTGAAATGACTGTTTTCCCTCTGCACTTTCTCTTTCCTCACATCATTCGAACAAGAATAACCTTCTCTTCTTCCCTAGGGCTCCCTTAATTATTAACACAGCTGTGCATGGTGTTCAGCGCCCACCTTGCCTGTAGATGCTGATAGGTCCTGTAAAACATATTATCTCGCTTCTTTGCAGTACACTGCAGAGAAACTTGATAATTGGAAAAACCCTCAAGTTCAGGCAAAGCAGCTAAAACTAGAAGTGGCAGAACCTGCTGCTTTTGCCTCAGGCATATATTTGCTGATAAATCACTGCTCCTAAAAACTCCTCTCATTTGAGCTCCTTGGCTTCTAATCAGAACCACACCCAGACTGAGATGGGAGTGGTTTCAGACTAGCTTCTGTCTGACACTGGGAAGAAAGATAAAACTATCTTTCTGCCACTGAAGTAACAGAAAAATAAGGGCTTGCTGGCAACCTCTGTGTCACAGGCCTCTGACTGCATTTAATCAGAAATGTCTATTGTTGAATTGAGCTTTGCTGGCCAAAGAAATAACTGTTTTGAATTAGAAACTGAAAGATGATGAACAGGCCACTGATGGAAGCTATTCTTCCCCTGAGAAAGTTGTCCCTAGACAAGATTGTGAAATAGACGTATTTCACGTTTTCTCTTAAACTGTCTCTCCATTTGCTGGATGTATCAGTTAGGGTTCTCCAGAGAAACAGAATCAATAGGATATATATAAAGTGGAGGAGGGAAGGAAGAAAGAGAAGGAGAGAGATTGATTTAAAGAGTTGGCTCATATGATTTTGGGAATTGGCAAATTCAAAATTTGTAGGGCAGACCAGGAGCTGCAAACTTAGGCAAGAGTTGAAATCACGATTTTGAGTTAGAAATTCTAGGGCAGGCCAGCAGGCTAGAAACTCAGGCAAGATTTCTATGTTATAGACTTGAGGCAGAATTTCTCCTTCTACAGTGTACCAAGACAATTCTGGCATTTCAACTTCGTTTCGTATGGGCCACATTTTATTCAAAGTTTCATGCAACCAGTCAAACTACTAGACTGGGCTAGGGTCAACTGGTCTTATGACTGAAGGCTATGCAGGTTCAAAATTGTTGGTTTGGACCATAAGGAAACATGGTAGGGCTCCCTGTGAAATTAGGAAGCCAGGAAGGTTTAAAAGACAGGGGTATTTGTCTGACCACTCTAACTTGCACAGAAGGAGTCTCTGTGGCTGTGTCAAGAGAGCCAAACTCTCAGATATCACATCCTTCAGGAGACGTCCGTGATAGGCAGTGACTCAAGAACTACTCTAAGGTCTTACTTTGCCTTTTAAGCCAAAACAGTTTGGCCCTCCCTGTTCTGTACTGCCCTATCCTGACTGACTGGCCATCACCTCTGAATCAGAAGAGTACTTACTGGTCTTTTCTTCAATGCCTGCCGCTTGTCTGAAGCATAGTGACTCCACATCCTCTCTCCCAGCCACATGCCTTTGTTGGCCTTCTGGTCATCCAGCATTCTGCATTGCAGTGTCCTGGACAGGCTTACCCTCTCCCTGCTCCCAGATAAGCTTGTTCTACCCTTCCATGTGTTCAAACCTTGTTGCCAGCTCATGGAGCACTGGATATCTCTTTGACAAAGTGGAGAGGCAACATGATATGAATAACTGATAATCTACTTATATTTATTCATTCAATCAACAAATATGTACTTTAGTGTATCTGGCCTTGTGCTAGAGGCTGGGAAGGAATAAGTAAATCTGACATAGTTCTTTCCCACAATGGACTCATCATCTAGTTAAGGAGGCAGATAAGCAGTTGAACACAAACAATTGCCATACAGTGTAAGAAGAATAATGGTAGAGGTATGTTTTGAGAACAGTTGTAGCAGAGAGAAAAAGTGAGTAACCCTTCATGGCCTGGATGAGTGGAGAGGATTTCAGCTGCTTCCTGAGAAGTAAGTAGTAGTTCACCAAGTAAACAAGGCAAATGAAACATGCCAGAGTGAGGTAACAGCAGGAGCAGAGGCACAGTTGTGTACTCATACACAGCTTATTGGAATAATGGAGACAAGTCAATCTAGTGTGGCTATATATGACATGGTGCATGCCAGGGATTGGACATTTATGTAGGAATAAAGCTCTGGTGTTCCAGGAAACTAACCTTGTTCTTAATGCTAAGGGCAACAGAAAGCTATGGAAGTTTTTTCTTTTCTTCTTCTTTTGTACTAATAGCTTTATTGAAATATAATCCACATTCCATACAATTCACATAAAGTATACAATTCATGGTTTTAAGTATACTCACAAAGTTCTGCCATTATCACCACTATCTAATTCCAGAACATTGTCACCACTCCAAAAATAAGCCTTATACAGTCACTCCTCGACTTACAATAGGGTTACATCCTCAACCCACTGTAAGTTGAAAATTTCGTAAGTTGAAAATGCGTTTAATATACCTAATCTACTGAACATCATAGCTTAGCCTAGCCAACCTTAAACATGTTCAGAATACTCACATTAGCCTACAGTTGGGCAAAATTATCTAATACCATGCCTATTTTATAATAAAGTGTTGAATATTGCATGTAATTTATTGAACATGGTACTGAAAGTAAAAAACAGAGTGGTTGTATTGGTGCTCAAAGAATGGTGTCTATTGAATGTGAATCTCTATTGCACTATTGTGAAGTTGAAAAATAATAAGTCAAACCATCATAAGTTGGAAACTATCTGTACTAATTACCATCCAATCCACCCCCCATACCCATTACCTTCCAGCCACTGGCAACTACTAATCTATTTATACATTTATATATTTGCCAATTATGGAGATTTCATATGAATGGCATCAAACAATGTGTGATCTTTTGTGACTGGCTTCTTTCATTTAGCATGTTTTCAAGGTTCATCCATGTTGTAGTATGTATCAGTACTCTATTCCTTTTCATGCCCAAATGATATTCCATTGTATGGATGTACAACATTTCATTTATCCATTTTATCAGCTGATGGAAATTTGGTTGTTTATACTTTTTGGCTCTTATGAATAATGCTGTTATAAACATTCTTACAATTTTTTAATCCATCCCCTCAAGCATTTATCCTTTGAGTTACAAACAGTCCAATTACATTCTTTAAGTTACTTTAAAAGATACAATTAAGTTATTATTGACTATAGTCATCCTATCGTGCTATCAATAGTAAGTCTTATCCATTCTTTCTATTTATTTTGTATGCATTAATTATCCCCACCTTGCCCCCAGTCCCCCACTACCCTTCCCTGCCTCTGGTAATCATCCTACTCTTTATGTACATGAGTTCCATTGTTTTGATATTTAGATCCCACAAATAAATGAGAACATGCAATGTTTGTCTTCCTGTGCCTGAATAATTTCACTTCACTTAATAATGATCTTCAGTTTCATCCATGTTGTTGCAAACTATTGGATCTCATTCTTTTTTATGGCTAAATAGTACTTTCTTGTGCATATGTACCACATTTTCTTTATCCATTCATCTGTTGAAAGACACTTAGGTTGCTTCCAAATCTTTGCTGTCGTAAAGAGTGCAGCAACAGAGGAGTGCAGATATCTCTTTGATATACTGGTTTCCTTTCTTTTGGGTATATACCCAAAAGCAGTGAGATTGCCAGATCGTATGGTCGCTCAATTTTTAGTTTTATGAGGAACCTCTAAACTGTTCTCCATAGTGGTTTTACTCATTTGCATTCCCACCAACAATGTACAAGGATTCCCTTTTCTCCACATCCTTGTCAGCATTTGTTATTGCCTGTCTTTTGGATAAAAGCCATTTTAGAACATTAAGTTAAATGTTCTACAATGAAAAAAAAAGCCATTTTAACTGTGGTGAAATGGTATCTCAGTATAGTTTTGATTTGCATTTCTCTGATGATCAGTGATGTTGAGCAGTAGAGCGCCTTTTCATAGCCTGTTTCCCATTTGTATATCTTCTTTTGAGAAATTTCTATTAAAATATTTTGCCTATTTTTTGACCAGATTATTAGATTTTTTTTTCCTGGAGAGTTGAGTCCCTTATATATTCTGGTTATTAATCCCTTGTCAGATGGGTAGTTTGCAAATATTTTCTCCCATTGTGTAGGTTGTCTGTTCACTTTGTTGACTGTATCCTTTGCTGTGCAGAAGGTTTTTAACTTGATGTGATCACACTTGTCCATGTTTACTTGTCTGTGCATGTGGGCTTACTCAAGAAGTCTTTGCCCAGACCAATGTCCTGGAGATTTTTCCCCAATGTTTTCTTGTAGTAATTTCATAGTTTGAGGTCTTAGAGATAAGTCTTTAATCCATTTTTATTTGATTTTTGTATATGGTGAAAGATAGGGGTCTAGTTTCATTCTTTTACATATGGATATCCAGTTTTCCCAGCACCATTTATTGAAGAGCTTGTCTTCTCCCCAGTGTATGTTCTTGACACCTTTGTCAAAAATGAATTCACTGTATGTGTGTGGATTTGTTTCTGCGTTCTCTATTCTGTTACATTGGTCTGTGTGCCGGTACCATGTTGTTTTGGTTACTATAGCTCCATAGCATAATTTGAAGTCAGGTAATGTGAGTCCTCCAATTTTGTCCTTTTTGCTTAGGCTACCTTTGGCTATTCTGGATCTTTTGTGGTTCTATATAAATTTTACAATTGTTTTTTCTATGTCTATGAAGAGTGTTATTGGTATTTTGATACGGATTGCATTGAATCTGTAGATTGGTAGTATGGACATTTTAACAATATTAATTTTTCCAATCCATGAACATGGAATATTTTTCCATTTTTGGTGTCCTCTTCAAGGTCCTTCATCAGTGTTTTATAGTTTACATTATAGAGATCTTTTACTTCTTTGGTTAATTCCTGGGTATTTAATTTTATGTGTGACTATTGTAAACGAGATTACTTTTTTAAAAATGTCATTGTCACATTGTTCACTGTTGTCATATAGAAAGGCTACTGATTTTTGTGTGTTGATTTTCTATCCTGCAACTTTATTGATTTTGTTTAACAGCTCTAACAGTTCTCTTTAAAGTCTTTAGGTTTTTGCAAATGTAAGATCATATTATCAGCAAACAAGGATAATTTGACTTCTTCCTTTCCAATTTGGGTGCTCTTTATATCTTTCTCTTGTCTGATTGCTCTAGCTAGGAATCCCAGTACTATGCTGAATAACAGTGGTGGAAGCGGGCATCCTTATGTTCCAGATCTCAGTAGAAAGGCTTTCAGTTTTTCCCCGTTCAGTATAATACTAGCTGTGGGTCTGTCATATATGGCTTTTATTATGTTGAGGTATGTTCCTTCTATCCCTATTTTTTTTAGGGTTTTTATCATGAAGGGATGTTGAATTATATCAAATGTTTTTTCAGCATCAATTGAAATTATCATATGGTTTTTATCCTTCATTCTGTTGATATGATGTATCACATTGATTGATTTGTGTATGTTGAAACATCCTTGCATCCCAGGGATAAATCCTACTTGATCATGATGAATGATCTTTATAATGTATTGCTGAATTCAGTTTGCTACTGTTTTGTTGAGGATTTTTGCATCGACATTCATCAGAGATGTTGGCCTTTAGTTTTCTATTTTTGATGTGTCTTTGGTTTTAGTATCAGGGTAATACTGGCATTGTCGAATGAGTGTGGAAGTATTCCCTTCTCCTCTGTTCTTTGGAATAGTTTCAGTAGAATTGGTGTTAGTTCTTCTTTAAATATTTGGCAGAGTTCAGCAGTGAAGCCATTGGGTCTCAGGCTTTTCTTTACTGGGAGACTTTTTACCAGCACTTTGATCTCATTACTTGTTATTGGTCTATTCACTTTTTGGAGATCCTCCTGGTTCAATCTTGGTAGGTTGTATGTATCTAGGAATTTGTCAATTTCTTCTAGATTTTCCAATATACTGGCATATAGTTGCTCATAGTAGCCACTAACAATCTTTTGAATTTCTGCAGTATCAGTTGTAATGTCTCCCTTTTCATTTCTGATTTTATTTGGATTTTCTCTCTTATTTTTCTTAGTCTGGCTGAAGATTTGTCTATTTTGTTTAACTTTTCAAAAAACCAACTTTTTGTTTCATTGACCTTTTGTATTTTTTATTTCAATTTTATTTATTTTTGCTCTGATCTTTATTATTTATTTTCTTCTACTAGTTTTGGGTGGTTTGCTCTTGCTTTTCTAGTTCTTTAAGATGCATTGTTAAATTGTTTATTTGAAGTTTTTCCTCTTTTTTAATGTAGGCACTTACAGCTATACATTTCCCTCTGAGTATTGTTTTGCTGTATCCCATAGGTTTTGGTATGCTGTGTTTTCATTATCATTTGTTTCAAGAAATATTTCAATTTCCTTCTTAATTTCTTCATTGACCCACTGGTCATTCAGAAGCATATTGTTAAATTTTCATGTATTTGTACAGTTTCCAAAATTCCTCATTTTTAATTTCTAGTTTTATTCCATTGTGGTCAGAAAGTATGCTTGATAGTATTTCATTTTTTTTAATGTTTCAAGACTTGTTTTGTGTGATCTAACATATGTTCTATCCTTGAAAATGATTCCTATGCTGAGGAAAAAAATGCATATTCTACAGCTCTTAGGTGAGGTCATGTTTTCCTGGATGGTGTTGATGCTAGTAGATGTTCATCAGTGTCTGGGCTTTAAGGGTTAGGTATTTATTGTAGTCTTCACTGTCTGGGCTAATTTGTAGCATTCTTCTTGGGAAGGCTTTCCATATAGTTGAAAGACATGGGTGTTGTGATCTAAGTTGTATCTGCTTTAGGGGACACCCCAAGCCCAGTAATGCTGTGGTTCTTGCAGACTCATAGAGGTACTGCCTTGATGGTCTTGGACGAGATCTGGGAGAATTCTCTGGATTACCAGGCAGAGACTCTTGTTCTTTTCCCTTACTTTCTCCAAAACATACAGACTCTCTCTGTCTCTCTGTTCTAGCCATCTAAAGCTGGGGCTGGAGTCACACAGGCACCCCTGTGGTTACCAACACTGTGACTGCACTGGGTCAGACCTGAAGCCAATGCAGCACTAGATCTCACCCAAGGCCTGCTGTAACCACTCCCTGGCTACTGCCTATGTTTGCTCAGGGCCCTGGGGCTCTACAATCAGCAGGTGGCAAAGTCAGCCAAGCCTGTGTCCTTCCCTTCAGGGCAACACAGTCCCCCGAGCCCCGGGTGAGTCCAGAAGTGCCATCCAGGAGTTATGGACTAGAGTCAAAAACCTTAGATGTCTACCTGGTGTTCTATTGTATTGCAGCTGAGTTGACCCTCAAACCACAAGACCCAGTCCTTCCTACTCTTTCCTTTCCTTTCCAAAGGCAGAGGAGCCCCACCCTGTAGCCAGCATCAGCCCAGGCCATGAGGAGGACTGCCAGAGTAGTGCTGATGTTCCTTTAAGTCCCCAGGTCTCTAAAGTCAGCTTGTAGTAAATGCTGCCTGGCCTGGGACTCACCCTTCAGGGCAGTGGGTTCCCCTCTGGCCAAGGGCAAGTCCAGAAATGCTGTTCAAAAATCAAGTCCTGGAACTGGGGACCCCAGGAGCCCAGTTGGTGATCTACCCCCTTGTGGCCATGCTGGTACCTAAGGTGTAAGACAAAGTCCCCATTACTTTTCCCTCTGCTTTTCTCAAGCAGAAGGAGTTTTGCCCCATAACCACCACAGCTCGTTAGGTGCACAGTCTCACCTGAAGACAGCAAGTCTCAGAGGCTCAGCCAAGGCCCTTGATGTAGTACCTGGGTGTTGCTGCTGGTTGTTCAGGGCCCAAGGGCTCTTCAGTTAGCCGATGATGAATGCTGCTGGCACTGGGTCCTTTCCTTCAAGGCAGCAGGTTCCCTCCTGGCCCAGGGTGTGTCTACAAATGTTGCCTGGGGGCTAGGGCCTGGAATGGGGTGAGGGGGGGCGCGCTTCGTGACACTGGCCAGTGCCCAATCCTGCTGTGGCTGAGCTGGTATCTTAGATGTAAGACAAAGTCCTCCCCACTCTTTCCTCCCTTCTCAAGCAGAAGGAAGGGGTCTCTTTTGGATCAGTGACCTGTGCAGCTTGGGGTTAGGGGAGGGGTGATGCCATCACTCCCTTGGCTGCTCCAGCTGGTGTCTCAGTAGGTCATGTGCCCCCCAGTCCACTGTCTCTGGGCCTAATTCAGCACTAGGACTTGCCTAAGAGTTGCAGTCCTTATGGCCTAGACTGTCTTTCAAGTTTACTTGAAGACACAGTCTGTAGCCCTGGGTGGTGAAGTTTGTAGGCACTCAAGTTCAGACCCACCTGGGATCAGTGATTCCTCTCTGGCTAGGGCTGGTTTAAGTACTCCTTCCATGGGTGGGCACCAGCTGAGTTTGGTTTGGTTTTCCTTTCTGTTCTAACAAGACAGCACTGAATTCAATGATTCACAATTGCTATGCTCTCTCTTCCCCAGTGCCCAGAGTTGTTCTCTGCACCACGCTGCTGCTGCTGGGGTGGGGGAGGGGTGGCATCGGCTATTCAGGATTGTTTTTTCTATCTCTTCAGTGCCTCTTTCAGCGATATGAGGTTAAAACCAGGTACTACGAGTGCTCGCCAGATTTCGCCAAATTTTTGGTTCTTATGAAGGTGTTTTTTTTTCTGTGTAGACAGTTGTTAACTTGGTGTCTTTGCAAGGGAGACAATTGGTGGAGTTTTCTATTCTGCCACCTTGCTCTGCCCTCTGCCCATTTTTACAAACTTTTGAGTCGACGTGTTTTCATTTCTTTTGCATACATACCTAGGGGTGGTTTTTCTGGGTGATATGCTAAATCTATGTCTTTGAGTAAGTACCAAACTATTTTGCAAAGTGGCTATACCCTTTTACATTCCCACCAGCAGTGTAGGACAGTTCCAATATCTCCATATCCTTGCCAATACTTATTATCTTTCTTCTTGATTAAAGCCATCCTATTCTAGTGGGTGTGATGTGGCATGTTGTCCGTTTGATTTGCATTTTCCTGATGAATCTGATGTTGAGCATCTTTTCATGTACTTATTAGCCATTTATATGTCTTTTTGGAGAAGTGTCTATTCAGATACTTTGTCCAACTTTTAATTGGATTATTTGTCTTTTACTTATTGAGTTATGAGTTCTTTATATATTCTTGATGCAAGCTCTTATGAGATATATGATTTGCAAATTTTTCTCCCACTCTGTGATTTGTCTTTTCAGTTTCTTGATGGCATCCTTTGAAGCACAAAAGTTTTTATTTGGATGAAGTATAATTTATCAATTTTTAATTTTATGGATAGTGCTTTGGGCATTGCATCCAAGAACTCTGCCTAATCTGAAGTCACAGGATTTTTTTCCTATATTATCTTCTAAAAGTTTTATAGCTTTAGCCCATACATTTAGGTCTATAATCCATTTTTAATTAATTTTTTCATATGGTGTGCATTAATAATCTAAATTCCTCTTTTTGCATGTGGATATCCAATTCTCCTAGACCATTTGCTGAAAAGACTATTCTTTCTGCACTGGCTTGTGTTACCATGTTTGTCAAAAATCAATTGACCATAAATGGACTATCAATTCTATCCCATTGATCTCTTTGTCTTTGTGACAGTACTAAACTGTCCTGATTTCTAAGTTTTAAAACCAAGAAGTTTTGCCTTTTCAAAGTTGTTTTGGCTATTCTATATCCTTTGTATTTCTATGTAAATTTTGGGATCAGCTTGTCAATTTCTACACAAAAGCTTACTGTGGCTTTGACAGGACTTGAATTGACATTATACATCAATTTTGGATAATTGCCATCCTGACAATATTGAGACTTCCAATCCATGATCATGGATTCTGTCTCCTTTATTTAGATCTTTATTTTGTCTCAGTAACGATTATAATTTTCAGTGCACATATCTTTTGTTAGATTTATCCCTAAGTATTTCACATTTTTGATGGTATTGTAAATGGCATTTCAAAACTTTAATTTCTGAGTGTTTGTTGCTAGTATATAGACACAATTGAATTTTGTATACTGGTCTTGCATCCTTTGACTTTTTTTTTATTATTATACTTTAAGTTTTAGGGTACATGTGCACAATGTGCAGGTTTACTGCAGCACTATTCACAATAGCAAAGACTTAGAACCAAGCCAAATGTCCAACAATGATAGACTGGATTAAGAAAATGTGGCACATATACACCATGGAATACTATGCAGCATCCTTTGACTTTTCTAAACTACTTATTAGTTCTTTTTTTATGGATTCCTTGGAATTTTCTACATACAGGGTCATGTAATCTGCAAATAAATACATTTTTACTTTTTTCTTTTCAATCTGGATGCATTTTATTTATTTACATACTTAACTACACTGGCAAGAACTTCCAATTAAATGTTCCTGAAGGACATTAGAAGTGCTATTCCAGTGAATACATGAAAAATAAGAAACAGTCTTATTGCTGATATGGAAAAAGTTTTAGTGATCTGGATAGATCAATATAGCCACAACATTATCTTCAGCCAAAACCCAATCCAGGGTAAGGCCCTAACTAAATTCAATTCCATGAAGGCTGTGAGAGGTAAGGAAGCTGCACAAGAAAAGTTGGAAGCTAGCAGAGGCTGATTCATGAGGTTTAAGGAGAGAAGTCATTTCCATAACATAAAAGTGCAAGGTGAAGCAGCAAGTTCTGATGGAAGTTGCAGCAAGTTATCCAGAAGATCTACCTAAGATAATTGATGAGGGTGGCTATACTAAACAACAGAATATCAGTGTAGATGAAACAGCTTTCTATTGGAAGAAGATGCCATCTAGGAGTTTCATAACTAGAGTGGAGAAGTCAATGCATGGCTTCAAAGCTTCAAAGGACAGGCTAACTCTCTTATTAGGGGCTAATGCAGCTGATGACTTCAATTTGAAGCCAGTACTCATTTAACATTCCAAAAATCCTGTGGCCCTTAAAAATCACCTAAATCTACCTGGGCTCTATAAATGAAACAACAAAGCTTGGATGAAAGCACGTCTGTTTACAGCATGGATTACTGACTATTTTAAGCCCACTGTTTGAGACTTGTTGCTCAGAAAAAAAGATTACTTCAAAATATTGCTACTCATTCACAATGTACCTTTTCACCTAAGAGCTCTGATGGAGATATACAAGGAGGTTAATGTTGTTTTCATGACTGCTATTATAACATCCACTCGGCAGCACATGGATCAAAGATTAATAGCAACTTTCAAGTCTTATTATTTAAAAAATACATTTCATAAGGCTATAGCTGCCATAGATACTTATTCATCTGACGGATCTGGGCAAAGTAAATCAAAAACCTCTGGAAAGGATTCACCATTCTAGATGCCATTAAGAACATTTATGATTCATGTGAGGAGGTCGAAATTATTAACATTAACAAGATTTTGGAAGAAGTTGAGTCCAACCTTCAGGGATGATTTTAAAGAGCTCAAGAATTCAGTAGAGGAAGTAACTATAGATGTGGTAGAAATAGCAAGAGAACTAGAATTAGAAGTGGAGCCTGAACATGTGACTGCATCACTGCAATCTCATGATAAAAATGCAGCAAATAGGAGTTGCTTCTTATGAATGAGCAAAGAAAGTTATTTCTTGAGATGGTACCTATTCCTGGTGAAGATTCTGTAAACACTGTAGAAATGACAACAAAGGTTTTAGAATATTCCATAAACTTAGTTGATAAAGCAGTAGCAAGGTTTGAAAAGACTGACTCCAATTTTGAAAGAAGTTCCACTGTGAGTAAAATGCTATCAAATAGCTTTGCATGCTACAGAGAAATCTTTCATGAAAGGAAGCGTCCGTCAATGCTGCAAACTTCCATTGTTGTCTTCTCTGAAGAAATTGCCACAACCACCCAGCCTTCAACAACCACCTCCCTAATCAGTCAGCAGCCATCAACACTGAGGCCAGATCTTCCTCCAGCAAAAAGATGACTACTTCCTGAAGGCTCAGATGATCCCTACCATTTTGGGCAATAAAGTATTTTTAAATCAAGGTATGTACATTGTTTTGTAGACATAATGCTATTGCATACTTAATAGACTACAGTATGGTGTTAACATAACTTTTATTTTTAAGGATAACCTAGGATCCAATTGCCATTTATTTCAAGAGTGCCACACGGACAGGAGACAACTCAATAAATTCTTAAATACTTGCACTATTTCAGTATTTGTACGTAATTGTAAAGATAAATACATTGTGTATGATTCCTTTGCTTCTATTTTGTTTGATTTTCCTGATAATCCATCTTGAGCCCAGGGAACTGTACTTGCATGTACTTCCTGTACTTAGTAAAAGAAAAGCATTCAAAGGAAGGACAGTTAAGGAAGGAAATTAGTAGATGGTACTTGGCAAGTATAGTAAGGACCAATTTGGAAGGTCCAGCTGAATTTTGAAGATTTTGTTTTTAATTTTTTTATTTCAATAGCTTTAGGAATACACACGAGTTTTGGTTACATGGATGAATTATACAGTGGTGAAGTCTAGAATTTTAGTGTACCTGTCATCTGAGTATTCGAATGGTATACATTGTACTCAATAGGTATTTTTTTCTCCCTCACTCCACTCTCACCCTTCCCCCTTCTGAGACACCAGTGCCCGGTATACCACTCTGTATGCCTTTGCTTACGCATAGCTTAGCTCCCATTTTTAAATGAGAACATGTGGTATTCGATTATAGATTCCTGAGTTAGACTAATGGCCTCCAGTTCCATTCAAGTTGCTGCAAAGGGCATTATTTTGTGCTTTTCAAATGGCTGAGTAGTATTCCATGGTGTATATATACAGCATTTTCTTTATCAACTCATTGATTGATGGGGACTTAGGTTGATTCTATATCTTTGCAATTGTGAATTGTGCTACAATAAACACATGTGTGCTGGTGTCTTTTTGATATAGTGACTTCTTTTCCTTTGGGTAAATACCCAGTAGTGGGATTGCTGGATTGAATGGTAGATCTACTTTTTGTTCTCTGAGAAATCTCCATACTGTTATCCATAGAGGTTGTATTAACTTACATTCTGATTAGCAGTGTATAAGTGATCCTTTTTTACCACATCCACACCAAACTTTTTTTTTTGTACTTTTTAATAATGGCCATTCTGGCTGGAGTAAGGTGGTCTCTCATTGTGGTTTTAATTTGCATTTCCCTGAAGATTAGTGGTGTTCAGCATTGTTTTCATATGTTTTTTGGCCATTTGTATATTTTTCTTTGGAGAAATGTCTATTCATGTCCTTTGCTGACTTTTTAGTGGGACTATTTTTTTTTTGTTTTTTTGAGGTTTTCTTTTTTGTAAATTCTGGATATTAATTCTTTGTTGGATGCATACTTTGCAAATATTTTCTCCCACTCTGTGGGTTATCTGATAATGGTTTTTTAATTTTATTATTATTATACTTTAAGTTTTAGGGTACATGTGCACAACGTGCAGGTTTGTTATTTATTTTTATTATACTTTAAGATTTAGGGTACATGTGCACAACTTGCAGGTTTGTTACATATGTATACATGTGCCATGTTGTGTGCTGCACCCATTAACTTGTCATTTACATTAGGTATATCTCCTAATGCATTCCCTTCCCCCTCCCCCCACCCCACAACAGGCCCCAGTGTGTGATGTTCCCCTTCTTGTGTCCAAGTGTTCTCAATGTTCAATTCCCACCTATGAGTGAGAACATGCGGTGTTTGGTTATTTGTCCTTGCAATCGTTTGCTGAGAATGATGGTTTCCAGCTTCATCCATGTCTCTATAAAGGACATGAACTCATCATTTTTTATGGCTGCATAGTATTCCATGGTGTATATGTGCCACATTTTCTTAATCCAGTCTATCATTGTTGGACATCTGGGTTGGTTCCAAGTCTTTGCTATTGTGAATAGTGCCACAATAAACATACGTGTGCATGTGCCTTTATAGTAGCATGATTTATAATCTTTTGGGTATATATCCAGTAATGGGATTGCTGGGTCAAGTGGTATTTCTAGTTCTAGATCATTAAGGAATCGCCACACTGACTTCCACAATGGTTGAACTAGTTTACAGTCCCACCAACAGTGTAAAAGTGTTGCTATTTCTCCACATCCTCTCCAGCATCTGTTGTTTCCTGACTTTGTAATGATTGCCATTCTAACTGGCGTGAGATGGTATCTCATTATGGTTTTGATTTGCATTTCTCTGATGACCAGTGATGATGAGCATTTTTTCATGTGTCTGTTGGCTGCATAGATGTCTTCTTTTGAGAAGTGTCTGTTCATATCCTTTTCCCATTTTTAATGGGGTTGTTTCTTTTTTTCTTGTAAATTTGTTTAAGTTCTTTGTAGATTCTGGACATTAGCCCTTTGTCAGATGAGTAGATTGCAAAAATTTTCTCCCATTCTGTAGGTTGCCTGTTCACTCTGATGGTAGTTTCCTTGACCGAGCTGAAGCTCTTTAGTTTAATTAAATACCATTTGTCAATTTTGGATTTTGTTGCCATTGCTTTTGGTGTTTTAGACATGAACTCCTTGCCCATGCCTGTGTCCTGAATGGTATTGCCTAGGTTTTCTTCTAGGGTTTTTATGGTTTTAGGACTTACCTATAAGTCTTTAATCCATCTTGAATTAATTTATGTATAAGGTGTAAGGAAGCGATCCAGTTTCAGCTTTCTCCATATGGCTAGCCAGTTTTCCCACCACCATTTATTAAATAGGGAATCCTTTCCCCATTTCTTGTTTTTGCCAGGTTTGTCAAAGATCAGATAGTTGTAGATGTGTGGTATTATTTCTGAGGGCTCTGTTCTGTTCCATTGGTCTATATCTCTGTTTTGGTACCAGTACCATGCTGTTTTGGTTACTGTAGCCTTGTAGTATAGTTTGAAGTCAGGTAGCGTGATGCCTCCAGCTTTGTTCTTTTGGCTTAGGATTGACTTGGCAATGTGGGCTCTTTTTTGGTTCCATATGAACTTTAAAGTAGTTTTTTCCAGTTCTGTGAAGAAAGTCATTGGTAGCTTGATGGGGATGGCATTGAATCTATAAATTACCTTGGGCAGTATGGCCATTTTCACGATATTGATTCTTCCTACCCATAAGCATGGAATGTTCTTCCATTTGTTTGTATCTTCTTTTATTTCGTTGAGCAGTGGTTTGTAGTTCTCCTTGAAGAGGTCCTTCACATCCCTTGTAAGTTGGATTCCTAGGTATTTTATTCTCTTTGAAGCTATTGTGAATGGGAGTCCACTCATGATTTGGCTCTCTGTTTGTCTGTTATTGGTGTATAAGAATGCTTGTGATTTTTGCACATTGATTTTGTATCCTGAGACTTTGCTGAAGTTGCTTATCAGCTTAAGGAGATTTTGGGCTGAGACGATGGGGTTTTCTAGATATACAATCATGTCATCTGCAAACAGGGACAATTTAACTTCCTCTTTTCCTAATTGAATACCCTTTATTTCCTTCTCCTGCCTGATTGCCCTGGCCAGAACTTCCAACACTATGTTGAATAGGAGTGGTGAGAGAGGGCATCCCTGTCTTGTGCCAGTTTTCAAAGGGAATGCTTCCAGTTTTTGCCCATTCAGTATGATATTGGCTGTGGGTTTGTCATAGATAGCTCTTATTATTTTGAGATATGTCCCATCAATACCTAATTTATTGAGAGTTTTTAGCATGAAGGGTTGTTGAATTTTGTCAAAGGCCTTTTCTGCATCTATTGAGATAATCATGTGGTTTTTGTCTTTGGATCTGTTTATATGCTGGATTACATTTATTGATTTTCGTATGTTGAACCAGCTTTGCATCCCAAGGATGAAGCCCACTTGATCATGGTAGGTAAGCTTTTTGATGTGCTGCTGGATTTGGTTTGCCAGTATTTTATTGAGGATTTTTGCATCGATGTTCATCACGGCTATTGGTCTAAAATTCTCTTTTTTTGTTATGTCTCTGCCAGTCTTTGGTATCAGGAGGATGCTGGCCTCATAAAATTAGTTAGGGAGGATTCCCTCTTTTTGTATTGATTGGAGTAGTTTCAGAAGGAGTGGTACCAGCTCCTCCTTGTACCTCTGGTAGAATTCGGCTGTGAATTCATCTGGTCCTGGACTTTTTTTGGTTGGTAAACTATTAATTATTGCCTCAATTTGAGAGCCTGTTATTGGTCTATTCAGAGATTCAACTTCTTCCTAGTTTAGTCTTGGGAGGGTGTATGTGTTGAGGAATTTATCCATTTCTTCTAGATTTTCTAGTTTATTTGCATAGAGGTGTTTATAATATTCTCTGATGGTAGTTTGTATTTCTGTGGGATCGGTGGTGATATCCCCTTTTTCGTTTTTTACTGCATCTATTTGGTTCTTCTCTCTTTTCTTCTTTATTAGTCTTGCTAGTGGTCTATCAATTTTGTTGATCTTTTCAAAAATCCAGCTCCTAGATTCACTGATTTTTTTTGAAGGGTTTTTTGTGTCTCTTATCTCCTTCAGTTCTGCTCTGATCTTAGTTATTTCCTGCCTTCTGCTAGCTTTTGAATGTGTTTGCTCTTGCTTCTCTAGTTCTTTTAATTGTGATGTTAGGGTGTCAATTTTAGATCTCTCCTGCTTTCTCTTGTGGGCATTTAGTGCTATAAATTTCCCTCTACACACTGCTTTGAATGTGTCCCAGAGATTCTGGTATGTTGTGTCTTTGTTCTCGTTGGTTTCAAAGAACATCTTTATTTCTGCCTTCATTTCATTATGTACCCAGTAGTCATTCAGGAGCAGGTTGTTCAGTTTCAATGTAGTTGAGCGGTTTTGAGTGAGTTTCTTAATCCTGAGTTCTAGTTTGTTTGCACTTTGGTCTGAGAGACAGTTTGTTATAATTTCTGTTTTTTTACATGTGCTGAGGAGTGCTTTACTTCCAACTATGTGGTGAATTTTGGAATAAGTGCAGTGTGGTGCTGAGAAGAATGTATATTCTGTTGATTTAGGGTGGAGAGTTCTGTAGATGTCTATTAGGTCTACTTGGTGCAGAGCTGAGTTCAATTCCTGGGTATCCTTGTTAACTTTCTGTCTCATTGATCTGTCTAATGTTGACAGTGGGTGTTAAAGTCTCCCATTATTATTGTGTGGGAGTCTAAGTCTCTTTCTAGGTCTCTAAGGACTTGCTTTATGAATCTGGGTGCTCCTGTATTGGGTGCATATGTATTTAGGATAGTTAGCTGTTCTTGTTGAATTGATCCCTTTACCATTATGTAATGGCCTTCTTTGTCTCTTTTGATCTTTGTTGTTTTAAAGTCTGTTTTATCAGAGAATAGGATTGCAACCCCTGCCTTTTTTTGTTTTCCATTTGCTTGGTAGATCTTCCTCCATCCCTTTATTTTGAGCCTCTGCACGTGAGATGGGTTTCCTGAATACAACACACTGATGGGTCTTGACTCTTTATCCAATTTACCAGTCTGTGTCTTTTAATTGGAGCATTTAGCCCATTTACATTTAAGGTTAATATTATTATGTGTGAATTTGATCCTGTCATTATGATGTTAGCTGGTTATTTTGCTCGTTAGTTGATGCAGTTTCTTCCTAGCCTCGATGGTCTTTACAATTTGGCATGTTTTTGCAGTGGCTGGTACGAGTTGTTCCTTTCCATGTTTAGTGCTTCCTTCAGGAGCTCTTTTAAGGCAGGCCTGGTGGTGATAAAATCTCTCAGCATTTGCTTGTCTGTAAAGTATTTTATTTCTCCTTCACTTATGAAGCTTATTTTGGCTGGAAATGAAATTCTGTGTTGAAAATTCTTTTCTTTAAGAATGTTGAATATCGGCCCCCAGTCTCTTCTGGCTTGTAGAGTTTCTGCCGAGAGATCCGCTGTTAGTCTGATGGGCTTCCCTTTCTGGGTAACCCGACCTTTCTCTCTGGCTGCCCTTAACATTTTTTCCTTCATTTCAACTTTGGTGAATCTGATAATTATGTGCCTTGGAGTTGCTCTTCTCGAGGAGTATCTTTGTGGCATTCTCTGTATTTCCTGAATGTGAATGTTGGCCTGCCTTGCTAGATTGGGGAAGTTCTCCTGGATAATATCCTGCAGAGTGTTTTCCAACTTGGTTCCATTCTCCCCGTCACTTTCAGGTACACCAGTCGGACGTAGATTTGGTCTTTTCACATAGTCCCACATTTCTTGGAGGCTTTGTTCTTTTCTTTTTATTCTTTTTTCTCTAAACTTCTCTTCTCACTTCATTTCTTTCATTTGATCTGCCATCACTGATATCCTTTCTTCCAGTTGATCGAATCGGCTACTGAGGCTTGTGCATTTGTCACGTAGTTCTTGTGCCGTGGTTTTCAGCTCCATCAGTTCCTTTAAAGAGTTCTCTGCGTTGGTTATTGTAGTTAGCCATTCATCTGATCTTTTTTCAAGGTTTTTAACTTCTTTGCCATGGGTTCGAACTTCCTCCTTTAGCTCGGAGAAATTTGATCATCTGAAGCCGTCTTCTCTCAACTCGTCAAAGTCATTCTCCATCCAGCTTTGTTCCATTGCTGGTGAGGAGCTGCGTTCCTTTGGAGGAGGAGAGGTGCTCTGATTTTTAGAATTTTCAGTTTTTCTGCTCTATTTTTTCCCCATCTTTGTGGTTTTATCTACCTTTGGTCTTTGATGATGGTGATGTACAGATGGGGTTTTGGTGTGGATGTCCTTCCTGTTTATTAGTTTTCCTTCTAGCAGTCAGGAGCCTCAGCTGCAGGTCTGTTGGAGTTTGCCAGAGGTCCATTCCAGACCCTGTTTGCCTGGGTATCAGCAGCAGTGGCTGCAGAACAGAGAATATCGGTGAACAGCAAATGTTGCTGCCTGATCGTTTCTCTGGAAGTTTTGTCTCAGAGGAGTACCCGGCTTTGTGAGGTGTCAGTCTGCCCCTACTGTGGGGTGCCTCCCAGTTAGGCTACTCGGGGGTCAGGGACCCACTTGAGGAGGCAGTCTGTCCATTCTCAAATCTCAAGCTGCATGCTGGGAGAACCACTATTGTCTTCTAATCTGTCAGACAAGGACATTTAAGTCTGCAGAGGTTTCTGCTGCCTTTTGTTTGGCTGTGCCCTGCCCCGAGAGGTGGAGGCTACAGAGGCAGGCAGGTAGACCTCCTTGAGCTGCGGTGGGCTCCACCCAGTTCGAGCTTCCCAGCCACTTTGTTTACCTACTCAAGCCTTGGCAATGGTGGTCGCCCCTCCCCCAGCCTCACTGTCACCTTGCAGTTTGATCTCAGACTGCCGTGCTAGCAATGAGTGAGGCTCCATGGGTGTAGGACCCTCCGAGCCAGGCGCAGAATATAATCTCGTGGTGTGCTGTTTGCTAAGACTGTCAGAAAAGTGCAGTGTTAGGGTGGGAATGACCCTATTTTCCAGGTGCCATCTGTCGCCCCTTTCCTTGGCTAGGAAAGGGAATTCCCTGACCCCTTGCCCTTCCCAGGTGAGGGGTTGCCTCACCCTACTTAGGCTCATGCTCGGTGCACTGCACCCACTGTCCTGCACCCACTGTCTAAAAGTCCCCAGTGAGATGAACCTGGTACCTCAGTTGGAAATGCAGAAATCATCTGTCTTCTGCATCGCTCATGCTGGGAGCTGTAAACTGGAGCTGTTCCTATTTGGCCATCTTGGAACCGCTTCTATCTGATAATTATTTCTTTTGCTGTGCAGAAGCTTTTTAGTTTAATTAGGTCCCATTTATTCATTTTGTTTTTGTCGCATTTGCTTTTGGGGTCTTAGTCATAAATTATTTGCCTAGGCCAATGTTCAGAAGAGCTTTTCCTATGTTTTCTTCTAGATTTTTAATGGTATCAGTTCTTAGATCCATCTTGAGTTAAATTTCGTACATGGTAAGAGATAGGGATCTGGTTTTATTCTTCTACATGTAGCTATCCAATTTTCCCAGCACCATTTATTGAATAGGATATCTTTTCCCTAATTTATGCTTTTGTATGCTTTGTCAAAGATCAGTTGGTTGTATGATGTGGCTTTATTCCTGAGACCTCTATTCTGTTCCATCAGTTACGTGTCTACCTTTTTACCAATACTATGCTGTTTTGGTTACTATAGCCTTGTAGTATAATTTGAAGTCAGGTAATGTGATGCCTCAAGATTTGTTTTTCTGCTTAGGATTGCTTTGGCTATTTGGACTCTTTTCTGGTTCCATATGAATTTAGGGGCTTTTTCTAATTCTGTGAAAAAATGATGTTGGTATTTTGATAGGAATTGCATTGAATCTGTAGGTTGCTTTGAGCAGTATGGTCATTTTCATCATATTGATTCTTCCAGTGCATGAGCATGGGATGTATTTCCATTTGTTTGTGTCATGTACAATTTCTTGCAGCTGTGTTTTGTAATACTTCTTAGAGAGATGTTTCACCTCCTTGGTTAGGTATATTCTTGGGTATTTTATTTTTTGCAGCTACTGTAAAAGGAATTGAGTCTTGATTTGGCATTCAGTTTGGTCGTTGTTGGTGCATAGCAGTACTGCTCACTTGTCTATATTGATATTGTAGCCTGGGACTTTACTGAGTTCATTTATCAGATCTAAAAGTCTTTTGGAGGAGTTTTTAGGGTATTCTAGATATAAGATCATATAATCAGAAAACAGAGATAGTTCGATTTCCTCTTTTCCAATTGGGATGCCCTTTATTTCTTTCTCTTGCCCGATTGCTGCGGCTAGAACTTCGAAATGTAACTTTTATATGCACTCAGCAACCAAAAGCATTATGTTGCTCACTTTATTGCAATATTTGCTTTATGGCAGTGGTCTGAAAGCAAATCCACAATATCTTCAAGGTATGCTTATTTATGGAGGACATCCTTTGTTGGACAAGTTTGAAGGTGGAGAGACCAATCAAAAGATGATTGACGTAGCACAGGTGAGAGAGGTGATGGAGGCTGTGACTGGGTTGTTGCTAATGCAGATGAAGAAAAGTGGATGAATTGGGCATCTATAACAAATGCTGAAACCACAACCATTTCAGTTTTCCAGTTGAGAGGTTATGAGGTCAGATCCAGCACAGTGTATGTAGAAACAGAAAATAAGAGATATCTTAGAGATATAATTTTGAAGGAAGTCTCAAAGACTTAATGCCAGGGAGAATTAGAGCATATTGAGGGTGAGGGAGACTGATTTGTGGTCTCAATCATTAGGGAGATTGAAGGACCAGACAAATGAGGAGCAAAGGATGGAGACAGGGTATGGGGAGAAGTGAGGAGGGGGACAGTTTGGGGAAAATTTTAATGTTGAAAAGTCAGGGGATATCCAAATGAACATGCCCCATAAGCAATTGGAAATGTAGGTCTGGAGCTCAGGAGCAAGAAAACACTGCAAACGTAATGGGACAAAAGATCTTTCACATTTATATTTAGGTAGAGATGTATCCGGAGACCTGTAGACGTCTTTGGTATTACTCTTTTTAAAAACAAACGTGTGATCATCCATAGTCTCTAATACTTATCTACAACCCCAAGAAGGTCTTTCGTTATTGTTGTTTTATTTTTGTTTTTGTTTTTAGGGAGTTGGGTATGGAGAGGTCATGTGGGAAGGAACATACGGACAAGGTAAAAGAGTGTGAGTTGGGGAAGAAATTGAGAACAAGAGAGGAGAAAAGCACATAAAGCATATCAGAAGCTGCTCCCACCACCATCTCTCTAAAGCTATGATTGAGATGCTGGGCAAGGGTGAGTGATTGTGTTAATTCCCCCTCCCTACCCCATTTTCAGTGAAAGTTTTACCTAGCTTCATGAATAACTGTGTCTTGCTCTGTCTCACTTGCTTTCGCCTTGTCTTTGTCCTTCTCTATCTTTGTCTCTCCTAGTTTCCTTATCGAGCTTTCCCTCGGGGGACTTTTTCATTCTTCACCAGCCCAATATTTCATCCTTGTGTTGGTTCATGTTTCTCCAAAATGCTGACAGCTCCATCAGAGAATGCAAGGATGAATTGCCACAAATGTTTCTGAACTGCCACTAGATGGCAGTGTCTGGGAACTTTGTTAACTCGGTCTAGGCATTCATGAGTGCCTGACTGCTGAGTGGTAGGGAGTTTCATTTGATTATTCTGCTTTTAGGCCATTGCAACCAGTTGCTAACACAAGCGCTAGACTTAGCTGGATCTCTTTCTCCATGATAGAAGAAAATTCATGTTTGTAAAACACTCAGGGCTGGAAAAGCCTGTTCTTTAAGAGTGTTAGCGTTTTCCTCTACCTCAATTCTCACACAAGTTCCTAGCCCTCAGATTCCTTAGATTCCCTTTTGTTCCCCCTTGAGCTGTTGTTTGTTGTTTGGTTTCATTTTTTATGCAAATGTATTTCCTCCTTTCCCAGCTTTGTTAGTAAGTTGGATCGATTCTCTTTCCTCTTTTTGAGGATGGACTTGTAGAATCATCTGCTATCAAAGCTTGAAGAACTCTTAGATGTCATTGAGTCCAACCCAATCATTTACAGATAGAGAAACTGAGGCAAAGACAGGAGCAGAAACTTGTTCAAGGCCATATAAAAATTCAAGGCAGAATCCTATGAGACAATCTCATGACATACTTGTAATAATCAACAAAACGACCAGAAGATTATTTTTGATCCATTAATTGTGGATGTAGCACAACAGAGGAAGGGGAGGGAGACAGGAGGTATAGGACATGGTGCCTGTTCTCAAGGTACTTAGAATCTAGGTGGGAATATAGGCTTTTACGTAATGAAAAAGAATAAATGCATTGTGTGATAAGGTAGTCTAAGAAAAAATGCTGATGTAGGCAAGTGGTACAGGGATTCAGAGGAACAACAGCTCTAAGAGAAAACAAGGCAATGGGTGGGGGTGGAGGGGTGGAGGTGGAGGTGAAGCTGGGAGATGAGAAATTCAAAGATTATTATTATTCAGGGATCAAGGCCTAATAAGTAGGCCTGACAAGTAGAGGGTAGGGGTCAATAAGAAGCAAAAGATAAGACTCAGTGATAGGCTGGGACTGTACTGTACAGGCTCTTAAATGCCAGGCTAATTCCTGGTAATGCTGAACAGAAACTTTCAAATGCTTTCAATCTATTTTCTATTTATGGTGGTAACTTTCCGCTATGTTTGATTCCCCAAGAAGTAGCCTCTTTGCTCTGCTGTGCTTTTCCCCATTAGTCTCACCTTGCCAGCCCCGCAGAAGGGAGATGAAGTAGAGCTGAAAAATCAGTCTGGGGCTTATTTCCACTACAGCTTTTCCCTAGTGATTCAACCAAGAGTGACCTGGACATTCTCCAATCCTAAACCCATTTCATTCACTTTATTTCCATTCTCCACCCACTCTTGGGAGTCTGAGCACCTGGTCTCCGCATCCCACAACTTCCTTTGTCACAAGGCTTTCCAGAAAGTTTGGAGAGCTCTTGACAGCTGAGAAACACCTATAGGAGGTGAGCATGACTTCATGCAAATGAAAGAGGCCTCCATACAAAACAGCTCTTTAAAAGCAGTCTGAACGTAGGAACAATCCAAGAGCCCTTTCAGATTGTCAAGAGCACATCAGTGCCCAAGCATCTTGGCCAGCCACATTTCAAAGCTAAGCAATGCCACCCTTTCCCCTTCTCAACTCTCCCTTTATACTCCCAAATGGCTTGAGGTCTTTCTACCAGGATACAGTGGATACCTCTGCCTCAGCACCTTCCATGTGGCTTTCTTCCTGCCATTTGCTGTCTTCTCGTCCCCACAGGATGCTATATCTTTCCTCTTAGCCTCTGCTTAGTATACAACCTGACACAGTAGGTACTCAATACATGGTGTTCTTGTCCTTCACAAGGACCTTAGAGATTATCTAGGCCTGAATATTATGGAGCCGCCTAATGGGCCACTGGGGGTAGGGGTCATTGGGAAATAAGGAAATACTCTGACAATTACAGTCTTCATTTCTGTAACTGTTCACATGGTTGTAGTTGAAATTTATGACTACCTTCTTCTACTACCCATTCTGCATCTTCTTTGTCTTCAGCAAACACCTCAGCTGGTTGTGGTTCTTTACCTGGAGGCATGACCCAAACCTTCATTCCTGAAGGGTCTGGGCCATTAGTAGTCTTGCCTGGATTGGTTTGTTGTCTTTTCCATTTACCTTAATCACAGGGCGTGGAAATACTAAGATGCATCTTAAGGGATCCTCTGTATTCCAGACATATTCTTTCTTACCTACATTGTGGAGTTATAGTTCAATTTCTCCTTGGTATTCAGGATCGATCAACTCAGCCAGCACAGTAACTCCCTTCCTTGCCTCCTGTTGATTCAGAGGCATGAGGAGCTCAAAGTGGCCAGGCAGCAGCCTTAACTTTCAATTCAATGGAATCATTGTCGTGTCTTCTGGCGGGAGCATTCCTCCCTTTGGAACTAAGACTTCTTGGCCAGCAGACCATAAATTCATGAAAAGAGGCAGTTGAAATTTTGCTAGTGAATCACTAGGGGTGATGGTGAGTGGTACCACTCCTATTGCCACCCCTTAATTGTTGGACCCATGAATCCTAGCTATGGGAGAAACAGCCCCATCTGAAGATGCCGATTCAGAGCATATACAGCCTTCTGGAGAACTTTCCCCTTGCCCTACAAGGTATTGCCAGCTGGCTGGTGCTGTAACAGAGTTTTAAAAAAGCCAGTTTGCAGTGAAGTGAGTTCCTTTATCAGAAGCAATGCTGTGTGGAATACTATGATGGTAAATAGGGCATTCTGTAAGTCCACAGAGGGTAGTTTTGAAAGAATAATTGTGTTCAGGGAAGGCAAATCCTTATCCATAGTAAGTGTCTATTCAAGTACGGACAAAACTTCCATGATGGAAGTGGCCCAATGTAATCAGCCTGCCACTGTATCAGGGATTCAGTGTTGGTCTCTGCTGCTGGCAGATTGGACACCCCGCCATGGCCATAGCCAAGTTGGCCTTGTTGAGTAGAAGTTCATGTTGCTGATTCCATGCCTAACCTCCATTCCTGCCACCATGGTCACTTTGTTTATGAGCCCATTGAGCAATGATAGAGGTGGCTGGGAAAGAGACTAGTATCCATAAATGGGTGATTCTATCCACTTGATTATTAAAATCCTCTGCTGAAGTCACCTTTTGATAAGCATTCACAAATATCTTCATTTTTTTTTTTACCCATTCATGGAGATCTATCCCATACCTCTTCCCCAAATTTCTTTCTCATCAATGTTCCAATTATGTTCCCTTCAAGTCTCTGACCATCCAGCTAAACTATTGGCCACAGACCATGAATTAGTATATAATAATGTCTAGCCATTTTTTCTTCCAAACAAAGTGAATGACAAGTGCACTTTTTCAAGTTCTGCCTACTGGGAATATTTCCCTTCATCAGTGTCCTTTAGGGATGTTTCAGAGAGGGGCTGTAGTCCTGCAGCTGTCCACTTTTGGGTAGTGCCTGTATATCATGCAGAATCATCTGTAAAGCAGGTCTGGGTCCTCTCTTCCTCCATGACCTGATCATAGGAAACTCCCCCATGAGGCCATAGCTGCAAGCTTACAGACAGAAGATAGTGTAGCAGGAATGAGGATCGTGGGCATTTAGGCCACTTCTTCGTGTAACTTATTTGTGCTCTCAGGTCCTGCTCAGACCAATCAAGAATAATATCTCTTTCATTTAATGATGAAGTATTTTGGTGCATGCCCAGTTTTATGGCTTGGTGGGTCAGATAATGGTCAGTTTAGGTCACATGGTAATGTGGTGGCCTGTGGTTAAGCATTCAGTCTCTACTAAGGCCCAGTAGCAGACAAACAGCTCTTTCTCCAAAGAGTGGTTATTTGCTGAGGGTGGTAAGATTTTACTCAAAAATCCTAAGAGCCTTGTGTAGCAGTTCACCTATGGGGCCTGACATGGGTTCCAAACTACATTCCTATCTGCCACTGACCCTTCAGGTACCATTGGATCTGCTGGATCACGTAGCCCAATTGGCAGAGCAGCTTGCATACCAGCCTGGACCTTGTTCTGGGCCCTACTCAAAACTAGCAGCTTTTTGGGTCACTCAGTAAATGGGCGGGAGTAATACACTCAAATAAGGAATATGTTGAAATCCAAAGAGGCCCACCAGGCGATGTGCCTCCTTTTTGGAGGAGAAAGATGCAACAATCTGTTTTTCACCTTCGCAGGGATTCTTCCACATGCCCTACTCCACTTAGCCCCTAAACATTTCACTGAGGTAGAAGCCCCCTGAATTTTTAATAGATTTATTTCCAAACCTCTAGCAAGGTGTTGCTCCACTGTCTTACCATTTGCATAATTTCCAATCTGCTGTCATCTATATATATGTTCTTCTGAACATAAGATATCTCTTTTATCTGGCTACTTTAAAGAGTTTTTCTTTGTCACTGGTTTTGGACAACTTGACTATGATGTGCCCGATTCTACTATTCTTCATATTTCCTGGGCTTGGGGTTAATTGAGCTGCTTGGATCTGTGGGTTTATAGTTTTCATCAAATTTGGAAAATTCTCAGCTATTATTCCTTAATATATTTTTTCTGCCCCTCCTCCCCCCACCTCAGGGGATCTGATTACATGTGTATTAAGCCACTTGTTGTTTTCCTAAGCTCATTGATGTTCTATTTATTTAATTTTTTTCTTTCTGTTTCACTTGGTACAGTTTCTATTAATATATCTTCATGTTCACTAATCTCTTCTGCAATGTGTACTCTGCCATTCTATCCAGTGTATTTTTCATATTAGACATTGTATTTTTCATCTCTAGAAGTTCAATTTGGTCTTTTAAAAATTTATTTATTTATTTATTTAGAGACAGAGTCTTACTCTGTCGCCCAGGCTAGAGTGCAGTGGCACGACCTTGGCTCACTGCAACCTCTGCCTCCGGGGTTCAAGCTATTCTCCTGCCTCAGCCTCCTGAGTAGCTGGGATTACAGGCATGCACCACCACACCTAGCTTATTTTTGTATTTTTAGTAGAGACAGCATTTCACCATGTTGGCCAGGCTGGTCTCAAACTCCTGATCTCAAGTGATCTGCCTGCCTCGGCCTCCTAAAGTGTTGGGATTACAGGTGTGAACCACTGCACCTGGCTTATTTTATTTTTTAAAATTGTAAAAACACACAACCCCTGGTTTATAATCAATTTGGTCTTTTTTATACCACTCATATCTTCACTCAACTTTTTGAATATATGAAATACAGTTACAGTAACTATTGCAATGTCCTTTTCTCTGCTAATTCTAATATAGTTATTCTCCTCATTATGGATCATTCTTTCCTTCTTCTTTGCACACTGATAATCTTTTATTGGATGCCAGACATTGTGACTTTTACCTCATTGTATGCTAGATGTTCTTGTATTTCTAATAAATATTATAGACCTTCGTTCTGGGATGCAGTTAAGTTACTCAAAAATATTTTGATCCTTTCAAGGCTAGCTTTTATAATCTATTAGGCAGGTCTGAAAGAATGTTCAGTCTATGGCTAAATAGTCTTTATAACTGAGGCAAGGCCTTCCTGAGTACTCTATCCAATGCCCTAGAATTATGAGGTTTTCCAATGTGGCTGGTTGGGAACAGGCACTACTCCTAGCCTTGTATGAATGCTAAGTGCAGTTTCTTCTGATCCTTTTGGGTGGTTCTTCCCTCAATATCAGTAGTTTTCTCACATGTGCAGTTTAGTACTCAGCTGAATGCTTGTGAGGAACCCTCTATAGATTTCTCAAGTTTCCTCTCTATGCAGCCCTCTCCTGGTATTCTGTTCTGAACTCCAGCCTCCTTAGTCACCCCAGATTATCAGCTCCATCTCTTCAGCTCAAGAAGTCTGTCAGACTCTACCTGGGTTTCCCCTTCCTAGGTTTACTGCATTCGTTTTTCATACCCCAGGGATTAGTGCTCTTCATTGCCTGATATACACTCATGAAAAGTGTTGTATCATATATTTTTTTCTAACTTTTTGGTCATTTCAAGTGGGAGATGAAATCTGGTCCCTGATACTCATCTTAATCAGAAGCAGAGGTCCATCTTCAGGAAAGCTCTTCTAACAACATCTCAGCTTCTTCATTATGCTTCCTCTCAAGCTTGTCCCATATAGTTCATTTAGCTGAAAACCCTCTGCATCCATGGGCTCCACCAAGGACACATACAGAACAGGGATATTCTCTGTCTCTATCCAGGATCTGTTTTCCCTCTTAATCTTCTCCCTAATGGCCACTGTCTTTGTCCCTTCATATTCGCAAACTCATGTCTCACTTGACTGGAGGCCCTTGACAGCTTCCCCAGAGTATAGTTTGGTGTCTCCTCCCCAAAGAACTTCATCATAGTAGTTCAGAGTTTGACATTTTCCCCTAGATTTCCCTAATTTCCTTCCTTTTAACAGGACATACTTAGAAAATTACCAGGGGGTTTCACTGGATCTAAGTAGGTCATGAGGATCCTAAGATTTCCCATGGCTATTCCATCACCACCCAACACTAGGGGAAGTATGATGGAAGGGGAAGTTGAAATGGAAAACTGTAGTCTTAACTAACTCAAGTTAAACTATTTTACTTCTGCAAATTTTACAAAAACATGACTAGTGCTATAGTAATTCCCAGGGCCTTGGAAAGGTTGCTTGAAAAGGGCCCAGAAGCTTTAAGATTAATTAGCTATGTGGTAAATCTACCCCGGTTCATGTACCATTTTGATGTTCTACCTTATTCCATATGCTAGAATCTTCCTTTTTGAGTCCATCTCTGTCTCTTTCATAACTCCCAGCTGAGCAACCAATCTTTACTTTTGAACTTTGTCTTAATAATTGGTTTTGGTCACTCAACGACCTGCTTTCCAAAATACATAACTTTCCCATTATCTCATCCTGGCTCATTCTTCACATAGTATGCTAGTGTAAACACTAGCACCAGTTCGTGCTCAACCTTCATGCTTCCACACAGGCTAAACTCTGACCAACTTCTCAAATGTATCTAGACAAGCCATTTAGTAAGAGACAAAACTGAATGGGTATAGATTATAGTGACACATGTCATCAAACTTACTAGGAGATATAAAGTCACCTGCCTTTTATAAAGTCTTGAGAAACAATATGTACAGATGTGAGATGACCTAGACAATTTCCAAACAGACAATGATATATGTCTATGAAAATTTTTGTTCCTACCCACCAGTCCTCACAGTGGATGTGATGGACAACTATAGAGCTTGGATCTTTAGGGACTGGTAGGATAAATTCAAACTAAAAGTCTTGGAGTGAATACAAAATTAAAGAACAGGATAGACTAGTTGGAATAGTAGGAGAAGGGTGATAAACGAAGGATACAATCAAGATTCGTAGAATAGAATGAAACTGGGTCTCAGTAGAAGCATATCAGGAACAAGCAAATTTTCTTGGACATCAGTGGATGTCCACAGTTCAGCAGGAGAAGGGTGATAAATGAAGGATACAATCAAGATTCATAGAATAGGATGAAACTGGGTCTCAGTAGAAGCATACCAGGAACAAGCAAATTTTCTTGGACATCAGTGGATGTCCACAGTTCATTTTCATGGACCAATAGATGTGTGGCGCCCTCATCAAGTTAATAAGTACGTTAATTCAAGAATTAGTCCATTCATGTAAACAAACCCCCACATATGCCAAATCTGCCTCTCTCTATAAAAGGTAAACATTATTATTCTTTGACTCAAGCTTTTAACCACATCTGTAGAAAACCTGAACTCAAAGCAAATGGAAGACAGAAACTGTTGTTTCATCTCCAACTAGCAATGACTGGCACAGAGTAAGAGTTCAGTGAACATATGTTGAACAAATTTGCTACTCTGTATTTTACCAATCTGTGTACCCCTATCTCTGCCATGAAAAAGTGACAATTCTTACTTATTTTCCTACCCTCAGTGTCTAGCACTATGTCTGGGACTTTGTGCATTATTGATAAGTGGTTTCCAGATGAATGGAAAACCTTGGAAGTGTGACGCGTTGCTTTGTGAATCACATCAGTGTGACACTGGTGGCAGTGTTTAACACTTACCCAAGAATCTAAGAAGATTCCCTCCACATCTTGAGAAGGACAGAGCTAGAACTGATTTAAATTATAGGAGGGAGAATGGAATGACCAGAATCAGAATTCCAGGTGTGCCTTCCCACCATAGCTCAGGTGGCCAAAAGGTAATGGAGACCATACCATTCTTAGCTGCTGTCACCTTGAAGTACACGGGTCTTTTCTTTTATAGCATCGAGTCTGATGTTAAGCCTATTCAGTACATTTTCACTTTAGATATTGTACTTTGCAACTCTAAACACTCAATTATTTTTAGTTTAAAATGACTTTTTGTATCTTTCAGAAGGTGTTGATTATTTATTATATGATAGGAGTTGATAACTTATTGGTTTTCAAACCTTAAATCAGTTACTTATTGAGCATAGTAGATACAACATGCTTTTTTATCAATATTTTATACCATAAATCTGCAGTATTTTACCATTTACTTTAAAATCAGCAAAGCAAGCAAAATACTCCTGTAATAGTTTATGTAGTCAGTATTAGACTTCCAAACTGATCAAAAGTTGGATATGTCATTCTACTTGAGATTAAGTAAAATGTACATAAACCAAAGATATTTGTTATAGAGTTTCTTTTCTCCTTTAGATTTTTTTTTAATTTATTTTTATTTTATTGTGGCAATAACACTTAACATGAGATCTACTTTCTTAAATTTTGAAGTGTAGAAACATTTTCGTTGACTTACAGGCACAACATTAAAGGTACAGCAGATCTCTAGAGCTTATTCATCTTGCTCAACTGAAGCTTTATGCCAATTGATTAGTAACTCCCAGTTTTTCACTCCCCAATCCCCTCACAACCATTATTCTGTTCTTTGATTCTATTAAACTATTTTAGATACCACATATATGTGGAATCATGCAATATTTGTCTTTCTGTGACTGACTTATTTCACTTACCATAATGCCATCAAGTTTCATCAACTCTGTCCCATATCATTTCCTTCTTTTTTAAGGCCAAATAATATTCACGTGTGTGTGTGTGTGTGTGTGTGTGTATGCCTATATTTACCACATTTTCTCTGTTCATTCATTTATTAACGGACATTTAGATTGTTTCCACATCTTGGTTATTGTGAATAATGCTGCAATGAACATAGGAGTGCTGAGGTCCTGATTTCAATAGATAAATACCCAGAAGTGGGACTGCTGGGTCATATGGTAGTTCTATTTTTAATTTTTTACGGAACTTCCATACCACTTTCCACAGTGTATGCACCATTTTCATTCCCATCAGTGGTGTATTTTTTGGGTCATAGCCATCCTAACAGGTGTGAGGTAATATGGTTTTCATTTACATTTCCCTGATGATTAGTGATGATGACCATTTTTTTTCATATACCTGTTGGTCATTTGTATATCTCCTTTGGATAAATGTCTATTCAGGTGCTTTGCCCATTTTTAAATCAAGCTATTAGTTTTTTGTTTGTTTGTTTTCTCTTTTTTGCTATTGAGTTGTAGGAGTTTCTTGGATATTTTGGAGATTAACCCCTTATCAGATGGATGGTTTGCAAGTATTTTCTCCCATTCCATAGGTTGCTTTTTACTCTGATGATTTTTTCCCTTGCTGTTTGGAAACTTTTTGGTTTGCTGTAGTACTATTTGTCTATTTTTGCTTTGGTTGCCTGTGCTTTTAGTGTCATATCCATGAAATCACTGCAAAGATCTATGTCATGAAGATCTTCTCTTGTTTTTTTTCTAAGAGTTTTACAGTCTTTGGTCTTACATTTAAGTATTTAACCATTTTGAATTGATTATTTTGCATGGTATAAGTTAAGGGTCTAATTTCATCATTTTGCATGTGGATATCCAGTTTCCCCCTAAAATTCTCCTGCTTCAGCCTCCTGAGTAGCTGGGATCACAGGCACTTGCCACCACGCCCAGCTAATTTTTGTATTTGTAGTAGAGACAAGGTTTCACCATGTTGACCAGGCTGGTCTCGAACTCCTGACCTCAAGTGATCTGCCTGTCTCGGCCTCCCATTCTGCTGGGAATACAGGCGTGAGCCACCCAGCCTGGCCCTGATCTTTTCCTTTGATCTAGTCTGCTGTTGAACTTCATGAGTGAATTTTTCAGTTCAGTTATTTTGTTCTTTAGCTCTATGATTTTGGTTTGGTAGTTCTAATATTTTCTATCTGTTTGTTGAAATTCTCACTATGTTCATATATAGTTCTTTTGGCCTCAAGAGCATCTTTACGACAATGTTTTGAATTCTTGGTCAGGTAAATTATATAACTCTACAGTTTCTGAAAAGTTATCTTGTTCCTTTGTTTGGAACTTCTTTGCCTAATCCTTTATTTTCCTTGACTCTCTGTGTTGTGTCTGCACATTATGCAAAGCAGCCACCTCTCTTAGTCTTCACAGACTAGCCTTATACAAAAGAAGACCTCCACCAATCAGTATTGCCAGAGATTCTGGGGGTCCCTCAAACCTTCATGCTAGTCCAACCTGCTTTTTGTGCTTTGTAGTCCCCAAGCATATAGGGTATGTTGAATCCTATCAGTGTAGTGCAACAAGTGTAAATGCAGTTGGTTCCTTGGAAACTCCCAGAAAGCTGGATTGTTGGATGCTCCATTCAATTCTGTTTTCCAGTCCATTCAACTCTTTTTCTTCTCAGGGGAAAGCTGAAACCTGTTTTTTAAAATTCCCTTGCTCTGTGCTGATAGGAGGAAAGGAGCTATGGCATCTACCAGCCCAAGCCACCATCTCTGTTCTCCCACAGGTGACAGATTATGCTGGGCCTGTCAGAGCTCTAAGACTGGCAAGTAGGAAAACAGTCCTCTAGTGAGCCCCCTCAGAAAAGTTGTGGTGCTTGACATGCAAACCAACTCTTTAACCTCCCTTGGGAGAAGCTAGGAGTTTGAAGGTCTCTTCCCTCTCATATGTTGCTGTGCCAGAAGTAGGGATTTCAATGAGAGGGTGTCCCGAATCTCTCTACTGGCTTCTGTGAGTCTGGTTTCACATTTGCCCAGGTTGCAAGATACTGTCATTTAATTTCTGGATTTTTCCTAAAGGTAATTTTCTGTGAATTATTGCTGAATCAATGTGTCTGTGAGGGGAAGAAGGGTCCAGGGATTCCTATTCTGACATCTCGCTGTTATCACTCTTTGTTTTATATGTTTTTCCTCATATCTTCCATTTCTCTTCTCTTTATGCTCATGTTTTCCTTCCAATATTTCCATAGTTATATTTATAATAGCTTTCTAAAAGTAATTGTCTGCTAATTCTATCATTCCTGTCATTTATGAGTGTGTTTATATGGATTGAATTTTCTCCTGGCTCTGGATCACATTTTCCTGCCTTCTTCATGTTAGTAATTGAGTGCTAGACATCATGAATATTACATTGTTCAGAGTCTAGATTTTGCTATGTTTCTGCAAAGAAAGTTGAAGTTTGTTCTGACAGGAAGCTAAGTTACTTGTGGATCACTTTGATTCTTTCAAGTCTTATTTTTAAGTTTCGTTCAGGTGGGTCTAGTATAACCTCTAGATAAGCGCTGATTTAACCCACTATGAATGCATGACCCTTTCATTGTTTACTGAAGGTTCCAGTGTTCACTGTGGCTTCTTCACTTTGGCACGTCAGAATTCAAATGCGTCCTGGTAAATGTCAGTTTGGGAATTATTCCAATTACAGTTCCCTAGTAGTTGTTCCTTGCCTGGCCTTGTGGAGTTTCACCATATGCATATGCAGCTTAATATTCAGCAAAAGACTCAAGGGGACCCCAAGAAGTTTTCTTGGGCTTTGTCTCTGCATAGCACCCTTTCCTCTGGTACTCTGTCTCACAAATTCCAGCTTTGTCAGCCTCAATGAACCCTAATTTTTGCCTTCTTAACTCATCAAGAGTACCATGTTCTGCTTGTGTTTACCCTCCCTGTGCAAATGGTGTGGGAAGTACATTCAGTCAGAAGGCTGAGGTAATCACAAGACCTACCTTATTTATTTTCCATCTCTAAGGGATCAAATTTCTCCACTTTTTGTTGCCCAATGTTTGACAAGAGTTGTTTTATATATTTTGTCTACTTTTATAGTTATTTATGCAGAAGGTCAAATTGGCTGCCATTTACTCTATCATGGTCAGAAGGACTGCTGTCACCTTCAGAATTCATTGACTCATAAATTTTTATTCAATGTCTTCTATATTCCCAGTGTGTACTCAATCTCAGATGATATACGGAAGAGAAATAACACAGAATCTCTGACCCTAAAGGGCATACAAACAGCTAATGGGAAAAGATAAATAGGTACTAACTCACTGTTCCCTTTAATTGGAATATTCTCTCCAGTTTACCTTTCTGCTTAGCCAAAAATTGCTCATCTAGCTCAGACTACTTTGTGTATGAGGCCATAATTTGGATGGAACTAACTATGCTCTCCTTTGAACATAACAATATCCTGCACATATTTCTGTCAGTGCTCACTAAACATCTTCTTGTGTTTCTCTGTTTATATATTACTCTTCCTCACTAAACAGTGAGCTTCTGAAAGACAAATGTCATGACTTTTTTCCCAGTACCCAGCACAATCACTAGCACAGAGAAGATATCCAAGGCAATAAATACTAGTAAAATGAAGGAATGGATGAGTAAGTATACAGATATGAGCTAATTAAAGAATAACAGGTGTTAAAGGGAGCGGTACCCACTCTTATGCAATAATTTGTTTTCAAATAAAGAGATTATGGAGCTTCAGGACAATCAGGAAAGGCAGTGATATTGATTTGGTATGATAGGCAGAATAATGCCCCCCCACAAAATGTCCATGTCCTAATGCCTAGAATCAGTGAACATGTTACGTTAGAGGCAAAAGGGATTTTGCAAGTGTGATTAAGTTAATGACCTTAAGGTGGAGAGATAATTTGGATTGTCAGGGGGTACACAATATAATCACAAGAGTTCTTTAATGGTATTTCTTTTTTTTTGTTTATTATACTTTAAGTTTTAGGGTGCATGTGCACAACGTGCAGGTTTATTACATACGTATACATGTGCCATGTTGGTGTGCTGCACCCATTAACTCATCATTTCACATTAGGTATATCTCCTAATGCTATCCCTCCCCGCTCCCCCCACCCCACAACAGGCCCCGGTGTGTGATGTTCCCCATCCTGTGTCCATGTGTTCTCATTGTTCAATTCCCACCTATGAGTGAGAACATGCGGTATTTGGCTTTTTGTCCTTGCCATAGTTTACTGAGAATGATGGTTTCCAGCTTCATCCATGTCCCTATAAAGGACATGAACTCATCCTTTTTTATGGCTGCATAGTATTCCATGGTGTATATGTGCCACATTTTCTTAATCCAGTCTATCATTGTTGGACATTTGGGTTGATTCCATATCTTTGCTATTGTGAATAGTGCCGCAATAAACATACATGTGCATGTCTTTATAGCAGCATGGTTTATAAGCCTTTGGGTATATACCCAGTAATGGGATGGCTGGGTCAAATGGTATTTCTAGTTCTAGATCCTTGAGGAATCGCCACACTGACTTCCACAATGGTTGAACTAGTTTACAGTCCCACCAACAGTGTAAAAGTGTTCCTATTTCTCCACATCCTCTCCAGCACCTGTTGTTTCCTGACTTTTGAATGATCGCCATTCTAACTGGTGTGAGATGGTATCTCATTGTGGTTTTGATTTGCATTTCTCTGATGACCAGTGATGATGAGCATTTTTTCATGTGTCTGTTGGCTGCATAAATATCTTCTTTTGAGAAGTGTCTGTTCATATCCTTCACCCACTTTTTGATGGGGTTGTTTGTTTTTTCCTTGTAAATTTGTTTGAGTTCATTGTAGATTCTGGATATTAGCCCTTTGTCAGATGAGTAGATTGCAATAATTTTCCCCCATTCTGTAGGTTGCCTGTTCGCTCTGATGGTAGTTTCTTTTGCTGTGCAGAAGCTCTTTACTTTAATTAGATCCCATTTGTCAATTTTGACTTTTGTTGCCATTGCTTTTGGTGTTTTAGACATGAAGTCCTTGCCTATGCCTGTGTCCTGAATGGTATTGTCTAGGTTTTCTTTTAGGGTTTTTATGGTTTTAGGTCTAACATTTAAGTCTTTAATCCATCTTGAATTAATTTTTGTATAAGGTGTAAGGAAGGGATCCAGTTTCAGCTTTCTACATATGACTAGCCAGTTTTCTCAACACCATTTATTAAATAGGGAATCCTTTCCCCATTTGTTGTTTTTGTCAGGTTTGTCACAGATCAGATGGTTGTAGATATGTGGCATTATTTCTGAGGGCTCTATTCTGTTCCATTGGTCCATATCTCTGTTTTGGTACCAGTACCATGCTGTTTTGGTTATTGTAGCCTTGCAGTATAGTTTGAAGTCAGGTAGTGTGATGCCTCCAGCTTCGTTCTTTTGGCTTAGGATTGACTTGGCAATGTGGGCTCTTTTTTTGGTTCCATATGAACTTTAAAGTAGTTTTTTCCAATTCTGTGAAGAAAGTCATTGGTAGCTTGATGGGGATGGCATTGAATCTATAAATTATCTTGGGCAGTATGGCCATTTTCATGATATTGATTCTTCCTACCCATGAGCATGGAATGTTCTTCCATTTGTTTGTATCCTCTTTTATTTCACTGAGCAGTGGTTTGTAGTTCTCCTTGAAGAGGTCCTTCACATCCCTTGTAAGTTGGATTCCTAGGTATTTTATTCTCTGTGAAGCAATTGTGAATGGGAGTCCACTCATGATTTGGCTCTCTGTTGTCTGTTATTGGTGTATAAGAATGCTTGTGATTTTTGCACATTGATTTTGTATCCTGAGACTTTGCTGAAGTTGCCTATCAGCTTAAGGAGATTTTGGGCTGAGACGATGGGGTTTTCTAGATATACAATCATGTCATCTGCAAACAGGGACAATTTGACTTCCTCTTTTCCTAATTGAATACCCTTTATTTCCTTCTCCTGCCTGATTGCCGGGGCCAGAACTTCCAACACTATGTTGAATAGGAGTGGTGAGAGAGGCCATCCCTGTCTTGTACCAGTTTTCAAAGAGAATGCTTCCAGTTTTTGCCCATTCAGTATGATATTGGCTGTGGGTTTGTCATAGATAGCTCTTATTATTTTGAGATATGTCCCATCAATACCTAATTTATTGAGAGTTTTTAGCATGAAGGGTTGTTGAATTTTGTCAAAGGCCTTTTCTGCATCTATTGAGTCCCAGTTACTCAGAAGACTGAGGCAGGAGAATGGCGTGAACCTGGGAGGCGGAGCTTGCAGTGAGCCTAGATCACGCCACTGCACTCTAGCCTGGGCGACAGAGCGAGACTCCGTCTCAAAAAAAAAAAAAAAAAAAAAAAAAAAGTCATGCAGAAGTCAGATATGGGCTTGGATGGACTTGAAATGCAGGCCCTGAAAAACCACCATTTCCATATCCAAAGATTTCATGGAGGGCAAACCTTAACTCCATTCTATTTTTGAGGGAAGTCTTCTCAACCCATTTGCACAAATGAATTTCCTTATAGGCAGCCTTAACAAAGAAGGGAGTTCATGGAATATTCATTCATTTACTTATTTGTTCTCTGCCCAAATATTGTTGAGCTACTAATGCTCTCACTACTGTATACGTGATCCTTGCCCTCTAGGAACCTATGTATGTAGGTAATATAGTTTGGATATTTGTTCCTATCCAAATCTCATGTTGAAATGTAATCTCCAATGTTGGAGGTGGGATCTTGTGGGAGGTGTTTGGATTATGGGGGTGGATCCCTCATGAATGTCTTGGGCCTTCTCCTTGGTGATAAGTGAGCTCTTGCTCTGAGTTCACATGAGATGGGGTCATTTAAAAGTGTGTGGCACCTACTCCCCCGACCCTACTGTTTTCTCTTTCTCTGTTGTTCCTGCTTTCACCATGTGAACTGCCTATTCCTGTTATACCTTTTGCCATGATTGAACACTCCCTTATGCCTCCTCAAAAGCTGAACAGATACCAGGACCATGCTTCCTGTATAGCCTGCAGAATCATAAGCCAATTAAACCTTTTTCTTTATAAATTGCCCAGTCTCATGTATTTCTTTATAGCAATGCATACATGGCCTAATACAGTAGGAAAGACGAATAACTTTAATATAAGTATAGCAGGACAGGATTCTTCATTCCTTTAACTCTTTTCATTTCTTCTCCTTATTTCTGGGGCAGGGGGGTGGGGGGATTCAAGATTTTTGTTTGTTTGTTTTTTGTTTGTTTTTTTGAGACAGGGTCTTGCTTTGTTTTCCAGGCTGGAGGGCAGTGGCATGGTGATGGTTCACTGCAGCCTTGATCTCCTGGGCTCAAGCGATCTTCCCACCCCAGCCTCCCATGTAGCTGGGACCAGCGTCATGTGCCACCACATCCGGCTAATTTTTTAAAATTTTTTGTAGAGATAGGGTCTCACTTTGTTGCCCAGGCTGGGAGCAAATTTTTCACATAATGACATCAAAGTTTTACTATTAATGATGTTTAATATAAGCAAGAAGAAAGGTCATATGGTTTCTCTATGCTAAAAGAGACTGTAAGAAGCCATTGGATGGAAAGATCCATCATCATCACCTCCCGTCTGCCAGGATGAAGAATCTCCGGCCTTTATCACAATCAAGATTCCAGCCCATTTGGAAAACCTACAGGAAGGGGCTGGAACATGGTAGAAGGGAGAGGAGGGAGACCAGGGGCTGTCATCAGACATGAGGTTTGATTGGACTGAAAGGAAAACCAATAGGTAAAGTGAGTAACCCTTTTGTAATACCCTCTGAAATCTGAGTGTGTTTATGATGGACTACTAGTTAGAAATGGGCTATTCTTGCATATCATTTCAAGGTGTTTTGCAAAATAATCGTGGTGTTACCTAAATCAAAATGTACCATGTTATAAGAGTGACGACGTGACATGGGGGTTTCCACATTGGTATGATCAGAGAAGTATCAAACATGATTTCCAACCCCCTAAATATCTCTCCATAAAGAGCGCAGAACCTGAAATGTTATCATTGATGGCTAACACATTTGTCTTAAACATTACTTTCTTTCCACATTGTTTATTTGAGCGAGCAAGCCACCTTAGTCTTAAAGTGTTGGTGGGATGAGGGGTGGGACTGGCTGTAAGATGGAAGATGTACGTCTTCATTCTCATTTGCAAAGGCTCTGTTTTTAATCATTTTTAGGGATCTCACTAATACTGCTAATCTGGTCTTTGTTCCTCAGAACTCCCTGAATATGAAGCAGAATGCACATGAAAATGGAGTGCAACTGAATTGCTCTGTGCTAGATTCTAGACAAGGGAGAGCTTGCTGCTCAGGCTTTGGCTCTGTTGGAAGTAAATCTTATTCTTTGGGTGATAGGCTCTGCCTTTTTAAGTGGTGCAAGATTTTCATTTTGTGTACCTAAATAAACAGATCTCAAAATAAAACCAGCTACTCAGAAACAATGTGGCCGTGACATACACAAAATGGATACATGGCCAGGAGTAGTGTTCAATATCAGCCAAGAATAGTGGGCTAGATGCTATCAGTGGGGGCTGCTTTTGGTACTTCCAGAATAAGCTCTATTCAGATATCCTCATCAGACTTCCCTAGAACGTTAATGTTTATCTAGTCCCACATATGCGTTTCTCTTTTCCTCCTCTTCCTGGTGGCTTCCCTGATACGTTCAATGCCTGAATGCCTCTCTGTGCTATCTATGGGCAGAGGAAACATAGCAGGAAGTGTAGGGAGCAGCTCAAAAGTTGTGATAAAATGGCCATGTATTCATTTTGTGCATGTTGTGGCCACACTGTTCTTGGGTAGCTAGTTTTATTCTGAGATCTGTTCCTTTAAGCACACAAAATGAAAATCTTGCACCACTTGAAAAAGTAGGGCCTATCACCCAAAGAATCAGAGAGCAGCAAGTGACTCTCGGGTACCTTCCCCTCACCCCCTACGTACCCCAAGCCTCTTCCTCCTTCCATTCTCAATCTCCTGATGTATGTTTGTCAATATAAGGGATGCAGAGTTGAGTTACATCATTAAAACAGACCATCATTGGCCAGGCACAGTGGCTCATGCCTGTAATCCCAGCACTTCGGGAGGCTGAAGCAGGAGGATATTTGAGGCCAGGGGTTCAAGACCAGCCTGGCCAACAGATTAAGAACCTGTATCTACAATATTTTTTAAAAAATTAGCCAGGCATGGTGGTGCTGGCCTGTAGACCCAACTAGTTATGAGGCTGAGGTAGGAGGATCACTTGGGCCCAGGAGGTCAAGGCTGCAGTGAGCTATGATCACGCCACTGCACTCCAACCTGGGTAACAGAACAAGACTTTGTCTCCAAAACAATTTAACAAACTATAGAGGAAAGAATAAGTTCCTGGGGTTTAGGAGGCCTAGTTGAGCCATTATTTAGTTGTGTGACCTTGGACAAATCTCTTTTGATTCCTGGGCCTCAGTAAATGAGGGGAAAGGTAGGCTGCGTTGCTAAGGATCTTGAAAGTTCTGATATTCAAAAAGTAAAAAGAGAGCATACACCTTGGCTCTGTGTTTGTATCCGACCTTAGACAAATCACTTGCCCTCTATGTATCTAAATTTCTCTATCTAGAATATGGGAGGCTGAACTACATTGTTACTAATAGCCCTGCCAATCCTGACATTCTATGCAACATTTCCTGAAACCAAACCAGGTGCTGACTACCTATGACAAAGAAAGTCATGAAGCATTTTGGGAGAAGAAAGTTGTCTCTTGCTTCCTGGTGCATGTGCTCGAGTGTCTGGCATAACTCATGGGGTGGGTCCAGTTTGCCAACAGTTGCATTTTTGTTTGCTTGATTTCTTGTCAAGACAAGTGTGCAATCCATTCTGTGAATATAATTAAAGCAGCTGATGAGAGCACCCTTCACTTCTCTAGAGTTAGATATTCTATTTCTCTCCAAAGGAGGAAATACATTTGCATTGGGAGCTAGGTCCCAGAGGATGCCTACCAGGAGCTGGTGAGTGCCTAATGTGAGGATCAGCATTGTGAGGAGGTGATGACCTACATGGTGTGCATTGAGGAATAATAGGGAGACCATCACTGCAAAGCATGCTTCTTCCTGTGCTCATCATTATGCCTCTAATTTTTCCATTTAAAAGGCATTCATTGCAATATTGCAGATTTCAGTCAGAGGTTGCAAACTAGTGGCCCAGGGGCTAACCAGTGCCTGTCCACAGAGCTTACTTGGACAGCACAGTTTTAAAGATTTGGATTTGAATACTTTTAGACAGAGCAGTGTCTCCTGTGAGCCATAGACATAACTATTCCTTTTTGTATTATAGCTTCCTTTTTTATTGTGCCCCAGGATACTTGAATGCCAGTGATTTATGTGGAGTCAGGTTTTGGCTCCCTACTTTGTAGCTCCTCTTCAGTTGGAAGTTAGATACTCTGGAAGCTGATCTTCTTCCAGCCTCGGAAGTGGGCACTAGGTGGTAACTTAATGGTTTAAAGAGATTTGATGTGTTCCAATACCTGCCTGAATTCCAATGAGGATTTTAAATCCCGAGATAACCTGGTTATCTTACCCATCCAGAGGGTTCTAATCTGTACCCTCTGGGGTCCAAATGTGGAGTTCCCCAGTGTGGGTGACTGCTAGCTCTGGCACAGAGGCTCAAACAGTTTCTCCCAAACCTAGTCATTGCTGGGGATGAGAACAACAGCTAACAATGGACCCTGGTCACAGAAGCACTTCCTACAACTGAACTTTGGCTTGAGAGAGAAGAAGATGAAAAAGAACACTGCAGCCAGGCATGGTGGCCTGTAATCCCAGCACTTTGGGAGGCCGAGGCAGACAGATCACTTGAGGTCAGGAGTTCGAGACCAGCCTGGCCAACATGGTGAGACCCCATCTCTACCAAAAATACAAAAATTAGTCGGGCATGGTAGCGCACACCTGTAATCCCAGCTACTCAGGAGGTTGAGGCATGAGAATCACTTTAGCCCAGGAGGCAGAGGTTGCAGTGAGCCAAGATTGCACCACTGTACTTTAGCCTGGGTGACAGAGCGAGACTCCATCCCTCCCCCCATAAAACAGAACACTGAATAATAGTTTTATGTTTTATATTATTTAAAATTCTCTTTAGTTTTCCAGGGCTTGAAAAAAGCCTCTGGGAATGGCTTTCAGACCCAAAGGTAAAGCTTTCCCTGGAGTAAGGTAAAGTTTTCCCTGGAGTGAGGAGAACTCTTTCAGGTCATGTGCAAAATGTTTTCCTTGAGTTCGCCAAGTATTTAACTGCTGACTTGTTTTTCCAACTCTCAGCCTCAAACTTCCCTCTAAGTCAGCCTGAAGAGACTTAATAGGAAATAAACAGTAAGTTATTCAGGCTTGTCTTGCTTCCCAAGTAACATTGTGGGCTCACCTTCTGCTCTGAAAATGGAGGTCCAGAGGGAACAGACACATGAAAGTGAGGCTGGGGCTTGTTGTAGGGAAGTTGTTAATGGCAGAGGAGTTCTGAGAGCAAAACAAAATCCTGTCACCATCCAAACCTCAACCTTCACGACCATCTGGGCAACCTCCCCCCACCCCATTTTACTGACATTTTGTTATCTTTTTCTTCAAGAAGGATAAGAAAAGCAATACTATTCCCCAACAGAGGAGGCCTACAGCTACACCTGAAAGCCAAGAAATTTAGTGTCCAGTGGTCAGTAGCCACTTCTGCCTTCTAGCCCTGCTACCCTCTCTCCAAATTTTCATTTTTAGTTCCTTCACTCATCCAGAAAAAGTTCAGTGATGTTTAGAGAAGACAGACAACTGCATAATTCATCTAAGAAATCTTCATTAGGTTCATTTCAATTAAAAAAGAAAAGTTTGGGGTCTTAAGAAGCATGCCTCAATTCCCCAGGTAACCTTCCACCTTAATCCTTGAATATATGTTCACCAAGATTTTACCTCTGGCCATCATTTCTTCTCCCTCTTTGTACTTCAAGTACCATCTTTCCATGATTTTAAGAAATCATGTATTTTAAGACATTGATTTAATAATAGCTTTATAAAAGTTCACTGCATTTTATTTTAGAAATTGCTTAATATCAAGGAAGTATGCTACCATCTTTCTGCTGATATTTCTGAACTTTTGTCTGCACCTCTGACCCTTCTTCTGAAGTTATGTAACTAACTGTCCACTGGAAGTCTTCATTTACCAGTTATTTACTGAGGACTTACTATGAGTCCAGACACTGTTCAAATCCCTGTGGGTGCAGCAAAAATAACACACATAAAGGCACTACTCTTGTGGATTTTATATTCTAGTTGGGAAAGACAGATAATAAATAAGTACATGGTACAACCAATAATAGTAATCATAATAAATTATATGAAGAGAATGAGACCTACTACTATAAAGGAGAGTGACTGAAAAGGGAGGATGTTATAGCTAGGGTGCTTACTGAAGACCTTCCCAATGAGGAAACATTTGAGCAGAGGTCTGAATCATAAAAAGGATCCAGCTATATGCAGGTCTGGGGAAGAACATTCCAGACAGAGTAAACAACAAATATAAAGGTCCTGAGGTGAGAATGAAAAGGAAGTCAATGTGACTGAAGGGCAGTGAGCAACTGTGATCATAGAGAAGAGGTAGGATAATTAAGCATTAACCAGGATTGGGCCTGAAGTCAAGGGCATAAAGTTTGTATTTTATTTTAAGTACTATTCATATCAGCATTATTAATAATAGCCAAATTGTGGAAATGACTGAAATGTCCATCAACAATTGAATGGATAAAATGTGGTATATCTATACAATGGAATATTATACAGCTATAAAAAGGAACAAAGTACTGATGGATGCTACAACATGAATAAACCTTGAAAACATACTAAGTGAAAGAAGCCAGGCACATACTATACAATTCGCACATTTAAAATATGTAATTCAGTGGTTTTTAGTATATTCACAGAGTTTGGTAACCATCACCACAATCAATTTTAGAACACTTTCATCACCTCAGAAATAAACTGTGTATATGGTATATTTTATTTAACAATAAAATTTTTAAAATAAAGAACTGGGTTTGGGACATGTTAAGTTTGAGGAACGAGTAGGTCCTTAAATATTGGGTAGGTCATTGTATACATGAGTCTAAGAATTCAAAGGGGAGATCCAGGCTGGGGAAATAAATATAGGAGGGTGTTTTTCATTTCTTTAAACTCTATTTCTTCTCCCTCATTCCTAGTGAAGATGGAGCTTTTAGTGTAATGATGTGCCAATAACTTGCTATTAAGAACTCAGTATTGGCAAGAAGAAAGGTCTTAAGAGTAATTCATGGTGAAGGCTCCAAAAGACATCAAGGAGGCCTCTAAAGAGCCATTGAATGGAAGGATCTACCATAACTCTACAAGAATGATGATTTCTCAGCCCTGACATTTACTAATTGTTTCCTAGGATTCTATTCATAAGTTCCATTATGGGTCTGTTACATATACCTCTTTGTTTTTATTTTAGGGATTGCTGTAAGATTTACCATCTGCATCTTTAACTTATTAGATTTTCTTTTCAAATAATGCTGTATCGGTTCACATAAAAGAACCTTAGAGCAATATATTTTCCACTTCTCTGCCCTTTGCAATATTGTTGACATAAATTTTACATTTACATGTTTCTGAACTACATGATATACATTATTATTATTTTTGCTTTAAAGTTAGTTACTTTTTTTTTTTTTTTTGAGATGGAGTTTCACTCTTTCCCCCAGGCTGGAATACAGTGGCATGATCTCAACTCACTGCAAGCTCTGCCTTCCGGTTTCAAGCCATTCTCCTGCCTCAGCCTCCCGAGTAGGTGGGATTACAAGTGCCCGCCACCACGCCCGGCTGATTTTTGTATTTTTAGTAGACACAGGGTTTCACCATGTTGGCCAGGCTGGTCTCGAACTCCTGACCTTGTGATCCACCTGCCTTGGCCTCCCAAAGTGCTGGGATTACAGGCATGAGCCACTGAAGTTAATTATCTTTTAGAGAAATTTAAAATGAGAAAACAGTTTAAAAATATCTGCCCACAGAAGCTCTTTAGTTTAATCCATTATCCTTAGCAAACTAACACAGGAACAGAAAATACTACATGTTCTTGCTTATAAGTGTGTGCTAAATGATGAGAACACATGGCCACATAGACGGGAACAACACACACTGGCACCTTTCAGAGGACAGGGGGTGGGAAGAGGGAGAGGATCAGGAAAAATAACTAATAAGTACTAAGCTTAATATCTGGGTGATGAAATCATCTGTACAACAGAAACCCATGGCACAAGTTTACCTATGTAACAAACCTACACTTGTACCCCTGAACTTAGTTAAAAAAAAAATCTGCCCACATATTTTCCATTCTGGAGCTCTTTATTCCTTTGTTTAGGTCCCAATTTCTATCTGGTATAACTCACCTTTAGGCTGAAGGACTTCCTTTAATATCCCTGTATTACAGGTCTATTGGCATGAAGTCTGTTAGCTTTTGCTTGTTAAGAAATAGTATTCATCAGGGATATTGGTCTAAAATTCTCTGTTTTTGTTGTGTCTCTGCCAGGCTTTGGTATCAGGATGATGCTGGCCTCATAAAATGAGTTAGAGAGGATTCCCTCTTTTTCTGTTGATTGGAATAGTTTCAGAAAGAATGGTACCAGCTCCTCCTTGTACCTCTTGTAGAATTCAGCTGTGAATCTGTCTGGTCCTGGACTTTTTTTGGTTGGTAAGCTATTAATTATTGCCTCAATTTGAGAGCCTGTTATTGGTCTATTCAGAGATTCAACTTCTTCCTGGTTAGTCTTGGGAGGGTGTATGTGTCGAGGAATTTATCCATTTCTTCCAGTATTCTAGTTTATTTGCATAGAGGTGTTTATAGTATTCTCTGATGGTAGTTTGTATTTCTGTGGGATCGGTGGTGATATCCCCTTTATCATTTTTTACTGCATCTATTTGATTCTTCTCTCTTTTCTTCTTTATTAGTCTTGCTAGCGGTCTATCAATTTTGTTGATCTTTTCAAAAATCCAGCTCCTAGATTCATTGATTTTTTGAAGGTTTTTTTGTGTCTCTATTTCCTTCAGTTCTGCTCTGATTTTAGTTATTTCTTGCCTTCTGCTAGCTTTTGAATGTGATTGCTCTTGCTTCTCTAGTTCTTTTAATTGTGATGTTAGGGTGTCAATTTTAGATCTCTCCTGCTTTCTCTTGTGGGCATTTAGTGCTATAAATTTCCCTCTACACACTGCTTTGAATGTGTCCCAGAGATTCTGGTATGTTGTGTCTTTGTTCTCGTTGGTTTCAAAGAACATCTTTATTTCTGCCTTCATTTCATTATGTACCGAGTAGTCATTCAGGAGCAGGTTGTTCAGTTTCCATGTAGTTGAGCAGTTTTGAGTGAGTTTCTTAATCCTGAGTTCTAGTTTGATTGCACTTTGGTCTGAGAGACAGTTTGTTATAATTTCTGTTCTTTTACATTTGCTGAGGAGTGCTTTACTTCCAACTATGTGGTGAATTTTGGAATAGGTGTGGTGTGGTGCTGAGAAGAATGTATATTCTGTTGATTTGGGGTGGAGAGCTCTGTAGATGTCTATTAGGTCCACTTGGTGCAGAGCTGAGTTCAATTCCTGGATATCCTTGTTAACTTTCTGTCTCGTTGATCTGTCTAATGTTGACAGTGGGGTGTTAACGTCTCCCATTATTATTGTGTGGGAGTCTAAGTCTCTTTGTAGGTTACTAACGACTTGCTTTATGAATCTGGGTGCTCATGTATTGGGTGCATATAAATTTAGGATAGTTAGTTCTTCTTGTTGAATTGATCCCTTTACCATTTTGTAATGGCCTTCTTTGTCTCTTTTGATCTTTGTTGTTTTAAAGTCTGTTTTATCAGAGACTAGGATTGCAACCCCTGCCTTTTTTTGTTTTCCATTTGCTTGGTAGATCTTCCTCCATCCCTTTATTTTGAGCCTATGTGTGTCTCTGCACATGAGATGGGTTTCCTGGATACAGCACACTGAAGGGTCTTGACTCTTTATCTAATTTGCCAGTTTGTGTCTTTTAATTGGAGCATTTAGCCCATTTACATTTAAGGTTAATATTATTATGTGTGAATTTGATCCTGTCATTATGATGTTAGGTGGTTATTTTGCTCGTTAGTTGATGCAGTTTCTTCCTAGCCTTGATGGTCTTTATAATTTGGCATATTTTTGCAGTGGCTGGTACCGGTTGTTCCTTTCCATGTTTAGTGCTTCCTTCAGGAGCTCTTTTAGGGCAGCCTCGTGGTGACAAAATCTCTCAGCATTTGCTTGTCTGTAAAGTATTTTATTTCTCCTTCACTTATGAAGCTTAGATGAACGGCGATGCAAAAATCCTCAATAAAATACTGGAAAACCGAATCCAGCAGCACATCAAAAAACTTATCCACCATGATCAAGTGGTCTTCATCCCTGGGATGCAAGGCTGGTTCAACATACACAAAGCAACAAATGTAATCCAGCATATAAACAGAACCAATGACAAAAACCACATGATTATCTCAATAGATGCAGAAAAGGCCTTTGACAAAATTCAACAGCCCTTCATGCTAAAAAGTCTCAATAAATTAAGTATTGATGGGACGTATCTCAAAATAATAAGAGCTATCTATGACAAACCCACAGCCAATATCATACTGAATGGGCAAAAACTGGAAGCATTCCCTTTGAAAACTGGTACAAGACAGGGATGGCCTCTCTCACCACTCCTATTCAACATAGTGTTGGAAGTTCTGGCCAGGGCAATCAGGCAGGAGAAGGAAATCAAGGGTATTCAATTAGGAAAAGAGAAAGTCAAATTGTCCCTGTTTGCAGATGACATGATTGTATATCTAGAAAACCCCATCGTCTCAGCTCAAAATCTCCTTAAGCTGATAAGCAAATTCAGCAAATTCTCAGGATACAAAATCAATGTGCAAAAATCACAAGAATTCCTATACACCAATAACAGACAAACAGAGAGCCAAATCATGAGTGAACTCCCATTCACAATTGCTTCACAGAGAATAAAATACCTAGGAATCCAACTTACAAGGGATGTGAAGGACCTCTTCAAGGAGAACTACAAACCACTGCTCAACGAAATAAAAGAAGATACAAACAAATGGAAGAACATTCCATGCTCATGGGTAGGAAGAATCAATATCGTGAAAATGGCCATACTGCCCAAGGTAATTTACAGATTCAATGCCATCCCCATCAAGCTACCAATGACTTTCTTCACAGAATTGGAAAAAAACACTTTAAAGTTCATATGGAAACAAAAAAGAGCCTGCATTTCCAAGTCAATCCTAAGCCAAAAGAACAAAGCTGGAGGCATCACACTACCTGACTTCAAACTATACTACAAGGCTACAGTAACCAAAACAGCATGGTACTGGTACCAAAACAGAGATATAGACCAATGGAACAGAACAGAGCCATCAGAAATAATGCCACATATCTACAACCATCTGATCTGTGACAAACCTGACAAAAACAACAAATGGGGAAAGGATTCCCTATTTAATAAATGGTGCTGGGAAAACTGGCTAGCCATATGGAGAAAGCTGAAACTGGATCCCTTCCTTACACCTTATACTAAAATTAATTCAAGATGGATTAAAGATTTAAATGTTAGACCTAAAACCGTAAAAACCCTAGAAAAAAACCTAGGCAATACCATTCAGGACACAGGCATGGGCAAGGACTTCATGTCTAAAACACCAAAAGCAATGGCAACAGAAGTCAAAATTGACAAATAGGATCTAATTAAAGTAAAGAGCTTCTGCACAGCAAAAGAAACTACCATCAGAGTGAACAGGCAGCCTACAGAATGGGAGAAAATTATTGCAATCTACTCATCTGACAAAGGGCTAATATCCAGAATCTACAATGAACTCCAACAAATTTACAAGAAAAAAACAAAGAACCCCATCAAAAAGTGGGTGAAGGATATGAACAGACACTTCTCAAAAGAAGACATTTATGCAGCCAACAGACACAAGAAAAAATGCTCATCATCACTGGCCATCAGAGAAATGCAAATCAAAACCACAATGAGATACCATCTCACACCAATTAGAATGGTGGTCATTAAAAAGTCAGGACACAACAGATGCTGGAGAGGATGTGGAGAAATAGGAACACTTTTACACTGTTGGTGGGACTGTAAACCAGTTCAACCATTGTGGAAGTCAGTGTGGCGATTCCTCAGGGATCTAGAACTAGAAATACCATTTGACCCAGCCATCCCATTACTGGATATATACCCAAAGGATTATAAACCATGCTGCTATAAAGACACATGCACACATATGTTTATTATGGCACTATTCACAATAGCAAAGATTTGTAACCAACCCAAATGTCCAACAATGATAGACTGGATTAAGAAAATGTGGCACATATATACCATGGAATACTATGCAGCCATAAAAAATGATGAGTTCATGTCCTTTATAGGGACATGGATGAAGCTGGAAACCATCATTCTCAGCAAACTATCGCAAGGACAAAAAGCCAAATACCACATGTTCTCACTCATAGGTGGGAATTGAACAATGAGAATACATGGACACAGGAAGGGGAACATCACACACTGGGGCCTGTTGTGGGGTTGGGGGAGGGGGGAGGGATAGCATTAGGAGATATACCTAATGTTAAATGATGAGTTAATGGGTGCAGCACACCAACATGGCACATGTATATATATGTAACAAACCTGCACATTGTGCACATGTACCCTCAAACTTAAAGTATAATTAAAAAAAAGAAATAGCATTCGTTTTGCTTTTATTCTTGAAGAACATATTCTTGAAGTATATTTGAAACTTAAAGATGAGTTCCTATCTGGCTTGCATTGTTAGTGCTGAGAAGTCTGCAGTCATTCTTATCTTCTTTCTCTGGTATCTTATGTGTCTTTTTTTCCTCTGGCTACTACTGAGATATTTTCCTTAATCATGACTTTTTGGCAATTTTATTATGATGTGTCTTTGTGTTGTTTGCTTGGTATTTATCCTTCATGAGTTCACTGGGATTCTTGGATCTGTGGGTTTATGCTTTTCATGAAATTTAGAAAAAATGTGCTGTTATTTCATCAAATACATTTTCCACCTTCTCCTGTTGCTTCTTTTTGGGACTTCAGTTACACGTAGATTAGATTGCTTAATATTGTGCCACAAATCTCTATTCTTTGTTGTTACTGTTTGGCACTTTTTTTCTTTTTATGTTTCATTGTAGTTAGATTCTCTTGCTATGTCATCAAGGCACTGGTATTTTCTTCTGAAGTGTCTAATTTGCTATTAAAGTACAAACCTTTCAACAGCACACTTCAATTTATGATTACTTTTCATATTACATATTGTATTTTTCAGATTTAGAAGTTGCATTTCTTTTTTATATCTTCCCTCATTATGTTTATAAGTTTTCGTTTATTTTTTTGAGCATTCTTAAAATAGCCATTTTAATGTTATTGTCTACTAATTTCATTAGCTCTCTCATTTTTTTTTTTGTTTTATTTCTATTGACTGACTTCTCTCCTAGTCGTGGGTAACATTTTCCTTTTTCTTGTATGTCTAATACTTTTTAATTGAGAATAGTATGTTGCTGAGTGTCTGCACTTGGTTGTCTTCCTTAAGAAAATGTTGGGCTTTGCCTAGTAGGCAGTTATGTTACTCTAGCCAGTTCATTATTATAGTTTTGAGTCTCATTTTGAAGTTTTGTTATAGCAGATCTATTGCATACTTTACCCACTGCTTGCTTATCCCTAATAAAAAACTGTGTTCCTTCATAAGACTCTACCTGATTCCCTGGGTATTCAACAAGTTCTCTCTCCTTTATCTGGCTGGAACTTAAATATCTCCTACACTTGCGTGAACTCTGTAAATTTTTCAGCTCACAGCATCCTGGTAGTTGCCTTTGTTTTGAAACATGGCATTTCACCATATGTATTTATGTGGATGATTCATAAGCAGAACTCAGGGTTATGCCTATACAGATTTCTGAAGGTCTTTTCCTGCATATCGTCTTCCTCTCCTGTGCTCTTGTCAAGAAATTCCACTCACCTCAGCTTCCGTAAACTCTAGTCTCTGTCTCCTGAATTCGGTGTCTGCTGTGCTCTGCTCAAGTTTCCTCTTCTTGCAGTATGGACAAGGAAGTAGGGCTCACCTCAACTGTTATATTCCATGATGGATCACATTCTGTGCCTAAAAATAGTTGTTTCACGTATTTTGTCCAGTTTTCTAAACGTGTATAATAGGGCAACAAGTTTGGTACTAAGTACTCCACCATGATAGAATCCAAAGCCTCTCAAAGTATTATTTTTAAAAAAATTTTAAAGCACATTTCTGACCTGGCTCTTTCTGGTCTCTGTGCCTTTGCTCATGTCCAAATCATATTCACTCTTCAAGACCCAGCGTATGCTATCTCCTTGATGCAACGTTTAGTATACCCCTGCCAGAAACAATCTCTCTTTCCTTTGCTCTCCAGGGCACATTTATGAATTCCTTCATTCACTCATTTAGGAATTAAACGATCATATAATGAGCACTTTCCATGTTCCAGGCACTGTGCTAGGCCCTGAGGATATAGAAATACAAAGTCCCTTTTCTTTAAAGCTCATATTTTGTTGAGGGTGGAGACTATACATTGTGATATTAATACTATTGTGGCAGAAGGATGCCGACTGGACCATGTAATCACACACAGTGGAAGGACAAGAAGTCTGCTGGAGAAATCCAGATACAGAAGATTTATTAGTAGAAGCGATAATTGCTAGGAGAGACGGGAGGGAAGAGTGTTCCAGATGAAAGGACTAACATGTACTCTTAATGTCTGTGTAAATCCAAGTCACACTATTACTCTCAGTCCCCCCACTGCTTTGTAAGCTCCTAGAGTATAGAGATTGTGTTTTGTTTATCATCCTCCCCACACCACCCCCACCCCCGCCCACTGCAGACTTCCAATATAAGCACCACTTATAACACACTGCAACACATAGTAAGTATTTAGTAAGTATTTGGGAGTATAAAATTATAATAGCTTATTTTTGTACAATAGAGTTATGATCAGAAAATTACTTGGAAATGCCTAATCCTCTCAAACTGGATACACTCGCTAGACTGAGAAGTATTCCCCTGAGCTTCATTGATCTCTGAGACATAGTGACATCCCCTTTTTGAGCATTATAGAAGGAAGAGTCTCCTATATATAGCTAGGAAATGATATCTATACCTGGCTACTGCAGATTTTTGCAATAGCTTCAGGGCTTCCATGTAGACATCATAAATAATGTCTGTAGAGAAGTTCTCATGCTGGTATATTATCTTAGGTCAAAATGAATCAGTTTGACTGATAATCTGGCTAATTCAGCTCAAATCTTGTGTTTCTGTCTTTATTACGTAGGTAACTGCCTGAATCCTTTGATTGGGTTTTGACATGACTTAATTGCATGTGTATTATTCATGTCTGTCAGCCTCACACTGAAAACCAACATTCTGATTTCTGTGTTGCACTAGAAAGGGGTCTGTATACCTGGATTCTGTTTTCAGCTCTGCAAGTCTCATCATGTCTCTGAGACTGTCTCATAGAGATGATAATAATACTTAGAATATCATTAGTATTTTCATGCCTCATATTTGAAGTGAAAGTATTTTTAAATCATATAAAGTGCTTCAAGATGTCTGAAGAATCATTCTACACATGCATTCACGTATCACTTAATTAACTTTGTCAGACAATTTTCTCACTGTGCAAAAAACATAGAGTGTGCTTATACAAACCTAGATGGTATAGCCTACTACAAACCTAGGATGTATGGTAGAGTCTCTTGCTCCTAGGCTACAAACCTGTACAGCGTGATACTGCACTGAATACTGTAGGTAATTGCAACACAATGGTAGGTATTTCTGTATCTAAACATATAAAAGGTACAGCAAAAGTACCTTACTAGACAAGGAAGGGCATTACATAATGGTAAAGGGATCAATGCAGCAAGAAGAGCTAACTATCCTAAATACATATGCACCCAATACAGGAGCACCCAGATTAATAAAGCAAGTTCTTAGAGAACTACAAAGAGACTTAGACTCCCACACAATAATAGTGGGAGACTTTAACACCCCACTGTCAATATTAGATCAACGAGACAGAAAATTAACAAGGATATTCAGGACTTGAACTCAGCTCTGGACCAAGCAGACCTAATAGACATCTATAGAACTCTCCACACCAATCAACAGAATATACATTCTTCTCAGCACCTCATCACACTTATTCTGAAATTGACCACATAATTGGAAGTGAAACACTCCTCAGCAAATGAAGATTAATGGAAATCATAACAAACAGTCTCTCAGACCACAGTGCAATCAAATGAAAACTCAGGATTAAGAAACTCACTCAAAACCTCACAACTACATGGAAACTGAACAACCTGCTCCTGAATGTCTACTGGTAAATAACGAAATTAAGGCAGACATAAATAAGTTCTTTGAAACCAATGAGAATGAAGACACAATGTACCAGAATTGCTGGGACACATTTAAACCAGTGTGTAGAGGGAAATTTATAGCACTAAATACCCACAAGAGAAAGCAGGAAAGATCTAAAATTGACACCCTAACATCAAAATTAAAAGAACTAGAGAAGCAAGAGCAAACACATTCAAAATCTAGCAGAAGACAAGAAATAACTAAGATCAGAGCAGAACTGAAGGCGCTAGAGACACGAAAAACCCTTCAAAAAATCAATGAATCCAGGAGCTCATTTTTTGAAAAGATCAACAAAATAGATAGACAACTATCCACACTAATAAAGAAGAAAAGAGAGATGAATCAAATAGATGCAGTAAAAAATGATATAGGGGATATCACCACTGATCCCACAGAAATACAAACTACCATCAGAGAATACTATAAACTCCTCTATGCAAATAAACTAGAAAATCTAGAAGAAATGGATAAATTCCTGGACACATACACCCTCCCAAGTCTAAACCAGAAAGAAATCAAATCCCTAAATAAACTAATGACAAGTTCTGAAATTGAGTCATTAATTAATAGCTTACCAACCAAGAAAAGCCCAGGACCAGACGGATTGACAGCCAAATTCTACCAGAGGTACAAAGAGGAGCTGGTACCATTCCTTCTGAAACCCAAACAATACAAAAAGAGGGAATCCTCCCTAACTCATTTTATGAGGCCAGCATTATCCTGATACCAAAACCTGGCAGAGACACAACAGAAAAAGAAATTTTCAGGCCAATATCCCTGATGAACATCGATGCAAAAATTCTCAATAAAATACTGGCAAACCGAATCCAGCAGCACATCAAAAAGCGTATCCACCATGATCAAGTTGGCTTCATTCCTGGGATGCAAGGCTGGTTCAACATATGCAAATCAATAAACGCAATCCATCATATAAACAGAACCAATGACAAAAACCACATGATTATCTCGATAGATGTACAAAAGGCCTTTGACAAAATTTGACACCCCTTCATGCTAAAAACTCTCAATAAACTAGGTATCAATGGAATGTATCTCAAAAATAATAAGAGTTATTTATGACAAACCCACAGCCAATATCATACTGAATGGGCAAAAACTGGAAGCATTCCCTTTGAAAACCAGCACAAGACAAGGATATCCTCTCTCACCACTCCAATTCAACATAGTATTGGAAGTTCTGGCCAGGGCAATCAAGCAAGAGAAAGGAAGAAAATAGGAAGAGAGGAAGTCAAATTGTCTCTGTTAGCAGATGACATGATTGTATATTTAGAAAACCCCATTGTCTCAGCCCAAAATCTCCTTAAGCTGATAAGCAACTTCAGCAAAGTCTCAGGATACAAAATCAATGTACAAAAATCACAAGCATTCCTATACACCAATAACAGACAAACAGAGAGCCAAATCATGAGTGAACTCCCATTCACAATTGCTTCAAAGAGAATAAAATACCTAGGGATCCAACTTACAAGGGATGTGAAGGACCTCTTCAAGGAGAACTAGAAACCACTGCTCAACGAAATAAAAGAGGATACAAACAAATGGAAGAACGTTCCATGCTCATGGGTAGGAAGAATCAATTTCATGAAAATGGCCATACTGCCCAAGGTAATTTATAGATTCAATGCCATCCCCATCAAGCTACCAATGACTTTCTTCACAGAATTGGAAAAAACTGCTTTAAAGTTCATATGGAACCAAAAAAGAGCCCACATTGCCAAGTCAATCCTAAGCCAAAAGAACAAAGCTGGAGGCATCACGCTACCTGACTTCAAACTATACTACAAGGCTACAGTAAACAAAACAGCATGGTACTGGTACCAGAACAGATATATAGACCAACAGAACAGAACAGAGGCCTCAGGAATAACACTACACATCTACAGCCATCTGATCTTTGACAAACCTGAGAAAAACAAGCAATGGGGAAAGGATCCCCTATTTAATAAATGGTGTTGGGAAAACTGGCTAGCCATATGCAGAAAACTGAAACTGGACCCATTCCTTACACCTTATACAAAAATCAACTCATGGTGGATCAGAGACTAGGACATAAGACCTAGGACCATAAAAATCCTAGAAGAAAACCTGGGCAATACCATTCAGGACATAGGCATGGGCAGTGACTTCATGTCTAAAACACCAAAAGCCATGGCAACAAGAGCCAAAATTGACAAATGGGATCTAATTAAAGTAAAGAGCTTCTGCACAGCAAAAGAAATTATCATCAGACTGAACAGGCAACCTACAGAATGGGGGAAAATTTTTGCAATCTATCCATCTGACAAAGGGCTAATATCTAGAATCTACAAAGAACTTAAACAAATGTACAAGAAAAAAACAATCCCATCAAAAAGTGGGCAAAGGATATGAACAAACACTTCTGAAAAGAAGACATTTATGCAGCCAACAGACATGTGAAAAAATGCTCATCATCACTGGTCATTAGACAAATGAAAAAACCACAATGAGACACCATGTCACGCCAGTTAGAATGGTGATCATTAAAAAGGAAACAACAGATGCTAGAGAGGATGTGAAGAACTAGAAATGCTTTTACACTGTTGGTAGGAGTATAAATTAGTTCAACCATTGTGGAAGACAGTGTGGTGATTCCTCAAGGATCTAGAACTAGAAATACCATTTGACCCAGCAATCCCATTACTGGGCATATAAGCAAAGGATTATTAATCATTCTACTATATAGACCCATGCACACATATGTTTATTGTGGCACTATTCACAATGGCAAAGACTTGGAACCAACCCAAATGTCCATCAATGATAGACTGGATAAAGAAAATGTGGCACATATACACCATGGAATACTATGCAGCCATAAAAAAGGATGAGTTCATGTCCTTTGCAGGGACATGAATGAAGCTGGAAACCATCATTCTCAGCAAACTATCGAAAGAGCAGAAAACCAAACACCACATATTCTCACTCATAAGTGGGAGTTGAACAATGAGAACACATGGATGTAGGGAGGGGATCATCACACACCAGGGCCTATCGGGGGATGGGGGGCTAGGGGAGGGATAACATTAGGAGAAATACCTAATGTAGGTGATGGGTTGATGGGTGCAGCAAACCACCATGGCACGTGTATACCTGTGTAACAAAACTGCACATTCTGCACCAGTTTTAAGTTCTGCACCAGAACTTAAAGTATAATTTTTTTAAAAAGTACTATAATCTTATGGGACCACCATCATATAAGTGCTCCATCATTGTCCAAAAGTTCATGACACAAAACATTACTTTATTTTGTATATGTATTTTGGCATTAGTAGAGTCACAGTGGTATGGTAGTAAAATTAGTGGCCTTCAGGTGTGACTCTGTGGAAATTAGCTTTTGTCCTTGAGCAAGTCATTTTCCTCTTTGTAGCCTTAGTTTCTTCATCTCTCCTTTTTGAGATATCATTCTGGGTATCTTAACTGAAATTCTTTTCATCCTTTGAAATACATAGTGCTATTAGGATGCCATCTTAGTCTGTTTGTGCTGCTATAACAAAATACCTGAGACTGAGTAATTTATAAACAATAGAAATTTATTTCTCACAGTTCTGAAGGCTGGGAAGTCCAAGACCAACTGGCGCTGGCCAGTTCGATATCTGGTAAGGGTTTGCTCTCTGCTTTCAAGGTGACCCCTTCCCACTGCATCCGCACATGAAGGAAGTGAGAAGGGACAAACACTATGTCCTCACGTGGTAGAAGGGGCAGAAGAGCAAAAGTGATAAATACGTTCCATTGAGCTCTTATTATAAGAGCATTATTGCCACCCATGAGTGTGGAGCCCTTATAGCCTAATTGCCTTCTAAATGCACCTACCTCTTTATAGAATTGCACTGGGAATTAAGTTTCAACATGAATTTTGTAGGAACATAGACATTCAATCCACAGCATTCCACTCCTGCCCTTCCCCCCCCAAATTTATGTTAAAATATACAAATATTCCTTCCCAATAGGCCTAGAAATTTTAACTTATTACAGCACCAACTTTAAAGTCTAAGTCCAAAATCTCGTCCAAATATTGTCTAAATCAGATATGGGTGAGAGACCGAAAGTATGATTCATCCCGAAGCAAATTCCCTTTCTAGCTGTAAGCCTGTGAAATCAAACAAGTCACATGCTTCCAAAATAGAATGGTGGGACAGGTGCAGGTTAAACATTTTCATTCCAAAAAGAAGAAAGAAGAAAGGGATAATAGGTCCTGAGTAAGTCCAACCTCCAACAGAGCAAACAATATTCAATCTTAAGGCTGGAGAGTAATCTTCCTTTATTCCATGTCCTGCCCTCTGGACACACTGGGGTAGGAGTTGGGTTCCCAAGGCTCCAGGCAACCTTGCTCCCATGGCTTTGCTTGGCACAGCCATACTGAAGCTCTCCCAAGTAGAGTCTTGTGCCTGTGGCTCTCCCAGTCTACAGTTGCATGCTGGTGGCCCTAGCTCTAGAGTTCTGGGTTCCTGGGGTCACCCCTGCTCCCATGGATCCAATGGACATTGCCCTAGTGGGGACTCTCTGTAGTGGCCCACTAGGCACCACTGAGCATTGCTTTAGTGGAAACTCTCTGGTGCCTCTGCCCCTGTGGCATTTCTCTGCCTTGGCCCTTAAGCTTTCCAGGGAATCCTTTGAAATCTAGGTGAATGTAGTCTTACCCCCACAGCTCTTGGACTCTGTGTGCCTGCAGAGTTAGCACCACGTGGATGCTATGGAAGTTTACCCCATGTGCCTCCTGGAGAGGTAGCCCGAGCTGCAGCCGGGCTCACTTGAGCCACATCTGGAGAGACTGAAGAGTGCTGCATCGGAATACATGGAGCAGAAACTTGACACTCCCCTGGGCAGTGAGACTTAAGAACCCAAGTTGATGCCTTCTCATTGTATTCTCACTTGACGGAAAGGTAGAAGAGATAAACTGTGTCTTCACATGGCAGAAGAGATGGAAGAGATGAATGCTGTGTGCTCGTATGGTGGAAGAGGCAGAAAAGCAAAAGGGATAAACTCACTCTTTCAAGCCTTTTCATAAGGGCACTAATCCCATCTATGAAGTTGGAGCCCTCATGGCCTAATTACCTCCTAAAGGCCCCACCTTTTAATACTGTTGCATTGGAGAGTAAGTTTCAACAGGAATTTTGAAGGGACACAAACAGGCAAGCCCTAGGAGATTTTCAAGTACCTTAGTTGAAGTCCAACATTTTTAAAGGTCCAGGTCCAACATTTAGATGTTGAGATCAACATTTTAGCCTTTAGATGGTAACAAAGACTCCAAAAAGGAGGAGGGGAAATGGGAGGCTGATATGCACAGAGCTAAATCTATTGACCCATAACCCAAAGATCCAGCTGAGAATGTTAAGACAGGAATGTCTATGGAGAAGAAAGGAGTATGATTCTGAAAATTTCATTTGGAAGCTGAATTTCATTTCTCTGGGAAAGTAGGGCACAATATCCAAGATGGAGGACAGGGATACTTATGTCCAGCATTGCCCCATATAAACGTAAGCTTTACATTAGGGCATCACAAAAATAATGGGCAAATTATTGCTGGAGGCTTTCCCACACATACATTAATAACCTAGTGCCATCATTTTGAGGAACACCAAGAGGGTCAGCTAGAGTCAGTGCATATGACAGCATCCCTGGAAATACTTCTCAGAGGGAATGGCCATTTGGAATTTTGATGGTGGCAGCATATTGGAAGGCTCAGTGGCAGTTTGTATTAGCAGTAGCAATGGAAAATATAACAGTCCATAAACATTGCACAGCAATGGGTAGACTCCTTAAAAAACAGAGTTTCTCAACCTTGGCACTGTTAATGTTTGGAGCTGAATCATTCCTTGTTGTGGGGAGCTGTCCTGTGCATTGTAGAGTGCTGAGTGCAAACCTGACCTCTATCCACTAGATGCCAATAGAATTCCCCTAGTTGTGACAACTGAAAATGTGTTCAGACATGACCACATAACCCCTTGGAGGCAAAATTCCTGATTGAGAAGCAGTGCTCTAGGGAATGACAGAACACTAAGGGTAGATTGAATCTCAGGCCATCAGGGTGAACCATGGATTCCTTGCAGCACCTGTTTTAGCACCTCTCACCTAGATATGTTAAGAACAATCCGAGATTCAATAGCTGAATGCAAAGTGGGGGAGAAAGTAGTGAGTAAGGCAGTCTGGGCTTCTACTCACCCTGTAAGCCAGGTGGAGGAGAGATTTCCATTGTTGAGTACAAAGAACCAGGCTTTAGTTTCAGACAGACTTGTTTCTATTATACTCTGTCACTTTCTAGTTGTTGAGTCCTGGTGAAGTGGCACCACCTCCCTGAATCTCAGTTTCCTCAACTGTATCTACACAAATTTGATTTTTATTTTGTTATTTATAATCACAACCTCCTTCGGAGGAGGGTGTATCTCTCCAATTGACATTTTAGAACACATATTAAAATGGGGGAAAAATACCCGACAAAGTTGTATGAGAATGAGAGATAATAGATAATAATGAAAGTAAATAGAGCACCTGAAATTAGGCCTGGCACATGTGCTGATTCTATAAAGGATGACTATTGTTAAGTTGAATATTTCTGAATTTAATTGGCGGAGGCTTAGTCAGATATACTATTTTGCCTTTTTTTTTTTTTGGTAGTTCTATTTGACATCACCCACCTATTACATTAAGAATCCTCCTTTCTTTAATCTCTATATCCACCTGCCAACTATATCTAGAAAGGGTTATCAGTCTGTGACCTTTTGCTACTTTCAGAGTAACCATGGGGGCTCAGGGCCTCTCTTCTTGTAATCCCGTTTCCCTTGTTTACCTTGGTGTTTCTTTGATGTGAACCTTCCTGCTGACTGTACCTGTAAGAGATTATCCATTGTGCTTTTGCCTCTTCTCTAAGCCCCCAGACATTTGGAGGTATCATTGCTTAATCTTTGTGTTTCACCATCAGTTAAAGTCAGAAGCCTTTGATCCATCCTGTTTACTAGACCCTACATTTTAATACATAAAACTGCTGACAGCTATATTTTTATTAAATTTGTTTTCCTGGGTTTTAGTCATAGCGCTAAAATTCAATACCAATATACCACTACATTAAAAAATATCTATCATCAGTGTGTGTTTACAGTTACCATAGCAGTAATATTTGTACTCAACAGCATTATTACAATTTTCTCCTATTTACAAGGTATATTTGATTCATGTTTTAAAACCAACAAAGGAAAAACGTAAATAGAATTATTGCTATCAACACTACTGCAATTTTTTCTACCCTTAACACTCACCACCAGTGATAGATATAACAACAGATTGCCTGTAAACACATAAAAGCCCTTCTCAGAAAAAAATGGGCTTTTTGTATCCATCATGGTGAAATCTGGGTCCTTTGATAGGATGACTGATGACAGAGAAGATAAGAAAAGGTGATAAGGCCTACCTTTCTGCACTCTACACCAGCACCCTGTGGACACATGAGGATGAACAGTGGCCTGACTCCTCTTAGTTTCCCAAGACCAAGTGACCCATACTACAAGTTGCTACTGATAGATGGGGCAGCCCTGGGCTCTAGCAGGAGCAAGTAGATGATGAAATCTTGCCCACTCCTAATTATTTTTCCACCCTACAAAGTGATCCTCTGGGCAGGAAGTTTAATGGGATACTGTATAGGCCCAACAGTTTTCATGCCTGCTACATTTACTTGCTAGCCTCAGTTCCTGTGGCTCCTGAGTAGCTGGCTGTCTGAACCCCACCCCTTTCTCCTTACTGTACACCTACAGAAAAGGAGAGTTGATGGAGGCTCTCCTGTAGGTGTACACTAAGGGGGCTCAGCTATGTGGAGGTCGATACTTTTGGGAGTTGGTTTCTGGGGGACCCAAGTTAGAATGGGAGTATCCTATCTGAAGCAATATGGGGAGCATCAAATAATAAAGTCAATACTGATGGAAAAATCCAAAAGGCCAGTAGCAACATGAGGGTTGTGAGTTTGTATCAGTGTGAGATGGGATTAGAGTGACAGCCAGTAAAAAATAAGTCAGTGGGTCCTGTTGGGTCTTTGCTCATAGCCTTGTAGGTAGTACATGCATGGTGTGTGTGTAGATTGGGATGGCTGCAGTCCCTGAGCACCTAAATACTTTATTGCTTCAATTCCGTATATGTACTACCTAGCAAGTGTCTACTCACCAAACTTAACAATAATATTCCTTCAAGAAGGAAACAAAGAAGGTCATTGTAAATTGAGTTCCTTTCGTTGTTTTCTTCCAAGAGTGAAGCCTACAAAACAATACATTGGTTCTGAAATGTCCTGATCCTCCCCTTCTCCTCAACCTTGTTTTAGCTTCAACATCTTAAAGCAGTAACGTTTGTGGGCTTGGCGCAAGTGGCTAATGCCTGTAATCCCAGTGCATTGGGAGGATAAGGTGGGAGGATTGCTTGAGGCCAGGAGTTCAAGACCAACCTGGGCAACATAGCAAGACCCTATCTCTACCAAAATTTTTTTTAACTTAGCCAGGTGTGGTGATGCATGCCTGTAGTCCCAGTTACTTGGGAAGCTGAGGTGAGAGGATCGTTTGAGCTCAAGAGGTCGAGGCTACAGTGAGTTGTGATCATGCCACCACACTCCAGCCTGGGCAACAGAGCAAGACCCATCTCAAAAAAAAAAAAAAAAACCAACTTATTTGTGGAATAGCCTTTTGTTTTGAGAGGATTTATTACATTGAAACTCTTAAGGGCTTAACAATTTCTATTTCATATTCTTCTCAGAGCAAAAGTGGATCCAAAAGAGCTAAGCAGTCATAAAGTAAAGAAGAATGAAAACCCCATTCTCCTTCTATCTTGTTGGAGGACCTTGAGAAATAGATTTTGAAAGATTTGCCACAGGGCTTCCATAGAATTGACTCCAGAAAAAGTTTTCATTAAGCCTGGCACACAAATACTGAAACCCAAATGGGAAAATGGATTAAAGTGATAAAAAATGTTCAAATGTTGTATGTATAGATGTTTTTGTGTGGATGATGTGTGATGTATCCTTTTGTGTATAAAGGTAAATAATCAACAAATACAGACTGCCTGTCTAGATTCAGGAATAGTCAAAGACTTTAAGACAAACTCAGTGATGTTTGGCTCTGAGCCTCACACATTTTGGTTACTAAAACTACAAACTCTTCTCTCAACCTAGGCATCTCATTTGCCCTTATACCCTAAGAGACTCTTCCTGTCATGAATCGTCGCTCTCTGTAGCTTTTGCTCTTGCCCTCATGCTTTGGTTTCATTTTCAGTGTTCTACTTTATCACTTTCAAAGTTGGAGAACAATTACCATACTGCAGTGATTTCAGATTTCCTTGCCAAATACAGATTATCTAGCATTCAAGAGACCACAGTTCTTAAACTCTTGCTCTCCACCCCCATTCCCAAGAGAATCTTCGATTTTGAGTAATGTAGGACAATTTCATCATGAACTGTGTGAAGAGACATTTTAGTGGCACATCTTCATGCTATTCTGGGAATACTATTTCCAACCTTTCTTCCCTGGAACCACAGTACAGGATGTTTTGACTTTTTGACTCCACAATCCGCCATTTCTTCCTCTTTCCAGAGGTCTTGTTGAATATTTTTTTCTGTGAATTGCTCTTTGATCTCTAAATCCCCTTCCATATTTCTGCCAGATGGCCCCTTACAAAAATAGGAGTAACTTTGGCTGTCCCTGCTATCCTCTAGTTTCTAATGTAGGTTTTTAATTCAGGCCCCTACAAAGACCTTGCTGTAGTCTCTCCCCATAACATTTTTATCATTCCTGTAAAGTTCCCACTTTTACCCAAGATCTCCGCCTTTTAAATGATGACTTTGAGAGCATTCCTTCAATAGTTATTAACTTCAATAGCTACCCTGCATCCAGCTTCATGATATAGAGTAACTACTCAAATATTTGCTGAATGAACCAATTAATGAAAAAAATGATGGAAGGAATGATTGAATCAGATTTCTAAAGTGCCAGACTGAATAGGCAGTAGAAGTCAACCAAGACAAAGTTTCACTTGGGGCTCATCCATCCCTATATTACTGTTTTTGTTTGTTTGTATTTTAAACCATGGTAGAGGTAGCCCTGATAGGACTCCTAGTTTAGAGGTATGCTCTACCCTGCTCAAATGGCAGGAGCTGGATCAAAATGGACAGTGTTTTTCATAAACTAATTTTTTTCCTGGTCCAATTCATAAACAACTCCCTCAGTGTTGAATTTTGACTCACAGTCATTCCCTGAATTCATGATAGACACAGACTGTGGTTCCCATGATCTACTCCTGCTTTATAGTGCTGAGCCTAAGGGACCAACATCCTGGGCTAAAATATGGCAAAGGACAATATCGGCAAAGTCCATTTCACTGTATGAGTTGATCTCATACTGATTATTTTGCCATCTCTTCATAAAGGCCGTCAAGTCCAAACTGAAGAGAAAAGGGATATTTATGGTCTCAGCCTACTTTTTTGAGGGCCAGGGAGATGCGGACCTCATGCTTTTCTGTTGTTTTGACCTCCCCCAGATACATCATAGCTTCCGAAACTCCAGGGGTAAATTCTGGTTTCAGATGCATCCAGCCTATAGAGAACAAACATTATCATAAGAACAATGTAACAGCGGGCTTGCCCCAGAATTACTTGCCCTGTGTACTTGGCTCATGACTTCTCTATATCCATTTCCCCCTTTTTTCTTAACAGAATTATTTATGCAGGACAGTCTCCCCTGTGGCTTAGGGGTGACCATGTTTCAGGGTTCTGGCTAGTTAAACGTAAGTAGAAGTCTAATAGATAAGACTACAGGGAAAACTGTTTTCTAAGAAGGTGGAGACTCACGTATCATATGGATTTTGCCTTTGCTCTTTACCCCTTTTCCCTGCCTCAAACATGGATGCAGTTCCTGGAGCTATGATTACTCTCAAACCCATAGGAAAAAAAGCCAAATAGTAAGAAAGGCAGAAAAGGAAGACTGGAGTGAGGACTGACCTTGAGTAATTAAACCAACTCTGAGCTGCCCACCTCCAAACTTGTTGTAAGAGGAGAAGGAGAAGCCCCTGCCAGGGTATACCTCTTTCATGCAAGTTTCTGCTCTTCTTTCACCACAAAGGCCCTTTCGAGACTTTCTATGGCTGTCTCTGCTACTTTGGTTGTCCCTCTTTTCATTTCTCTTCTTCCTTAAGTAGTTTTGCTTTTAGTTGGAAGAGGTTGGGAGGCAGACACTTTCATTTTGCAGGTATATGGAACTTACGCTGAGTTTGGGTGGAACCCAATCTCAACCTAATATGAGGGGTCTTCAGAAAGTTCATAATAATGAGTATTACGAAAAAAACTGTGCAAGGATTTCAATTTCTTTTTGTGCCAAAATAAGCTCATATTAACATGTTACAACACGTCTGAACAGGATCTAGTTTGAGGTGCTAAGAAGTATAAGTCATCAGTTTGAAAAGAGCCCCTCTCAGAGCAACATGAATCCTGCTAAAAGTAAAGCAAAAACAAACATCAAATTTATGGTGAAGCTTGGGTGGAAGAATGGAGAAATCACTAATGCTTTACAAAAATTTATGGGGACAAGCCCCCCCTCAAAAAAACTGGCGGTTTGCAAATGGATCACTCATTTTAAGAAGGGAGAAGACAATGTTGAAGATGAAGCCCACAGTGGCAAACCATTCCATCAATTTGTGTGGAAAAAAAATGTATTTGTTCTTGCCTTAATTGAAAAGGATCAATGATTAATACCAGAAACAATAGCCAACACCACAGACATCTCAAATGGTTCAGCTTACAAAATTCTGACTGAAAAATTAAAGTTGAGCAAACTTTCTACTTGGTGGGTGCCAAAACCACTGCACCTATATCAGCTGCAAACAAGAGCAGAACTTTCGGTATAAATTTTAAACAAGTGGGTTCAAGATCCTAAAGCATTTCTCCAAACCAACTGTAACAGGAGATGAAACATGGCTTTACCATGTCTTGTGATCTTGAAAACAAAGCACAATCAAAGTAATGGTTACCAAGAGGTGGAAGTGGTCCAGTTGAAACAAAAGCAGATCCATCAAGAGCAAAGGTCGTGGCAACAATTTTGTGGGATGCTCAAGGCATTTTGCTTTTGCTTGCTGACTTTCTGGAGGACCAAAGAACAATAATATCTGCTTATTATAAACGTGCTTTGAGAAAGTTAGCCAAAGCTCTAGCACAAAAATGACCAGGAAAGGTTCACTAGAGAGTCCTTCTCCACCATGACAATGCTCCTGTTCATACCTCTCATCAAACAAGGACAATTTTGTGAAAATTTCAATGGGAAATCATTAGGCATCCACCTTACAGTCCTGATTTGGCTCCTTCTGAATTCTTTTTGTTTCCTAATCTTAAAAAGTCTTTAAAGGGCACCCATTTTTCTTCATATAGTAATGTAAACAAGACCACATTGACATGATTAAATTCCCAGGGTCTTCAGTTCTTTAGGGATGGACTAAATGACTTGGATCATCCCTCACAAAACTGCTTGAACTTGATAAAGTTTATGTTAAGAAATACAATTAATAATTTTTTTCTATCATTTACTTCTACTGTCCATGAACTTTGAAGAATGCCGTCATATACAGACTCCCATTATCTATGGCAAAAGTAAAAAAAAAAATGGTGGTTCAAAGGGGGAAGATATAGCCTTCTCAGTGTTTTAAAAGATTTGAATCCATTGTCAGCATTTAAAAATAATAATATTTTTCATAAACTCTAGATTTTCAGCATCTCTAACAACACTGGGCCCTGATTAGCTCATGACAATAATTGACTAAAGTAGCAAATTCTCCATTTAGAAGGGAGCAGGCACGCTCCAGATTGCCACAGTTTTCAGCCTTCTTGCAAGCAATACACTTCATTTCTTTTTAATACCTGTCTTGCCCTATAGGTGTTTGAGTTTTCAATAACTTATTTATGGATTCTTTGAAGGATATTTAGTAATACTTTTTCTATTTCAAACCCCTAGGCAGAAACCTCTGCCTCCTGTAATAACTATCAAGGAAAATATGACCAGCCTGCAACTGCATCTCTCCATACTCCTAAACATCTTAGCCAATGTCCCCAAGAAATTTGTCTCTGTTACAAATGCGCTGGAAATGTATTTGTAACAGGATGTTACCTCGAGCATGGGACCCAAAGGCAATTAGATTCTTCTTTTCTACATCTAACACCTGCCATTCTTGAGAGATAATTTTGGTGTCTTCCTCAAAAGCATCTTTCCCTACAAATGAGTAAGCACTACCTAATAATAACCTCAGTTTGGAAGGTTGGCAAGTATTAATAATTATAAGAATTATTAGTTCCAGTAGTTCTTCTCTAAATCTACTTCTTTAGAGCACTTGGAATTGGAGAACGTTTCATATCTATGCCATAACTGATTTTAATTTCTGTTTCTTCTCTAGGATAAATCACAGTAATTTGTAGCTTCAATGTTTCTATTGCTGTAAATGGATACAAACTCTTTGGGAGGCAATCTGGCAAAACTTACTGAAATTTTAATTGTGGACATCCTTTGATTCAGCATTGCCTCAGCTAAGAAACTTTCCTTAAAAAAATACTTTCACAAGTATAATACACACACATACACACACACACGTGTATGTATGTATGTATGAAGTATTTTTTTCTAGCCATACATTGAGAGCAAGGAAAATGTCCAGTAATAGGGAACTCAGTAAGTAAATAATAGTAATCCAGTAATATGGCATCTAGAGGCTCTGAGCGACCCTATTGTTTCAGAACAACTTTTTAGTTAATTTCTGGTCTAAGAAGAGTAGTGGGGAAAGGATGATCTTTTTAAGAACTGAGGAAAAAGTTGAAACTCAATCTTTACCTCTCACTACATGCAAATATTTACTTGAAATGGATGATGGACAAACACATAAAAGCTAAAAGAAATTTTTAGAGGAAAACTTTGGAATCTTTGTAACCTTGGGGTAGGCAAAAATGTCTTAGGTTATTCATTTGAGTTGCTTGTAGATGCTGAATATTAGCCCTCTATCGAATGAATAGTTTGCAAATATTTTTTCCCATTCTGTACGTGGTCAGTTTACTCTGTTGATTGTTTCCTTGCTGTGCACAAGCTTTTCAGGTTAACTAAGTCCCATTTGTCTATTTTTGTTTTTGTTGAGTTTGCTTTTGAGGACTTGATCATAAATCATTTGCCTAGGCCAATGTCCAGAGAGTGTTTTCTAGGATTTTTTAAATTATACTTTAAGTTCTAGGGTACATGTGCACAACGTGCATGTTTGTTACATATGTATACATGTGCCATGTTGGTGTGCTGCACCCATTAACTTGTCATTTACATTAGGTATATCTCCTAATGCTTTCCCTCCCTGCTTCCCCCACCCCACAACAGTCCCCAGAGTGTGATGTTCCCCTTCCTGTGTCCAAGTGTTCTCATTGTTCAATTCCCACCTGTGAGTGAGAACATGTGGTGTTTGGTTTTTTGTCCTTGTGATAGTTTACTGAGAATGATGGTTTCCAGCTTCATCCATGTCCCTGCAAAGGACATGAACTCATCCTTTTTTATGGCTACATAGTATTCCATGGTGTAAATGTGCCACATTTTCTTAATACAGTCTATCATTGATAGACATTTGGGTTGGTTCCAAGTCATTGCTATCATGAATAGTGCCGCAATAAACATACATGTGCATGTGCCTTTATAGCAGCATGATTTATAATCCTTTGGGTATATACCCAGTAATGGGATGGCTGGGTCAAATGGTATTTCTAATTCTAGATCCTTGAGGAATCGCCACACTGTCTTCCACAATGGTTGAACTAGTTTACAGTCCCACCAACAGTGTAAAAGTGTTCCTATTTCTCCACATCCTCTCCAGCACCTGTTGTTTCCTGACTTTTGAATGATTGCCATTCTAACTGGTGTGAGATGGTATCTCATTGTGATTTTGATTTGCATTTCTCTGATGGCCAGTGATGATGAGCATTTTTTCATGTGTCTGTTGGATGCATAAATATCTTCTTTTGAGAAGTGTCTGTTCATATCCTTTGCCCACTATAGTTTTGGGTCTCACATTTAGGTCTTTAATTCATCTTGAATTAGTTTTGTATATGGTAAGAGGTGGGGGTCTAGTTTCATTCTTCTGCATATGACTAGCCTATTTTCCTAGCACCATTTATTGAATAGGGTATCCTTTTCCCAGTGTATATTTTGTTGACTTTGTCAAAGATTAGTTGGTTATAGGTATTCTGAGTTGTTTATTCTGTCCCATTGAGGTATGTGTCTATTTTGTTATCAATATCATGCTATAGCCTTGTAGTATAATTTGAAGTGAGGATATGTGATGCCTCCAGATTTTTTTCTTTTTTGCTTAACATTGCTTTGGCTATTTGGGCTGTTTTTCGTTCCATATGAATTTTGGAATTGCTTTTTCTAATTCCGTGAGAAATGACATCAGTAATTTGATAGGGATTGCACTAAATCTGCAGATTGCTTTGGGCAAGATGGCCATTTTAACAATATTAATTATTTCCATCCATAAGCATGGGCTGTTTTTCCATTTGTATCATCTACGATTTCTTTCATCAGTTTTATAGCTCTGCTTAGAGAGATATTTCACCTTCTTGGTTAAACATATTCCTAGGTATTTTATGTTTTTTATGTATTTTATGATTTGGTCCTTGGCTGGATCATTATTGGTGTACAGAAATGTTACTGATTTCTGTAGTTAATTTTGTATCCTGAAACTTTACTGAATTCATTTACCAAAACGAAGAGTTTTTTGGTGGAGTCTGTAGTGTTTTCAAGATATCAGATCATATCATTGGTGAATAAGGATAATTTGACTTCATCTTTTCCAATTTAGATGTCTTTTTTTTTTCCTCTTGTTGATTGCTCTGGCAAGGACTTCTAGTACTGTGTTGAATAACAGTGGTGAAAATGAGCATCCTTATCTTGCTCCAGTTCTTACAGAGAATGCTTTCAACTTTTTCTGGTTAAGTATGATGTTGGCTTTGGGTTCGTCAAATATTGCATATATTATGTTGAGGTATGTTTCTTTTATACCAGTTTGTTGAGGATTTTTATCACAAAGCGATGCTGAATTTTATTGAATGCTTTTTCTGCATCTATTAAGATGATTATATGGTTTTTGTCTTTAACTCTTTTTGTGTGATTATCACATTTATTGATTTGCATATGCTGCACTATCTTGCATCTTTGGGAGAAATCCCGTCTGATCAAAACAAATAGCCCCATTAAAAAGGGGACAAAGGATATGAACAGATATTTTTCAAAAGAAGACATTCAAGTGGTCAATGAACATATGAAAAAAATGTTTAACATCACTAATCATCAGAGAAATGCAAATTAAAATCACAATGAGAAATCTGATGGCCGTCAGAATGTCTATTATTAAAAAGTCAAAAAACGACAGATGTTTGTGAGGATGTGGATAAAGGGGAATGCTTATACACTGTTGGTGGGAATGTAAATTAGTACAGCCTTTATGGAAAAGAGTATAGAAATTTCTCAAAGAACTAAAAACAGAACCATCATTCAATTCAGCAATCCCACTACTGAGTACCTATCCAAAGGGAAAGAAATCATTATATCACAAAGATACCTGCACTAGTATGTTTTTCACAGCACTATTCACAATAGCAAAGACATTGAATCAACCTAAGTCCATCAATGGATGATTAGATAAAGAAAATATTATGTATACACACACACACGCACACACACTATGGAATACTACTCAACCATAAAAAGAATGAAGTCATGTCTTTTGCAGCAACATGGGTGAAACTGGTGACCATTATCCTAACAAATAATTCAGAAAGTCAAATACTGCATGTCCTCACTCATAAGTGGGAGCTAAACAATGGGTACACATGGACATGCAGAGTGGACTAACAGAACACTGGAGGCTACAAAAGGTGGGAGGATGGGACCGGGGTGAGAGTTGAAAAATTACCCATTGGACACCGTGTTCATTATTCAGGTGATGGGTACACTGAAATCCAGACTTCACCACTACATAATACATGCATGTAAAAAATTTGTACTTGTACCCTCTAAATATATATAAAATTTAAAAACTTAGAATTCAATTAAAAAATGTAACTGGCTCTACACACACACACACACACACACACACACACACACACATACACACAGAGCATTGTGTATATATATGTACATAGTTTATTACAAATTTTACTGATATAAAAGATACACAATTTACCAAAAATAAATAATATACAGTATTCTTTATCATTAGTTCCATATAGCCAACTGAATCATACAGAATGCTTTGATTTTTGCTGAACTGTTATATCCATATGCAACCTCTAATTGCAATTCAACCATTATTTGACAAATGAAGTTGAATTACAATTTGGTAACTCTTTCTTCAATATATGTATTGTGATTGAATCTGAATCTTGACACAAGAATGTCAAGGAAAGTTAGAGATGAAAATATTCACACTGCATATATCTAATGAAGGAATTATATCCAGAATATATAAAGACTTAAAATTTGATTACAAAAAGATAAACAATCTACTTAAAATGGATAAAAATATTCAAACATTTTGCAAAAAAAGTTGTATAAATGGTCAATAAGCAAATGAAAGATATTCAAAATCACTGGGCATCAAGGAAATGCAAATTAAAACAGCAGAGTCATAGCACTACACACTCATTAAGATAGGTAAAATTGAAAATGACTGACAGTACTTGGTGTTGGTGAAGATGTGGAGCAACTAGAATGCAAATACATTGCTTGTCACATTGGAGAAGGGTACAGCAACCACTTTGAAAATAGTCACTAAGACCAGGAGTAGTGGCTCATGCCTGTAATCCCAGAACTTTGGGAGGCCAAGGAGGGAAGATCGCATGGATCAGGAGTTTGACACCAGCCTGGCCAACATGGCAAAACCCCTTCTCTACTAAAAATACAAAAATTAGCCAGGCGTGGTGGTGCACGCCTGTAATCCCAGCTACTTGGGAGGCTGAGGCAGGAGAATCACATGAATCCGGGATGCAGAGGTTGCAGTGCACCACTGCACTCCAGCCTGGGCGACAAAGCAAGACTCTGTCTCAAAGAAGAGAAAAGAAAAGAATAGAAAAGAAAAGAATCGCTATTAAGTGATTTACTCAAGAGAAAGGAAAGCATATGTCCATGAAAAACTTAAACTTAAACATTTATAGCAGTTTTATTGAACTATCAGCAAACTAAGTGTCCATCAAAGGGTGAGCAAATAAAACAAGTTATAGTATATACATACAATGGAATATTGTTTAGCACTAAAAAAGAAATTAACTTACGACACACATAATGACATGGGTGAATCTTTGGAAGTTTATGGTGATCAAGATAGCCAGACACAAAATTATACATATTTTATGAATCCATTTATATGTAGCTCCAGGAAATGCAAATTTAATCTATAGTGATAGCAATTATCTAGAGATGGTATGGGTAGAAGGGAAGGGTACTGACTGGGAAGGGGAATGAAAGAGTTTTCTGTTGGAAATTATCTATTTGTTGGTTATGGTACTCATTACATAACTGTTACGTGTTAAGTTTTTCAGAAGAAGATGCTGAATTGGAGGCAAAAGTTGTTTATTAGGGATCAATACCTGTGAAGGAAGAGAGAGAAAGCCATATTAGGGAGTGGAAGTTGTTGAACTATGACATAGGAACAGTAAAACCTCTGTCAATATGAAGTATTGCCAATAACAGTGTCCCACATCAGGCAGAAATACCTGAGTCTTTATATTCTGGCTTTGCTAGGTCACTGGGTATGGCCTGCCTTAGGAAGTTTGTGACCTGGAACATGGTGGTTCTCTGTATCTGAGAAAGAACCTGAAGAAGCTGACAGTGGATGTAATCTGCTGACTGCATTCCCCACAGTTGGTGGTGGGGATTGATGTGTTGGTGGGGGGATGTGCACATGGCTGTGTTTTCAGCAATATGTGTATATATTTATCAAAAATAATTAAACTATATGCTTAATATGTGTGCTTTTTTTGTTTTTTATGTTTTGTTTTCTTTTGTTTTTTTGAGACAGAGTCTCACTCTGTTGCCCAGGCTGGAGTGCAGTGGCGACATCTTGGCTCACTGCAACCTCCGCCTCCTGGGCTCAAGCGATTCTCCTGCTTCAGCCTCCAGAGTAGCTGGGATTACAGACACCCACCATCGTGCCCGGCTAAATTTTGTATTCTTAGTAGAGATGGGGTTTCACCATGTTGGCCAGGCTGGTCTCAAACTCCTGACCTCAGCTGATCTATTGTTTTTTTTGTTTGTTTTTTTGTTTTGTTTTTTATTTTATTTTATTATTATTATACTTTAAGTTTTAGGGTACATGTGCACAATGTGCAGGTTGTTACATATGTATACATGTGCCATGCTGGTGTGCTGCACCCATTAACTCGTCATTTAGCATTAGGTATATCTCCTAAAGCTATGCCTCCCCCCTCCCCCCACCCCACAACAGTCCCCAGAGTGTGATGTTCCCCTTCCTGTGTCCATGCGTTCTCATTGTTCAATTCCCACCTATGAGTGAGAATATGCAGTGTTTGGTTTTTTGTTCTTGCGATAGTTTACTGAGAATGATGATTTCCAACTTCATCCATGTCCCTACAAAGGACATGAACTCATCCTTTTTTATGGCTGCATAGTATTCCATGGTGTATATGTGCCACATTTCTTAATCCAGTCTATCATTGTTGGACATTTGGGTTGGTTCCAAGTCTTTGCTATTGTGAATAGTGCCACAATAAACATACGTGTGCATGTGTCTTTATAGCAGCATGATTTATAGTCCTTTGGGTATATACCCAGTAATGGGATGGCTGGGTCAAATGGTATTTCTAGTTCTAGATCCCTGAGGAATCGCCACACTGACTTCCACAAGGGTTGAACCAGTTTACAGTCCCACCAACAGTGTAAAAGTGTTCCTATTTCTCCACATCCTCTCCAGCACCTGTTGTTTCCTGACTTTTGAATGATTGCCATTCTAACTGGTGTGAGATGGTATCTCATTGTGGTTTTGATTTGCATTTCTCTGATGGCCAGTGATGGTGAGCATTTTTTCATGTGTTTTTTGGCTGCATAAATGTCTTCTTTTGAGAAGTGTCTGTTCATGTCCTTCGCCCACTTTTTGATGGGGTTGTTTGTTTTTTCCTTGTAAATTTGTTTGAGTTCATTGTAGATTCTGGATATTAGCCCTTTGTCAGATGAGTAGGTTGCGAAAATTTTCTCCCATTTTGTAGGTTGCCCGTTCACTCTGATGGTAGTTTCTTTTACTGTGCAGAAGCTCTTTAGTTTAATTAGATCCCATTTGTCAATTTTGGCTTTTGTTGCCATTGCTTTTGGTGTTTTAGACATGAAGTCCTTGCCCATGCCTGTGTCCTGAATGGTAATGCCTAGGTTTTCTTTTAGGGTTTTTATGGTTTTAGGTCTAACGTTTAAGTCTTTTATCCATCTTGAATTAATTTTTGTATAAGGTGTAAGGAAGGGATCCAGTTTCAGCTTTCTACATATGGCTAGCCAGTTTTCCCAGCACCATTTATTAAATAGGGAATCCTTTCCCCATTGCCTGTTTTTCTCAGGTTTGTCAAAGATCAGATAGTTGTAGATATGCAAACAACATATAGAAATTCATAGACTGGATAAATAAAACATGATTTGTCAATATGCTATCTACAAGAAATACTTTAAATTCAAAGACACAAATATGTCAAAAGTAGAAGCATAGACTGATGACTTAAATGTAAGAGCTAAAATTATAAAACTTATCGATGAAAACACAGAAGTAAATCATTGTGACCTGGGTTAGGCAATAGTTTCTTAGCTGCAGCACCAAAAGCACAATGTCAAAAGAAAGAAATAGTTAAATTGGACTTCATCAAAATTAAAAACTTATTGCTTCAAATAATACCATCAATAAAGTAAAGGCAAACACAGAATAAGAGAAAATATTTACAAATAATGTATCTGATAAGATGTGTGTTCAGAATATGTAAACATTTCTTATAACTAAACATTAAAAGGAAATAAATCAGCTTAAAAATGGACCAAGGAACTGAACAGACATTTCTTCAAAGAAAATATTGAAACAACCAATAAGTACATGAAAGGATTCTCAACATCTCTAATAATTAGAGAAATACAAGTCAAAACCACAATGAGAGCCAACCTAATACCCAATAGAATGGCAATGTTAATAATAATAATAAAAGACAATAACAGGTGTTAGCAAGGATGTGGAGAAATTGGAATCCTCTTAAATTGCTGGTGAGAATGTAAAATGATGCAGCTGCTTTGGAAAAGACTCTGGAAACTCCTTAAATGGTTAAATGTAGAGTTAGCATATGATCCAGCAATCTCACTTCTAATTATATACACAAGAGAAATGAAATCATCTCCTCACACAAATATTTTTACACAAATATTTCATAGCAGCATTATTCATAATAGCCATAAAATGGAAACAACCAAACTATCCATGAATTGATGAGTTGATAAACATAATGTTGTATATCCACCCAATGGAATATTATATAGGCATCAAAAGGAATGGAGAACTGAACTGATATATGCTGCAACATGGATAAACTTGAAAAAAATTATAACAAGCTAAAGAAGCCAGTCATGAAAGACTACATATTGTATCATGCCATTTATACGTGATGTTGAGAATAACCAAATTCATTCATACAGAATGAAACTAAATTAGCATTTGCTAGGGACTGGGAAATGGATCCAATGGGCAATGACTGCTAATGGGTACAGAGTTGCTTTTTGGAATAACAAGAATGTTCTAAAATTAGGTAGTGGCAATAGTTGCACAACTCAGTAAATATTCTATAAACCATTGAATTAATAGAGGGAATTATATATTTTCTGATTTATATCTCAAAAGGAGTTATGTTAAAAAGGATTTGAATAAACTTTCCATAAATTTTTTTTTTTAAATTAAGCACCCTTTTGTGACACAGAATTTCAGCAATCTAGGAATAGAAGGGAACTTCCAAAAGTTATTTGAGGTCCCAAGCAAAAATCTACAGCAAACATTTCTTTTTTTATGGGAGAGAAAGTAAGAAAAATTCAGATTAAAATAAGAAACAAAGTAAGGCTGACTATTATCACCACCCCTGATCACTTTTGTATTCCAGTTTCTAGCCCATGTAGTAAGATAAGAAATTATAATTAAAGACAGATGAATGAAGAACATGGAAACAAAAGTACTCTTGTTAGCAATTGATACAATTTTCTACACAGAAAACCTAAAGGAATGCACAAATTATTACATATATAAATAGTGTTTGCAATATGGCTAACTATATGAGCAATGTACATAACCTAATTTCATTTGTATCTACCAGCAATAAACATTTTGAAAATATAAGTTGAACAAAATATACCACTTACCATATCAAGAATATCATCAAGTACCTAGGTGTAAATGTGTAAAAAATGTGCAAAACACCTATGGAGAAAATTGTAAATGTTTTTCTGAAGACATTAAAGAAATAACAGAGAATTAATGCAGAGATATTTTCTCTTCATGTATATGAAGGCTTAACATTTTACATATGTCAATTATCTCCAAAAATGTTTATAGATTGTATGCAATTCTGATAAAAACTCCCAAAACCATATTCTAATAAGCCAATTCAAAATTTATATGTAAGAGCAATAGGCCAAAAACAGACACGACACTTGTGAAAAAGAAGGTCAAAGGAATCTGCCCTACTTGCTTTGAAATTTATTTTAAATCTAGGCCAATCAAGCCAGCGTCTTTTATTAAATGAAGGGACAAATAAAATAATCAATGTAAAGTAATAGAGAACCCAGAAACAGAAATGTGCATATAGAATCTTAGTATGTAACAGAAGCATTGAAATCTCTGTGTAAGGAAGGTTTAGTTGTTCAATAAATGGAACTGGAACAATTGGTTATGTATATGGAAAGTGAAATAAAACCATCGTTTCACACCCTACAGCTAAATAAAACCAAATGGATTAAGGACTAAAGTGTGAAGCTACCCAAATTGAATCAAGAACACAATCTCATCTATAATAGCCACCCAAAAAAAAAGAAAAAAACCTAGGAATACATCTAACCAAGAGGTGAAAGATCTCTACAAGGAGAACCACAAAACACTGATGAAAAAAATCATAGAGGACAAAAACAAATGGAAAAACATTCCATGCTCATGGACTGGAAGAATCAATATAGTTAAAATGGCCATACCGCCCAAAGCGATATACAGACTGAACGCTATTCCTACCAGACTACAAATTTTCCCCAGAAATAGAAAAAACTATTCTAACATTTATAGGGAACCAAAAAAGAGCTCAAACAGCCAAAGCAATCCTAAGCAAAAAGAACAAAGCCAAAGGCATCACACTACCTGACTTCAAACTATGCTATGAGGCTACGATAACCAGAACAACATGGTACTCGTATAAAAATAGACACAATAGACCAATGGAACAAGATGGCGAACCCAGAAATAATGCTGAACACCTACAACCATCTGATTTTCAAAGGTCAACAAACACAAGCAATCAGGAAAGGACTCTCTGTTCAATACATGGTGCTGGGATAACTGGTTAGCCATATGCAGAAGAATGTAACTAGGCCGCTAACTTTCACCATATACAAAAATTAACTCAGATGGATTAAAGGCTTAAATGGAAGACCTAAAACTAGAAAAATTCTAGAAGAAAACATAAGAAACACCATTCTGTCCATTGGCATTGGCAAAGAATTTGTGACTAAGTCCTCAAAAACAATTGCAACAAAACCAAAAATTGATAAGTGGGACCTAATTAAACTGAAGAGTTTCTGCACAGCAAAAGAAACTATTAACAGAGTAAACAGACAACCTACAGAATGGGAGAAAATATTCACAAACTATACACCTGACAAAGGTCTAATATGCAGAATCTATAAGGAATTTAAACAAATCAGCAAGCAAAAAACAACTCCATTAAAAAGAAGGCAAAGGACACGAAAACTCAAAGAAAGGTATACGTGCAGGTAACAAACATATGAAAAAAAATGCTCAACATCACTAATCATTAGAGAACTGCAAATCAAAACCACAATGGGATACTATCTGTCACTAGTCAGAATGGCTATAATTAATAAGTCAAGAAACAAAAGATATTGGTGAAGTTGTAGAGAAAACGGAACACTTATACACTGTTGGTGGAAATATAAATTAGTTCAGCCACTGTGGAAAGCAGTTTGGAGATTTCTCAAAGAACTTAAAACAGAACTACCATCCAACCCAGCAATCCCATTACAGGATACATAACAAAGGAAAACAAATTCTTCTACCCAAAAGACTTACGCATTTGTATGTTCATCACAGCACTATTCACAATAGCAAAGACACAGAATCAACCTAGATGCCCATCAATGGTGGACTGGATAAAGAAAATGTGGTATCTATACACCATGGGATACCATACAGCCATAAAAAAGAATGAAATCATGTCCTTTGCAGTAACATGGATGCAGCTGGAGGTGATTTTCCTAACAAATTAATGCAGGAGCAGAAAACCAAATACAGCATTTTCTGACTTATAAGTGGGAGCTAAACATTGAGTACACAAGGATATAAAGATGGCAACAACAGACACTGAAGACTACTAGAGGGAGAAAGGAAGGATGGGGTGACAGTTGAAAAACTAGTTGGTACTGTGCTTACTATCTGGCTGAAGCGATTATTCATACCCCAAACCTGAGCATCACACAATTTATTCATGTAACAAACTTGCACATGTACCACCAACCTTAAAGTAAAAGTTGAAATTTTTAAAAAGGACAAAATTAAATGGTCTTTATTTGCAAGTCATATTATTTCTTACACAGAAAACAAAAAAGAATCTATGTAAAATTATTACAAATTATAATATGGTTTATCAATATGGCTCACAATATGATCCGCATAAAAATGTAATTGCATTTATATATTCTAGCAACACACAAAAAGCATAGCTTTTTGTTAAAAGATAACATTTCTTATAGCTAGAAAACTATTAAGGTACTTGAGAATGAATATAATAAAACATGTGCAAGACATCCGTGGAGAAATTTATGAACCTTCATTAAAGACATTAAAGAAGGCCTAAATAAATGAAAATATATTACATGTCTATGAATTTCATATTCATCTTCTAACACTTTTAGAAGGAACTATAAGAGAATGTCTTTGTGACCTTGGGCTAGCTTAGACTCAAGACAAAAAAAGCATAAATCATAAAAAACAAAGTTTGATAAATTTGACTACATTTAAAATTAAGAACTGTGGTTTATAAAAATGTAGCAAAAAGACAGTGACAATGCAAACCATAAACAGAGAAAGGATATTTGAAATACATACAGCAGACAAAGTTTTAGTGTCTTAAATATCATATGTATTTCTACAAATCAATATGAAAATCAAAATGATCTAGTGGGAAGGAGAGGGAGAAGAAAGACAAAACAGGCATTTCATGCAGGAACATGAATGCCAATTTAAAAATACAAAAATTTTCTCAATCTCATTAATAATCCAGAAGATGAAAATTGAGAACACAATGAGGTACCATTTTACACTCATTTGATTGACAGTGATTAAATTGTCTGACAATACTAAGTATTGGAGAGAATGTGGATCAATAGGAATTCTTGTACAGTAATGTTGATCATATCAATCAGCACAGCACAATCTCTTTGAAGACAAATCTGGCTTTATCGTTAGAGTGAAGATTCGCATAATCTACCCAGAAATTCTATTCCTAGATTTATACCCTAGAGCAGCAAATTCCAATAGGAATGTGATATGATCCCTAAATGCAGGCCTAATATGTAATTTTGAACATTCTTGAAGTAATATAAAGTACAAAGAAAAAAGGTGATATTCATTTTTATATTTAATTTAACCAATATATCCAGTACATTATGATTTCAACATGTAATCAATATCAAAATTATCCATGAGATATTTTACATTACCTTTTCATGGTAAGTCTTTAAAATCCAGTGTGTATTTTACATTTATAGCACATCTCAGTTCTTACCTGCCCATTTCAAATGCTCAATAGTGACATGTAGCTACTGCCTACCATATTGAACAGTGAGCCCCAGAGAAATTCTTGTTCATGTGCATCAAGAAACATGTGCAAAATTGTTTACGGTAGCACTGATTGTAGTAACAAAAATAAGAAATAATCTATATGTCTGTCAATAGTGTTATAAATAATAAATGCAATAGGATACTATGCAGCAGTAAAAACACATGGACTAAGGTTATACAACAACATGGATAAATATTAGAAATCATGAGTGAAAATGCAATTCTAAGAATATATGTAGAATGATAGCATTTTAATAAAGTTCAATATAAGCAATTCCAGGCAATATAATCTTTAGGGAAACAAACATGTGACAAAACTATTTTTTGAAAGGAAAGCAGGTTTAAAAAACAAGGATGGCTGCCTTATTTTGAATCTCTCCCATACCCACCTTTCAAAAACTCTTAAAATCACCAAGAAATATGTATATAAGCATACGTGATGCATGCATTCAGCATTTCTAAGAAACAGCAAACACTCCAACCTTAAAGTGACCCTCAAGGATAAAAAGAGAACTAATTCCAACACACCTCTTGCTGTCCACTTGCTGTTGCAAGCTTGTGGATGCAGAAAATGGGAGTGGGGAGGTTTAAGAGGCACCTTCAAAAAGTGTTGATGTGATCAGAGGACTTAGATGAGGCACAAATAAAAGTCACCCCTAGAATGTGAGCATTCAACATTGACAAAATATTGAACACAGGTTGGGATTTGGCAGTTCAAACCACCGATTGCAAGAAAAGGGCTTGAATGTGTGTGGGACCAGAAGGGGCAGCCTCACATGCTCCTGTGGGAGAACTAGATATATAGAGAAGTGTCAGTACCCTTTAGAGATGAGGCTGTGTAGTGAAAGAGGGAAATAAGAAGAAAATAAGGGAAAAAAGACACAGCAACACCTCCCTCACTCCCTTGCACCAACACCACCATTGATAAAAGAAACTTCATAGTAGAGGGAAGAACTGACAGAAGAGCATTCTTTAACTAGGAATCCTGTCCATAAATTTAATAGAAATAGAAAAAAGACTGACCATGTCCATAAGAAACTACTGTAAGAAACAAGAATATATTAATCAAAGGATTTCTGATGGTAAAAATTATTCCCCAAAAAACATGAAATGAAATAGAATTGAAAATACTTTGAAGTAAATTATATGTCTATGTTTCTTTCTCTTCAGAAAAGCTTTCAGAGATATGAAAAAACACCTTCATTGAGAAATACAAAACCAAAGAACATAAATGGACCAAAAAAACCTAGCAAGAAATGAAATGAGTTCAGCTCAGGAAAAATGATGAAAAAATAATAATCATACAATAATAAAGACTAAATTACGGAGTCCTTAATGAAATACCAGTCCAAATGAAAATGGAATAAAAGTCCCATAAGAACATATAACAAAGAAATATTAAGTAGAACAGGAAGTAGTAGAATGGGACAGGTAACTCACACTTACTCTGCTGTGTGAAAGTTGGGAAGGAGTTAGACAAAAGAGTAGCAGATATCATTAAGGATCATCACAAGCCCTTTTGTAGGATGGAGCACATCTTTGTGAATAAACTCTGATAATAAGATGAGGAATAGTAAGACATGAGCCTGGAGAGTATGGTAAAAGCCAAACCGTAAAAGTTTGGAAACCACATTATAAACTTTAGTCTTTATGTTAGGAGCAATGTAAAGTCACTGAAGTATTTTTCTTTTTTAAAGAAATGGGCAATACAATCAGATTTGTTTTTGAAAAGAAGACTCTGGCTGCAGTTCAGAGCCTGTATTACAGGGGCATCAGAGAAGATTCAGGGCAACAGATAGGGGGATTTGTCTAGTACTTTAAGTAAGATCAGTCTAGGGTGATAGCGGAAGACATGAAGACAATTCGATAGATTTTAGTGATATTTAAATAGTGAAATTAACTGAAATTTGTAATATATTCAATATAGGGGAGTTGAAAGACAAGGAAGAGTCAAGGATGATACTTAGGATTTTTGGCTTGAGGAATTGAGTAGGTGGGGTACCATTCAATAACACTGGACACTGAAAGAGGATTAGATGTGTGGAGGTGAGAAGTTAAAGGGTCTTCAAGATATCAAATTGGGGCAGGCACAGTGGCTCATGCCTCTAATCCCAGCACTTTGGGAAGCTGAGGTGGGAGGATTGCTTGAGGCTAGGAGTTCAAGCCCTGGCTGGGCAATATAGCGAGACCTCATCTCTTACTACTACTACTACTACTACTAATAATAATAATAATGATAAGGAAGATATCAAATATGATGTGTCAAGCAGATCTTACAGGTGACATGTAGGCTAGAGATTTCATTGGGAAGTCATTGACATTTAGATGTAATGGAAGCTATGAATGTGAATTAGATCACCTAGGGAGTGAGTATGGGAAGTATAGGAGGAGTTATACTAGGGCAGAACCTTGAGGAACTCCAAGATTGAAGCCCAGAAAGAAGAGAATGGATCTGCAAAAACTCTGAAGCATGGACCAGAGAGATAGAAGGAAAAACAGTAGAATGTGGTTTTACAAAAGTCAAGGGAGAAGTTTTCTAGATGGAGGAAAGATTAACAGGGTCAAGTGCTGCTGAGAGGTCAAATAGGATAAGGATCATAAAGTGTCCCCTTGAGTTGGTAACAAGGAGGTCATTGATGACTTTCAAAAAGCTACTTTGTTAGAGGAGTAGAGGACAGATTGGAGTTGGTTGAGCTGTTTGACAAAATGGATAGAAAAAATAGACAAATTTTTAAAGAAGTATATCTATAAATGGGAGAAGAGAGACAAGAGGGTAACTGGAAAGGGTGGTGGGGTCTAGGGAAGGGTTTTTAAATAAAGAAGGGACTTAATGAGGCACAAGTAGTGTTGAGAAATTTCATGGTGAAAGAAAGAGGTTGATGGTACCAGAGATGGAATGGATGGTTGATAGTATAAGGTTCCCTAGAAGGCAGGAAGGTGGAGGATGTAAAGGTATAAATAGTGATTGCCTCACATGGGAGCAGTGACATAATCTCTACTGTTGTAAAAAGAGAGGAGAATTGCAGATTAAAAAGTAGGCTTCAAAATAGTATGTATGGTACTATCCTGTGATTACTTAAGGAACAAAAGGAGCATGCATCAGTACAAGACAAAAAATATGGAGAATTATATGTCAGTGTGATAGCAGTTTGGTGGGCTGAAGTTGGGATCAGATGAAAATATTGATGACTTGGATATTCTATATTGTGAATCATTTTATTTAACGTTTATTACATGCTTTTATTTTTACATGCATATTTGGTATATGCCTTTATTATAAGAAGATGGTGCTCTTAGCACTTTCATGCATTACCATATTTCATTCTTATAAATAGCATATGAAGTCAGTATTACTGTTTTGCCCTATTTACAAATGAGAAAACTAAGGATGAGAAAAGTGAAATATCTTACCCACAATTACAAAATTAAAATGTCTTTCAAGCCCAGATTTATCTGATTTCCGAGACATGCTTTTCACCAAAATGCTAGACTGCATTCCTGCAAATTTTGAATTTTTTACAGTGAACGTGTATTATTTTGCAAGCAGAAAAACATATAAGGGTCAAAGTCTATAGTAAACATGATACCTCTTTGATTGCCCAATAGCACCTTGTTTTAGGAACTATCCCTCTGTCATTACCTTATATAGGTTTTTTTTTTTTTTTTTTTCCTCTAACAAATGATACATTTCTCTCATGGACATAGGGATGGACATCTTACCCAGACTAGACTGATCTTTGTTCTGCATCCCCAGTAGTCACAGTGATTTGTACAAAGAATAGCTCATGAACCAAGCAGAGCCAATCAGAGTTCTTTCCTGAGATTTTCTATAAGTATTCTGGGGGAAAAATATCCATCTACCTTTTGAGTTTTTAGTTACACAAATATAGACTGGGAACTACCAGCAACCATCTTTCCTGCCAATGTGGAGAACCTAAGAAATAAACAGCACATAGAGATGAACAGAGCTAAGAAATGAAAAGAGAACTCAGATGACATTGTTGAGCCCCTGGGTCCAACTCTGCCAGATCTGCCCTTGGACTTTCCAGTTGTGTGGGCCAATGTATCCCTTTGCCGCTAAAGCTATTTCAACATGGGTTGTTGTTGCCTGCATCTGAAAGAGTCCTGGCTAAAGCAAAATTGGAAGCAAAACTGGTGTCTAGAAAGTGGCAGACCTAGGCTGGGTGCAGTGGCTCACACCTGTAATCCCAACACTTTGGAAGGCCAAGGCAGGCGGATCACCTGAGGCCAGGAGTTTGAGACCAGCCTGGCCAACATGGTGAAACCCTCTCCCTACTAGAAATACAGAAGTTAGCTGGGTGTGGTGGTGCACATCTGTAGTCCCAGTTACTTGGGAGGCTGGGGCAGGAGAATTGCTTGAACCCAGGAGGTGGAGGTTGCAGTGAGCCAAGATTACGCCACTGCATGAGAGCCTGGGCGACAGAGCCAGACTCCATTTCAAAAAGAAAAAAAAGAAGTGGCAGACCTAAATACAAAATTGGCTTCACTGAAATCGGCTACAGGGCAAGAGGATCCCCTCATCTCCAACCAGGAAGCTGGCACTCTTTATTATAAACTTGCATACCATCTGGTTAAACTGTTTTTACTGAAACTTGTACCTATTGGTTAGATTAGTATCATGTACCTATTGGTCTGGAGCTAGAAAATGTTCAAGATTATGATGTGATTGCTACTTTTTGTAGCCTCTAGTTAGTATCTGCATGGATACAAACTCTGGTCAAACTGGCCCATGTGTAAGCAGAAAGGAAAGGGCACAAAACTTTCTTAAACTAGGCTATATCTTGCTGCACTTAAGAATTTAAGATGGCTGAGAGTTACTGCAAATATTCAATGTCTATTTCTCCTGTTAAAGTTAGAGAAAGTAGGAAACGCTGGTAAATCAGACTGGGACCAGGGGAGGTGCGAATTGGGGGATGTGATTCCTTAGCTCCATCCCAAACACTTCTTACTGACCTATATTCCTTTCCTTAATAAATTTAATAATTATTAGCTTATTAAATTCTTTATTCTCTATTACAAAGGGCTGTCCGTTAGAATACAGGCCAGGAACAAGGAGTAAATTACCCCTGTATCATTACCCAAGCTCATTTGTCACAGATGGAGACTCTTCAAAAGAGACAGAAATTCTTAAATGAGGATCTAAATTTAAGAACCATGACTGAGCAGTCTCTGGCCAGTTGATACAAATTACACATTCTCTTAATTGTGATGTTAGGGTGTCAATTTTGGATCTTTCCTGCTTTCTCTTGTGGGCATTTAGTGCTATAAATTTCCCTCTACACACTGCTTTGAATGCATCCCAGAGATTCTGGTATGTTGTGTCTTGGTTCTCGTTGGTTTCAAAGAACATCTTTATTTCTGCCTTCATTTCGTTATGTACCCAGTAGTCATTCAGGAGCAGGTTGTTCAGTTTCCACGTAGTTGAGCGGTTTTGAGTGAGATTCTTAATCCTGAGTTCTAGCTTGATTGCACTGTGATCTGAGAGACAGTTTGTTACAATTTCTGTTCTTTTACATTTATTGAGGAGAGCTTTACTTCCAAGTATATGGTCAATTTTGGAATAGGTGTGGTGTGGTGCTGAAAAAAATGTATATTCTGTTGATTTGGGGTGGAGAGTTCTGTAGATGTCTATTAGGTCCGCTTGGTGCAGAGCTGAGTTCAATTCCTGGGTATCCTTGTTGACTTTCTGTCTCATTGATCTGTCTAATGTTGACAGTGGGGTGTTAAAGTCTCCCATTATTAATGTGTGGGAGTCTAAGTCTCTTTGTAGGTCGGTCAGGACTTGCTTTATGAATCTGGGTGCTCCTGTATTGGGTGCATATATATTTAGGATAGTTAGCTCTTCTTGTTGAATTAATCCCTTTACCATTATGTAATGGCCTTCTTTGTCTCTTTTGATCTTTGTTGGTTTAAAGTCTGTTTTATCAGAGACTAGGATTGCAACCCCTGCCTTTTTTTGTTTTCCATTTGCTTGGTAGATCTTCGTCCATCCTTTTATTTTGAGCCTATGTGTGTCTCTGCACGTGAGATGGGTTTCCTGAATACAGCACACTGATGGGTCTTGAGTCTTTATCCAATTTGCCAGTTTGTGTCTTTTAATTGGAGCATTTAGTCCATTTACATTTAAAGTTAATATTGTTATGTGTGAATTTGATCCTGTCATTATGATGTTAGCTGGTTATCTTGCTCGTTAGTTGATGCAGTCTCTTCCTAGTCTCGATGGTCTTTACAATTCGGTATGATTTTGCAGTGGCTGGTACCGGTTGTGCCTTTCCATGTTTAGCACTTCCCTCAGGAGCTCTTTTAGGGCAGGCCTGGTGGTGACAAAATCTCTCAGCATTTGCTTGTCTGTAAAGTATTTTATTTCTCCTTCACTTATGAAGCTTAGTTTGGCAGGATATGAAATTCTGGGTTGAAAATTCTTTTCTTTAAGAATGTTGAATATTGGCCCCCACTCTCTTCTGCTTTGTAGGGTTTCTGCCGAGAGATCCGCTGTTAGTCTGATGGGCTTCCCTTTGATGGTAACCTGACCTTTCTCTCTGGCTGCCCTTAACATTTTTTCCTTCATTTCAACTTTGGTGAATCTGACAATTATGTGTCTTGGAGTTGCTCTTCTCGAGGAGTATCTTTGTGGCGTTCTCTGTATTTCCTGAATCTGAATGTTGGCCTGCCTTGCTAGATTGGGGAAGTTCTCCTGGATAATATCCTGCAGAGTGTCTTCCAACTTGTTTCCATTCTCCCCGTCACTTTCAGGTACACCAATCAGACGTAGATTTGGTCTTTTCACATAGTCCCACATTTCTTGGAGGCTTTGCTAGTTTCTTTTTATTCTTTTTTCTCTAAACTTCCCTTCTCGCTTCATTTCATTCATTTCATCTTCCAGGGCTGATACCCTTTCTTCCATTTGATCGCATCGGCTCCTGAGGCTTCTGCATTCTTCACGTAGTTCTCGAGCCTTGGTTTTCAGCTCCATCAGCTTCTTTAAGCACTTCTCTGTATTGGTTATTCTAGTTATACATTCTTCTAAATTTTTTTCAAAGTTTTCAACTTCACTTTTACACTGTTGGTGGGACTGTAAACTAGTTCAACCCTTGTGGAAGTCAGTGTGGCGATTCCTCAGGGATCTAGAACTACAAATTCCATTCGACCCAGCCATCCCATTACTGGGTATATACCCAAAGGACTATAAATCATGCTGCTATAAAGACACATGCACACGTATGTTTATTGCAGCATTATTCACAATAGCAAAGACTTGGAACCAACCCAAATGTCCAACAATGATAGACTGGATTAAGAAAATGTGGCACATATACACCATGGAATACTATGCAGCCATAAAAAATGATGAGTTCAGGTCCTTTGTAGGGACATGGATGAAATTGGAAATCATCATTCTCAGTAAACTATCGCAAGAACAAAAAACCAAACACCGCATATTCTCACTCATAGGTGGGAATTGAACAATGAGAACACATGGACACAGGAAGGGGAACATCACACTTCGGGCACTGTTGTGGGGTGGGGGGAGGTGGGAGGGATAGCATTGGGAGATACACCTAATGCTAGATGATGAGTTGGTGGGTGCAGCGCACCAGCATGGCACATGTATACATATGTAACTTACCTGCACATTGCACACATGTACCATACAGCCTAAAGTATAATAATAATAATAATAAAACAGAAAAAAATAAAATAAAGTAAAATAAAATAAAATAAAAATAAAATATTAAAAAAAAATTACACATTCTCCAGCAGCTGTCTAAATAGATACATACACATGTACATGCATACATAAATGCTATGTTATTAGGTACATACATAGAACTATATCTTCTTGCTGAATTGAGCCTTTTAGAATTATGAAATATTTCCTGTATCTTTCCTTAAAGTATAGTTTGTCTAATATTAATACAGTCACACAAGCTTTCTTTTGGTTAGTGTTTACATGGTGTATCTTTTTTTATATTTTTACTTTCAACCTATTTCTGTTTTAACATTTAAAGTGTGTTTCTTGCTCCTTGTAGACATAATTGGGGTCTATTTTTAAAATCAAGTCTGTCAATTCAGTTATTTTCATCGTTTCATTATTTTTGGTGTTTAGTCTATTTAAATTTAATGCAATTATCAGTATAGTTTGTCTTAAGTCTACAATTTTGCTGTTTATTTTCTATTTGTCCCATCTATTCTTCATTTCTTTATTCCTCTTTTTCTACTTTCTTTGTTTTAATAAGGCATTTATTATTCCATTTATCTCCTCTATTAGTCTTTATATTATACTTTTTTATTGTTCTTTTAGAAGTCATCCTAAAAATTTCAAAATACATGTGTAGCTTAATGAAGTTCACCTTAAAGTAATACTTTTTCTCCATTCGGAACCATGCAAGAACCTTACAGGAGTTAAACCTAGTCACCCTTCACACCCTTTCAGTTATCACAAGATATATTTTACATTTAACCCCATAAAACTTTATTATTGTTTTTGTTTTAAATAGTCAATAATTTTTGATAATGACCAAATTATTTAGCCTTTCCTGTGCTATTCATTCTTTCTTGAAGTTCCAAGGAGTAATTTTCTTTCAGCTTTCCAGAACTTCCTTTAGTATTTTTTTCTAATACTAGCAAAAATTCATTTCTGCTTTTGTCTGAGAATGTCTTTTTTCAGTGATTTTTGAAATATTGGGTGTAGAATTCTAGGTTGTACATGTTTCTGTTTTTCTTTTGCTCTTTTTGGCACTTTAAAGATGTCATTTTATGGTCATCTGCTTTCCATAGTTTCTGTGGATAAGTTAGCTATCTTCTTATATTGTTCTTCTCAGGACAATGTGTTTTATTCCTTTGGGCACTTTTGGGATTTTCACTTTAACTTTGATTTGAGCAGCTTGACTATGATGTATATAAATTGTTTTTCTTCATATTTATTCTGCTTGTCGTTCACTGAGCTTTTTGAATCTGTGAGTTGATGTTTTTCATCACATTTAGAAAATTTCCATTCATTATTTCTTCCATTCCATTCTCCTTTTTCTCTTCTTCTGGGACTCTAATTACATACATGCTAGACCTTTGTCTGTATCCCACATTTCTCTTATGTGCTGTTTTGATTTTTACATTCATTTTTCTCTTGAGGTTCAGTTTAAATTTTCTATTGACCTGTCAATAGGCCTGTCTTCCAGTTGACTGATACTATCTTCTGCTATTAAATCTATCCAATGAGCTGGGTGCGGTGGCTCATGCCTGTAATCCCAGCACTTTGGGAGGCCGAGGAGGGCGGATCAACTAATGTCAGGAGTTTGAGACCAGCCTGGTGAAACCCCATCTCTACGTAAAATACAAAAATTAGCCAGGCATGGTGGCATATGTCTGTAATCCCAGCTACTAGGGAGGCTAAGGCAGGAGAATCACTTGAACCCAGGAGGCAGAGGTTACAGTGAGCCAAGATCATGCCACTGCACTCCAGCCTGGGCAACAGAGCAAGACTCCATCTCAAAAAAAAAAACTATCCAATGAATTCTTAATTTCAGATATTGCATCTTGCAGTTGTAAAATAACCATTGAATGTTTAAATAAGTATTTGTTGAAATACTTCATCATTTTACTCATTCAATTATATTATTGGTGCCCCAAACTTCATTCCCCTCTATTTTTGGCCTGGGAGTCTCATTTTGATTTACCAGATCCATTGATTCCTTTATTCCTTTGTTTGGGAATAAAGGCCTAGCCTTTTTTTATGATTCTAATCTTAGTTTTCCAGGAACCTGACCATTAGTTTCAAGCTCTCCTTCATAAGTTTTCTAAGGAAAGCTCCTTCAGTTACTGAAGCCTGCCTGTTCTAATAATTCAGAGCTCCCAAACTGGGATTAGTCCCTCCCCTTTTCCACTTGATTCTGTGCAAGCATGTGTGTGTATTTGTGTGTGTGTGTCTGTGTGTGTGTGTGTGTATGTGTGTGTGTTCATAAAGCCTAGGCATATTTCATCAGGGTTCAAATGGGCATAATTTTCATGTAATCAAGGCAGCTAATGAACATATGGGTATCTGGTGATATGTGAAAAATTATGTCTATTAATTTGTAAATTTTGATACACACAGGTGATAATTATAGGCATTCCTGAGCATTTATTTTCCCAATCATTTTCTGCAATTAAGCTTAGAATTTCTACAATATGTAATCTTAAGTACTTTAATTTCAAATCAAATACATTATATAACATGGTTTCTAAGAAATTTTATCCATTAATATTTATCTATTTAAGTATTTAATAAAAGGTTTAATGTTTGTATTTCCGTTTTCATAGCAGCATTATTCATAAAAGCCAAAAGGTAGAGGCAACCCACATGTCCATCAGTGGAATGAATGGATAAACAAAATGTGGATATACATGTAATAGAATATTATTCAGCCTTAAAAAGAAGGAAATTCTGGCACATGCTGTAATGTGAATGAACCCTTAGGACATTAAAGTTAAATAAGGCAATCACAAAAAGACAAATATTGTATGATTTTATTTATATGCATTATTAAGAGTAGCCAAATTCACAGAAAAAGAAAACAGAATGGTGGTTACCAGGGACTGGGGGGAGTTGGTAAATCGGGAGTTGTTTAATGGGGATGGTTTTAGTTTTACAAGATGAAAATGTGCTGGAGATTGGTTGCACAAAATATGTGAATATACTTAGTGAACTGTACATTTAAAATGGTCATGATGGTAAATTTTATGTTTGTGTGTTCTATTATGTTTACAACTTAAAAATGAGTTCAGTGTTTTTAGAACTTCAACATGACTGATTTGTGTGATAGAACTGTGACCATATAAAAAATACTGATGTGAGGCCACGCACAGTGGCTCACACCTGTAATCCCAGCACTTTGGGAGACCGAGGTGGGTGGATTGCTAGAGGCCAGGAGTTTGAGACCAGCCTGGCCAACATGACAAAACCCCATCTCTACTAAAAACACAAAAAATTAGCCAGCTACTTGGGAGGCTGAGGCAGGAGAATCGCTGGAACCCAGGAGGCAGAGGTTGTAGTTAGCTGAGGTTATGCCACTGCACTCCAGCCTGGGCGACAGAGCGTGACTCTGTCTCGAAAACAACAACAACAACAACAAAAACCTGATGTGAGGGAAAATAAACTACAAAATGAAAATGAAGCAATGATGATGAAAATGAATGAAGGAAAGGTAAAAGAAAAGGAAGACTTAGATATGAGACTAAGAATTTGAAAAATAGGACAATAAAATAGAGGTGTTATGTATGAACAATCAATAAGCAATAATCAACTCATAAGGGCATAATGTGGACAATATATGTTCAACTGTGAGCCATAAAATACAAGGTATTGGGGACAAAAGTTAAATATAATGCATATATACACATACACACTAAATGATGTCCCTATGGAAAGATGTCTAATATCTACTCCAAGAATACAGGATACATGAAAAACAAAAAGAAAAATAAAGAATGTACACAGGAGTACAGTTCAGCAACAGCATTTACATCAGTAGGTACAAAGATAAAAATTCATTGTATTTACTTACAAAAATATGTCTTCCTCTCAAGACGTCATTGTACTCAGTAAATGTTGCATCTACCAAAAAATTAAGACTAATAATTGTGTTTACAATAAAATGAGAATATAGATCCATAAACATTTCATTATAATTATGAATAATTATTAAGGTCTACCAGATTAGTGTATTCTATACTGGGTAATGTTAAAATTTCAGATGTCTGTTGCAAATCAGATCTGTACATAGCTCTTAGGCTGATTCAATCAATTTGTTGAGTTACTAGCAATGTGAGGATTAACAAAGGGTAAAACATTATCTCTGGCATCGAAGTATTTACAGACTGATTGGGACCACATCGATGCACTGGAAAAGCTATGAATGTGTTGGTTATGCTTCTTCATGTTTTCAGGCAAAACTCTGTTCCTAATGTTGCACTTCTGTCACCAGATGAGAAAAGGGCACTGAAGGCCAGGACTAGTCAGCTACTGTCAAAACCGTGTCCCATGCATTATATTTTTTCTAAGTAATTTTGAGGAAAATTTTGGATCCTGTTGATCTCTCCCAGGCATCAGTAACAGTTGATCATCTAGGTGGTTGGAGTGTGTACAAGCCCAAAAAAGACAAGAGAACCTACCACACCTCTATACATTTCCCTCTAACCCAGGGTGGCAGCCTTCCATCACTTTTGAAAGCTTCTCCCTCACTAACTCAGAGTGGGGAGAGTCAGTGTTAGATGAGCATCCTAAGGATGGTGGAAAACAAACTGAAGAAAGTGCAGAGGAGTGGAATCACATACCTCCAAAAGAGGTCCGAGTATGCATTTGGTGTCCACACATGCCTCTGGATCTGTAGTATAAACTTCTAACTTCACTTACCTGTCTCCATCTTTAGCAAGCATTGCTTGTCAAGTGTTGGGTACTGAGGATGAGAGAAAATGACACAGACATAGTCCTGCCCTCATGAAGCTTAGATTGTAGCAGAGGAGTAAAATATGAAAGAAGTAATTGTGGATTCACTGTTATGATAAAAGCAATATGGAAGTAGATAGCAAGTGTACCTAACCTAGTTTAGGAAATCAAAGAAGGCCTCCTAAGAGAGTGAGACTTACATTGAGACTTGAAGGCTAAGATCTAGCTAAGTCTGAGGGGGATGAGGTACAAAAAAGTATTACAGAAAGAAAGAACTGTATGGGCAAAGACCCAAAGGCATAGTGCTTTCTATGAATTGAAGGAAATCCAGAGTGCTTAGAATGATGTTAGAATACAGAAAAAGGGAAGGTGTTGAAACTGGATTGTATAATAACTGCTTGGACTAGAGTAAGGATTAACATAAATTTAAGAGGTAGGATTGGATGTGGGAAGTGAAGAAAAGGGGAACACCAAGTATGACTCCCAGTTTTCTGCCTTAAGCAAATAAGTAGATAATGATATCATTTATTAAGATAGAGAAGATTGGGATAGAAGCATGGCTAAAGGTGAAGACATAGTACTAAGTTCTGTTTTAAACATGTGGGGTTTGACATGCTTATAAGACATTGAAGTGTATCAGAAGCTCTGAAGGTCAGAAGTGTCTTGGCTAGAGATGTGTATCGTGGAAATGGATTAGATTGTCTTTGAGTATAGTGTAGAATTTATATCATATATATATATATATATGGTGGCCTTGGGCTAAAACCTGAAGATCTTCATATATTCTCTGAGTAGAGGAGGATAAGTGATAAAATTAAGGAGGAAAATGAGAAATGTTGTCACAAAAGCCAAAGGAGGAAGTTTTTATTGACTTATTTGGGTTTATGTATAATACATTTTATTCTTTGTGGTGTATTGTTCTATGTGTTTTGGCAAATGCAAAGTCATATAACCACAAACACCAGATTTAAGAAATAGAACAGTTTTATCACCCCCCAAAATTCCCTCGTGTTGCCCCTTTTTAGTCAACCCCTGCACCTACCCATGACAACCACTGATCTGACTTCTGCTGCATGGTTTTCGTTTTTCCAGAATGATGTATAAATGGAATCATACTTCCAAATTGGAGGTTTTATTTAGTTCATCCTGTTTTCCCTCTAATATTGGACATTGGATATTTTAGATGGAGTCGAATATCATGTACCCATAAATGTGAGACCATGGGGAGCTACATCAAGACGTATCCAAGATGACTGTAAATCACTAAAAGATCTTGCACTTAAAATTGGATACCCTGGCCAGGCGCGGTGGCTCATGCCTATAATCCCAGCACTTTGGGAGGCCGAGACGGGCAGTTCACCTGAGGTCAGGAGTTTGAGACTAGCCTGGCCAACATGGTGAAACCCTGTCTCTACTAAAACTACAAAAATTAGTTGGGCATTGTGGCATCCGCCTGTATTCCCAGCTACCCGGAAGGCTGAGGCGGGAGAATCGCTGGAACCCGGAAGGCAGAGGCTGCGGTGAGCCGAAATCGTGCCACTGCACTCCACCCTGGGTGACAGAGCAAGACTCTGTCAAAAAAAAAAAAAAAAAGGATACCCTTAGGGTATATGTACTTGGGTTGTCTCCGTATAGAGGGCACAAGTACACTTTCATCTGTATATGATATAATTATATTAGTCAAAGAGCTTTTGTAAATCGGCAGGCTATCAAATAGTGGAATATAGTGTTCATGTGTTGTTTTTGTCTATCCAACATACATTCTGATTGTTCTGGGAAAACACTATGGTTTTCCTTCAAGGAACCAGCTCTTGCATTCTCCCTCTTCTCCTTCCCCCTCTCCCTCTCATTTTCAATCCACAAGATTTGAGTGGTGACTTCCCACTGCCTGGTTCAAAGAGTAGGCACATAAACTCAAGCCTGGCCAATGAGAATGTTCTATTTTCTGGCTTCAGGAATGGGTGTGTGACCCAAACTGATATTAGCATCTGGCTAGAACTGTATGAATCAGCCCTAGGACTTATATTGGAACAACTGGGAACAAGTATCTATTTTCTGGATTATTTCTGCATGGATGCAAAGGTGGACCTTTCAGTGATAAACACAGAAGTTACAGCTGATAAAAAGAGGCAGATTTCTATCCTCACAGCTTGAGTGCCAGCATACAGCTATGCCTGAAATCAAACCACTCAGGATCTGTCAACTCTTTGACCTAATATATGTCTTCTTTTCTTAAACCAGCATTATTTTGAAGTGTTTCACTTACAACCAGACGTACCCTGACAAGTAGACCCTCATAGTCTTACAATGTGCCACCTCCCGTTCTGCTCATGCTAAGAATCATTTAATGACAGTAGGGTATATTTTTTCCTCATTGCTGTAGGTATTTTCCCCTCCCATATCATGTGGGTAATCAAGACTTTATTTTCCCTTGTGTATGTGCTTTTGAATCAGATATGAGAACCTAACTCCCATCCTGTTTGTTGTTGCTGTTTGTTGGTTGGCTGGCTGGTTTTTAAAGCATTGCCTTATTTAGGGAATTATTCTGGATAGTCCTAGGAGTGGGGGCAGGGATAGAGATGAAGGCATGGGGATGGAAACCACAGAAAAGGCAAAATGGGAAAGAGATTTGAAAAACTTCCTGAGCGATGTAAAAGACCAGATAGAAGGAAGGGAGTTCAGTTAGGAACCTATTTCTATCTTGTTGTGTATCCTGTACCTTCTCAGTGCTCTGGGGGATATGGCAGAACCTGAGAAGGAAATGTCTGGGTAGCACAATGAGTGAGACTGATCCCCAGAACTGTGTCTCCCTGTCTTGGAAGTGGAATTCTTGTGTCCAAGCTTAGCATAGAAGCAGCAGAGTCATCTGCTTTTATTTTTGTAATTGTGGTGAAATATACATAACATAAAATTTACCATCTTAACTATTTTTAAGTGTACAGTTAAGTGGTATTAAGTACATTCTCATTGTGCAACCATCATTACCATTCACCTCCAGAACTCTTTTCATCTTGTAAGGCTAAAACTCTATAATACCCTGTATTACGCCGTTCTCACACTACTATAAAGGACTGCCTGTGACTGGGTAATTTATGAAGAAAAGAGGTTTAATTGATGCACAGTTCCACAGGCTGTACAGGAAGCATGATTGGGAGGCCTCAGGAAGCTTACCATCATGGCGGAAGCTGAAGGGGAAGCAAGCACGTCTTACCATGGCAGGGCAGGAGAGAGAGAATGAAAGGTGAAGTGCTATGCACTTTTAAACAACCATATCTCATGAGAATTCCATCACGAGATAGCACTAGAGTGATAGTGCTAAACCATTAGAAACCACCCCCATGATCCAATCCCCTCCTACCAGCCCCCTCCCCCAACACGTGGGGATTACAATTCAATATGAGATTTGGGTTGGGACACAGAGCCAAACCATATCACACCCCATTAAACACTACCTATTCCACCTCCCTCTAGTCCCTGACAACCTCTATTCTCCTTTCTGTTTCTATGAATTCTAGATACCTCATTTAAGTGTAATTGTGCAGTATTTGTCTTTCTGGAAATGGCTTATTTCACATAATGTCCTCAAAGTTCATCCATATTATAACACATGTCAGAATGTCCTTCCTTTTTAAGGCTGAATAATATTCTATGCATATATTATATTTTCCTTATTCATGTATCTGTTTTTGGACACTTCAGTTGCTTCCACATTTTAGCCCTTGTGGATTATGCTGCTGTGAACGTGGGTGTACAAATGTCTGTTTAAGATCTTGCTTTCAGTTCTTTTGAGTATATTCCTAGGACTGAAATTGTTGATTCATATGGTAATTCTATGTTTAACTTTTTGAGGAACAACCAAACTGTTTTCCACAGTGGCTGTATCATCTTACACACTTAACAGCAAAGCACTAAGGGTTCCAATTTTTACATCCTCACCACCTGTTACATTCTGGGTTTTCTTTTTTTTTTTTTCTTTTATTATTATTATTATTATTATTATTATACTTTAGGTTTTATGGTACATGTGCGCAATGTGCAGGTAAGTTACATATGTATACATGTGCCATGCTGGTGTGCTGCACCCACCAACTCATCATCTAGCATTAGGTATATCTCCCAATGCTATCCCTCCCCCCTCCCCCACCCCACAACAGTCCCCGAAGTGTGATGTTCCCCTTCCTGTGTCCATGTGTTCTCATTGTTCAATTCCCACCTATGAGTGAGAATATGCGGTGTTTGGTTTTTTGTTCTTGCGATAGTTTACTGAGAATGATGATTTCCAATTTCATCCATGTCCCTACAAAGGACCTGAACTCATCATTTTTTATGGCTGCATAGTATTCCATGGTGTATATGTGCCACATTTTCTTAATCCAGTCTATCATTGTTGGACATTTGGGTTGGTTCCAAGTCTTTGCTATTGTGAATAATGCCGCAATAAACATACGTGTGCATGTGTCTTTATAGCAGCATGATTTATAGTCCTTTGGGTATATATCCAGTAATGGGATGGCTGGGTCGAATGGAATTTCTAGTTCTAGATCCCTGAGGAATCGCCACACTGACTTCCACAAGGGTTGAACCAGTTTACAGTCCCACCAACAGTGTAAAAGTGTTCCTATTTCTCCACATCCTCTCCAGCACCTGTTGTTTCCTGACTTTTTAATGATTGCCATTCTAACTGGTGTGAGATGGTATCTCATTGTGGTTTTGATTTGCATTTCTCTGATGGCCAGTGATGGTGAGCATTTTCTCATGTGTCTTTTGGCTGCATAAATGTCTTCTTTTGAGAAGTGTCTGTTCATGTCCTTCGCCCACTTTTTGATGGGGTTGTTTGTTTTTTTCTTGTAAATTTGTTGGAGTTCATTGTAGATTCTGGATATTAGCCCTTTGTCAGATGAGTAGGTTGTGAAAATTTTCTCCCATTTTGTAGGTTGCCTGTTCACTCTGATGGTAGTTTCTTTTGCTGTGCAGAAGCTCTTGAGTTTAATTAGATCCCATTTGTCAATTTTGGCTTTTGTTGCCATTGCTTTTGGTGTTTTAGACATGAAGTCCTTGCCCATGCCTATGTCCTGAATGGTAATGCCTAGGTTTTCTTCTAGGGTTTTTATGGTTTTAGGTCTAACATTTAAGCCTTTAATCCATCTTGAATTGATTTTTGTATACGGTGTAAGGAAGGGATCCAGTTTCAGCTTTCTACATATGGCTAACCAGTTTTCCCAGCACCATTTATTAAATAGGGAATCCTTTCCCCATTTCTTGTTTTTGTCAGGTTTGTCAAAGATCAGATACTTGTAGATATGTGGCATTATTTCTGACGGCTCTGTTCTGTTCCATTGATCTATATCTCTGTTTTGGTAACAGTACCATGCTGTTTTGGTTACTGTAGCCTTGTAGTATAGTTTGAAGTCAGGTAGTGTGATGCCTCCACCTTTGTTCTTTTGGCTTAGGATTGACTTGGCGATGCGGGCTCTTTTTTAGTTCCATATGAACTTTAAAGTAGTTTTTTCCAATTCTGTGAAGAAAGTCATTGGTAGCTTGATGGGGATGGCATTGAATCTGTAAATTACCTTGGGAAGGATGGCCATTTTCATGATATTGATTCTTCCTACCCATGAGCATGGAATGTTCTTCCATTTGTTTGTATCCTCTTTTATTTCCTTGAGCAGTGGTTTGTAGTTCTCCTTGAAGAGGTCTTTCACATCCCTTGTAAGTTGGATTCCTAGGTATTTTATTCTCTTTGAAGCAATTGTGAATGGGAGTTCACTCATGATTTGGCTCTCTGTTTGTCTGTTATTGATGTATAAGAATGCTTGTGATTTTTGCACATTGATTTTGTATCCTGAGACTTTGCTGAAGTTGCTTATCAGCTTAAGGAGATTTTGGGCTGAGACAATGGGGTTTTCTAAATATACTATCATGTCATCTGCAAAGAGGGACAATTTGACTTCCTCTTTTCCTAATTGAATACCCTTGATTTCCTTCTCCTGCCTAATTGCCCTGGCCAGAACTTCCAACACTATGTTGAATAGAAGTGGTGAGAGAGGGCATCCCTGTCTTGTGCCAGTTTTCAAAGGGAATGCTTCCAGTTTTTGCCCATTCAGTATGATATTGGCTGTGGGTTTGTCATAAATAGCTCTTATTATTTTGAGATACGTCCCATCAATTCCTAATTTATTGAGAGTTTTTAGCATGAAGCGTTGTTGAATTTTGTCAAAGGCCTATTCTGCATCTATTGAGATAATCATGTGGTTTTTGTCTTTGGTTCTGTTTATATGCTGGATTACATTTATTGATTTGCGTATATTGAACCAGCCTTGCATCCCAGGGATGAAGCCCACTTGATCATGGTGGATAAGCTTTTTGATGTGCTGCTGGATTCTGTTTGCCAGTATTTTATTGAGGATTTTTGCATCAATGTTCATCAGGGATATTGGTCTAAAATTCTCTTTTTTTGTTGTGTCTCTGCCCGGCTTTGGTATCAGGATGATGCTGGCCTCATAAAATGAGTTAGGGAGGATTCCCTCTTTTTCTATTGATTGGAATAGTTTCAGAAGGAATGGTACCAGCTCCCCCTTGTACCTCTGGTAGAATTCGGCTGTGAACCCATCTGGTCCTGGACTTTTTTTGGTTGGTAAGCTATTGATTATTGCCACAATTTCAGCTCCTGTTATTGGTCTATTCAGAGATTCAACTTCTTCCTGGTTTAGTCTTGGGAGGGTGTATGTGTTGAGGAATTTATCCATTTCTTCTAGATTTTCTAGTTTATTTGCATAGAGGTGTTTGTAATATTCTCTGATGGTAGTTTGTATTTCTGTGGGATCGGTGGTGATATCCCCTTTATCATTTTTTATTGCATCTATTTGATTCTTCTCTCTTTTTTTCTTTATTAATCTTGCTAGCGGTCTATCAATTTTGTTGATCCTTTCAAAAAACCAGCTCCTGGATTCATTTATTTTTTGAAGGGTTTTTTGTGTCTCTATTTCCTTCAGTTCTGCTCTGATTTTAGTTATTTCTTGCCTTCTGCTAGCTTTTGAATGTGTTTGCTCTTGCTTTTCTAGTTCTTTTAATTGTGATGTTAGGGTGTCAATTTTGGATCTTTCCTGCTTTCTCTTGTGGGCATTTAGTGCTATAAATTTCCCTCTACACACTGCTTTGAATGCATCCCAGAGATTCTGGTATGTTGTGTCTTGGTTCTCGTTGGTTTCAAAGAACATCTTTATTTCTGCCTTCATTTCATTATGTACCCAGTAGTCATTCAGGAGCAGGTTGTTCAGTTTCCACGTAGTTGAGCAGTTTTGAGTGAGATTCTTAATCCTGAGTTCTAGCTTGATTGCACTGTGATCTGAGAGACAGTTTGTTACAATTTCTGTTCTTTTACATTTATTGAGGAGAGCTTTACTTCCAAGTATATGGTCAATTTTGGAATATGTGTGGTGTGGTGCTGAAAAAAATGTATATTCTGTTGATTTGGGGTGGAGAGTTCTGTAGATGTCTATTAGGTCCGCTTGGTGCAGAGCTGAGTTCAATTCCTGGGTATCCTTGTTGACTTTCTGTCTCGTTGATCTGTCTAATGTTGACAGTGGGGTGTTAAAGTCTCCCATTATTAATGTGTGGGAGTCTAAGTCTCTTTGTAGGTCAGTCAGGACTTGCTTTATGAATCTGGGTGCTCCTGTATTGGGTGCATATATATTTAGGATAGTTAGCTCTTCTTGTTGAATTAATCCCTTTACCATTATGTAATGGCCTTCTTTGTCTCTTTTGATCTTTGTTGGTTTAAAGTCTGTTTTATCAGAGACTAGGATTGCAACCCCTGCCTTTTTTTGTTTTCCATTTGCTTGGTAGATCTTCGTCCATCCTTTTATTTTGAGCCTATGTGTGTCTCTGCACGTGAGATGGGTTTCCTGAATACAGCACACTGATGGGTCTTGAGTCTTTATCCAATTTGCCAGTCTGTGTCTTTTAATTGGAGCATTTAGTCCATTTACATTTAAAGTTAATATTGTTATGTGTGCATTTGATCCTGTCATTATGATGTTAGCTGGATATTTTGCTCGTTAGTTGATGCAGTCTCTTCCTAGTCTCGATGGTCTTTACAATTCGGTATGATTTTGCAGTGGCTGGTACCGGTTGTGCCTTTCCATGTTTAGCGCTTCCTTCAGGAGCTCTTTTAGGGCAGGCCTGGTGGTGACAAAATCTCTCAGCATTTGCTTGTCTGTAAAGTATTTTATTTCTCCTTCACTTATGAAGCTTAGTTTGGCAGGATATGAAATTCTGGGTTGAAAATTCTTTTCTTTAAGAATGTTGAATATTGGCCCCCACTCTCTTCTGGCTTGTAGGGTTTCTGCCGAGAGATCCGCTGTTAGTCTGATGGGCTTCCCTTTGAGGGTAACCCGACCTTTCTCTCTGGCTGCCCTTAACATTTTTTCCTTCATTTCAACTTTGGTGAATCTGACAATTATGTGTCTTGGAGTTGCTCTTCTCGAGGAGTATCTTTGTGGCGTTCTCTGTATTTCCTGAATCTGAATGTTGGCCTGCCTTGCTAGATTGGGGAAGTTCTCCTGGATAATATCCTGCAGAGTGTTTTCCAACTTGTTTCCATTCTCCCCGTCACTTTCAGGTACACCAATCAGACGTAGATTTGGTCTTTTCACATAGTCCCACATTTCTTGGAGGCTTTGCTCGTTTCTTTTTATTCTTTTGTCTCTAAACTTCCCTTCTCGCTTCATTTCATTCATTTCATCTTCTAGGGCTGATACCCTTTCTTCCATTTGATCGCATCAGCTCCTGAGGCTTCTGCATTCTTCACGTAGTTCTCGAGCCTTGGTTTTCAGCTCCATCAGCTCCTTTAAGCACTTCTCTGTATTGGTTATTCTAGTTATACATTCTTCTAAATTTTTTTCAAAGTTTTCAACTTCTTTGCCTTTGGTTTGAATATCCTCCTGTAGCTCAGAGTAATTTGATCGTCTGAAGCCTTCTTCTCTCAGCTCGTCAAAGTCATTCTCCGTCCAGCTTTGTTCCGTTGCTGGTGAGGAACTGCGTTCCTTTGGAGGAGGAGAGGTACTCTGGTTTTTAGAGTTTCCAGTTTTTCTGCTCTGTTTTTTCCCCATCTTTGTGGTTTTATCTACTTTTGGTCTTTGATGATGGTGATGTACAGATGGGTTTTTGGTGTGGATGACCTTTCTGTTAGTTTTCCTTCTAAGAGACAGAACCCTCAGCTGCAGGTATGTTGGAGTACCTGGCCGGCCGTGTGAGGTGTCAGTCTGCCCCTGCTGGGGGGTGCCTCCCAGTTAGGCTGCTCGGGGGTCAGGGGTCAGGGACCAACTTGAGGAGGCAGTCAGCCCGTTCTCAGATCTCCAGCTGCGTGCTGGGAGAACCACTGCTCTCCTCACAGCTGTCAGACAGGGACATTTAAGTCTGCAGAGGTTACTGCTGTCTTTTTGTTTGTCTGTGCCCTGCCCCCAGAGGTGGAGCCTACAGAGGCAGGCAGGCCTCCTTGAGCTGTGGTGGGCTCCACCCAGTTCAAGCTTCCCGGCTGCTTTGTTTACCTAAGCGAGCCTGGGCAATGGCAGGCGCCCCTCCCCCAGCCTCGCTGCCGACTTGCTGTTTGATCTCAGACTGCTGTGCTAGCAATCAGCGAGACTCCGTGGGCGTAGGACCCTCTGATCCAGGTGCGGGCTATACTCTCCTGGGGCACCGTTTCCTAAGCCCGTCGGAAAAGCACAGTATTCGGGTGGGAGTGGCCCGATTTTCCAGGTGCCGTCTGTCACCCCTGGAAGGGGAACTCCCTGACCCCTTGCGCTTCCCGAGTGAGGCAATGCCTCGCCCCTGCTTCGGCTGGCGCACGGTGCGCTCACCCACTGACCTGCGCCCACTGTCTGGCACTCCCTAGTGAGATGAACACGGTACCTCAGATGGAAATGCAGAAATCACCCGTCTTCTGCGTCGCTCGCGCTGGGAGCTGTAGACCGGAGCTGTTCCTATTCGGCCATCTTGGCTCCTCCTCTCTGGGTTTTCAAAAATTATAGTGATCCTAGTGGTTATGAAGTGGTATCTCATTGTGATTTGATTTGCCTTTACCTAATGTTGTTGAATGTCTTTTCATGTGCTTATTGGCCATTTGCATACCTTTGAAGAAATATCTGTTCAAGTCTTTGCTCATCTTCCAGCTGGGTTTTGTTGTTGCTATTGAGTTGTATGATACTACTTTCTAATCGCTACACTAGTTGCTGGAAATAGAGCAACCGATAAGACATATACCTTCTACTCAAAAAAACTCACAGGATAGTGGGAGAAGCAGAAAAAATATTTTAATACAGTGTGGTAAATCCAGTGACATGTGCTCAAGGTATAATGGGAGTTTCAAAAAGGAGTACATTAATGGAGGTGTGGAGCAGATGTGGAAGTTTTCTTGGGGGATATGGTACTTAAACAGATCCTCAAATGATGGTAGCCAGGCAAAAACGGGGAGCGTGGACATTCCACGCAGAAAGAAAATCACAGGCAAAGACTTGTAGGCATGAAACAGCAGAGTGTGTGCTGTTGAAGCGTGTGCTTGTTGAAGCAAGTCCGCGGCAAGTAATGTCAAGAGATGAGGCTGGAGAGTTAGACAGAGACTGGATCATGCCAGATGTTATAGGCTATTGTAAGATGTATTTAGGCTTTGTCCCAAGACCCATGGTGTGTCATTGAAAGTTTTTAAGCAGAGGAGGTGCGTAGTCAAAGTTGTGCTTTAGATCCAAGCTTCACAATCTCTTTTCATATCACATCTTAGTATATGCAGCATGATAAGTTTTGTGTGGCACTCTGGGTGAGGTAGACTTGCAGCTGCATGCTGCTGAAGACAACAGGCCCAGGCTCCAGCTGTCCCATGCCCAACACAACTGTCCTGAGAGCTAAGGTTGAGAAGCTGCTTTAGCTAGATCACTCTGAAAGTCATGTGAAGAACAGATTTAGAAAAAAAAATCACTGGAGGTAGGGTGTAAAGTTAAACTAACCAGGTGTAGTAGGGATAGAGAAAATAATTAGGAAATAGAATTGACAAAAGTTTATAGATTGGGGTAAAGGAGGAAGAGTCAAATAAGTTTCTGACTTGCACTACTGGCTGGAGAGCAGCATATTTGAGAGGGAAGATTATGATTTTTTATTTTTTTTGAGACGGAGTCTTGCTCTATCACCCAGGCTGGAGTGCAGTGGCAAAATTTCAGCTCACCACAAGCTCTGCCTCCCAGGTTCATGCCATTCTCCTGCTTCAGCCTCCCGAGTAGCTGGGACTACAGGCGCCTGCCACCACGCCCGGCTAATTTTTTGTATTGTTAGTAGAGACAGGGTTTCAACATGTTAGCCAGGATGGTCTCGATCCCCTGACCTCATGATCTGCCCGCCTCGGCCTCCCAAAGTGCTGGGATTACAGGCATGAGCCACTGTGCCTGGCCCAGGAAGATTATGATTTTAGGGCTGAACATAAAGTTTTGATTCAATTTGAGATGACTGGCTGGTGATGCCCAATAGATGGTTATTATTTTCCCATCAGCTCTATTGGCTATGGAGAATTGAGCCACATGAACCAAGGAACTAATTCTGTGTAGAAAATCTAATGGCTTTAAAAATAGCCATGGCAGTGACTGTACTAGAGATCTACCTTCTTGGGAAAGTTTCCCAACCCACAGCTTCAAAGAGACAACATGTCATATGTACCATGTGACTCCAACCTCTTGGCCACAACTGAGTGCAACAGAGATAGCATCTGACTCAAATTGGGCCAATCAGATTCTCTCTCATGAGACTCAGGCATTGGAACCCATGACTGAGTCAATTCTCTGTGGGGAGTCAAGCTTGAAGTTCATATCAATCAATGGTTTTCAAACTGTAGTCCCCAGATCATTAGAATCAACCATCTGAGAACGTTAGAAATGCAGATTCTCATACCTCATATCATAGCTGCTGAATCAGAAATTGTGGGGTGGGTCCCCAGCAATCTTTGTTTCATAAGCCTTGCAGGTGCTTCTCAGGTTGGCTATCACTCATGAAGACTCTTGGTACAAGGCTGCCATTCTGGGAGTAGTCCTGATCAATCACTGATAAGTTATTATCAGTGCTTATAAGTAAGCAGAGAAAGCTGGTTTGCACACAGAAGCAGGAGAATGGAGCAGAGAGACACAGACAGACAGACACAGAGAGATCAAGGCAGGGAGAAAGAGAGGGGAGAAACAAGCCATCTGATAACTTTTCAATTTCATGAGGCCCAGTTGTTCTTCCTGTAACTGGAAACTGAAATTTTTCTATATCATTACATGAATCCCTTTTATTTGAATGGATTTTCTTTCTTCATTACAATAAAAGTGTTAGTTAATAAAAGTTAACTTGTCAGTTATTTCTCCCCCAAGTTTTTTTTTTTTTTTTTTTTTTTTTTGAGACAGAGTCTCGCTTTATCGCCCAGGCTGGAGTGCAGTGGCACAATCCCGGCTCACTGCAAGCTCCGCCTCCCGGGGTCACACCATTCTCTTGCCTCAGCCTCCTGAGTAGCTGGGACCACAGGCGCCCGCCACCACGCCTGGCTAATTTTGTGTATTTTTATTAGAGACGGGGTTTTACTGTGTTAGCCAGGAAGGTCTCGATCTCCTGACCTCGTGATCCGCCTGCCTTGGCCTCCCAAAGTGCTGGGACCACAGGCGTGAGCCACCGTGCCCAGCCTTCTCCCCCAAGTTTTTATTGCATTTGTACTGTATGGCTACTGTTCCAAGTATCATAAAGGATACTAAAATCAACGAGACCTGGTTCTTGCTCTTGAGAAACTAGATTTAATGAAAAAGGCACAGAGACAATGTTAGAAGCACTATAGAGGATGTGAGAATTGAGCTTTGAGATCACCTGGTAAGCACTAAAGAAATATTAGCTGCATCTCAGTGTAGCAGGTGAGGCCAGAGAAGACCTCAGGGAGTGCTAGTTGATACATACATATGTACTAGTCCATCCTCATGCTGCTAATAAAGACATACCTGAGACAGGGTAATTTATAAAAGAAAGAGGTTTAAAGGACTCACAGTTCCACATGGCTGGGGAGGTCTCACAATCATGACAGATGGTGGAGAAGGAGCAAAGTATGTCTTACATGGCAGCAAGCAAGAGACATGTGCAGGGGAAGTGCTCTTTATAAAACCATCAGATTGCGTGAGATTTATTCACTATCACGAGAACAGCACAGGAAAAACCCGCCCCCAGTGATTCAATTACTTCCCACTGGGTCCCTCCCAGGACATGTGGGGATTATGGGAACTACAATTCAAGATGAGATTTGGGTAGGGACACAGCCAAACCATGTCAACATAGGATGGGTTTGCAAAGAAGAGGAAGAAGAAGAAGAAGAAAAGATGTTCCAAGTTGAGACGAAAAGGCAGAGACATGGGAACCTATGGTGTGTATCTGGGAAACAGAAAGCAGTGTAAGGGCAGATACAAGTTAAAAATAAGAAGCTTAATTTTCCCTGTTGAACATAAGGGAAGAGACTTCTTTCTATACTACCCCCTTCCGTTTTCTTTTAAAATTTCTTTCTCTGTCCTTTGCAAGTCTTTTTTATGCAAATATTTTTAATAGCTAAATAAGTAAGCCTTTCTTCCAGTCTTACAACTCCTAGGAGCTATCTTTTTGAAATGCAAACATCAAGGGAGGTAGCATCCCTATCCCCTAGTTCCCATAGGAGGGTAAGAGCCTAACTTTCATGGGCCTTGCTCCAGTTTTCAAAACTACCTCCTGCTTAAAATAGATGAGAAAATTTGTTTCTTCTTCAGATAAAGCCAACACAAGTGACTTCTCCAATTATCACCATAAAGTTAGGACAAAATTTTGTGTGACAAAAGGTGCTCTCAAATCCTCTTGCTCAAGGACTAGTCATTACTTATATTGGGAACATACATGTAATGGGTTGTATCTGCTTGGCTATATTGGGGGTGAGATTCCTTTCTGTCTTTGCATTCTCTTAGCAAGTTACCTGTGATGTACATCACATTCTGGTTTAATGTTTGTTCAATAATAAGAGGGTTTTCTTTCTTTACTACCTTTCTGGAGAAGATTTCTGGATTGGGAGAAGATCTGTTGTTTTATTACATTTCCCCAACAGTGCTTTAACTTGCCTGGAATGTACAGTGATGAAGCTTTTCCTTGATTAAACTTTAGTCAGATTCCTCTGAGTCCTCTTCCCAACTTGGCCTCAATGTTTACACTTCCATGTTTGTCTTTGCATTGCTCAATTTTAGCAAGAATCTTGCCAAGTTGGTTTAGCCAGAAGCCCACCCTTGATATCTGATCAGGTTTCTCATCCTCTACCAACTCCCAGTTGATGTCTTTTCACCCTGACCTGTCTTCAGCAAGAATCCTGTTAGGTCAAGTTAGCCGGAATCCACCCCCCACCCCACCCTGCCCCTTATATCTGATGCTTCCTCTTAGTAATCTTCCATCCACTGTCCCCTACCCTACTCCTTGGCTATAAATTCCCACTTTTCCTTGTTGTATTTAGAATTGAACCCCGTTCAATACTGAGGTCTCTTTTCCCAAATGGCAATAGTCCTGAATAAAATCTGTTTTTACTGTTTAACCACTGTTCACCTTTGGCTTGCTTTTATAACACATTACAGAAGGCAGAGGGGAAAGGTGAAGGGCACGCCCAAGGGCAGAGCACGAAAGAGTGCTATGTCAGAGCGTAGACTATTCCATAGACATTGAGGAGCTGTGAAGATTTTAATCAGGAATCGAAATAATCCACCATCTGACTTTAGGAAAATGACTCTGGCAGTAATGTGGATGATGGAGCAGAAAGGAGAAGGGTCAAATGGCGCAGCACTGAATACATTCACAATCATAATTTTCCAATTATTTTTTAGTCTGTTATTATTAAAAAAGTTATTCTTGGACTGACTTTTCCCTCAGCCACCCTAACAATATCTAGAGCTGTATTTTTTTTCCTCCATAAGAACATTTCTCCAGAATGTGGAGAGTAGAGGACAACATGTTGGGATGCCTGACACTCCTTGGATATTGTTGCTGCGTGGTTTGGGTGTTCCTCTGGATCCAGAATTTCATCCCAATGACACTGAGATTCCAGGCTTCTTTAGTATTTCTGATGGTGTCCATCAGAAGAAAGGAGTTGCTTATTAGAGTGTTCTCTACCGCTGGCTTGTAGCTCAGTTTATGGTAAACACTTGCTTATCACTGAGGTTTTGTATATGAATTGTGAAAATGGGGTGTGATTGTTAGAACAAATGCCACTTGGCTTTCATTGGCAGCCCTTTCTGTGAGCCCCAAATTATGACCACTGTTTGCAGGGATTCTTATGGGTGCAAGTTTTCCTAGTATAACTACCCGTAAGTGGATTTAACTTGGGACTTTTTCATAGAAATTGAGAAGGACTGAAACACTTTGAATAAACTACACACACATTTATTAAATAGTTAAATGGTTAACAAAGGCACATCAATAACCACTTACTATATATATAGAAATATATATAATTAACACGGATACAATGATCTCATAACTGCCATTTTTTCCAACAAAGAGTCATTAAATTCTTCATGTCATGAAGGTTAAAGGCAAAGTCTTAGTCCCCATTTTATGCTTTCCCACCCTCTTCTTGAGAACTACATTGAACCTCTATGGGTTGATCATCATCTTCTGTAGCCATAAAGTCTCTACAAGCATGCTGACTGCAGGCTCCTCAGATTCTTTCTCCATTCCCTCAAGTCCAGTTTTTAATGAGCAGGCTGTTTGCTTTAGCAGGTGCTGTTGCTGGTATTCATCCAGTTACACTATGATTTTTAAAAAATCAATCTTTCCTTGTACTTGCACATGCCTGCATTGCATTGCATCACTTATGAAGAGATAGCTCCCTCTCTCATCAGGAAAACTGGATTTGTGTGTCTATGTCTGTTGCACTTTGCACTGGATGCCCTGCCTGCCTTTTCACTGTGTTCTTTCCATGCACAACAGAAAAATGCTGGGCTGCACTGACCAGAACTGCCATTGTATACTAATTTCTGCATCCACTTTAGAATGCTGTGCTTTTGCTTTGGACATGTTTGTACAGATGGGAATCAGTCTGTCCCTCTCACAAAGCTCACCCTATTTCCTGGTGGCTGCCCTTTGTATCCAAAATCCTCTGTTTGGAGCGCTTGGCTTTTATTCCCCAGACACCCACTGTCCTCCTGCCTAAGGGAGTAGGGTAAGTCAGGCACTGAACAGAAAAGCTGGGAAGGTTTAGTTAAATGCGCATTTCTAGTACAGGAGAGAGCCAAGTAGAAAATCAGAGAATGTGTGTCCATCTGTTAAAGTTTAACAAATACAGGCTTTAAATTACTCCAGAATTATAATCATACTTCAGGCCTGTCACTGTATCATGCCCTCTGCAGATGATGACCATGGGAATGGATTCTGTTCAGTGGAATTTTAGGATGTTCACTATCTAGTCAGTATTTTAGGTTCATTATCATATCAGATCTTTCCTGATAATAACAAAATCACAAGAGTCTTCATTTTTTGGCCTTCCTGAGGTGGTGAATGACTGCATTGCTTATAGGAATTCCATCTCTGCGCCTAAACACTGAGATTCAATGCCTAGAAGTTTGCTTAAGTAAAACATATTTCCTTTATCTATGCATGTAGGTGTCTGATATTTGCCCATTGCAAAGTCATGCCTTTTTAAATGTGAACACTTCCAGGACAGGCAGTATATTAAATACGGCCATTCTTGAACACCGTAGGGTAATTTGTCTCTTAGATCTCAACTATGAGCAGTTCTCCATAGTCTGAGAAACCCAACAGGAAAGCACTTAAGGGGAAAAGTCCAGATCTATCAGAGGAAGCAGGCCTGATAAGTTGCTATCATGAGGATTTTCCAGGGCCAGAGGCCACCATGAGGGATGAGAAAAGGATGCTGTGAAAAGAATTTGAAAAGTACCCAAGACAAACTTGGTTTACATCTGGTTTTGCCTGTGGGTCAACTTTCTTCCAGCCAATAGAAACACCAAGTCTCCAATTTGATGATGGTCGGGAATGCTTGCCTTGAATTCTTACCTAACATTCAGCAGCCTCAAAGAGAAAGACATTAACTGAATGCTGAAGAGGCCTAAGACCTCTTGTAAATGTCTATATACTGAACTGTTTTTAGTGCTGGTATTATCAGACTCACAGAAACACCTACAAAACATTAAACGGCTCAAAGTGGGCTTATCAAGAAATGCCATCATGGGAACCACCTTAGAAATAGTAAAACAGGGCACAAGGGGCAAGAGAACTATGTATAGGGCAGCTGACACTTGACAAGGACCCAACCTCCTCCCTGACCCTCTTCACTGTTAAGACACATCAGTAATACTTTGCTCTGCCACAGCCTCTGATCTAAACTCTCTTCACCGCAGTTTTCTATCAGCCCGACTCCAGAACAGTGGTCAATGCAGAGAAGTTCCAGATTTGCATTTTTGAAGCATTTTGAAATAAGGCAGAATAAAGTATTACCAAATTACATTTACTTTCTTAAAGAACAAAAATGATCATCCTTTTATTACTGTGCCATTTGTTGAAGATAACCAATTTTAAGTGAGAGAAAACATTTTAATGGAAAAATTCATGCATCTCATTGTTATGAAATGATTGATGCCCATCTGGAAAGTATGAAATAAACAACACTGGTTTCATATGTTACACTAGGGATGTAGGATAGACATGAATAACTGGGAAAGAGAAACTTCTAATAATGTATCTTAGAATATGCCTCAGGATTTCTGAGGCACAAGAGAAACTAGTAAGCATTCTCTCAAAATTTTAAGTTTTCTTTTATTAAAATAGAAGTGTTTTTCTTGTGTTAGTAACTTCAATCTTATAGGAGTAATAGGTCTAACACAATGGATATATTATCTACATAATTCAAAATACTGATGGTATATTTGGAAATAAATTTACTCTATGTATGAAATATAACATTGAGCCAAATCAGAAATTTAAATTTCATTTTAGAATTACTAAATATTAGGATTAATATACTAGAACGTGAATAGCCTTGAAGTGAACTCCTAATGTGTGAATATGGATTCATAAAAAAAGACATAACCAAGAAGTTTACGCATTTTATTGGAAGAACAAAAAATAAACATAGAAGTAGCATACTAAAATGAGCTGCATAATGTGCACTTTTAAACATAAACAAGCACTACAGCACTATAACTTGAAAAAAAATCAAAGCGTCTGCAGTTGAGGGAATGAGCTATTGCATTTTGGAGGAAAAATACTATGGGAAGAGTTGGTTCTCATGAAATATTCTGGTCATTATTTAAATATGCTACACATGGCTAATAATTTTCTTATATATATTTTTAATCACCATTTTCCACCCAAATTATGTGCCTCCATTTTTCACATTATTCCAAATTGTTGTTATATGAATGCACAAAGTTAGCGCTTTAAAAAAGAATATATTTAGGAAAATCCTTCAAAAGTTTTTTAATTTAAATCATTGTAATTTGGGAGCATGGGGACAAATGGCTCATTTTCTGTTAAAGCAGCAACAATAATATTAAAAAGAAACTTATTTTGAAAAGGGCATTCATTCCCATAATCCAGTGATATGATGGTCATATCATTCTCTCAACTGCTAGACACAAAAGACATAGCAACAAAATAATTTGTTTCCATCACTAACAAATAGCATCTCTACACAGAAATAAAGCTCTGGAACCATGCAGTTTTATGACAGATAAATCTTTAGGTTGTGTGTTTTCAGAGAAAAAAGCACTGCTTAATAGTTAGGTTACTTTTAGGTCTTGTTACAGAGGTATTTTTTTAAAAACTAATATGATGTAGATGCCTAGCAAGGATTTTGCAATATCTGCAAAGAGCTGCGACTTATTTCATAGTCATACATTTTTTTTTACATATACCATAATTGTGGATGGATTCTATTTAAAGATAAAATTTCTCTTCAATAATCCAGCTTTTGAGTATTAGTGATTCTCTTACAGGCAAGAACAAGTAGAAGGGCTGGAAACTGCACAAATCGGTCAAACTAAATACTTTCTTGAGGTTAGTAATAGAGGGCTTTTTTGGGGGGGGGGCCTCAGTTACATCAATTTGTTTTAATTAATTCCCTAATTTGTCTTACTTATTGAAACACAGCCTCTATGTTGAAACTCCAGAGTATGTCCCTGTGGCTGTCAGCATGCACACCATGCCATCTATTCATGGGGTATCTTTTGTGATGCTTTTATGGTTATTCTTACTAATTTATAGGTGATTTTTCCTGACTTAAAATGTATCTCTATTGACCTTAGAAAAATACATTCTTGAATCTGGCATATTCACAAAGAAATGTCCATATCAGTACATAGGTTAAACTGGGAAATTATGTTGGAGATAAGGCTGGAGTTCCTAACTACAGAATGAAGGAATGCTTACATTTTATATCAATGGAAATGCTGGTCAGATTGTCAGGCTGTTTGTCGTATGGCTAACTCTAAGTGATTATGGGCTGAGGGAAAAGAAAATTCTAGCCAACTGGCCCTGAGGTATCGGACAACTGTAAGGCTTGGATTGCTTTCTAGCTTTGGCTTATTTTTCTTTCTCTGTAAATGAGAACTATCAAAACGAGTAGCAATACCAACTCCACCAACCCCAGGATGGGCTCCTTCTGTAGGTACTAAAAGTACCTGTGGGTGATCAAATGCTTAACCTTTCTAACCTTGACCTCTTCTAGGCCTCATTGCCTGGGGGCATAAAGAAAGTTAACTGGCTATCTGTAGGTGGTGTGGGAGCTAAAATTGGCAGAGATGGTCAGATTGAAACATTGTCTTCCAGCTCCTGTGTTACGTAAGATTTTGGCTGGTTCTCTTCTGTTTAGTTAAAACAAAACAGTGGGAGGCTGAAGTGGCACAGTTAACTACTTTGTAATCTGGTAAAGGTAGGTCAGAAAACAGCTTCCACTGAACAGGTATAATGTAAATACAGCCAGTTATAAAGTTGTGCCAGGAGCATTTTTTTTTCCTTTGTTGAAAGGAATGAACTGCCCCATGCTGGCCATCCTTAACTGTTAAATATCATCTTTCAATGGTTACCGATTTGGTTTTGGTTACTGGATCTTAAAGGAGGAACAGTGGTCAACATTAACAATTTGTCACTTAAATACCTATTAATTGATAAACATTTTAACTGACACATATATCAGCTGATCACTTTCTGTGAAAGATGAAATCTGATTCTATCATAACAGTAATATCTATCTTGTAATACATGAGGTATTTCACTGCTTACAACCACTGAAAAAGGAAAAATTGTTCTAGAAACTGCCTGGTGTGTGTGTGTGTTTGCACGTGTGTGTGTGTTTATAGTGGGGATTAATTTAAAAAGCAAACAATCTTTGCTAATGATCTTGTTAAAAGATGAAGTTATTCTACTCTTGTTCAGTGCTGTTAGCTGAGGCTGACCTGTTACCTGTTACTAGCCTTCTCTTTTGGTGACCTGTAGCAAACTAGAAAGCCTCCATAACAGCAAAGCAACATTATGCTTTAGTTAAGTCTTAGAGCAAAAACACCCTCCTTTTCAAAGCCTTAGAAATAACTCTCTCTTACTAACTTTTCCACTATTATCACAGACTTCTTACATTTAAAAAAAGCTCCAAGGATTGCTTTCATGGACTATGTACATAAGTGCAAAAAAGGTGTGTCTCACACATCCGCACCCTAACTGAGACAATTAACTGCAGCATATGTTTCTTAAACACTGTTAAGGGGTCATTCCACAGTATCTTTATGTATAGTTTTAAAAATATGAATTAATTTCAAAAGAGGCTTTAGTCATGCATTAATCCTTATATAGCTATGTAATTCCAGAAAACAGAATTTTTGCAGCTACAGCTATGCCACTTGAATGGGGTAATTTTGAATTAAGTTATTAAAAAAAGTTAGGTAATGTATTAACAATGCAATGATTGTGTTTTGAAGTCTAAATACTGTGGAATAACCCTATCCACACAACAAATTCTATAAACTATAAAGCCTGATTCTAGAATCCATGTGTTACAAACTTTTTCACAAAAAGTCACACAAGGACACAAATTCAGCTTTTATATATGGGCCTTTGGGATTAAAAAAGAACTCAACCATGTCTGTTTTCATAGTTTTGAGCTGTATTTTCTACACGCTCATACTGTCACAAATCACCTATAGTTTACAAGTAAAATGTTCACATACACAAATGTCTAAAGGTAGCCATGTTGTAATTTTGTTGCCAAAGCAACAACTAAATATAATTAGATAACAATTATTATTTGCATATAAAGTTAAATTTGTTCTTAAATTGTGAACTGTAAAGGATAGTTTTGGACTATAATCTGTATCTTGTCATACTTCAGTGTCAGTTTAGAACCTAGCTAGGCGGGCAGAATCCATGCAGTAAAAGCTTAAACTTTAACTTTCCTTCGAAATTAAATTGATTAGTTACTTAGAGCTACAAAAAAGCAATAAAATGAAACCTTAAAGATGAACAATAAGAAAAATGAAAATATGGTACCAATTGAGTTATATTTACAGCTTGATTAGGCTAGCAACTAAATTTACAAAAAAAGTTGTTATACTCTTGGACATGCTATTTATTCTAGTGCCTTCTACAGGCACTGGTTAAACAAGGCTACTGTCTTAGTATATCTATTCATCAGAATTGGGAAATCAGATTTCCCTCATAAATTTTGCCTATTTCTGTTTCAATGTATGTGAAATGTATTTGAGAGAAAAATAATGAGGATTTCAGTTTCTAATCATTCTGTACCTCATAGCCTACCCTACAGACTAAACGAACTCGGAAAACTTGTGGCTGCATTTTACCTAAGAGCATCCTTATCTATACTCTGCAAAGAGGGGGACAAAGAACCAAATAACATTTCAAGTAGCATATTAACTTTCTCTCTTATTTAATAAAATGTAATGTAAATGTCATTCCTTATTCAGACATCACTATGCTTATTGGTAATGCTACTTAAAACAGATTCAAGTTGCAAAGATTAATTTCATTCAGTTTCTGCTGATGGTAGGGAGGAGGTACTTGCTTTTTCCCAAATTGGAGAGCAGGTGAGCTGAGGCCCTCCCATTAGTGAACACCGCCTAGTGGTATAGGACAACACTTATGGCAAGATCAAAGTGCTTCAGCATGTTCAAAAATGGATGAAAAAAATTGATGGAGTAGAGAGAAGATGACTTTCCACATCATGATTAACTACAAATTAAAGTCTCTGATCTAGAAAAGTGAAATGAAATGCCACAGCTGGTTGTGGAATCATGCTCCAATTACAAAAGTAAATACTGTATTTAAATAGCAATTTTATGAATCCATTTATTTTAATTTAATCTTAATCCCTCTTTAAAATATACGTATGTTATGGTCACATAGTACTTTTTTAAGAAGTTGACACTACTAAAACCCTCTTAAAGATAACTTTTAGATTATTTTCTCTGTATACATGACCCGTTTTATCCAAGTTTCAGCACTCTTGCATATTTTTTGCAAAAGGCTGAGAAAAATGGACAAAAACAATAAATTTGGATAAATAAAAAGAGGCCCCTGTAAAATACAAAGCTTATAAAATGTTAACTAAGAATCATAAGTGATTAGAATTTTATATATACAATTCATCCAGTAAATTTTTGTTTAGAGTCACTGATTAGTTTTGTGACTTGTCTTTTTAAATGGAAATTTATAGTCTAATGACTTATCTTTCTTCTTTTCTTTCCTTGAATAAAGATAATTTGAATAAGTCATTGCACATCTAGTTTAAAGAGTGCTATCTTAAAATTGTATTTTTTTCTCAAAAATCTATTGAATTTGATCAAAACTTTAGGGCTTTGAGCTTTCTTTCTTTAAGTTCATTTAGAAAACAACTTTTAAAATGCCAACAATGTAGAAAATTGTGGCACCAAAAATACAATGGCCCTAAATACCCCTCACTGAACCTTTTACTTTAAGTCATTGTTAATGTCTTCCAGTGCTTAACGCAACATGAAAACAGCTGTACTCTAGGTCTATTATCTATGGTTTATGTATATCTTTGCCCCAAGTTGAAAAAGTTAAGTGAGATAGTTCACTGCATGCAGATGTCAAAACTACACAAAAGTTCATTTTGCACAAAAAAGTTCTTGTCTCCTTTAAGGAATATACCCAGACTAGCTCAGGTGCATCCCTCCTGGATTCATGTAATCAGATCTGCCCTTCTGGAGAGGCACTGGGACAGATCATACAGAACTCAGTTCCATACATGATGAATTTCAAAAAGGCATACACTACTTTCTTCTATAGCAATGTTAAGATTTCAGAAACAGAAATTAACTGGTTCAAACAGTCCATAGGTAAAGGTCAGGACAACTCTTGATCTCTAATTCCACGCAACATTGTTAACAGCTGACAATGGCTCAATACAAGCAAGGCTGTTTAGAAAGCACTGTTGATCAGGATTTGGTTGGATAATTAAGATCAACAGAGTATCAATTCCCAGAAAGCTAATTTTGCTCTCTTGTATTCTGAGCCAAATGGGTCTGCTTTGGAAGAGAGCATCAAATGTTCTGAAGCAAAAACAATGTGAAAAGGAGGAACAATGGGAAGCAGGAGATATTTCTGGGTCCCACAATGGCTAAGGTAGCCTTGGGCAAGTCATATGCCCCTGGATTCAGTTCTGTCAACTATGAAAAGGATTTTGCTAATTCCATTGTTCTGTGATTCAAACACTTCTAGCCAGCTTAAGGTATCCTCAATCAGATTTGCTTTTTACTTGTCATTTTCATGAAGGAGAAAAACAATTATATATATATATATATATGATGGTTTTATACTTTCTGGTGGAAGAATACCTATTTACTAGAAAATATTAAATCTATTACTTGATGTAAAATGTCACATGTTTCCACCACTGTATGATAACATTAATAAATGAGTAGAGTGGATGAGATATGTCACACACCACAGGAATTATTTGGTTGTAAAATTCTTTCATAAATATTAGTAATGTGAATTCAGCTGAGCTCTGTGGAGTACAGCCACTCTGTCTCATTCAAAGGGTGATAAAACCCGCTCTATTGTCATTTTCAAACATATACAAAGGCAAACGAATCCAAATAAGCATAAAAGAGGCTTGGTTATGATTTGAGAGGGTCTGATGTTAAAGTTTGGGCAGGGGGACACTTGCCATATATCACAGGTGCTTTCTCCTTCACTGAACTGTTTAACAAAACGAAACTCAGTTGAACCGAAGCTAAAGACAACTACAACCGTCTTTCCCAGTTCTTTTGAATAAATCAAGGAATAACTGCAAGTGCTTCCCTGTTCCCTGTCCTAGCCATTTCTCCAAGCCTGCACTCAGGCTCCCTCTGTGATCAACAGAGAAGACTGTCCATTTGGGGAGGAAAGTCCTCATTTGTAACCAATTCTCTTTCACCCTGACTGACTTTTGCTAGATTGCATCTTACTTGTTATTCAAAGAGTAGTCTAAAGAGCATGAGCCATTTGCATTTGGAAAATGGCATTTGTGTAAAAGGTGACATTGCCATGGTTTTACACACTTTCCTCCAGTACGTAAAAACTATCTCCATGCCCCCATCTCTGTTTGATTTATAACTTGTAATTAGCATATTTTTAAGCTCCCAAGTACCAGTTTCTCAGCTGAAGATGACAAATGGCTCAGTTTTAGACACTCAACTTAGGAGATAGGATTCTCAAGCCACACACACAAAAAATCTAATGGGCACTTTACATAATTTTTAGTATAAATGCTGAGAAATTCATTTAAAGGTAAAGTCTTATTTGCCAAGCTATTTAAGAAGAATGAATTAGGGGTTAATGTTTTATGAAGTTCTCTGCTTTGTGCAGGTAATGATTTCTCTCTTTAAAAAATCTAGCAATTTGATTGTATTATGCAACATCAGATCTGCAGGTACAAATTATACACATGCATGTTAATGAGCAGGTTTTGTGCACATTCAAAAGTGAGGCGTTTTAAATGTCAGTCCCAAGAAATCTACAGAAATATTCTAAAGAAAGAGAGCATATTTGCATGAACCTGTCATGTTTTTAAGCACATATACTTCTGTTCCCCACTAATAACACTTTAGTTGAAATCAAACACCACACATATACAGCAAAACACTACAGTATGTAAAAACCTAACACAGCACAACACAATACAACACAAGAAATGGTACTGAATATATTTGTTACATCCTGAATCAACCCAATAGACTATCTTGTAAACAAAATAGTAAGGTAACACTTCAAAAACAGATGAACAATTTATCCACCAAGAATGTATATAGTAAGCCAAAAGCTCACTGTGGAAGTACACTTAGCATGGTTATTAGAAAATCACAAAGAGTAATGTAACAAGTTACCAAATTTTATGGTCATGTTCTGCTTGATAATTCAAATAGGATGGATGGTAGTTATTAGTTTTCTATTCATGTTGTTTTAACATCTCCATTGATTTTTAATGCTTTATTTTTTATTTGAATTTGCTGGCTGGCAGGTTTGCTTTGCTTAATACATTGACTGCAACACGCTTATTGTTGTGTTGGTAGAATAAGACATACGAGAATATATATAGATAGGCCATATGGAGGTTTCCATGGAAAGATTCTGATACTCCATAACTCTGCTGTTCAGAATTTCAGCTGAAATGGAAAAAAAAGAAAGAAAGAAAGAGTGAGAAATATTGAAAGGTTATTGAACGAAGAGTCAGGAGAGTGTGGTGGGTTTTGTTCCAGTTCTGTCTGTTAACAGTGCCAAAATATCTCCAATCTGAATTTCAGATTGAAATGGGGCTTTTGAGAATGATCATGAAAGAACCATATATCTATGATAGTCTATGATACCCTTTGAGTACTAATGTGGAGAACTGTCCTAACAGAGATGCACTCCAATGTTTAAGGCATTATCTATCTACTCAATGCCAATACTTTTTGTTGAACATACACCCATGTGTCCACATTTCAACAGGCATATACTGAGAAAACATGTTTGATACCGAACATTTTGAAATATGCAAATATTAAATACACTTTCAACTTTTTCTCTGAATGTTTTAGAGTCATGCAGAAATAGCCTACCTGTGAAATCTGGGTATTGTATTGTACAAAATTACATTTTTGAACTTTAGAGAAATTTTTAGCACCTATTACATATTGAAGTGATTATGTTCTGCCAAATATCTCTACATTTCTAACAAAATCAAGCAAGAAGGAATCACTCTTCCCTAACATGCTCTGTTGGAAAGTTAATTTGACAACTTGTGGTTACCTTGACGTAAAGCAGCCCATGAAATTTGCGCAAGTGTTGGCAAAACCTACATTATCATGTTTAGTGCTATTCCCAAGTTGCCACTATCCCAAATGACACCTATGGAAACAATTACAATTTATAGCTCCTTCAGTTATCCCATGTGCTCAAAGGTGCCTTTTAAAATCCTTCGTTATGATTGAGGAGACCTATTTATTTAATGTCTAGTCGGCTATCTGCTCTGTCCAGAACACTTAGTGTTCTAAGCCCGTGTATCCTCAGCAGGAAAGAAGGGCTAGCTGGGGTCTGGGGAACTAGTTCACTAGGGAATAGAACTGCTGCCTCCTTCAACCAAATGACACACTCCAGGTGTGAGAACTTCAAACTTTCGATGACGAAGGTATGCAATTCAGAGTTGGTACACTATTTTAGTAAGTCCCTAGAATTAATTAAAATACCTAGGAGTCTTAAGTGGCTTCAGAAGTCACATGTTCTTAAGTGAATGATTGCTCAAAAAAGTGTGTGCCATGATGGGCACCAGGCAAAGAGGAGATTGAGGGTGAAGGAGAAAAAAAAATCCCACAACAACAAAAATTTTAAAAAAGAGACATGATTGGAATGAAAATAATGACTCAGTTACTAAATTATGTCACTCAAAATTCAATACAATGTCACATGACAAGCATAGTGCTTACTGTGTTTAACATAATAATATCAGTCCAATCCTGAAAATTCTTGTTTGATCTTCAAAAAAATAATGAAGCTATAAAATGGTTAAAGAATTACAACTCAAAAGTAATCTGTGCCTCTGGCTAACAAATCATATATTCCTTTAATAATAGGAAAACATTTAAGAATGTGTTAGCTCATTGAGAAAATACAGTACCAGCTGTCATTGCCATATAAAAAATATTGCATATTTGTGCTCACATTTCAATTTGGAAAATTTATAATGTGTAAATCAAGCTCTACATCACAAGCAATGTCTATGAATGAAAATATTTACCAAAGCCTTTTAGAAGTGCAATTGTGTAAATAAAATATGTAGCCTATAAATATTATTTATATTAATACTTAAAGAAACTTACTGTTCTACTGGGAACGTCTACATCTGTGAAACAAACATGCTGCTATTCAGTTCATCTATTGATAACTGGGGTATCTATAGTAGTAAAAAAGATTTTAGATTAAAATAGTTTCTTGAGAGAATTCTGTTTATGTTGTTATATATGTGGATCTTTTAGTCTATAAGCATGGTTCCCACTTTAATAAGGCAAAATGGCCCTAATACTATATAATAATTATTGTATGTATGTCCTTATAATTTCAAGACTCCACCCAAACTTATAATTTGCCTTGTGAACTCTGCCTAGAAATACCTAAAGCAAATAAAAATCAAAACAACAAGCACATCTAATGTCCATATGAGAAGGAACTTCTGATGCAATCACTGCGAAATGATAAGGATATCTATGTCTTGGAAAGAAATGTGATATTTTGTTTTCTCTCCAGTGGATCTGAAGGTAAAGGTGATGACTGTACTAAGCCAAAGTTTAAACACAATAATCAAAAATGGCAGTGAAATAAATTCTCTTGACCAATGAGGAAGCATTTAAGTAATATTAAGTATATACATTTAAGGATTGGTGTGTTACCAGTAATTAAATATAGAATATCAAGACCAACATCTGGTAACCAATTAAAAATGAGCAAAACTCCTCTGATTCATCTTGGGATGAATAGCAAAGCATATATAGCATTCTAGAATATACACAAAAATAAAAATTCTAAATGTGACAATGGCTTAAGAAACACATAAGAATCTCACCAATCCAAAAAGCATATACTGTGCATTACCAAAACATTGTAGTTATCTCGACCTGAACAGCTTAAATAAATGGCCAAACCTGATTGCCTGTAGTTGGTGCAGCGAAGGGAACGCTGGTGGCAGGTGTTGTTGCTGCAGACACAGTGGTAGGTGTAGCACCGTGCATCATGGGCACTTTCAGTTGAAAACCATAGAAGCAACACACGGGAGGGTAGAGGATTTATGCAACCATGACATTTACGATGGAATGAGGTGTGGTAGGTATCACAGCAACAAGCCATGTGACATCATAACGACGAATACATCAGGGTGTTCATGCAATCACAGTCAGTGCAAAACAACACAGCATGGAAGGGGGGAAAATTAAAAAGAGAAAAGGGGAAAGCCAATTATAGTTACCAATATGGAAAATGGAACCATTCTCAACATTTAGTAAGTTTTTGAGCAGAATCCCATTGTAGTTTACTCAAAAGGCTAAATTTTCAGAAGGGGCTATAATGAATGCATATGAAAACAAAAATCCAATGTTACAAGGGCTATCTATCTGAAGCTAGTTAAGCAGACAAGTAACTGGACTGCGCATTCAAAATGGAGTTAAGGAATCATAAATTGGAATTTAGGTTCACTGACCTATGGACATGAATGCCGTCACTAGATTTGCAGGTGCAAATAGACAGTTATATGTATACTTACCTGATCTGCATGCAAAGACATGGTAGGTAGACTGGTTGGTATGTGGTGGGGGGCAGATATGAAGAATACAGTGAACTATGCATGCAGGTTTTTAAGTACACCTCTGGGAAACTTTGGCCATTTATCAAACAAATACATGGAGTACTTCACAGTAAATCTTGTCTTCACAGCAACTATTATAGCTACAATGGTTAGCAGCTGTGAAATCTCTTGCAGGACGTTTTATCTTTGCCTTTTCTGGTTTCTATCTCATTTAGAAAGCGTTTTGGGTGCTTTCTGATGTCTAGCTCATTTCAGAAAGCAAACCAGGGAATTAATGTGTGAATGGCAATGTGTGAATGGCAAGCATGCATATGTAATAATTTATCATGTCTACATCAATTAAATTCAGATTTTCTGAAAGTCTACAGAGAAAATGAATGGCCAGAGAAAAATTAACATGTGCAATGTCATAGAAACTGAAAATGTACCCCAAATGGTGATTAACAGAAACTCCATAGTTATCCCTTCCACTTATCTCTAGTTACCCATTACCCAGAGCCATCCCTGTTGTCTCATATGCCAATTCTAAAAACACTCTTGTTTTCCCTTTGGGAGTACAGCAATTGTACAGGAAGCAGACCCACTAAAGAATGCAGTTTGCATTCCTAAGCAAAGCTCTGAAGGTGAAAGGACAAGAGAGCATCTTCAAGAAAACTGTCACAAAACATGAAGGCAAAGACACATTTCTCAAACTTGCAGAAGTCTGTTCTAATTGTACACATTATAATTCAAAGGTATACATATTGTGCTCCTGTTGGTATTAATGGAAATGTTTATTAATTCCTACAGAAGACAGTCAAACCCTCAGTAACAGGGGACTCACCTCCATTCCCAGGGTTCAGATCTCGCTATGTTAGTGAGTGCTGCTACTATGTGGTTGTCATTTTGAACTTTATTCTCAAGAAGCTTGTTAGTAGTGCTTTTGGGGCACTGCATCTACTCTGGTCCACCAAGGTGACAAAGGTCAATTTGTTGCAAACTCTCAAAAGGGATGGGATGGCCTGGATTGATGTGAGATGGTAGAGTGGGACGGGGTGGGATCATTTCTCCTTGCATAGAACAGAGCTATTTTCTCCTGGTCTGTTCCTTGTGCCCATGAGGACTGTAGGAGCTGTGAACTCCCCATTCCTTTCTCATGCTCTTCAGTATTAGTGCTGTATAAAACGGTTTAGAGATGGCTATCATATTGTGTTAGTGGCTAACAAAAGGATCTGTGTGCAACTGCTTGTTAAAAATCACATAATACTCAAAGAGTCATTTTGAAATGATTCTGTTGTGCCTAGCTTCTGTGCCAATAGTGCTTCAGGCTAGAACACTACAGGATTCATTACAGAACACTGCAGAATCCTCTGGCTTTGCTGAACTCATCCTCTCGCAACATGGGAACATTGAATGCTTTAAGTCGTATAGATAACTTTTTCAGGTGGGAATTGTTTCATTGTACTTTACAAGTTATACATTTTAAGTATTTTACAATTTTTAAATAATACATGTTAAGCAAAGAACAAAACTGCCCAGTCTGGCTAGTTTCAAGTATTGAAAAAGAAACTTTTTTTAATATTTCAGTTGCTGTTGTTAGGGTAGAAATAGAGAAATGACAGGGCCAGTATTTGGCCACAGTGGCAACCAACTAGGACTTGAGAAAGTAGGACTATTTTGATGCTACAAAGACATAAAACAGAAAGCACCATGTTAAACCTTAACATACTCAGAAAATTTCCAGCCACATCTTTCAGTCATTCATCTTTCATAGTCACAACAGAAAAACACATTTTTTCAGATTAGAAAATGTTGATAATTTTTGTAGAAAACCTACCAATATTTGAAGCGGGTGCCATGCACAGTATTGGCCCTGTACACCATGCAGAAAAGCGTGGAAAGTAAAGAAAAGAGATATTTGATTATTAAGGATTTACTGATAGAAATACATTTTAACAGAAAGATTATTTCTTTGCAATATCAATTACTCAGCACATGCAAGTCCAACAATCTCCCATGTTTACAATTACAGATTAGTTTTAAGGTCACAAACCCAGGTAATCAAAATAATTCTTGGATTCTTAGGTACAAAATGAGCTATAATTTTTCTTTAAAAGAATTAACTCACTTAAATTACATATTAATGGTGGACAAATACATCCTAAATAATTTTTATAATAAAAGAATTTTAATTTATTACACATATCATTTTCTAAATATGCTCCAGAATCTCGTATCTGGTGTCCGTATTTCTATTTAGAGTATTAATCTGTTAACACTGTCTCCTCCACTGTCTCATAGTCAGTAGGACTTGACTATGAATATATGGCAAAGAGGTTCCATTAAGAGAGACCTCTTAGCTGGACAGGCTTTTATGTTGCCACTAATTAAGGGGAAGGGAATTTTTCTGACATTTTTGCTTATGAAACTAGATTTTAAGTTGGCCAAATCTGGCAAAAAATTCAAACTTGGAAACAAAGTAACTGTAGTATTAAGAAAAACTATGATGAACAGCATACATTTTATTATATTCAACCACCTTGACTAGACTTCCAGGGCTACTGAATTCATTCCATAGCTATAATACAAATTGGAAGTAGCCAAGGTAGAGTGATCTAATGTGTAGGTAAATTACCACAATTTTTGAAGAAAAAAATGCTAGGAATAAAGTCATGTCAACTCATACTGCTTTTCTCTTTTACTCTGTAGACATTATTTGTTTTTTTCTTAGGTTGGGAGAAAATATCTAAATTATTAGATATCAGTAGTTACTTATTATAAGGGATGTAAGAAAGTGCTGAAGAATTCCATATTTCCTCTCAGAAACTATCATATAAATGTATACAAATTGTATATTTTTAAATGATGGCATGAAGGACTGCTGTGGCTAGTAATTAAAGACTGGTATTAAAAAAAAAATAAAGACTGGTGTTTTACGGTACCTTTCAAAATTAATTAACTGATTAATTTACTAGTTAACCAATAAGTTTTCTCAAGTCCAGGTATTAACAAGGATTTCTAAATTATTTTTTTAAACATATGTTATTTTCATTTAAAAATAGTTTCCAATCTTGGGCATTTAGCATTGTGTCAAAAAAAAAAAAAAGGAAAAAAAAACCAAACTGCTGTACTCTCAATGGTTAGAATTTTCAATTTATTCCTAAGAGACTATATGCTCATTCTTAAACTACTAAACCACCAGAAGAAAATTAGTTTCCCCCCAGTATATGATATCTAATTGAACAAATTTCTGGCTTAACATTTTCTATTCAATTTCATGTAAAACAGGCTATTAAATATAGCTGAATGTAGGAGATAACAAAATATGCTGCAAAATGTCAGAAAATATAAACTGCTATGTATTTTATATTAACTGATTCAGGAATTACAGGCTAAAACTATCTGTTTAATCTATATTATATTATATTATGCACTTAGGGTAGTTTTATTTTAACTACCTTTGGCATATCAAAGACATATTGACAACGCATTTCCATAATATCAAAGCTGGGAGTTTTTTCCTTTTTTTTGACAGCACTCTACTGTCTGTGACAGTGATACCTGAGAGTCAAGGAATTAGTTTGAGACTGAACCAAGTGAATTAATCATAAGCAAAAACCAAGAAATGCTAAAAAGAAAAATGTTGATACTTTTTCCTAGTTTGATTTCAAACCATGAATTTTCATGAATTATAGAAAAACAAGTAGTTCTAGATACTAGCAGATAAGCATAACTTCCTTGTTTTATTTTTAATCAAAATACATGTCGACAGTCCTCCTATACAAGCTCTTTGAAAGCTGTTTTGCATTGTATACATTCACAACATCACCAAACTCGCTGCAGTGCCTAGAGCTGTGTTCTCACCTGCAGGGATAAATGCCGGCTGTGGGAGCTGCAGGTTAGTCAGAGCCTGTTGGCAGTGGAAAACAGTGGGATTAAAGACCGGGGTGGCACCATTGGGCTTTTCCAGTGCTGATCTCTTTGGTATCAGTTGCAGTGTACCAGGCTGCAGGGCCTGTTGGGGGAGAGATGGTACTAGTACTAGAGAAAGTAACACATGTACTCAAACCAAGCAAGCACCAGTGATATAAGGTATTTCCTGGGAATCCTCCATAAGGGTATCCATTGGGCAAGACACTGGATAAGCAGTGGCCCCACAGCAAGGTAACCAAATGCGGAGATAAGGGGGTTCACGGCCGTGTACAGTGGCTCAGGCCTGTAATCCCAGCACTTTGGGAGGCTGAGACCAGCGGATTGTTTGAGCTTAGGAGTTTGAGACCAGACTGGGCAATATGGCAAAACCCCATCTCTGAAAAAAACAGAAAAAGTAGCCAGGCATGGTGGTGCATGCCTGTGGTCCCAGCTACTTGGGAGGCTGAGGTGGGAGGATTGCTTGAGCCCAGGACGTCAAGACTGCAGTGAGCTGAGACCACACCACTGCACCCCAGCCTGAGTGACAGAGTGAGAGCCTGTCTCAAGGAAAAAAAAAAAAAAGGTAATCCACTACATGAGCAGTAGTGCAAAACAGAAAAAAAATGCAAAAAAAAAAAAAGGTTTTCAACTTCACTAATTTAGACCTCATTTGAGCAGGATATGACAGAAAGCTACTACAGTAAACAATCATTTATAATTAATATCTCAGGGATACTCATCTATGAATCTATAAAAATGAGATTAGCAGAAGCAACAGATATAGCAGGAAAGAAATTTCTGCCTGTTAAAACTCCGATACAGATCTAGGACATAAATGGCATATAGGTGATAAAACAGATGTTGGTAGATCAGAGTCTGACACTGTCACCCCGTAAAATAAAATCCAATTTATACGAAGACTTCAGGTTCAAGTCCTATAATTATATATTTCCTAACTAACATGTAAGGAAAAAGCAAATGAATATTTCCTCCCCCACGACCTACCTCACCCAGGTACTATGTAGATAGTTAGCAAAATATATGCAGTTCTTATTTATAGAGGCTTGCTGTCCATTTCGGTATGTACAATTTGCTTTGTTAAGTTCTTGTAAGGTTTAATTCTAAAACCTATTAGCATTTTTAAACCATCCTTTCATGTCTACAGTTCTTTCAAAATCCCCACTGTGCTTATAATACTCAGTGAAACTTGCCCCTGGATCAGATTCCTTGGAGAAGTTTAACATTACTTTACATTTTTTTTTCTCAGCAAATTACACGTTACTTAAAAAACATGTCCCAGCAACAACAATTAGGTATGCTCCAAATTCTTAAGGAAACAGGAATGCTTGTGTTGAGTAACTATCCTACCATGTGTCCAAAAGGGTAATGCCATGACCTCGTTCCTGTGGATAACAAAGTTCTCAAGGTATCTCTATTTTCTTTTGGGAACTCTACTGTCAGTGCACACACTGTGACAGATCTGCTTTTCATTTCACCTAAATAAAGAAAAGCATGCTAGAAGAGTGAGATAAAATAAACTGAGTAACTTTGGAGATATAAAATTTCCAAATTTATCCCAGCAGACCAGATGGCAAAGGTCAGGACTAAAATCATAAACCATAAAACAAAATCTATCATTTCGAATGCCTTTTATTACCACTGGGAGAAAATGGTTTTGCTGAACATTTTAACTAACACAGAAGACCTACTTATCTGGTTGTTAAAAAGATTTCCCTTTGGTATAAATGGGGAGTGTCCCCTTCTCTTGAAAGTTGGCAGCATGGTGTGATCATCAGAACCAGTTATGTTCCCTAGTAAACTACAAATTGGGGTGAAACCTAGATGAACATTTAACAGGTAGATGCTGGTAAGGTAGTACTGCTTGTTTATGGCTGGGGTTTATCCTGATGGGTCAGTGCCCAGTTCCAGTTGGGTGGTGTTGTACTATTAAACTCATAAACCTGCTGAAGAGGTGTGAGACTGTGGATGAACTATCAACCCTTTATGTCTCTCTTTTTTTTTTTTTTAAATACAAGCTGCTTTCTGTGAACTCAACCTGAGCTATATACATGAACAAGGTAAAAATGTCTCTTTTATAAAGCATGTCCACTATGAATCCTTAAAAATATAAAAAGCTTGAATTTCTTCATGAAGGCCTCCCTTATTTAATCTTACCTCTATCAAATTCCTATGGGCCAACTTGATCTCACTGCTAAGACCCTGCTGTGATCAGTTACTTAAAAGGGAATTTTATATTGATATTCACAAGTAACAATTGAAGGCCTATGATATAATATTTAGCTCTCTACATGGAAATTTGAGGCTGACTTGTAACCTATGCATTCTATCAAACACACTCAAATAATCAGAAATGGACAGATGCATATGAAGCTATTTTCATAGCTTATAATTATCCCATTCAAAAGCATTTAAGACAAAAAGAATTTGGTAAAGTCTTTTTTAACATTCATTAACAGATTATGTTGTTCAGATCAAGAGAGAAAGTAAGTTTGTTCTACTTTGGTGCTCAGATCCTTCATGATGGAATGAGTTCAGTTCTGACAAAAACTGGAGCCAGTCCAAAAATGGTACTGTGTCCTTGAAACCATAAACTACTAGGAAAAGTGGGAGAAATTTGCAGTATTTGGCTTAGACAGGAGACATGACAGTCACTCTCACTTGGAATAGGGACTGACTTCTTTTGTGAAGTTCCAGTTGCAGCAAGATAAGTTTCAACTCAGTATGAGGAAAACCTTCTTAATAGGGATGTTTGAAAATAAGTGTCTCTCTGTTGTGAATAGGCAAAGTCTCTGTCATGGGAGTCCAAACTATGAATGTTTGTGAGGAGATTTAGCTCACAGTGCATCTCCTGGGCTTCAGGGTCATGTCAGTGCTTTTTCCACACCCAGGGAACATGAGGTTTCCTGTGGGTTTTGTCCTTTATTGGGGCTGTTATGCCTTATTACACAAGGAAGGGTCCAGGGAGAAAAAGAAAGACATAGCAAGCAGCACATCAAAACAATGGACAGCTGTGGCAAACTTAAGTCATGAGAATTCCTGGTTCTCAGCGATCACACTGCAGTGTTACACAAATATTTTTCCTGCTTCCTACCTTTCAGTATTACTAAGCAGCACTAACTGTTCCCCCAAAACTGACTTTCTACAGCAACTTAAAAGTCAGGACTCTGGGCTGCGCACGGTGGCTCATGCCTGTAATCCCAGCACTTTGGGAGGTTGAGGCAGGAGGATCACCTGAGATCAGAAGTTCAAGACCAGCCTGGCCAACATGGTGAAACCCGGTCTCTATAAAAACTACAAAAATTAGCCAGAAGCAGTGGTGCACGCCTCTAGTCCCAGCTACTCAGGAGGCTAAGGCTAGAGAATTGCTTGAACCTGGGAGGTGGAGGTTACAGTGAGCTGATATCACGCCACTGCACCCTAGCCTGGGCAACAGAGTGAGACTCCATCTCAAAACAAACAACAACAACAAAAAACACACAACCAGCCCCGCAAAACAAAACAAAACAAAACAACAACAACAAAAACCCAAAGTCAGGCCTCTGCTCCCAACCACGTAAAAATTTCCCCCCACACTAAGTAGGCTGCTGTCCTTGATACTGTGCCTCTAGAGAGGAAAAGTGGCCTTAACCTTTAGGAAATGACAACCTACTTAATATCCTATCTTTTAAGTGCTGTGTTTTTGAAAGGCATTAAGGATGTCAGTAGCAAAGTGCCCATGAAAGTGGCTCACAGAGCAGAGGCAACTTTGTAGGATATTGAGGGTAGTGAAACTATAAAAGCACTCAAAAATAACTTACTGTTTAAATTATACAATTTACCCTTACTCTGAAAATGGGAGAAAGAGCACAGTAGGTTAAAAGCATTAGTAAGGCTTTTAAATAATTATCTTTAGAAAATCTTAGTAAATAAAGTAGAATAAATAGGTTCTTTCTTTTCCAGCTTATAACCTTGACTGTTCATATTAAGGTCCTCTCATGACCATCCATGATTATGGTTACAGGATATTAGACAAATTGAGGAATATACAAAGCATTTACTCTGAAACAGGCCACAAGTGCAGGCCTTTTCTTACCATGGCAGAGGCAGCTGAATGGTTCATCTGGTGATGAGCTGCCTTGAGTTTGGCTTGCAAGTGTGCAGGAGGATGAAAGTACTTGCATTTCTCCCGCGAGCATCGACCTTTGATGTAATCCATGCAGATTGTCACAGTATTATCACTCGCTTCAATCATGGAAGCATCAGTAGGGTGAGCATAGCGGCAATCATTCTCCCCACGGGTACAATTTCCACGCTGAAATTCTCGGCAAACCTTAGAACACACACATGCACATACACACGCATCACACTGATGACTGGAAGCTGACTGTTTTTTTTTATTTTGCTAGTGAATGTAACAGTAATTATATATACATTGAATATATTATGTATGAACAAATCTAAAAAGATAAAGAATAATGTAAAGCCATATTCACTATGAGATATAAACAGACAGAATTTCTATTCCCAGAAAAAAATTCTATTCTCCCCAAAAGGAGGTTGTCCTTACATTGAAATAAAAATGTTTTAAAAAAGTATTACTGAAAATCAGTTTTAATTCTCCAGTTAATACACAGCCTTAAGCATAATTAGTGTTTTTTTAAGTCCAAGATGAGTCTTTATCACACTGTAATGCACTGGTTTTCCAAAGTCAACTTGTGAACCATAACTGAATTATATATACAATCAGATTCTATTACAATACATTACTAGGCATTTAAGGGGCTGCAAATGGAGCTGACTTTGTAAGGAAAAGACTAGTTATTTCAATGTACAAAGAATAACAATAGAAGAATGAAGGACTTCAATAAATCAAAAAGCTGTTTGAAATTTCTTTCAGATTTTCTTTTCTTAGGCATCGGGGGTATTTATTGCCTAGCACATCACTCTCAAAATGGAGAAAAAAGTTGAGGCACTATGAGACTAATTTACCTTCTGTGTTCATATAGCTTTACATTCTGCAATCATAGAGAGTTATATTGTCTACTCTTTTCCCACTTTGATTATTCTAGCAAGTAGAGACTCATTAACAAATACAGTAATCTGTTTCTTAAAGCTGGAGCCTAGGTAAAAGGAACATTCCCACAGAGGCTTCCTGTGCCATCGCACAGTCTATGGCTGGGTACACTTAACATATTGTTTGACCTACCATACAGGTGAATCAATGCACTTTATAACAAGGTATGATTGCAGTACTAAAATGTTTAACAACCCTATAAGCTAAGAAATTTGGGTTCTCTTATTTAAAACACAACACATTGGGCTCTGAGAATACTGCTTTATGTGTAAGATTAATATCTATTCTACAGGTATTTATATATATCTTCACAAATACCTCCAGTTTATCTGAACGCATCAGTTTTGGGCCAACAGCTCCTGGCATTGCAAGAGGTGGGTTTCCAGGAATCAGAACAGGTGTATTTGGTACAAGTTCTGCAGGAACGAGGCCCATCCCAGGATGTGGTATGTAAGGACTGAAAGCCATGGGAGGATTAGCTGGAAGTGATGGAGTCATAGGAAAAGAACCCTGTATGTTTAAAAGAGAAAAAAAGATGTTAGAGGTAAAGATTCTTCCTGTCATTACACAAAGAGGCATTCTTTCAGAAACATCAAAATTACTTACGCCACATCAAAATTTACCATTGTTTTCTTCTGATTTATTTTTAGCCTCATACTAATTCCCATAGAGGAGTTGCTTTTAAACCAACAAATCTCTTTAAGTAATAACTTTATTGGTAAGCTCATAAAATAAGCCACATGATTTTAACAGTCATGAATTAGCCAAATTAAATCTCACTGCTAGAGTCTGTTCCAAATGTGTTTCCTCCAACTCTTTCTTTATTCCCTAAAAACCATGCCACCAATGACATTACACATATGGACAATCTTCTTTGTTTCCTTACACAGGCATGGCCTTTGCGTTCAGTCCCTTTCCTTCCTCCTTCCTCTTCACCATCAATACTGCTTGGCTGTAAGGCTGCCTGTCCTACCACAGGCCCCACCTGTACTACCAAATACTGGCTGTGCTTCTGTCTTCCTGGCCCACTGACAATTATGGAACCCAGCAAGGAGTTGAGGAAGAAAGTGATAAATTAGAAAAAGTGAGTGCTTTAATATCTACCTAAAATGAGTTTAGTATGGTCCATTATATTTTGTTATTTTTTTAAATAAGAGGTCCTGTTTTTTTAATTTTTATGTGTACATAGTAGGTATCTATATTTATAGGGTACATGAGATATTTTGATACAGGCATACTATGTGTAATAATCACATCAGGGTAAATGGAGTATCTATCACCTCAAGCATTTATCATTCCTTGGTGTCACAAACACTCTAATTATACTCTTTTAGTTATTTTTAAGTGTACAAGAAATTATTGTTTACTGTAGTCATCCTAGAGGTCCTGTTTCACAAGCTAATCTGACTTGCCTAGCCTTGTCTTTATCCAGGGGGCCAGATGATATTCATAGTTCAAAAGAAGGCACTAGAAATGCTACAAGAATCCCTGTTAGGCAGGAAGAGATAAGATAACAGGATTATATGGTACGCAAACTAGAGTGTAACTTGTAAAAAAAAAAAAAAGCCTCAGAAATGCAAAAAGCTATTACTGCTTTTTCTATTTTCAAAGATCCTGGACTCAAAAAGTTTAATATGTGTATTTCCTTTATTATCTGTTGCCATATTATTTATCACTTTGCTGTTTTCCAGTTTGTTCCACATGTGGGTATCTTTTCTTGTCAATGTGGTTTTATTCCTTTGATAGTTCTCGTCTCCCCTATAGTACCCAACACTTAGTGAATGACTGGTTGACAGATATACTCAATGATACATTTTAAAAGCTTAATGAATGAATAATAAATCATGACTAAATGTAGTATATTTCTAATAATGACTCTACAAAGTTAGTTATTGTGAAACTGGTGGTGTCTCACTGTGTATTACTAATTGCATGTGTTCCTTCTTGATTTATAAAATTTTTTCACTTGAAAAAAACCCCGAATCTGTTGCATTTGCCAAACTGTGCCCACACCTGCTAAGTCACATTAATAGAAACAAGTCTAAATACAAATTGTGGAATATAAAGTGAAGGACAATATATACTCATTGCCTCACCCCCATACAGACTTGAAATTGTCACCTACACAGCATTCCAAGAAGACCCTGTTATAAACCATATTCAGCTTAGAAGGAAGCACTCCCCCATTAGCATTCTACCCTAGATGAGTTTATCAAATTAGCTGATTGGGACATTAGGAAGGGCAGGAAGAATCTGGCACCAAAAAACTGGCAAGACTCACGAGGGTGAGTAGAAAAGACATGGTTGCCAAGAGCCTTAAGCGGAAAGGGAACGCCAGGTGCCAGGAAAGATGATGGTGTAGTCAGGAGAAGGACTCTAAAGTCTGGGGGCAAATAGCCAAGGGCTGACCCAGTCTAACTAGTTCTTATGATGTAATAGACTACAGGAATACGGGATACTTGTCATGGAATGAGATGTGAAGCTCAGGAACTAGCTGATGTGACATTATTTTATACAATGAGAAGGAAATCTTCTGGAAACAGCCACCCAGGCATGCTTCCGCAATAAGGCAGACTTTATCAATGTAATGATTCATAGTTGTCTCAAGATCACCAAGAATCTCTGATGAGAAAAACTCCATTTTTGAAGCACACGATAGTGCTCCTCACTTGACTTTTTGTTGTCTCTGACTTTCCTGGTAAATTTCTCACTGAAGTCACCAGCCCATTCTCCTGCATACTTTTTGCTTTTGCCTTTTACAAAAATGAGCAGGACCATTATTGCATCTATTAATTTTTGAACTGAAAGAAAGACCTGGAGGTGGGTGAATTTTCCAGATTAAAAAGTTATTAATCACTAATAAATGCTGATCAATCAACAATATTGAAGCCTAATGTATGTGAAAGCAATGCTTTCTGTTTATGGTAGCTTTTTACTTCTGTAATTTTTTCTTTTCTTTTTTGAGGTGACTCACCAGGGAAATTCTCCTAGCTAAATTCTGCTTTTTTTGGAATACTTTTAAACTTTCTTAGGTTTGTTATATGCTCCAAGTGTATGGAAAAAAAGGCTATAAATTAATGATTAGTCTAACAATGAGAACACATGGACACAGGAAGGGGAACATCACACTTCAGGGACTGTTGTGGGTTGGGGGGAGGGGGGAGGGATAACATTGGGAGATATACCTAATGCTAGATGACGAGTTGGTGGGTGCAGTGCACCAGCATGGCACATGTATACATATGTAACTTACTGCACATTGGGCACATGTACCATAAAACCTAAAGTATAATAATAATAATAATAATAATAATTACAATAAAAGAAAAAAAAAAAATGTAAAGGGCTTACTGAAAGTATTTAGATTTTTCTAAGGTTTCACCACAAACTATGCTATCTTTAGATCTTAAAATTAGTATCCTAGCTCTTATAACTATTTCCTCCTTGAGTATGAAATGCATTCTATAGCGCTGTTTATTGAGAAGAAGCAAGCTATCCCATTCTCAATACTGGGGCAGAGGCAGGAACTCCTGAGTGGCTTATTTATTTTCAGTTGGACATTTCTGTTTTCTCACCACCACCTCTGCCCCAGGGTAACTACTCCATTTCATGAATTTGAACATTCAAGGGCTTAGCGTTGACTAACAGCCATGAGTTAAGTCAAGCAGCCTGCAAGCTCAGAAGCTCAGCTTTAATAAGCAACTTTAATCCTGTCTCTATATATATCTCAGCCCTTGATGTCAGTTGAGCTAACATGAACCTATCTGTGGGTTAATTTTTATTGTAAAGGAAAAGGTTTTAAATATACTGACTCTGATTTATCTTTACAGCCTGAAATGGTCTGAACACTTAAATGTTTCAGATATTTAAATTCCAACCTAAATTATTTACTAAATACTTGAAAAGAGACGGCTGTCTCTCCCCTAACCAGGTGTAAATTTTCATCTTTCTGAGTGTTGTCAACCAGCAAGAATGGTGGTGACAACAGACTTTATGAATAAGATCACCTGACAACTATTTATCCCCATGTCTCTAGCAGTATTAGCTCCTACAGTAGAAATTCCCATGAGTTCCCAGTGACTTGCAGAGTGCTTAGGAACTATCAGGCACTCAGGAAATGTGTCCTAAAAATTAACGAAATATCTAGATAACAGTGGCTCCTAATCTTTTTTGAGTCCAGGACTTCTCCAAGAGTCAGATGAAGGCTGCAGACTCTGTCCACAGAAAAATTCATGTATGCAAAAAATGTTGCTTGTGATCTCAGCAAGTTCAAGGACCCCACGACACTCACTCCTGGTGTGGGGTTATGAACTACTTACTGGTTAAGAATCTCTGTTCTAGAGTAAGGCTCTGCAAACTAGGGCCCATAAGCCAAATTCAGCCTGCCTGTGTTTTTGTATGGCCAGCAATCTAAGAATGTTTTTTACAGTTTTAAATGATAGAAAAAAATAAGAGAATAATATTTAGTGAAACATGAAAATTATAAGAAACTCTTATTCCAGCGTCCATCCACAAATTTCATTGTGCTCATTAGTAGAGCTGTATTACAAAAAATTGTAGATATTTGTTTCTTCTCTTGTTATATAAGTACCTATATAATACCCTCAACTTTGCATCTTGAACCTCACAGCCTAAAATATTTATATTTAGCCATTCACAAGAAAGTTCACTGACCTTGGTTCTAAATGATTTCAAAAAATGAAATTCTCCAACACTTTCAGGAGTAAAGCACCAAATATATATATATATATATATATGTGTATATATATACGCATATATATGTGTATATATATGTGCATATATATGTATATACATATATATACATATACACATATACACAAATATATATATATGTGAATTTAGTATTTGTAGCAAGATTCCACAAATTGAAAATGTTTGGCTTTGTAAACCAATACTAAGGTATTCACTAAAATGTTCTTTTACATAGTTACTAATATTAGGATTTTTAACTATTTGTCTATAGAAAAATCACTACTCCGTGACTAAGAATGGGGAAATAGTAGTTGGAATCCTGTAAAGGTAAAAATTTTAAGAGCCACCACAGATTGCTCTTAAAGGATTCTGAGGCAATGCAATTCAATGCAAAACTATGCCTCAAATAAATGTCTAGTTTACACACACTTTAGGAACAGTGACTTAACAGGTTATTTCTCAAGCTAGTATAAATAAATGAAAATTAACTGTTATTCCAAATCAATCTTTGTGTCTCCTCAATAGCCTAGATCTATTTGTAGTTACCTCAAAAATATCCAAGATCAGTTACAATTATTGTTGGATGAATGTAAAATATTTCAAAATCCTGGCCTAAGGTCAATAGAATAATCGGGGCCTTCCATCTCTGAGTTCCTGTCTAGAGTTGAATGACTAGATATTTTCTTTTACAGAAGGGTAAACATTTGGTAACAATTTGTTGACCCAATTTTAATACAAGAAAAATAGCACTCTTAAATTTTACTAGCATCATGATATCTTCATTTTATTGCTCATTTGCAAGCATTTATATAATATAAAAGGAAGCTCCTTTTACAGTCATCATGCATATTTCTATCTTTAGATAATCCCAAAATGCACTGAAATCCATAATTTTAGTTTCCATCCGACTTCACTTTCACACAGAGTACAATTGAATAATCTCTCTTTCACAGTATTTGCTTGGTCATTTCCACACTCCTTGAGTAATGTTCTGCGGGGACTGAAGTGGCCAAAATGCAGGCTGCAGGAGACCCACATAACCTCCAGACTAGTTAATTAGTTTCTCAATAATTGAGAGTTAACTTTATAAACAGATGCAAGCTGATAGTGGTGTTTAAGTACTAATCGTACTTGTTAATGAATAAGTCTCCGTGGCTCTAGAGAGAGCTAAGAAAAAAAAAGTTCAAGGGTCAAAAGTGAACCATTGTTCTCACCTAGACCTGGATTTTCTGATCTTATTAATCAGAGAAGTCTCCAAGTAAGAGGAACCATTGAAGGCAGGCAGGTTAGTTGAAAGATCAATAGGTGATTGTGAGTATAAGAGGTATAAAGAATAACACAAATGAGAACACAAGTCATGGTTCAGAGCTACCCATATTTGCTGGGAGGAGAAATACAACAGTAGGCCAGGAATCATAAAGGAGTACCTAAACACAGATCAGCACCTCACCTAGGAAGAGAGCAAATGATTGACACTTCATAAGCAGGGTAACTTTGACATTGTTCCCGAGAAGGTGAACAGGAATTGACCTAAAAATTTGTTGGTGACCACCGTGTAATAATAATGGCAATTCAATTAACTTTAGTATTCTAGTAGGAAACAAAGATTATTTTTTAAAAAATCAAGTTTGTGGCATGGATTGTAGTAATAGTATCATGAGCATCTGTTTGTCTCCAAAGTCATCAATTTGTATACATTGAACATGTGCAGCTTTTGTGTGTCAATCATACCTCATTGAAGTAGTTCAAAGAATTAAGTGGTTATCTAGTTTTAACAAAGGGTATAAACAAAATGTGGGTTTTTGGGAGATAAATAGGAAGAATTGAGCAAAGCAAGGAACCCACAGGAAACCTGGAGACTATTTATGAACATGTCAGTGAAAGTTAGATAAATAGGTAGGCTAAAAGTTTAAAATTATCAGGGGTTTGACCAACCACAACCACCACCACCACCACCATCAAAACAACACAAACCAAAACAGAACCTTGCATGGCTAATAGAAAGATAATTCTATGTCAGAAAAAGAAAGGCCCAAAGCTACAAAAATATGAAGAATCAGGTACAAATCAGAAATTAAGGGGACCAGAAAATATTCATCCAACATCTTACTTTTGTTACATAACGAATTCCTAGAGGGTAGAGTCTGTTTCTTGATCATCTTTTTATCCACCCTTTACTCATTTAAATACCTGTCACAGAGTATATGCTCGATAAATACTTACTGAATTGAATAAAAAGGGATTCCTAAACCATTAATTAATTTTTGATTTACTAAATAGATCAACCCAATTTAAAAATCAGAGTGCAAAAAGAAGTAAAAGTAGTTTCAAAAATGGTGGCAAAGAAATTGAACAAATCCTTCAGTCTTGCTCTCCACTGAGGAAGACTTTAAGCAGATGGCTAGTCCTAAACTGTCTTTTGATAAAGATATGAATTGCTAGATCAAACAGTATGAAAAGCACAGGGTATTTTATACATACATATGTACATATGTACATACATGAATCCCATATGTGTATGTATTTTTAAAATTGGAGTGGCTAAATCCATACTAGAAGGTACCTAATTAAGAGTTCTAAAAAAAAGTGATTTAGTGATACTATAGATAAAAATATGTAACTTTATTACAAAGTGTACAAAAAGTAATTTTTTATACACTGTAATACACAAAGTAATTCACACTTTTTTATACACAAAGTAATTCACAATGTGTATAATCCAGGTGATTAATGAATTGCTAATGTGACTGGTATCCAGAGTGGTTCAAGAGAGAAGACTATGGAAAGAAGGGTGTAAATTAATACTTAACAGATGATTACAGGATATTAAGGCAAATTAGAAATGCTTGGGGGTACCACTTTAATTATCAGGTGGTGGGGCAACCACAGGTTTTTATATAAGGTCTCCTCTCATTCACAAATTACTGAGCCATACCAACCTGCAGGTAAAAAAAAAAAAAAAAAAAAAAAAAAAAAATTCACAGAGCCCACCAAACTCCCAGCCTTTGCCTCATTTGTGATCAACAGCAAGCAATCTCAAGGTAGCTGGCTGTAGCTTACACTGTGACCACGAACAGTGAAGCTCACAGGCCACCATGGTCTCATTAGCACCAGGCTCCAACTAACTGAGCTAACCAGCCCCAGAGGAGAAGGACACAAAATAGAGGAGGTTACATGTAATTTATCTCATGGGAATATATAAAGGATGATAAAGGGAGAATGTTGAGATTTGTGACTATCAAAGAAACTGGGGACTACAGAAGATATCATGTACAAGTGTCCTCTGTTTGGCTGCAAAAGTGTAGCATTTTCATTCAACTTTTGAAAAAAGCAGATTTCACAGTGTCTATTAACAGACATGGGGCAAAGCAGCAAAGGGACTGCTAGGGGATTTATTTTGTTTTAACGTAAAAGAAGCTTTAAGCTATGTGACATACACAGTCTTATTAGCAAAAGGCCCGAATAACTACTCTACTTTGGACCAGCAATTGCAATGAGGAGCAAATCTAGGATATGTGGGGTCTGAAGCTTAGACCACTGGGTGGGGAAGTGGAGCCTTAAGAATGAAACACACAAATATATTTTGCAAATTTTACAAACACATTTTAAACACGTTGCTAGGACCCCTCTCAGGGTTTTAGAAGGAAACCACGCAAATGAGCATCCCTAAACCCCTCATGTTAGTCTCAGGATAAGTCCACCTTAAAACAATGATATAAACTTGACTGCCACTCTAAAAAAAAAAAAAAAAAAAAAAAAAAACAATGTTAGTTGAACAAACAGATTACAGCAGGCTTCAGTTGATACACCTAAAAGTAAAATTTTGTCTAATCTTTCAGAAAATGTAGTAAAATCCAGAAGATCATGGCATGGTAGCACTCCAGGCACTTCTGTGATGTGATTTGGTCAACCTCAATGCGGAAGTTCACATGATCATGACTGTTGTAATTATATTAAGAGCATATTAACCTTATAATTACATAATGCCTGTCTTTCCTGACTTGAAAATTTTGCAAAAATCATTTTACAAAACATGTAATGTCACCACATCAAGATGAAAGAACTAAATGCCATCATTCGTCATTACATGAGTAGGTGAACTGAAAAACCTGCTGCAGAACCTTCATTAAAATGTTATAATTTCTGTACTGACCATGAGACTGGTAATTTAGAATATGGACATAATTTTCTTTTCTATTAAACCTACACAATGTCTGGGCCACCTTTTAAAATAATAATTGTTAATAAAAGAGCCATGACAAAACTACTCTTTTTTATAGCATAAATATTTCAGTCAATAAACTAAATTTATGTGAACTAAAAAACTATAAGTCTAATATGAATATTTGTCCTCTTGTTTTCAAGTACTATATCATTTAATGACTGACTTACAAAAACTAAAAAGTAGGCCAGACATGCCAGCACTTTGGGAGGTCAAAGCAGGAGGATTGCTTGAGGCTGGGAAACCAGTACCAGACTGGGCAACATAGTGACATCACATTTCTATTTCTATTCAAAAAATTTTTAAAAAACATTACTGTGCATGGTGATGTGCACCTGTAGTCCCGGCTACTCAGGAGGATGGGGCAGGATGATGACTTGGCCCCACAAGTCTGCAGCTACATTGAGCTATGATCATGCCACTGCACTCTAGCCTGGTCCACAGAGTGACACCGTGTCTCAAAAAAAAAAAATTTTAAAGTAAATAAATATTTTCCAATTTTATCTCTAGTCACTTAAAATTGTTCTAGTCCTAAGTTTATAAGTAATATAAACCCAAGTAATATAATACCTTGTAGCCCTTTAGTAAAAGAGAAAAAAACAACATTAAAAACATGAGTCTAAAAATAATATTCATTAATTAGTATATCTCCCTTCCTCGTACCTATTTGAACTTTCTATTATTTTTTTTTCTCTTGGTTCTGAAGCATTACATCACCTTCGTTCCTTACTATATTAATGTTAGATAAACATATAAGCCTGTTTATGAGAAATATATTTGGTAAATAGAATTATGAAAATGATGTAAAAAGGTGGAGAGGGATCCAGGCAGCTATCAGATGATTCAATTTGAGATAAAGGAAAACCTAGAGAGGAAGCCTTGTTTATGGCCTTCATGGTTTGGAACTCGATAACTTAGCCACAGGAATGCCAGCCATGAATAGCATACAACAGAACCTGAGGACTTGGCACATCCCAATGCAACCTCAAATGTGCTGAATCAACAATCTCTATATAAATAATCAAATGAATACACTCTATTGAGTCAAGTTCACCTGTGTGTCAGGATCTGTTTCCATGTGAATCACCACATTCAAAGAGAGAAACTAGGGGAATTTCCCAGGTATTCCTTTAGTTTGGATATGGACAGGTATAGATATGCAAAATGTCCAAATAAAACATTTTAACAGCCTGTTATATCATATTCACTTTATAAATGTATACACCACATCCAGTAGTGAGAATCTTTCCTCATAACTAAAATTTCTAATTGTAAAACCAAAATTTTAAAACATTAGCTTTGCCTCAGGGTAATCCACTGTGCCTACTCTTTCTAATATTCTTCAACAGTGGTTGTATTTGCCTCATGATTATGGCAAGAGGATACTTCAACTTATACTTTTTTGCTGGGAACATCAGGAACAATCTCTCTTAAACTGCATTGAAAAATACTAGGGAGTCACACCTTTTGTTTCACCTGCTGAACTTCCTTAATAAAGCCAAAAAAAAAAGCTTTCAGAGATGGACTTTTATACTGGCAAATGTCAATTCAGACCTGTTTAACAGAGTGAACAAACTTGCCTGCTCCAGCAAGCATTCCACCCAAATTGACTAGGTGTGGCTTTTATTCATTGTTCAGTCACACTCAACAGAATCTGTTCTCTAGGTACCATCGCATTTAGGTTGACATTCCCTTTATCTAGGGGCGTATAATAAGCAAACCATATTCAATTCTGCAAAGGCAGATGTGCTCTTCTGGTATCCTAGAAACAGATCAAAGTATTCTTTGTGGAAAGACATGAAGTTCAAGCCAGTGACACAAATGGGTCTTAATATGCAACCTTACAAATATCAGGACTGGAAATTTCTTAAACAAAAGCATGACTATCTTAGAGACAAGAATCAGATTATTGGGTAGGGGTGATTAAAAGGGATAGAGAGTTGTTTGAGGGAGAGTAGGTACCAGAGAAATTAAGTAAAATCATATATTACTTCTGTAATAATATCAAGATCCACAATAAAGAAAATTTTTTTCCAAATCAGACTGGTAAATGTTACTTAAAATTGCTCACACTAGCTCAATTACACCATGTCTACAAAGTGGCTTCCTTACACCATAGAAGAGGAACATATCAACCATCTCGGAGTTAGATTTTTGTACACATAATAACTGCAGGAATTAATCATTTATCGGCTCATCACATCATAACAGCTATCATTAGATAATCTACAAGGTAGAGAAGCCATTTCCAATTGTTCCCTTGGGTCTTCTTCTAAGTAATGCCTTGTATCTTGTAACATTCTATAAAATAAATTGTACTCCTGTGAATCATAGCAGTCATCTTCCGTCATCTGAAATCTGAAATTACCCTCATTGAAGAAAAGATAGGGTAACATATTCTAACATAGAAAGCATGGAGAATTGAATTAGAAAGCACAAGTGAAGAGGCTGGAAAGCACAATGGATTTCCTATTGGGTTCTCAAAAAAGCTACTCCCTATTCTCCAGTGTGAGCCAGCATGATCAATAACACTTGAAGGGTTGAGACTTGGAATGGAGAGGCTCTAGCAGAGGCTGAATAGAACGGCTTCCCTCTGTACCCCTACTTTACCCCACTTCTTGCTCTCTGATTCCCTGAAACAAGGCATTTCACTAGTACCCTGAAGCTATCCCTCGACCTTTGAAAAGATAAATGCTCCAGCTCTGTAGGAAACACTGGGCTCAGGTGTCTGATAATGAAATCTGCTTCCTATTCTTTGCTCAGTTTGAAATTGAGACATTCCCATGAGAAGCTGAGAGTAATAATTGTGAGTTAAAATCTCCCTTGCTATACCTTTGACCAACATCTTCCTCCATCCCCTCCCACCCACATCCCCTGGCAACTACCCTTCTACTCTCTGTTTCTATGCATTCAGTTTTTTCAAGGTTCCACATATGAGTGAGATCATATAGTATTTGTTTTTTCTCTGTCTGGCTTATTTCACTTGACATAATGCCTGCCAGGTTCATCCATGTCATCTCATTTCACAATACATACGTCTAACAAATCATCACACGCTGTACACTTTAAAATACACACAATTTTATTTGTTAATTATACCTCAATAAAGCTGGGAGAAAAAAATAAAAGCTGCCTTGCTTTATTCCCCACCCACTCACATTTTCTGGACTTACCAAGCATGTTCACTTCTCTGTGGTTTTGTTCATAACAATTTTCAGTATCCAAAAGACTTTATCTTCCCTCTGCCCTTAGAAGTAGGGAGGGACTGAGATACGTCAGTATGTGAAAGCCCAGAAAAAGCGTTTGCGCAAGGAGTTCAACGATGTAAAGAATTACTGAGGGTCAAAGAGGAGCTTTGAGGAGTTCACCTTCTAGGAACTAATTTACCAACATAATTAATCTGAGTTCCAAGGCAAAACTTTTCGGTAAACTAATAGTACAGAACATGACATCTATTTATTTTACTTAAATCTGTCTAGACATTCTGGAAAAAGAGTATGGTGCAAACCTTTAATGATTCATCATTGCCTCTCCCACCTGTTTTTGCATTTATCCATAAAGATGTACTCATTAAAGGGTTCCATATCAACACAGATATCCTTGAATTCTGAGAATCAACTTTATAATGAGATAGGCTTTACTGACAGCTGATTGTCCTCCCCCATTTTCATTGCATCTAAATACTATATACATATTTCAACTTTCAATATGTTCATTGTATCACTGATTAAATGGGTAACAAATAAAGGTAAAACAGGACTTTCAAATTTATCCTGTTAATAGTTTAAAGGAAGTAGGCCAGCTGGAATTAGAATGAGGCACCACTGAGCTAAATGTGAGGCCTGAAGAACTATAGCAGAAAAGGGACAGTTTTCAATTCCCCCTAAGAGGTGTAAAAGCAAAATGAAAGTTTATATTTTAAGGCATAGGGACAAGATGAATTTTCAATAGAACAATATGAACAGATATAGCTTAATTACTTTATAAAGGATCCATTTAAACTTACAAGTCACAAAATAGTAGATATTTGTCTAGAATGACATAATCTTACTGATTTCTGCTTAGGGAAACCCTGTAGCTAAGTTAAGGGAAAGCCACCATCAAGATCATGGGAAATTGGGAAAAACTGAGAAATGGTCACAGAGCAGAGAAGACAGGGGAGGCAAAATTCAAATGAATGCACTGTGGTACCCTGAATCAGACACTGGAATAGAAAGATTACATTAATAGAAAACCTGGGGAAATCTGAATAAAGTCTGGAGTTTAGTTAATAGTAATGATGTGCGATTCCAGTTTATTGCTTTTGACAAATCTACCAGGGTAATATAAGATGTTAACAGCGGGGAGAACTGGGTGAAAGGTAATATAGGAACTCTTTGTACTATTAATACCTTTGTAACTTTTCTGTAGATCTAAAATTATTTCAAAATAAAAAGTTTATTTAAAAGCAACAACAGGCCGGGCTCACGCCTGTAATTCCAGCACTTTGGGAGGCCGAGACAGGTGGATCACCTGACGTCAGGCGTTTGAGACCAGCCTGGACATGGTGAAACACCGTGTCTACTAAAAATACACAAAAAAATTAGCTGGGCGTGATGGCGGGCACCTGTAATACCAGCTACTTGGGAGGCTGAGGCAGGAGAATTGCTTGAACCCGGGAGGCAGAGGTTGCAATGAGCCTAGATCGCACCATTGCACTCCAGCCTGGGCAACAAGAGTGAAACTCTGTCTCACCAAAAAAAAAAAAAAAAAAAAGCAACAAAACCCCCATCAAAGAACAAGAAAATTTGTTTGAATTAATGTCCTAGAATTCAAAGGTTTCCATGTAATAATAATCAACTCTCCTTATCTTAAAATGCCCCTGCTCCTTTATCCATATTCTTTTATAAAGTGAACTCATGCATAAATGCAGCCAGGTTTTCAATGCAACGCACCTGACTGCTCCCTTCAAGTGCACAGCTCTGTAGTGTCAATGAACATATTAGTTTGTGTCCTAAATCCTGTTGCAACTAATTCCCCCAAGTCCCTGCCAGGTTATTCCACTGTTGATCTTTATCGGCAATTTTCAAAATATAGCTGCGACTTACAAGTGATGACATTTGAGCGTTTTGGAGCATAAGCTGCATCTGCTGGGCGAACATGGCTGCGGCAGTCTTCTGTTGAATCAGATTGTTCCGCCCATTAATCTCCAGCTGCGTTTTTAAGTGTGGAGGGGGGTGAAGGTACTTGCAGTTCTCTCGAGTACACCGACCCTAACAATGAAGAATAGGGAAAACATTAAATTAAAACTATACACAAATAGATAAATTTTGGACTCCATTATCTGGGGACAATCTAAGCTCCAAAACTCTTCATCTTGAATCCATATAAGGCGAGAAACACCCTGAAATTCACTGACAGTCTGTTAATGAAATAAAAAATCCCTATGCCCGGCAGCCATTTTGTTCTTTAGGTTCCGGAGACAATGGCCCTAGATGACTTGCATGATGGAGACCAAAGTGTATTTTGGATCCTCAGCTAATTGAATGTTTTTTACTGATGTTAAGCACTTTCAAGACAGGACAGTATGTCAGTTCCGTGGAATCAAACATGCTTTTGGTGTCACCTAAATGTTGGCATGGCTGCTGATTATGGTGTTTACTATGCAGCAGCAAAGGATGTCACTGGACTAGTTGTTGATCACATTGTCACAATGTGACCTATTACTGTGTTGAACTCATGAGCAGTATACAAAGAAGCTAATGATTCTCTCTTATTTGGATCACTAGGTCCACCATAAACCTTTTAAGAAAGCACAACTGCAAACAATTCTATTTCCCACAGATGCTAAGATTCTTTACGGTAAGTGAGGTTATTGAGGGAGGGGAAGGTGGGGAGCAAAAGGGCAACTTTGTTTTTGGACCAAAGAGTGCAAGCTGCTAGGCCACCTGAATTCCCGAGAGAAAAATGAGTTTGTTCACCGAGTGTTTTCATTCAACACATGCTATGTGCATTTTCCTTATTTATGATGCCTACACAGTTTATGCAATGGCTTCTCCATTGTTTAGTTATGTTGTTATTAAAATATTCCTATAATTTCACTGAGAATCAAGATGTGTCCTTCAAAACTTTTCTAGAGCTACGTATAATGCAAACCCAGATGCACTGCAACTGCTCTTTTTAAATATTAGATCACTAGGGCAAGGTGGCTCTATTGTTTTACCTCCTCTGGCAAGAAGCTGAGTATAACTTAAAAGTCAGTGTAAGAAATTAAAAGACATCATTGTTTTCTGTCAAGTTTGTCTTTTTGTTTTTCTCATTGCTCAATTTACATTTAATTAAATTAAAGTGATTTACAAAATCAAATACTATCTTAGTTTTATGTACTTTTATATTTCTATGCAAATCTTGGAGAAAGAATAATTTATTGGTAGTATGAGTTAAGAATCACATTAATCTAATCCTCCTAAATTCTTAAAAGTAGCCTAGGAATAGCTACGCAATTTCAACATATATAATGAGTGTAAGCAGACCGCTGTGTGTGCTAAATCACAATAATTGGGGTCTTTTCCCCATAAATGTACCCCTAAGAGAGACCATAAGCTTCTTTTTACACCCACCAATGTGAAGCAAGGCAGAAAGTCACAAGGATCTTCAGTTCCTAGATTCTCCACTCTCCATCTACATAACTGAGGTGATCTGGCTCAGAATTAACAGCTGATGGAGGGGGTGGCACTTGGTGACTTCCACAGCCAAGCATGCTAGTTTATACTTCTACTTCAGGGTTTCTCTTCCTCCTCCCACACCCTAACATTAAAGATTTCCCCAAGGCCCTGTTCTAAATCCTCTTGCTCTCCTCTCTAATCTCTTTTCCCTGGAGAGACTAAGTTGTTTCAAAGTTCCATCTATTTGTACAATTGCTCGGATCTTAAATCTCTATCTCTACCCCTGACCTCTCTTCTGAATTTCAGTTTTTTTGTTTTTTTTTTTTTTTTTACCAATTGCAGCTGCGTTTGGAGACCCTGCTGCCTAACCAGGTCTAAATAACTTATTACTGACCTTCCTTCTCATTTGACTATTTTTCATCTTGCTGCATACTCCCAGTTAGGGCCACCACTCTAATTCCTATGCTTTGGGGTAGTTAGACAGCAGTAGTGGGGAAAATAAATTATGCAGCTCAGCAGCATTGCTTAAGGATTACAGAGCCACCTAGATAGCTTGTTTAGACAATTAGCATACACAAGAATGGAACACAATTTTTAACTCCAAAACAACTATATAATGAAGACTATCTTTCATATTCAGGAATTCCAAACATGAAATAAGTTAAAGAAAAGAAAGAAAAAAGAATAATTGGAATTTCACCATTTGTTACAATTGAGTTTTAATATCATCTACATTGAATGTAATCAGAGAGAGAAGAAGAAAGGGAGGGAGAGAACACACTGTATTTGGCACATTTCCTGCCAATATACAGATAAAGAAGTGAACATGCCTTTGTGCTTTTATATCACTATCCTTTACATAAAGTAACTTATCTTAAGCTTTTTCTTGGGAAATAATGACAGTTTAGCAAAGCAAAAACAGTACACAGAAATAGAAAAGAGAATTACACTTTAAAAAATTATATCAAGTTGGGCTATAAAACTAAAGTATGGAATATGAGGCAGCATGAGATTTAAAGAAACTTATTCATCTTAGTTATGAGATTTTACTTGATTTATAAAGCTTCTATTTTGAATGACCGAATCTATAATTTAATTCTATAACAACGCAAATGCATAGCAACACCATCTTACCAGAGACTGCTACTTGTGTTCCAGAAGGCTTATAAAATAAAATAAAAATCTGTATTCTCTATCCAAACAATAGATGAGGAGACCAAGTAATTTAATATCTATATTATCCGTGGAATACAACATTTCAAAAGAAAACTATGCCCCTGTTTTTTCAAAATGACTTTAGAACTCAGGATAATATATTTATACGCACAACACTTGGTGATAATAAATCTCCTCTACATAGCGTTCATTCTTCAAGAGGCCCAAACGTAATTATAGGCCAAAACACTTTAATTGGTGTTTGGGAGAGAACAAACTTGGTTTTTTACATCTGTTAACACTTGTTTTTTAATCCTTGTATAGAATTAAGGCTTTGGTAAAGCATGTAAGGTTGGGATGGTGTGGGGATTAGGGAGGGACTGTCCCAGTGGAGTAGGTAATCATCTATTGTTTCTGTCCTTTGGAAAATCAATGACTCTGTACTAGGAAAGTTCCAACGATTTCTGTAGGCCACCTAAGCACTCTGAATGGGCCACAAGGTACCCTATCACATTGGGTCTATAACAGTTTGGTGTGATAGCCCAACAGCCATCTTGGCTCTGAAAAATCACCCTTCACGTTTCCCTAGCCAAGTCAATGGTGTCCCAAGCCCTCCTTCTTCCGATCTAGACCCACAGGTTCAGAGTTGGCTCACACTAGTGCAAAGTATCAGAGCATGTCTTAAATGACTCTGTAAATGTCACCATCCTCTGGCAGAGCAGGCTACATACTAAAATCAGCAGCTAAGGGGAGTCAAGACATGAAAATCAACTCTCTCTCTCTCCCCCTCCCATACACACTCAAAATTAAAGAAACGTTGAAGCGATTAGAGTGCAAGCTCATTTATGCTTGCCTCAATTTCCCTCCTTTTCCATTTCCTTTTGGACTTAAAAAACATGTCATTCTCATCTGGTCTTTCACTGTGTTACCGAGTTAAGAAAATAGCAAAGTGATTCAATAGGAAAGCGATTCTCTGCTGAAATAAGTGCTACTACACCTATGAATCATATGAATCTTCCAGCTCCCCTTTCCCATCGACTGTCTTTGAAAAATGCACTCAAAAAGCAGCAAGCAGGGGGAGAAAATAGCCGACGACATTTCTGAAGTACATCTGCATCAAGAAGTTGATGACAGACAAAGGGATACGTTGCAGAACATTTATAAAGCCTCCCAAATTCAATCTATTGCCTTCTTCCTACCTTCAGGCTTCTCCCAAATGAATACAAAGCCTTTGACTAAAAGAGAAAAGTCTTATTGTAGAGATTCAAATCCCACCTATGTCTAGGGAGTTATGAGAGTCAGAGTCTGTCACAAGACTTCCCATGCACTGGGTGGTAGAAAAACCCTGTGAAATGTACTTCATGTTCATGAGAAAAAGCCCTACCATACATCAGAATAAGAAAAGGAACCTGGGAGGCTGCAAATTACCCTTTGTCAGCCACAGTATCTTAAGAGAAACAGCTGTTTGCAGAATGACTTGCTTCTTCAAATACATACGGAGTTAGAGAGAAAAAAAATCCTAAATATCTTCTCTCAAATACAATTATAACTGGATTATTTCAAATACATAATCTCACTGATCTGCTAGACTGCCAACAGTTAAAAGTTAAATGTTAAACCAAGGCACCCAACAGATGATTTGTTCTATGAAGAAAAATGTTGTTATTCCATTTTAATCATCATGGATTAAATGAAATAATTCTGATGATAGTGCCCCACCGTAACATACTTACATGCATAGACATGGCTTCTCAGAGGAAGTAACAGTGATTTCAGAATTACAAATCATATGTACCAGTTTGGCTAGTTCCTGCAAGCATCACAGATTTATTAAAGCTAGGAAAAACCTGAGTCAAGATCAACATACAACGAGTTATTAGCCAGATATCAGCATTCTACTGGCAAATTTCCCACTTTCTTCCTCTTAGAATTCTGTCTTTACAAAAATGGATAACCTGCATCATTTTCTCCTCCAAATATTGTATCATCTATAAATATTGATATAAATGCACAAAGAGCAGCCTTAAAATTCTGCATACAACTTTTAAGTTAAATGTGAGATGCAGGCAAGAAATTTAGAGGGAAAAGTCTTTAATAAACCATTTCTTAAATATAATGAAGGCAAAATTAATGAGGCTGAACGTTGACCCCCATGGAGAGGGCCAGCCAAGTACCCCCAACCATTGCACCCAGCACTGTACCCACCTTCTTCATGCTGTCCCAACTCTGTTTTCTTGACGCATCCCATACACACATAGACAGGGCAATGACTTTGGTGCGAACCAGATAACAAGTTTGAATAAGCGAGAAGCTGGGGTGAGAGCAGAAGAATTTTCTTGCCTATCTGCCCCCACAGAACTTTTACATTTTGATCTCCCAGTGACAAAGGGAGTACTGGGCTCAACAATCACACTTTTGTTCTGAAATAGCCCACTAAGATAATTTGATTCCCAGGATGGAAACAGTTTAGGACTGAATCGGATTGTAGGGAACATCTTGTGCACCTTTATCTTACAGAGAATGTGAAGGCCAAAGGGGTGAGGTGACTTGTCCTAATTCATAAGCTGCTCAGTAAGCACACAAGCCAAGTTTCCAGACTTTCACTACCCAATACGGATTCTCAGTTCAAATCACTTTTCCTCTGTAAAGATTTTCCTGGAACCATCTCCCCATTCCTGTCCCCATTTATCTCTCCCTCCTTTGTGCTTCCAACTGCACCTTGTACTCAGTTTTATCGTAGCTCTTATCGCTGTATACATCGATAAATTGTTTGCATGCTTGTCTCCTCTATTAGACTTTGAGCCTGTATAACGGCAGATCTACATCTTCCTCCACTTTCAATCTCCAGGGATGTGTGTGTGCCTGATGAATAGTCGCCCCACCGTAAACGTTTGTTGAACTTTGTGAGAATAATTTTATAGGGCATAACACTAAGTCTGCCTTAGAAGCCCAAGTGTTTCTCTTGCTATTTTCTTTCATAAGTTCTTTCTTCTCCCTCCAAGAAGAGAACAATAGTCAACACATGACTGAGGCTGCTCCTGGTTGTCTGTTTCAAATGAACCGTTATTCTATTCAGGTCCAGAAAATAGCTAGTTCCTAACTTTTTTTTTTTCCTATGAATATAGACCCTGAGGAATATGTGACCATTACGGCTGAAACATCCTAGTAATTTAGTATAACTTAACCAGAAGTGACATGAATCCATGAGACCCACAGACACAAACTCTGGTCTGATTCCAAGGGGTCTCTGGCCACAAAGGCCCTCAGGATATAGGGCCCCACCGGACGAATAAAGGAGCCAGCAGCAGATCCATATCTAATCAGCACCTGGGCCTGCCCAGGAGGGCCCTGCATTTCCAGGGTCAGTTTAGAAAAAAACTGCGTTCTCCAACTGCCCCACCCCCCATCCTGAATTTCTCTGAACAAGCCGCAAGTCAAATTCCCTGAAGCTACTAAGACAAAGGTGGCTTTAGGAAAATCACAGCAGGTGGGGCCTTCTTGTGGCTCTCTAATGCATATGCCTTCTTACAAGAAAAATATTTGCGGCTTTCCTTCATGACCCATGCTTAGCTTTGTTTACATTAAACATTTATTTCCAAATGATCATGAGCTTGATCTTTTTCTTAGAAATTTTTTGAACAGCAAATAACACTAAAAAATCCCAGAAGCTGTTCACAGTGAAAGCAAGCCTGCCTCACTAATAACCCAAATCTACTTCCTGCCCTATTCCACCCCACTTACACACTTTTTACCTCGGTTCTCATCGAATACCGTCCATCACTGTAGAAAAATATTAACTGAATGACTGGTCAATTATAAGCTCTTCAAAAATGCATCATCTATTTACAAACCAGCCAACCAGAATAAAATTAAAACCCAAACACAACGAAGCACATTGGTACCAAGTTATCAAAAGTTAGAAGGCATTCCTGATGCAAAGTATTCCTAGACGCTGTCTTTAGAGCAGCTGATAGCTGCCAACATAAAATGTCATCAAGAATGGAAAAAAAGGGAGAGAAAAAGTAATGGTACTGAATTTGTTACTCCAAGAAATAAAACACACAGAAAATCATATAACTTCAAAAAGCTCCTTCTACATGGACTTCATTAAGAAAGAACATAAGGAGGTGTTTCTCTCTGACCCATTAGTCAAATCTCCTGCTCCTAGGCTTCTTTACCTCCTTTTTCTGGACACCCCATCCACTCACTTGCCACAACGATTTAGAAGCCAGGACAAAGAGGGTACCAGCTGCTTGCCCCCTTTATTCCCCAGCTAGGGCTTCTGCTTAGGATCCTCTCTAGAGATGCCAGGTTTATCAAATAAATATGCAGGACTCCCAGGTAAATTTGAATTTCAGATAAACAGTGAAAAAAAATTTTTTAGTATAAGTATGCCCCATACAATATGTTATCTGGCAGCCCTCTCCCACTCTGTTCTTCTGCCTTGATAAGTTGAGCTCAATAAAGGCAAATCCTTGAAAACCCATTTTACCTCTTTACCTTAAGATTCTTAGAAGCCCTCTCCATGGAATCAGCCCAGGCTCTCCCAGGCCTTCATTTGCCCAGAGTAAAGTAGAAGACACTCTCAGCCCCAGCTTACCTGATCAGCTGCAAGGAAATTTAAGGAAGTTGACTGTTGGAGACAGCAATTTTTGATCCATAGCTCCTCCCACCAAAAGCTTCACACGGCTCGCTACCCTGGCAGCCACTCCACCTTCCCACCCACCGGTGGCGCAACAGTATATTTAAATACCCTCGATGTCCACTGGAGCTCCCCCTTTAGGCTAGGATGAAGAGGGGGATGGTGTGTGACCAACACCTGCCTAACCCATAACTCCGAATTTACAGAACAGATTTTTGAGTATATGAGGTGTTACATAAAGATGAGGCTTTTAAGTTTTTTAAGGTTTTTATTTATGTGTGCAGAGGTGAGGGGTGGTTAATCTTTTTTTTTTTTTCTTCAGCCCTGTCTTTGGAATACTCAAATTCGAGTAAAAGTCAATAATTAAAGTGCAGGGAAATAACTACTTAGCATCATGTTTCTATATGCACACATAAGCGCTATAAAGGTACAGATTCACAGCATGCAGATGAATAGCCATTATTTCCATAGATATGTTTTTCAGTCAATCCTTGATTACTCACATTAAAAGAGAGCACAAAGTAGAGAGGTATGGCTAATTCTAATGAACCAAATAATATATTCAAGAAAAATGGCAATCCATAATAGCCTCACATTACAATTGTGAACATTTAAGCAATTGCTAGACACAGTCCTAAATTTATTTTTTCATTAAGAATGCAGACTCTTTCATTGGAATGATCAAAGATTAAGAATTAATAAGGTCAGAAATAGTAAAATTGTACTGCTCTGGGGAAGTTTATATGTTTATGGGCATATCATAGAAAGATCAAATAGTAAAGCTGGAAAGGCTCTTAGAGATCATTTAGTCCAGCATTTGCCAGAGTGTGTACCACAGACAACAAATCCCAAGAGAGGAACCTCAAACGCTGGGTTCACTGGTCAATCGGGTATAAGAAATGTCACTTTATATTCCTCTCTTGTAGGCTGACAATACACAAGAGTATGATAAAGTCTCTCACATGTCCTAAAGTAAAGAAACCTGGTTACCTTTGTTAACCCAGCATTTCCCAACATTGTTTAACTCACAAACCATCCCCCCTTTTTTCATCATATTTCCGTTAACATCTCTTTTTAGTATACCCTTAGGAAAATACTGATCTAATCCAGCTTCCTCATTCTACAGGTAAAGAAACTAAAGCTTAAACCAAGTTGTATGGTGTTTTACAGGTCAAGTTAGTTTTCCTTAGTATTTTCATTTTGATTTCTCTTAAATAGAAAAATAGAGTGAACTCCCCAAAAATGGCTCTTCTGCTGAAATGCCATTTTTGCCCATCCCTGATCTCCCAAATCTAACAAGATGGATATTTTCCTATGATTGCAAAGTAACATCCCACAATCATCTTCCCAACACCCCTTTTCAAAGCTGTAAGTTTCGTCAGATCTTTCCAAATGGTTGCCATGGCTTTCTTCTTTCATTTGAAGGCTTTAGTCAAGGAACTTCTGAAATAAGAACGTCAAGCCTTCTCTGCCTAACTGGCTTTCCTACATTGTGACTTCTGCCCCTTGAAACCATGCTAATTATTTTAGGCTTTCCATGACTTAAGGGTCTCAAGTGAGTTTTCGCTGTACTGAAACCTGGGAAGTCAGAAGGTATTGGGCAATCTCCTCAATTCCAAATGGTTTTAGTTTTGCACTAACCTTAAACCTTGGGGTTTCCACTTGGCAAAATTAAATTTCCTGTCTCTAAATAAAATGAAAAGTTTCAAAGAAGAATTTAATTTGCAAAAATATCTTACAAATGTATATGAAGAGTATAAGGTGAGAAAGGCACTGATTATTGTTCAGATTTAAACAATATCTTTGCAGGGCTCAGTGTGCTGCTCAGAATAAATTAAATAATTATGTCTTTATAACCAGCCACATATCTCTCCACTCAAACTTTATATAAAGGGTAGATATAGCTATTGATTTACCTCTGCATTTTGAAATTAGCGGTACAAAGATGAAAATCAGTTCCTCTTTTGTGAAACATGAATCTTCTTTCAGATAAAGAAATGTAAAACATGGTACCAAAATGATTGTTTACAGGGTGAATTAATCAGTGTGAAATTATGTTTCAATCCCCCAATGAGATCAAATGTCTCCACTTCAGAATAAGCATTTTCCTCACACTCCTATCCTACTACCAACCTAACACCAAAAATGGAATTTCCATGCAGAAAGTTTTTACTTGGTGACATGGACTGTGATTAAAATACTTTTGAGGCATGGACTAAGTTTATATTTTGTTAGGGAAAATATATATTTCATCACCAAAAGTTCTATTGAAACGTTTGTGCTAACTTGTTATTAAAATTGTAGGAAAGTAGGCAACTGTTGGTGAGAATGTAAATTAGCACAGCCACTATATATATAAAAAAAAAAACAGTATGGAGGTTCTCCAAAAAACTAAAAATAGAACTAGGATATGATCCAGCAATCCCACTGCTGGGTATCTATCCTAAAGGAAAACAGTATTTCAAAGAGATGCACCCCTGTGTTTATTGCAGCATTATTCACAATGGCCCAGATATGGAATCAATTTAAGTTTCCATCAATGGAAGAATGGATAAAGAACATGTGGTACATATACACAATTGAATATTATTCAACCATAAAGAAAAACAAAATCCTGTCATTTGCAACAGCATGATTGGAAGTGGAGAACATTATGTTAAGTGAAATACGCCAGGCACAGAAAGATCAATACTGCACGTTTCTCACTAATATGCGAGAGCTAAAAAACAAAACAAAACAAAACAAAACAAAAAAAACCACTCAACTCATGGAGATAGAGTGGAATGATCGTTGCCAGAGGCTGCAAAGGGTAGTGAGAAGGGGTTTACAAAGAGGGGATGGTTAATGGGTACAAAATACAGTTAGGTAGAAGGAATAAGGTCTAGTATTCAGTAGCACAATAGGGTGACTATAGTTAATAACAATTTATTGTATATTTTAAAATAACTAAAAGAGTAGGATTGGAATGTTCCTAACACAAAGAAATGATAAAGGTTTGAGGTGATAGATATCCCAATTACCCTGATTTGATCATTACACATTGTATGCCTGTATCAAAATATCACATGTATCCCACAAATATGCACAACTATTATGTTCCCATAATAATTATTAATTACAAATAAAATATAATTGTATGTAATTTAGAGTATCAGGCATATGCCCAGGAAAATTCCAAACTCTAAATGTATCGTGTATTTAAGTGGCATTTTTAGCCAAGTGATTCTTTGAAAAAGCATCTGAAAATTAGGCCAACTTACTGTTTGTTTTTGTTCTACAGACATGAAAACAAGGTATTGATACAAATGCTTTCTCTTCTAAAAATAAAGATCTATTCTGCCTGGCCTGAATATCTACCAAGTATGTTAAGTTTCATCCAAAATGTAACTTTCATTTGGGATGAAATGTTTCAGATATGTGAACACAATTGACAAAGCTCTAATGAAACTGCTGAGATTACTTTAAAATATTTATTTTTCTCTCTCTCTCTCTCTCTCTCTTTCATATATGTGTGTGTCTTAAAATGTTTCTCTCCCAGTCTAATTTAGTAAATACTGCAACCTTAATTAAGCTCAGCTTCTGCTTCCAGTGAGCAGTTAATATTTAATGATGATGAAACTGTTCCCAATATTTAAAGAACTAAACAAGGCCCTCCACAAACAATGTAACTAGAAATGGGGTTAAAGAAAATAGTGATAAAGGGAGGCTTTTTGCTTTAAAATAAATCAATGCCTCAACCATAAATGTCTCATGGCCTTACAGAGAAGAAGTTGAAATATGACCACTGCCAAAGGATGCATGTCTCCACACCCAAAACAAGAAAAAAATAAAGCAAAGAACAGAGAGTTAATTAGTTAGCTTCAAAATCTATGAACTGTACTCCCTTAGTCAATTTAAACAGCTGGAACAAGACTTATTAGAAGAGCAGTACATGTCTAAGGATGTAGTGTTCATTAAAAATGTGCATCCTTTATATTAAGCACAAAAAGATTTCTGGGGTCATTCAGGCCATGGTGATATTCTAGTCAGTGCCTTTTAATTAGCGGAATCCTTATTTTGGTGAAGAAAAATAAATAAAATAAATCTCCTCTAGCTCCATTGTGCTTTCCCTCAAAATCAAGATAAAATAAGAAAACTTCAGAAAACATGTCTTTCTGAAAAAAAAAAATAAGTCAGTTTATGTCTGTTATATAAGGTAAATCAAATTCCATTCTCAAAGATTTTGACAAAGTGGATAGAGTGAAAGAAACTAGATAGTGTAAAACATCAGTGTGCTAATCTTTTACACTCATTTTTCTACTAAAGATAACTAGACTATTAATTTGGTTTTACATTGTTTCATGTTTTGCAGACTTGGTATACTAGACTCTTGCATATAAGGTCAAATGATCCTTTTGATGTTAACTAATTCAGATCACTTATGAATAAGCTGCAGATATTGTATATACAGCTTTAGCTCATGTTACTTGGCATGAGACAATTGTTGATACACATTTAGACACCAGGTTGAGGCCCCTGTAAAATTATATTTTCTATTAATATCATGAAAGTAGTCATAAAACATAAACTAATTTTAAAAACAAAACTAGTTATAAAAACAAAACTAATTTGAGAGATTTTTAGAATACTGTAAACTGGTTTCCATTTCTTCACACCATGTCCACCTTAATATTAATGGCTAACTTTATTGTGGATTTACCACATGCCAGGCATTGTTCAAAGTGCTTTATGCGCATTAACTCATTTAATCTTCACAATTGAGGAAACGGGGGCACTGAGAAGTGAAGACGCATGCCCAAGCTGACATAACTAATAAGTAGCAGAGCTGGGATTTGAACCTATGTGCTCTGTGTCCAGAGCTCATACTCAATCAAGATACTGTGCTTCATAATACTGTGATAGTTCTAAATAGAGGAATGAGCTGGTTCAAATATTTATACTGTCTGGGCTACCACTTTCCCTCTAAGATTATAACAAAGACTGCATATCAACTGGCTGTTAGGTATGTCCAGACACTAGTTACTAGCCCAATTTTATGGCAAATTTATTTTATTCAAAACCCAGGGATTTTGGATGACTTGAGAATGAATAAGACAAGGCAATTGAATGTGTTTATTTTTGTTTGTTTGTTTTGTTTTTTAAGATAGAGTCTCACTCTGTTGCCCAGGCTGGAGTGCAGTGGCACCATCATAGCTCATTGTAACCTCAACTTCCCCAGGCTGAGGTAATCCTCCCACCATGCCCAGCTAATTTTTGTATTTTTTGTAACGATGGGGTTTCCCCGTGTTGCACAGGATGGTCTAGAACTCCTGGGCTCAAGCGATCCACCTACCTCAGCCTCCCAAAGTGCTAGGGATTATAGGTGAGGGCCACTATACCTGGCCCTAGGTAACCAAATGTTAGAAATAACCTTCCATAATTCCTGAAGCAGAACAATCAGCATAAACATGTTATCTGTTAACATAGCTTTTTAGTAAATGTTTGCACAGTAGCATTTTGCTAGTTGGTTTGGGAGAAGCAATGTCCAGTTATCAGGAGTTGGGTCATGAGGGCTTAAGCATAAACGGCCATGACTTGACAAAAGTAACAGTCCAGCAACATCCCATGGAGATTGAGAACTGATAGAAGTAGGACTCAACAAAAGAGGTGGTCTGTGAACTTCATGACTATCATCACCTCCCTAAGAGAAGAATCTTTTAAAAACACCACAGTGCCATTCAGAAGCAAGTTTACTCAGATGACAAGGGAGTGCTGTAGGTTCGACACTATCACAAAGCAGAGAAAGTCTCCAAATGATGAGAAAAGATCAACCTTAACACAAAATGGTACAAAGCGTTCTTCTGAAGCATTTCATTCCCCTAAGGACAAAGGCAAATGAGAACGCACATGAACTGCACACACCATTTCACAAAAGACTACCCCACCGAAAGCTCAGTTTCAGAGGAGGTTTTAGTTAAATGACCGTAAAGTAGATATATTTTGAGATACTGCAAAGTGGAGGTGATGATCTGCGGCCCTAGGCACTAGGGTTTGACTTTTTCAGTGCTTCAAATATACAAGTTATGTTTCTTTCTTTTCTTTTCTTTATTGTCAGTTTATTTTTGGTTAAGCAAACATTATTCACAAAATAAAACTAAAGGGTTTCAAATACAAATTAATATGTGGCTGCATCATGTAAACATGCCAATAAAATAAACACATCAATTCTATTCTGTGATTTATCATTTAGGTTTCTCCACAGCTTTTTAAAATGAGAAGATCACCTGAGCCCGGGAGGCTGAGGCTGCAGTGAGCCATTGTTACCGGGGGTCCTTGTTCTTAGAGCTCCTAAGATGGTGGCCGGCTGCTTCCAAGATGGTGGCAAGCCTCTTGTTCTCTGACCTGGGGTTCTTGGCCTCATGGATTCCAAGGAATGGAATCTTGGGCTACACAGTGAGTCTTATAGTTCTAACAGAAGCCATGGGTCACAGAAGAGAACCGTGGAACCCAGCGACTAGTGTTCAGCCCAATTAGGACGAATCTGGGCACTAGCCATGCAGGAACAATGGCAAGCCTTTAGCCTGATCGGGAGCGGCAATGGGCGCCTCGCTGGATCAGGAGCGCAGAGGACACCCTGCCGGATCTGGAGGGGTGGAAGTCAGCAGCGGGTCTGTGAGGGCGGCAAACAGCAGTGGTGGATGGCAAGTGAAAGCTCAGCTCAAGCGGTAACAAATATGGACCAGAAGAGTGTGCAAGAGCAAGATTTAATAGAGTGAAAACAGAGCTTCCATAAAATGGGAGGGGACCCAAAGGGGGTTGCCATTGCCGGCTGGAATGCCTGGGTTTATATCCCCATCATTGTCCCTCCCCCTGTGCTCTCAGGCGATAGATGATTGGCAATTTTTTTTTTTTTTTTACCTCCTGTTTTTGCCTAATTAGCATTTTAGTGAGCCCTCTTTACTACCTGATTGATCTGGTGTGAGCTAAGTTGCAAGCCCCGTGTTTAAAGGTGGATGCGGTCACTTTCCCAGCAAGGCTTAGGGATTATTAGTCGGCCTAGGAAATCCAGCTAGTCCTGTCTCTCACCATGATCTTGCCAGTGCACTCCAGCCTGGGCAACAGAGTGAGACCCTGTCTCAGAAAAAATAAAAAGTGACTAGACAACTGAGAATGCAGAATCCAAAAGTATATGTTATATGAATCAACTGTTTTGGAAGCAGGTCACAGGCTGTTCATACTTTGTCCTCTAATGTATTTGTTCCCAAGAAGAAATGAATTTAAGTTTCAATAGGAACACAGTATTTTATTAGAAAGATTGCTAAGCTGAGATTCAAGTGCCCTTAATTCTAATTAGTTTTAGATCATCGGTAAATTATTCTCCAATCGTGTTAACTTCTCTAGAAATAATTCCTGCCCCTACATACTTTCCAGGTGCTTTGAAAGAAAAAAGGAACAAAGTAAAATTTAGTCTGTTTTGGAAGTAAAATCAGTACAAAATGTAAAAAATATATTTTTCTTTATTACTTCTTTACAACAGAACTAAAATATTTCCCGAGAATTAAGTATAATAACTTTGACAGATTATAACTACTTTAAATCATTCTACTTCCCTAAAAGAGGTAATATATTATCATAGAGTAATTACCAATTATATGAGTAATATAAATTACTATGTGCCTAGGGAGGGAATTTATATACGTATAATGTTAGGAAACTGAGGACACTTCTCTTATTAGAACTGGATATTATTATCAAACAGTCACTGTTCCCAAAACTTAGTAGTATTCTAGGTGAAAAGGCAGAGGATAAAAAAGCATATCCAAGCTTTAATCTCATCCTCATAAATAACTATGTTTTATTTTTATCCTTAACAGAGATGTATAAAATCAGCAATCAAAATATGCGATTCTGTGCACTTAAAAGTCTTTCATGGGTGAAGGTTTTATACAGTATGTAAATCTCATCTTGATCTTTGAATTGCCTCATTGTTTGTTTCCCTAAATTATGAAGGAAAATATATTCTCAGGGCTCTTTTGCCTCTCTTCATATCCCTTGGAATAGATTAATAAATGGAGGAAAGTTGGTATTTTTAAAAAAAAAAAAAAAAAAAAAAAAAAGAATTATTGCTTCTTTTCAAGTGGTAATAAGCCAGTGCCCACTTAGGAGACTAGTTTATCTAGTCAAGAGACACTCTTTTACCATCACAAGCTTCTTTAAGATTTAGCGTAACGAACATCCACTTTAAAATCATAATGAATGAAACATTCAAAGTCATTTGTATTATATAAAAAAGCATAGAGCATCACACTCTACTTGGTACTATTTTTATTCTAATTTTGCCATGGGTACTGTTATATTTTACTTATAACATATATTAAAATGATAACAAGAAACCAGGCGAGTCATTTTTTCCTGGTAAGTTAGAAAGACAAAGCCAAATAAGAGACTATAAAAGATGTTAATGGTGCTTAAAATATTTAAAAAAAAATTGTAGCGAAGTGATTTTAAATATCATTTAAATAAATTGGTAAAATAATAAAATTGAATCTCGTTAGAAAACTGTTTATAAATGTTTGAGCTAATTTTTCATTTTTCTTATTTTTCATTTTAATAGGCTAACCTTATGGAAGATTGACTCATATAAATGTGAAATGCCTGAATATACTATGTGTGTGTGTGTGTGTATACATATACACACCACACACTTTTGTTCTCACAGTTGCTACATATGAAAATTTGAAGGTCCACGTGTGGCAGCTAGCAACACCTACAATACACCTTTTGGGGTACAAAAAAGTCACTAATCCTTTCAAAGGGTTATAATAGTCAAATAATTAAAATAACTTCATTTCTTTTGGGTTCCACACATTTAGACACCAGCATGATTCTTGCCCAGTCACCTGTTATGTAGCATTCCATAAGTTTCTCTATGCTCCACAAAGATAGGCTTCTGTGATCAAAGGATTTAGAGAAATTGTTGGGTTAAACAGAACTAAACTGCACTAACACGCAGTTAACAGAACTAAACTGTCTTTCATGCAATACCTCTCAGAGCCTTTTCTCAGCTAAAAAGCATTGTGATGCTCCTTGGAGGGAAAATATAATAGGTCTCCCAAAGAAACATTAAGTCTTCCAGAATAGACATCATTTCCCTTCCAACAGATCTGAATATATATCAAGAAAGGGCCGTTTGAACAAGTGGTGAGGAAGGAGGAGGCATTAGAGGAACAACACAGAATCCTTAGAATTATGAAGCTTTGAAACATCATCCTTAATTGACACCCTGCTAAACCAATTATGGTTTTCTCTAAACTAATGGTTCCCAAACTTCAGTGTTTGCCAGAATTACCAGCAGAGTTTCTTGAAACACAAAGTGCCAGGCCTCCCCACAGAGTTTCTGATTCAGTAGGTGTGGGTGAGGTGATAATTTACATTTCTAAATGTGTCCAGGTGAAGTTGATGTTGCTAGTCTGCCACACTTTTGAGAACCCCTGCTCTAAGGGAATGTTGTCCTATCCGATAATGGATTTAGTTATTTGCTACACATTTTATTATGGTACTGATAATTCAGTTTCCAAAAGGTTATACTGAAGAAATTTGGACACCTTCATTCTACATCTCTGACATGAGTAATGATGTTAGCAGCCACGTAAAAGAAGGCCGGTCTAGGTCATGAAGGATTGGCCTTCTCAAAATCTATTCTACTACTCCTAGGAAACATATTCACTTTCTGTTTACAAAGTAGGGCTATTAGTTATGATGGTAAGTATGTATATGAGAGCTCTGTATTGTATGTTGCTTACATTTGCTGTATAAACATTTCCAAAGTGTTTTCTAAATGTTTTCTGTGTACCCAAATTTGAACGAATAAAGGATTCTTTAAAAACTGCCCCTCAGCTCTCCAATAAACTCACACCTTTACTCACTACAGAAATCCCAATCATTTGAGAACATTACCGCTTCTCCTCACCCCTAAAAAAAAGATACCTAGAAAAAGACAAGCTAAAAGGAGGAAAATACTTTCCACATTGATTAGGCAAACAATTTAATGCTGACCACAGCATTTCAGCACAGATGATCAAAAGCTGAAGTATCAATAGATTACTAAACCTCAAAACAAGCACTGAATACAAGTTCATCAATTGCACCCTGCAGCGAGGAAGTAAGGAAAAAACACATCTCATACAACCCTTTCTCCTTTTTTCCTAATGAAAGAAAGTAAACGTCTAAGGAGTTTCAAGTATTTGTTATTTATTCCTTTCTGTTTTACGAGTAGCCCCAGCTGCATTTGGTTTACTTCTGAGTATCACTGGAAGCCCATTTTAAACTAAGGCCCCCAGTTAACCATACTGGAATGCCTGGAATACATTAACATGTCCAAATGAAAATCACTCAGATAGCCTTATAAGCTGCAAATAAGAAATGCAGAAATGGAATTAGCCCCTTCTCTTGTTGACTTGCTCTCTTACTACTTAGATAATTACATTCTTCCCAAAAGGCTTCAAAATGACCTTCAGGAAAGATATTTTTGAAGTAAGATTATTACAGTAACTGTAAAGACTGATATAATGGGGAAGGTAGAACAATGGAGATAATTGTATCAAAAACTTCAAAATTCTAGACTAAGGTTAATTGCTGCAGCTGGGCCCAAAAGGTAGCTGTGAGCTTTCTGGCAACCACACTAAATAGGAAAATGTACTGAATTGCATTTGCTCCTGTAGCCTGATAAAAGAAGACATACTGTTTAATACCTCTCCTGCATAAAAGTAAAAACTGTGCTAGATACTGTGGAAGAAATGAAGAAGATTATGCCATGGAAACTGCCCACAAAGAGTTTACAAATCTTCTCTCTCCCATAACTACAGAGGCATGAGTAGTTGTGCTGGTGGGGGACCTAGGACTTGACGCCTGCTTGGAGGTTGTGAACAGTAGGGAGATCAAAGGCAACTAGTGGTGCATGTTTAGTGGTGCTGTTGAAAATGAGGAAGAGCAAGTTCCATGGGGAGAATGAAACTTCTCTGGGCCATAATTAATCACAGCTATTCATTTTTGCTTCAACGAAAGCAGAGGAGTTTATAATGAAAAATATGCGATAAAAATGGCACAAACAATTCTCTCTTGGGGGTGGAGGAATCCCACTCTCCTATATTACCCTCTTTTCATGAGTATGTTACTCTATTCATTACACTTTCCTTATGTTTTTGTTACAAATACATTATTATTGGAGCTGAAGTATTTCAGAATGAAAAGCCTTTCTCAATGGGTGTCTCTTAATTTCTTTCTTCACTCACTCCCCCTCCCTCGTTTCCTCCTTCCTTCTTTCCTTCTGTTTTTTTTTTTTTTTTTTTTTTTTTAAATCTCTGACTTGGAAGCAATGTCACTTTTTAAAGGTATTTCTTTAGTGGGACAATAGGAAAATTTGGGGCGAAATAAGTGAAACATGTTTAAATGTTTTATCATTTCAAAGATGAAGTAAATGTCACATGCCACTAAAGTGAGGCCTCAAGAATTTGGAAAAAGGGGGAGACAGTCTTGGTTCTGTTTTATCTGTCAGTTGCCTATTAAAATATGCTAGTCACAATTATGGAAATCATTGCCAAATGTTGACACCAGCTGAATGCTGCTAAATATTTAAAAATCATTTTAAGGTTTTGTTGTTGTTGTTGTTGAAACACTTTTCTCAAATGTTCCAGACACCTTCCCTGTTTTTGAAAGCAGAGTCAGTTGTCCAAACCCGAATCATACCTTGGTTATTGAGGACTGCACCAAGATCTCAGGATCGCCTGTTCAGAAAACCAGCAATCATTATTCAGGAATGGAGATGAACATGGAGAAAGTCTAAGAGACTGGGCTGACTGTACAAACTCCAAGATATAGTACATAAGCCTAGAGATCCTTTCTTAAACTTCCATATTGAAATTACTTTCTTATTATTTTTCCTATTTCTTTTAAAAGCATATTGCTTGGACTAAATTACAGTTATTGTGGGGTTTTTTTGAAGTGTCAATTCATGGACCCTCTCTATTATAATATTTCTTTGTCTTTCTATGTTCAAACTTTTTGGACTTTCAAAATGTCATTGTGTATTTAGAACAAGAGTTCTTTATGAAACTTTAAATATATATATTTTTGAACTAGACAGTCACCTTTTTCCACAAAATCCCTTTTTGAAGATTATGAGCTCGTACTTGATTCAGAATCACCTTATTAGCACTCATTATGCTTCCAAGAATACCTTGATTTGCAAGCTACCCATCTGCTGTAAAATTCAACTTCAAACATTTTAAGACAAAAAATGCTAGACTATTACTACATAATCACACTAATTATTTTAAAAATAACACTTAACAATGGCCAGGTAATTTTTTTAAAAAAAATCTGTATATAAGGTAAAAGCACTCAAAATGTAACAGTTGGAGAGTATCCAACATCATTTAGCCAACTATCATTTCTATAATGCTAAGGGATGGAATTAAATTTGCAAATATCAGCAATTTGCAGGCCATCAAATCTAGGTTAAAATGTGGTTGAGTGAGGAAAGTTGGCACATGGGTGTATACAATTTTCATCTATATTTGAGTAAAAACTGAACTGGGAGTGAAAGTACAGCTGCAGATGAAGAGATCTCTGTGTACCTCTCAGTTGAGCCCATATTTATTCTCCCTCTTTCAAAGTGTTTCAACAATCTCATGTTTCATTCAACAAATATTTTTCCAAGTCCTAACATGTACTAGGCACAAAAGATATGATGGTGGACAAGATAGCATCTAATGCAAAACAAAACAAAAAGTATGGCAGACTTTCACTGCAACTTCAAAGAAATCTGATGTTAAGATGAGCACAAGGTCAGTAGGCTGGAGGGAAATATCCACTGTTTTCTACTTAACCATGTTGGCTTCATCTGAATCTCAATTCCATCGCTAGTTTTCCCTTCCCACCGCCACCATCTAAATTAAAACCTTAATATTTCATACCTTCAGTACTTCAACAACTTTCTAAGAGGTACTTCCTCTTGCCAGTCTCTTTTTTTCTATCTTTTTTTGCACAAGCTGATGGTGTCATTTCTTATGCGTCAGCCATTCTGACTTAACATTCAACTCCCCAAACGTATCACAGTTTTCCCCCTCTATCTTTGCTCAGGTTATCCCCTCTGCCTGGAATACCTTCCTATTGCTTCTTCAAAGAACACCTCAAACAGTGTCTCTCCCATGACTGCATCTTCAACCACCAATGCTGAATATAATCCCAGTCCCTACCTGTGCCCTTAGACTGTTTTAGCTGTTAGTTTGTATCTGGCTTATGGCATATAACACAAGTAACCTCTTACTAAAAGGTCAGGCAAGAACCACATCTTTCCTAACTTTGTATTCTCCACATTACTGAGCCCAGTGCCTAACAAGTAAGAGGTTGCAATAAATGTTTGTTGAATGAATCATTTCTTTGGGGAATTGAATGTACATACAATTCTTAATGGATTTAACAGGAATTTCAGCATTAAATAACCCCTGACATTTATACAAATCCTTCTAGGAAACCACAACCAAATAGTCTCACAAATTCAGTGCTGCTGCTTGCTCTCATATGAAGATAAACAGAGGTAGTAGGATTCCCATGACATAAGGAGCCCTTGTTAGAACTGTTATGTGTGACAAGGCAGCATTTTCAATGTTTATGCCACTTGCTGATAGAATGTTTCATTTCAGATATTTTCAGTGGTTACATCTACAGTTCACCCAAGAAAAAGGCATTTTCCAAAACTACTTCTCAGGCTCCTTTGAAAAATGAGACAATATTCCAAAGTCAAATTCTTCCTACAGTGGGGTACTGGGAGATTAAAGATGGCTATGGTTTTAAAATTTGTTAGTAATACTGAAGTTAAGACTGAATTTCGTTCTATATAGAACACTTTTTTTGGTTAGTAAAAAAAGTAAAATAACCAGGAAATTGCAGAAACTCTAGAGATTACATTTTTATAAAAGCTGGAAAAAATTAAGTTTGTTAAGTGGAACAACTCCTAGGATAGGTATTTGTGAAATATTTAAAACAAGAACACAGAGTACATGGAGCTATTAAAAATCCTCAAATTGTTACTTCTGTTTTACTATCTTTCACAAATAGGAAGATGAACAAAGATATTAAGACAGTGTGACAATGTGGTCTTAAAACAATGTGGTTTTTAAAAATGAGTTCTCTAAAAAGTATTTGGAGCTAAGAGATTGTTGATACTACATTGTCATCTACTCACTGTATTTAGATGCATATAAAAGATGGTTAAAGAGTTTAAAGTCACAGAAAAAGGTTTTCTGTTTGCATTTTTGCATGCTAAGACAGAAATTAGAACATTACTACCATTCCGTTAGCTAACAAATCATGGCTGATACATAGGATATGTCTTGTTTTTTGTCATATTTAATGGAATTAAAGGGAATTTGTCATATGTAATACATTTATATTACTGTGGACTTTACATTTTCAAATTTTTGTACAGTTTTCAATGTGGAAACTGCCTTCATTGTCCACTATCTACTCATAAGAATATAGGTAGAAGCAAAGCCTAATTTATTTTCTACCAATTTCCAGTGGGTTAAAAAAAAATTTGAGCTTCAACAGAAAAAAGCTTATTTATGATAGACAAAAATCCAATTTAAGGCATACATTTAAACGCCTATGACCGAGTTATAGCTGCAAAACTGTTTCTAACAGATAGATTCTGTAGCCATATCTACTTAACTAAATAACAGATTAGACATGACATTAAGCAATTTTACATAAACTCATCATAAACAAGATACCGAAAAATGATTTACTCTATCTCTAGATACAACATGGTTCAATCCAAATACTGGAGATCATTTAGAAAATAAAAGGATGAAAAACAAATGGAATTGTTTACTGACTTTAAAGAAAACAATATCAAGAAAAATGGCAAAAAATGTGAGATAAACTTGTAATGACATCTAGCAGTAAAACTTGACCCTGGGGTGAGAATTGAAGGCACAGAAATAAAAACATTGAAAACCCAAGCAGGACTGCAAATCTGGATTAGACATCAAAAATTTAAAAAAAAAACCATAAATTTAAGAAACTGAAGACTGATTATGTAGCAGAATAAACATTGAAGAAAAAAAAGAGTATTTACAGAAAATAGCAGACAGCTAAGATTCCTCTGGAATATATAACCCCATAAGTCAGGGACCAAGTGACACACTGAGATAGAGGAAAACAAGGGTCACCTCAAGGATGGTACATGCAGAAAGGTCATCTGCAAAGGCAAAAAGAACAGTAGGTAAACAATGTTCTATGAATAATGTCATGTTCCTAGAAGAACTAATTGCTATTTCCGGATGCACAGAAGTACCTTGTATCCACATTTCGAAAAAATCTGATATAGAGAAAAAGACTTCATTTCAGCTATGCTACATGAAGAGATTATTTACTAACCAAGTAGGATCAGATGTATATTACCCTAACATCTAAGAGTTTCTTCTAGACAAAAGAGTTGAAATACAATAGTTTTCAAATTTCAAATTTCCAAATCTCTCCTACTTAATGGAGTTCCTGTAGCAAAGGGTCAGTATTAATGGTATCATCAAATAGTAGTTGGGGAATACATGCCTGGCCCTAGCCCAGGTCTTTTCTCACCAGATGCCCAATTACAACTTGGCCAGGAAGAGATGATTTTGAGCTACGATCCCATAAAACAACACTTTAAATAAGTTGGATTAGATTCCAAATTATTGTATAAAATACTTGACCCATAATAAGGCTGAATTGCTACTGCAATATTTCAGCTGATTTTGACAGGTTTCTTCCTAGCTGGCCAGGGCATCGTACTAATGAGTATATAACAGAATCAGACATCAATGAGTTTTATGCAGTGAAGATGTGATACACAGCCACAGTTATAATCCCCAGTTCTGGTCAGAAAACTCAACAATGCGGTGTTTGGGGAGGAGGATGGACAAGGGAGCAGAGACAGCTCAGTGTTTTGACACTCAGCAATTAAGCAAAGTTTAGTATCACAAAGTTAGGTAACTTTGTCTAAAAATTCTTCTCTTCTGCCTTATTTTCAAAACAAGTTATCCAAATAATTGTCCATGAACTAAATATGAAGGTTAATAAAGCCTTAATCTAAATTATCATGAATCAGAAACAATAAAAGAGGGAGGGATTAGCAAAGGAAAAGTTGGCTTATCCACGCCTTACTTTTAAGTGCAAAAAGTAAAGGAGAACCAGAAAACTTCACAGACAGTCCCAATGTCATGTGGAGCAGCATGACTGTGATAAGAGCTGGATGCTTTTGGTTTACTAAAGCAGTAGCCTAATTGATGTTCTCTCCATTTCCTTCTCCTTCACAGGAAAGAAGACTGAATAATGATTGGAAGAACGCTGGAGTCATCAAGCTCTTTTGATAACTGCATATGTGAACCAGGTCAAGTCACTCTCCCTCAATGGATCACCAGTTTGCCCAGCTGTAAATGGCAACAATTTTGAACTGAACGTTCTTCCTTCTACAGCCAAAATTCTTCGTTTGCTAGGTTTGTGAAGTGCTTTTATATGTATGAGCGCTTTCTTAACTATTAAGTTATCTGAATCATCGAGCTTTTGGCGGGGGCAATCTCATGATCAGTCACGACATAGATTTTAGAGTTTTCTCATCCCCATACTCAAAGTTTTTTTTTAAGAATAAAAATGAAAAGAAACAATACCCCACAATATTTCTGAGCCTCAAAGGACAGACTAAAAAAGCTAACTTTTCAAATACTTCATTTTGAAATAATTTTGAACTTACAAAAAATTGCAAAAATAATACCTGGAGTCCCTGTATACCCTTCACCCAGATTCCCCTACTGTTAAAAACTTACATAACCATAACACAATTACCAAAACCAGGAAATTAACACTGGTACAAGACTCTTAACAAGAGATCTTATTTGAATGTCACCAGTTTTCTTCCTAATGTTCTTCTGTTCTAGGATCCAATCCAGGTTCCCACATGGCATTTATTCCTCACTTCTCCTTAGTCTCCTCCAATCTGTGACACTTTCTCAGTCTTTCCTTGTCTTTCATGACCATGACATTTTAGATGAGTACTGGTCATTTATTCTGCCTCTCACTTTGTGTTTGTTGAATGTTTTCTCATGATTAGACCGAGACCATGTCTTTTTGGCAGGAACATCACAGAAATGGTGTGTATCCTATCCGAGGGTATGTGATATTAATATATCTTATCACTCATTATGTTAACCTTAAACACCTGGTTAAAGTGGCATCTGCTGGGTTTCTCCACTGTAAAGTGACTATTTTCCCTTTATTTATTTATTTTAGAAACATGGTCTTGCTGTGTTGCCCAGGCCGGAGTGCAGTGGCACAATCACTGCTCACTGCAGCCTCAATCTCCCAGGCTCAAGCGATCCTCTGCCTCCTGAGTAGCTGGGACTACAGGCATGCACCATTATGCCCAGTTAATTTTTTTAAAAATGTTTTGTATAGACAGGGTCTCGCTATATTGCCCAGGCTGGTCTCAAACTCCTGGCCTCAAGAGATCCTCCCACCTCAGCCTCCCAAAGTGCTGGGATTAAAGACATGAGTGAGCCACCATGCCTGGTCTATTTTTCACTTTTAATTGATAAATATCCTGGGAGAAATACTTTGGGACAACGAAAATATTGTTTCTCCTCCAACTTTTACCCACTGATTTCAGCATATATCAGTGGATCTTGCCGGCAACCATTATTACCATGGCATTTGCCTACTAGTGATTTTGTGTTTCCTTCATTTGTTCTCCATTTATTAATTGGAATTCTTCTGTAAAGAGGACCTGTCCCTTCTCCCCAACTTCTCCATTTATTCAATATTTTTTGTAAACTATGGACTCACGGGCATCTATTTTATTCTATGAGCTATAATTCAATACTATCATCATTTAGTTTCTTGCTCAAGTTATTCTAATTTCAGCCATTGGGAGCTCCTTCAGACTGGCTACTATGCTGTCTTGTCATGCTCCCACCCTTTTTCTAGCACTTTCTTACATTCTTACACCAAAAGACATTACAGTCTCATCTTGTATTTTCCCTGCTTCTGTCCAGAATCAGCCATTATTCCAAAGATCCCTAGTTCCTTTATTGGAGAATGATATTAGACACAAAGATGTGGGTACTAAATATGCTCGTTGCTGTTGGGGTGTTAATTGCTTCTAGGGCCTCCCAAGACAGAGCTAGGAAAGGAAAGCATACATAATAACCCATGCATATACACAGATCAATATCTATTCCTGTATCTATCTGTATACATACTCATGTGTCCTTTCTAATCCACACCACGGTATTCATCCTAACCTTCCCTTTTTATTTTTAACTTTTTTCCTCTGACAGTGAGAAAATAGGCTCTCATTATCTACTCTATATACATTTATTTGTTCAACCTCAGTATCTACATACTTACATATGCCTGTGAGGAACAGATTTACTAACTAGAATCCTGTACTTGTGTGCAATTCTTTTTATCTTTATTATAAATATAGCACCTCCAGGCTTCTTTTTATTAGTGTCAGCATGACATAGCTTTTCCCATCTTTTTACTGTTAATATTTTAAACTCAAAAACAGCAAGGAGGAAAACAGTATGCTACTATTTGTGTGAAAATGGAAAATAAGTATGGATATATTTGCTCATATGTATATATATAATATCTATGGGAAAGGGAAAACCAAAATATCAGTTTGGAGGTCAACTGATTAACTGGGGAAAAGAGATGAGGAGAAAACTTCACCGCATACTCTACTATAGTTGAATTTTCTTAAACTTTTTCATTGAGTATAATTCACAAATCATAAAACTCACCCTTTTAAAGTCTACACATCAGGAGTTTTTAACATATTTATATACAAAGTTGTGTAACTATCACCACTAATTCCAGGACATTTTCATCACCCCTAAAAAAAAAAAAAACCATGTACCCATTAGTAGTTAATTCCCATACCCCTCACCCCTCACTCACCCATCTACTGCCCTTCACAAGACCCTGGCAACCACTAATCTGCTTTCTGTCTCTATGGATTTGCCAACTCTTGATGTTTCATATAAATGGAATCACACAATATGTGACCTTTTATGTCTGGCTTCTTTCACTTAACATCATGTTTTTAAGGTTCATCCATGTTGTAGCATGGATCAGTACTTTGTTCCTTTTTGTGGCTGAGTAATATTACATTATATGTATATACCATATTTTGTTGATGTACTCATCAGTTGATGACTGTTTTTCTAAATTTTTGAATTATGAAAATATCCATTCAAAAATTAAACTTTAAAAAACAGAAACAAAATGAACAAGCCCTTCTCATAAAAAACAGAAAAATGTAAAAAAATCAAGCAAATAATGTATGAAAAATAACAACGTACAGAAAAGCTTCTTTGACATTTGCCAGGACTCATGGACTCAAGAGCAACTTACACTCGCAACTAAAATTTATTACAGCATGGAATACAGAGGAAAAGTAACAGGAAAAATATACATATCAGTAGAGTCAAGAAAAGCCCAGCACAAGCTTCCAATGTTCTTCCTAGTTCGAAGCCACACCCACAAGGAGTCTCTCTAGCAGCAAACTACAGAGGCATGTATGGAATGTCTTCACCCTGAGAAGCCCAGTTCTAGTCTCAAGGTCTGAGGTGCAGATGGGTCCTGGTCACATATGCACAGCCTGCTACCAACTGGCCATGGCAACTGTAATCCAGGACCCTAACAATGAATCAGTCATCAATCTTGATCTTGAGCAAAGCAACCCTGACAAGCTGTTATGGCATGGTCCATTGTTCCAGGTGTATATAACACAATAACCAATCAGTGACAAAATGAATGATGGCCACATTCCCAGGGGATAGTTAAGGTTTCCCTTGGAGACATACAAAGAGTAAGCCACCAAACCTGCTATATTAACTCTGTCCTCACATGAGATTTCTTTATTGTTAATCCCCCATCACTGGGGTATGAAATGGTGTAGAGGTACAAGTCACAGAAATAAGGGAATGAAGAATAGGGATGGGGCACCATTTGACTTCTACTTCACCTATAAACAGGAGTTATTTGTCTTCATGGAAATTATTTTTTTTTCCATTTAAAAATATAAAGACTAGACACCTCTGCTTTGTGTGGGCTTGCTTTCCCCCGATTATGTCAACCTTTCCAGCTCCTGGAACAGAATCCAAAGTCCTCAGCATGATACACAGAGCCCCACCTGATCTCTCCACCCCCGGGACCTCCCTGCCCTCATCTCCCACTGCCCTCCTGCTTCATGGCTCTGCTCCAGCCATGCTGGGGACCTTGAGTTTCCTCACACACACCAGGCCGCCGCCAGCTTCAGGGCCTTAGCTGTCGCCATTCTCTTTGCCTGGAATGTTCTTAGAAATCCTCATTACTGTCCCCTCATCTCCTGCATGCCTCTGCTCAAAGGTCACCTCATTGGAGGCCTCCTGGCCACTGTAGCTAAAACAGCTGCCCCTGCCATTCTCTGCGCCCTTTCCTCACACCTGACAATATATTGTTATCCTGAATATTTAATTATTTTTTACCTGCTCCTCCTCCAACTCCCAATGAGAATGTCCGCACCATGGAGGCAGGGACTGTTCCTGGTTCACGGCTAAGTCCCAAGGCCGTGAACCAGAAGGGGACAGCTGTCACACTCTGCAGTAGTATATGATAGGCACACACATATCACACCACTTCTAGGACTTCTCACTCTCCAGTGTTCTGTCTTTCCAGTGGCTTGTTGCTGCTATTTTCTCTGTCATGCTCTTGGTCCATTTTCCCTTGCTCTCTTTCTTAATCAACCATAACTATAGAAGTACATTACCAATCACTTCTAAGATGAACACTTGTTCACTTTTTAACATCTAGGACATTGGGATGCCCATTACGATCAATGGCATATTGTAGGGGATGATGAATAAATGGGGGACATAGTTATCAGTTTTTATAAAAGAAAAACTGGTCATATTACAGTGGAGAAACCCAGTAGATGCCACCTTAACCAACTGATTAAAGTTAACATAATGATTAAGATATACCAATATCACATACCCTCAGATGTCATGCACATCATTTCTGTGCGTGGGTTTCTTTTTTATTTGCCCAAACCACATGATCTCAGTCTAATCATGAGAAAACATTCAACCAGCACAAGCTGAGATGTATTTTACAGAATAACTGACCAGTATTCATCCTAAGTGTCATGGTCATGAAAGACAAGGAAAGACTGGGAAAGTGTCACAGGTTGGAGGAGACTAAGGAGATATAAGGAATAAATGCCATGTGGGATCCTAGATTGGATCCTGGAACAGAAAAATAACATTAGGAAGAAAATTGGTGACATTCAAATAAGGTCTCTAGTTTACTTAAGAATCTTGTACCAGTGATAATTCCCTGGTTTTGATAACTGTGCAATGCATGGCATGTAAGTTGTTGACATTAGTGGAATCTGGATAAAAAGTATACAGGAATTTCCTGTATCACTTTTGTAACTTTTCTGTAAGCCTAAAATTATTAATATTTCAAAATAAAATGTTTAAAAGGCGAGGCTGAACTATCAATATGTATTTGTTGGGGTACCATTAGGTCAGTGCAGAAGTAATTGCAGTTTTTGCCATTGCTTTCATAGCAAAAAACACAATTACTTCTGCACCAACCTATAATTGTAATTCTATTTTCCTTTCAAAAGAGGTTTTTGAAATGTCCAAAATAGCATTGACTTTTACCAGTCAAAGATACTTCCCTTTAAAGGTTAGCATCATAGAAAATAGAGATCCTTAAATAAAATGTTATTTTCCTTGACTCTCAAGATGACAGCTGCTGCTTATGTGTCTTTATAGTGTAGATAGACCTCTCTGATGGAACTGATAAATGGTGCTAAGTCTTGCATAATCCAGTGACCCTTGGGATTGCGTTGCTAGGCGTCTAGTTTTTGGTAAACTTTCCCTTGGCAAATAGGGATGAGTAAGTATTCAGTCAAAAACAGTCAAATTTTAAACTAATGAAAACTGCTGTGACTAGTGGTGCTATTGCAGAATATACTGGTAACTTGGGCCAGTTTGACCTACAAGGATAGATTCATATCCATATGCTTATACAACAGGTTTCACTTGTCAAAATATTATTTTTCTTGTGATCATATGTGATTTTGAAGACATGGCATGTGACCGTTTTATGTGCATTTCTTACCCAGTTCCCATTTTTTAAGAAATGTATATAGGTTAGCTTGAGTATCCTCTAACTATGTCTGCTGCTATGGCCTTTACCAGGAAATTCTTGGCACAAAACTACCCAAAGTGGTAAGAGGGGTGGGCAGATGTGATGCGTGTTGATCTATCATAATGAAATAATGACAACATTTATATCCGTCCTGGATAAAAAGTGACTGATAACACATTGCTTCAAGTATAAAGGGAAAGGTGCGCACATGTACCATAAAACCTAAAGTATAATAATGATAATAATAATAATAATAATAAAAGAAAAAAAATTTAAAAAAATAAATAAATAAATAAATAAATGATATTGCTGAAGCAGAATAACTTGGCTATGAAAACAATCACAAAGATTGATTTCGTTTTAAAAATGATGACCCTTCGTTAAATCCAAGGAACATTCACTAAAAATACCAACCTAGATCAATGGCAAACTGTAATATCAAGAAATTGGCATAGAATTGATTAAGCGATACTTTGAAGAGAACTTTGGAGACAGATTATGCCAAGTCCACAAGGCAACAGAGTCAAAAACAGCTGCATACCAACATGATATGAGACCATTCTATGTAGCTGGAAATTAATCCATGGACTACACTAGATTTCCATTTGAAGATAGTGCTGCCTTCATCACTGAGCACTCAATATTCATGGATTGATAGGCACAGCACTTCAGCACAATACACAATCAGCCATCCAATTTTCCCTTCTTATTTTCATAACATTCCCTCATTATGAGGTGAGTTAGAACATTGTATCTGTTGTACCTGTTATTAAGGCAATAACCATCATCTGGTAGAGTAGCTAGTACTAATAGAATTCTTACACAACAACAACAACAAAACAAAACAAAAACAAAAGCAGCAGCCCAAAACTCATCAAATGATTGCTTCAGTTATTTAATCACTCATGAGAGAAGAAATAGTACACAGATGAAGTTCAACAGTGTTTCAATTATAAAAACTCAGGAGAAGTAGGAAATGCTGCAGTAACCACTGAGGTATGTTATTTGTATATTATAGATATGATACTAGCACAATGCACATAGGTCAATTACCCTCAACTTAATTTAACTTTCATGCATGTCATGGATAAGAACTACAAAGCTCTTGTGCAGACATGGAACTTTGTTTAATGTGCTATCTAAATGGCAAATTAAATAATTGTTTGAAAGGCTTTATATATTTGAAATATTAAGGTTTTCACTAAAATATGAGAATGTAAGGATTATGTAAATCATCTTTACCCTGTGTGACTGGTCATCAGGATATTAACATGATGCAAACATTACTTTAAAAACACTAGATACAGTGAGTAGACAACTTATTTAAATAATTAAGTGGCTTATTAATATTCACGACTATTATCTATTTTGTCTCTGAATTAAACACTTTCCAAACTCTAAAGTTGTAATGCAGCACGCATTTTGTAAACAGTCACCTTCCCTAGTACTTTTCTTCGAAATGTTTAGTTTATGGCACTCTTTTGCCTTTAAATGGAATTACTGACCTGAGTTTATTAATGATTAGGAAGATCACATATCTCCTTTCACATTCTATGATGTTTGGAAAGATAGAATTTACAAAGCCTGCAAGGAACTCTATATCAGAGTAACCATAAAAACAGTTATACTTAGCTTGAACAACTAATAACACACAGCAACTAGATTTGGTCATGTACATTTGGAACATGAGTTTGTAATTTTAAATAATAAGCCCTAACTAAATAGAACTTTATTAAAGAATGCCTACAACAAACATTTAGTTGATAGGCAGAAAACCTTTTATTTAATTCACTTTTATAGTGATATATGGTTTTCCATTTGTACTAGCTTACTGCAATCTCCACAATAATCACAGAAGGTAGGTACAGAAGATACTACCTATCTGTTACAGATGAAGTTACTCAAGGATTGTGAGGTTAAGTTGCCCAAGGTCAGATACAGTAGTGAGGCTGGGACTGTACCCTAGATCTCCTGAAACAACAATGCAAAGTTCCTACTGCAGTTCCTGACCCTATATATGGACCAGATGAAAGATACCTCATTTTTCCCCCAACTAACTCAGCACGCTTTTCCACTTCAAGGAACTGCCCAATCCTGTAGCAGCAGATTTAAATAATACACAAAATAATTGTAGATGAAACTTAAATGAAACCAAAATGAAGAAAACAAAATAAGTTCTTTAGTCATAATGTCTACCACAAATAAAAGCAATTCAGAGATTTTCAATGGTAGGAATTACCTTTATCTTTACAATAACAAGTTTCTATTCTTAAAATGGAATGGTCTGAAAAAAAAAAATAAAAACTAGTAATCACAAAATAAGTAAAAGTAATTCCTTAAGTACTACAGGTTAAGCATCTCTAATCCAAAAACCTGAAGTATAAAATGCTCCAAAAGCCTCAACTTTTTAAGTGCCAACATGATGTCACATGGGTGGCTGAGATAATGACACTTTTGTTTTCTGATAGCTGAATGTACACAACTTTGTTTCATGCACAAAATTATTTAAAATATTGTATAAAATTACCTTCAGACTATGTGTAAAAAGTGTATATAAAATGTAAATGAATTTCATGTTTAGACTGGAGTCCCATCCTCAAGATATCTCTTTATGGATATGCAAATATTCTAAAATCCAAAAAATCGAAAACACTTTCAGTCTCAAGCATTTCAGATAAGAGATACTTAACCTGTATATCACTTAAGAAAATGTTTCCTGAGGAAACCATCACACGAAGGGATACATCTCTGTTAGCCAATGCAGCCATAAATAAAAATGTTAATGAGGTAAAATTGGTCACGATGAGGGTAAAACAATATCAAGAAACTGAAAAGGTTCTTGTTAAGCTTAATTCATTTTGACATATTTTGAAAAAAATCTCAAATGCATTGTAGCAAATCTTATTAATTAAACCAGAAATCCATTACAATTTATTGCTTCTATGTTTTAATTTGTACTTTTTATCCTTAATTTAAGGATAACTATGAATAAAACATGAAAATCAGTGCATTTTCTTTTTCCGCAATCATATACATCCTGTCCTATATAATACCTCATCTGGCCTCATATTTTGTTTATAATCTAGTATGTAATACTCAGGCTTGATGACCTTAGTAATAGGACTTTCCTTACAAAATATACTCACAAATCTGAAATTGGTCAATCACCTGTCCAGGAGGAAAATTAAGTGAACCTAGTTTTGTAGCAATATGTTTAAGTTAAAGGTTCAAAATATACTTTGAGATGCTTCAAAATGCCATAATTTTCCTTCTGGAAACCTTATACTCCCTCAGTCTGACTTTAGTTATCCTCTGAAAGCTGACTAGTCCCTCCTAAGTGCATTTTGGTACTATGGGTAATATACTATAATTCAGTGAAGGGCTTCTCTAGGTTACATGAGGATTATGATCACTGTAACATCTAAATCATATACAAAAAAGTAAACGATAGCAAGGCTACAATCCCTCACTCCTACAAAAATTCTTCAATTTTTATTCTTTAAGTATATCTGTTTTGGTAAGTGGTAAGTGGTCTTTGGTGGAATGAGCTTTAGACTTGGCTTAGCTCTACAAACACAAAGACTTAAGACATTTTGTCGTTAAGACATTCTGACTTTAAGACCTTCTATCTTGACATTCTGTCTTTTTGTTAAAAAAACAAAATTTATCACTTTCATGCTATTATTAATTTTACTCATTTCAAAGCACATCATATTTCAAAAAACATAGAAATCAACAAATTTAAATTATGTGCATTCAGATGGGACTCACCTTTAGAGAATCAAAACAGGCCACCACACGACCATTTTCCACATGGCAAACTCTTGGTGGATGGGCAAACTTGCAATCTGCATCAGCTCGAGAGCAAGTTCCTCTCTGAAATTCTCTACAGACTTCTAAAGTCAGCCACTTGGTATCACGAATCAGGGCAACATTGACAGCCGTCATATTGAAAGCAAAATTAAAATCCAATGTACCCTCTTTAGGACAATATTACTGTGGACTATTAAAGGATTAAAAATGAATTCAAACTAAGTGTGAAGAGATAACAGGTTGCTTTGGTGAAATGTCTATTTGTTAACACTTAGGTTTTCATTAAAGTCAAATCTGGTCTAGTCAAACAAAAAGCCAATCATAAAAACTATCAGAATAACTAAAAATCAAATTAGAGACCAACTCCTAAGAAGCCAACTGTTAAGATAATGAATGCTTTATTTTGTTCCTTTGCCGAATTTATGTTAAATAACCGGCAGACTTTCAAAAGAATTCTGTGCTCTGCAGTTGATGTTTTCAATTATTCTTGCAAAAAACATATGCTGCTGGCTGCCCTTCGATTTGTGGAATGGTCTCAGATCAGGGGGAGAAAAGTTTTTCTCCCTATTTATTAGCTTTAAATAATAAGATTGGGAAGGATGTTAGAACCCAAAAAAAGTTTTGTTGCAAAATCAAGTGGAGGGAAAATGACTAAGAAAATTGAGAATCACAGAAAAAAGAAATGGACCAGCTGCTGACAGTAAACTACAAGCACACCAGGTTCGGCAGGGAGGTGGAGAGGGCAGGGAATGGTATGGTAGGGAGACGGGTTTATAAAGAGACAGCTCTAGAGTAGAATCCAAGCAGCAGAGTTTTCAGAAAAGGCACTTTTCAGAACCTGCAAGAAAAAAATAAATAAAATTAGCTAAAATAATACAATGCTTCCGTTTCAAACTCTAGATTTGGAACAGAAGTAACTATATCCTATTTAAAACAGGAAGCATCTAGATACTGACAGTGCAACATAGTACAGTCAGCCATTGTCAATAAAAAGGGCATTTCCCAGTATAAAACTGTATAGTAAAAGCAAGCAACTGCTTAGATTTACTGTTGTAGTACGACTGGGCAACAACCTCACATGAGGTGGGGTGGAGGATGGAAATGTAAAATATGCTTCAGATAAAGAAAAAAGTCATTTGAAAAGATATTGGTTTTTTTTGTGTGTTTGTTGTTGTTGTTGTTGTTGTTTTTTCTGTGTAGGCTCCTTAGTCTCTATGAAGGGAAATTGGAGCAACTCAGAAGAAGGTTTCAGCATATACAAACAAGTGAGACAGAATGTGCTGTTTAATGAAATAGATTAAATATTATGCAGCTTTAAAGTATGCAGTTTAACTCAGTGTGAACCAGCTACAATTTCTAGCAACAGCTGAGAAGATACAGGAAAGGTTAATTTACTGGCATATGCCATAAACACATACTGAAATAGCACTAATGCAAAAGTGAGCTCTGAGTATTAGAAAAATCAAATAACTGTTAACTTCATCAAAAAGTGAGATTAAAGTTCTTAAAAATATTTCATTTAATTTTTTCGACAATATTTTCAACAACTTCACAAAATCTAAATCTTCTCTTTGTCTTTTCCATATTCAAGATGAAATTAAGTATCGCTTAGCTTTTCAAATATCATTGAGAAATTAAGTACCTAGAAAATTCAAGCAAGCTTATCTACTCAAGAGCAAAACATGTTTTTCTCTGAGTCATTCTTCATGGAAATCATTCTAAAATATATTCTATGTAACTTTGCCTTCTTAAAAAATATCAAACATAATTTGGCCTCTAATTAAAGACTTGGGACCATTAATGTATTAGGAAGTATAATAGTTCTCCTCTTTAAGTGGCAGACTGTTAATTGTCATATCCACTGTCACTTCTCTGTCACAATATCTACCACAGTGAATTTTCCAGCTCTCTTCCAAAAAAACCTAATAGCCAGTCATGAATGTTGAATAACAATTAGTTACCCACTGAATGAGGGGCCTATGGAACAAGATGCAGAGCTTTCTTGCAGAAGTTCTATGACTGCTCTTACTTCTATGCGGGCCCTTCTGCATCAAGTTACATGCAGGAGCATGTTCTAGAGGGTTGAAGTTGCAGGCAAATGACTTCTAGGAAAAAATATTTTAAAAATAACCTGATGATAGAAATGCAAAACAAAATCACAATGTGATAACCACTCTCATTAGTCTAACTATAATTTTGAAAGACAGAAAAATTGGAGAAATTTGAATCCTCATACATTGTGGCTGGGAATATGAAATGGTGCAGTTGCTGTGGCAAACTGACAGTTCCTCACTTCCACAACTCAGTATATACCCAAAGTATCTGAAAATAAGTGATAAAGAAATCCTCCTACAAATCCTTGTACATGAATGTTCATAGCAACACTATTCATAATAGCCAAAAGTGGAAATAACCTAAGTGTCCATTACCAGATGAATGGATAAACAAAATGTGGTATATCCACACAATGGAATGTTATTTGGCCACAAATAGGAATGAAGGACTGATGCATGCTACCAGAAGGTTGAACCTTGAAAACATTATGTTAAGCGAAAGAACTCTGTCACAAAAGGCCACATATTGTATGATTCCATTTATATGAAACGTTCAGAGTAGCCAAATCTACAGAGACAGAAGGTAGATTAGTGGTTGCCAGGGGTTGGGAAGAGGGGATAAGGGTGAATGACTGCTTAATGGGTACAGAGTCTCCTTTGGGGGGTGATGAAAATGTTCTGGAATTAGATAGTGGTGATGATTGCATGATTTTTGAAATACCATAACCCATTCACTGAATTGTACACTTTAAATAGATGAATTGGGTAGTATGTGAATTACATCCCAATAAAGCTGTTATATATTTTTTAAAAAGTCTAAAGAGACATGACAATCAAAAACAGCCTGACTAGTGATGGGATTAGCTATTCCAAGCTTTCTGAGTTTCTCCTTAGCCAGAGATTTTTCTCAGTAGTGTTACTAAGTTGAATTTCAAGAGTAAATTCATTTCCACACTGTAACCGACTTAATGTATTATGAAAAGTACTCTGAAAGAGTATGATATTCCAACCTAATCCCACAACCCAATCATATAGTCTGCCTGAACACATTTGGAAGGAAAATGACAAAAAAAGATCTATCTATCTATATAAGATCTGCTCAAAACATAAACAGTGAGGGTCTGGAGACTTTTTCTACAGAGGTCCATCAAATATAGAAACATAATAAATGATACATGTGAATTCTGAACTTTTACAAATGAAAAATGCAAAAAAGAATTGGCTTCTGGCCATGCATTTTATTCAGAGATAGGGGAAGAAGGAATTTTCTTTTTTCTTTTTCTTTTTAAAAATTTTGGCCTGTAACCTATGATGAAGCCCTGGCCAATTCTTCAAAGCAGTTCTAGCCACCACATGTCTTCCTTCAGACTGGAACTATTTTAGGGGCTGACTCAGAAGAAACTAAGTGCAACACTCAAGGGAGCTAGCGCAAAGATGGGGAGAAGTTCTCTCATGCAGCTCTGTTTGTCTATGTATAAAAGACAGGGAGAAGTGTCAGTTTTCTCTGTATTCTTAAGATCAATTTTGTTTTGGGGATAATATAGCTTTATCTTCACTTCCTTAGACTTAAGTAATAGGAATACAGTTCTGCTTCTTAAGATTTATAGTCCTCTAAAGCAGAACATGAAAAGTTACCATTTCTTAGTGCATTTGTACTTTATTGTACTTGCAGGTTTACAAGTGCTTGTATTTCATTGATGTTTCGATCTCTCAAAAATATTCTAAAGCATGAGTGATAACCCAAAACACTGATGACTGAAATGAAGCTCACAGAGGTTAAATTACTTATTCAAAGTTACAAAGCCTGGTGGTAGAGCCATGACTCCAGGCAAGATCTTCTGACTCCAAGTCTCATGCACAGATTCTAGATGAGAAATGTCATAGATAGCATTGCTTATCTCTGTTGGGAATCTTAAACAAGAGAAACCTGTCATTTTTGTAGAGTACTTATGGTTCGTTCTCAGAATTACATTCATGCCTGATGTATCAACATTTTCATAATCTCCGTAAGTTGTGCTCAACCAACATTTATCTAGCATCTACTATGTGCCAGGCATTGTTCTAGTTACTGAACAAGACTGATAAGGTCCTTGCTCTCGTGGAACATGCTATGCTCATTTAAATAGAGAAGTAACTTGATGTACAAGGAAATGAAATAAGTATTAGAATTTATGAAGAGCTGGAAGTAAACACTAGGAATTCTGACTTCAGCACAAACCTCTAACTCACCATGAATGATACACCAAGCACTATGATTTAAGAATACTCTTAAACGCACACTCAAACACTACTGCATAGAAGTTAAGTCATCAAGAGGAATACCTTGGAATTACATTGAGACTTATTGCTCCCCAGATTTCTCTTGGAGAGGGCAACTACTGTTCTCATTTTACAGATGAGGAAATGAGGGTGGAGAAAGGTTGAGTAATTTAACTTGCACAACTTCATGAAGCTAGCAGGTGATCAAGCCATGGTTCAAACTCAAGCAGCCTGACTCCAGAGTCCCCCCTGCCCACTTAACCATACCACAATACTGTGTTACTCTTATGGCATCTATCATATTCTTCCTCGTGCTTGCTGACTGGGCCCCTTAACCTTTTCTCCCTTATTAGATTTAAACTCCTTGAGCATAGAGATCATGTCTTTCTCAGCATTGCTGGCTCTATCTTGTCACTGGGGGTTTGAGTAGCATTCCCCAGGTTTTTTGTTTTGAAAACTATAAAGATTAAATAGTAATTTAACATTAACCCTTCTGTTGTATGACACTAGAAAAGAGTTTTGTCAGTTGGGCATCCTCTAGGCTAGCTGAGCTTTGGCCACCTCTGTTAGTTGTGAATCGATTGGACCTGTGAAGTTGAATATTTTCTCACAATCCTAGCCTTCAAATTGGGATGACAATATCTAGGATTCTTCATATATAGTGCATTCATTCTCCACAAAGAATGACCTATTCCTGTCCATTTGATAGCAACAAGATCATATAAAAATATGAAATTCCCAGATGATTTCTGTTTGTGTCTTTGGAAGTATGTTCATCTTTGGAATGTTTTTGCTCAATAATAGGTATGATGAAACCGAACTGGTGGTGGGAGTAAGGGTGGGGGAGATTTCTCTCTGATCCACAGGAAGAAACCTTTCATAAGTATTCTTCCATGAAAATAAAATAGTTAATTTTGACTTTGAATTGATGCTCATCTATAAGAGTCCTAGACAAGACACAACGTAAGGAAAATGTAAAAACTTATATTTTAAAATTACATACATAACAGATTCTCTATTAAGTGCAACCTTTGAAAAAAAAGAACTGCAGATTTTATTATTTTTAAGAATTCACATTTTTTCTCATGGAAGTTATCTTGAAAGTAAAACGAGAAGAAAGACATGTTTTCTTCTAATCTAATGGAAACAGTAACTTGTCTAGAGCTGTTTGCAAGGCCACTGCCATCAGCTACTTTTGCCCCAGTTTTCCTATACTTTCCTTGTCTCCTACTTTCTTTTGCCTTCCCTCCACAAACCAGCACATAACAAGAAGAACACTGCCAGTGCCAGGTCCAGAAGATCACAAAGATATTTGGCACCTAAACCAATCACTAAAGAGGTCTTCCTTTAAATGCATTTATCAACCCCTGAGTAAACAATGAAAACAATGTTTTCTTTCTTTCCATTTTAAGCTTTCCTTACATCTGTATTACTTCTGAATTTCTTGTGGTCATTTATTTTGGCTCTACAAATATGTGACACACCTGCCATACACTGCTTGAATTGGATGGCTGACAAGATTTAAAAGCCTTCAAGTTTTCAAATTTGCTTCAAGTTCTATTTCCCTCACGTGTTTTTGTTAGTGGTCCACCACCACACATTCTGTAAGGAATATAAGAGGTGCTCAGCACAGCAGATGGAAACCATGATTTCATAGGCATCCTATGGAAAACCAAGTCTTCTGTCCAGAAAAAAAAAATAGTTGTAAAAAATAAGGATATTTTGCCTACAGAATTTTTTCATTAACGTTTTTTTAAAGCTTTGCTGCATTTTTTCATAATACTCCTGGGATAGTAAATTCCATATGTCTTTTTTCAAAAAGCAGGTAAGTCAACTTATTCTATTTTGCAAAACAATTAAACACCCCAACTCAGTTCATACATGTAATCATAAAAGGAAAAAATAGGTGCAACAGTGTCTCTTTTGAAAACCACTTTAGCAATGGATAAAATAATGTTACTGGCACATCTTTTTAAAAAAGATGTGTCCATTTTTAAATAGTACAAGAACTTGCTAATGAATGCCATTTAAAGTTTTATTATCATTATTATTTTTTAATTGTACTTTAAGTTCTGGGATACATGTGCAGAACGTGCAGGTTTGTCACATAGGTATACACGTGCCATGGTAGTTTGCTGCACCCATCAACCCGTCATCTACATTAGGTATTTCTCCTAATGCTATCCCTCCCTTAGCTCCCCACCCTCCAACAGGCTGTGGTGTGTAATCTTCCCCTCCCTGTGTCCATATGTTCTCATTGTTCAACTCCCACTTATGAGTGAGAATATGCAGTGTTTAGTTTTCTGTTCCTGTGTTAGTTTGCTGAGAATGATGGTTTCCATCTTCATCCATGTCCCTGCAAAGGACGTGAACTCATCCTTTTTTATGGCTGCATAGTATTCCATGGTGTATTATGTGCCACAATTTCTTTATCCAATCTATCATTGATGAGCATTTGGGTTGGTTCCAAGTCGTTGCTATTGTGAATCGTGCTACAATAAACATACATGTGCATGTGTCTTTATAGCAGAAAGATTTATAATACTTTGGGTATATACCCAGTAATGGGATTGCTGGGTCAAATGGTATTTCTGGTTCTAGATCCTTGAGGAATCGTCACACTGTCTTCCACAATGGTTGAACTAATTTACACACCCACCAACAGTGAAAAAGCATTCCTATTTCTCCACATCCTCTCCAGTGTCTGGAGATGGTATCTCATTGTGGTTTTGATTTGCATTTGTCTAATGACCAGTGAGGATGAGTGTTTTTTCATATGTTTGTTGATCACAGAAATGTCTTCTTTTGAGAAGTGTCTGTTCATATCCTTCACCCACTTTTGATGGGGTTGTTTTTTCTTGTAAATTTGTTTAAGTTCCTTGTAGATTCTGGATATTAGCCCTTTTGTCAAATGGATAAATTGCAAAAATTTTCTCCCATTCTGTAGGTCGCCTGTTCACTCTGATGAGAGTTTCTTTTGCTGTGCAGAAGCTCTTTAATTAGCTCCCATTTGTCAGTTTTGGCTTTTGTCACCATTGCTTTTGGTGTTTTAGTCATGAAGTTTTTGCCCATGCCTATGTCCTGAATGGTATTGCCTAGGTTTTCTTCTAGGGTTTTTATAGGTCTTATGTTTAAGTCTTTAATCCACCTTGAGTTATTTTTTGTATAAGGTGTAAGGAAGGGGTCCAGTTTCAGTTTTCTGCATATGGCTAGCCAGTTTTCTCAATACCACTTATTAAATAGGGAATCCTTTCCCCATTGCTTGTTTTTGTCAGGTTTGTCAAAGATCAGATGTTTGTAGATGTATGGTGTTATTTCTGAGGCCTCTGTTCTGTTCCATTGGTCTATATATTTGTTTTGGTACCAGTACCATGCTGTTTTGGTTACTGTAACCTTGTAGTATAGCTTGAAGTCAGGTAGCGTGATGCCTCCAGCTTTGTTCTTTTTGTTTGGGATTGTCTTGGCTATGCGGGTTCTTTTTTGGTTCCATATGAAATTTAAAGTAGTTTTTTCCAATTCTGTGAAGAAAGTCATTGGTAGCTTGATGGGGATAGCATTGAATCTATAAATTACTTTGGGCAGTATGGCCATTTTCATGATATTGATTCTTCCCATCCATGGGCATGGAATGTTTTTCCATTTGTTTGTGTCCTCTCTTATTTCCTTGAGCAGTGGTTTGTAGTTCTCCTTGAAGAGGTCCTTCACATCCCTTGTGAGTTCGATTCCTAGGTATTTTATTCTCTTTGTAGCAATTGTGAATGGGAGTTCACTCATGATTTGCCTCTGTTTGTCTGTTATTGGTGGATAGGAATGCTTGCGATTTTTGCACATTGATTTTGTATCCTGAGACTCTGCTGAAGCTGCTTATCAGCTTAAGGGGATTTTGGGCTGAGATGATGGGATTTTCTAAATATACAATCACGTCACCTGCAAAGGGACAATTTAACTTCCTCTCTTCCTATCTGAATACACTTTATTTCTTTCTCTTGCCTGATTGCCCTGGCCAGAACTTCCAATACTATGTTGAATAGGAGTGATGAGAGAGGACATCCTTGTCTTGTGCTGGTTTTCAAAAGGAATGCTTCCAGTTTTTGACCATTCAGTATGATATTGGCTGTGCGTTTCTCATAAATAACTCTTATTATTTTGAGATATGTTCCATAAATACCTAGTTTATTGAGAGTTTTTAGCATGAAGTGGTGTTGAATTTTATCAAAGGCCTTTTCTACATCTATTGAGATAATCATGTGGTTTTTGTCATCGGTTCTGTTTATGTTATGGATTATGTTTATTGATTTGTGTATGTTGAAATAGCCTTGCATCCCAGGGATGAAGCTGACTTGATCATGGTGGATAAGCTTTTTGATGTGCTGCTGGATTAGGTTTGCCAGTATTTTACTGAGAATATTAGTCCCTCTTTTTCTATTGTTTGGAATAGTTTCAGAAGGAATGGTACCAGCTCCTCTTTGTACCCCTGGTAGAATATTGGCTGTGAATCCGTCTGGTCCTGGGCTTTTCGGGGTTGGCAGGCTATTAAATACTGCCTCAATTTCAGAATTTGTTATTGGTCTATTCAGGGATTCGACTTCTTCCTGGTTTAGTCTTGGGAGGGTGCATGTGTCCAGGAAGTTATCCATTTCTTCTAGATTTTCTATTTGATTTGCATAGAGGTGTTTATAGTATTCTCTGATGGTAGTTTGTATTTCTGTGGGATCGGTGGTGATATCCCCCTTATCATTTTTTATTGTGTGTATTTGATTCTTCTCCCTTTTCTTCTTTATTAGTCTGGCTAGTGTCCTATCTCTTTTGTTAATCTTTTCAAAATCCAGCTCCTAGATTCATTGATTTTTTTGAAGGGTTTTTTGTGTCTCTAGCTCCTTTAGTTCTGCTCTGATCTTAGTTATTACTTGTCTTCTGCTAGCTTTTGAGTTTGTTTGCTCTTGCATCTCGAGTTCTTGTAATTGTGATGTTAGGGTGTCAATTTCAGATCTTTCCCACTTTCTCCTGTGGGCATTTAGTGCTATAAATTTCCCTCTAAACACTGCTTTAGCTGTGTCCCAGAGATTCTGGTACATTGTGTCTTTGTTCTCATTGGTTTCAAAGGACTTTTTTATGTCTGCTTTAATTTCATTATTTATCCTGTAGTCATTCTGGAGGAGGTTGCTCAGTTTCCATGTAGTTGTGCAGCTTTGAGTGAGTTTCTTAATCCTGAGTTCTCATTTGATTGCATTGTGGTCTGAGAGACTGTTATGATTTCCTTTCTTTTGCATTTGCTGAGGAGTGTTTTACTTCCAATTATGTGGTCAATTTTAGCATAAGTGTGATGTGTTTCTGAGAAGAATGTATATTCTGTTGATTTGGGGTGGAGAGTTCTGTAGATGTTTATTAGGTCCATTTGGTCCAGAGCTGAGTTCAAGTCCTGAATATCCTTGTTAATTTTCTGTCTCATTGATCTGTCTAATATTGACAGTGGGATGTTAAAGTCTCCCACTATTATTGTGTCAGAGTCTAAGTCTCTTTGTAGGTCTCTAAGAACTTGCTTTATGAATCTGGGTGCTCCTTTATTGGGTGTATATATATTTAGGATAGTTAGCTCTTCTTGTTGCCTTGATCCCTTTACCATCATGTAATGCCCTTCTTTATCTCTTTTGATCTTTGTTGGTTTAAAATCTCTTTTATCAGAGACTAGGATTGCAACCCCTGCTTTTCTTTTTTTTTTGCTTTCCATTTGCTTGGTAAATATTCCTCCATTCCTTTATTTTGATCCTATGTGTGTCTCTGCACATGAGATGGGTCTCCTGAATACAGCACACTGATGGGTCCTGACTCTTTATCCAATTTGCCAGTCTGTGTCTTTTATTTAGGGCATTTAGCCCATTTACATTTAAGGTTAATATTGTTATGTATGAATTTTATATGGTCATTATGATGCTAGCTGGTTATTTTGCCCATTAGTTGATGCAGTTTCTTCATAGTGTCGATGGGTCTTTACAATTTGGTATGCTGTTGCAGTGGCTGGTACCGGTTTTTCCTTTCCATATTTTAGTGCTTCCTTCAGGAGCTCTTGTAAGGGAGGCCAGGTGGTGACAAAATCTCTCAGCATTTGCTTGTCTGGAAAGGATTTTATTTCTCCTTCATTTATGAAGCTTAGTTTGGCTGGATATGAAATTCTGGGTTGTAAATTTTTTTCTTTAAGAATGCTGAATATTGCTCCCCCCACCCCCCGCCCTTCTGGCTTGTAGGGTTTCTGCAGAGAGATCCACTGTTAGTCTGATAGGCTTCCCTTTGTGGGTAACCCGACCTTTCTCTTTGGCTGCCCTTAACATTTTTTCCTTCATTTCAACCTTGGTGAATCTGACGGTTATGTGTGTTGGGGTTAGTCTTCTTAAGGAGTATCTTTGTGGTGTTCTCTGTATTTCCTGAATTTGAATGTTGGCCTGTCTTGCTAGGTTGAGGAAGTTCTCCTGGATAATATCCTGAACAGTGTTTTCCAGCTTGGTTCCATTCTCCCCATCACTTTCAGTTACACCAATCAAACTTAAGTTTGGTCTTTTCACATAGTCCCATATTTCTTTGGGGGCTTTGTTCGTTTCTTTTCATTCTTTTTTCTCTAATCTTGTCTTCACACTTTATTTCATTAAGTTGATCTTCAATCTCTGATATCCTTTCTTCTGCCTGATCAATTCAGCTATTGATACTTTTGTATGCTTCACAAAGTTCTCGTGCTGTGTTTTTCAGCTCCATCAGATCATTTATGTTCTTCTCTAAACTGGTTATTCTAGTTAGCAATACCTCTAACCTTTTTTCAAGATTCTTACCTTCCTTGCATTGGGTTAGAACGTGCTCCGTTAGCTTGGAGGAGTTTGTTATTACCCACCTTCTGAAGCCTACTTCTGTCAATTCGTCAAACTCATTCTTCGTCCGGTTTTGTTCCTTTGCTGGTGAGTTGTGATCCTTTGGAGGAGAAGAGGCGTTCTAGTTTTTGGAATTTTCAGCCTTTTTGTGCTGGTTTTTCTTCATCTTCATGGCTTTATCTACCTTTGGTGTTTGATGCTGGTGACCTTTGGATGGGGTTTTTGTGTGGATGTCCTTTTTGTTGATGTTGATGCCATTCTTTTCTGTTTGTTAGTTTTCCTTCTAACAGTCAGGCCTCTCTGCTGCATGTCTGTTGGAGTTTACTGGAGGTCCAGTTCAGTCCCTGTTTGCCTGGGTATCACCAGCAGAGACTGCAGAACACCAAAGAGTGCTGCCTGCTCCTTCCTCTGGAAGCTTCGTCCCAGAGTGACACCCACCAGATGCCAGCCAGAGCTCTCTTGTATGAGGTATCTGTCAACCCCTGCTGGGAGGTTTCTCCCAGTCAGGAGGCATGGGGGTCAGGGCCCCACTTGAGGAGGCAGTCTGTCCCTTAGCAGAGCTCAAGCACTGTGCTGGGAGATCTGCTGCTCTCTTCAGAGTCAGCAGGCAGGAACATTTAAGTCTGTTGAAGCTGTGCCCACAGCCTCCCCTTCCACCAGGTGCTCTGTCCCAGGGAGATAGGAGTTTTATCTATAAGCCCCTGACTGGGGCTGCTGCCTTTCTTTCAGAGATGCCCTGCCCGGAGAGGAGGAATCTAGAGAGGCAGCCTGGGTACAGTGGCTTTGCTGAGCCATGGTGGGCTCCACACAGTTCGAACTTTGAGGTGGCTTTGTTTACACTGTGGGGAAAAACTGCCTACTCAAGCCTCAGTAATGGTGGACACCCCTCCCCTCACCAAGCTGGAGCATCCCAGGTCGACTTCAGACTGCTGTGCCTGCAGCGAGAATTTCAAGCCAGTGTATCTTACCTTGCTGGGCTCTGCAGGGGTGGGGTCCGCTGAGCTAGACCACTTGGCTCCCTGGCTTCAGCCCCCTTTCCAGAGAAGTGAACGGCTCTGTCTCACTGGTGTTCCAGGTGCCACTGGGGTATGAAAAAAACTCCTGCAGCTAGCTCAGTGTCTCCCCAAATGGCTGCCCAGTTTTGTGTTTGAAACCCAGGGCCCTGGTGGGGTAGGCACCCAAGGGAATCTCCTGGTCTGCGGGTTGCAAAGACCATGGAAAAAGCATAATATCTGGGCCTGAATGCACTGTGCCTCACAGCACAGTCCCTCACAGCTTCCCTTGGCTAGGGGAGGGAGTTCCCTGACCCTCTGTGCTTCCCGAGTGAGACGACGCCCCACTCTGCTTCAGCTTGCCCTCCATGGGCTGCACCCACTGTCTAACCAGTCCCAGTGAGATGAGCTGGGTACCTCAGTTGGAAATGCAGAAATCACCTGTCTTCTATGTTTATCTCGCTGGGAGCTGCAGTCCAAAGCTGTTCCTATTCTACCATCTTGCTCTACACCCAGAATCCACCACTTAAATATGTTAAACTAGCCCAATTTAATATAAAACTACTGAAAACCTGGATCCTAAACATAGTTGTTATTAAATCACACTCATTAAGTGCTTGCGTATGTGCATGTGACAGAAATCCCAGTGCCATTAAAAGGTCTTCTTTCACCAAAAACTAGATTTCAACTTGAAGACAACAGGAACTTGACACATTTGGCACTTCCAATCCTATAATACTCAAGCATTTGAGATGAATGAAGTACTAAATGGGTCCCAATACTGATTCCATTTAATATATACGGGGTGATTTTGCTGACAATTCACTCAGCAGACATTTATCAGGCATCCACTATGGCCCAGGCCCTGATCTAGGTCCTGGGGAAACAAAGGTGAACAACACAAAAGCCCTGTCCTTTGACTTGTACATTCAAGTGAGTGGTAGCAGGTGAGGACTGGCCAGAGGGGCAGAAAATAAACAAAGAAATATATTCCATCATTCATTTTATCCAATCAACAAATATTTAATATCAATGCAAGTAAAACCTTTAAAAATATTAATATAGGAAAATACCAATCAATCAACAAATATGTTTTGTATACCAACTACCTGCACAGACCTGTATCACGTGCTTCTTGGGAATTAGTATAACCTTAAGGCGCTGCCTCTGCACTCAAGAAGCCCCTAATTTAGTTGGGGAGGTAAGAACAACATATATGATATGTCTGCAAACAATGCAGACAATTAAGAACAAAATTTGGTAACATTAACAACAAATCTGATGACAGTTCAGAGAACAGAACATCACTAAATCTGGAGTAGTCAAAGGAGTTTTCAAGAAGAAAGGGGAGCTGGGCCTTAAAGAATGAGAAGAATCTAGATGAAGGCAAGAGAGGCAGATAGTATTTCTGAAAAGGGAAGCAGCATGAATAAGGGCTGGAAGATCAGATTGGGCACCTGGCGTGTGTAGGATGGTGAGCATACATGGGCTGGTTAGGATGGTAGGTTTATACTGGGGAAGAGAAATAATGTGTGGGTGGTTTCCGAAGAACCTGGAAAGTGACCTAAGGAGTATATATTTGTTATAGAAGAAGGAGCCTCTCTCATAGACTTGAAGCAGAGCAGGATTTTACAGGCCATAAATGTAGAATGTTAATGATCTGCTCCTGGAAAATTGGTTTACTTAAGGAGCCCACAGCACAGAGTCAGAGTAAAGTTCATGCATTCAACGTACTGTGAAAGAACAAAAGGTGAAGCGAAAGTAGATAAAGGTCAGAGTGTTTTTCTCTACTTCACAGGCTCCGTGAGGACAAGATAGAGAGTATTTCAAGACCGGCCAATATAAAAAGGTTGGGAAACAGAAAATTACAGCTTCTTGTTTGCATTTTGCTACCTACCCATCATTTATCAATGACCCCAGTCATTAAGGACACATAGCAGCATTCCTATTTTCTGAACTGACTCAAATACTTTTCAATCTTTATCTCTATAATAGAAATTCCTTTTAAAAATGTAGTTGAACTTTCAACTAGGATGGTTTTTTCCAGTTACATTTTGCTAAATAATAAGCTCATACCAGGAACTAAATTTGAACAATAACTTTTTGGGTATAATGGCATCCTGTAAATTCCTGCTATAGGGCTTTAACCAGCACCCCTTTCAAACCAGTGGTCTGAAAGTGTTTATGTGGACGGTCATGGTGGCTCACATCTGTCATCCTAGCACTTTGGGAGACTGAGGCGGGCAGATCACTTGAGGTCAGGAGTTCGAGACCAGCTTGGCCAACATGGTGAAACCCCGTCTTCACTAAAAATATAAAAATTATCTGGGCATGGTGGCACATGCCTGTAATCCCAGCTACTCAGGAGGCTGAAGCACGAGAATCGCTTGAGCCTGGGAGGCAGAGGTTGCAGTGAACAGAGATCATGCCATTACACTCTAGCCTGGGCAACAGAGGGAAATTCTGTCTCAAAAAGAAAAAGAAAAAAGAGTGTTCATGGTTCTCCCAAAGTACATATTGAATTGAATCAAATTAAATTTTGGTGGCCAAGATATTCACTGATAAGATTTGGTTGAACATTCACTGTTCACCTCCCCATACCAACACACACACACACACACACACATACACATACACACACACACACACACATATCAAAAGCTATCACTAAATGTTTATTCATCCTTTAAATACTTATAAACAGCTCAAGTAATTCTCTAGTCAAACATGAGGGTCACATAAGGATAATTATTTGGCAGAGAGGTAAACTAAGGTAGCATCCATGTGATATAATGTCATAAAGGGATTCACTACTATACCTAATAGGCATCCCGTGAGGGCTTCCTTACCTGAGTTCATCACTGGCGTTATAGCCAATAAATTCAGATTCTCATTCTCAGTAAACTATCGCAAGGACAAAAAACCAAACACCGCATGTTCTCACTCATAGATGGGAATTGAACAATGAGAACACATGGACACAGGAAGGGGAACATCACACTCTGGGAACTGTTGTGGGGTGGGGGGAGGGGGGAGGGATAACATTAGGAGATATACCTAATGCTAAATGGCAAGTTAATGGGTGCAGCACACCAGCATGGCACATGTATACATATGTAACTAACCTGCACATTGTGCACATGTACCCTAAAACTTAAAGTATAATTTAAAAAAACTTAAAAAATAAATAAATAAATAAATAAATAAATAAATAAACAAATGAATAAAAACAACAGATTCTCAATCTCCATACTAAGTACCCTCTCCTTATCAGGAGCACTTATAAGAGAAAAAACTTTGTGGCTGAAAATGTTGGGAGAGTCCCAAATGTACCCTGATTTCAAAGACCAATGCCAATCCCTCCAGTAGCCTTGAAGGGAGTTTTCTGGGAAAGTGAATTTTCTAGGAAAGTATACACAAGAGCTCTAACCCTTTGTATCTGAACTTACTGTTTCTAGAAGCATTATTTCACATTCACATCACACACGACTGAAATACATATCTACAAACCAAATGCCTAGAGTTCATTGGAAAGTTGGCTGCTTTAGTAAAAAGTTATGAGTGAAATGCTGGGAGCACAGACAGGATAGAATCTTAAGCTCTACATTTCCCAATCTTTACACAGGCCTGAGGGTATCCTTCTTTAAAAGGTTCTAAAATAAAAATTTTCATTTTTCTCTTGATATTCCAAAGTGATTTATGCTTTACTGGAAATTGTGGGCCTTTCTTTATGGAAAAATTTAGAGGAACTGCAAAATATGCTTGCTTTTAAACATTTTTTAATTGAATGTTGGCCAAGTAGTCAATGTCCTTGTTAACACTAAAGAAAGTTGTGTAAATATAATACAGTCATTATAAAGTCATCTTCCTGGCCCAGATGGAATAGTTCTCTTCCATCTTCCAAGGTCAATCTCAACAAATCTCAAAAGAAAGATTATAGAACCCCCAAAGTAGAGGGGAGCTGGAAAGGAGATTGGTTTAATTATACCATGAGGTTGGAAAGCAACACCTTACCCCCATAATCTAATACTCATCTTCAATAAAAACAATGCTATGAAATCTATCAGTTTCAACTCTGATTTGCCTCAATAAATGGGGAAACAACTTCTGTGCCAACTTTTGCAAGGCATGCGATTTAAATCCATGTTTTGGATATCAAAAAGGGATCTGGACAATCAAGTATACATCAAATATGAAAATGTTCCAAATAAAATGGGCTCATAATAGAGTTATCAAAACCAGTGAGGGACAAAGTAACCTACTAATTACTTCAACCTTGAACAGAGGCCCAGAAGGATTCATTTACTTGGATAAAATGCCTAAAATTTTTAGTGTACACATGAAGAGCTCACGCTGTAATTTCATCTTATCTGATATCTTGGCAATCTGTGATCAGAATGGGTAGGCAGAGTCCCAAAAGTTTAACCCAATTGTCCCGGTTCATTTAGTTTGTTTTATTGACAGCTCATATTCATGTTGGAACTTAATTCCTGGCTATGGAGGCATTTTCACACTACTGAAAACCAGAAGGGCATCTTCTGTAGCTTTAAATCCCTGGAGAAAGGCAATCCCTTGCTTCTGAGGTTATAAAGATTCATTGACCTCTGTGGGCCTGTGTCTTCCATTAATTTCAACACAACTGCCGTGACACCCTTGTTCAGTTTCAGAGAACATCTTCTTTGCACACATGGCTTTGTTTCAATTGCCTCTCTACTACAGGTTGTCCAAACTTTGGATTCAGCTTTTCTAACACAATCTACCTGATCCTCTCTACTTTCTAAAACCTGTTAGAATCAGATTTAGTTTACCTGTTTGTAACCATCTGACCCTCCTGGCCACAGTCTGTTGCAAGCCAAAACTCGTGAGATCTGGCACATTTCTTCTGTTAAACAAATAATTTGGTTTGTCCTCTCTTTTTCCTGTGTCTACCTCTGTGAGCCCATTTCTCCTGTTATCCTCTGGTCTGGATAAACTGTGTCTACACAAAATATTTTCTATATTAATTTCTAATCAACTGGGATACTGGGAATTGTATTAAGTAAGAATTCTAAGAGTGAGTTTAGGATTCACAAATAACCACTAGAACACAATGAGGAAGATAAATTTGCTTTGCTGAGCATATCATATGATGTATTCTAAAGCCAATCTTTGTTATTAACTAATAGGTATTTGTATCTTCCAAGGTCAATCTATTGATTATTAAGTAATAGATATTAATAATAGTTAACATGTATGGAGCTCTTATTCTGTGCCAGACACTGTGCTAGGCATTTTATATTCATTTTCTCATTTAATCATCCCCAATATCCTATGAGGTACATATTTTTAAAGAGCAACATTAAAATTTCATTTAAAAACCAAACCAGTCTTTCACAAATTTTAATTCTAGACTTGTCACCAAATCATTGTATTGAGTTTTTCAATATTTAAATTTCTCAGAAATCGTAAGAGTCATAAACACCAATAAAAAATCTCCAAGTTCCCATCTCCCCCACCCTAGATTCCTGAAATTACAATAAGAAAGCTTACTACTCCCTACCCATGGAAGCCAGAGCATCCTGAATTGCTTATAATTTGGAAGGTATATGTTTTCATACACATCTGGCAAATAAGTTAGAAACTGCTTGACATAGTGGGTTTAAAATCATCATTCAAAAGAACATGTGGTCCAGAAATCTGGCAACCAGCTGGCAGAAGGGAAGCATAAAAGCCCTTGGGCACAGAAGGTCCTTGCTCTAAAAATAAAATTTTTCTAACAAAAAAATGGCTATCCAAATCAAAGTGAAATCTCTGAACCAAGATTTGGAAATTATGAAAAAACTAGGAAGCTATAATACTACAACAAGATTGTCAGTACCTTCACAAATTCAACTCTGTTGCTAACTTGTAAATTTACTATATCAAAATCTGGAGTGTGCAAGTCATAAAAAGAAGGCAAATTTTTTTAAAAAAAGATTTCACCACAAGAGGTTTTCAGGACAAGATCTGAGTAAGAGCCTACAAATAAAACAGGGATTTGAAAATAAAACTCAAGGGAAATACTGAAGTCAAACAAGCAAGCAAGTCTGTACATATATGTTGTTAAGTACCAACATATATGGAAAGTAAGAAGATACCTATAGATTAAGAATTATCTCAAAAATCGACTCAGCTTAAATGGCTAGGCAAAAAAGAAGGAGGTGAAAAAGGAGGAGACGGAGGAGGAGGAGTGGTGGCTTAAATAGTAATTTAAAGAGGGCATTTACATTTATACTGAGGTGAAGGGAAAGTCCATCAAAGCTGATGGATTCCTATACTGTAGGTAGGAATCATGTGATGTAGATATCATCTATGTCACTAAGTACTGAATGGCTTAAACTATTAAATCTGACAGCCATATAATTCCATATACAGAAAGGGAACCAAAATGCCTTCATTATATTTAAAATAACAGTATAATCCTATAAAAGATCATAAAGGTTCTCAGCAAATACAAACTTCTTCAACTCACACTGACATAAAACTAGGCTGAAATTCCCAGGGTCTAATATGGATGGTATTATCTATTACATGTACTACTAAACAATTGTTCCACTGAAGATACTCAAGCCTCAAACAACAAAGCAGCTTTCATATTAGTAATTACGGAAACAACACAACTCATGTTTTCAGGTTTGTCAAAAGTCAAATAAGATTCATTCAGTAAAGGGTAAGAATTTTGAGAATTCTAGACTTGGAAATAACTCTGAAAGATCAAGTCTAGCTCATTACCTTCAGGCAGGGAAATGTAGGCCTCTAAACCTTTTTTTAGGGTAGATGGCTTATATCCATTTATTCAATGTATATCAATAGCAGTTATCCATAATTAACCTTTTATAAATTTATTCGCTAAACAAACACTTAGAACTAACTCAGGGCCACACAACTAGATGTTGAAGGTACAAACATGGATAAGCCACAGTCCCTCATGTTTGCATTTTATTTTCAAAATTTCAAACAAATTTCAAAAAATGTCTTAGTGGATAAGTGATATGATTTTAGGAATCCTGATGTTATATACCCTTCATTAAAAAAAAAAAAAAAAAAAAACTTATGTGTAGGCCCACAAGGTTACTGAAGAATAGGCCAAACCATATCATCACTAGGAACTGGTCCATCTTCTGTTGCTATAAAGGAATATCTGAGACTGGGTAATTTATAAAGAAAATAAATTTATTTCGGCTCATGGTTCTGAAGGTAGGAAAGTCCAAGATTAGGCAGTCCTTCTGGCGTGGGCTTTGTGCTGCTTCAACTCATAGTGGGAAGTGGAAGAACAAGTAGACACATGTGAAAGAAAGGGGGACAAAGTGGTTGGCCCACTTTATAACAACATACTCTCATGAGAACAAACCCAGTCTTACTAGAACTGCATTAATCTATTTGTGAGGGTGGAATTCCCATGACATAAACACTTCTTAAAGGCCCCACTGCTTCTCAATACCATTACCTTGGCAATTAAATTTGAAGATGAGTCTTGGCAGGGACAAACCACATCCAAACCACAGCAGAACCCATCTATCCCTTGACCATGTTTCTCAGGCCTCTTCCCACTATCACTTGAGCTGTAATTTTGTCTCCCCAACAAACATCCATGTGACTTTCCTAAACTTCAACTCAGCCTCCCTCTAGAGGAAGGCTTCCAAAGCCTTCATGGTTGAAATATCTTCTTCTACCTGATACCTCCTCTTCTTCACCCTTAATCACTCCAGCATGTACTAAAATATGGCTTCTATCAATCATTCTATTAAAACTCCCCTAGATTCAATGACTGAATTCAAGTACAACATTAATTTGAATTGAATATTACCTCTCCTACTATAGTACTTGGCATACTAGATTCTCAATAAATACTAGCTGAGTTGAAATTTGTATAAATAATAAAGGTGGTGTGCACTATATAGTAGTTACTTATTAAACAAAACTTCAAATTGTCAGTTGTGTGAGAGTCTGCATATTTACAACTATTTTTTCTTTCATTTGTTTTCCAAATATATATTAAGTACTAGTACAAGGCAGTGGACATGGTTCCTGTTCTCATGAACTTTAATAGTCTAACAAACTATAATTTCCATGCCACATACTTAATAAACCTGTGTATAGAAAGAAGAGTACAACATAAATTTGATTTTTAAAAATATATTTAAAGGTCTTATAGGATTATGGAATGTGCTTCCTTAGAATGGGAGAAATCCTACTCATTCCGCGAGAGCCAGCTTTTGATTTACACCAAGTAAAAGGGATCAATGGGTACTCAAAACACCGCATATTCTCACTCATAGGTGGGAATTGAACAATGAGAACACATGGACACAAGAAGGGGAACATCACACTTTGGGGACTGTTGTGGGGTGGGGGGAGGGGGGAGGGATAGCACTGGGAGATATACCTAATGCTAGATGACGAGTTAGTGGGTGCAGCGCACCAGCATGGTACATGTATACATATGTAACTAACCTGCACATTGCGTACATGTACCATAAAACCTAAAGTATAATAATAATAATAATAAAAAAAAGAAAGCTGTGAAATGACAAAGATGTAAACAGTAATGTAAATGTTAAAAGTAATGGGAAAAACAGCAATTACTTTTGTACCAACCTAATAGGGGCCTTTGCTTCAATGTTCATCTACTAAACCATCCCGACCGCTCCTCCATGGATAGATTCAAGATTCACAGATGCTACTTTAGCTGCTCAATTCTGAAGTAAAATAAAAACTTTCAGAAAGACTACCAAAAAAAAAAAAACAAACAAACAAAACAAAACACTGTTCAAACAGACATCGTCACCATGAACCCATTAAATTTGTCTATTTCTGTGAACCCCTTCAGAGCAGAACCTAGCCTGGTGCCTAACACTTAATAGGCTCTCAGTCTACTTTTTATATATTTTTTTCCCTTTTGCAGGTGAGGAAACTAAGACCAGACCCACAGAAGTGAAGAAAGTGTGTTGTTGTATACACTACAGAATAAGGTTTAGAATCACAAAGACCTGAATTTGAACCTCTGTCAAGATATTTAAACTCAGTATCTCAGTTTCCTAGCAGGAATAAGTCATATGACAGATGTGCAAATGCTTGGTGTGAGGTAGGCACTCAATAAAGCCAAGATCCTAGTTAATGACAGATATGGTAAATGGGTTGTTAGGAATTCAAAGAAAATGTTAAAAATGAGCAAATTATACTATTTATTTGGTGTTTTAGGATTGACTTCAGACAAGTTGAAGCTTTAAATAAAGTGTGGGAGAGTGCAAGGGACCTAGATGGAAAAAAGTTAACAGTTGCCCAAGGGATAGAAAACAGAGCTGATGTAACAGCATCCTTAGAGACTATAGTAAAACTTACCCAGATAGTAGCAATGTCAATTAATTAAACAGGCAAAAGTTTTATATAATCAAAATAAATAAAGGTAGAGTGCTTCAAGATGGCACAAACAGAACAAATGAAAGCAGTATCTTTTCCAGATCTTTTAAGATTAATTTTTAAATAAGTAAAGTTCTCATGAAAAATTGGAAACTTTAAACAACTAGGTTCTTACTTAAGAGAACAAGAGAAACAAAATTAAATGTCCTAGATTTTTTTGAAACCCGTAACAGTTATCCCAGCACAGCATAGTGGTTAAGAATAGGATTCTGGAGCCAGAAGGCCTTGATCATCATTCTACTTCTTACTGACTAATTGAAAACCCTGGGCAAGTTACCTAAATAATCTGTACTTCAGTTTCCTCATCTATAACATGGTGGCAGTAATAGTATCTATCTCCTAGGGTTGTTTTGTAGATTGAAATTAGTTAATATTTGTAAAGGACTTAGAATACTGTCTGGCACAGTAAATACTAATTAAGTGCTTCTGAAATAAATCACCTGAACTTATCTCATTCAGTGTAGAAATAGAAATCTGACAAACCTCATTCCATTACTTTATAGTGGCTCAATTTTTTAAATTATTATTACTTTTTATTTCAACAACCTTTGAGGTACAAGTGGTTTTTGGTTACATGGATGAATTCTATAGCGGTAAATTCGGAGATTTTGGTGCACCCATTACCTGAGAAGTGTACCATGTGCCCAATATGTAGTCTTTTATCCCTCACTCTCGCCTCTCAATCTCCCACCATGAGTCCCCAAAATCCATTATATCACTCTGTATGTCTTTGTGTCCTCATAGCTTAGCTCCCACTTACAAGTAAGAACATATGGTATTTGGTTTTGCATTCTTGAGTTACTTCACTTAGAATCATGGCCTCCAGCTCCATCCAAGTGGCTTCAAAAGACATTATTTTGTTCCTTTTTATGGCTGCAATGACTCAATTTTTAAAAAATGATGTTATGTATTTGCTCTGAAGCCATCAAGGTCCTTATATAAATACTTACAAAATGATAAATTCTGGAGATGAACACAGATGAACAAGAAAAAAAATAAAGACAAATGTTTCACTTGCTTTCTGTTTTTCCAGAAATATCTACAGGTAACAGGTACAGAGAGATACACTTTAGCTCAACACAGTGAAGAGCCTTCTCACAGCTTGAGCTCTCCAAAAGTGTTTTGAAATGCTTTTCTGGGTGGTACACTCCTCTTCACTGGATTTCTGTCACAGTGGCTGGGAAGTTGGGCTAGAAACCCCCAAATGATCACACAAGGCTAAGATACCATGAGTCAATAACTTATAGTATCAGAGAGGAAGTGCATTTCTAACCTGTATTCTAGGTACATAGCACTGCATTTGGTTTTTGGGTGACACAAAATGCATACAAGATAGTTTCTTCTCTCAATGAGCTTATAATCTAGTTGGGGAGATAATCTCACACCCCAAAACTATTAGAGGCATCATATGATTAAGTTCTGAATTTCACTTGCTTTTTATTTAAAAAGAATATAAAATGACAAGCTTTGCCCTCTTAGAATGCACTCTCTTATCCAATGGCAGTATTTCTTCTAGATCACAATGACTGTATCTATGTAAACAAAAAAATAATCATTGCAAGGTTCCTATTTTCCTTTAGCATGAATGGGAATATGGTATATCTAACAAGATATCCCAAGTGCAAAGCACTACATTGATAGCAGATGATTCAGAAAATGCAAGAAATAAAAATAAAAATAATGAACCTACATATTTCTATTGTACATAGGAATCTGTGCTTTTTATACGAAGTTGAGTAGTTCAATCATGAATGCAAGAAGACCTGAAACTATGCATTCCCCCACATTTTTGCTTTAATTTGAAAGCCTGAGTTACAGACTCACAATGTGGGCAGTGATGATCTACAGGCCAACTCCCTCATTTTTCAGAGAAGACAATAGGACTACAGAGGATAAATGACACAGTCACAAAGGGTGACAGAGCCAACACAAGAGCTCAGTTCTCATAACTGGAGTTGAATATTTTGTTCTACATTTTGGAGAAAGTTTAAATCTCAATCTCTTTCCCAATCTCAATCTCTCTCTCCCTCTCCCTCCCTCTCTCTCCTGTTTCTCTTTACAGTTAAACTCCCAATTTTCATGGCATGATAATACGTGTGGTCAAAGAACTAAAGCAACTATGTCTCTACTTAAAAACCATTCTATTTATTTGAATGGGAAGTTGAAATAAATGTTTTCTTTTTTTTATTTTTATTTTTATTTTATTATTATTAGTATTATACTTTAGGTTTTATGGTACATGTGTGCAATGTGCAGGTAAGTGACATATGTATACATGTGCCATGCTGGTGCGCTGCACCCACTAACTCATCATCTAGCATTAGGTATATCTCCCAGTGCTATCCCTCCCCCCTCCCCCCACCCCACAACAGTCCCCGAAGTGTGATGTTCCCCTTCCTGTGTCCATGTGTTCTCATTGTTCAATTCCCACCTATGAGTGAGAATATGCAGTGTTTGGTTTTTTGTTCTTGCGATAGTTTACTGAGAATTATGATTTCCAATTTCATCCACGTCCCTACAAAGGACATGAACTCATCATTTTTTATGGCTGCATAGTATTCCATGGTGTATATGTGCCACATTTTCTTAATCCAGTCTATCATTGTTGGACATTTCGGTTGGTTCCAAGTCTTTGCTATTGTGAATAGTGCCACAATAAACATACGTGTGCATGTGTCTTTATAGCAGCATGATTTATAGTCCTTTGGGTATATACCCAGTAATGGGATGGCTGGATCAAATGGTATTTCTAGTTCTAGATCCCTGAGGAATCGCCACACTGACTTCCACAAGGGTTGAACCAGTTTACAGTCCCACCAACAGTGTAAAAGTGTTCCTATTTCTCCACATCCTCTCCAGCACCTGTTGTTTCCTGACTTTTGAATGATTGCCATTCTAACTGGTGTGAGATGGTATCTCATTGTGGTTTTGATTTGCATTTCTCTGATGGCCAGTGATGGTGAGCATTTTTTCATGTGTTTTTTGGCTGCATAAATGTCTTCTTTTGAGAAGTGTCTGTTCATGTCCTTCGCCCACTTTTTGATGGGGTTGTTTGTTTTTTTCTTGTAAATTTGTTGGAGTTCATTGTAGATTCTGGATATTAGCCCTTTGTCAGATGAGTAGGTTGCGAAAATTTTCTCCCATTTTGTAGGTTGCCTGTTCACTCTGATGGTAGTTTCTTTTGCTGTGCAGAAGCTCTTTAGTTTAATTAGATCCCATTTGTCAATTTTGGCTTTTGTTGCCATTGCTTTTGGTGTTTTAGACATGAAGTCCTTGCTCATGCCTATGTCCTGAATGGTAATGCCTAGGTTTTCTTCTAGGGTTTTTATGGTTTTAGGTCTAACATTTAAGTCTTTAATCCATCTTGAATTGATTTTTGTATAAGGTGTAAGGAAGGGATCCAGTTTCAGCTTTCTACATATGGCTAGCCAGTTTTCCCAGCACCATTTATTAAATAGGAAATCCTTTCCCCATTGCTTGTTTTTCTCAGGTTTGTCAAAGATCAGATAGTTGTAGATATGTGGCATTATTTCTGACGGCTCTGTTCTGTTCCATTGATCTATATCTCTGTTTTGGTACCAGTACCATGCTGTTTTGGTTACTGTAGCCTTGTAGTATAGTTTGAAGTCAGGTAGTGTGATGCCTCCAGCTTTGTTCTTTTGGCTTAGGATTGACTTGGCGATGCGGGCTCTTTTTTGGTTCCATATGAACTTTAGTTTTTTCCAGTTCTGTGAAGAAAGTCATTGGTAGCTTGATGGGGATGGCACTGAATCTGTAAATTACCTTGGGAAGGATGGCCATTTTCACGATATTGATTCTTCCTACCCATGAGCATGGAATGTTCTTCCATTTCTTTGTATCCTCTTTTATTTCCTTGAGCAGTGGTTTGTAGTTCTCCTTGAAGAGGTCCTTCACATCCCTTGTAAGTTGGATTCCTAGGTATTTTATTCTCTTTGAAGCAATTGTGAATGGGAGTTCACTCATGATTTGGCTCACTGTTTGTCTGTTATTGATGTATAAGAATGCTTGTGATTTTTGTACATTGATTTTATATCCTGAGACTTTGCTGAAGTTGCTTATCAGCTTAAGGAGATTTTGGGCTGAGACAATGGGGTTTTCTAGATATACAATCATGTCATCTGCAAACAGGGACAATTTGACTTCCTCTTTACCTAATTGAATACCCTTTATTTCCTTCTCCTGCCTAATTGCCCTGGCCAGAACTTCCAACACTATGTTGAATAGAAGTGGTGAGAGAGGGCATCCTTGTCTTGTGCCAGTTTTCAAAGGGAATGCTTCCAGTTTTTGCCCATTCAGTATGATATTGGCTGTGGGTTTGTCATAGATAGCTCTTATTATTTTGAGATATGTCCCATCAATACCTAATTTATTGAGAGTTTTTAGCATGAAGCGTTGTTGAATTTTGTCAAAGGCCTTTTCTGCATCTATTGAGATAATCATGTGGTTTTTGTCTTTGGTTCTGTTTATATGCTGGATTACATTTATTGATTTGCGTATATTGAACCAGCCTTGCATCCCAGGGATGAAGCCCACTTGATCATGGTGGATAAGCTTTTTGATGTGCTGCTGGATTCTGTTTGCCAGTATTTTATCGAGGATTTTTGCATCAATGTTCATCAAGGATATTGGTCTAAAATTTTCTTTTTTTGTTGTGTCTCTGCCAGGCTTTGGTATCAGGATGATGCTGGCCTCATAAAATGAGTTAGGGAGGATTCCCTCTTTTTCTATTGATTGGAATAGTTTCAGAAGGAATGGTACCAGTTCCTCCTTGTACCTCTGGTAGAATTCGGCTGTGAATCCATCTGGTCCTGGACTTTTTTTGGTTGGTAAGCTATTGATTATTGCCACAATTTCAGCTCCTGTTATTGGTCTATTCAGAGATTCAACTTCTTCCTGGTTTAGTCTTGGGAGGGTGTATGTGTTGAGGAATTTATCCATTTCTTCTAGATTTTCTAGTTTATTTGCGTAGAGGTGTTTGTAGTATTCTCTGATGGTAGTTTGTATTTCTGTGGGATCGGTGGTGATATCCCCTTTATCATTTTTTTATTGCATCTATTTGATTCTTCTCTCTTTTTTTCTTTATTAATCTTGCTAGCGGTCTATCAATTTTGTTGATCCTTTCAAAAAACCAGCTCCTGGATTCATTGATTTTTTGAAGGGTTTTTTGTGTCTCTATTTCCTTCAGTTCTGCTCTGATTTTTGTTATTTCTTGCCTTCTGCTAGCTTTTGAATGTGTTTGCTCTTGCTTTTCTAGTTCTTTTAATTGTGATGTTAGGGTGGCAATTTTGGATCTTTCCTGCTTTCTCTTGTGGGTGTTTAGTGCTATAAATTTCCCTCTACACACTGCTTTGAATGCATCCCAGAGATTCTGGTATGTTGTGTCTTGGTTCTCATTGGTTTCAAAGAACATCTTTATTTCTGCCTTCATTTTGTTATGTACCCAGTAGTCATTCAGGAGCAGGTTGTTCAGTTTCCATGTAGTTGAGCGGTTTTGAGTGAGATTCTTAATCCTGAGTTCTAGTTTGATTGCACTGTGATCTGAGAGATAGTTTGTTATAATTTCTGTTCTTTTACATTTGCTGAGGAGAGCTTTACTTCCAAGTATGTGGTCAATTTTGGAATAGGTGTGGTGTGGTGCTGAAAAAAATGTATATTCTGTTGATTTGGGGTGGAGAGTTCTGTAGATGTCTATTAGGTCTGCTTGATGCAGAGCTGAGTTCAATTCCTGAGTATCCTTGTTGACTTTCTGTCTCGTTGATCTGTCCAATGTTGACAGTGGGGTGTTAAAGTCTCCCATTATTAATGTGTGGGAGTCTAAGTCTCTTTGTAGGCCAACTCCCTCATTTTTCAGAGAAGACAATAGGACTACAGAGGATAAATGACACAGTCACAAAGGGTGACAGAGCCAACACAAGAGCTCAGTTCTCATAACTGGAGTTGAATATTTTGTTCTACATTTTGGAGAAAGTTTAAATCTCAATCTCTTTCCCTATCTCAATCTCTCTCTCCCTCTCCCTCCCTCTCTCTCCTGTTTCTCTTTACAGTTAAACTCCCAATTTTCATGGCATGATAATACGTGTGGTCAAAGAACTAAAGCAACTATGTCTCTACTTAAAAACCATTCTATTTATTTGAATGGGAAGTTGAAATAAATGTTTTCAAAAATTCAGTAGAAATAGACTATTGGCCTCCTTTTGCAAAGCAGACTGTAAAAGTGCTGGGAATCTGCTAGAGAAGTTCACAGGTAATTTCACTATTTGATGCAAATTAGTTTTTATACCAATCCAAGCATCAAAGTCCAAAAGAAAGCACAAGTTAGAATGAGTGACAAGCTGGAAGCTAGTTGGTGGAAGAGAGACCACTGCAGGACTTTTTCAGAGAGTAAGGAAAGACACAGCCACATGTCTACATACGTATACTATACTGTTATAAACCAGTGTGTGTGGAGGGGTGAGTACACCTGCACTATGTGTGTGTGTGTGCATGCATGTGTGTGTGTGTGTGTTGTTATTTTTGGACATAGGTGTGGAATCTTATGTCCAATGGTCAAAAAGGAGCTAAAACTACTGACACACTGTATTCAGTACGTGACACAGTTCTTTCCTATATAAAATTGCTAGAGCTTAACACTTCACCTGAAACCCAACTAAACCAGACTTTAGTTATTTAGGGCACTTAGAACTAGCAGCAAAACAATTAACTAGGGCAACAGAAGAGAAAGCTATAAGCAAAGAGCCACAGGAAGTTGTCCATATGCATAGGGCCCAGAGCTTTTTAATAAACAAAAAATTTTGAATAACATAAAGAATCAAGTTCTCCTTTGAAGAAAAACTAAAGAAAGCACATGAGGTGATTTAAAACATTTAAAGTTTGGTGAAAGAAAAGTACTCATAATTATGCACTCTCATTTATTTAAAAATGCATACCAATCTGACTATACTTGGAAGCTGAATGAATATTTATATTGAGGCGGGGCACGGTGGCTGATGCCTGTAATCTCAGCACTTTGGGAGGCCGAGGTGGGTGGATCATCTGAGGTCAGGAGTTCGAGACCAGCCTGACCAACATGGTGAAACTCCGTCCCTACTAAAAATACAAAAATTAGTTGGGGATGGTGGCTCACGACTGTAGTCCCAGCTACTCCGGAGGCTGAGGCAGGAGAATCACTTGAACCCGGGCAGGGCAGAGCTTGCAGTGAGCAGAGATCACACCACTGCACTCCAGCCTGGGTGACAGAGCGATACCCCGTCTCAAAAAACAAACAAACAAAAAGAATATTTACATTGACCATTTTAATCATTAATTTTCATTAAAAAATAGAATTCAGTTGTGTACTATAAACCTATTCTCATTGTTATCCACACATGGCAAGCCCAGATGGTTACAACTTACAACCACGCACCACCTAGTGGCAGATAACAGAATTGCAAGCATAGTGGCTAGTTAAGGAGTTTCGCACACAATTAAAAAAAAAAATGTATCCCATAAAATGTTAAGAAATTACTAAAACCACGCCTTTTCAATGACTGCTTTTTCTCATTCTGTGGTATTTAAGATATACAGATTATTAGAACTGAATCAATTGCATAGCAATTCCTATCACTGTGTAAGATTTAGAAATAAATAGATTTCTCATTTATAATCTATCAAACAAACATGATCTGTGTATGTGCCAAAGTTAACAAAGGTTAAGCCATCACTGTCCCTAAAAAATTTGTCTGCAATTTTTAAGGAGTTAGGGGAGAATAATGTGGCATGAGATTATGAACATAAAAAATGGATGTATGAGAAAAATAGCTTTTCTTCCTCTGTTTTATGAAAAGATAAAGCACAATATTGTCGGAAATCAATAGAAATATGAAATAGATTCATTTAATGAAAATACTGAATTACTTTTTTAATTGTGGTTACTAAAAACCACTTTTGATAGAAACCATTTCAAAATACAAGTCCTTGTTTTTGTCTTGGTAAACAGCATATCATAAACGGAATTAAAACTTTCTCTCATTACTAAAGAACGTGGTTATACTTTTCTTAACATTGAATCCTTGGTAAATTCAAATTTTTCCTAATAATCAAATACAAATAAAACTTCTGTCGACTGTGGGTTTCAGACAGTTGGGTTCTACTTAATATTTCAATGCACCTGAGAAAATGTTATCAGTAGCCCTCAGTGAAAAGAAATAATGTGATCATACAATGTAAATAAATATGATGCTAAGTTAAAATCAAGAATATCTTCTCCTCACAATTGCAAAGGTTGATAAAATAACAGTAAAGAATGAAGGGGCTCTTGGTTTTCACATCTAGGTGGGAACTCAGAAGTGAAACTTAAAACACCAAAAAAACATTAATTCCATATACCATTTCTTTACGAGCTTATTCGGGCCAATAGAAAAATCAGCAAGACCATTAGTGGTAAGTGGAATGGTGCTGTATCAACTAAAGATGTAACCACACAAATGTCTTATTGTATTGACTATCCAAATACATTTTATATGCTAAGGAGAGGTAAGAAGAGCTTGTTTTAAAAACCATCTGGCCGGGTGCGGTGGCTCACACCTGTAATCCTGCACTTTGGGAGGCCAAGGCACGTGGATCACTTGAGATCAGGAGTTCGAGACCAGCCTGGCCAACATGGTTAAACCCTCATCTCTACTAAAAATAGAAATAAAAATTAGCTGGGCATGGTGGCATACATGTGTTATCCCAGCTACTTGGGAGGCTGAGGCAGGAGAATCACTTGAACCCGGGAGGCAGAGGTTGCAGTGAGCTGAGATTGCTCCATTGCACTACAGCTTGGGTGACAGAGCAGGACTCCATCTCAAAGTAAATAAATAAATAATAAAAACTTTTAGAAAAGGGAAGTAAAATGGACTTTTTGGTGCTAAGCACATAGTAGGTTTTCAAAAATATATTAGCATACATAGGATTCTAATATACAGGCTATCAAAAAGCTTACCTCAGGTAAATTACTGTGTGTGTGCACATTTGAACATAGAAAACTCTAGGGCACATCTTGTAAGCTGTAAGCTGCTATGTATTTATTTTGTTATGGTAGTGGTAATACTTTTAAATAAATTGGAATATTTGTTGCTCATTACACTATGAATGGTACAAAGCTAAACTTAACTTTAAAAGCTATGATTCTGGAAACAATACATGTGGTTGTTGGCACACACAAGTAACATTTATATCTGTATAATATTATCTTCTCTGTATTATAGCACAGGGTATTGTGAGCATTCACATTCACACAGCACTTGAAAATCCTCATATGATAAGCAAGTATTATTGATATTTTTTAAAAGTTACACTGGTAAATTGAACCTTAAAAAGTTAGTGTTCTTCATCTTTGTTCTTCTTTTAGTCCACATTTCTATTTTTAAATAATGCACAAATATTTTGAAGCATATATGATATTGATGACAGAAAAATAATTTTCCCTCCAAATACAAATGCATATTTATAAAAAAGTAAAAGGTGTACATGTAAACATTCAATGGTGACACCAGTTCATTTTAGACATTTCCTGAACAGGCTCCCTTATACTGTTATCACTGAGATATCTAATAATTCTTCAATCATATTTCTTTGAAAAAAGAGACTAAGAAGATTAATATTATGTGTTCTTTTACCTCACAAACAAACTCTATGAGTTTGGAAGTATTTTCACTGAGAGCAGATACTTACTTACGATGCTGACACTGGTCCCAAAATAATTTTCTCACTGTGATAATTTATATGACAAATAATTTTGATTAATATTGCAAACCCATCATATACTACAAAAGTCCCTAAGTTCACATACAGTTCTTATTACAACACTTCATTTATTGGAAAAATGTCAGGCAAGGAGATCAATAAGAATAAAATTTCAAAAAACAAAAAACCCTTATAAATTAATATTTGTCTCTTTTAATCAATCTTTGGAAATATTTCTGAAGTGATTTGTAAAACGTTGTTCCCCCTTAGACATAAGACAGTGAAAAAAGTAATGCTTTTTCTGATAATTCTAGGTTATCATTAGAAAGAAACTTTAGTAATGCCTTGAAGGATATATTGGGCACTTTGTTAAACGGCCCCAAATGCCTGTGTTTTTGGTGTCTTCATTTCCACTTTTTACAGTTTGTCTATCTTCTTCCTCACTGGCAGCTATTTATTGGCCATGACTTCACTATGCCTCTGCCTCTATTAATTCCCCCACAAACACATTGATTAAATTTCTGTGGTTTGCAAAGTTACATTCAATCAAATAAACTGTAGCAAACAATTGCTTTGTGTAAGGTATTGAATCAAGAGTCTTTAAGATTTGGGTCTTAAAATATAAATGACATGGGCTCTTGAGTGGTCTTAGAGAGGGCCTTGGGAGGTTCCCTATGAGTATGTTTTAAATGCTTTAAAAGGGCCTGGACTTCATGAGATCTATAGTGTCTGTTAGAAGCTGAGGTCTGGAAGTAGTATGCCATTTCTTTATGGGATACAGCTCTTCTCTCAGAAGTCTAGCTGATGTTTAGGAAGCAATCTGGGAAAAACTGTTCGGCAAAAGGCTGTGAATGTCACAGAGCACCAATGGCCTGGTCGGTGAGGCAGGGGGCTGACCTCATGGTAAACCATGAGCCAGGAATGACACTCAAAATGTTAAACAATTCTTATAGCATGGTCACAGGCAAATCAAGACTGATGGTGTTCTGCCAAGTGTTGCCATATTTGTTGCTGAATCATGGGGGGTTGTCAGGGAGTGAGCATTGGAAAGGGTACTGTAGGCAGTATCTATTTACCAACCAGTAAGGAAGTATTTCAATAAATATTCAATACTATTCAACACTATATGGCCATACACATGCATACTATCAGACTACTACCACACATTCAAATCCCTTGACATTATATGCACAAACTGAAGCGATATACAAGAGCTTAGTTGGACTTGAGTCATTGAGCAAGAGGGAGGATTAGATTTTCCAGGAAGCCAACTAGGAGAAAGCATAGTTTGCATGCCTAGAGAGAGACACAGCCCTCCTTAAGTCTAAAATATGACTAAAAGGCATGCCAATAATTAGGAAATACAAGGAAACTGGTTATTGCTGTTTCTGTTTATTTATCTTAGTAAAAGCTCTGGAGAATTAGTCACTGAACACATTAAAATTTCTAGAGATAATTACAGCAGGTTATAAAGACTATTTGTTGGTAAGTTTGTAAACTTACCAACTTGTGCATTTTATTTAAGGGAAGTTCTGATTAAAAATTAATAATGATAATACATATAAGAACTATCATTAACTCATTTTCTTACTGGTGCTGAGGAAACTTTCTTGTGGATACAACAGTAATATGTCTACATTTAACAGCAATATATTTACATTTAATGGCAAAGATAAAATTGTGATCTAAGTGCAATGAGACATTGTTAACAACTTGGTCCCAAAAGGTTAAAAGTGCAAAGTGAATCTCCTGTAAACCCTAGACTAAATCGCACATAGTATAGCATCTTGTCCCAACAGGCTTCTGTTTTTCTGTGCCAAACTAGCTCCATCCCTCTTTTAGGCCATTTTCAATGTTTATACTTCTGCTTAATCCTGAAAATGACTATATATCATCACTGTACCGGAAATAATAAATATGAAGCAATATTGAAAGATGAAAGGTTATTAGTAACCTGCATCTGCACTAAGACAAAAACAATAATCTCAATGTTAATTTGTTATTATTCTAAATTACTTTGTATGTGTCAATTTTTGACCAAGCAGAACTCCCAAACACTGCCAAAAACATTTATCAGCAAGGGAGACTGCAAGTCACCACTGAATTGTGGTCCCTAGACAGCATATTGGCCAATGATGCTACTGGCTGACTAAAATAAAATGCCCTTGTAAATCACAAGACTGGCAAACAGAATGGCATCAGTGCAGTCAAGAAGTGTAAATCCAACCCTGTTTATGCTTTATTTCCTGTGGATTTGTAACTATGCATCAAACATTTTAAAAGCACTGATCCTTTGGCATGAAATAATGTGTGAGCTATAGAGATTTTATCAAGCTAACTGATAGGAGATAGGCATGTGACATTATAAAACTCTGTGACCACGCAAAAGGAGCAGAAAGGAATGTCAACCGTGACCTCTTATTTTCAAGTACAGATACCAGAAAATCTAGTTGGCTTTTGGTGTGAGAACACTCAAAAACTATAGGTCCCTGTAAAAGGAACATTCAATTTCCAATGACTTGAATGTCATTTAACGGTGAGTGTGTATGATTTATGAAGACCAGACTAATAAAACATAGCATTTCAGTTGAATTGAAAATATAACAACAGAGAATATGCACGTGTTTTCCATGTGCAAGGCACTATTTTTAGCATACTCATATATATTAATTCATTTACTGCTCATAACTATCCTGTAAGGCAGGTTCCATTACTGTACCCATTTCACAGATGAGGAAACTGAGACACAGAGAGGCTAAGTAACTTGGTTCAAGATTACGCAGCAGATAAGTGGAAGAGCCAGGATCAAATTCAGGCATGTTCCAAAATGCTTACTGTCAGTCACCACTCTGTACTGCCTCTAATGGGCACAAAAGTATATAAACATAATCTAAAATTTATACATGTTTGTTACCAGAGATTTTGGCACATTAAAAATCCAAGTATTTTCTATAAAATAATAAAGATTACTCAAAGTTCTATTACAATATAGTATCATTTCTGGAGGTGCCAAGGAATGTTAACAGCTCTATTTAAGTTTTATTTACAAACTATGTAATTGTACTGTATGGATTTGATGTCAAAATATATGGGCATTTGGTAGATTAGAAAAATGCAATTTAATTTCACTGTGTTAGTAAAAAGTGAGCATCTTGTTATTGGATGTGTTCAAATATAGAGAAGAATACCGTGGATGGGGTATGCATATCAGATAAGTGAATGAACTAGATCCAGACACAGAACTATACTTAGGGTTTCAGCATCCCCATCAAACATGTCTGCCCATCTCCACCTCAACATTTGTCACACTGTAGTGTAACTCCTGCTTAGCTGTCTGGCTGACTGTGAGCTCCTTGAGGACACATCTTCATCTCCAGTGTCTGGCTCAATACTACATACAAATAAGTTGTCAACAAGTACATGTTAAACCAATGGAAGTCGTGAGCATCTGTCATATGGAAGACATTGTGCTAGATGTTGGGAAGGCAATGATTTGGTCCACATGTAAGGCAGCATGGCCAAGTGCCCAGTAAATAGTGGGACCAAAAAGGAAGGCATCTGTAAGAACAGAGATAGTTGATGTGGGTCTTCAGGTAAGAAATCGACTGTTCCCATAAAGATCAAAGAATAAGTGGAATCCAAAGCTATTCCAATCCATTGCCTCTGTTTAAAAATATATCCACAATCCCCTCAATTTAGCTATTGATTAAATTTGTAATTCTAAAATGGGAATAATATAACATATATCATATCTAAGTCAGTACAATTCTTAATAACAGCTTTATTGCAATAAAATTCACATACCATAAAATTCACCCTTTGAAAAAGTATTAATTCAGTGATTTTTAGTATTATTTAATAATATCTGCAACCATCACTACAGTCAATTTTATAACACTTTTACTCCCCCACCAAAGAAACCCCATTCCTCTTAGGCTGTGCTCCCACCCCTTCTTCCCTAAGCAGCCACTAACACTAATCTGCTTTCTTGTCCCTGAATTCGCCTTTTCTGGACATTTCATATAAATTGAATCATATCGTAGGTAGCCTTTTGTGTCTGCCTTTTTTCATTTAATACAATGTTTTTAAGGTTCGTCCATGTTGTAGCATGTATTCCATTCCTTTCTATTCCTGAATATTATTCCGTTGTATGGGTATGCCACGTTTTGCTTACCTGTTCATTAGTTGGTGGACATTTGGGCTATTTCCACTTTTCGCCTTTGTGACTAAATCAGTACAATTTTAAAACAACATGATTAGGCTAAAGAAGGACATCTAAGGCAATAAAGGTAATGCTTTGTGAGGCTCAATTTATAGAAAAAATGTCTAATTCACTTACATTAACACTAAAATTAATTACTTACATGATCAGTTATATCCTCAGCACCTAGAAACATGGCTGACTCATAATATGTGCTCAATGAAGTATGTTGAATGAATAACAAATGCAAAAACAAAAAAAAACCACAAAAACAAAAAAACTGAAAGGGGGATGAAAAAGAGAGTGAAATAGGAAAGTCCTAGGGAGCCAAATATCAGGGAAAAATCAAGCTGTAATTTCAAAAATGCTATAGTTCCTCTAGACATTTAACAGTTTACATTAAAGTCTCCTAAATGAGACATTCCTAGAAAAATATCAGGAACTACCTCTGGTAAATAATAGTAAATCCCACCATAATACAACTTTTAAAAGTCTGAAACATTTAGGGTTGCTATTACTGACAATATTGTGCCGAACAGTCTTATTCTGTACAAATGTATTATTAATCAAATGATGCTTTCCCCCCTCCACTTCTAACAGTTTATAATCCTATAATTTGGAAGTGAATTGTAATGTCTGTTGCATCTGGTGGTTCCCGATGTTACTTCATTCAAGCAGCACTATCTTTATCCAGTGCCCAATCCTAGATGGCTAATACACTGTGGAAGAGACAAGCAGCAAACTCAAGTTCCCAATCAAACCTTTTTTTATATTTCCATAATATAACCATGGGGATTATAGGCATAGACCAATGTTAGAGCATTAAGTTCAAGTTTTGATGCTACTGTTTACTAGCAGAATGTCCTTTGGCATGCTGCTTCCTCTCTCTGAGCCCCATGTTCCCCATCTGTAAAAAGGAGATAAATAAGAACACTAAATTCACAGGTTGCTGTGAGGATTAGATGAGATAACATGTGCAAAGTGCTTACCACAGAGACTAGCACAGAGTAAGTAGCTGTTACTGTTAGAAAAAAGTACAAAATTACATCACCTCTTCCCGCCACTTCTTAATATGATATCAATTATTTTCCATTTTTTCTCCCTAGTGGATAGTTCTACAGTTAGACCCACTCTGAAACTAAAAACTGGCTATCAATTAATATTACATTAAAATAAAAAGATATGATTAAATGATTTATTTTAGGTCAGTTATTATGAGGGAAAACACAATTGAAAAATTTTCACAACTGCTACACATCTATAATATAACTGGGCCAGGTGCAGTGACTCACGCCTGTAATCCCAACACTTTGGGAGGCTGAGGCAGAAGGATCACTTGAGCCCAGGAGTTCAAGACCAGCCTGGGCAATACAGCAGACCCTGTCTATAAAAAAAATTATTTTTAACTAGCCAAGCATGGTGGCACATGCCTCTGGTGCCAGCTAGCTACTCAAGAGGCTGAGGTGGGAGGATTGCTTGACCCCAGGAGTTTGAGACTACAGTGAGCTATGATCGTGCCACTGGCACTGCAGCCTGGGCCACAGAGTGAGACCTCCTTTTTGTAAAATAAAAGTAAATAAAAATACAATATAACTGCAAGCTACTACATAACTGTGGTTTAAATATAAGTTAAAGATGTTCCTATGTTTATTTGTGTGTGTACATGCTGCAGGGGGGAAGGGAAGATATTTAGCACTTAGGATGCCCTGTTATAAAGTCATAATACATATGTAGTCTGTAAATACACTTTGCAAACAAAAAGAAGACTTGCTATCTAATATATTTTGTTGCTGAAGCAATTTTCCAAGATTATAAGTATAGTGATTTCCTGGGCTAAGATTGCTTTGGGAGGATGCCAGCATTGATATGCTATAGAAGGTTAACTGCAGACATCACACACAACTGGTATACTGAACTTTTCTCCATGTATTTTGTAGATTTGCTTTTTTCATGTGAAATTGTGTAGGCTTATTGACTAGAGTCAGATAAATTAGCCCCCTTCCCCTTTGTGCCAACTGCTCTACACATGTTAAGGGAACAATTTTCAATTTGAGTATTAGAAGAATCAAATTCCTGCCAAGAAAAGAGGATACAAAAGTTTGGATGTCAATGTGGATATTTAGGAACATTGATGCTGCACCAGGAACTGGGGCTAAAGAGCTAAATGTGAGCTTACACTTTCAGACAAAAGGGAGTTCTGATGATGTACAGACACAAGAGAAATTGATTGGAATTTGAATTGGAAGAAGTGAATACCTCTCGAAGATCACAAGTCCTTCAAACTAGGCTTCTCTATCTTTGAATAAGGCAAGGTACTTAGCATCCTAAAGTAAATGTTTCTCTCTCTCAACTAAAATGCAGCTGGGCAGATATGGAGGCTTTTTACTGAAAAGCCATTTTAAGACATTTTAAGAGGGATATGTTTGGAAATACTCTCTCATCACTCACTTGTGTCTTCCTTGCTGGAATTTTTCCACTTTAAGCTCAACAAACAAGTCGTCATTTCTTTGGTATTTATTGTAATATTAATCATACAGACACATAACCCCCAAAAGATAACGCAGTAAAAACTTTTGAGGAAAATACACCTTTTCTATAGGTTTCCCATTTTAATTCTCTTAATTTCATTGTGTAAAACTTGTTAAAAATACTATTTTACAGAGGAAAAGGATTCTAAGAATGTTGATTATTGATACTATCCAAACCCAAAAAGGATCTGTTTGCAAATTGAATTTCTTAACTGAATCCAGTAAATAATCATCATAATATTAAACCAGAGAGCAGATCCTGAAAGAGGGACTAAGATTCCTATGAGGTGTAGCTAATTGGTAACACAGAACATGGACTTTGAGGGGATATTACACTAAATTAATTAGTTCAGAGATGCACTGAGTTCACAACTTGATTACAGGGCTGGCTGATTCCCTCAAAACAATAGCCTTAATTTAAACCAACCATATAAACTTGCCTTCCTTTGCAATCCTTCCAATTATCAAGCAAACAGTTGCAAATCGTTGATCACAGGCTTAATAAGCTCATTCATGCTATTATTTCAGAATTTAAACCTGCTGAATATTTTTACTTCAACAAAGTAAAACCATATCCTCCATAATCTAAATGTAAAGCCATTTGATTTGCTTCTCTGTATAGGATACTATAAAAATCTATTTTCTCCAGTATAAAATGATAAAGAATGTATACTAGAAACCATAAACAAAAAATTAAAAGCAAAATTCCTGTATTCATTTTAGAAATGCATTTAAGAAACATTTTTCTCTAGCATTGGGGGAAATATTTTAATCTAAAGTCCTGTTGATTTTGTGCAATGTGTTCTCTTGGCATGAAGATGCCGTTAATCTACTTTGATTCCTATTGATAGAGTATTCTTAAATTCTTATCAACAAGTAATATTTGCACAGTAACTTGAAATGCAGCATAAAAAGCTAAGAGCTGAAATTTAGAAGAATAAACACACGCACACACACACACGCACACAAAAAAACCCATATATATATATGTTTATATATATTTTTAGGAATGTAGCCTTAATGCAATTTAATTCTCAGAATGTGGTATTTGTTTCAACCTCAATTCTCAGGCATTCCACCTAATATATCTTTTTTATCCTAGAACATGTGGCAAAATAAACAGTTTTGAAAATGCTGGTTTAGATCATTAGTATCTCTACAATATAACTTCAAAGATTTAAGTTTTTCAATGTATTTGCATTGAAAATTTGCATCGTTTTCCGCTTCAGAGTAAAAAGAAATTTGCAGAATCTCAGAGCAGCAACACCTTTTGTTTGACTAGAATCAACCTAGACATTAAATTCAAAGCTTAAGGTAGAGAAGGTAGAGATATTTTCTACCAATAATCATAAGCTTCTAAGAAAAGAGGAAATAAATATATTCTTCTAGATGGGAGAAAGGGGATGGTGATTAAATTGAGGGGAATTGAACCAGACATGGGTTTTTTTAAATTATTTTTACAAGTTGAAATATAAAATCCATGAAAAACTGAAGTTGTCAGATGCAATATAAGGGAAGTAATGTCTATGGTAAATTTCCAAATTTATGAAAAACACTGAATCCTACTGTAAAGGCAGATCAGAGCAAAAGTATATCCTCTATAGTTATATTTGAATTCTCATTTTTATAGCTTTCCCCAACCCTCTCTTTCATTTTCATTGAGCATGTGCTGTAAAAAGATGTCAGTCACATTTTCACTATTTCAGTAGCACTGTCTTGCCTCTGAAGCCATTTAAAAATAATCCTATCTGTTATTTTGGCTGAATTCCACCATCTTTCCCCCTCCTCCTTTTTTGTTTTTGGTTGCACCTATCCCAGTTCTTTTATGACAACCCTAATCCTCTACCTTAAAGGCAAAAAGAATAAAGAGGACCGAAAATTCAGGCTCACCAGAGTTCTGCATGAATTACTTGATCAGACTGCACAATTAATAGTGTGCATATTAACAGAAATGTTGGGCAAGTAGGGTAGCCACTCAGAACATATTCCATGCTTGACAGACATTTTCAATATTCTCTTCTGCTTCCTTCTCATCAGCCAGTAAGCACATCTAAGTCATCTCTATCCTAATAAGAAAACCCTTCCTTCCTTTGATGCAATTTCCTTTTTAAGTTCCAACATATCTCATCCTTCATCATCATATATCTGAAAAAAGTCATCATTACCACTTTCACTTTCCAACTTTTTACTTACTCCTCAACCCACTGGAAACCAGCTTCTTGGCTCTCAAAAATCACCAACAACCTTTTCAATGCCAAAACCAGTGGCCTCAACTTACATAATTCCTATGGTATTTGTTGATTGCTCCCTCCTTTTAGAGACTTTCTTTGCCCTTTGCTTCTATAACAAAAAAATCCTCCTGTGTTGCTCAACTTGGGCTGTCCTGGCCACTCCTAGGGGTGAGGGATTAACTTCCAACGACTTGCCCTGTTATTTTCTCTGCATTCTGGACAAGTTTAATCCAATTTTGTTCTAGATTTTTCTACATGGCTTTCACTAGCACTTAACTCCACATCATTTCACACTCCTGACCCCTCACTCTTCATCCACCTCTCAAGCCTCTTCCTCTGTTTCTCCTATCCTACTGTAGCACCATCCATCAAATAGTGAAAGCAGCCTTTTGCTACATCAAGACGGGTAACAGATTAGTGTTGGCTTGATTTATAATGAAATAAATATCTTCACAGATGGAAGAGGCAGGCCATGGGCCATTAGATGGTTCCCAAATGATGAAGCAAGACAGAGAAGAAATGATTGTGTGTTGGGGGGTGTGTTTTATATAAAAAGTGAGCAGGGACTTGAGGATGCAATTTTTAGCCTGATATCTATTAGATGCCAAAGACAGTATTTGCCTGGCTAGAACCAACTATATTTCATAACTTAAAAAAACTGTCATAACAAAATGAAAGTACCTAGCAGAGCATCTGGCACACAGTAATTGTTCAATAAATGTCAGTTGACTCTGAATAAACACCTATTACAGGACGTTTTTATTGGGTGTGAAAATGGGGGTTCAAATTTTATTCCTATATATAAACTCCTGCCTACAGATACTAAGATTGATTTAAAAGTATAATACATTCCTGGAGGTGAAGGTGGTTGTAAACACTGTTTCTCCTGCCACCCAAGTGCTACAAGAGCCAAAGTCAAACTGCCTGGGCCTGCCAGCATAAGGAAATGTCAAGGGAAGTCTCAGGCCTCTAACATCTTACATGGTTAAATTCTATACCATTATTCACACCAAGGCAATCAGAAAGGGACCCTTAACAGCACAGAACCCATAGATTTTTACTGTATTTTCTGACTTCCTATTTCTTAAGTCTTTCCTGCTCTAGAAAGCAAAAAGTATAAAGTCTCAGAAGTCTGGATGCGTGCTTCACAAGAGTCTCCTTATAGGGATCCAAGGAAACCCTACTTATTTTCACTTAAAAAACCTGCCATTTCAAGAGGGTTTTATTTTCTTCTGTTTTAATGATTATCCAACACGAGGAATAATATGAGCCAGAGCTCCTCTCCTGGATCCGAGATGATCAAGTGTTTTTTTCAATATGATTATATTTATTTTTATTTTTTTAAATGTTGTGAGTACATAGAAGGTGTATATATTTTGTTTTCCTTATGTCCAAATCATTGCAGGCTTCCTGAGAGTGCTAATTGTTGCAATTCTTGGGAACAAGGGGTTTCCCTCACTTACTAGTTCAGGGAAAACTCTGCTAACAGCAATACAGCATTTCAACCTTCTTTCGGATTTCATGAAAATGAGGAATGTGGTATAAGGAATTCCCCAAACAAAATGTTAGGAAACCATGAAGCTCTTTCTCTCCTTCCTTCCTCCTCCTCCATTCTACAAGAAAGTTTGCCTTGACAGTCTCATTGCCTACTGAAGGAAATTTCCACTTACAATAAACAAAACAAACTCACCTGTCAAAGGTCTTGAGTTCCGTGTATACCTTAAAGTTTCAAATGTAATATTACATAAAACGTCATATTTCCCAGACAGCCTGATGAAAGTTAGAATGCTGCATGAAATGAATGATAAGTTGGTGTTTAGTTGGCTTGAGCACTCCCTCTCACAGAGCTTTTGCTTATCACTATTAATTTGTCAAGCATCCCATAACAAATAAATCCCAGAAGGCTAACGTGATAAAGGCAGCTGACACCCAAAACAATGACTGATTTTGTTTGCCTAAAACAGTCAACTACATGCTTGTTACAGCTGAAAATCCTGAATAACTCACACTCAAACCCCCCACACCTTATTCAACTGACTGTATACTACTCTGTAAATGTTTACAGTGAAACAGATGCTTATAGGCAAAGGTATCCTATAACCCCCCAAAATATGTATTACTGCTTTCTAAAAAGCTTTAACATCAGAATAAGAAAGAATTAAAACCTTTAACTCTCAGGATCAGAGCATGTATGCAATTTCACCCTTCAACATTTTTTAGTTTTTATTGTCATAAACAAAATAATGTATATAACGGGTTTTGTTAGTGATGATGTAACCCTTTATTATGGTCCTTAATTTGTTTTATATCTCATTTCATAAATCGATTGCTAATCACACAATCAGTAGATGTGTAAGTCTTTTTCTATCCTTAATCTTTAAATGTACTATATCTGAGGAGGGAGATACAAACTCACAATGACAGAGTTTAGTCACTAACTCATAAGAAGCTGACATTACATTTTCAGAGCAGTAACTTCAGTTTAACATTTAAATATCTATAAAGCCTTATTGCATGTCAAGTCGCAAAGCTGAGGAAGCAACAGTGCTTTAAGGCTCTGAAGGATGTCCACAGGAAGAGACCTTTGGGAATGAATTCAATATGTCCCAGGCAGAAAGAGATTTAATGACAACGGGAGGGAACTGCAGGAGAGGTGAGGGTGAAGACAAACTCCTCATGATCCTACTGGAGATGCAATAGTACCCCCAGAAGGCAATATTTTCCTCCCCCTGACAATTATTTAATTCTAAGGAATATGCACAAATTGGCCAGACTTCTAAGGCCAGACTTCTCCTAATGGGTTGCATTCAGTAGTTAATCTCTTATCTGTTCATGTGAGTAAATCTTATTTTTTCCTACTACTAGGCTCAATACTCATTAGTACAAAAAAAGTGATTGGAAAGACTATGTGGCTATTTTCTTCTTTATTTCTGTAATCATTCCCATTAATATTTTAGGTATATTTAACAGACTTTCAGCTTATGCCTCATTTACAATTTTAAAATTCATTTTAAAGTGTGCCTTTGTTCACCGCAGAAAAAACAGACACCCACAGGTTTTTTTCCAGCATAAACATTTATATTTATTTATGAATCAGCTTGTTTTCTTCTTGCAAACACATTCTCTCTTGCTATGACCATTTTTGATTTATGAAAATCAAAAACAATTTTTGAGCCCTTTAACTTATATTTAACTCAGTAAAATGAGCTTGATTTTCTTCCAACATTTAAAATTTTTGGATAATTCTTTTGCCATTCGAGGCACCTCACACCTAATTGTCCCAAGATTTTTAGTTGTCATTTTGTTGTTGTTGTCGTTGTTAAACATCCTTTTTTGGCTTTTGTTCCCAAACAGTTTTATTTTCAGTGTCCTAATGTTCTAGCAATACCACTTAGTAAATACATAATATATAAAGTTTCTGCCTTCAGGATGGCAAAATACCTTGGACATTAAATCTTATAGCACATCTATAGCAATATCTTACTGTTCAGTTTGAAAAGCAGACACATAACTATCAGGGTACTGAACCAACAGCACTAGGTATGTTATCACGAAAGCCCGCAGCATCCCTTGACCATCTTCCCTTCAAAAAAGAGAGGAAAAATATTTCTGACACAGAAATAACATCCACTAAAACACTGACTTTTAAACCTTTCTGACAGCAACAAATGGTAAGAAACACACTTTACATCCTAACTCAGTAATATGTGCATGGATTTGAAATAACAGTCTCACCCAAAATATCTAATCTTACTACATGACACATGTTGATATTTTCTTACTGTCTGTTTAATGCAATTCTGTTTAATAGAAATGCTAGTCACAACCTACTAAATGGATTTCATTATGCACTAATGAGTTGTTGCCTACCACTTGAAAATTACAATGATAGAATAAATAGGCTTTTCTAATACCACAAGGTAATGCTGTTGGCTCCAAATACAGTAGAGTAAACCCATATTAATTTTGACACCGCTAGTTCAGATTGTGATAACTGAACCTGAACCAGCTTGAAATATGTATTTTAGATTACCTATAAAGAAAGGTTTTGCTAAACAAAATAATAACGTCCAGGCCCGGCACGGTGGCTCACGCCTGTAATCCCAGCACTTTGGGAGGCCAAGGCAGGCAGATCACCTGAGGCAGGAGTTCAAGACCAGCCTGGCCAACATGGTGAAACCCCATCTCTACTAAAAATACAAAAATTAGCATGGTATGGTGGTGGGTGCCCATAATCCCAGCTACTTGGGAGGCTGAGGCAGGAGAATCGCTTGAACCTAGGAGGCAGAGGTTGCAGTGAGCTGAGATTGTACCACTGCACTCTAGCCTGGGCAAAAGAGTGAGACTTCAACTCCAAAAATAAAAATAAATAAATAAACCCATACATACATACATACAGCTGTGTTGCTAATTATAAATGTTTGTAAATATTCAGGCCAATCTACTTACAAAAAACGCTGTTTGTTCTTAGTGCAAACCAGTTTCTAAATCGAATACGGTCTTTCATCTGAGCTTTCAAAATTTTAGTGTACCTTAACATTCAAACTCAAAAATGCTCAAAAATTAAATTCATATTTTGAAATATATATTTTTTCGTTCATCAGCCACTTTTTTGTTTATCATCTAATAATAATAACAGTAATGAGTATACGGTTTATTTGTGGAACATTTTAAACTTCAGAAAACCCTTTCACTTTTGTGAACTGGTAATGACCAGCAATCCCTGGATTACTGAATATTTAAAAAGCATGTAATGACATTTGCCAGACTCAAAAATGAAACTTAATATTTGGTTTGTTCTGCATGTAACATATTACTCAATCCCATGAAGAAATGCAGGTGTCTGGCCATCAATGATTGCCTCTATTTCAGAGATTCAGCCCACCCCTGCCATCCCCCCACCAAATTTGGAAGATATGAAAGAAATTTAAATTTCAAAATAAAGGACCAAGCCAAGCCGTGGCATCAGGGGAGTTGGGGGTGGGGGGCGCTGTCACATAGCCTCCTTTATATGGAGGTACCTACCAAAGAACTCAGAACAGATGTTTGTCTTTTATAAACATTTAACTTTTTAGCAAATTGAAGGCTTAGGAAGCTAAGGGAGTGAAGGGCAGGCCAGGAAGTCAGGGATTCCTGGATGTGAACCCAGCCTCGATCTTATTCTGTTTTTGCTCTAAATCAATGCCAAACTCTTCACACCTCAGCTGCTTTATAGCAGGCAAGAATTATACTGAGGACAAAACTGTTTCCTGGAAATGTCATGGGTTAAATGATTACTATTACAGCCCTCAATGGTACTTCCACAAAAGGCAAAGCACTCTTCATGTATATTATTTATCTTGATTATATTAGGAGATCAAAGCAAAATATCTGTAACCTGCTAAACTGACCCTGAAAACAAACCATTCTTTCCATGCCTTTCCAAGTTTTTGTCCACTTTACTAATGATCAGTTATTCAACCAATTAGGAAACTCAATCATGTGATCTTAAAGGTTTTCAAGTAGCTGTAACACCTCTGAGTTAAGAATTATCTGGCAGACATTAATGGCAAGTTCAGGGCCCTCAACTTTATTTGGCCAGTCTCTATTGGACCATCGACCTATAGGAAATGCCCTCCTATCAAAGGTCCGATTTGGCAACCTATGGGAAAGAAGTAGTTTGTCCCTGTTAGGAAAAGTAGCTCCATTCTCCATATGGATGAGGAGGCACCACATCCATACCCAGCTCTGCCCATGGTGCTCTGGGCTCTTCAAAGGGCAGAATGTGGTTTCACTTTCTCCCCACTGCTTCATGAGAAAAGCAGCCTGGTTGCTTCCTGGCATTTAATGAATGGTCCTCTTTCCATGGATTTGGACTGTTGGTCCTTCCAACCAGTCATTAGCTGGCAGGAAATGCCCTCCTCAGCAATCACTATTGTGTAAATAAAGCCATAAACTTTCGAAGGCCCATGCAATCCCAGACCACAAAGCTGCACGTGTGGGGGGGGAGGGACCTTGATTGTAAAAGCACTGCCTCCCAAATTAAACTCAAACCACATGATACAGTTCATAAAATATACAAAACATGCAGCCCAGTGACAGATTTATTGTGGCCTTACAGAATAAAGAAAAAAAAAAACTCTATATGGAAAACACAGCTACTTTTGACTCAAATAGCCCCCAAACAGGAAGTTACAAGCAAATCAGCCAGCTGTGGCCTCACTAAGTTATGAAGGAGCCCAGTGCAACCAGCATTTCCTGTCATTGCTTGTCACCGTTTCTGAGTGCCTCTGTCTGAACTGTTTTCTTAGATGGCTAAAACTATTACAGAGATTTCTTTGGGGATAGACACAAGGCAACAAGGAGGCCTATTATATGATCTAGGCTTGAAAGTGAAAAATGTAACTTTTATCCAAAAAACATTCACTTAACACAGGTTACAGATTCAGTCACTTGAACCACTGCATTTTAATGAATATTGGAATAAAAGCCCACATTTGTAAAAGCATTTAAAATCAGATCTTAGGTTGCCTAGCTGTTTCCCGTTAATTTAGGATAAATATTCAGAACCACAATTTTCATGTGCCTGATTAGTAAATGACAGAGCTGGAGACTACAATATCCCAGAAATCTAGCTTCTTAGAGTTTCTCTCATCATCATCATCATCATCATCGTCGTCATCCCACAAAATGACTTGCGCAAGTTCAAAGTATGTGCATGTATAAGAGTTCTCTAAATCAAATCACATTTTAGATCCTTTTATGATGATATGATGATGATGATCACACTCTTCACAAAATATGGAGGTACTCTCATCTTTTTTTCAGCACTGTGAAATGCCAAGCCCTAGGACACATCTTTCTAGCCTATCAACTTTTCAATCACAAAAGAGCTTTGGAGGGGGAGTTTCAGTAAGAAAGCAAAAGCATTCTGCCCTGGTATTGTTGCTGCACTGAATCTCAGTGTATCTATATGAATTCCCCAGCAAAACCAGGTGATTAAACATGGGGTAGAGGGGCAACCTGCGAGTCAGTCAAAAGTCCCACCAAAACATGGATGAGCCTGGAGGACATTATGTTACATGAAATAAACCAGGCACAGAAATACAAATACTGCATGTTCTCACTCATATGTGGAAGCTGAAAGAGTTGATCTCATAGAAGCAGTGAGTAAAACAGTGATAACTAGAGCCTGGGAAGGGTGGGGGTTGGGGAATAGCCAAAGGCTGGTTAATGGACACAAAACTATAGCTACATAGGAGGAATAAACTGTAGTGCTTTACAGCACTGTGGGGTGACGATAATAACAATTTAGTTTATGTTTTCAAATAGCTAGAAGAGAGGATTTTGAAAGTTCCCAACACAAAGAAATGACAAATGTTTGAGGTGATGGATATGCTAAATAACCTGATTTGATCATTACATATTGTATGCATGTATTGAAATATCACACTCTACCCCGTAAATATTACAATTATTAAGTGTCAATTAAAAATATACATATAAATTTGTAAAAAGAACTCCCAGATCCTCCCTCTGGTCAATCCACAGGCTTTAGCCCTTCCTCTTCATTTAGATGGGTAACAGTGATTTTCAACTCATCTTCTATGGCGAGTGGGACCTACCCTGAACTTAAGTTTAGAGGCAGACATGGAGCCCTTCACTGCTAATACTGGTCTCCTCCCTGGTTCTGATGTCATGTCTAAATGTCGTGATGACCATTTACCTAAGGCCTCAAATTCACAAACTGCCTCAGATGCAGATGTTTAACACTATCTCCAGATCAGGTTATGTATTTTGACCCCACATTTTCATTTGCATTACAATGTTAATTTAATAAATGTAAACATATAAAGTACACCACAAAAAAGTCCCGCCAAAATCCAAGGTCTTTCTCAAAAAAGGCCCTCCCTTGGGGAGCCTGTCAATCTGAGTCTGGCCTTGACCCTGGCTTCAGAAAGCGAGCAGAGTGCATATTGACACAGCCTCTGTCTGCAGCTGAGGCCGCTGCTATAGGTATTCATGAAACATATCAGATTACACAGGCATGGTACCCCAGTCCCTCCCTAATGATTTTATTTGGAAGTCCTTAAATATAAAATGTAACTCTATAACATGTACTATGTTTCACTTCATATATCTGGGTGAGCTAATAAGGTTTCTCTTCATGTTGTCCAATTACTTGGGGGAAAATGCTGACATAAAGGAGTTGGGATTTTAATTTTTTCTCAAAATCACTTCTGAAAGAAATGCCCCCATCCTTTCTTCAGGATCCTCATGGATCACAGACAGCAAACAATTTTTAAAATATCAATGTACGCTTTAACAAAACAGCACCCCCAACTGGGCCATTATCAAGCGCCTACTTTTCAGAAGACAAATACAAACTCTTCACTTGGGTACTGAGGTTAAATGTGATCTCCACCTCTGTGCCATGGGTCTTGTTGAATTTGTCATTACATATTTTAAATGGAACTCAGAAAAACCAGTGTATAGTATATGAATCCAACCTTAAAGCAACCACCTTAATATTATATATTGTGACAATCCCATTTTCCCCATTGGTAAATTAAGTGAGGAATTATTTCATGAGATACATGTCCAGTTAATATTCTACAGGGTGCTTTTGTTTTGTGTTGTTTTGCTTTCCTGCATAGAAGCTGAGTACTACAAAACAAAAGGTGAAATGTAAGCTCTCTGGTTCTTTCACTCTCTCATTTTGCTAACAGACCACTCCTCCCATGCCACTCTCCAACATAACCTCCTGTTTGGTTACTTTGTACTGCCACATAAGGAGAAATTGCAAGCGCTGAACCTAAAGACTGATTATCCTCTGGACACAAAAGATGACTGTGGTGGATCTGAAATGACAGCTCTTGTCTCTTCTACTGTGTGGACTTTGCTTTCTGGACACAATAAAAAGAGGCGCTATTCATACCTGTATCTTGGTAAGTAAAAACCTATGCAAATCCAGCCTCTAAATAGGCAATCAACATCTGACTGAAAATGAGACAGCTCCCAGTGTCCTTTTTGGATTTTGTCTGTAACTTCATCACTTCCTAAACTATACATGACAGGAGGCATCAGAGTCACAGTATTTCTCATTTTTTTTTATTTTTAATCTGGTGAAACAGTTAAAGAACAGTTTCTATGTAAACATTTCTTTGTAATGAAGACTGATATCCCTGGGATGTGGGGGAGGTATTCTAAATGCAACTACAGGTGAAAGAAAAGTAGCAGCTGGCTTTCAGGCTAGTCCTCAAGGTCTCAGCCCCAAAGCTGGCATTGCTTGCATCTCCCTGGACTTGAGTTGCTACTGTGGCCTCTAGCAGAACAGTCATTCAATCTAGTGTTAAGTCTGCTTATTGGTGTTGATTTTTCTTTTGTCAATAAAAAACAGAAATAATGCTACATGGAAGAATGTTCGTAACATGCAAAAACAAGTTAGAAAGATTAATCTAGTCTTTCATTTATTTAACAAACTTTTACTGAGAACCTACTATTTACCAGGCATTAGGGATATGAGGTAAAGAGACCCAATAACCTCTGCTTAATGAATAGTTACTGGTACATTCAAGGAAACCTGAGTAAGCCTGAAGAAACCTTTCTCAATTTTCCACACCAGTTGAAGGCAATGCCAAGAAGCTCAGGATTCAAGAATCCAATGTGGACAATTTTAAGCTAATTTGAATGATCCTAAATGGAAAACAAAATCCAGCCAACTATCAGACTCCAGGATGCTCCCATGGCTTAAAGAGATCAAATGACCTCTAGTCTCTACTGCCAATCCCCTGCATTTCTGTCCAGGTTGCCTTTTCTCAATGGGAGGCCCTTTATTTCTAAGCCCTTCAAGTTCACTCACTGTCTGGGCACAAAAAAAACTCCTGCCTCAAATCAGAAAACAAATCATTCCTTTTCCTCATGAGCCAACTTAATGCTGATGCAAGTAAAACTTGAGAGTTGACATAATATTTTAGGAAGCATGTCAAATTGAGTCCTATGCTTGCGCTTCCTGAAAATCACCATATGCATACAAAGGGAGAACACACACACACACACACACACACACACACACACACACACACTTAAATCAAGCCTCCTTTTATTCTTGCTTCCTCTTGAGTTCTGAGCAAAGCATCTTTTTTTTTTTTTTTTTTCCTGAAAGTTAACTGCCTGGAGTTGAACATTCAGAGCCCTGGCTCTTTTCCTGAGCCTCAGAGCGACATCACTATATCAAATATTTATTATAGTTTACAGTGAACTTTTTTTATTTCATTCTTAGAATTGGAGGAATGCTGTAAAAACAGATATTTTTCTATAATCTTCCAGTGAGAAAGCAATGCACATCTGTATACATTGTTTTGAATTGACCACTAATTTGCACACTCATGTACGTGTGTTTGTGTGCCCAGGCAATTTGGAAGTCCCGTTATTTCTCAAATAAAAATGATAAGGTCCTACTTCCCAGATTGGATAGTTTTCTCCATCAATCTTTTAAAAACAACGTCACTCAATCTAATACCAAGCAGATCTAAATGATGAGTTAATAATGCATTTTTACTACAATGGTCTGAAAAAATATTTTCTTATCCCTTTCAGGTCATGTGGATGTTGTTAACATCCATTAAGACAACTGATACCTTATTTATCCTAATTCTCAAAGTTGTCTTTCCAACACTGTCATTTGGCTATCTTGAGGCAATAGATAACCATTTAGGAAGAACAGAATGTCATGGAACCATCTGGTATCCTTAAGACCTAAAAGCCCACATTATTAAAGATCTAATTGCTTTCTTTCAGTTATAATTTATGTTTGTTTGCTGGTTGGTTAATTGACAATTAAACAACTTGCTCCCAGACACAGTTTCTTCTCTTTCAGGAAAAGTGTCCATCTCATTTTAGCTGAGGCTCGGGTTTTCTTTCTATATTTGAAGTGAGAGCTATATCACACCTAGAGAAAGGCAGAAAAACCCCACAAACACAACTTCTGATTTCTATGTTCTTGATATCACATACATTTGAATGAGGAAAAATCCATCTGTTTTGCCTAGTAGACAATGTCGTAAGAAAACTCACCAGCATGGAAGGACCTTGATGAAGTAAAGGTGAGTGTAGCCTTCATGCTCTTACAGACACTTGATAGTGTTAACATGGCAGTGACCATTATCTAACTTTAATTACAGGATGAAATTACTTGTCAAAAATGTACTATAACTTATGTACTGTCAGCTATGCCCCAATCCCTGTTTGTAAGCCTATCAGGCAACATTATTTATTTGAAAACAGAAAAATTCTGCCACCTTCCTGAATTTATTGTACTATAAGCAGAATAAAAGTAAAATGTTGTCAATATAAATCTTCATCATTTTAGAGCTTCTCACTCCATTCCCTCCCCTCCTCCCTCACACATAAAGGCAGCTGGGTGGAGAACAAAACTGTACTAACTATACTGTCAACATCTGCACAACAGTCAAGAGACTGTCACTGTTCCAGTATGTGTGGTACTATACAATCACTCAAAAGACAAAACCTTTTTTATTCCCAAGCTGCTGTGATACTGGGAAGTATCACAGTGAAGCTGGAGAGATAATAATACACCTACTGGTCAAAAGCATGAAGTATACAAGTGCCTGGAAGTACAATGAGAGGCAAGAGAACCCTTTAGAAGCAAATACAATGCAGACAACTAGGGGGAATGTACATTCTAATCTTCTTTGAATGTTTAGGTTCTTGTGAGTGCACAAAAATGCCTTCCGTTTAAATTAAAAGCTGTACCCAAAATCTATTCCGCTGTGAGTTTATAAGCTATTCATTTTTCTTTTTAATATAACATTTATTAAGCACCTAGTTTGTGCAAAGCATTATCTAGGTAGAGGGTGGTGCAAGAGAATACCAAAGGTACTTTGCTACCAGCTCATAATCATAAAAAGCAGCTGTTGTGAAATGCCTGAAGTGGACAGTTGAGGGAAAAAAAGGTACTTTATAATAGTCCTGGGAGTCATTACGATTGCTTAAAGTAGCAAAGGAAATTAGAGAAATGAAGTAGCTCTTAGAAGTAGAGCAAAACATGCAGTCACCACCTCTAGCCCAGCACTATATCAATTATCTCTCAAAACATTTTTTTTTTTTTACAAACTCCTTCACTTATGTTTTCATATAAGGTCTCCAATCTCATCACTGCATGAGGCAGCAGAATGTTAACTGGCAAAATTTCCTCCTAATTTCTCTGACACCAGTGTAGCTTGTCTAGTCTGGCCTCAAGGTTTAGTATTTTCACTTTTCTTTCTTTCTTCTTTTTTTTTTTTTTAAGGATGCATTTGGTCCGGTCTTTTAGCAGCAAGGTAGCACATCCGGAAGCAAACAGTACTGAACTGGGATCTAAGTCCATAATCACTAAAAATGGGAGAAGTTGCTTTTTCTCATCCTCCCTTTACCAAAATGCAAGTGTTTATTGCTCTACCTGCAGGAACTCTCATTTTAGACATGAAGCAATGAATTGCCCCCATACTTCTTTCAATAATAATATGAAAAACTGCTGAAAATTTTTTGTATAGTAATTCCATTGTAAACAGTTTGATTGTTTGTTTCTAGATAGACTATAGCACCTGGGCAGAAAACTGCACCATGCTTTAATAAGGGCAAAACAATATTTTTCTCCCTTTCCACACACTTGCTAAATTTAGTAGCAGAGCGTCTGCCAACCAAGTAGTTTCTACTGCTTTGGGAGAAGGAGTGAACAGCGATAGAATATTATCAGCTGAGCTGTGGGCAGAAGCCCATTTTAGGCTATATTTGAAGAAGTGTTGGTAAATATGAAAGCATCCCCCAAAAGTATCGCACATTAGAAACAAGTTAAAAATTATTTTAAAAAGTAGTTAAACATTCAGGATTAGATTTTCATGGGCCAAGGAGAAGATGGGAATATAATCAGGAAAAATCCAAGGTGTCTGATAAGCCTCATTATCTATTTACCTTTCATTGGAGGGGGAAACAAAACAAAACAAAATTCAGATAAATTGTATCAAGCATGGATGTTTAGTCATTCCCACATACCAACAATCTGTTTTCAAACATTATATCAGTAATCACCCAAACGTTTATTCACTAAAGCAGGGAGTCCGCTTAATAAAAAAAGTACCAATCATTTCAAAATTAAATCTTGCAAGTTTTGTTTTAATTGATTCTTTCCCATGAAGTCTACCCACAAATACAGAGAGGCTGTGGGGATCCCAGCTCAATTTACAAACGACGTAAGAACATCTAGGAGAAAATAACTCCTTTAAAACATATTACTTTAATTAGAGCCACAATTAATTTATCTGTTTTATCTATCATCTATCTAGCTAGCTAGCTAGCTAGCTAGCTAGCTATCTAAGAGTGCTCAGAAAAACACACAGTAGGTCTATTACCCTAATTACGAAACTACAACAAAGAATCACTTAAATGTCAACTTTCATTACTCTTCTGGGTTTAATTTCGTTTTCTTACCATAAAAGCTTATTGTGTGAGTGTTAAAAACTAAAGTTCCCTTTTTAATAGTCTCCTAAAATGTACTCTCATGCCCTTCAAACCCCAGTAGTAAAAGCGAGCTGCCCAAATGTGTTGACTCAGGGCAGGAAGAGACAAGGTTCTGCAAGGAAGCTGTGGCACTGCTCACGATATCGCGTGAAAATGGGGAAATTAGTTGTTAAAAAGCATTTGCTGATGATATGCCATGCAAAAAGTTCCTTTAAATTAAAAAGAAGAAAGTAGAAAAAAAGAAAGGAAGGAAGTAAGAGGAGGAGGAAGAGAAAGAAGAAGAAAAAGGAGGAGGAGGAAAGGAGAAGGAAAATGATCAAAGCTCTAAAATCGCAACAAAGTTGCAGGATGACTTTTCCTTCTGTTTGCTATTTTGTAAAATGAAGTTTAAAAGCCATTATTTCCTCGGCGTCCTAGGAAGGCAGCCTCTCTTACAAATCCCAATTCATCTCCAGCCTTACCTTACGCTGCTAGCGCAAACCCAGAGGCTAAGGGGCCCTGCTCTCAGCGGCAGCAGAAGGGGCAGTGGCAGCGACAGCGGCACATGCCATCTGTTAGCGGCAGAAGCAAAAGCAGTGCTGCGCGAGGTGGCCCCGGTGCCGGGAGAGCCTTTAGCAGGGGTGCATACTGAATGCCGCCATTTTAAAGCGAGGTTCCTGAAATCATTAGATATAAGCAAATTAAAGCCCGCCCCACCTCCAGAACTTCAGGGCTGGGACTTGCAACCCGGCTCCAAGTCGGCCGCTCTGGGGTATAAAATGTCAAGTCTACAGACACGCGCACGCGGACTCTCGGAAGGAGGCGACGGTTCCCCCTCTCCCTTCTGCCCCCTTGACCCCTTCGTGCTTTTTGCAAGACTCCTTTCGGTTCCAGGGGCCAGAATACTTTCTTTTCTGGGCTCCTCGGGGCCCCTTCCCGGGGCCGGCCGGCGGGCTGTGGGAGGAGGGGACAAGGCCACGCGCCAGCCCTACCCGCTCCTCCCAGGCTCTTGGTTCAGTCCACTCGGAGCACACCTCGGAGCGCCCCAGCTCCCTCGCGGAGGGCGGGCGTGGGGCTCCAGCCCGGGCTCGCAGCTACCATAGCAACCCCGGTCCCAACCCCGCCCGGCCTTTGCCAAAGGCGAGCCCTCCTCCCAGGCCAGTGCCCTCCGCCGGACGCCAGACGTCCCCTCGCGCAGCCCCGCCGACCCCAGGCAGCCCGGGCCGTGGCCGCGCCTCCGTGCGTCCCGCGCCGGACAGACGCGGCACGCGGAGGGAAACGGCGCCAGCGAGGGGCTTTAGGCGCCAAAACGGAAACTCCCGCGAAACTCCGCGGGCCAGCGGAGCCGCGCGCGGGCATCCGGAGCGCCGGACTCGGAAGCGGCGCACGCGGCCGCCCGGCCCCGCCCCGCCCGGCCAGGTAGTGCGGCGCCGCCGCCAACCTCACCTGGCTCCGCGCGCCGCTGCGGGACGGGCGGGAATGCGGCCAAGGGCCGCCCCGGCTCACGCGCCCACCCCGGACTTTCTGGCCTCCGCCTCTCTCTCACTGCTCCCGAAGAGCGCCAAAAAGTCGCGCTGCGGCTCACGCTCGGAGTGCGGGCACTTTCTTCCTGTAGGGCGCTGTTTCGTCGCGAAATATATTCTTTGTGTGGTTCGCTCACTCGTGCCTGGTTCTCCGAGAGTGCAGCGCGGGCTTTATTCTCAGGGGGTGTGGCGCCTCGCCCCCAAACCCAGCGGCCCAGCCCCCGCTGCACAGACCCTTTGTCATTTCATTAGGAAGGGAAAGGGGGACAAATCATAACGCTCAGATTTTACAAAAGCGAAAACAAACGAAGCAGGCACACATCCCCAGAGGCGAGGTTGGGGTAGGGGTGCAAAGTTTCTGGCAAACTGAAGTGCCAGTGACAAAGGCAGTGTGGTTCACAGCGGGACGCTCATAGACACTTCCCAGACAGGTGAGGCGAAATGGGTCCTTTCAAAATTGATCTTAGTCGATAAATAAGTCCACTCGCTACAGGCTAAATAAATACATTCATACTCACCAGCTGCCTTCTTGGGGGTTTTATCTTTCATAAATGCCCCAATCGTTTATTTCCCTCTAATAATTTCAGACAGGGAAATGCTGATCAGTGCAATCTGTTCCCCTTCTTCCACGGAGTTTGCAGGATAAGAGGAACCCTGAGGTAAGGTTCCAGATACTTTGGAAAATGGACAAAGCAAATGCAATTTTATATCTTGATTAAAAAGTGTGCATCTGCACAGGGAAATTACAAGTTTCGATTTAATGCAAGTGTAATAGGAGCACCAGCTGTCCCTTAATTGGAGCCCCACAATAATAAATGCGTGCTTTTATTTAATTTTACGAAGACAATTGTAGTTGATAACGCACACATATGCAGGATCGTCAGTGACAAGCTCATAGCAATTCATGGCTGCTTTCCTGTAATCAACTACTTCACCCAGAGACAGAGTTGTACATGCTCTGCACAAAGTGCAAAACATTGCAGGAGATATTTAAGCAGCAGTTAGGTTGAAAAGTGGAGTGAATTCTCAGGCTAATTATACTTTTTAATTCTGATGGACTGATCCAAATAGAATTCTCCAGCTAATTTTAGGCAAGAAATCGATCTGTTTGTTAAGTGCAAGATAATAAAGTAGGATGGTAATGGTTGGGAGAAGACTGGGTACAAACTGCCCTTCAAATAATTGAGAAAACCCCGGATGGTTTTGGCAAGTATCGTGAAAGTCATTGGGACAATGCGCAGGGATGGTGTCCGATACTTTGTTATACTGGGTAGAAACCTAGCATAAGTCAAGAGAGTAGGAGTTTCTAGTTATTTGAGAAAAGGGGGAAAAGACTCTTTCCTAACCACCTCTTCCCACCTTCCTTCAAATTTGCCGAACTGCCTGAACTGCTGTAAAAGTCAAATGTGTCTGACATACAGGAAGTGGGTTTGGCAGTCCCAAGATCTACCACAGCAAAAAGTAGGCAGTGTTGGCTACCACAGTCAGCTAGAGAGAAGGGCATGGCTGAGTTACATAACTTTATACCCAATGATCTAACAAATGAGGAACTGTTATCACAGTGAGTCAACAAAGGAGTCTTTATTATTAAACGTAACTTGGGTCAACACCAGTTCTCTTACCTCTGTCCACCATTGCAAGCCACATCTCCTGTGGGACATTCGGGGTTTTGCTAATAACACAAAAACTGGCTCAATCTTATTGAACTGCTGAAATAATTGTTTTGTCTTAAATTTAAGGCATAAATAGGTCAATTTGCTATTTTTGGGGATACTATAGCTTCAACATTGTCTCTTGCTTTTAATTTCTGGCCAGTGAAATTTGCAAATGAGACTTTATTATTCTCTCTTTCCCACACTGGAGGGGAAAGAAACCTTATAAACAAATTTTAGCCTGGTAAACTGCCTTCCTTTTATCCAGGGTGGCATGACCTCCACAAATGAAGCTAGGCAAATTTCCATGCCACCAGGCCACTGGGGAATGTTGTCAAAGGCCCTAAGAAATTGCTATTCCCTCCCCTCGGCATTTTAAAAAGGCCCATTTGCTCTCTGGGGAGGACTTACCTTGGAATTACTTTCTTTCCATTTTAGTAGAGTAGTTAGAGCTAGCCAACATTTTCTCTTCTGTTCTTCTCTTTAGGCATAATTGGTGGCACGACCCAGGAAAAATAGGGTCGTGTACTGACTGATATGCAAGATGAATTCTTACAATAATATATGTACATTATAGTCTCAGAATACATATACCTGTTCCCCCATTGCGTTTTGAGATCACCTGAGAACCACTGTCCTGATGGATCTTCAAAAGTCAGTGTCTTGCAACTCGGATTGAAAAATTAAGTCCCTGGCTGGGTGGAGTGGCTCACGCCTGTAATCCCAGCACTTTGGGAGGCCAAGGTGGGTGGATCACTTGAGGTCAGGAGTTCCAGACCAGCCTCACCAACATGGTGAAACCCCATCTCTACTAAAAATACAAAAATTAGCTGGGCATGGTGGCACGCACCTGTAGTCCCAGTTACTCAGGAGGCTGAGGCAGGAGGATCGCTTGAGCCTGAGATCATGCCACTGCACTCCAGCTGGGGCAACAGAGTGAGACTCTGTCTCAAATAATAATAATAATAGTAATAATAATAATAGAAGAAGAAGAAGAAGAAGGGAAAAAGGAGAAGAAGAAGAAGAAAGTCCCGTCCTTGTCTCCTACCCAGTCAAATGCAGGTGTGTAAGCAAACATTTCAACAAACCTAGGGGACATGCTTTCTCTGCTCTATGTCTTAACGCTTGAGATGGACACTTACACAAATGTAAGGCTAGGATTCTGGGTAAGGATGTAGTAACCTCTCAAGTAGCATGTTTTCCAATAAATATAATTAACTTTGATGTAGGAAAGAATTCTAAAAGTTGTGTGATGGTTTAATAATGAAAGGATTATTGTACTCCACCACCAAACAAATGTTGCTGTGTTTTTAAAGATGTCGCATAGGTGAAAAGTTAAACTCACGCATATATGAGCGAACCAGGGTCTTGAGAAGTTTTTGAACTTTCAACATATTCGATCAGAATTATCCTTTTACTCCTCTGCTAAGCCACATAACTCATTTATTATTCTTTGAAGCAGACAGTCAACGTGTACTATTGGACATACATGCAAGGCCGTGCTATGGACAAAAGGTCAAACATGTTTTTCTGTTTTGAACTTGTGGAATTATTCTCACTAGCCTATCAACAAGAGTATTATTTGCTACTGCTGTGTTCTAGCGATGGCTCCACAGACTCCAGCCCCACAGCAGTATTTGTGGTCATTCCATACAGAGGCCTCTGGCCGTTTAAGGGTGGTTCAAGAGCTAAAGACACTGATTATTCATTCATTCCTGAAGAGTCTTTTTCATTCAGAGTTGGGAATTTGGACTTTGGGGTTCAACACAAAGGTTCCTACTAAATAAACGGGAAGAAAGCAGAATCTGGTTGTTAAAAGGGTTTAAACAATCAAGTAAATGTTGGCTCCCAAGGTAACCCCTCTGTAAAATGTTATAGACTGTATTCTTACAGAAGAAACTATAAGGCAATTTAGTAACTAGTTGAATGCAGAAACAAATTGCAAGCATAGATGATAAATTGATCAACAACTCTCAGGTTGCAAAGAAAATTTCTGAAACTCAGTGTTTTTTTTTCACATGGACAAAATTGTCAGAATTATTTGGACATATTCTAATAAATACAGAAGGAAACAGGACAAATATTTTTTAAAAAATCCTTCAAAGCACACCTGGGCCTGATGGATTTACAAGGTGAATTCTCTTCCAAGCCTTTTTAGAACATATTATACAAATTATCCTTGATTATTGAAAAGTATGGTATATTTCTTAAAATTGCCCTCAGAGGGAAATGTGCTAAGAATGATACAGATAAAATGATACAAAAAGGTAAGAATAATTCAAAAATGGAAGCATGATATAAAAAAGAAAAGTAAGCCCTATTCCCACTTAGGAATACGATAATTGTAACAGTAACCATTTAATGTAGAACTACTCTAGGCACTGTACTAAGTATTTTTCACAAATTAACTCATTTAATTCTCATAACAATCCTTATAAGGTAATTATTTTTATGTCCCCATAAAAACAAGAAAACTGAGGCTTGCTCAAAGTAAAAAAGTTATTAGGTAGCAGAGCTAGGATTCTACACTATTTTTCTCTGATGACAGGGCTCATGTTTTAACTACTGCACAGTACTGAGTAAAGCTACTGTGAGGTCCAGTTGGATTTAAACTCAAACACTTGCTCCATCTAGTATGCCACACTGCCTCTCATTGATGTGGGCATTTGAACAAAAATTATACGAATACAATACAGACATATATTAAAATAGCTTTGTCTTGATCAAGTATTGTTTATCCAAGAAATGTAAAGATAATTTCAACAACTATCAATATATTGAAAAATATATGATTATCCTAATAAATGCCAAAAAAGGCATTTAATAAAATGTAATTCCTGTTTACGGTTAACATCAGGAATAGTGAACTATGTCTCTGACATAATAAAAAATGTGTACTCAAAAAACAAAGAACTAACCACCTACCTATTGATAAAACATTATTTTCCAAAAAGCTGGACTAAAATAAGTGTTTTAATCATTTATAAGTCTAGTGTTTCTGACGAATCTTTGATTTGGCTATAAGATATAAAAATAGATTAGAAATAAATATTGGAAAGGAAGAAACTATGGAGAATTTTTAAATCAAGACTATTTTTTTAAATCAGTTTTAGGTCCACAGTCCAATTGAAAGGTGAAGAGATTTCTCATATAGCCTGGCCCCAACACATGCACAACATCTCCAGTTATTAACATCCAATTGATGAGCCTACATTGACACATAATTATCATTCAACCAACAGTTTACATTAGAATTCACTGTTGGTGTTAAAAATTCTAAGAGTTTGGACAAACGTATAATGACATTATCTACCATTATAATATCATACAGAGTATTTTCAATACTCTAAAAATCAAAGATAGAAAATGTTTAGACAATATTGCTGTATACCTAGAAAATCCACAGAATTAACTGAAAGAGATTAGACATTACTAGAGTTCTCGAGGCTGCAGTGAGCCATCATTGCAACGCTGCATTTCAGCCTGGGTAACAGAGCAAGACCTTGTCTCAAAACAAAAATAAAAAGCAAAATCATTAAAATATTTGGAAATAAGTCAATATACAGAAGAGTTGTGAGAAAAAGAAATAATATAAAACCTTAATGGCAGAAATAAAGAAAAATTTGAATAAATGTAAAGTCATACTGTGTTTCTAAATGTAATGACCAACAGTATGAACATGACATTTCTTCACAGGTCGATTTATAAATGTAGACAATTCACATGAAGATATCCATTATCTCAAAAATGATACAATAACAATTGTACATGACTGTCCTAGAAAAGCAAAAGTCTAAAACAATTCCCAAATACTAGAATGTATTATAAGCTAACACTAGTTAAAATAGCAGAATTCTGATGCAAATAAAAAAATCAGTAAATGGGACCTTGAGACCAGGGAAAAGCCCTAGTAAATGTAAGAATTGAATGTTTGATGTACAAAGCATAACTAAACAATGGGGAAAACACTCATTATTTAATAAATTCACGTGAGGTAACTGGTCATGGATATGGAGAGGAATTAACATAAGCTTTTATCTCTTACCATATATAACAATTCTTTCTACATAAGCTAAAAACTTAAATATTTAAAGAAAAATTTAAAAACTAGAAGGAACAGACTAACCATGAGACTAGACTGTTTAAATCAACTATGGGGATTTTTTTAAGTTTTGAAGTAATAGAAAACATTACGAAGACTGGTCAGAGAGTACAACATAAAACAACAATGTAAAATCAGGATCAAAACAGATTAAATGGTGGAAATGCTTAGGATGGTCAGAGATAAATTAATACCATCTAAAGTGTATTCAGAAATACTACAAATCTAGAAGATCCCCAAGATCCCAAGGGACAAATGGTCAAAGAACATCATCACGCTAAAAGAAATATATATAGTTCAAAGTAGGAGGCACCATTTGATACTAATTCAATTGCCCAAACTAATAGTTTACAAAACCCAATACTATACAGGCTCTGGAAGAAAAGATTTATTCAAGTTGCTAATAGCATTGCAAAAAGAGTCAAGAATTATAAAAATGTTCATAGTCTTGGGCCCAGGGATTCTAATCCTGCAAATTATCCTAAACCAATAATTCGAATGAAGAAAAAAAGCAACCTTAGTTTGAACACAAAAATAATCCTTAAAATAACCTAAATATTAAAAAATAATAGAATGCTTAAGCTATTTACTATATACTAATTCAATAAAATGATTTGAATTATGTAATAAAAAACCCAGAAAATTGCATAAAATAATGTTAATAAAAGATTAAAATGCAAAATTATATTTTTCACTTTGATTGCATCCAGGCATATTCATTTGCTTTTTTAAAAAGTTAAAACGGGGATATTATTTTATTTATTTTATTATTTTGGCATTCTGTCTAACAAAACATTACTGAATTGGAGAAATAAATAATTCAATGGGAGAATCAGACCTCTATTTCAAATGAACTACTTCTATTTATTTCACCTTGCGCCATTTCTTTTTCTCTTCCTCTGCATCTGTCAACATCTGTTATTTTACCCTCTATGAATATTTTTTCTGGCACTTTGTCTCTTTCTTCATTTCTCCCTGTTCAAACTGTATTTCTTTTTTTCTTCTATCACCCCTTTTACTACGCCTTTTTTCCCCCTTTTATCCTTCTTAGCTTTTTTTTCTGCCTCTGTTCTTGGAATGGTTAAAATGTGGAACAGGAATGTATTTTATTTGTTTTATCTGTTGAATAAAACATTGCTTTTGTTCATTTTTAAAGTGAATGAGCTGAATTCATTATTTTTAAATTCTGTTATAAAGGGCACTCAAATTGAATTGTCTTTTAATTATTTATGCATGGGCAAGGCCAAATCAAAAGCTTCTTCAAGGCCCTAAACTATGTCAAGTGGAAAGTACTACATATCATAATTCCATTAGATTTATCATCACAGGAAGAGCAATGAACATAAACATGAAAGATTTATATTTGTATGTACGGGAAACTCTGCTATGCCAATTTTTGAGTTTTCAACTATCTACCTCTTAATTATGCTAAAACATGCTTTTAACTCTCATGAGATATGTTGATGCAATAATTATGATCTCGTATTTTGCATTCAAGATATTGTGAATGTAGTATCAGTATGAATGGGTGCCTTTAATCATGGAACCTGAGATGAAACTGAATGGCAATGCACAAATGCAGAGAATGGGCAAGAAGCTAAAAAATATCGCTATTGGTAGGTAGTACAGTGACCTTGGGCAAGTTATTCTCTCTCAGCTTCCTCACAAATAAAATGAAGATAATACTAGTACCTTTTTGAAGTATATATTGTAGGATTAATATATGGCAAGGTTTTGAAAGCATTTAACACAGTACCTAACACACAGTAAGTGATCCATTAGTGAGAGAATGTGGAAGGTATTGCAGCTTTGGAGGCATAGTGTGCACGTTAGCTTGAGAAGAGATTGGCTTACCTCTAGTCATACTGGAAGGTTAGTTTGGGGAATCATCCTTTTACTTTTAGAAAATAGGATTAGTCACACTTCAGCTGTTCTTTGTCAAACTTACAGAGCAACCCCCAGGGCTGAGCATTCCTTCCTTTTTTGGGATAGAATGGAGTGGGAGAAGGAGGGCTTGAGAGGCAGTCCTTTGTCAACCTTGTGCAGCATAGAAGGGAAGAGGGTGATATCAACCTCAGAGTAGCTTAAGCTCCTATGAGCAAGGTCAGAGTGCCAGGTCAGTGGCCTGTTTCTGCTCTGCCAAACATGGGGCATGGCTGCAATACCCCTGCTATGGGATTACAGTGTGTGCCTTAATGATGAGTCTCTATGAGCCAATTGTGTCTGATCTATCTGCTGATTCTATGAAGGAAAAGGAGACTTGAACCTGAGACACTGATAGAGATAGGATAGTGATTAAGGGCATAGATCCTGGAGCTACACTTCATGAGTTCACTTGGTAGCAGTGTGACCTTGAACAACTTACTTACCCTCTCTGCCTCAGTTCTTTGTTCAAAAAGTGAGATAATGATAGTATTTACTTCATGGGGTTTGCAGTGGGAATTAAATGAGATCACATATGTCAAGCACTTAGAAGGCTGCCTACCAGATCATGAGTACCGCCTATTTTTATCCAGGTACAAATAGCCCATTCCTCAGCTTCTCTTGCGATCAGGAGAATTTTCTTCATGAGTCCAAGAAAACGTGTTCCAAATACAAAAAAACAGAAGGATCATGTATTTTCTCTTTGATCCAAACTTGGTTGAGGCATAGTAAAAGCCATAAGACAGTGAAGTGCCTTTGGCACCAGGAAGATTTTGCAAATGGCCATAGAAACCAGACTGAGGCTAATCCTGAAAGCCTGGGTCATGCGGGGGCACTCTCTTCCTCTCTAGGTTGCAATGAGACCTAAAATTTCCTGCCATCATGCCTTAATGTCTTCAAAAAACCCCTCTCAAAATGAACAAATTGCCTGGGAAGAATAACACATCAACCTGTTAGCTGGATGAACACTTTAGCAGAGATTACTTTTATCAGATTACTTAGCTTCTGGAAGTTGGACCCTGAAGCCAGCAGACGAAGGATGGCTAAATGATGCTGGGAGGGAAATAAGAGGGAAAGAGCATTGGGAGGCAGCCTAAGGGCTACTGGGGACTAAAGCTGGGCAAAGCCAGGGGCTGCATGGTCTCCCGGATGGAGCATAGAGCTTCCTCAGCCCTACTGTCTTTCCTACTCCCTTTGTCCTGTATTGTTTTTCATTTCCCTATTTTCATGTGTATCATACACCACCTAGCACAGGGCCAGACACACAATCAACAGATATGTATTAAGTACCTACTGAGTGAATAAGTGCCTACAGAGACAGATGCCTCCACATCCCTCCCCAAGACAGGACAGGGATGTCCTGTGTGGAACACAGCTAGGTCTGGCTCAGTAACTACTGACTAGAAGGGGCTATAATTTAGAGGTTGGCCCGCTCCATAGGGTGAGGTAGGCACCTGTGGCTGGGAACTTAACATGTACTAAGAAAGCACTCACAAATACCTAGAAGGAGGATATTGAATGTCCCCAACACAAGTAAATGATAAATGTTCAAGATGATGAATATGCTAATTACCCTGATCCAATCCTGTACAATATGTGTATTGAAACATCACTATGTACCCCAGAAATAGTTACAATTGTTATAAGTCAATTAACAAATAAAAGGAAAAAAAAACAAAGTACTCACAAAATGGCTGGAGCATATTCATGGGCACTGCAGAAGCAAGGATAGGAGATCTGAGCAGAGAGGCAGCATATAGTGTTCAAGAAAATAGCAAGACAGGACTGATTCCAAGAACCAGGAGAAAGCTGAGTTTTCAAGAGAAAGGAAAAAAAAAAAGAGAGAAAGAGAAAAACAGCTTTTTATCCAGTGCCTTCTTTATACCAGGCACTTTCACTGACCTTATCACATGTACTCTTCACAACAGGACCCAAATGAATTCCTGCCTCTATTTGTTCAATAAATGGAAAACTAATAGAAAAGCTGTGAAATTTGCAGCATAGTATAGTAGCTAAATGTAGACTTAGCTGCCTGGGTTTGGCTCCTGCTCTGTCACTTATTAGCTATGTGATCCTGGGCAAGTTAGTTAACCTCTCTGTTGCTTAGTTTCCTCTTAGAGGAAAATGAGGATAATAATAGTACCTGCTTTATAGAATTATTATAAAGCTTAAGTGAGTTACTATTTACAAAGCACTTAGAACAGTGCCTGCCACATATGGAGTGTTGTATAAGTGTGTGGTAAATAAAATAATCTTCCCAAGGTTATACAGCCATTATGAGAAGGAGGCAGGACTTGAGCCCAGGTCCAAATGCTTCAGTCCTAGCACAATTCCTACCTCCTCCATAAACCTCAAGTTTGACTTCTCTTCAAGGACTCCTTGAAGTCCTGTATCCCCCAGGAAACTTACCCAGTCCACGCCTACTTTGATTCCCTGCTTCATATCCAGTTTCAGACTGCTTGCCTAATGATTTGAATTCTTCCTGCACATTATCTTGTTTTTCAAACTAGTTCATACACCTCTTCTTGAGGAGTTCACTTGCTTATTTTCACTTTCCAAAGTACCTAGCATTTCTTCTGTGTATTGAGTTCAAACACTGAGTGATCTTAAAGTTTTGAGTACTTGCTAAATGGCTGGAGCATAGTCATGGGCACTGCAGAAGCAAGGGTAGATCTGAGCAGAGAGGCAGCATATAGTATTCAAGAAAATAGCGAGGCAGTACTGATTCCAAGAACCAGGAGAAAGAAATGTATATGGCAGGGCATAGAGTTCTGGAATCATTTGGTCTTATGTACTCACATTTTCCACATCTGCCCATGCATTTTAACAGTTTTTGTTTCATACCTAACCAATGGCTGAAAGAAATAGACATTCTGGTTTTTAACTCATTCTATATAAAGTTTTAGTATGGTTTTTGTATTTTCTAAGCAATTCTCTCAGCTACCATCATTTTAAAGCATTTGCTGAAGCATAGTTAATAAAAGAAAGAGAAACAAAGACAGAGACTGAGAAACAAAGAAACAACATGGCACCACCAACATTCCTGTAAAAACATAATTTTCTATGTTATCCCTTCCCAGGCATATGGCACTGAGTCATAATAAATAACAGTAATGGAAAATGGCCAAATGTACATTGGTATACTGGAGCTAAGTACAAAAGGAGGTATAGAGTTATTTTTAAGATACACTCTATTTCTAAAGTGCTTTCAAGCCTTAAATACACTGAATAGTCATATCCCTAAAGGGAAAGAATTGTACATAAGTTCTAAAAACACTTGCTGAGATAGTAAATGAATGTGCTCGATTTCCCTGATCAGAGCCTTTCATTCCAATTTGATGTAAGCCATAAATGAAATGACTTGGCTGATTATAAGTTAGTTCCCCATGAACATTTGTTTACATCTGAAAGCCACTACACGTAATTGCTGTCTCTGCTCAGGCGAGGCCCAGCTGGGATTACAAGAACTGTTGCAAGGTTCTACTGAGGTGTGATCACCAGTTACGGCATGAACCTGGCACTGCATGTCCACACTCTGTCTGCTTTGGCAATTGGATCCATCAGTCTTCCTCCTTCACACAGCTAAAATTAGCTAGAAGACAGCAGAAGTCTTGGGAAGGAAAACGTGGGGCTGTAAATAACATTCAGACCCGAAGTCTGCTTTGCTCCTGAGAGATAGCGTGTAATTATACCGTAGTTACTGTGTTCTTCCAAAAGCCAGTAATAGTACATTTTCATTGATGAAGAGAAGGGTGAGGTTGAGGATAAGGCAGGATAACGGGCATACCGTAAATATTGATTTCTCTGAAAAAATGGAAATTAGCAATTTGCCTTAATCATTTTCTTTCGAAGAAAAAAAAAGTGGGTCTCCTCAATTTGAATAATAATGGGAAGTTAATGTGTAACTGCTTCTTCCCTTTATTAACAAATTCGAATTTAAAATAAACCAGTTTGACATCTGTATGTACATTGGGGATAATAATGGTATCTACCTCAAAAGGTAGTTATGAAGATGAATGAATTTAGAACTTTTATAAGTTTTAGAACTGTGTAACCCTATATGTTTTCCAAATAAATGAATAAAGCCTAAGAAGAAAAAAACCCATTAACATTATTATAATCTTTCATTTTGTGTAGCTAACATTCCCATTTAAATGACAGCATGTAAAAATTTTGTGGTACAATATTCCTTTGCATATTTTACACATAGCACACATTTACTTTCTGATTGTAATGGGACCCAAAAGAAGTTAAATCCTAGCTTGAGAGTCAGTATCATTGCCTCTAGCATTACCGATTTATTGCATATTCTTAGATAACTCATTCATCATCTTACTCCCTCTGATATACACATCTTAACTCAAAAAGGGTTGTAGGCCTCTATCACAAATATGCTTAAAATAATCAAGGAAAGAGGTGACATCATAATTCCTTATCCTTGTCTTTACTGTTAACAAATAATAATAAAGACAGATTGCCAGATTTGGTCTGTTGTTACTGTTTCTCTTCATGTTCAAATCTTATCAAATAAAACCCTCTGATTATGACTTAATAAAGAAGTCCCCTGAAGGTGGTCATGTAAGTATCTCCAGTAACATTTCCAGAAGGTGGACTTATTAGAAAATGAGATTCAGATTAATGGGGGAGAAAGGGAGATTCTTCTTTCTTTATGCAATAAAACTGCTCACTGGCAAGGCTGCCCCAGCAGTGTGGACTTCCCTTCACTCCTGAATGAGGATAACACATGTGCTAACTGATCTAACCTCTTAGTTACAAATGATTAGAAATACAGCCCTTTACCAACCCCAAGACGTCACTCTTGTAGACAAACCATCAGTCCTGGTAACAACCCACTAGGAAAAAGTCTCGTGAGGACCCAAAGTCCAGGCTGTTTTGGGTGGTTCTGGCTGAGCAGAATAAGCCAGAGGAGGAGGGAAAGGGAGGGAACACTAAATCTTTCTAATCATTCTCTCTAACCTCCCTTGTCCCATAGGAGAATATAATTTTGTTTCTGTGGAATTCTTTAAGTAAATGGTTCAGGTTTCCTTTGCTATTTATGGGGGCAAGACTGGCCTGTTATTACTGTACTGAGGTGTGATACTAAAGGCCTTTATAGCAATGGCAAGGTGGTATCCAATTCTGCCTCCCACACAGACTTTAGGCAGCTCACTTTCCCTCTGCAGACCTCATTTTCTTCATCAGTAATGATGTTACCTGGTCTGTGAATTATTATGATTTTTTTTTTGAGACAGGATCTCACTTTGTTGCCCAGGCCAGAATGCAGTGGCATGATCTCGGCTCACTGCAACCTCTGCCTCTGGGTTCAAGTGATTCTCCTACGTCAGCCTTCCGAGTAGCTGGGACTACAGGTGTGCGCCACCACACCCGGCTGATTTTTGTATTTTTAGTAGAGATGGGGGTTTCACCATGTTGGCCAGGTTGGTCTCGAACTCCTAACCTCAGGTGATCCACCTGCCCCGACCTCCCAAAGTGCTGGGATTACAGGCATGAGTCACCGCACCCGGCCCTATTATGATTTTTTTTTAACTTACTTTGGCAAAAGTGATCATCCTCCCCTTTGTGCTCCCACTATGTGTTGAACACAACTCAGCCTCTCCACTTTCCAGTCTGTCTGCTAATGCACTATTCCAATAGGCCTTGAACTCTTTCAGAGCATGGACTATATCTTACTTATATTTGTATTACTATCACCTCGAATGCAGTGAGCACTCAAACATGTTTGATGAATAAATGAAGGAAGGAAGGCATAAATGAATACATGAGTGAAATGAGTTGGACTAGATATCTTCTGAGACTTCTAAACTACAGGCTGGAGCAGTGCTTCAAACCACAGTTTGTATAGGTTCAGGCACAGATAACAGAATGATTCAGAAGAACTGGAGAAATTATAGATGAGTGGTTTAAATGTCTTGTATTTTGTACACTCTCTCCCCCAATTTTTACTCATCTTTGTCTTCTTCATCCTATGATGAGATCTATTTTCCTCTTTTCTAAGGCAAAAAAAAAAAAATTGACATTTGCATTTCTCCACCAGACTGTGTCACTGTTTATTATAAAAATAATTCTTTTCAGCTCATTAAAAACAGCTCATATATGATACGGTATTTCCTTAGTAAATACAACCCTTTTTATACAAACCTGCATCCTTTTCCCCAGATGCACTCAAATTGATTATATGCCATAAGGAGCCAATCTTAGCCACAGAGTCCCCTCTTTCCACAATCATTGATGGCTGCAATTAGCATATGTGAAGTACTGCTAGGCAACTTCAGCATCTTTCCCCATGTGTCTGAAGACTTAGGCAGGCAGCTTTGGAGTGCAGGCCTTCTTGTCAGTGTAGGATTCCCCAGATTGCACATGCAGTTGCAACTTCTGCCAGTTGCTTGAAGGCTCTGATTGCTTGAGTGACAGTTAAATGGGAGTGTGACTATAATACTGCTTAGACCTTTACATTTTACATAGGTCAGAGAAAAAAGCAACTTTAAAAAATGGAGTGTACTTAAGTAGTACATTTTTCAAAATTGTCATTGTTTTTTCTTTCTGCTATTCTGTGAAATATAAAAGGGCCAACATTCACATATGAGTAATGCAGGTGCTTCACTAAATAGGAAAGGGGAGGGAGAGTGAGAGAGAGAAAGAGAGAGAGAGAGAAGGGGCACATAAGAAGGGAAATATGGAAATATGGAAGCACTGTTGTTTTCTCTCAATAGTGCTTCTATGAAACAATGTTTCTAATGGACCTAGGAAGGCAGACCAAGGAGGAGAGTATAAAGAAAGGCAGTGTAATTAAAACCGATGGTTCATAACAATGTGTAATGAATGACTAAGGCTTAGATCAAAGTCCAAAAGGAACAGTCCAGCCTTGGCTGTAAAAATCAAAAGTCAAAATATGCATTAAGGGTCACCCTCTGTAGCCAGCACCATTCCTCTGCCGGTGCTCCTTGTCTCTAAAGGAAGCATATGCCACAGCAGCAAACTCTATTCACAAGTGAACATTCTTGAAGAATTACTTGTGTGCTCCTCTACTGCATAATCGTCCAAGGACAGAACCCCCTGACTATGCCATTGCACAATGCAATGGAAAAATTCAAAGTTGGCAGCCCTGTGTTTGTAGCTTCCAAGAACCCTAACCAAGGTCAATTACCAGATACTTGCTCTTTCCAGACAAAGCATTACAATGAGAAGCATCAGGGTCTTTTCACAGGAGTATAAAAATTTGGCTAAACATTGGGAAGGCAATGAAAGTTTTCCTACTCTTCTTTCCACTTGTGCTATGCAGTGTGCTGTGTGGAAGTGGGCTGCATGCTCTGCCACCAAGAGTTGGCTGCATGTCAGTGGCAAAGAAGAAAGGCACCACAGAACTGTAATTATTTCTTAGCACTCCTGAGGATGATTTCTCCTGAATCCTATTATGTATTTCTCAGCATGCTTCAGTTATGGGATCCTTGTCTTAAGTCTCTTTAACATTGTGACCTCCCGGAATAAAAAGGATGTTGAATGCCACTGATTACATTTGTTTCTCAATCCTAACCTGAGTCACAGTTCCTTTCAGAGCAGTAAAACCCACATGCATCCAAGCTCTTTACATTTGAAAGATTTGGAATAAGTTATCCAGCTTTTAGGATTCCTCAATCCAATCAACAGAGGCAATTCTCTTCACTAAGATGGTTCCTACATCAGCAGGACATCCAAATCATTCTTCACTTTGATTCTAGGGTGATGCCTACTGAGGGCCTGAAGGGAACAAGTGTGATTTAAGCGAGGCCTAGGGTTTTTAAAAATAAGTGACTCTTGCTAAGTGCTTCAAGACTTTGTTTTACAGAAGGTGAGGTCAGTGAAAGTGAAGTTATACTTAAATCATTAGGGAACAAGCTGATCTACTGTGTAATGACCACTGCTTGCCTAAAACGCAATGAGACTACTTTGAAGGAAACTCTCAGCACTTGAAACATCCAAGTAACCTTTGTCTTTGAAAAGTAGCCTTTTCACTGCCAGTACTTCACATTTTGGAACTCCTCTTGGGGAAATGTCTTTAGAGCCAGTATCTGAGTCGTAAAAGAAAAGCACAGTCATTTCTTCAGATCCACACCTAGTCAGTGAACACAAACAGCATTGTTCAGTTTGATCCAATGTCGCCCCCCTACTGCATTAGACTTCGCTTCCAGAGAAGGTGTCCTTTCCAAAAATTAAACCCACTCTCAGGAGACCAAACTTTTGCACCACTGAGAGTCGTAAGAATGGGCTCAGAAGATAGTTTCCAAAGAAGAGGGTCATTAACCAAACTGAAGTAAGTGTATAGCCCTAAAAGGGACAGCACTAATTTATATTTAAATTATGAAATGTTATTTAAATATTGTGTGTATGGGGGGAGAAAATTTAGTTTAAAGTGGATTAAAAAATCTAGACTTCCCCATTTCTAACAATGGGTATTACAAACTCTGACTTCAAAAGGCTGTTGTGATAAACAATCGAGATATGTGGATATCTTCTGTAGACCCCGAGGTGCACATTCAAGAATAAGGTGTATGTGTATGTACGTAAACAAATATAGGCATTTATACACATCTACACACTACATAAAACTAGTGCTTTAAATTCCCATCTTTTAATCTATAAGGAAAACATGAAGAAGATTTGAAGAGGATGGAGATAAAAGGAATGAACAGTTGAGCTTAGATTACAAGAGTAGAAAGGTGAACACAGATTTAAAAGCAGAATGTAGTGGCTTGAATTTTACTAATGATTCACTTTTCCCTATCTTAATACCAAATGATCCTACTAGAAAAGATTAAATCCTCAAAGATTGGACCACATTTAAACCCAACAAAGGAAGAACCATTTTGCTAATTACTCTAAATTAACTTAATATTTGTTATTCTTTTTATACAAGTATTTCAACACAAAACACACTTATCAAAGGAAAACTAAGTGAATTAATTGGGAAGCTTAATTTGAGTTCACTTGAACAAAATTTTACTGGGTGGATTTCCTTTTAGAAATGTAATACTTGATGCCACTCGAGACCCTCAAAATAAAAAGCTAAATAAGAATTTCTCACAGACCCTTGAGTAAGTGATTAGTCTTAACACTTTTCCATTCAAAATTACATACTTAGAGAGTCACAAGGTTTTTTCTCATTTAAAGTCACCTCCCAGTTATTGATAATAGATAAAAACCTCAATTAATTGGAACTCAACCAACTAGAAGTCTCACCTTACTGGAATGTTGTTGTCATTACCCTTCAGAGAGAAGAAAATAACAATAAAGTGGCTGGGCACGGTAGCTCATGCCTGCAATCGCAGCACTTTGGGAGGCAAGGTGGGCGGATCATTTGAGGTCAGGAGTTTGAGACCAGCCTGGCCAAAACCCTGTCTCTACTAAAAACAAAGAAACAAACAAACAAAACCAAAAACAAAATGTAAGTGAAAGTCAGCCAATTTGGTGTGTCTTAGTTTCCCAATAAGCTCAGTTTTCTGCAATTTTCCTGTGATAGCTATATAAAGAAATAGGGAAAAGAATAAAGATTTATGAGGCACTTTCCACATGCTCATCTCTTTTTTATCTGGCCCCAGCTAATGTTTTACACCCTATTCCTTCATATGTCTTCCATTCCAGCCATTCTAGATCTCTGTCATTTTTTTTAAACCTGACAACAATCATGTAAAAGTTGTAATATATTTTAATTCTATAGATGACAAAACGGAAGATTAGTGATGTTAAATTGTCCAAGGACATGAAATTAAGTCACTTGTCCAAGGTCACATGGTGGTAATGGGACTGATATTTGAATCCAGACCAGTTTGACACCAAAGCCTGTATTTGAATGATGGCCCTTAAACGCTGCAAAATCCTCAACCAGTACAGAAATATTCTCTTGCATCCATTAGTGTCTATGTCCTGAGTGGTCCATGAAAGTTGATTTATATATATATATGAAATATTTATATATATTTATATACTTCATATATATGAAATATTTTTATATATTTATATATTTCATACATATATGAAATATTTTCAGCAAGGAATGAAATTTAAAAGGCCATTTATTTAAACTTCAGTTAATTATAGTTTATTCTAATTCTAAAATTCCAAGTTAAAAGAAAAACTTCCATCAATTAACAAAATAAAGTTACTCAGATTGAATATGTTCTCGTCACAATGCAATCATATCAAAACTCAGTAACAAAAGTCTCTCAAAACGAGATACTTAGGAAAACTCTTAAATGTCCTAAAAGAATGAGTCAAACAATGAAATCAGTAAAAATTGCAGAGTAGACCTCTGAAATTTTATTCTTAAAATCAATTTTAAAAACTGACAATATTTCTCAGGATTAACTTTTTTAAAGCTCTGGACTGCTACAAAACTTTGGATAATTTCCAGAGTTCTGGAAAAAGGTATACCACACAAATGATAACAAAACGAGAGCTGAAATGACTACACTAAAATCAGACAAAACAGCCTTTAAGAAAAAAAAAATTGTTCCTAAGAAAAAAAGGGACATTTCATAATGATAAATGGATCAATTCCTCAGGAAGATATGACAACTATAAACATATGTGCACCTAACAATAAAGCCAAAAATGCATAAAACAAAACTAAGAGAATTAAAGTGAGAAATGGGTAGTTCAGTAGTAACAGCAGGAGCTTTCAATACCCCACTGGCATAATGGATAGAATAACTATGTTAGATCAACAGAATAATAATGGATAGTCAACAATGAAACAGAAGACTTTAACAGCACTGTAAACAAACTAGACTTGAAAGACATCTACAGAACATGCCACTCAACAACAGCAAAATATAGGTTGGTGCAAAAGTGATTTGCACCAGCCTAATACATGGAACATCTTCTCGAGCACACATGGAACATTCTCCAGGACAAACCATACACTAAAATATAAAACAAGACTCGATAAATTAAAAATGATTGAAATCATGCGAGTATGTTCTCTGACCACAATGGAATGGAATGAACATAGAAATCAATAACAGAAGGAAATTTGGGAAAACTACATATATGAAAAATTAAACAGCATATTACTAAATAAATAATGAGTGAATGAAGAAATCATAAGAAAAAGTATCCTGAGATGAATGTAAATGAAAGTACAACAAACAAAAAGTTATGGAATGCAGCAAAAGCTGAGCTTAAAGGGAAATTTGTAGCATAAACATCTTTATTTTTAAAAAGAGAGACCTAAAGTAAGTAACCTAACCTTTCAACTTAAGAAACTAAAAAGGAAGAGCAAACTAAACCCAAAGCACACAGATGGAATAATATATTAAAAATTAGAGCAGAAATTAATACAATGGATAATAGGAAAATAATATAAAAAACCAACAAAACTCAAAATTGGCTCTTTGCAATTACAAAGAAAATTGACAGACTTTTAGCTAGACTGTCCAAGAAGAAAAACAGAAGACTCATATTACTGAAATCAGCATTATAAGCTGGATATTAATACTAACTTTAAAGAAATAAAAAGGATTATAAGGGGATACAATGAAAAATTGTATGCCAACAATTTACGTAACATAGATGAAATAGAAAAATACATAAAAGACACAAACTACAGAAACTGACTCAAGATAAAATAGAGAATATGAATACACATTATTATATCAAGTAAATAAATCAAATTAGTAATAAAAAAAATACCACAAAGAGAAGCCCAGCCCCAAATGGCTTCACTGGTGAAATCGCCCATGTTTAAGGAATAATTCATATCAATCTCGTACAAAATAAACATACAAAAATCAGTAGCATTTCTATATGCCAAGAGTGAACAATCTTAAAGAAGAAATCAAGAAAGCAATCCCACTTACAATAGCTACAACAAAATACCTAGAAATCACAAAAGACCCCAATAGCCAAAGCAACTCTGAACAAAAAAACAAAGTTGGATGCATCATACTATCTTGTTTTAAAATATACATTGAAGCTATATTTTGATAACACAACAGGGTGATTGCAGTCAATAATAACTTAATTTTACATTTCAAAATAACTAAACAGTGTAATTGGATTGTTTGTAAAACAAGGGATAAATGCTTGAGGGGATGGATACCCCATTCTCCATGATGTGATTATGTCACATTGCATGACTGTATCAAAACATCTCGTGTATCCCATAAATACATACACCTACTATGTAGCCACAAAATTAAAAGTAAAAAAAAAAAAATTAAAAAAATAAAAACCTACTATTAGTCTCAAAGTTAGTATGATTCAGAGAGAGGAAGAATGCTAATGATTTTTTAAATTTTAATTGTTTTGAGTACATAAGAGTTTTATATACGTGAGGGGTACATATGATGCTTATAGTTCTGAGATACCAGATGTTCCCTGACAGTGCCAACAGATGAAGTATCAAAAAAGCAGAGAAAACTCAAGAAACTGAGTTTTATTGAGGGAAGAAGGAAATAGAAACTATCACCAAATTAGGGCCACTGGTTGACTCTTCCCTGGCACCCTCACCTGTACAAGACCTGTCCCAGACACAGAGCAAGTCTCTGCTCTCTATTAAATGAGAGCAGTAATCCACATTCATTCACAAAGCCCTAATTAAGCAGTTATTTGTAAAGGAGTTTTCCATGACTTCTAGACATGAAAAGATATGTGTGGAATCCCAGCAATTTATGTAGAAGCCAGCACAGTCCCTGGCACATAAATAATAGATGCTTAATGAATAAAGCATCCACGTTATTGTTGATATTAATAAGAAGAATCTTCATTGAGTGCCTAAAAAGAAAAAGCCTTAATAACAAAAACAGCATGATACATAAAAACAAGACACACATACCAATGGAACATGATAGAGAACCCAGAAATAAATCCACTCATTTACAGCCAACTCATTTTTGACAAGGGCACCAAGAACATACATTGGGGAAAGGACTGTCTTCAATAAATGGTGCTGGAATAACTGGCTATCCATACACAGAAGAATGAAACTAGATTCCTATCTCTTACCATATATAAAAATCAAATCAAAGTGGATTAAAGACCAATGTAAGACCTGAAACTATTAAACTACTGAAAGAAAACATTGGAAAATTTTTCAGGACATTGGTGTAGGCAGATTTTGAGTGTAAGACTTTAAAAGCAGAGGCAACAGAAACAAAAATGGACAAATGGGATCACATCAAGCTAAAACACTTTTGCACAGCCATGGAAACAACAAATTGAAGAGACAACCCACAGAATGGGAAAAAAATATTTTCAGGCTATCTAACAAGGGATTAATAACCACAATATATAAGGAACTCAAGCAATTCAACAGCAAAAAGAAAAAATAATCCAATTTTAAAATGGGCAAATGATGTGAACAGACATTTCTCAAAAGAAGAAATAGAAAAAGTCAACAGGTATATGAAAAATGCTCAACACCACTAATCATCAGTGAAATGCTAATCAACACCACAATGAGATAGCATTTCACTTCAGTTAAAATGGCCATTATCAAAAAGACAAAAAATAGCAGATGCTGGCGAGGATGTTGAGAAAGAGAAACTCTCATACACTGTTGGTGGAAATGTAAATTAGCATGGCCATTGTGAAAAACAGTATGGAGGTTCCTAAGAAAAACTAAAGGTAGAGTTACCATATGATTCAGCAATTGCACTGCTGGGTATATATCCAAAAGAAAGGCAATCAGTATATTGAATGTATCTGCACTCCCATGTTTATCACAGCACTATACACAATAACCAAGATATGAAATCAACCTAAGTGTCCATCAATGGATAAATGGATTTTTAAAACTGTGGTATATATACACAATGAAATAATATTCAGCCATAAAAATAATAAAATCCGTCATTTGCAAGACACGGATGAGCCTGGAGGATATGTAACTGAAATAAGCCAGATGCAGACAGACAAATATCGCATGTTCTCCCTCATATGTGGAAGCTAAAAACGTTGATCTCATAGACATGGAAAACAGAATGGTATTCACCAGAGGTTAGAGTGGGGAGAAAGATGAAGAGAGGTTCGTTGATGGGTACAAAATACAATTAGATAGAAAGAATAAGTTTTAGTTTTCAGTAGCATAGTAGAAAGACTATAGTCATCAATAATTTACTGTATATTTTAAAGTACCTAGAAAAAAATACTTGGAATGGACTCACACACAAAAAAAATGTTTGAGGTGATGAATGTTTCAATTGCCCTGATTTGATTATTACAAATTGCATGCATCTATCAAAATATCACATGAACCCCATAAATATGTATAATTATTGTGTAGCAGTAAAATGCAAGTCATCTGAAAAAAAAAAGAATTAACACCAATACTTCACAAACTCTTCCAAAACCTCAAAGGGGAGAGTGTACTTATCATTTCATTCTATGAAGCCAGTATTACCCGGATAACAAAGTCGGACAAAGGCATCACAAGAAACAAACTATAGAGTAATATCTCTTCTTAATATAGATGTAAATGTCCTCAACAAAATACTAGCAAACAAAATACAGCAGCATGTAAAAATGTTATATTCTATGACTAAGTAAGACTTATTCCAGTAATGCAAGGTTGCTTCAACATGAAAGAATCAATTAATGTAAGATACCATATTAATAGAATAAAGGGAAAACTTACATGATCCTCTCAATATATTCAGAAAAAGCATTTGATGAAATTCAATGTTCTTTCATGTAAACATACTCAATAAACTAGGAATAGAAAGGAATCTTCTCATGCTGATAAAGGGCAGCTATGAGAAACTCACAGTTAGTATCATATTGAATGGTGAAATACTTAAAGCTTACCCCGTAATATCAGGCACAAGATAAGGATGCCTCTCACTGCTTCTATTCAACATTGTACTGGAGGTGCCAGCAAGAGCAATTAGGTAAGAAAATGATGTAAAATGCATCCAGACTGGAAAGGAAGAAGTAAAACCATATTTGCAGATGGTATGATCTTATATAAGAAAATACTGTGGAATTCAGAAGAAAACTATTAGAACTTGTAAATGAGCTCACCACGTTTGTAGGATACAAGATTAATATGCAAAAATTAATTGTAATATGTAATGAATCAATATTTTGTATTATCTTGACAAATTTCTCATAAAATATATCACATTATGTGTTTCTAGTCTCTTTATGTTACTCCTGGAGGGTAGACACCATGAGTTTTTCTATACGTGTATTCAGTCTCGGTACATGGCACTTATTTGTCATTCAATTAATATATGTATGAACAATATAACTTGGTAATATGTCATAGATGTTATCCAAGGCCAAAGATACTCATGAAGTAGGGCTTACCTTGAAGTCTGTAATAGAACATATATAGTGTGAGGAAAGACAGCTCCCTTGGTATCACTTAAATACATAATATTGTATTGGAAAAATAACCACTTGTATTTAGATATATTGTCAATGTACAGTCTGAAAGTTATATTAAGAAAGCAATTCAATTGAAAATAGATTCAAAAGAAATTACACTAATAATACATTTAACAAAAGCAAAATGTATACCTTGAAAATTAAAGAAAAAAATCATTGAGAGGAATGAAAGAAAACCTAAATTAAAAAATGGTGACTAACATATCTTAAGCCAAAATGTATGCATCCACATTGTGATATGATAATGTTCCAATTTCCTTGGTCCCTTATTTTTCCATTACTCAGAACACAAATATATTATTTTTTTTTCAGCGTCACGATCAGACTATTACATTTAGCAATAAACAGCATGGGTGCAAAAAAAAAAAAAAAATGGAAAGACCCCACTATTTTCATAGACAGAACGACTTAATATTGTTAAATGGCAACATTCCCCAAATAGATCTATAGATTCAATGTGATGTTTAACAAAATCCCAGCTTCCTTTTATTGCAGAAATTGACAAGTTTATCCTAAAAGTCCTATGGAAATACAAGAGTGACAGAAAAGACAGATCAATCCTGAAACGTAAGATTAAAGTTGAAGGTCTCACACCTTCCTATTTCAGAAGTTAGTACATAGCTACAGTAATCAAGGCTATCTTGTACTGGCATAAAAATAGATCAATGGAATAGAATTGAGTGTTCAGAAGTAAACTTATACATTAATGGTAAATTGTCTTTTGACGAGGATGCTAACTCAATTCAATGGGAGAATGAATAATCTTTTTAAGTAATCTTTCTGGGACAGCTAGAAATCCACACATGAATGAAGTTGAGCCCTTATCTCTCACCATATACAAGAATTAACTAAAAACACAAAATGGATCGAAGGTCTGTATTTAACGGCTAAAGTTACAAAACTCTTAGAAGAAAACATAAGTGTAAATCTTGGTGAAATTTGGTTGAGCGATGGTTTCTTAGATATGACACCTAAAGCATGAGCACCCAAGGAAAAAATAGCAAAATTTTACCTTATCAAAATTAGAAGCTTTTGCACTTCTTAAGACACTGTCATGAAAGTAAAAAGACAACCTATAGAATGGAAGAAAATGCAAATCATATATCTAATAATATGAAAATCATATATGCATATATGAGAGATATCACATATCTATGTGATGCAATTCCTGTACCTAATCATAATCATATAGCAAATCATATATCTAATAATATGCAAATATCTAATAATATGGAAATCATACAGCTAATAAGGGTCTAATATCTAGACTATATAAGGAACTAAAACCTCTTAACAACAAAAAGGCAAATAATTCAGTTAAAAATTGGCAACAGACATTTGGAGACATTTCTCCAAAGAACATATACAAATAGTCATGAAAAGTTGTTCAGCATCATTGGCCATAAGGAAAATGTAAGCCACAATTAAAATATCACTTCATACTCATTAGGATGGGTACAATAAAAAAGACAGACAATAGCAAGTGTTCATTAGAATGTGGAGAAACTGGAACCCTCATATACAGCTAGTGGGAATAAAATGGTGCAGCTACTTTGGAATACAATCTAGTAGTTCCTGAAAAAGTTAAACACAGAGTTACCATATGACTTAATTCCACTCCTAGGTATATAGCATATACCCAAGAGAAAGGAAAACTTCTACCCACACAATATTCATAGCAGCATTATTCTTAAAAATATCCCAAAGTGGAAATAACCCAAACACTCTTTAATTGGTGGTGGAGAAACAAAATGTGGACTATCCATACAATGGAATATTATTCAGCCATAAAATGAAAGAAGTACTGATATATGTTACATGGATTAAACTTATGAAATTATAAGTGAAAGAATCAGACACAAAAGACCACATTTTGTATAAGTCTAATAATATAAAATGTGAATAATAAGCAAATCCTAGGAAACAGAAAAATTAGTGGTTGCCAGGGGTAGGAGGAGGGAAAATGGTTTGTGACTGCTAATGAATATGGGGTTTCTTTTTGGGGAGATGAAAATATTCTAGAATTACATAACAGTAATGATTGTGGAATCTTGTTAAGATAATGAAAACCACTGAACTGTACACTTCAAAATGGTGAATTTTATTGTATGTGAATTATATATCAATAAATACAAAAAAGTAAAAATAGTGAGTTAACAAGGAAATCTTGTTTTTTCCCCCTCATTCTTGCTTTCATCCTGGGACTGGTTCCTTGTGGGAGCTCTAGGGAAGAAATCTGTTTCCTGCCTTTTCCAGCTTCTAGAGACCAACTAAATTCCTTGCCTCCTGGTCCCCTTATTCATCTTCAAAATCAGTGGAGTAGCTTCAAATCTCTCTCTCCCCTTCTGTATTTACACTGCCTTCCCTCTTTAAAAGGACCCCTGTGGTTGCACCTACCTGGATAATTCAGGATAATTTCCCCATCTCAAGATTCTCAACTGAATCATATCTTCAAAGTCTTTTTTTTTTTTTTGCCATGGAAGGCAACATACTCATAGGTTCTGAGGATTAGGACATGGAGATATTTGAGGAGGGGGGTGTTTATTCTGTCTACTGCAGACCCTCTTCTTTTCAAGATTAAAATAATAATAATTAAAATGACAGTTTAAAATGACTTAAAATAAGAGTTTAAAAAGCAATAGGAGATTATGTGAGCATTACATAATTGTTTTCTTCTGTTCAGCAGGTAGGCAAGCACTGAGAAAAGTCATTAAGTATCAGAAGTTACACCTAAGAAATTGGTACGGTTTGGCCGCACACGAATCTCGTCTTGAATTGTAACTCCCACAATTCCCACATGTCGCGGGAGGAACCTGGTAGGAGGTGATTGAATTATGGGGTTGGGTCTTTCCTGTACTGTTCTGGTGATACTGAATGCGTCTCACAAGATCTGATTGTTTTAAAAACTGGAATTTCCCTGCACGAGCTCTCTTCTCTTGTCTTCTGCCACGTGAGATGTGCCTTTCACCTTCTGCCATGATTGTGAGGCCTTCCCAGCCACATGGAACTGTAACTCCATTAAACTTCTTTCTTTTGTTAATTGCCCAGTCTCAGGTATATCTGTCAGCAGCATGAAAATGGACTAATGCAGAAACCAGTTTATTTACCAAGAAAGGACCATGCAGAATTGGCTGAATATTATTATTTTGCTCTTCACAGTAGAACATTCAAATAACCCCTTAAAGGTGAAAAAAAATCAAATCAGCAAAAAGAACAATCTGTTCATATATTTTAAAGGGAAAAGTGCTGCTCCTCTTGGGCCAAAAAGGAAATAATTGGAAAGCTATGGCTGAATTTCCACCTAAGGTCACATTGTCTTGATACAAATATAACAATAATTGGTAATAGTAGTAGTAGTAGTACTAGTAGTAGTAGTGGTAGTAGTAGTAGTGGCAGCAGCAACAGCAGAAGTAGTAGTAACTAGCATTTATTGAGTTATTATTATGTGATAGGTATGTATGCTGGTAAAAAAATTTCCATTAGGTAATTCATTTATTCCTCAAAATAATCCAATGAAGTAAGGCCCCTTTTTCACAGAAGAGGAAAATAAGTCTTCAATAAATCAAGTGACTTGTCCAAAGTCACATAGCTAATATGTGGTGGAGCTGGGTTTAGAACCTAGGAACCCAACCCTAGAGTCTGTGCTGGAAATACAATTGTGATCCATCATTGACATGGCCCAGGGAAGGAAGTGTACCTGTACCTGAGATTGTACATATGGGGAAATTCAGTGGTCTAGGAAATCAAGTAATATTTCACTGAGTTAAAATCTGAATAGTGAACAAACGTCAAATAAGCAAATGTGGTATGAGGCAGGGACATGTTTGTGGAGAGCATTCCAAAAAGAGGGATTAGCCTAAGCAAAGGAAAAAACCCTGAGGCTAGAGCACATTCCCAGAACAAAAAGACGGTTACTGTGGCTGGAATATAGTGAGTGTAGTGAGATACGATACACACTAAAATCAGAGAGGTGAGCAGAGTTCAGCTCTTGAAAGGTTATATAGCCCATGGTAAGATATTGGGGTTTATTCTAATTTAGTGGTTATGAATGAGTAGTAATTTTGCTCCCCCACCTCCCCAAAGGGACATTTGGCAATGCCTAGAAACATTTTTGATAGTCACAACTTGGGGTGGGCTGCTACTGTAGTGGATAAAGGCCAGAGATGCTGCTAAGCATCTTATAGGGCACAGGACAGCCCCTCCTCCCCACAATAAAGAAATACCAGTATTGCTGAGGTGAGAAACCCTGTTCTAACGGTAATAGGAAAGTTTTGAAGGATTTTAAGTAGGTGAGTGGTCCAATCTTACATACATTTTCAGATTTATGTCTTATATATTTTATGTCTTATGTCAATGCATAGAATTGATGGTGGAGAGAGATGGCTGGGTATAGGCAGATTAATTAAGAGATTTTGTAGAAGTCCAGGCCAAAGATTATTATGGAATTGCCTAGGATTATGGCAGTAGTAGCAGAGAAAAGTGAAAGGGTTCAAGTTCTACTTTAAAGGTAGAGACTAGAGGATTTACTGAAGGATTGGATGGGGTGGTGCTGAAGGAAAGAGAGGAATCAAAGATGATATCCACGTTTCTGGCTTTACTTGATGGGTGGATGGGTGGAGGTACAAATGAGGGAGAAAAAAAGATTGAGAGGGTCAAAGTGTGAAAGGAGAGATAATGTCAATTGTGATCATAGTAGTTTTAAGGTGCCTCCTTGATATATAAGTGAAGACACCAAGAAGTCAGTTAGACATATGAGTTTGGAGCTCAGAGAAATCCAGGCTGGAGTGATATATTCATGAGCATTCCATCCAGAACAGCAAATGGAGAAATCTGGAATGTCTGGGGGCAAGTCGTAATCTTCTGAAACAGTATCATGAAAAGATACTGCTGCTTTCTCCTTAAAATTCTCTTGACATCACTATTGGAGATACTTGCTGTTGGTTGAATCCTAGTGCTTACCCAGCCTCATATTTCTTATATTCTGTGAATTAATATTCATGTTGCTTAAATGAAGGCTAAGCATATTTTATTTTCATAAATTATGAAGTGTCAAACATGAACATGATTGTATGGATTTACCATTTTCTACTTGAAGCTAAAATAAATTTCTTATAGTTCTAGTGTCTTCAGTTTGTCTTCCTATAACTCTAGGATTCAGTTCCACTGCAGCTAGAAGAAATGGTGGGGCATAATGCACTATTTGCCAAGGCAAAGCTCTCTATTGCCCCAGATTTTACTACATTAGATGATTACTAAATCTGTCCATTTCTCTCTGCCTCTACTGCTACCATACTAGTGCAAACGACACCAACTCTCTCCTGGACTTCTGCAGCAGGTTCATAATTGATCTCCGTTATCAGTCATGTACTTTTTTTTTTTTTCTTGAGATGGAGTCTTGTTCTGTCGCCCAGGCTGGAGTGCAATGGCACGATCTCGGTTCACTGCAACATCCGACTCTCGGGTTCAAGTGACTCACCTGCCTCCGCCTCCCGAGTAGCTGGGATTACAGGCATGTGCCACCATGCCCGGCTAATTTTTGTATTTTTAGTAGAGACAGGGTTTCACTATGTTGGCCAGGCTGGTCTCGAACCCCTGAGCTCAGGCCATCCACCCGCCTTGGCTTCCCAAAGTGCTGGGATTACAAGCATGAGCCACTGCACCCAGCCAATCTTAGAAATTCTAAGGCCTTCACCATGCTATTAGCTCTAAATTGTCGTTAAGGAGCTAAGAAGTCGTATACCCTTACTCCATTCTTCAAATGGCTGCCAACACTAGTAATTTAAAAACATAAATTAAAGCTCACTACTTGTGTCTTTAAACATCTTCTAGAAATTCCTCATGGCACTTACAGTAAAATCAAAATCCTCACCAAGGCTTTTCATGGTTTATATCTCCCCTACCTCTTCATCATTTCCTACCCTCTCTCCATACTCACCACTTTTCAGCCACACTATTCTTCTGTATTGGCCAATTTTGTTCTTGCCTTAGAGTCTTGGCACTTGCTGTCACCCCTGCTTGGGCTGTTCTGTCCCTCAAATATTCACATAGCAGTAGCCTTCCCACCTTTCAGGTTCTAGTTTGAATGTCACTTTCTCAGAGAGGGCCATCTCTTACTCCATCAGCCATGTGGCATTGGGTAAATTGCTTAACTTTTCTAAGCCTCAGTATCTTCATCAATGTAATGAAGTTCAAGAGACATCTTATCAACAAAAATGAAAATTTTAATAAATGAATCTGAGAAAATTGGTTAACCATTTAGAAAAAGATAAAATGAGATCAATTTTTATACTGTGCATAAGGATAAATTATATGTGTATAAGGACTCTCAATGTAAAAAAAAGCAGGCAAACAAGTCCTAGAAAAAAACATGAATTCATCCTTAACTGGGGCATAGGGAAAAGATTTCTAACTATGGTCCAAAATGCAGAGGAAATAAAAGAAAAGATTGATACATTTGACTACATTAAAAAAAACTTATGTATGTAAAAAAGTAACACCATAACAAGATTCAAAACAATTAGGAGAAAATAGTTGCAACATATATCATAAATAAAGGGCTGATATCGCTAACATATAAACAACTCCTAAGAATTGAGAGAAAAGACCAAAACCTGATACAAAACAAGTAAATGACATTAATAAACAATTCACAAAAATTTAAATGGCCCTCAAATATATTAAGTGATATTTAATTTTCCTAATGATCAGGATAAAAGTAAAAGTACACTGAGAGCCCATTTCTCATGTATCAGACTGGTAAAGACTAAAAAGTACAATAAACAAATCGGTTGGTGAAGCTATAGGTAAACAGTCACTTTCATGCATTGCTGGTTGGAACACAAATTTGTACAACTTGTGTGAAGGGAAATTTGGCAATACTAAACAAACCTTACACATGCATTTACTTTTTGATGTAGTAATCCCACTTTACCCTGAAGATTCACCTCCACCAAGACAAAAATAGATCTGCACAAGGTTATTCATTGCAGTATTCTTTGTAATTGCAAAATATTGTATTGGTTTAATAAAGTACAGTATGTGCATACAGTCATGAAAAATAATTTTTAAAAAAAGAATGTGGAAGATCTCTATGAACTGATGTGGAGTGATTTCCAGGTTATAATGCTGGGTGAAACAAAAGCAAAGTGCAAAACTGCATAGGCAGTGTGCTACATTTTGTTTAAGAAGGGCAAATGAGAAAATTTCATGCATCTATTTATTTGTGCAAAAATAAAACATGCAAGAAGTATAAACTAGATACTAATGAGATCTGTTTCCTATAGATGTGAGCGGGAACAGGGTGGAAAAGATAGATAAGAATGTAGAGGATCTGAAATTTCTCTGAGTATTACTTTTTAAACATTTCTAACTTTTGGAACTGTGGTAATGTTTCACATACTCAAAAAAAGAAAATCAATAAAATCAACAAAGGTTGGGAAAACACTAAAATGGAACACAAACAGAACAAATGAACTAAACTTTACCTTAAAACGGATAACATAAATACAGTGAAAAGTGAAAAAAGAGAACTAATTTAAATAACTTTTTTCTTTCATACTTGAGATTTTATTGGTTGTTTTCAAGATTAGTATACAGACATTATGAACAATTTTTTTCCAATTTCAATGTATGTACTGAAATCTAAAAAGCTAGGTAGTTGTAATTCTGTCCTAAATAGTTATTTCAGTGACTTTCCAGTTTAAAATTTAGAGGCTAAATAGTTTTTTCAATGATTTCCAAGTTCGACATTTAGAGGCCAATTTTTCCTAAGAGGATATCAACTATCAATAACTTCAAATGCTTAAAAACGTATTACATTATAAGTCCCACTAAGTCAAAATTCAATATAATACCTACTACATAGACAGATTTTCTTTTTTTCTTTCTTTTTTTTTTTTTTGAGATGGAGTCTCGCCCAGGCTGGAGTGCAGTGGCGCAATCTCGGCTCACTGCAAGCTCTGCCTCCCAAGTTCACGCCATTCTCCTGCCTCAGCCTCCCGAGTAGCTGGGACTACAGGTGCCTGCCACCACGCCCGGCTAATTTTTTTGTATTTTTAGTAGAGACAGGGTTTCACTGTGTTAGCCAGGATGGTCTCGATCTCCTGCCCTCGTGATCCGCCCGTCTCGGCCTCCCAAAGTGCTGGGATTACAGGCGTGAGCCACCGCGCCCAGCATACACAGATTTTCAACCTTTCACAGCACATAAGAAAGTAATTAGGAAATCTGAACTACCACAATCAAATATATTACCGAGTGCACACAATTCTGACAGGGAGAGCCGAGGTCAGGGAGAGGTTTTCTTTAAGAAACAATCCTACTGAAAAACAACATGAGAATAGAAGTAATTTTAAGTGTTTAAGACATATTAAATGTATGACTGTGACTCCAAGTTGCCATTTAGTATGCTTTGTATTACAGGATACAAAAACTGCCTACCTCCAGTCTATGGGATATTAAATTGGTACCCAAGGCAGTGAATGCCTTCTACAATTCAATGTCTCACTATTTTCTCATTGTACCTAATAATAATAATAACAATAATAATAATTACCAGCAAATGGTTTCACCTCTTAAAACCATTTCCACTCAGCAAATGAAGTAGCATTCCTGTCTTCTTAAAAATGTGTCTAGAGCTACTAAAAAGCTTACATCTTCAAAATAGTTGATAAAAATTATTCCATATTAACCAGACTTGGTTTCTTTCTTTCCTGCGTCATCAGAGGCTACATGCTCCTCCATTTTAGCTCTCGGTGTTCTGCAGGTAAATCTTTAGTTTCTCGGTTAGCCTATGCAGCCTGTTTGCCCTTTGTTCCCCTTTTCCCTTTTGTTTGCACTTTTTTCTGAGGATTTATCCTTTCCTGCTGCTTTTTATTTATTTATTTATTTATTTATTTATTTATTTATTGGCTTTGTTTCAACTTTTGCAGGGGCAGGCTTAACTGAGAACCTCGCAGATCTCCTCTTGGGCTCTTCCTTTGCGTCCAGAGACTTTGCAAAGCTGGGCTGCTGGGCTGTCACTCTTCTCGCCCTCAAATAACCTTTGAACATAGCATTTGGACAATACGACCTTGGGGCTAAAGACAAAAAGAACTCTAAAACAATATTGACCTCTACTTTGTAGGCTTTTATTTCTCAGAGGGGTGGGTGAGCGATACTGAAATTACTTTTTGTGTATCCTAGGATTGACCAAATAAGTAAATATACTGTGGATAAAGGAAGCTAGGTTTCTTATTGTCAGAGAAGGGAGTTATAAATATGGAAGATGAAAAAAAAATAGAATAAATCCTGTAGTGTTGGACTGAACTTGGAGGCATTAGTGTGAAATCATGGATTTAAATATAGCCTAGAGATAGATATGTAAATAAATATTGGCGTATATGGATATATATATATATATATAATTTTTTCTTTGCTAGCTGAGAGAGTCTAAAAGCAATGACACCCAAGAAACAATGGGCACACCTAGCACTCAGATCTTGGTTTCTAAAAACTCAAAGGAATCAAGGCTCCTTGAAGAAATGGCTGAATGCAAGGCTGCGGCAGGAAAAGAACGAGATGAATCTGGAATATCCTGCTATGCCAGAAAGTAAGAAACTGTTCAAAGCTTGATGGGGGCATGTCAAAATGAAGCAGGAGGCAGCTTTAAGGGGCACCCACTTGGCCAAATCAGGGACAATTTGAGCTTCTTTTTCTTCTTTTCTTTTCTTTTTTTTTTTAAACAGGCTGGAGTACAGTGGCACAATCATAGCTCACTGCAACCTCGAATTCCTGGGCCCAAGCCATCCTCTCAAATCAGCCTCCTGAATAGCACTGGGACTACAGGTGAATACCATTATGCCAGGCTAATTTTTTATTTTTATATTTTTAGAGGCATGGTCTTGCTATGTTGCTGAGGCTTGTCTCAAACTCCTGGCCTCAAGAATCCTCCTACTTTAGCCTCCCAAGTCTCTGGGATTGCAGACATGAGCCACCATGCCCAGCAACAAATTAAGCTTCTAAATAAATGATAGTAAAGGACTTTATCTCATAAAATAAAATAAAAATCCATGAGTCCACACTGATGTAATAAATAAGGAATAAAAGTAGAAGGGAAAGGTCCTTCTTGGAATAGAAACCCAGCTAATAAATGTAGAAGCAATTATGAAATTAGAAGTTTATCATTTTGCAACCATTATAGTAATAATTGTTTCTGGCAAGAATCTACTAAATCTAGTGTGTAGAATTTTGAGGAATAGCAGAATATTTATATAGTTTCCAAATATCTCCCCCATAAGAAGCTTATTAATTACAAAGGGGAAAAATAGCTACTTCACAATGAGAAAACCCTGATATCACTTTAAACAAGGATCAAAATTAACATCACCAGTAGTGACACCAATGGCCATCATGTGCCTCCTGATACGATGCTCAAAGAACCCAATGTCACTTGAGGGTTATTCTTGACAAAAAATGTATAACCTGAATATAATCATGAGTAAACCTCAGACAAACTAAAACTGAGGGATATGCTATAACTAGTTGATACCGTCAGAAATTTCAGTGTCTTGAAACACAAAGAAAGACTGTATTTTAGGTTAAGGGAGACTAACTAAATATGACAATTGAATGTACCACATGTTTCTGTATTTCATTTGCTATATAAGACATTACTGGGACAATTAGAAAAATCTGAATGAAGTCTGTAGAGTAGAGAAATAATATTGCACCAATGGTAATTTATCAGTTTTGATCATTGGACTGTGGTTATGTCAGATAATTTCTTTGTTTACAGAAAATACACACAAAAGTATTTAGGGATAAAAGGGCATCATGTCTATGATTTATTCTCAAGTAGTCCCCCAAGATAGATACAGGTTAAGTATCCCTTATCTGAAAAGCTTGAGACCAGAAGTGCTTCAGATTTATAACTTGATTTTGGAATATTTGCATTATACAAGTTCAGGGTCTTAAATAAAAATAACCAAAATCCAGCATGCTCCAATGAGCATTTCCTTTGAATGTCGTGTTGGTTCTCAAAAAGTTTTGGATTTCAGAGCATGTTGGATTTCAGATTTTCAAATTCCAGATGTTCGATCTGTATAATAATACGCAAATGAATAGTATTTATGTTAATATGTATATATGTAATAATATATCTGTATTATATAAGTATGTTACATATACGTATGCAAGAAAGTCCTTACTTCACAGAGATATTATATATCACATTAAAAAGAAAATTGTTAGAGACTTCAAACCAGCAGAGGTGAAAGTCCCTGTCATCACTTCAGATTCCAGTACTGGGATCAGCCATGCCCAGAGGTCTGGTCCTGATGCTGGCAGGGGGGGGGCCCTCCTCCATACCTGACTGGCTGTGTGGCTTCATCACCACCGAGTGATGTGCTGAGGCCTCCTGCAGTGAATGCTCCTTCCATTCCTGTACTCGGGCAGTGCCATTCAGCACAGGAGAGCTCTTTTTGCCTTTGGCTTTCAATTCCAAAACATGATTTAATTTCTAACTAAATTAGTACGGCACTAGTTACGAAGTATCTGCTTAAAACCCTTTATCATGATATCCTGTGGATTTAAAAACTCTAATTCCATGTTTTCTTCCCATCTGCCTTATACATCTCATCACTCTGCTTATCAATATTCAGTTTGATGAGCACTATTAACTAAAATATGAAACTTAAAAACAAAAAAAAAGAAAATTGTGTAAGGGCTTAACACAATGTTGGATACAATATAGATGCCTAATACACCTTAGCTATTGTTATCATTATTAATACTTAGAAATCAGTTTATTCATCTCTAAAATTGGGTTAATTATGCACACACACTGGGTGTGTGGGAGGATTGAATGAGCTAATGCTTATAAAAGTGACATGTGAGCCCTAAAGTTCTCTGAAAAAGTGAAATCACCATTCGTATAAATTTTTTAAAATTCTACAAGCACTTTTATAGTTCTTATTGTGCAGCAATATTAATTCATTTAATCTTTGTAGCAACCCTATTGAGGTAGGTACTATTACTGTCCCCATTTTATAGACAAGACATCTGAAGTTCAGGAAGGATAACTTGCCCAACATCGTATAACTAGTTTGTGGTAAATCCAGGCTTTTAGCTCAGACAGTCTGACTCTAGAGTTTGTATTCTTAACCACTATGCTATGCAGATTGTCATTTATTTGGCTACTACATCTTAATTTATGTATTCTAACACCTTCTCCAGGATTCAAGAGGAGTCATTAGAACAGGATCCTAGAATATTCCAGGATTTGGTGACAATTTAATGGTAACCCTCTCCATACAACTTAACATAGTGCCTTTCTTGGGTTTATATAAATGTTTATACCTTCTCTTTTCTTCTCACATTGAAGGAGACTTTTCTCTTTTGTATATCATTCTGCTACTTCCCTTATGTAAAATTATGAAGACGCCCTCTAATATTTCTTCTTTTTCTGAATCTTCCCCAGACCTGGACATAGTGGTCTACGTGTAACACTGGATAATGATTATACACAAGAAATGGAGCATAATGTTTTCCATTTTGTTTCCAGTTCCATTTCTGAAAATGACCATCCGTTGGTCAGTAATTTGAGAGGCTGAGCTGTTAGGCAGCCTGCCTTTAACACAACTGGTACTCTCACACACTAGTAAAATAGGACTATTTTAACACAACTGGTACTCTCACACACTAGTAAAATAGGACTCTGCAGTGATTTAGGGGGAGTCTAGAAATAATTTGCTCCTCTTATGCTTTTCCTTTTGTTTTCTTCAGTTAAGTCTAGATTATTATTATTTTCTCAGTGGTAAATAATTGATAAATAACTTCTGGAAAGGTGCCAATAGATACATAATAACTATTGCAATTTATAAGAAATACTGTGAAAATTAAGTTTCTGACTTACCTAAAATTTTAAAATAGGAACTAAATTTTGGCAAATTTTCCATCAAATGCTAGCTTCAGAAATCTACAGTTTAGCTCTTCTCACAGTGGATTCCTCCTTTAGTTGACAAATTGGCAAATATATGAGGCAATCATGGCTACAAGTAACAAAGTTATCGATACTTTCTCTTCTAAGCCTGTTAAAAAGCACCAGTGTTTTAACCATTTCTCTTTTAGAAAATTAGGAAATGTAACTATATTTTCATCATAAGTTTTAAAGGAATAACCAGAATAAAATAAAAGCAGCAAGAAAATGGTTAAAACACAGACGAACACAACACATAACAGCAGTTTGGTGGGCTGAAATGATGTCTCACATTTCTCTGAGTATCTGTTTTTCATCTTTTTTTCCCTCTGTTCTTCAGTTGCATAAGCACTATTGATCTATGTTCAAGTTTAATGATTCTTTTTTCTCCACCTCAAACCTACTGTTGAATTCCTCTGGTGATTTTTTTAAAATTTGAATTATACTTTTATTTTTTAACTTCTATTTTTAGTATTTTGTTATTTCAATAGCTTTTGGTGTACAAGTGGCTTTTGGTTGCAAGGGTGAATTATATAGGGGCAAATTCTGAGTTTTTAGTGCACCTGTCACCTGAGTAGTGTACGTTGTATCCAATATGTATTTTTTTAATCCCACATACCCCTTCCCAACCTCCCCATTATGAGTCTCCAAAGTCCATTATATCACTCTGTATGTATGCTTTGCATACTCACAGCTTAGCTTCCACTTATAAATGGAAGCATACAGTATTTGGTTTTCCATTCCTGAGTTACTTCACTCAGAATAATGGCCTCGAGTTTCATCCCAGTTGCTGCAAAAGACATTATTACAGTCCTTTTTATGACTGAGTACTATTACATGATGTATATATATCACATTTTCTTTATCCATTTTGGTTAATGGGCACTTAATGGTTGGTTCTATATCCTTGCAATTGTAAATTGTGCTGCAATAAACATACATGTGCATGTGTCTCTTTGATATAATGACTTATTTTCCTTTGGGTAGACAACCAGTAGTGAGACTGCTGAATTGAATGGTAGATTTACTTTTAGTTCTTTAAGAAATTTCCATACTGTTTTCCATAGAGGTTGTACTAACTTACATTCCCACCAGCAGTGTATAAGTATTCCTCTTTCACCATATCCATGCCAACATCTATTGTGTTTTTACTTTTTAATAATGGGATTTTTTGCAAGAATAAGGTGGTATATCATTGTGGTTTAATTTGCATTTTCCTGATGATTAGTGATGTTAAGCATTTTTCATATGTTTACTGTCCACTTGAATATCTCCTTTTGAGAAAAGTCTGTTCCTGTCCTTTGCCCACTTTTGATGGGATTATTAGTTTTTTTTGTTTTTTTGTTTTTTCCTTGCTGATTTGTTTCAGTTCCTTGTAGATTCTGGATACTAGTCCTTTTTCAGATGCATAGTTTGAAAATATTTTCTCCCATTCTGTGGATTGTCTGTTTACTCTGATGATTATTTCTTTTGCTGTGCAGAAACTATTTAATTTAATCCGGTCCCATTTATTTATTTTTGTTTCTGTTGCATGTGCTTTGGGGGTGTCAGTCATGAATTCTTTGCCTAAGCCAATGTCCAGAAGAGTTTTTACAATGTTATCTTCTAGTATTTTTATGGTTTCATGTCTTAGATTTAAGTCTTTGATCCACCTTGAGTTAACTTTTCTATAAGGTGAGAGACAGAGATCCAGTTTCATTCTTCTACTTGTGACTAGCCAGTTTTCCCAGCACCATTTATTAAATAGAGTGTACTTTCCTCAATTTATGCTTTTGTATGCTTTGTCAAAGATCAGTTAGTTGTAAGTATTTGCCTTCATTTTGGGGTTCTCTATTGTGTTCTATTGGTCTATGTGCCTACTTTTTTTTTCCCACCAGAACCATGCTATTTTGGTAACTATAACCTTGTAGTATAACTTGATGTCCAATAATGTGCTGCCTCTAGATTTATTCTTTGTGCTTAAGATTGATTTGGCAATTTGGGCTCTTTTTTGGTTCCATATGAATTTTAGGATTTTTTTTTTCTAATTCTGTGAAAAACAATGTTGGTATTTTGAACAGAATTGCATTGAATCTGTAGATTGCTTTGGGGAGTATGGTCATTTTCATAATATTGATTATTGCAATCCATGAGCATAGGATGTGTTTCCATTTGTTTGTATCGTGTATGATTTTTTTTCAGCAGTGTTTTGTAGTTCCTCTTCTATAGAACTTTCATCTCCTTGGTTAAGTATATTCCTAGATATTTTATTTGTTTTGCAGTTGTAGAAGAGATTGAGTTCTTTATTTGATTCTCAGCTTGATCATTGGTGCTGTATAATGGTGCCATCGATTTGTTTACCTTGATTTTGTAACCCGAGAGTTTATTGAATTTATTTATCAAATCTGGGAGTCTTTTGGAAGAGTCTTTATGGTTATCTAGGTATACGATCATATCATCAGCGAACAGTGATAGTTTGACTTCCTTTTTTTCCGATTTGGATGCCCCTTTATTTCTTTCTCTTGCCTGATTGCTCTGGCTAGAACTTCTGGTATTATGTTGAATAGAAGTGATGAAAGTGAGCATTCTTGTATTGTTCCGTTTCTCAAGGGGAATGCTTTCAACTTGTCCCGATTCAGTTTGATGTTGGCTGTGGGTTTGTCATATATGGCTTTTCTTAATTTGAGGTAAGTCCTTTCTATGCCTAGTTTGTTTTGTCATAAAGGGATGCTGGATTTTAGTAAATGCTTTTTCTGCATGTATTGAGATGATTATATGGTTTTTGTTTTTAATTCTGTTTATGTGATGCATCACATTTTTTGACTTGTGTATGTTAAACCATCCCTGCATCCCTGGGATGAAACAAAATTGATAATGGCATATTATCTTTTTCATATGCTGTTGGATCCAGCTAGCTAGCATTTTGTTGAGAATTTTTGCATCTATGTTCATCAAGGATATTGATCTGTAGCTTTCTTTTTTTTGTTAAGTCCTTTCCTGGTTTTGGTATCAGGGTGATACTGACTTCATAGAATGATTTAGGGAGCAATCCCTTTTTCTCAACGTTTTGGAATAGTTTCAGTAGAATTGGTTTCAATTCTTCTTTGAACGTCTGGTAGACTTCAGCTGTGAAACCATCTGGCCCTTGGCTTTTTAAAAAAATTATTATTACCCATTCAATCTCACTGCTTGTTATTGGTGTGTTCAGAATTTCTGTTTCTTCCTGATTTCATATAGGAGGGTTGTGTATTTCCAGGAATTTATCCATTTCCTCTAGGTTTTCTAGTTTATGTACATAGAGGTGTTCATAGCAGTCTCAAACAAGCCCTGTTGTGTAGGTTGTAATGTCTCCAGTTTCATTTCTAATTGAGTTTATTCGAATCTTCTCTTTGCTTATCTTGGTGAATCTACCTAATGGTATACCAATTTTGTTTATGTTTTCAAAGAACAAGCTTTTTGTTTCATTGATCTTTTGTATTTTTTGCTTGCTTGTTTCAATTTCATTTAGTTCTGCTCTGGTATTTGTTATTTCTTTTGTTCTGCTAAAGTTCAGGTTTAGTTTGTTCTTGTTTCTCTAGTTCCTTGAGGTGTGACATTAGATTGTAGATTTGTAATCTTTAAGACCTTTTGATGTAGGCATTTAGCACTATAAACTTTCCTCTTAGCACTGCTTTTGCTGTATCTCAGCGGTTTTAATAACTTGTGTCTATTGTCATTCATTTTAAAGAAATATTTAATTTCCATCTTGGTATCATTGATAACACAAAAATCATTCAGGAGTAGATTGTTTAATTTCCTTGTATTTGTGTAGTTTTGGGGATTCATTTTGGAGTAATTTCTAGTTTTATTCCATTGTGGTCTGAGAAGATACTTGATAATATTTTGATTTTCTTAAATTTATTGAGACTTGTTTTGTGGCCTATCATACGGTCAATCTTGGAAAATATTCCATGTACTGATGAACAGAATGTATATTCTGCATTTCTTGGGTAGAATGTTCTATAAATATCTTTTAGGTCCTTTTGTTCTAGAGTGTAGTTTAAGTCCATTGTTCCTTTGTTGACTTTCTGTCATGGTGATCTGTCAGGAAGTTTATATTTTTTGGCTCCACATTCAGCCAGGAACTAGTAGTTTAGAAGTTTCCACTCAGTTCCTAAGACAGCACAGCCTTGGGTATGCCCCTAGTCTTATAGATTTCTAGGGATGACTGTGATATTATTTTTAGGCCTGGTTTCTTGGGAGTTGCTCTTGGGTTAGAGCAGCTTATTGTTTAGCATTTGGTCAGAGGTGTGTTTAAGCCCCTTATGCCAGTGAGGCTTCCATTCTATGTTGAGAGATCTGTGTGTGGCTTGGGGAATGCTTTCAGGTCTTCATCATGGTCTGTTCCGATTGCTCCTGAGTGAGTACAACCTATCACATGCTCGCAGCTTTCCCAGCCCAACAGATTTGACTGTGATGCTAGGAGGGTTCTTCTTAACTATCTCTTTCTCTGATTCTCTCTATTAAACTTCCGGATGCTCGGCTACTTTGCTCATGTCATAGAGTTACCAACTTCTTCTTAACTGGTCTCCACCAAGATTGCCACTGTTTTCTATAACACTCTTAGGCATGGAGTTTTTCATACTCTGTTTCATATTTAGTCTGTGGAGCTCTTCACCCTTATGGCCTGACTTTCTCCCTGGGATGAATCCCTATGACACTGGCCTAGAACTAGGGCCAGGGACCAAGTTTTTTGGAGTGACAAACACACTCTATGAGATTGGTACAGGAGGGAAGGTGGAAACCCCTGGTCTTCTTAGCTTTCCCCTCCTGGTGTGGAATTTGCACCCTAAGAGCAACCTGGGGCAGAGATAATTCAGGTCAGGATTCTTGGCTTGCCACACCTGGGGTAGAGCTTCCATCCTACAAGGCAAGGGGGCTTGGTCGGAGACCCAGTTATCTTGGCCATCCCTGCCTAGAATAGTCCTTCTGCAACATGGTGCTGGGGTAATAAGAAACATCAGCATCCTGACCCTCTTGGTGTGAAATCATAGCCCCAGACAGGGAGCTTCCATAACATGAAGCTGGGAGGAGTAGATAAGACTTTCATTGTTCTCACCAAAATTTAGTAAATTTACTTGAGTGAATGTTTCTCCATTTGCTGTATGCCCTTAGGACAATATTCATGTTAAATGATTGTTTTATATAATTTTCAGCATCTCAATGATTGTTTTGCTAGAAAGAGCATCTGTTGAGCTGCTTAGTCCATCATTTCAGAAGTTCTCTCTACCTTCATTTTTTTATTAGAGGGAGAAACTGAAGCCCAGAGAAACTGTGAATTGCCTATATCACTAAAGAGGTTGCGACTAAAACCCAAATCCAGTATTCTTTTCCATTATTCCAGGTGCTTCAAGTAAAATGGTCACTGGTTTACATTTCTGCTTGTGTCATAGCTGAGTAGATGTGAACCAAGTAAAGGATTAAAATTATGGATAGATCCAATAATGCAAGTTCAAAATTGATTCACTAAATCAATGTGTTGTCAACTGACCTTACTGTGTCCTTGATGCTTTTACTTTTGTGCTTCACTGATCCTCATTTTCCCCACTTTATCTCTCCCCCAACCCTTACATATACTATAGGGGGTCCTTGGGGAGTGGTGAAATTTCCAGAACAATTATTTTACTGAGAAAGCACACATAACTTTAGGCTGTTTGGTGAGTATTGGCTTATCACATTTTGAACAGGTGGGCTGGTGCAGGAAATAGAATCCAGACTTTGACATCAAATTTAGTTCCAGATTATAACTTCACCACTTCCTAGTTCGGTGTTCTCAGGGCATGTTAGACAATCTGTATTAGTCTCAATTTCTGAATTTGCAAAATGGGCATAATAAAACTTGGCAGGATGTTGTAAGGAGTCAGTGTAGTCAGGTGGGTATAGAATCTGGCACGGAACAGGGACTCAGTTTGTTAGCAGCTTCTTTTCATCTCTGTGCCGTTGCTGTTAGAGAGAAGTTAGTTACTAGGTTTCACTTATTGCTTTTTTTTTTTTTTTCAAATTGTTGCTTACTTTCTTGTTCCCTGATGATATCTCTTAGATGTAATGTTGTTCAATTGACTCACATCCTTCATACTTTACATAATATAGTGCTTTACCTAATGTTAAATTTAGTACTTTACATAATATTAAAAGAACAGAACTGCCTTGGAGGTAGATAGAGTCTAGATATCGGGTCATTTTTGTCCTAGTTTGTGAATTTAGGGTTTCTACTTTCATCCAGTTTCTTGCCTGTTTTTGTGACTGTCCCCTTAACCTCTGTTATCAGAGCATCTAGAAATAGTGAAGAATTCACTAAATTAGTAGTCTGGAGTTCAAAGGGCAATTGTTTTATGTAAGTGTTTTAAAAGCTTATCCTCCGAAACGTAAGCAATCCAGTAAATCTACCCAGTGTAAGTGTGTTATGATTGTGATGGATTAACCTCATTCCACTAAAAGAGAAATGCAGAACTCTATGTTGCAGCCAAGGTGCACTGGTTAATGTCCATCATGGATTGACAAAGTGGTTGTTTGGTTGTAAGCTGACATTTTGCTTTCCAACCTCAGAATTTGTTCATGAAATTGGTATGTGCCTTAGAGTCTGCTTAGAGTGAATAAAGGATATGTGCATGTGTGTATGTTTGCTTTGGGAGGAGGGGACTGAATGTGGCCTTGGAAGTTCATAGAAAGGTCATGATGAGTCACCAAAGATCATAATGATAAAACATTATGTTGTGCTTATAATGTTGAGGCCCTATTCTAAGTGCTTCATATATTAATTAATTCACTGAATGCTGACAACATCTCTGTAAGGTAGTTATGATTATTATTCACATTTTACAGATGAGGATACTGAGGCATAGAAAAGTTAAATGACTTGCCCATGATCAAACAGGATTGGCATACAAACTAAAATGGGCCAGCTTCAAATTTGATAATGCCAATTACTATGCTGCCTCTTGCATAATGATGTGGGGTAAGAAGCATTCAGACGTCTTTCATTACCCTTAAAGCCATATTTTTCAGCTAAGTAGCCTCAGCAGAGGCTTCCCTGTGAAGAAACAGCAGAGTGTACTGCTCTTCTCAAGCCTTGTCACTGATGGTGGCAGTTTGGCTCAACAGAATATCTCCCAGTCAATGCTGGGAGGGTTCTGCTCTCCACCTCAGCAGGAGAATATGTAGGTCTGGCTCTAGGGTCTCTCATCATCAGCTCCAGAGATCAGCAGACATGCCACTGTGAAGGGTTGTTGGTAGAGAAGTTGCATTTGATTCTTGAGAGATCTCTGGGAGATTGTACATGGATATTTCAAGGCAAGGAGCAGAGGCTGCTATCTTAGAAGCTTCCCAGTGCAACACTGTAGTGACATCCATGAGGAAGGGAGCAGAGAAAGAATATCACCAGGGCCCAGCGGGACTGTTCTAAGGCCATAAGTGTGAGAGCAGCTGGCTTTCTTACTAGAATCTGGAAAAATGTAACCATGAAAGTGAGATGCTTCAACAACATTTCCATCTGAACCGTACCTTAGGGAGAATTCATATGCCAGGTGGCTTCAAACACAAAATATGGCTGCTAACAGCATTAGGTGTTTTCTATTATCTTAGTCTATTTTCTCTTCTATAACAGAATACCACAGACAGGGTAACTTATAAAGAACAAAAATTTAATTGGCTCATGGGCTTGGAGGGTGAGAAGTCCAAGAGTGTGGCGCTGGCATCCGGCAAGGGTCACCCCATGGCAGAAGAGCAGAAGGTGAAAGCAAATGCACAAGACAGAGAAAAAATAGTGGTTGAACTTATTTTTTTCAGGAGGCCACTCCCACAATAACAGCATTAATCCACTGGCGAGGGCAGAGCCTTCATGCCTAATCACTTTTTAAAGGCCCTGCCTCTTAATAGTGTTACAATGGCACTTAAGATTCCAATATATGAGCTTTTGGGGGACACAATCAAACCATAGCACCTATATGAATGGGTCTGTAAGCATAGGATGCATTCTCTTTGTGTTGAATCTATTCCCAAGGCTAGTCGCTCATTTGTTACTTTTCAAAGTATTTTTTTGATGTTATGTAGGCCCCTGAAATGAATAACTAAACAAATGATTAACCACAGAACTCAGCATCAACATAGGCACATTATGATGCTTTGCATCATCTCTCAATGAGAGATTTTGTGTGACATTTTCCCTACTGCAGGAGGGCTGGAGAACAAAAGATACTCAGAAAATCTATCCTAAATTCAATAATCAGTAATTGTAGTAAAACAATTTAAGAAGAGGTATTTTCTACCTCTATCCTCAGCCTCATAGGAGACCTTTGTTCTTTTGTCTCTGCAGTGGGGAGCATCTTTCCTAAGAGGATATGCTATCTTATGCATTTAAGAGAAAGGGAGAAAAAAATGTGTAATAAGCTAGAGTTACACATGTCTAAGATGTTATTCTCAGTTGTTAATTCAATCAGGGGACTTATCCAGCTTTTTGTCTAGTCGAACGAAGGCATTTGATACCTTGTCTATATTCAAATTGATTTCCTCTTACAAACTAACAGGCGCAAATGACTGCTTAAAATGGATTGATTGATACCATACCCTAGCGTCTGCTAACTCTTAAGATCATAGCTGTTGAGAATCTCAAAAAAGATTTTGGCTCATCGGCCTGCAGTGGAATCCCAACGGGTGTAAAAAAGAAGTAAAGGAGCTGCTGTTGCAACTCCTGCCCTACAAAGGAGGAGAAAGAGCCCACTTTCACTCGGCTCTGTGTTGCCAGGACCAAAAATGACCTTGTTTCTGTTCTCTTGCTTCCATTGCCTGGATCCTATTCTTTATGTCCCTATGCCTCCTTCTCCTCTTCTCTTTCCTTTCTTTCCCTTTTCTCTACTGTCCTGTTTTGTCCTCTTGATTTTCTTCTTTTCCCTTGTCTTTTCATTCTGAGTTTTCCCTTATTGTCATGACAAAATTCAATTTGTGTTTTTCTAGTGGGTAACTATGCTGAACATATTTTCATGGCTTATTTGCCATCCTTTTATCCTGTTTGCCCATCTTTTGATTGGGTTGTTTGTTTTCTTTTGATGGAGCTTGAGATGTATAGATAGATATATATTACGGATATAAGTCCCTTGGAAAATTATTTCATTTACAATTACTTCCTTATCATCTGTGGATTTCATTTTCATTCCCTTAACAGCTTATTTTAGGGTCGGGCGTAGTGGCTCACTCCTGTAATCCCAACACTTTGGGTGGCCAGGGCAGATGGATCACTTGAGGTCAGGAATTCAAGATAAGCCTGGCCTACATGGTAAAACCCCGTCTCTACTAAAAATACAAAAATTAGCCCAGCATGGTAGCACATGCCTATAATCCCAGCTACTCGGGAGGCTGAGTCACGAGAATCGCTTGAACCCAGCAGGTGGAGGTTGTAGTGATCCCAGATCGTGCCACTGCACTCCAGCCTGGGTGACAGAGTGAGACTCTGCCTCAAAAAAAAAAAAAAAAAAAAAAAAAAGTTTATTTTGAAAAGCAGAAGTAGGCCAGGCGGTGGCTCACGCCTGTAATCCCAGCACTTTGGGAGGCCGAGGCGGGTGGATCACGAGGTCAGGAGATCAAGACCATCCTGGCTAACACGGTGAAACCCCATCTCTACTAAAAATACAAAAAATTAGCCGGGCGTGCTGGTAGGTGCCTATAGTCCCAGCTACTGGGGAGGCTGAGGCAGGAGAATGGTGTGAACCTGGGAGGCAGAGCTTGCAGTGAGCTGAGATCGCACCACTGCACTCCAGCCTGGGCGACAGAGCAAGACTCCGTTTCAAAAAAAGAAAAGAAAAGAAAAGAAAAAACAAAAAAGAAAAGCAGAAGTTTTAGATTTTTGCAAAGTCTGATTTATGTAACTTGTTATTTTATGGCTTATGCTTTTTGGTGTTGTACCTGGAAATCTTTGCCTAACCAAGGTCTCAATGAATTTCTTCCATATTTCCTGATGAAAGTTTTATAGTTTTAGGTTTCACAATCATGTCAATGGGCTATTTCAAGTTATTTTTTGGGTATAGTGCAAGATATGAATAAAAGTTCATTTTTTGCATATAGATATCCAATTGTTCCAGCTCCATTTATGGAAAAGTCTATTATTTCTCCAGTGAATTGCCTTTGCAACTGTGTCAATAATCAGTTGAGCATATGTGTAAGTCTATTTCTGGACACTCTGTTATGTTCTATTGGTTTATTTGTCTGTCTTTATGCCAGTACCACACTTTTTAGCTCATGGTAGGTTTATATTAAAACTTTAAAACAGGTAGTGTTAACACTCCAACTTCGTTCTTCTTCTTAAAAGTTATTTTGAATATTCTAGGTCCTGTGCAATGTCATGTGTATTGTAAAGCAGCTTGTCAAACACTACACAAAGTCTGCTGGGATTTTGACTGGGATCACACTAAATCCACAGACAAATTTTGAGATATTTGACATCTTAACAAAATAGAGTCTTCTAATTCATGAATATATCTCCCCATGTATCTATATCTTCTTTAATTTTGCTCAGCAATATTTTCAGTTTCAGTGTGAGATTTTTTAAAAAAATTTCTGGGTATGTAGTAGGTGTATGTATTTGTGGGTTACATGAGATGTTTTGATACAGGCATGCAATGCATAATAATTACATCATGGAGAATGGAGTATCCATCCCCTCAAGCATTTATCCTTTGTGTTATAAACAGTCCAATTATACTCTTTTTGTGATTTGACAATGTACAATTAATTTTTTTTACTGTAGTCACCCTGTTGTGTTACCAAATACTAGGTCTCATTCATTCTTTCTAACTATGGAGTTGGTGGGGGAAGAAAGGAGGGTTATTGGGTTCAGTGTTATATTATCCCTAAATATTTTGTATTTTTGATGCTGACATATGTGGCATTTTAAAATTTTAATCTCAGATTATTTGCTACTAATATTTAGAAAGCCACTTATTTTGTATATTGATTTTGTATTCTGAATCCTTAACAATCTCACTTATCAACTCCAGTAGCTTTTGTAGATTCCATCACATTTTCTACATAAATGATTATGTCATCTGAAAATAAAGACAGTTTCCTTCTTCCTTTCTAATATGTACACATTTTATGTCCTTTTCTTGCTTATTGCACTGAAGAGAACTTCCAGTGCAATACTGAATGAAAGTGATATGTGTACATATTTTGCATTCTTCCTGGTCATAGGAATAAATATTCAGTCTCCCACCATCAATTATGATGTTAGCTGTGGGTTTTTGATGTATGCTCTTTTTCAGGTTGAGGAAGTTCCTTTCTATTCTTAGTTTGCTCATTGTTTCAATGAAGAATGGATGTTGGATTTTGGCAAAAGCTTTTACTGAATATTTTGAAATGATCATATGATATTTCATTTTTTAATAGGGTGAATTACATCAATTATTATTCTTATTCTTATTCTTATTCTTATTCTTATTCTTATTTTGAGAGGGAGTCTCACTCTGTCACCCAGGCTGGAGTGCAATGGCGCGATCTTGGCTCACTGTTCAACTTCTACCCACCGGATTCAAGCAATTCTCCCACCTTAGCCTCCCAAGTAGCTGGGATTACAGGCACCCGCCATAATGCCCAGCTAATTTTTGTATTTTTATAGAGACAGTGTTTCACCATGTTGGTCATGCTGGTCTTGAACTCCTGACCTAAGGCGATCTGCCTGCATCAGCCTCCCAAAGTGCTGGGATTACAAGTGTGAGCCACTGCCCCCAGCCTTAATTTTTAAATTTTAAACTAACCTTGCATTTCTGGGATAAATTCCACTTGGTCATGATGTAACGTCCTTTTAAAAGTAAACATATTATTGGATTTAATTTGCTAGTATTTTATATGTTTATATTTATGTTCGTGAGAGATACCACCTGTACATTTTTTTGTAATGCCTTTGTCTGATTTTGATATTAGGGCAACAATGGTCTCTTATAATTACTTAAGAAGTGTTTCCTTTCTTCAATTTTATGGGGAGTTTATGTGTGATTGGTATTATTTCCTCTTTAAATGTTCGGTAAAATCCACAAGGTCTTTTTCTGGAGGGTTCTGGAGGGTTTTATTTGTGGGAAGGTTTTTTAACTAAAAGTTCAATTTATTTTGTAGCTATAGGGCTATTGAGATTATCCATTTATCCTTGAATGAGCTTTTGGTACTTTGTGGATTTCAAGGGACTTGTTTACTTCATCTTACCCGTCAAATTTATTGAAATAAAATTGTTCATAATATTTTATTCTTATGCTACTATTATATGTAGTGATATCATCTCTAGTGATATAATCTCACTCTCTATATTAATAATTTTTGTCTTTTTTCTTTTTTTCCTAATCAGTCTGGCTAGAGATTTGTCAATTTTATATTCTCACAGAACCGGGTTTAGGTTGCATCCACTATTTTCCCCACTGTTTTTCTGTTTTATATTTTATTGGTTGAAACTTGTATCTTTATTATTTCCTTTTTTCTATCTACTTTGTTTTAATTTGTTCTTTTTTCTAGTTTCTTAAGCTGGAACCTAAGGGCATTGACTTGACACCTTCCCTCTTTTCTAATGTGGGCATTTAGTGCAATAAACATCCCCTTATGTACTGTTTTAGTGGCATCCCACAAATTTTGATATGTAGTGTTTTTATTTTCTTTCAGTTCAAAATAGTTCCAAATTTCTCTTTTGAATTCAAGGAATAATTTATACTAAAGTCCTCATTGTAGACCATGTGGGCTGCTACAGCAAGAAGACCATAGACTTGGTATCTTAAAAACGATAGAAAATTATTTCCTATAGTTCTAGAAGCTGGGGTCAAGTTACCCACAGAATTAGTGTCTGGTGAGGGCCTGCTTCCTTGCTTATAGATGGCAGTCTTCTTGCTGTATCCTAACATGGTGGAAGGGGTCAAGGGAGCTCCTCCCTTTTATCAGAGCACAAATTCTATTATGAGAGCTCTGCCCTCATGACCTAATCACTTCCCAAAAGCACCACTTCCAAATACCCTCACGTTGTGGGTTAGGTTGCGGCACATGAATTCTGGGAAGACACAAACATTCAGTGTATAGTAGTTCACCTGTAAGATAAGCGTAAGATAACAAAACGGGCAATGTCTTCAAAATATACAAATAGAAGTTTCATAATGGTGCTAGGTCGGGGGTCTAAAGTTCAATCTAATCCCATCATTTCTTTGCTCAGAAAACTTCTGTGATATCCCAATGCCTCTGAAATAAAGCTTGAATTAATTTTGCTTCGAGAATTTGAGGCTCTTGAGATCTGGCACCAGCTCAGCTTTCCAGCCTTACTTCCCACAAGTCATGCTCACTTGACTAAACTATATTAGCTAAATAGTCCCCTCATGTGCCCTGTGATTTTCCATGTTGCTTTCTTCATATTTTTCTCTCTAAATGAACTAACTCATCATCACTACTACCCAATCATAATGCCCACCTCAAATGTCACTTTTCCCAGGAAGTGTTCCCAAATTATATTTGTCTGAGGCCATCTTTTCTTCCTCTGAATTTCTGTAGCACCTTTGTTAGTTTTCTGTAGCTTCCATAACAAATTACCACAAATTTAGTAGCTTTAAACAATACAAACTTATTCCCTTACAGTTCTGTAGGTCAGAAGTCCAAGTAGGCTAGGATGGTTTTGCTGCTCCAAGATTCACAAGGTTGAAATGAAGATGTTTGCCAGCTAGACTCTTAATTGGAGAATTATCTTCCAAGATCATTCAAGTTATTGGTGGCATTCAGTTCCTTATGGTTTTAGGACTAAGGTTCCCATTTCTTTCTGGCTGTCATCTGAGGGTCTCCTTAGCTCATCAAACCTCTTCATTTCTTGCACGTGGGCCACTATATCACAGAGCAAACAAATGACATATCTAATCCTTATCATGCCTGAGATCTCTCTGACTTTCCGTTCTATTGTATCTCTCTTCTGCCAGCCAAAGTTCTCTGCTTTTAAGGGCTTATGTGATTTAATTGGTTCCACCCAGATATATCAAGATGATCTCCTATTTTAATGTCCAGGATCTTATTTACATCTGCAAGGTACTTTTTTGCTATGTAAGACAACATATTCACAGGGTCATTGGAGGAGCCTTTCTGCCTACCACAAAACTCTGTTTGAAACTTATTTTCTATCTTGCACTTCAGCTGTTTGCATGTATGTCTTAACTCCTTTTCTAGACTATAAGACCCTGGAGAACAGAAAGTACATCTTATTCATCATTGTGTTACAAAAAAGGCCTAGGACTGGTATATAGTAAATAATCATATAATGCTAGCTGAAGGAATGAAATATAATGATCCTCTACAAAAGCTCTGAGTTACGTATAGCATTCACTCTTAACTTATTGGAGAGATATCTGGGTGGCCAAAGAACTAATGAGTAAGACCTATGGTGTTTATTTAGGCAAGGCAGGAACTGAAATGTGTTTTGGTCTTAATTATAAAGCAGATTATTTTGGTTTTGGGTGTTGCTCCCCATTTTATTGTTTCTGACAGCATTTCAGTTAATTATCCTGAATTTCACAGGTACACCATAATATATATTTAAAATTTTTTAAAAATAATTTTTGTGAGTACACAGTAGATATATATGTTTATGGGGTATGTGAGATATTTTCATACAGGCATGCAATGGATAATAATCACTTCAGCATAAATGGGGTATCCATCACCTCAAGCATTTATCCTTTGTGTTACAAAAAATCAAATTGTATTCTTCCAGTTATTTTAAAATAGACAATTAAATTATTATTGACTATAGACACCCTGTTTGGCTATCAAATAGTAGGTTTTATTCATTCTTTCTATTTTTGTACCCATTAACCATCCTAACATCCTCCACACTCCACCACCCTTCCCGGCCTCTGATAACTATCCTTGCACTATCCATGAGTTCAATTGTTCAAACTTTTAGCTCCCACGAATAAGTGAGAACTCGTGAAATCTGTTTTTCCATACCTAGCTTGTTTCACTTAACATAATGATCTCTAGTTCCATCCATGTTCTTGCAAATGACATAATCTCATTATTTTTTATGACTGAATAGTATTCCATTGTGTATAAGTGCCCCGTTTTCTTTATTCATTTGTATGTTGATGGACACTTAGATTGCTTCCAAATCTTGGCTATTGTGAATAGTTTTGCAATAAATGGGAGTGCAGATATCTCTTTGATATACTAATTACCTTTATTCAGGGTATATACCTAGAAGTAGGATTGCTGGATCAGATGGTAATGCTATTTTTAGTTTTTTGGAAGCTCCAAACTGTTTACCTCAGTGGCTGTACTAATTTACCTTCCCACCAATAGTGTATGAGGGTTCTCTTTTCTCCACATCTTCACCAGCATTTGTTGTTACCTGTCTTTTGGATATAATTCATTTTTACTGTGGTGAGATTATATCTCATTGTAGTAATGAAGACAATCCCATTCTGTGGATTGTCTCTTCCCTTTGTTGATTGTTTCCTTAGCTGTGCAAAGGAGTTAGTTGTGGGATGATTTTAGGACTCCTTTAAATAGAACATTCCCAAGACAGTACTCTAAGTGTATTTTCAATAAAACATTAATAGATGGTCTCTGACTGCATGAAGGTACCATCATAGGTTAGGAAATTGCCACAAGTATAACAAAGAGTTTTGAAAGTTCTAGCTTATAGCTTACTTATTCCAAGCAACAGTGAACAATAGAAAAGCTAGGCCCTCTGATTTCACTATTATTGATTTTGATTTGTATATTTTAGGACTGCTCTGAGAGAAAGAAGAGTGTTCCTGAATAAATTACTAGATTTCTCTAGGATGAAAGGAAAAATCCTAATGGGCAATATAACTGTTTTCTTTCACAAATTTAGATTTCCAGTAAAAGTAATTTTATGCTAAAGTAACCAAAGACCCTGATATTTTTATTAAAAAGTATATATATACATATACATACACATATGCATGTATGTATGATTTACAACATAAAAATACCAAGTTCCAGGCTCCTTAATATGCCTTAACAATTCCAGTAGTATTAGGCATCAAGACTTGCAGTAAACATAATACAGAGGATATTTATGTCTTATTTTATTTTATGTCATCACATCTTGTTTACATTATTCTTTGATGTTCTCATAAGATATAGATTCCTTTCAAATACTCTTGTCAATGGCATTTTGTAAAGGAAAAGCCAGCATTCTAGGAAATCACCATTGTATCTGGAGTTGTAAGAATGTTTTAATATGTTATGACTGTTTGCTTCAGATACAAAAACTCCTGTATCTTTTTTTCTTTTTTTATTATACTTTGAGTTCTGGGATACATGTGCAGAACGTGCAGCTTGTTACACAGGTATACATGTGCCATGGTGGTTTGCTGCACCCATCAACCTGTCATCTACATTAGGTATTTCTCCAATGTTATCCCTCTCCTTACCCCCTACTCCCTGAAAGGCCCCGGTGTGTGATGTTCCCCTCCCTGTGTCCATATGCTCTCATTTAAAAACTCCTATATCTTAATAAACCAGACTTTGTGAATAGATTCCTACGTCATTGTATAATTTGCAGAATTTTGCAGCCATTAAAAAAATAAATTCCTTCCTGAAGATGAATGAATAAACACGTATCTTTGTTTAACTTACATAGGTTCTACAATTGGTTCAAACATATTCTAGTTGTGATTTTAAAGCCTTATAAATATTCAACAAATATTTAAATATTCATCAATTGCTTGCTACTTGAAAGGCACTATGGGTGTTACAAAAATGTATATGACATCAATCCCAGGGTCAAACACACTGGTAGGGGAGAAGATATGTGTATAAATAACTGTAATAAAAGCCCTAAGCTCCAGGTGTGGCTCTAGTAAAATACTATGGAACTTCAGAGGAAGGATTAGGAAATGCATAATGGAGCATATGGCATCTGTTCAGGGAACGGCAATAGCCCATTGAGGTTGTGATGGAAGTTGTATGAAGGTAAATAGACTGCAGTCAGGCTAACAATTTAGGTTGAGATCAGAATTTGAAAAACCTTGGACATAACAATAGGAAATTTGATATTTCCAGAAATTAAATGTTTTTTAATAGACAAGATACTTGATCCCTTCTAGTGTAATCTATCAACCTCTTGACCGCTCTCTGTCATTCACTGGAGACCTTGGCTGACAATCTTCCTCTCCATTCCAAGCCCTGCCACCATCATCTTTGGTGAATCCAACGTCCAAAATGGACAATCTTTCAAATACTCTGGCCTCTCTATTTCTTAATGTTCATCAACTCTCCACTTCAACTACCCACTTCCAGAGCAACACTCTGGACTTTGTCGTTACTAAAAGCTGCTTCATCTTTGAAATCTTGAATTTTTCCACTTTATCAATAGCCATCCATTTTTCCAGTTCTTTCATTCCATTGCTTTTATTACACCTGTACATGGACAGCATCAAGACCTTTATTAGTCCCCTCTCATTATTTCCTTTTCTATGAAGCCTAAATCCTATTGTCCATAATTCTATATTCTTATTAGTATCCTCAGATATTTGAACTATAATTTTTTGCCTTCTTTATATCTATACCAAGGTTGCTGGGGGAAAGAAATCTCCCCACCACAAAAATGAATGACTAAATACCCACCTGGTGTTCAATGTCAACTAGGACTTCCACATTATTCAGCAAACCATCTGTATTTCCCTTATCTTCTGCTTTTCTCTTTTCCACTCCAACCCTATGCTCTCATTCTCACTGTATGATCTCAACTCCTGATTCATGGAGAAAATAGTAGCCATCTCAAGTTAAGCCATTTCTTAACTTCCTTGTACGTCAACTACAAACTAACCAGCCTCCACATCCTGTATATAGCCAGTAACTGAAGCCATAGGGAAGATTAACATTGTCCAGGATGCACTATGTGTATAGAACAGTGATATATTTAGAGTCTATATGGATCACCTACGATGCTGGATTAAAATAGATTCTAGAGTGCTGTGAGGTTATGAAATTGACTAAGGGGCAAGGAAATTTGTATTTTTTACTAAGCACCTTAAGTCATGGTGACACAAGTGTTCAAAGAACCACACTGAAAAATAATGGTCTAGACTAAGACTAGAAGAGAGCTAAGAGCAAAACCTTGCATCACATCGTTATTTAAGAGGAACCCATAAGGACGATCAGGTAGGAAAGGGTAGAGGGGAAAACCAGGAGAGCACTATTCCACAGAAAAGAAGGGAAGAGGGAATTTCAAGTGGTCAAGTGAGGTCAATAATGCCAAATATTCCACAAATGTCAAGTTAAATAAGTGTATTGGATTTATAATAAAATTGAAGGGTGGAGGAGATAGTTGATGATTTGGTAAGAAGCATTTCGCTCTGAGAGAAATGGTATATTACAGTGGCTTATGGAGTGGATTGAAGATAAGGCAGTGTACAAAATGAATATAAAGTTTTCAAGAAGTGCAACTACAAAGGTGATGACATCAGGGCAGCAGCTAGAGGGGATCGTGATATTCTAGACAGAAGACTCCAGGCGGGCAGGGATTGTGTGTGTCTTGTATTATCAAGACCCAGCCCAGTCCCACTAAATATTTGTTGAATGAAATAATTCCTCCAGTTGTGTGTACTTATGTGTTTCTTTCTGTGATACCAACTTAATTAGAATAGTTCTCAAAGATCCTTAGTGGTAAAGTCTGAGGAGGCAAATGGGTGATGATCCTAAACTGCTTAAACGCACTAGTAATTGGGCAAGAAAGAAAGAAAAAGGAGGTGTGTCACTTTCTACGGCTGAGGGACTAACTAGTGGGGCCCCGCCACGAACTGAATATGTCCCTGCAAAATTTATAAATATATATACTTATATATAGATTGTGTATATATATACACATATATAAATATATAAATTATATATATACATATATAAATTTATGTATAAACTAGAAATTATATATATATGTATATATAGTGTTTTTTTGAGACAGGGTCTCACTGTGTCACCAAGGCTGGAGTGCAGTGGTGTGATCTCAAATCACTGCAGCCTCAACCTTCTGAGCTCAAGCAGTCCTTCCACCTCAGCCTCCCAAGTAGCTGGGACTGCAGGCGCACACCACCATATCCGGCTAATTTCTAAATTTTTTGTAGATACAGGGGTCTCACTATGTTACCTAGACTGGTCTTGAAATCCTGGATTGAAGCAATCCTCCTGCCTCGGCCTCTCAAAGTGTTAGGATTGCAGGCATGAGCCACCGCGCCCAGCAAAATTCTTATGTTAAAGCCCTAATCCTCAATGTGTTGGTATTTGGAAGTGTGGCCTTTGGGAGGTAATTAGGATCAGATGAGGTCATGAGTGTGAGGTTCTGGACTGATGGGATTAGTGCCCTTGTAAGAAGAGACACCAGAGAGCTTACTTCTTCATTCTGTCTCCCCCTCTTCACCATGTGAGGACACAGAAAAAAGGCAGCTGTCTGTAAACCAGAAAGAGGGCCCTCACCAGGGAACAGAATTGGCTGGCACCTTGGTCTTGGAATTACCAGCCTACAGAACTGTGAGAAATAAATTCCTGTTGTTTAAACCACCCAGTCTATGGTATTTTGTTATGGCACCCTGAGCTGACTGATACAAGATCCTATTGCTTTTCTTTTGTTCAATGAATGTTTGAATCAGTAAATGTGTGAAATAGGTAGGAAGAAGTTAAGTGTAGAAGTGTGAGTGGGGCTAGATCACATCAGGCTTTGAATTCCAGGTAAGAAATTTGTTATGCTGGACAATTAAAAGTTTTGAGCAGAGAAGTGACAAAATCCATAGACATTTTAAGTGAACATTCCAAACTTAATTATGTTGGATCCTAGATGCCAAATATGAAATATACCTCTGTCTTTCTGCTCACAGTATCTCTAGTCATTTGCTGAGAGACAATGGAACAGAGTGTTTAAACAGTCTGGTAATGGAAAAGACTGGCTCAGGAGTCAAATAGACTTGCTCTCAAATCTGGCTCTGCCACTTATTCTTGGTGTGTCTTCAGTGAGTCTTAGTTTCCTCATCTGTAAAGTCAGGTCTCAAAGGTTAAAATAGATAATAAATACAAAGTATTTGGTATAGGTTAATCACTAAATACATGTCAGCCAACATTACTGCTATTATTGAGAATTAAAGGGAAGTCCTGCTAGGGTTCTCTCTCCAGGTAGTACCTGCTCCTCAGCCAGAAAAAAAAAAAAAAAAAGATTTTCTTTTCTCAGAGCTCTACAAGCTTGGAGGTAACAATAGTGCAGATCATTTCAACTGTTACATTAAATACATCTTAATACCACATGGTAATTCACGTGAAGAATTAGGGTGAAGATAGGAAGTAATAGTTGCTGATAGCTTGACTACTACTGTGTCACTTCACAAAAGGAAGTTGTGATACTTGCATTCTAAGCCCTTCCATGTTTTTGTTTCCAGAAAGCTTGTAAGAGACCCAGTCAATATTGACCAGAATTATTGTTCCTATCTCAGCTAACACAAACATGCTAACACTGAGAAAGTTATAATACAATCTTGAGTAATTTTATTTTGCTGGTCAAATTTAAAACATATACTCTCCTGTACACTCTGCAGCTGAGACTGCAACATCTGAATCCCAGGTGGCTTGCTTCCGTAGTAGAGACAGACAAGGAAGTTGGATCCATCTTTGCTTTCAGTAGGGCATTAAAGAGTCTGCTAGTTATCCATCTCTCTGCACCAATTTTTATGTAATTTTTCAAAGGATTGAGCTATAAAATGCCCTTTGTGGGCACACAGCACTTAAAGTTAATATTTTGTTAACGATTTGTTTAGCTGATTGCCTTTAGCTAAGATAAAATTACCCGTCAGGCTCTGTTTCAAGCCCTTGGACATCAAATGGGAATTTTTAAGCAATTAGAGTGGCATCACCTCTTGCTTTTGAGATCCCCGAAGCAATAAGTTGATGCTTAAACTATTTTTAATTCAGTAGTGGCTGAAAGGACAAATTTCTATGTATTTCTTGTAACACAACCACATTAGGTTCTTCCTTTAGATATTCTTCAATTGTCATAGAATAGCTTCCATCATGTCCATTCCTGGTGTGGATTTTAGATCCTCAAATATCATTTAATAAAAGATTTCACAGGCCTTTGGTTGTAAATATATTTTCAATACCAAAAATATTAGAAACTGGATTTTGAAATGTGAATCATTAAAAAAAAAAAAGAAAATTCACCTTAGGAAAAATAATCTCCTAATGGTGAAGGAATGGGGAAATCTCCAACTAACATCCTTAATGTGGGTTGATTTTTCTAATGCATGGGCTAGTAGTTGCAAGAAGTATTACAAAATTAGAACATAGAAATAATGGCAACTTCTAATTTGTCTGTGTTTTAATCAGACCATGTTTTTCTCATTTGCTCCTTTTTCTCTATTCTCAAAACTTCCTTGAGTATGAGCCTTTTAGCCAGGACTGGCTACATAATTTGGGGAGCTCAGTGAAAAATGAAAATGTGGGGTTTTTGTTCTAAAATTATTAAAAATCTCAAGATGGCAACAGCAGAACTTTAAACTAAGTGCAGGATCCTTCTATGTGTGGGGCCCTGAGTAACTGCACAGGTCACACACCCTTAAAACCAGCTCTGATTCTAGCTTTATAGAATCCCAATATTGAAAACTTCATAGATAATATATCAGCTTTCTGTTGAGTCCACAGTCTGATGGTGTTCAGTATTTTCCAGTGATCAAGACTTTTATCTTTTATCTTCTGTCCTTTTTTTAATGTCTCTTATGCTATATCTTGAAATAGAGGAATATTTTGATATTGTAAGAATCTTCTAAGGTTGTGCTTCCTTTCAGATTTTGTCTTTGATCATTGTATTGAGAAATCTTGCCAAAATATCCCTTGGGTGTGCATTGAGCTTTGATGACAAAGCCACCGTGCAGTAGGTGTTTACTCTCATTGGGGCTTCTCTTCCTCCTAATTGCTAGATTTGTGCTACTCAGTTTGATATTAGAATGCATATATATTTTTTCTGTTTGTTCTCCTAATCAAGAAATATATGAGACCTTTATTTCATTTATGATTGTAGTTTTTAAAACTCAAGTTTAAGAGCTACTTCTCAAACTCTTAACCTAGGAACTTCTTTTCAAGCCAATCTTATCTTCATTCGTAGCTCTATTTACTCTGGTTGTTACAGTCCAAAGCTTTGAGATGATTTTCAGCAATTATCCAGTAATTGGATTAAGGATCTGCTAAATTTTTCATATAACAGATTGCCCTTTTTCAGATTGTGTTAATTCTCTCATTAGGAGCTCTTGAAATTCACAGGTTTGTCAGCATTGGTATATTTACGTGAAGACTTCGATTGCATTGTAGAAAAAAAAATTTGAGTGTTCTTGATTTTACTACCAATGTTTTTCTTCATTAACCTTCTTTACAGATTTGTTTGTTTAGAATTTCATTTTATGCATTACTTTTCTATTCTTTGGGCTATCTACACAAACACTGCTCAATCATGTATCTCAATATCACTGAAACTTTAAAAAACATTGGTCTTATTTAAAGAAGTGCGTGGTACAAAGCTAAACATGTAAAGCGTTATCTGGAAGACTTGTTTTAAGGTAACTGAAATTATCCAATGATGTTATGAAGAACACCTTCCATGGAGACACTACTACAAGAAAATGGTCATTTTTTTCCCTTTTTCGACTTCATAGCAAAGTATCCAGACTCCACTTTTGCATCAAGCCTGAGACCAGACTCTGTAGGCAGTAAGAGTTCATTTTGACTCTGAGGTAGGGTCTTACTCATTTGGCATTTCTGAAATGAACTCCATTATTTTTTGCTTCCCAGTGCCACTTTTCTCCTTATCAAGGGAAGAAACTTTCGCTTGGAGTAGAGCTCAGGCTGCTCAAAGAACAGCAGAAATGGTGAGGTTGGCACTCTCTGTGCGTGTTATGTAGCCATAATTGATTGCCTACTAAACTCTTATAGGGCATGCAAGATCTCTTGCTTCTTTTCTGGCTGTCAGCTCACTTCAGCTTCTGTAAGGCCTACTATTCTTTTAGAAAGCAAGTGGGTCACAACAATTGTAGACCAAGTCAGGCACTCTCGCAAAGCCCAATGTATACAATAGTCCCCACCCACCTTATTCGAAGTTCTGCTTTCTGCAGTTTCAGTTACCTGTGGTCCACCATGGTCTGAAAATATTAAGCGGAAAATTCCAGAAATAAACAATTCATAAGTTTTAAATTGCTCACTGTTCTGAGTAGCATGATGAAATCTTGCCCGTTCTGCCCTGTCACACCTGGGACAGGAATCATCCCTTTGTCTAGTATATGCATGCTGTCTACACTACCTGCCTGGTAGTCACTTAGTAGCCCTCTCAGTTATCAGACTGACAGTCATGGTATTGCAGTGCTTGGGTTCAAAGAACCTTATTTTACTTAAGAATGGCCCCAAAGCATAAAAGCAGTTAAGCTGAGAATTTGAATGTGCCAAAGCAGCCATGAAGTGCTTCTTTTATCTAAAAAGGTGAAAGTCTTGAGATATATATATATATATATATATGATTTGGTATTATCTAGAGTTTCCACCATCCACTGGGGGTCTTGGAATGTACCTCTCATGGATAAGGAGGACCCACTATATTTGCGTCATGTAATATCAAGGAAGCAAGAACTCCAAGCTGCCCTCTGAAAGTGGTTCCTCCCAACTTCTTGCTCTCCCCCACCTGCTAAACTCAGGGTTTGGGGTAAATTTGTGGATGGAGGTCAATTACAGAGGAATTCCGTTCATCTACTTGATAGTAAAGGTAGTCACTAAAGATCAGGAAATTTCAAATAAGTATGAGATATCCTGGAAACTGTTGACTACTTTTTGCTTTCAGGTAAAATTACTGGAAGATATCCGATTCTAATGTCACTAAGCGATGTGGCGTTTATGGTTTCACCTGATATAATTTGTGTGATAAGCGGACTGAGAGGGCTCTCAAGCTTGGCTCAACAGCTGTTGCTGATCATCCAGTGGAGCAGAGATGTATCCATGGTAATCTTCCTGTTGCAGCCAGAATAAGGTTTCCCATAGGGCTTAAAAGCCTGGCATATTTTTGGCATCCTTAATAAATAAAATACTGCATTGCATAAGGGTAAATCTGAAACCTCCTTTTAGAGAGAGGGTGAAAGTGGTGACGTTTGCTATATTATGTCAGTAGAGGGTAGGTAGTGAGAAGGGATTCAAATTGGAGGTTATTAAAACACCTCTATTCTTTTAAGTGTTTCATTTTCTCCATTCTTTTATCATGTAAATGACCAATGAACAACATTCCCAGGGGTATGCGATTGATTGCACATTACAGATGATGAGAAGGATGCTATGTAGAGGGAGACAAATAGTAAATTAAGCAAATTTTATGGAGAAGCATTTTCTCATTTAATGTCCTGTTTGTTTGGGAACATTTAGGGAACGGGGGGAAGAAAGGAAAAACATGTGACAATTTAGAGAACATCTGTAGCTGGGTATGGATGAGTATAGGTCAGGGATTTGCTTATTTAAAGCATAATGAGAACAATATTAAATCTTTTTCTTCCTGCCTCTTTTTAATCGATGCTAGCATATATTTCCCAGATGAGGCAACAAAAATGGTACAGGTTTTGAGAGCAAAGGGAAGGAATTCTAAAGGCAATGACATGGTCATTGGAAGCCTCTGACAAAAAGAACATGCCTCTTAGGAGCTGAGGGGTGACATGTTAGTACATCTCAATGAGTAATTTAACAGTTTGATTAATTGTCACTTTGAGAATCCCACAGGCTCTGATTCAGAGAAGGAAACAGAGGATATCTCATTGGGGATAGTAACATAAGTCACTGATAGCTATGGAGAGCAATGGGCAGCGGGTTTAGAAGGCTTTTAAGAGTGGAGTGGAGTGCTGACAGAAACACATTCATGGTGAAATAGAATAGCTATATCCATGGCTAATAAAGAAGAAGTCAGAGGCTTCGAGGAAAGGCTTTAGAGTCCTAGATAACAGAAGCAGATAGGCTGATGAATTGCATGATACATTCTACATTCTAGTTAGAGCTCGTTGATGAAATTGAAGCAGTGGTTCCCAATTGTTACGGGTAGGGATATTTGTCCCCTCCACATCTCGTGTGGGAATGTGATCCTCAATGCTGAAGGTGGGGCTCAGTAGGAGGTGACTGGATCATGAGGACTTATGCCTTGTTAATGACTTGGTGCCCTCCTCATAGTAATGAGTGAGTTCTCACTCACACGAGAGCTGGTTGTTGAAAGGAGCCAGCATCTCCTCCTCCTTCTCTTGTTCCCTCTTGCCATGTGACATGCGAGCTCCGCCTTTGCCTTCCACCACCATTGTAAGCTTCCTGAGGTCTCACTAGAAGCCAAGCAGATACTGGTGCCATGTTTGTACAGCTTGCAGATCTGTGAGCCAAAATAAACTTCTTTTCATTATAAATTACCCAATCTTAGGTATTTCTTTATAGCAATGCAAAACGGACTAGCACACAAACCCTGATGTTTCTGATTTTAGTAGCCATGAATGGGAATCAAGAATACAGATTCTTAGGGTGTTTAGCAGATGCTGATTCTTGACCAAGCTTGGCAACCACTGTTTTAGGAGAAAGCAATTGCCAAATGACGCGAATTCCATCTAGGCTATATTATCCTATTGTTTAGAAAAAAAAAAGAGTTGTATAATAAAGAATTTGCAGAAAATATGCATTTTTAAATGTGTCATATTTGAGCATCAGCCCCTCTCTCTTTATAAGGCAAGGAGTTTTAATATTACCATAAAACCATATAGTTTAACAAACAGCCAGTGGATCTACTGCTGTTTGGTGATAAAATGCTCAAGTATTCAAGGTTCTTTCTGCGTATGTTTTGTTTATCTGTTGGTGGTGAGACACTTTTTCTGACTTGTTTGCTTGAGAGGGGAAGAGACCAGGTTTAAACAGTCGATCCGCTACACCTTGAATTTGGAAGGAACAGCAAACATTATATGAGTTTATATAAATGAATTATGTCTCAGATGAAAAATATAGTTAAAAAAACCACTAACAGGCATGATTCACAATAGCCAAGAGGAGGAAGTAACCCAAATGTCTATCGAGGTGTGAATGGAAAAACAAAATGTATTTATATACAGTGGAATATTATTCAGCCTTTAAAAGGGAAGAAATCCTGTCACATGCTACTACATGGATGAACCTTGAGGACATTATGCTAGGTGAAATAAACCAATTACAAAAAGCCAAATGCTGTATGATTCCACTTATATGACTATTTAAAGTAGTCAAATTCATAGAAACAGAAAGTTAAATGGTGGTTATCAGGAGGTGGGGGAAGGAGAAAAAGGGGAATTGTTGTTTTAATAAGTACAGTTTCAGATTGCAAGATGAAAAATTTCTGGAGGTTTGTTTCACAACAATGGGGATATATTTAAAACTACTGAATACACCTAAAAATAGTTGAGATGGTAAATTTTGTGTTATGTATATTTTATTATAATTAAAAAAACTTGGCAGTCTCTTACAAACCATCAAGCCATATAGGACATTCTTTTTCAAGCATGTGATAATTTTGAACTCTTGCATATATTTGTACTGAGCTTCCAATAAGTTGTTTTAAAATAGTTTTCAGAAATCGTGTAAATTATTGAAAATATAAACTTTTTAGCTTTTTTATGTCCACAGTTTTTCCATGGATCTCCCTTGCAAATATTGAGTGCACAATGGATTTATTTCTTTGCTTTTCTATTCTGGATTTCATTGTATCATGATCACCATGAAATGGGAAGTACTTGTGGGAAATGCAAACTTCCTGTTCTTCCTTACTTTAGCCCCAGATAGCCTACTCAAAGTTCATATACAGCAAAGGAATATTTTTGTATTCATGGCATTTACATCTCCCAGGTAATCATGATGCTTTCTGTCATGTGCTCTCTGTTTATTACCCCACTAGTGCTTATACAAACTCATGTCTATTTCCATTTTCTTTAGAAGAAGTCTCTGCAATCCATCTCTTATTTAATCATGCCATTACACTTTTCAGAACTCTCTCTAATTTGTTTTGTCTTTCTGGTCTTGAAGAGCCCCCAAATAACATAATTTCTGAGTTACAGAATCTTCTTTTGCCTAAGAAAACTTTGGTGACTATATCGTCCAGACAACACTGGCCTTATAGAGTATAAGAAATGCTTGGACACTCCATAACAACATTTCAGACTTTTGCTATGCATTGAATGAGAAAATGCACAAATGACACAAAATTACCGTGAATTCAGTAACAATTGTTGTATCAATCACAACATCTAGGCACACTTAAAAAGTAAGAGTACACATGTGTGAAGGATGCATTATTTATTCAATCAACAGACAATATTTATTGGGCATATAATTCTAGGCAACTTCTCTAACCTCAAGCCACCCTCCCACCCTCAAAGAGCTCTACAATCCGCTGTTTAGGAGAACCAGTCCTTGATTCCAAGTAAATTTCACTTAAGTCACTCCAGAGAGAGGGTTTTTTAACCTGTCCTAAACAGCTCCAGCAAAGGAGATTCCACAGGCTTGTGCTTCCCATTCCACAAGCTAATGTTGCAGCACTTAATAACTAACTCCTTCATTTCAGGCTCCCTGCCAGCCTGAAACATCTGTGTCAGTCAAAGGCAGTGACTCTGTTTTTCATTCTACTGCTCCTTCTGCCCAAGCCAATATGTACAGTCCTTTCAAAGATGGCCTATGCCACCCAGCCTCATGTTGCAGAGGTGAACAGCAGGGAGCCAGTTCAAGGGATGAGGATTTAGAGACACCAAGGCTCACATCAAATGCTATTTATTGTTATTTCACATGTTGATCTCGAACAAGTTGCTTACACTCCAAGTTTCTGTAACCTTGTTTGGTAAATGGAGGCAAAAGTAGTTGACAGACCACTGTGGGGCTTAGCTAATTAAACTTCTGGCTCTGGACTTATGTTTTCTAAAGGCTGCAAAGCTGACAAATTGCTGCCCTCCTTCTCTTCAGGATCATTAATAAAGCTGTTAAAGAAATTGTGCTCAATACTGACCCCTTGGTGGATAGCTACACCCAGATGAGAAATAAAGTGTGTAGCTATTAATTACTCTCATGGCCCTTGAGGTGCTTTAGAATTCATAGGGATTTTTCTTTATTCAAGTATTCTGATTTAAAAAATACTGTATTAGGCTGGATGAGGTGGCTCACGCTTGTAATCCCAGCACTTAGGAAAGCCAAGACTGGCGATCATCTGAGGTCAGGAGTTCGAGACCAGCCTGATCAATATGGTGAAGCCCCATCTCTCCTAAAAATACAAAAATTAGCCGGGCATGGTGACTGGCACCTGTAATCCCAGCTACTGGGGATGCTGACGCAGGAGAATTGCTTGAACCCAGGAGGTGAATGTTACAGTGAGCCGAGATTGTACCACTGCACTCCAGCCTGGGAGACAGAGCGAGACTCCATCTCAAAAAAATAATAATAATAAAAATAAAATAAAAATACTGTATTGTTATGACTTTGTTCGTGGAGGAAAATGTAGCAGGTAGCATAGTATCATTAAAAGAGTACTGGACAGAAATCAAATGACATCTGTCATTGGCTGATTTTATTATCTTAAATAACAATCTCACCTTGTCTGAGCTTCAGTCTTGTCATGTGTAAAGTGAGGTGATTGAGTGGCTAATCATAAAGGGTTCTTCCAGCTCTCTTTCCAAGATTGTGTGCAGATCACGTTGCAGTCAATTGAGGCTGATGGAATTATTTTTATTTTATTTATGATTATCACATAATAATTGTGTATATTTATTGCATGCAATGTATATATTTATTGCATGCAACGTGATGTTTTGATGCATATGCCCATGGTATAATGATCAAATCGGAGTAATTACCATATCCATCACTTTAAACTTTATTTCTTTGTGTTGACAACATTCAAAATCTTCTCTTCTAGCTATCTTGAAATTTACACTGCATTGTTATAGTCACCCTATTCTGTAATAGAACATCAAAACTTATTCCTCCTGTCTAAAGGTAACTTTGTACCCATTGACTAACCTTCCTGGTGCCCCCCGACCCCTTATTCTTCCCAACCACTGATAACCACTATCCTACTGTCTACTTTTATGAGATTAACTTTTTTAGATTCCACATATGAGTGAGATCATGCAGTGTTTGTTGTTCTGTGCTTGGTTTATTTTACTTAACGTAATGTCCTTCAGGCTGATCCATGTTGTTGCGATGATAGGATTTCATACTGTTTTATGGCGGAATAGTATTCTATATATATATATATATATACACACACACACTATTATATATTTATTCCATATATAATAGTATATATAATATATAATAGTGTTCCATATATATATATACACATATATACAGAGAGAGAGAGAGAGAGTATTCCATTTTATATATATATACACATCACATTTTCTTTATTCATCTGTAGACTGGCATTTATGTTGATTCCATATCTTGGCTATTGTGAATAGTGCTGCCACAAACATGGGTGTGCAGATGTCTCTTCAACATACTAGTTTCATTTCTTTCAGATATATACCCAGCAGTGGGATTGCTGAATCCTATGGTAGTCCTATTTTTACTTTTTTGAGGAACTTCTGTCTGTTTTCCCCAGTAGCTGTACTAGTTTACATTCCCATCAGCAGTATATAAAATTTCCCATTTTCGCCAGAATGTGATTTTTAATCATTTTTATACTACCCATTCTAATTGCAGTGAGGTGTTATCTCATTATGGTTTTGATTTGCATTTCTATGATGACTGATGATCATCAGAGTGATGTTGAACATTTTTAAATATATCTGTTGGCCATTTGTATGTCTTCTTTTAATAAATGCCTACTTAGGTCTTTGGCCCATTTTTATATCAGATTATTTGGTGTTTTCCTATCGAGTGGTTTGAGCTCCTTATATATTCTGGTTATTAATCCCTTTTTAATCCCTTGTTAGATGTGTAGTTTGTAAATATTTTCTCCCATTCTGTAGGTTGTCTCTTCACTTTATTGATTGTTACCTTTGCTGTGTGGAGGTTTTTTATTTGATGTAATCCCAATTGTCCGTTTTTTGCCTTGGTTACCTGCACTTTTGAAGTCAAATTCAAAAAATCCTTCCCCAATCTAATTTCATGGAACATATTCCCTATGTTTTCTTCTAGTAATTTCATAGTTCGGGGTCTTACATTTAAGTATTTAATCAATTATTGATTTTTTTATATGGTGAGAGATAACAGTCTAGATTCATTCTTTTGCATATGGATATCCAGTTTTCCTAGAACCATTTATTGAAGAGTTTGCCCTTTCACTATTACGTGTTCTTAGTGCTTTTGTTGAAAATCAGTTGGTTGTAAATGTGTGGGTTTATTTCTGGGCTCTCTTTCATTCCATTGGTCTATGTGTCTGTTTTTACTGATGGCATTACTTTAGAAAACCTATGAACAGTATAACATATAATATGTGATTAAAAACTATACAATAACATTAGACTAGTAACTCTACAAATAGGTATGTTAGACTTAGCATCTATAATCAAATGATTTTCAAAATAATGAATACTGGAACATTTTAAAAGGCTGTGCCTAGACCTTGGTAGCCTACACCATTCTCCACCTAAAGAAACTAGGGCAACACAGATAACTGGCTGATTTCAGGGCAAGGCCAGGGAAGGTACAAGATAAGCCTAGAGTATCTTGTTATATCAGAAAGCCACGAACTGCTCAAAAAAATAGTGGGGGCATGTCACAAGGACAGAAGAACCAGTTTGGAGGAGCTCCCATTGGCCAAATCTCAGACAATTTCAGTATTAAAATAATAAAGTAATAATCATAAATACTTTTGGAAAAATGTAGAAAATCATGAGCTCATATCAATAAAAAATAAATAACTGTGGAGAAGTGCTTGCTTATAGTAAAATGCTGAATGCTGACTAGTAAGTGTGGAGGAAGTGCTATAGTTAAAAGGTCAGTATTTTGTAAGCATCAAAATAAAGATTGGATAAAATAAAAATCAGTAGATATTAAATCTAGGTAGAAATATTGATGAAGAGGATGTTTAGATGGAATTAAAGCAATCTCACAGACTGCTTATTAGTTGCAAGTGGAAAGACAGTACTTATGCAATGGAGAAGTTGGACAATTATTTGACCAGGCGATCAAAATTAGCATCACGAATGAGGAGCACATACACCGCATGTGTCTTCAGATGTGATTCCTTGAGAAGATCATTACCGTATAACCTACCCTTAGAAAGCACAGCTTATATCTAATCATGAAGAAATATCAGATAAACCCCCTAAAAGGGACATTGAAAATATCAACATCATGAAAAAGAAGAAACTTTATGGAATGTTTCAGATTAAAAGAGGTTAAAAAAAAAACATGACAACTAAATGTAATACTTGACCCCAGACTAAATTCTGTACTGGAGGGAAAAATGCCACAAAGGACATTATTAGGCCAACTATAAAAGGTATGATATGAATATACAGACAGTAGATTAGAAAAAACTAGTATATCAATGTAAATTTATGAAGTTGATAACTTCCACAAAGAAGTTATTCTTACAAAGTGTACACCTGAGGTATTTACAGGTAAAGACACATGATATATGTAATTTACCTCAAATAGTTCAGAAAAAGGGTTCAGAAAAATGCTGTAGTCCTAATTACTCTGGACACTGAGTCAGGAGGATCCCTCGAGCCCAGGAGTTCCAGGCTGCAGTGAGTCATGATCGTGCAACTGCACTTCACCCTGGATGACAGAGGGAGACCTTGTTTCTAAAAATAAATAAAATAATTCAGAAAAACAGTTCTCAAGTAGTTCAGAAAAAGAGGAGATGGAAGAGAGATGGATGGGAGAGAAGTAACTGATGAAGCAAATGTATTAAATGATAGCAAGAAGTGAGGCTAGGTAAAGGTTATAAAGGTGTACATTACACTATTCTTATTTTTGCAACATTTCTGCACATTTTAAATGGTTTCCAAATAAAAAGGTAAAAAACTTTAAGGAGTAAGATATTTCTTTGCTACAATGCCAAAAGCACAATCCATAAAATATTGATAAATTGGACTTCATCGAACATAAAAACTGCTTTTGAAAGACACTGTGAAGAGAATGAAAAGACAAGCGCTAGGCTAGGGGAAAAACATTTGCAAGTCATCTAAAACACTTGCATCCAAATAAAAGACTTATATCCAGAATATATAAAGAACTCACAAAACTAAATAATAAAACAAAAAGAAACAATAAAAATGACGAAAGTATTTGAACGAGCTATGTCACCAAAAAAGGTATATACATGGAAAATAAGCATATGAAAAGATGACCAATCTCATTGGTCATTAGGACAATGCAATTTAAAACAACAATAACATACCAATTCAAACCTACTGGGACGGTTCAAAGTAAAAGACTGACCATATCAATTGTTGATGAGAATATGGGAGAACTGAAACTCTTATGTACTGTCAGTTGGGATTTAAAAAGGTACCACTATTTTGGAAAATGTTTTGACAGTTACTTTTAAAGTCAAATCTGCACTTATCATATGACTTAATCATTACACTTCTAGGTATTTACCCAAGAGAAGTCAAAGCACATTTCCACACAAACACTTCTATAAGAATGTTCACCACTCTGGACAATATGGCTAGACTCCATCTCTACAAATTTTTTTTTAATTTGAAAAATAAAATTAGCCAAGCATGGTGGCATGTGCCTGCAGTCCTTGCTACTCAAGAGGTCAAGGTGGGAGGATCCCTTGAGCCCAGGAGTTCAAGGCTGCTGTGAGTCATGATCATGCCACTGCACTCCAGCCTGTGTGACAGAGCAAGACCTTATCTCAAAAAAAAAAAAAAAAAAAAAAAAAAGAAGAAGAAGAATGTTCATAGCAGCTTTATTTTTATATCCAAAATCAAGAAACAACCCAAACCTGCATCGTGAGGTAAATGGATAAACAAGTTTAGTGGAAGATTACTCAGCAACAAAATGAAGTAGCTATTGATACATGCTGCAATTTAGATAATCTCAAATAAAAATGTATGCCAAGTGAAAGAAGTAGACAAATGAACGTACACACTGCATGGTTCAATTTATATAAAATTCTTTTTTTACTTTTATTTTAGGTTCAGGGGTACATGTGCAGTTTGTTATATAGGTAAATTTGTGTCATGAGTGTTTGTTGTACAGATTATTTTGTCACCCAGGTACTAAGCCTAGTACCCAGTAATTTTTTTCTGCTCCTCTCCATCCTCCCACCCGCCACCCTCAAGTAGGCCACAGTGTCTGTTGTTCCCTTCTTTGTGTCCATGAGTTCTCATCATTTAGCTCCCACTTATGAGTAAGAACATGCGGTATTTGGTTTTCTGTTCCTGCATTAGTTTGCTAAGGATAATGACCTCCAGCTCCATCCATGTTCCTGCAAAAGACATGATCTCATTCTTTTTTGATGGTTGCATAATATTTCATGGTGTCTATGTACCACATTTTCTTTATCTAATCTGTCATTGATGGGCATTTAGGTTGATTCCATGTCTTTGCTATTGTGAATAGTGCTGCAATGAACATACACATGCATGTGTCTTTGTGGTAAAATGATTTATATTCCTCTGGGCATATACCTGGTAGTGGGATTGCTGGGTCAAATGGTAGTTCTGTTTTTAGATCTTTGAGGAATTGCCACACTGCTTTCCACAATGATGGAGCTAATTTACCTTCCCACCAACAGTGTATAAGCATTCTCTTTTCTCTGCAACCTTGTCAGCATCTGCTATATTTTTACTTTTTAATAATAGCCATTCTGACTGGTGAGAGATCGTATCTCATTATGGTTTTGATTTTCATTTCTCTAATGATTAGTGATATTGAGCTTTTTTTCATATGCTTGTTGGCATGTATGTCTTCTTTTGAAAAGTGTCTGTTCATGTCATTTGCCCATGTTTTAATGCGATTGTTTGTTTTTTTCTTGTAAATTTGTTTAATGAACCACTGCATGGTTTCATTCATATAAAATTCTTGAAAATGCAAGCTAATCAAAAGTGACAGCAAGCAGAATGATTGCCTGAGACAGAGCAGGAGGAGGGATTACAAAGGCTCATGAAGAAACTTTTGGGGGTGAAAGATAAGAAATATTATCTTGATTATCGTGATGGGCATATGCATATGCCAAAACTTACCAGATTATACACTTTGATTATGTGCAGTTTATTGTATATCAATTATATCTCAATACATGAAGGCTCCATGCTTTTCCTTTCCTAAGTCCCACTCCTCACTCTTTACTACACAGTAAGTAGTGCAAATAACACTGTTTTTCGTTATAGTAATTTTTTCAGAAATTTGAAGACAAAAATTAAAAAATGATTTACAAAAACCACACACACACCAAAGCTGAGCATCAAAAAAAGTGACAACCATTTTCCTGGATGTCGATGGATAAATGGATAGATAATTGATAGATAGATAGATAGATAGATATCTTCTCCTGCTTCTTCCACCTAATTCTGTTCCTTATCTTTTTCTTCTTCCGACTACTTCTTCTCCTTCTCATCATTCTTCTTTTGACAACTAAGTTTTGAAAAGATTTCATGAAAAGAAAACCATCAGCACCTTGAGATATGGCTTTCCAAGTCCAATTAAAAAGCAATAAAAAATGTATATTCCATTTCAAAGTAATTGCAACTCAAAAATGTATGGGATATAGGCAGTTACATGTCTATTTAATAACAACAACAACAACTTAAAAAGGGACTAATTGGTCCTTATTTCTTCTTAACAAAGATGAAGATTTGGAGGGTAGCACATTTTGGGGGGATGTACGCCTTGTTGAATAAATGAGATGAGGTTGGGAAGGATGGGTTTGAGATAGAAGACCAGACAGGGGATTCCCCTTCATGTATGCAATTGAAGTGAAAATGTCCTTGCCCCCAGACTTAGAAGTTTTATTTGAAGCAAAGGCATTTATGATGCTTACATTAAGTATTAGGTGGAATAAAATATATGATCTCTGCAAACATTGACTCTCTTCTGAGTAGAAACTGATATTAATATTGGGAAAGAGTTCCTGTCTGCACATATTCATCAGTGCAGAGGATCAAAAGATAGATTATTGTTAATGTTTATTCTGACTTCTTAGAGAGGTCATCGAAGTTGTGCAATGTGTGTTGTTAAGCAGCAGCAGAATAAAGATAAAGGATTGAAGGGAAGAATGAATTAGCAAAAATTACATGATAAACATTAAATCCATGTTTTAAGTGGGGCAAGTCCTAATAAGCAGAATATATCCTTGTAAAGATATTAAGCAGAAACAATGTTCTAAAGTATTTTGGTGTGTGCAAATAATTTAAAAGCTTTATAAACAAAATAAAAAGGGTAAGCTTCTTAAAGATTCTCATTTTTTTGGCAACAGAGATAACTTTTGAATTTTTATGTAGTGCAGAACAGTAAACTATGCTTTTCTCTAAAAATTCCTGTGAGTCTTTGGAGACTGAGAAGAGTTAAGAGAAAATATGATGGCAGCATAAAAGCAAAGGGCCCTAAATGGGTACATGGTAGACCAACAGAAAGAATAGAGCTAGCTAGCAATTGAAGGGATGACATCCTAAGTGAGATGAAGTGGATATTTACAAGGCTTTGATGTTCCATGAGGAGGAAAAAACAAGGAAGCTGGCTTCTCTGTGTAAATAGGAACATTAGAGATTAGATTAGCAGTGGCAGCACTCTGAAGTTATACTGAGTTTAAGATCAAGGTAAGTTTTAAGGAGGCTGTTGCTAAGCCAGGGAAGGGAATCCAGGGTAGAATTCATTCAACATCTGAGACTTAAGAAAACGTATCCATTTTTACCTATTTATTATTATTATTATTATTATTATTATTATTATTATTATTTTGAGATGGAGTTTTGCTCTGCTGCCCAGGTTGGAGTGCAGTGGTGCAATGTCGGCTCACTGCAGCCTCCACCTCCTGGGTTCAAGTGATTCTCCTGCCTCAGCCTCCCAAGTAGCTGGGACTACAGGCACCTGCCACCACACCCGGCTAACTTTTTGTGTTTTTAATAGAGATGGGGTTTCACCATGTTGACCAGGCTGGCCTCGAACTCCTGACCTCAGGTGATCTGCCCACCTCAGCCTCCCAAAGTGCTGGGATCACAGGCATGAGCCATCATGCCTGGCCTATTTTGTTTCTTAAAATTCATGTTCTTTATTATGTTTTTATATGTAATCATCTTCTAAATATGATAGCCAATTGTGTTTGTAGATGGTTTAAAAAGACAAAGAAAAGAAAATGAGCAATCTTTGATTAGATTGCAACTTTTTAATCTGCTTCTCAATTCTGTAATCCTGAGGAATGCCAAATTACAGAGATATATGCTACACTGACAGGTGCCACTAATGAGGCAGTGACCTTAATGATAGATGTGGTACCAAGAAGACACTAACCACTCTCTGGACTGTTGAGTGTTTCATAAATGTCACCTAATCCAGCTAGGTCTGATCAGAACGAGATTTTCAATTCAGGGAATCCAGTCATGAAAAATGCTTACGCGGTCTTAAATGTAATTACACCAAGTTTTAGTTCATCTAGGTGTCTCACTATCTCTTCATTAGAACCCAACTAGGGAGAAAACAAGACCTGAAAAGCAAGTAAGTAAATAAAAACAGAAAAAAAAGATTATTAAGGTAACCAAGTAATTTATTTTCACAAGAACAAGATTTTGGAAGCCTAGTTAGTAAATGTAAACCACTTCTAAGATTCCAAAGGAAACAGGCAACTTATTCTTTTTCACACATGCAAAACTTTTCTGATCCTTGAGAAAATATAAGCTTCTTTTCAAAACCTATTTTAAAATTTGAAAATGAAGGCAGAAATGTGATCTTACAATGCAAAAAAGAGAGTTTACATTTGCCAGATTTTTTGAAACCGCTGAAATGCTCATCAACTTTTCAAAGGCTGGTGACAACGCCAAACCATTCAGAGGAGTCCCTTCAACGTCTTCCCCGGCAGTCTCCATCTCTGTCTTTTTTCCTTATGCTTTCGTTACCATGAGAATATCTGCCTCTTTTTCCTTTTCAGCCAATCTATATTCCAATATCATCTTCTCTGTTTCCTCCATTTTTCTTTGTCCACCCTCCATTAATTGGTTACAACATAGAACAAGGTTTTTAAAAAGACAATATGCAAGTGAAATGTAACCTTTTAATTTAAAAACAAGAGGACTAGAAAATCCTATATTTGCTCCTCTTGAGAGAGAAAGAGATCCTTTTTCACTTAGATGATCTTGGATTTTTTCCCCTGTGGGTAAACAGCCATAAGAAAAAGTTCCCTACCCTTAATGTGTGTAGTCAGGGCTGGGCACTGACAAGGATGGCAGGATGAGGAACCAGCAGGAATCCAGGACAAATTCTGCTCCATTCCCTGTTGGGAAGCTTGTTTCTTTATTAAACTCCTGCCTTCACCCCACTTCCTGAGCAATGGAAGAAAAATGTCCTTGCCTCCCCTGCCATGGAATACAGTCATTACTTCTCTTTGCGGGGAGGGATTTGGCGCCTCCTGACCACATAATGCTTTGGAGCTGTAGGAAGACTACAGCTTTTTTTCCTTGTCAGAAAAAAAAAAAAAAAAGTCCTGGTGGGTTTGGTCATGGGACTTCCTATGCAGCAACATCTGGGAGAGTTGCTAACCCTCTCGTTGCTTTCCTGGTCTCCTTCATACTTAATCCTCTGGCTCTCCCACATCCTGTTGCTGTGTTGCCAACAATTCCAGAGGCCCTGGGACACTAACATTTACTGAAACACCATCTTCCATATGCTTGTTTAGGCTGTGAAGGAAATGTCACATGGGGCTTTGTAATCAGAAGATGCTGGTTGAAACTGAACATGTTCACAAACAACATGCTATATTTAATGGATTTTTCTCTACACCCCAGCTTCCTTTCTCTTATAAGAACACGGTCTAGAGGCTGACTCACTATTCTAACTTAAATGAGTGTTCTTAAATTTATCTTATACTTCCTGAACTTTGAATCATAACCAATGCCCAAAACTGCTCTTTTAACACATTAAGTCCTCATCATATGCTGTGAACAAAATAAAAAGTATTGTTATCAATGGAAATCGAGGAGTTCAGTCATCAGAGAATCTTCACGTTAGATAAGACCTTAGTTTGGTTGCTGTACAATGTTTATAAAAGGTCTCTGAACAACCATAGGGCAGCCAATGTCTTATTTCAAATAGCCATGGGATGAGAGATGTGTTGGCTGTTTCTCCTTGCTTAAAGACAGTCTCACTCTGTCGCCAAAGTTGGAATGCAGTGGCATGATCATAGCTCACTGTAACCTTGAATTTCTGGGCTCAAGCGATCCTCTCATTTCAGCCTCCTGAGTAGCCGTGACTACAAGCATGTGCCACCACACCCAGCTAGTTGTTCAATTTTTTTTTTTTTTTTTTTTTTTTTTGTAGAGGCAGGAATCTCACTACGTTACCCAGGCTAGACTCGATGTAGAGCAAAGTGAGAAAAAGGAACCAATTGTTAGTTCTACTCTCCCTTTCTGCAAGAACAGTGATATGGATCTCCAGCATCAGGATGTCACATTGTATTTCAGCATCATCAAGAGCAAGCATAGTAGATTTTCAACCCCACCAATATCTAGAGGGTGGTAGTGACAATTGTGGTTGAAACACAGTTTCAGTTTCAGAGACCTTGGTGGATTTCTTTGGGGCCTGCATCTGTGGATTCTAAGCTCTGCTAATTGAGGTGGTCACTGACAAACAGGACGAATTTTTCAGCAACTGTCAGCACCCACTGGAATTCTCAGAAAAATTCAAGGTATCTCAAATCTTGTATTGGCTATATTGGCTATACCAGCTGTACATTTCCTTTATAGGTTGTATAGAAAAGAAATAGGTGGGGTCTGGCAGAGACGGCAAGCTTTGGATGCTGATGATGCAATCTCAGTACAATCTGGTTAGTGGAATCTGGGGAAAACAGCCTACATTTATATGAACCTTCAAATCCATAAAAACATCCCTCAAATGAAGGGATTGGGTATTGGGGATGGCATCTGTTAATGATAAAGATGTAGAGCAAAGTGAGAAAAAAGAACCAATTGTTAGTTCTACTCTCCGTTTCTCTACAGTGATGGGACAAAAATAGTTAATTTGTGAGATCGTTATATTACCTATTTCCTCCCCTACCCTGTGAAGGAACATGACAATTTTGCTTGTAACTGCATAGCACATCCCTATCTGATATTTTCCTTGTTGATTTATTTATATGATTTGTTGTTTCTCTCCCCATGCTAGAAGGTAAGCTCCAGGATAACAGGAGTTGTTTCTGCTTTTGTTCACTGCTGTACCTCCAACACCAAGGACAATGTCTGGCACGTGGAAAGCACTCAATAAAAATTTGTTTGATGAGTGGATAAATGAATATAGTAAACTGTTTGGAAATTTAAGTGACATTCAACAAAAATAAATCAAATATTTGATGAGTGGCCAAAGTATATCCTTCCAATCCAAAGTAGTGGGTTTTTTGGAATGAGGATACAGTGAATTCTACAAGTGCCATTTCCATTTTGCATTCGTCTGACACTTGTGTAGCGTGTGTGTGTGTGTTTCAACAACTCATGTTTCATAAGAGTATCGTATAATCTGGACTTCAGAGAACAAGATCCTCTGAAACATAAATCACCCTAAGCCTAACAAACTTTAATTAAATTCACATGTCTCTTGTTTCCACAAGGGTATTTAATTATATGTTAGAACATTACCAGAAATTAAACTTGCATTAAATGTCCTTGTATTCACCATAGCATCTTGCATGGTATTGTGTGTAGAGAAATCAATCAGTAAATAGTTGGAGAATTAATGAAGGAGTGAAAGAATTAAACCTATCCTAGCACCCAGTAAATTTAGATTATTGTCCTAAACTAGTTGAAATAAATAGACAACTATGAATCTGGTCTAACAGTAGTTCCCATTTGCTCTGGTAGCTGAAGTAGGAGGTTTGAGATTTACACTAATATGAGTTATGTGTTCTTCAAGTTTTCTTTCTTTTTTCCTTTCTTTCTTTTTTAATTTTTTCTTTTAAATGAACAGATCTCCCAGGACTTTGTGAGGGCTGTATTGGTTTCCAGGGCACTATATTCGAAAAAAAAATGTTTGTAAACATTTTTGAATGTTACTCCTTTTACAATAAAAATATATATGATAAAATCACAGCAATTTTTTGAACATTCAGTAATTTAATTAAATCATTGGATCAGGCACATTAAGGGAAAAGAAGACAAAGTCATGCCTGTGACTCAGTATCAGAATTCTTCAGTTTAGGAAGAATATCTGTACTCACAAAAAAAATAAGAATTTTAAAAGTTTAAAAAATAAAAAAAGAAGAATACCTGGTGCAAAGAGATGAATGAGTTTGATAGAAAGATATTCAAAGTACATACTGTCATTCTTAGTTTTGGAAAAGGAAAAAAAAATAAGAAATAGTGGAATTGAAATGGAAAACCAAGAACCTGTGATCTTAATGTTTTTATAAGAGAAAGAGAGGGAGATAGAGAGAGCAAAAGTTGATTAAGCATATCATATGAACAACGAAAGCAGTATAACTATTTTTCAAAATTAGTGTTAATAAAGAAACTACTTCATAACTAGATTGAAAATTGATTTTAGACAGAGTATGTAGCCTTCTAACCAACAGACTTTGAGGATGAACTAGTCCAAATGAAGAAGTAGCTGCAGAGGCAGGTAGGTTGGGGATAGGCAATGAGAAAATAGTGGTTAAAATCAGATTCTGGCACTTACCTATGATTGAGTGGTGTCCATCCACAGTAGATAATTTCATTCATTTTCTGGCAGCTACCAACGCTGTAGTGTCTAAAAGTGAATCACTAGGTCAACGTACATATTACTTTTATTCCTTCAAACAAATACTTACTGAGCAACTACTGTGTGACTGGCATTGTGCTAGATGCTGAAGATACAGCAGTAAATAAGTCAGACAAACGCCTTGTTCTTAAGGAGTTTCTACTCTAGTTGAGGAGATAATTTCAATTAAACAAATGCGTAAATATGTAATTCCAGATGGTAGTATGTGCTTTTTTAGTTTTGCAAAGATGATGCTGCCCTAACGAAAACACCTTAAAATAGTGTAGCTTCCATAACATACACTTACTTCATTCTCATCTAAAAATCTTACAGGGAGAAGTTCAGTTTTGTAGGATAGCTCTGCTTATGAGGGACATCATTTAGAGAAACACATTTCTTCCATATTGTTATTCTAACATCTCCCAAGACATTACTCTTATCAGCATGGTTGAAGCTAGGTCACTGACATTTGCATTCTGGCTCCCAGGAAGAGGGGAAGAGAGGAAGTCATTTATTTACATAAGCAACTTCTGTTTAAGCAAGTGAGGCAGAAGTTGCACATATCATTTCTGCTCACACTCAACTGGACAGAATTTAGTCACATGACCACACCTGGCTGTGAAGGAAACTGGGAAAAGTGGTCTCTGACAAGGCAACTATGTGCCCAGAAAAAAGAGAAGAAAATATTTGGAGATGCCACTAGCTTAGTGCCACACATGTCATGATGGAAAATTATAGGAGCTGAGGGAAACCTAAGATAGTAGGGAGATCTGGAAAGCTTTAGGGTTTTGGTAACAAAGGTGTCCATCAAAGACATCCCTGCTGTAATAAACAGAATTTGTAAATGAGTCACATATGGCAAAACAGCCTTTGTAGACATATTTGAGGTGACTGATCTAAACATGAGAGATTATCCTGGATTATGCAGGCAGGCCCAATCTAATCATATGCACCTTGTTAAAAGTAGAGAACTTTCTCTGGCTGGAGGGAGAAGAGATGTGATAGAAGGAGAAGGCAGAGAGATTTGAAACATGAGAGGGACTTGACACACCATTGCTGGTTTGGAGATGGAGAAGGCCACATGGCAAGAAATGTGAGTGGCCTCTATCTGGCTAGCTGCCAGCAAGGAAACACAACCCTCAGTGCTACAACCACTTGGAAATGAATTCTGCCAGCAACCTGAATGAGCCTGAAAATGGATTCTCCCTAGAACCTCCAGAAAGGTGCACAGCCCTGATGCCACCTTAATTTGGGCCTTGTGAAACCTGAAGCAGAGAAACCAATTGAGCACACATGGATTTCTAAGTTATATATATGTGAGACAATAAACATGTGGAGTTTTTTTTTCTTTTTTTGAGACATGTCTCACTTTGGTGCCTAGGCTGGAGTGCAGTGGCCCGATCTCAGCTTAGTGCAACCTCCACCTCCCAGGTACAAGCGATTCTCATGCCTCAGTCTCCCAAATAGCTGGGACTACAGGCGTGTGCCACCATGCCTGGCTAATTTTTGTATTTTTAGTAGAGATGGGGTTTTGCCATGTTGCCCAGTCTGGTTTTGAACTCCTGAGCTTAAGTGATCCGGCCGCCTTGGCCTCCCAAAGTCCTGGGGTTACAAGTGAAAGCCGCTGTGCCCGGCCAAAACATGTTGTTTTAAGCTACTGAGTTGGTGGTAAATTATACACTGCAATAGAAAATTATACAGATTTGAAATCTGAAGGCTGAATCTGGAAGGTAGAGGGGTGGAAAAGACAAACAGTTATAGGCAAATGGGTTAGCACATGCACAGGTCCTGGGCAGGAGAAAACATAGAAGTGTGAGGACTGGATCACGGTGAGAGACAGACATTAGCACAATATGATCTTGGAGAGAGAGAGGCAGAAGCCAGGTCATGAGGAGCTTTGGAGTCATGGTAAAACATTTTTTATGAAAACAGTGGCGAGTCGCAAATTTTTGGCCTCAAAATCCCTTTATGCTCTTAAAAATTATTGACAGCCCTCCAAAGATTTTATTTATATGAATGATATCTATCAATATTTGCTTTATTGGAATTTAAGGCTAAGATTTTAAAAATATTTTCTTGTTAATTAATTTATAAACAATAATAAACCCATTATACGTTAACATTTTTATTAAACTAGCCGTGTTTTCCAAAACAAAGCAAAAATAGTAAGAAAAGTGACATCGTTTTACATTTTGCACATCTCTTTAATGTCTGGCTAAATAGAAGAAAGCTAGGTTCTCATCTCTCCTTCTGCATTCAGTGTGTTGTGATGTGTTGTTTGGGTATAGGGATATGGAAAAAAATCCAGCTTCGCAAAGGTATATCGTTGGAAAGGGACGAGGTAATTTAGTAGCCATCTCAGACAATTGTGGATATTCTTCTTTAATACTACAGCAAACTTCAATGAGTGATCATTTCTAAAGAATTAGCTGCAATATACAATCTGCAACCATATCAACAAAATTTTACACTCGTACTTTAAAATCCATTGATCTATCTTGCACTTTGAATGAATCTTTTACCCAAGCATGATTTTGTAACATCATGCCTTGGTTGTCTGAAAAATACTGATACAGTGAGTTATACAGATCTTCCAAATGTTGACACGTTACATTATACAATATCATAAATCACATTCATCAATATCATTTCCAATCTCATCAGAAAAGTCTTTTGTACTGGAAATTTATCGGGTTCACAGTTGCAGATGGAAGTGTTTCAAAATTCTGATTTTCACTTGAAGGCAAAAATTGTATCATTGGTAAAATATCATCAGTTGTTTTCCTATAATTGACAAGCTCACTTATTTCATTTTTGAGAAAATGTCTGCAAAATACACAAGGCTGCATAACCATATAATTTTGCCAGTAGTTCTTTCATGTAAAAATGGTGTTTCATGTAAAAAAGTGGCTAGTACATCTTACAACTCAATTACACAGATGCGTCTCCTCAAGGCAACCATCTTTCTTCAGTATATGATAGAAATGGATTATGCATAGTTTCCGTCTTGATAACATAGAATATTAAAAAGATGTACCCACAGGTTAAGATCTAATAAAAATAATAATATTTACTGATTTATCAAGGACAGTATTATGTGCAAATGGCTTTGTGTATTTTTTTAAACTCTGAGTGTGTGATGGTAAAGAATACAATTACTAACTAGTACAGTTTGGTGCTACTGCCTTGATTTGTGCCAAGGCACCAGCAGTTTTACTCTCTGTTATTTTTGCACTGTCAGTAAAGAAAAAGGCTATAATGTCTTAGTATTATTATGAATATAGATTTGAACTTGTTGACACCCTGTAAGGGTCTTGGGGATGTCTAGGGGTCTGTCCACCAGCCACACTTTGAGAATTTCTATTTACAAAAAAAGAACACTGTCTATGATGGATTTTAAGCAAGGCAGAGACATGACCAGAATTGATTACAGTCAAGAGTTGCCAAAGTTGAACTAAGCACCAATGATTGTATAGTAATAGTATATACACCACAAGCAGTACAATGGCATCAGATGCTCAGACCCTCAATTTCAATTTAAGGTGTATTTACCAAATACCTCCTTTATATTTGTTTGGAAAAAATATGCAAATAAGAAACCTGAAATGTAATAAGAGTTTAAGACATACAAAAATAACCATAATGCAAGGTAAAGAAAGGTAAATTCTAAGAAAGATACAGAGTAATTTGGGTGTTCCGAGGAAGGAAAGATCATATCTATTAATATCTAGGATTATCAAAACAGGTGTCATCAAGTAGGTGCCCATTGAGATGAGCCTTGAAAATAGGATAGTGTGGAAATTAGTAGAGAAATGAGTGTTGGGATATTCTAAGCAAAGGATGCATTATAACGCAAGGAGGTGGGAGAGTGTATTGGTCAGGGTGCTTCAGAGAAACACAACCAATTATACGCATACATATATATATATATACTCGTGTATATATATGTATGTGTGTGTGTATATATATACTCGTGTATATATGTATGTGTATATATGTGTGTGTGTTTATATATATATACACACATGTAATTGAAGAGAGAGAGAGAGAGGGAGAGAGGGATTATAAGTTATTGGCTCTTACAGTTATGAAGGCTTAGAAGTCCCACAATCTGCCATCGTGTGTGTTAGGGTTCTCTAGAGGGACAGAACTAATAGGATAGATGTATATATACATCTCTCCTCCAGTATGTGTATACATCTCTCCTACAGTATGTGTGTGTGTGTATGTGTGTGTATATACATATATATATACACACACAAAAAAGAAAAAATGCATATATATATGCATCCTCTCTCCTTAATAAGTTCTTAATAAACTTAATAAATAATATATGGGAGTTTATTAAAGACAGAGTATGTATGTGTATATATATATATATATACACACACATATATATAGGAGAAGAGATGTGTATGTATATACAATATATATATTCATCTATCCTATTAGTTCTGTCCCTCTAGGGAACCCTATATTTATATATAGGGGAGTTTATTAAGGAGTGTTGAGTCAAACGATCACAAGGTGAAGTTCCACAAGAGGCCATCTGCAAGGTGAGGAGCAAGGAAGCCAGTCCAAATCCCAAAACCTTGGAAGTAGGGAAGTCAAAAGCTTCAGTCTGGGGTCGAAGTTCCAAGAATTCCAAAGCTGAAGAACTTGGAGTCCAATGTTCGCGGGCAGGAAGCATCCAGCATGAGAGAAAGATGAAGGTGAGAAGACTAAGCCAGTCTAACCATTCCACGTTCCTCTGCCTGCTTTTATCCTAGCCTCGCCAGCAGCTGATTAGATGGTGCCCACCCGGATTGAGGGTGGGTCTGCCCCTCCCAGTCCAGTGAATCAAATGTTAATTGCCTTTGGCAACACCCTCACAGACACACCCAAGAACAATACTTTGCATCCTTCATTCTAATCAAGTTGACACTCAATATTAACCATCACAGCCATCTACAAGTACCTTGAAAGCCTGAGATATGCAGATCTGCTGATGTTGATTTCAGCCCAGGACTGAAGCCCTGTGAATCAGGAGCAACCAAGGGTAGGAGAAGATAGATTTTTCAGCTCAAGCAGTCAGGCAGAGTTACTTCACCATTTCTCCGCCTTTTTGTTCTATTCAGGCCTTCAACAACATCAGATCGGATGAGGCTCACCCACATTGGGGAGGGCAATCTGCTTTACTTAGTCTACCAATCCCAATGTTAATCTCTTTCAGAAACACCTTCACAGACATATCCAGAAAAGACCGTGGAGACTCTTAAACTCTGTGCTAAGGCATTAGCATTTCATTTGGCTGGCAAAGAGACCCATCAAATTTTGGGTGTTTCGTTTCATAGACTGCAAGACGTGATTTTTGTACCATGCCAAGTATCTCAGGAGTTGGCCAGCGTGCTTCATTACCAGGGAAGGACACAGTGAAAGAGTTGCCCATGTGGAGTGGTTTTGTGACTATGAGGAAAGTCAAAGTGAGAGCAAAGATAACCAGTGTTATCTAGACATATCTGTTAATTAAGAAAGGTAGCAATAGTTATTTAACAACTAGCATCTTTGTTAAATGAATGAATCCTGCAAATGCCTGCTGCCTTATATTATTTGAAAAGAACATTGTGGATGGATTTGGATTGTTCTAGCTTTCCTAAAAAGTAGTTATACTGACAGTACGTTTTTAAGGTAAGACATAGATTGGAATCTCAGCTCTGCAACTTTGCAGCTGTCAGACCTTTCACAAGCCACTCCAAATGTTTGAATCTCAGTTGTCTCATCTGTGACATGAGTATAATAATAGTGCCGACTATACATAGTAAGATAATGAGATAATGCAGGAAAACATCCTTAGAATAGAGCCTGGCTTGTAGCAAGTGCTCAGTTAATGTCAGCCATTATCATCAACCCTGGTTGAAAGTTTAGGTTTTATTGGACTAAAACAATTTTTTGTAGTAAGTGCATTTTATTTATTGTTGAAATATTAATATGAATCTACTAGGTGCAGAGTCACATTCAAATGCCTAAATCAAAGTGACAAAGTTTTGTTGTTTCACAAACTTTGTTTAAGATGAAGAAGGTTCCCATATACCTGAGTAGCCTCTCCTGCTCCTCAGTTAACCCATAGTTCTGAGTATTACAGTGAGCTATTGCAATTACATTGATACGTACATTTTCTTCCCATCAAGGAGAGATTCTGCAGGTCTCTTTAAAGGAATATGTTTAATGTTTTCACCATAACTATCCAGTCCTCCAGTGCAGGGCAGGAGTTTGACAGGTCTGGGTTACAAATTCTGGCTGTCTTATGTCCCTGATTGATAATTCTGAGCAAGCCATGTAACCTGACTGGATTTCAGCTTTTGTATCTGTAAAATAGGAATAATAATACATACCAAGTAGAGGTATTATGGAGACTAAACAGGAAAAGTATGATCCTTGCTCTAGATATGACAGAGAAAAATGTTAAATGTATAGGTCCATCCTGTTACCAGCTGTTTTAGTGAGTACTAACAAATTAAGAAGCAAGGCTGTTTCCTAAGATTCATGAAACATCAAATCCAAATTCATTTTGTTTTTTCATTTCTGCATAGTCAGGGACAGGTACATGTTGGCCTGATTTAGCTGGCAAATGGCTGGAGTTCTCATTCTCTCTCCTGAAGATAGAGAGAGATGCAGGCTTTGCTAGAGGCAGCCTCACTGCCCTATGTTTAACCCTACAAAAAAAGGCAATGTTCTCAATGTACTGGACAACAGCAGATGAGAAAATGACATCTGACTCAAATTCTGTAGCCCAGAGTTGTTTAGCAAGATTATTCTGTGAAAAGTAACATATTTGGGGCTGGGCGTGGTGGCTCACTCCTGTAATCCCAGCACTTTGGGAGGCCAAGGCAGGCGGATCAGGAGTTCGAGACCAGACTGGCCAACATGGTGAAACCCCGTCTCTACTAAAAATAAACAGATTAGCCGGGCATAGTGGAGGGTGCCCATAATCCCAGCTACTGGGGTGGCTGAGGTGGGAGGATCGCTTGAACCCAGGAAGCAGAGGTTGCAGTGAGCTGAGACTGCGCCACTGTACTCCAGCCTGGGTGACAGAGCAAGACTCTGTCTCAAAAATAAATAAATAAATAAATAAAAAGCCACATATTTGGGAGTCACAAAATTGCTACTTGGATTTATAAGAAAGAATCTAATTAAAGTTTAATGTGTAAGTCTGCTATTTATAATGCTAATGATCTAATATTATTTGTAATATCCTAGAATTGCTCTTTGCTTTGTAAATTAATTACGGACATTTCATCTTGAGGTATTGTGTGAAGCAGTAAATACAATATGAAAGAATTGGAAAAGTGATGGAGACAGAGCCAGGCAATTTCACTTTTGCAGCCCTGTTTGGTCCTTGGTCATACCTCAAGCCTACCACCCACAGTCCTTTCCATATGAAGTAAATAATCAAGTGAGTCAATACTTTCATCCTATTTTTGTTCATTTTAATAGGAACCAGAAATTCTCAGATTTTCATACTAATGTATAGCTCTTCATCTGTAAAATATATTTCAGCATGTTGAAATTAAGCATGAAAAAAGTTAAGCATTTTATTTAAAGATCGGCTTTATCTGATTTAATATTACAGCCTAGATTCTATCTAAAAATCATATTATGGCTTTTCAAAAGTCAATCGGACATGTGCCCGGTGGCATAGGGTACAGCCTGTACTTTGTGCGCTTTTAAAGTAAAAGGAGAGTCAAGCCTTTGGGAACATCCTTGGTTTGCTTTGTGTGGGGTTGTCGCACTCTGTAGCAATCAATCAATTATTCCTTAATTGATAGGGAAAATTGTGTACCATCCATAAAGTCACGTTTGGACATGAAAGTACAAGGTCTATATCTGTGTGTGCTTGCTCCATTTGCTCCTGAATGACAAAACCTGCCAGATTCTCCCTGTAGGCAGTTTGTACAAAGACATAAACTTTTGCAACTGTGTCAAAGAACTTAAAATGTAGACTGCTGAAATGGAAAGAAATCTGAAACGTTCAGATTCCAGAGAAACAATCGCTTCATTTTGTTGAGAATGAAGAAAATAAGACTCAAATATGTGACTGACTTGCCTATGGACACAGAACAAGCCAGAAAGAAGTAGACTCAAACTAGGACCCAAGCATCCTCCCAGGCCGGTGCTCATTCTTAAATGTAGGCTTTGTAAATTGGCCAAGTCATGGTACAATATTGAAAGCCAATAAAAGACAAAAGATTTTTATATCCAGCAATATTTCACAGAAATATTATGATTCCACAGATATATCTCATTCCACATAAATAAAAAGTAGCATTGCTAAGGTACATTTGCCAAGAAACAACCTCAAAAGTGTCAATAAAGGACTTGAAGATAGATTAGAAATGTCTCTGATCATTTTTATGGGGGAATTACCAGTTTGGTTACGATTCTCAGGATCAGGAGAGTTTTATAAATAATCATAGAGCACTTTTTTTTTTTTTTTTTTTTTTTTTTTAGATGGAGTCTCCTTCTGTCGCCCAGGCTGGAGTGCAGTGGCGCGATCTCGGCTCACTGCAACATCTGCCTCCCAGGTTCGAGTGATTCTCATGCCTTAGCCTCCCAAGTAGCTGGGATTACAGGTGCGTGCCACTGCATCCGGCTAATTTTTTGTATTTTAGTGGAGATGGGGTTTCACCATGTTGGCCAAGCTGGTGTCAAACTCCTGACCTCAGGTGATCCTCCCACCTCGGCCCCCCAAAATGCTGGGATTACAGGCGTGAGCCACCACACCCAGCCACTTCTTTAAATTAAAATAAGTAACCTTTTTCTTTTCACTGGCATGCAGAGAAACTATTGGGAGGGAGGTAGAGGAAGAATTATTCAATAAATGATACTGAACAAATGGCAAGTCATTTGGAGGGAAAATTAAGTTAGATTCTATTTGATGCCTTAAAGCAAAATAAACTCCAGGTTATTTAAAGATTTAAATGTAAAAAAAGAAAAGAAAAAAAACTAAAAGTACTATAAGAACTTAACGGTGAGTATTTTATTTTTATAATCTTGGAGTGGAGGATGCTTTTCCAAAGACAGCATAAAAGGCAGAAGCTATTGATAGACGTAAATATATAAGTACGAAAAACGCTTATAGATAGTAAAAACACCATGGTAAAGGTAAATTTCAAACTGGAGAAAACTCATTGTCACACATTAAAAAGGGTTATTATGTATAACGTACAAAGAGCACTAACATATCAGTGACAAGTGAATATCCAAATAGAGAAGTAGGGAAACAACATAAATAACAATTTACCAAAGATACCAAAATTTTCAGTCCAGTACACGAAAAGACAGTCAAATTTACTAATAATTAAAGACAGGGTGAAAAATGGGCTTTTGGGGGGCCTATCAGGTAGCAATGATAGTTTGGTTTTTATTTTGAAATGCTTGTGGTTGGAAAGTGAGTATATTATTCGGGTCCTATTCCCATAGGTGTCATCACTGTCATTTTATTTTCCATAAACAACCAGTTACCAGATTCACGGAAGCCCATTGTTGAGTGTTAAGCAAATCAAAGGCTGCGTTTATTTTTGCCAGGCAAATTCTCTATTCCCTCTGAGTTCTGTGATGTTGTGTATAGCTGAGTAGGAGATATTTTCAAAGTCTGGGCCTTCAGTTAATGTGCACTGTGCATGCCCATGGAGTGATGTGTACATTAGGGAATGAAGAGCTGGCATGAAATTGTGAAATTACTCCCACTGGTATTATATTTGGACAGGCTGACATTAATGGTTCCACAATAATACCTGACAGTTAAACACAGTTTGAATGTAATCAGTTTCCTCAGAAATCAGTAAACCCTGTAATTTGAAACATCTTAGTGACCTTAGTCTATGTTTTTTTTGTTCAACTTTTTTATTATAAGATTTTTCAAACATACAGAAAGATTGAAAGAATAGTACCATGAACACTCGTACATTCACCATTCCGATTCAACAATTAAAACCACGATATTTTAAATGCAGTGGAGGCTTCTTCCTAAACATCCTTCTAGAGCTAAACACATACAAATTTGTTTAGCTCTCACAGGAATGAGATAACATATATATGTACAGTGGAATATCATTCACCTTTAAAGAAGGAAATCTTGCCATTTGTGACAATTTAGATGGACCTAGAGGATGTTAGGCTAAGTGAAATAAGCCAGATACAGGACAAATATTGCATGTCCTCACTTGTATGTGGAATCTATAATTCTGTAAAACACATAGAAGCAGAAAGTAGAATGCTGGTTACTAGGGATGGAGGATGGGGGAAATGGAGAGATGTTGTTCTAGGGGTACAAAGTTTCAGTTATGCAAGATGAATAAGTTCTGAAGATCTAAGGTATAGCATGGTGGCTATAGGTAATAATATCGTACTGCACTGTTGAAATTTGCTAAGAGGGTAGATACTAAGTGTTCTCATCCCCAAAATAGAAAAGGCAACTATGTGAGGAGGTAGATATATTAACCAGCTTGATGGTAGTAATTATTTCACAATGCGTGTATACATATTTATATAGGATATGTATATATATACACCAAGTCATCAAATTGTACACCTTAAATATATACAATGAAAAAGAACTGAGGGTCAGCGCAGTGGCTCACACCTGTAATCCCAGCACTTTGGGAGGCCAAGGCAGGTGAATTGCTTGAGGCCAGGAGTTCAAGACCAGCCTGGGCAACATAGCAAGACTTCGTTTCTACAAAAATTTAAAAAATTAGCCAGGTGTGGTGGCATGTGCCTGTAGTCCCAGCCACTTGGGAGGCTGAAGCAGAAGGATTTCTGGAGCCCTGGAGTTCAAGGCTGCAGTGAGCTATGATCAGATCACCACAGTACTCCAGCCTGGGTGACAGAGTGAGATCCTGTCTCAAAAAAAAAAAAAAAAAAGGAATGAGGTAATGAGATCACACTTTACATATTCTGTTGTTCTGAATATTTTTTAAATGTTTACTTAAAATATATTATAAAAGCAACACTAAATATTCCTCCACAACATCATGTTTAATGGCCGCGTAATATTTTCATAACAAATCCCCTATGGTTAAACATTGGTGGTGATTCCAATTTCTCATTATGATGAAAAAAATGAGATCAATGAACATACATGCATCTTTTTCCCTTCAGGTGGTAATATCCCTGGGTAAATTTCTAGACTGGGATTGAAGAATCAAATGACATGCACATTTTATATTTTGCTAAGTCTACTTTCAGACAAGATTAAATCAGCAGACAGCTCTAAATGTCTACATTTGAGATGTGATGACATCATTTAAATGCTATCATCAGATAATTAGTAGTTCTTTGTAAATAAAATTTCCAGATACCTGAAGCATACCTTGATACCAAATACTTTTTAGCTACTTAGGCTAAAACCCATCTGTAAAATGTACCACATATTCCTCTGACTTCTTAAACAGATGATACTTAAAATCACTTCATAATTATTGCTTTTCTGGATGAAGATTCAAGTCTTGTGATAAGTTTTTCTAGGCTATTTGTTCCCACACTCACTGTCCCCAGATTCTGTATTCTATTCCTGGCACTATCCTTTCTAGTGTATGGAATACAACATCCCTCTCTTTTCTCTTTTCCCCTGCCACACTTGGATAATCTAATATCATATTGCAAGAACCAAGGAAAAAAAAACCAAGATATCCAAACTTACTAAGTAATGATTTATATCCAATTCTAAGTCAATAGAATCTGACCTGAGGCCACTTTTTCTGCAGTGTTGCACATCACTTCTCAGAGTCCTTTTACGCTGACTTTCTACTTGATACCTGGTTGAGATTGCTAAGAATCTGATCTGAAGATAATCAGGTATTTCCACCACAATGCAATAGACTCTTATTTATGTAAACTAATTTCAGTTAAGGCCAAGTCTACATAAAATTTGTATTATTTTTCTTGAGTCAGCTTTGTCCCCAAGCCTAGCCTCTCCAACAAAAAGAGGGAAATATTGGAAGCAGCAGTGCTCGCTCCAGAACAGACTTTTATTAAACTATTCCTTTCCAGTAATTGTTTCCTATTATATATTAAATAGCAAGTCCTACATGTTTATTATGTAAAGCTGTAGTTTTGTACTTGAAACTGGCTTATAAACATAGTCTGCAGATCACATTTTATGGGAAGGAAAAAATATACCCATGTAGCAAGGAATTATCTAAACTAGCAGCATAGCTCTTACTTAAATTCACTTACACTCGAGCACGAGCTGGGTCTACATAATCAAAGTGAAGTGGAGAATTAGAGTAATTTGAGATAATTCAGACCAGAAAAGTCTACCCCAGAACCTTTCACCTAATTGCATCAATTACCTAATTGAAGGAAACCTTGGGGAATTGGGGCTTGAATCATTCTGATAATTGATTTAATTTTCATTTAGTTTGTGTATGAAAATACACCCACACACATTCTACCTTGAAGCTTTCTATTTAGTAACAGGCAAAAGCAGCCTCCATCTCTGGAACTGATATAATTTGTCACTTGTGGTTTCCTCATGTTGGCATATCCCAACCATGAGATTTCATTGGCATGGTCATAATACATCCCTGGAGGAAAGTTTCCATTTTCTACAACTTGAATTATGTAACTATATATTAATTGTTTTTTGAAGGTGAGGAATGGAAAATTCCTACATTTCTCGAATTTGCGTGTCATCCTTGTGCAGGGGCCATGCTAATCTTCTCTGTACCGTTCCAATTTTAGTATATGTGCTGCCGAAACGAGCACGCCTACATTTCTCATGTAGATTTGTTCACCAATTATTTTCTTTTCTTTTTTAAAAAAATGATTTCTTGCTTTTTTGGCATATCTAACATTTTTCAGAAGAAGCTTGAAAAACTTTAGTTGGAGAGAAGAAGGACAGGGGAGATTTTCACTACTAAATTCTGCCAATTCAACAAGAAAGCATTCATATACGATATTCATACAGAACTCAAAAGATTCCACAAAGTACCCAATATACAACTCTCAATATTAACTAAGCCCTCCAAACTGGCAGTAAAGAGCCACTGGTTAGTCCCTTGTTTCTTAAAAGAAAATCATCTCCCTTCTGCTTTCTTTCTATTCCTAGTTTGTTAAGTATTTTTATCGTGAGAAAATACAGTTTCGTCTAATACTTTTTCTGTATGTATTGAGTTGATCATGTGATTTTTATCTTTTGTTCTCTTAATATGGTGTGTTACACTGATTTCTGTATGTAGAAGTAACTGCATTCCTCGGATAAATCCCTTTTAGCCATGGTATATAATCCTTGGTATATGCTGCTAGATTCATTTTACTAATATTTTGTTGAGGATTTTTGTATTTATATTGATATAAGATAGTGATTTTTAGTTTCTTTTCTTGTGACGTTTTTGTATGATTTTGGTGTCAGGGTTGTAATGGCCTCATTGAATGATTGGTAAGTGTCCCCTCCACTTTCATTGTTTGGAAGCATTTGTAAAAAATTAGTGTTTTTTTTTGTTTTGTTTTGTTTTGTTTTGTTTTTTTAAACATTGCGTAGGATTGACCAGTGAAGCCATCTGGGTCCGGGCTTCTATTTTATTATGAATCCAACCTCTTTACTTATTATAGCCCTCTTCAGATTTTCTATTTCTTTATGAGTCAATTGTGCTCACTTGTGTCTCCCTAGGAATTTGTCTTTTTCATCTACATTATCTAACTTGTTGACATGCAATTTTTCATAGTATCCCATTTTATCCCTTTTATTTCTGTAATAATAGGTAAGAAAGACCCATCTTTCATTTCTGGCTTTAATAATGTAAGTCTTTTTTTCACTGTGTCAGTCTAGCTAAACATTTTCCAATTTTGTTAATCTGTTCAAAGAACCAACTTTTGGTTTTGTTGATTTTTATCTATTGTTCTTCTATTTTCTATTTTCATTTATTTATACTCATCTTTATTTTTTCTTCTTTCCTCTTGATTGGGGTTTAGTTTTCTTGTCTTCTTCCAACTTCTGAAAGTAGATAATTTTGTTTCTTTAAATTATATTAGCAAAATTTTCACCACAAGGGCTCTGAGGGTTATCTTCCTCAATTATTTTGGTAACTGGCTTATGTTTTTCTCCTCTTTCCTCTCTTCCTCCAGTATATATTTGATGACTTTGGCACTGATATCCTATCCTCAGCTCCACTAAGCCCCAAATCCATGCTACCTTAACCACCCACCACACTGCTCCCTCTCTGAATCCCACCTCCATGAAGAAATGCTCCTCTGGTAAGATGTTGCACTTAGTTTTCCTCCATTAAGCACAACTTCCATTCCTGCCTCTAACCCCCATTTCCCAACCACACTAGACTGGCCTTTCACCTTCTACTTACTTTGTCTTTTTTTCTGTTCATAAAGTCCCATAACATTCTTCCGCTTATAATTAATTCTATGTAGCCTGGACTCCATTAATTGCCATTTTAGTTCTTTGCTATTCCTTACTATTCTGCTGTGCTTGACTCTTTTCCCAAATTAGCCCCATTGCTCTCTGTCTACTACTCCTGTTTCCTGGAGGCAGACTATGATTGGTTGTAAGAAAGCATGAATGCATTCTAATTTGGATCAATTATTCCTTCCAAAGAATAACGACTGTTACCTGTCTAACAAGTCACTAGTATGGTGCCTGGCACATATTTGAGACACTATGAATGTGACTTCTTTCCCTGTTTCTTCTTATTCTTTCTCTTGTTGACTCTTGTCCACATACTCTTTAATTGCTAATTCTAATCTTTTCCATGCAACTCATGTCTCACATGTTCTGCTCACTAAGCTCTCTCATTCACTTACTTGTCCTTCTCTGTTCCTAGGAAGATAGCAGCAATGCAACATGAGTTGTTTAACCTATCCCCTCAATACCTTTGCCCATCTTCCAAGGCCTTTTCTTATATCTAAAGGATATCAATCCTGCCCTCTCAGTACAGTATTACATTTCCTTCAGTTCACTGACAAACTCCTAGATTGACTGGTTAGCAACAGTTCCATTATGGAGTGGTAGTTTCACAAGGCCTAAACGTAGGTTGGTGTAAAAGTTCATGTGGTGAAAGGAAGTGGTCTCTGCCTCTATTGTCTTTTCTTTGCATCATCTATATGCTTGCCATATAATAGACATTTAATAAATATTTATTGAGCAAATTAATGTACTACACATTATGTCACTGGTTTCATGTACTTTTGACACTTCTGTGATGTTTCCAAGCATCACATCATTTTCTTCATCATTTGGGAGATCAGAATGTGGAAATTCCCCCTCCTTTTTCCTCAACAACCACCCTCATGCTACACCTGTAACTTAAAGCTCTTTATGCAAAAACAGACGTGTCTGATTCCACGTAGTGAGCAGAAGATTACATATAGATTAAAAATCAAAAGAAAATGAACTCTGCTCCAGTGTTAGAAAATAGAGCCAAGGATGGATAAAACCAGAAGATCAGGAATGATGACACAATGCAGTGGCAAATGTTTGAAGAATGGAATAAGGTGCTAGCATTTCTTTCCTGAGATAAAGGTACACGGATAGTCGCTCAGGAAGTCTTCTATGTACTTTACCACAAGGTAGATGAAGTATGCTGTGTAATTTTTTTAGAAGAGTTTTCAAGAAAACTTTAGGTGATTAATGTAAATATCTTACAGCCATGGTTAGCAGAATAAACCTTTTTCTGAATAATATAACAAAATCTTCCTGGTAAAGAAAAGCATGTAAGATATTTCCTTTTGCTTCTGGGAACCAAGAAGCAATAAGGAAGAAATGGTTTAGACACTGAAATGTTAAAATTTAGGAGACATTTCCATGGCCTTGTGAGAGCTGCAGATTTGAACTTGGAAGGCAGCTTAATGGACTAGAAAGAACATGAGTGTCGGGGCTGGACGAGGCATTTAATTCTGGCTTTGCCATTTAGGCTTTTACCTTGAGCACATTCTGAGGAAGAACAAAAAAAAAAAGGTGCCTCTTGGTGACTTACAGGAACACAGTTTCATGGCCTATAATAATGGAGGTGGCCTGAGATGATTTCTTGTTTAGATAGAAAAAGAATGAGGTTTGTGCTGAGTGAGCGCAATGACCTACGTCAAAGCAAACTATTTAGAACCAATTTGGTAGTATCCAGTACTACTTCAGAAATCACAAACCAGTTCCATTACTGCTTGATAGAATCAAAGATGTTCAGTGGCATCAGAAAGGGAGTGTAAGAGATTTTATATCTATGTATTCACAACGACTTCTAAAAGCCTCTGGGCCTTTCCAGCAGCTCTCACTGGGTGATGCAATTAAAATCTGTGTGAATTGAAAAAAAATAAAATTCTTTAAAACTACTCCTCTCAAAATGTTGACAGTAAATGTTTTATCACCCTTGACTCCCTCTTGCTACATTTTGCTAAGGTCCTTAAACCTTGTTTTCCACACTGTTAGGTTGTAGAGAGTCATTTCTGCTTGCCTTTGACATGCACAGTGAGGTAACCACTATGTGCATAGTGAGGTGACCACTATTCAAAGGCAAGCAGAATAATAAGCATACAATAAAAGAGCTTCATAAAGAATCAGGTCTTGGCCAGGCATGATAGTTTATGCCTGTAATCTCAGTGCTTTGGGAGGCTGAGACAGGAGGATCACTTGAGTCCAGGAGCTCAAGACCAGCTGGGCAACATAGCAAGACTCTCTAAAACAAGCTGAAAAAAAATTAGCCTGGCATGGTGGTGTACGCCTGTAGTCTCAACTATACTCCGGAGGCTGAGGCAGGAGGATCCCTTGGCCCAGAAGTTCAAGGTTACAATGAGCTAAATTGCACCACTGCACTCCAGCCTGGGTGACAGAGTGTGACCCTGTCTCAAAAAATTTTTTAATTTAATTTAAATTTTAAAAAGAACCAGAACTTGACTTCTACCCAAGCTTCTGTGACCACATTCACCAAAATATCAAATAAAAATCAGGTATGCTGTATGACAGAAGTCTTGTGTGCTGCTTCTGAGTGTGACAAGTGAGGGATGCAACTTGTACATGGAAATGTTTGAACTTGGGGGCCATTCCCATGATATATAGACACAGATAACAGGGTTTTAAAATCCAGAGTCAGCTTTCTATGGTAGCAGAGAGTAAGGGCATGTGGACAGAGCCAGACGTTGGAGCCACTGAGGCTTGGGTTTGAATTCTAGCACTGCTACATACTACCTGAGTGATCTGTGCTTTAATTCCTTCATCTATCCACATGGACATATTGCTACATAACTCCCAGGTTTGTTTTGGGGACTAAATAATTTGATATTTATAAAGGGCCCGCCCTGTAATAAGTGCTCCATAATTATTAGTTTATGTGTTCACTCATGTATTCATTCGATAAACATTTATCGAGCACTTGCTGTGTGTGGCAATCATTGTACTAGGCGTTGAAACTCAGACAAATGAGATAGAGTGTCTGTTCTTAAGGAGGTCACAATGAAGACAAGAAGACCAAGAAATAGACAATTTAGTTACAGTGTGGAAAATACCACAATATAAATCTGTGCATATGCTGTTAGGAAGGAACAAAAGAGAGATTAGGGCAGGCTTCCCAAAGCAGGTGATGAGCCTTGATGGTTAATTGGGAGCTCTTCCAAGTTACGAGAAGGAGAAAGGCATTCCATAGATAGAAGTAACATGAGCAAAGCCTCAGGGGTGAGAAAGGTGAGAAACAACATAGTACGTGCAGGAGACTACCAGCATTTGGGTATTGCCAAAACATAGTACATGAGGGAGGGAGTTGCCGGAGGTGAGAATGGGGATACGGGCAGGGAAGGTATTGGCAGGCCCTCTTTAATCTTCTCTTCCATCCCTCTTTAATCTTCTCTTCCATCCTTTCTTGGAAAATTCAGAACATGTAATTACAGTAGTTATCGCCAGAGGAGCAGAAGGCCGTTCCTCTCCTGACTGTTTTTGTGGTACATCCGGTAAATAGAAGGGTCATTTTGAGACCACCTACCCGCATTGCCACTTGGCAATCATGAGTACCAGAATGTGTGGAAGAAGAAAACAATTCTTTTGTTTTTTGTTTTTTTTCTCTCTCTCTCTCGGGCGAGGGCAGAAGATTTAAAAGCTGTGAAGTCAAGCTCTCATCAAAGTAGAACTTAGGCAATTAAAAGTTTGGACTCTGGATTCAGACAGACCTGCATTTTAAATTTGCCTTACTATATGTCTTATTACCTCAAGATAGTTATTTAAACCTCCAGGCCTTAGTTTTTCCAGCTGTAAAATGAGTTTAATGAAATCATGCATGTAAAGCACTTAGCACAGTGGTAGGCACATACAAATGCACTATATCAATGTGCTATTGCAATTGTCTGAACACAGTTGGCCAAGATTTTCATAGAAAAGCAATGGGCCTTGAATTTGGACTGGTTATCCCCGTGATGATTTTCAAGTCTTCCTCTATCACCATTGCTTTGACTTCATACCACTTGAGCTTGACTTGACTACACTTTAGGAGGGTCCCCAAGCTTCCGTATTGTTACACCTGTGGCCATAACAACTAGGAATATAACAGACTGTTAACCTGAAAATGTAAAAAGCTATGTTTTTCTTCCTTCTTCTCCAGGCAAGTTCGTGTTAAGGGAAGAACATCCAGGGAAACATAGAAATTAGCCTATGCATTATCAAGCAGATAATGGTCTTGTTTTTAAGACAATGTACCTGCATAAGATACTAAAATGTACCAATATGACTAATTATCTAATTAGAAGGCAATTTGAAGAATTCATGTTTTTGTATAAACTTACTTTGAATTTTAAATTCAACTTCACAAATGGTATTGAGGAAAAATTTTACTTAATTAAGCCTATGTAGCATATTCATTTACAATCTCTTTAAATTCAATTAAATTTAGAAAAGAGTGTTAAAAACTATGGCTAAGAACCCATTGGCAAAATGCTGAACATACAGCTACTATATGAGCCAGCAATTCCAATCCTAAGTATGTACCCAAGATAAATGAAAACACATATCCACACAAAAACTTGTAAAGGAATGTTCATAGCAGCATTATTCAAAATAGAATTTCAACTGAAATGCCCATTAGCTGATGAATGGATAGACAAAATGTGGTATAATCATACAATGGAATATTATTCACCCATGAAAAGGAATGAAATGCTGATCCATGCTGCAACATGGATGAACCTTGAAGACATTATGCCATGTAAAAGAAGCCAGACAAAGGATGCCACATAATACATCATTCCATTTATATTAAATATCCAGAATAGGTAAACCTACAGAGACAGAATGTAGATTAGGAATTGCCAACAGTTGTGAGGAGAGGAGAAAGGGAAGTTAGTTCTTAAAGGGTATAGGGTTTCTTTTCGGGGTGATTAAAATATTCTAAAATTAGATAGTGGTGATGATTGCACAACTCAATGAGTACACTAAAAAGAATTGAATTACACGCTGTAAATGGGTGAAATGTATAGTGTGTATTCAGTGTTTATTGTTGAGATATAATATCTCAATGAAGTTGTTAAAAATCTCTCATTGGCACGCTCCCTATCTTGGAATTTAGAATGTTTATTTCACTTCTGAACAATCCACTTCTCCACTACTGCTGCTTACAGTGTATGGTGAAATGGCTAAGCCTGTCAATGGAAGTGGAAAGGCTAATCATTGTGATTACATATTTGTAAACAGTAAAATAATTCCTTTGCTTTATGTTTAAAAGACTTTCAGAGTAAGTTTCTCACGTTTGTCCTTAGCTAGATTGATTAATTTCATTTCCTGAGTGCTAGCTCACCCCAAGTGCCCCCTGTCCAATTTATACCTTTGCCTAGATAAGTTGCCACAGCCTACCATTACTTCCACAATCAAGTATTAATGACACTTTCCCTCTCTTGAAAAGCTAAGGAAGTTCAAACTGCTGTTAATTAAAACTGTAATCATTTCCTAAATAGGCATAAATAAAAGGGATGTTCTTGCTGTTAAAGTAGAAGCTAGGAGTCTAAATTATCTGTTGCAAGCAAGCACTCGACATTTCTACATGGGGATTAAAAAATAAAAAGATTTTTCTCACATAGCTAGATTTAACAAAAGGATACCAGATCAGGTTAGCACTGAAAGCATATGAATATGGTAAATGAAATGGGAAAGGTTCATTCATGGCTCCTTTACGTGTCAAATTAAACAAGGTCATGATCACTGAAAGTTTTCTTCTCCCTTTTTATGAAAATAATACATTTTGGTGTTATGTAGGACATGACTTAACAGTTCACAGCTAAGGAGTAAATAATTACAGGAAGGCAATGAAGTGAAAGCTGTCTAATGGCCATGTCTTGTGTTCTGCATCAGATGATTAAACAGCAAAATCTTAATTTTAATTAACTTCTTCTACATGATGGCAATAGATTATACATTATCCCATATATTTGCTTGAACTGGAATAGCTGCCTAAAAGCTCTGTTATCTCCAGATAAAATCTAATAAAATTATTTTAAGAAAGAGATTTTCATGGGCACTGAATTCAAGGATAAAGGTATGTTTGGGGCAGAGGGAATAGCAGCTCATTTCTTACCCCCATGAGTTAGTAGTTGTCAGTCTACCACAATTAGGCTATAATATTCACGTGCTAAGACAGGCCAGAGCCTAAGAGATAAGACAACAGTTTGTAACTCACACCTGAGGGAATCTTCAGGATCTGGAAAGAAACTCACACAGCTCCAAAACATCTTAAGAACTACAATACCTTCTAGCAATTCTCAAAATTGGGTCTTTTAAAGGATGTTTTGAACACAGAGATGGGGTGAGGATTAATCAAGGGAACCTTATAAGGAAGTAGTGCTTTGGAGTGTGGGAGACCAAAGTCCTTATTTCAAGGAAACAGCAGAGTCAATAGGAGGATTCTAGAGAGATTCATGCTGCTTTTACTTTTGTGATTGGATCTCTCTCCCACTAGAATGTGGGCTCCTGTCAAGTCAATTTGTTTGGTTCATTGCTGACTTCCTCAGTATATAGTGCATAGTAAGTGCTCTGTAGATTCTTCTGACCTGTAATGCATCAGCACCAAAGAAGTTTGAGAAGGGCTAGGAATCAGGAAATTTGTGCTGTGAGTACCCTTGAGTAGTTCCTTTGTGACTCAAGGAAGGTGGAGGAGTGAGCCCAGTGATGGCCCCATATCAGTGGTTTCCAACCCTGTATGCATACCTAAAATCACCCGAAAAGCTTTTAAAATGCAGATGCCAGGGCCTTACCCGCCGCCCCCCCCCACACACACACACTGAAAATCTGATTTAATTGCTCTGGAGTGGGGCTGGCCATAGGTGTTTGGGTGTGTGTGTGTGTGTTTTAACTAAACCTCCAGTTGATTCTAGTGTATGGCCAAGGTTGAAAGCCACTGCACGATAGGCATATTTGAGGAATTCAATCCACTGACGATTGTGGGTCCTACATGTTGGTATACCAGAGAGTTATCTTTTTGTTTAAAATATGGTTTCTTTGGGCCCACGCCAAGAGATCCTGAATTGGTAGTTTGGCAAGATGCATGAGCCAAGAATCTGCATTTGTAGTAAGCACATGATTCTAATGCAATAGGTCTGAAGACCACACTATCAAAAACAATACCATAGAGCCACTACCTTTGCCATACGAAAGCATTTGGGTAAATTTTTAGACAAGAAACCAGGTAAATGGCTTGGAGGTCTGTTCTTATAATGAAGTGGAACTGTTTCCTTCCTTAAGCCATTAAACACAGGAGGAGGATTGATTTCTCTAATAAGTAGTTCAAAGGTACCAAATTTTCACTGCCTGGGCATTGCTTATCTCAAAACTAATTTGAAATGCAGGCTGGAAACAGCCACTTGTTCCTTCTGCAGTCCCATTGGTCCCATTAAGCCAATCATCTCACACATTTTTGATCCAGTGGACATTACGGTAAACACGTTCGTTTCCTTCCCACCCAGTAGCCTTGCATGAAGTGCAAGAGAACAGTATTCTCATTTTGAAAGACGGAGAGATTAAGGCAGAAACTGACCCCAACGTAGTGTCTAGATTAGATTGGGAAAAATCAAAACCCTGATTTGATCTGTGTCAAAAGCACTTTAACATCCCTGACCTAATTTCATCCTTACTAATCCCTTTATAAGGCAAGGCAGGGGCAGGTGTCATTCTCTTCAGAGCTGACCTTATCCATGGGAGAAGCAGGCAAGCAACTATTGATGGGACCTGAAGAGCGCCTGAAAACCCCACTGCCAATAGGCCTCCCCCATCTTTGATGGCTCAGGTTCCATCTTGAGTAGTGATTCCTTAGGGCTAAGTTTTGTCTTCCCTACAGGTCTTTCAACATGCAGATATTCTAGTAATGGGTTGCATGACATTGGATATATTTAGCAGGTTACCTCTTCTTTGCTAGGGGAGAGAACAAGGAGGGGGAGAGCACTGAGAAACAAGGAAAAGGGGATAATTACTCAAAAGGTCAAGAACCCGAAAAGAGGTAATTATGGTAGGAGGATGTTTTCAATCAGATTCACCTATTTTCCATGTTGCCTGAAGCAGGCCCTGATCCCCAAGTGATAAGTGAAGTTGTTAAGGGACTTTGCCATGTTTCTTAGAGATGTGTTCAGGAATATGTTCCTCACTAATCACAAAAATATCAACACTGAAGGGAAATAAATTGTCTTAGAATTAAGATATCATCTACCTAAATGACCTTCTCTTTTAAATGTTGACAATTGAAGAAGAATCTAGTATTTCAGTACTAAATCAGTCTGGGTGATATTGAATTACACTCTTAACATAGGGAAGAAGTCCTCTTATTTTCCTCTTTGGTAGAGGAAAACGTTTCTCTTTAACTTCTCCCCACCCTGGGTTAATTTGAAGATTCAGTCCATCTTTGCTTTACAGACTCTTTTCTCCTTATTTCTGTGGCTTGTATTAATACAGTCTTTGAAATGAAGAGAAAGTGATCAGGATCTAACTTTAAAGGTGGTAGATAGAAGTTGGATAGGACCCAACAGAAAAATCTAGACTTATAATCCAGAGCTCAGGCAGGCTCCAGAATGTGGAAAAATCGAAATATGGTTACCTCACTGTGGAATCTGCTTTATGGGGGATGTTGACATGGAGATATGAGTCCACATGGCTAGTTCAAAGCAAACTACTAGGCAATGTGTGCTCTTCCCAGAGTTCAATGTAGAGCCCAGGGCCCAAAAGTTACATGCAGGGTAACTGGGTGGTCAAGGTCAGACAAGAACTGTCCTTATAGATGAAAGGATGTCACAGGCAGGCAAATGCCTTGCTGTGACCAACAGAGATAAGATTCAAAGCTAAAGATAAGTGGGTAAACAGTCATGTTAGCTGTCTATAGATATTAGTAGCTGGCACCTTGAATCTGAGACACAAATGACAAAAACACAGTGCTTGCGGAGTTGGGTCATAAGGGAACAGCGGGAAGCCACTGACTCAAGACTGATCCACAGGACCACTGAAGACCTGGGTTCTTGGTCCCAGCTCTGCCATGAGCTTATAGTGCAGATGCCAGGAAATTCACTCATTTATAAAATAAAGAGGCTAAGATACATCAGTCGTTTTAACCATGATATGGCACTGGTGTACTGCAATGATCTCTTATCATTTGTCACTCACAGTAAGGAAGTGTTCATGACCTTGGCCACACTCAGGGAAATGTGTCCTGCACAGAATTATCATCTAATGTGTGATTGTCAAGGGAAAAGTTTGATAATTACCAATCTAAAGCACTGTTTCTCCAATTTTAACGTGTGTACAAGTCATCTGGGAATTTTGTTAAAAGGAAGATCCAGATTCAGTAGATCTGATATGGAGCCTGAGGCTCTGCATTTCCAATGAGCTCCAGGTGATGTCGGTGCTGCTGGTCTATGGACCATGCTACGAGCATAAAAATTCTTACAAGGCATCTTATCAGCTCTGAAATTCGATGATCCCATGTATAACTTCTCACTCTCTTCCAATCAGCCCCTCTCGCCACTCTAGGTCAAGATTGGCCCCAGATATGGGTCCTTGATGAGTCTCCTGATGAGGCCAAGTAGGAAAATCAGAAACTAAGAAGACCGTTGCCCCGTTCTGAACCCATATGCTAACTTCAGTTGCTTGTATGCTGTATGCCAGTAGTCCTGATCTGGGATCTATTATGCTACCAGCTCTTGGCTTTAGTAGAACTCTTTGCCACATCAAATTAGTGGGCAGGATTGGCAGCAAGATCCTCTCTAGGATTCCATGGCATCTTAGAGTGGGGTAGTCTATTTTCATTGGTGAGGTAGGCCCATAAAGACAGAGAAAGAGACACTATTGAGAGGAAAATGTGGTTAATCCATGTGAGACAATTTCCTAAGACTTCTAGAATTAAAATATCCATCTCACTTTTACCTTTTTGCTTTCATGAATAACTACCTTCCACTTTAGATGGTGAATGCTCCTTTTTTATCACTATATACCTATGGCCTAGCACAATACCTAGTGCAGAGCAGTGTTCAGTAAACATTTGTTGAATGAATGAATGAATGAATCAGTCAAGCAATTGGAGCTGCAGTTTACTTAAAGGAGACTTGTTGGGGAATTCAGCCAAAGGAGCAACAGAAGTAGCAGGAGCCAGAGAGCGAGGAAGCATGCACTCATCCAGTCATAATTATCTAAAGTGCCCCTGCCCTTGCACTCCCCTTTGTTGTTCAGTAATACACAACAGGATGCACCTGCCCAGATATGGAAACTCTAGCTGGGTAGATAGGAAAGCTGATACAAAGCCCCTGTTAATTAAAAAGCATTTGCAACTGGAATTGTCTTCTGGCTAACACAAAGTGCCCTGCCTCCTGATGCATTTAATATCTACATGCTTTGAGAATATACAATGAACAGTCTCAGGATTATCTCCTAATCCTGAGCCCAGCAAAGGAAAAAAGATCTATCGAAAGTCACCCACTTTGTTATTTATGATGTCAAAGCCAAAAATTAAATTGATGAACAGCCAGATGGCCAAGGAAATAAAGCATGTTTTTCTATGGGTTTGCGAATGACAATGAAGTTTAAGGGTTTTTTTTGTTTGTTTTTGTTTTGCTCTAATTTTCTCTGATTTTTTTTTCTCCTACTTTTGTCTGAATTTCTAGCCAAATAATAGCACCAATGTTTATGCTAGGACTTTTGGAATGATCTACTCAACTAATTTACACTAAGCTTTGCAAAGTTTAAGGGAATTTCCAATTCAAAAAGAGGATATTAATTAAATCAATGGGATGATTGAAGAGAAGGTGAGTGAGGAAAAAGTGGCAGTGGGGAGAGAATTCTCACCCCTCTTACCTAGAAGTCATCTAGGTAGGCCACCTTACCTATCTGCTATGCTTGTTAACTAGGACCTCTCTGGCCCCACTAAGCAGATTTACCACCAGCAGATTAAAAACAATGTGTCACGGCCAATCCAAATCCATTAATTCTGCAGTTGCATTTTCAAATTAGCCTAGGAAAATCTCCCCTATTGAAATATTGGGACAGATAAGAATTGGTCTGTTTGGCTTAAAGAAGGACTGTTTAGTTGCCTCCTCATCACTCTAAATGACCTGGCCCTCAAATTGGGCAGACTGGGGTGCAAAAAGACCAGAGAAGCCAGCGAGTATTTTGTGAGTTTCAATTGAGAGATCAGTTGTGCTCCCCTGTGACCAAAGACTGAACTGCAGCACAGAAGGGGAGACCCAAAGCAGAGGTTCTTCCTGCTGTAGCCTCACCATAATTACTGTGTGGCTGCTTTGTTTTCCAGGGCAAAGGGGAAAGGGGAGGATATTTAGAAGAGATTTAGGGGAAAACTAAATTCTGCTTCCAGTATTCCTAATTTTCCGCTTGAAAATTAGCAACTCTTTAGTAAAACCCTTGCTAGAGCTCCATTAAGGTTTATGTGTGACAAAGAGTAGCTACTAATGGCCTTTAATGATGAGTAGGTGGATTGCTCAGAATATTACTTATTTAATGAAAAGTAATGGCTGTCTCACTGAAGCGAGGAGAGTAATGCTAAGTGGCCTCTTCACATGTATGTTCCTTTTAGCGCTAGCCTTTGTCGGGGCATACACACTCGAGAGACTCTAAACAAAAAGGACTCATCCCCACCTGGTAACAACCACAACAAAACACACCCAGAAATTGCTTTCAGTCCATTTTCCAAATGCTCCATGGTGCTTCCAACTAATTCTCAACCTCTTTGTGGTTCTAAAGATTGGAGACCACTGATCTAATGCAAACGGACCAGAGAGTAAGACAGTCTAATTTTTTCCCCTCTGAACCAAATCTCCACTAAGTAGCAAGATGATGTCAACGATGACATCTGTATCTTCATTTGGAAAATGAGAGGCTTGGGCTTGAGGGCCTTAAGGGCCATTCCTTGCACCTCTGTTTTTCAGTGCTCCCAAGTTTCTGTTCAGTGTGAAAATGGAAAGGTGATATTACTGAAGCACACACTTGAAACATAATATTTGTTGGTTGATTAAAAGAAAAAACACTTTTCTGGCTTGCTGGCTTCTGGATTTATTCAGCTTGCCAGAGGGTGGGAATAGCACCCTATATCTCTCCTTGCCCAAAAAACACTTGAGAGCTGCTACCTTTCCATTATCTTTTAACAGATTACTCTTTAATTCTTAATACAATTTTTCCCATCTTGTGGTGTGCGGAGCCTTTGCCAGGATTTTTTAGTTAGTTCTTGTTATAATCAGTAAGTTACAATGGAACTAGCCTTTCTTAGACTTATGTCTCATCTTTTCAACCCAGTGACCACAATCATAACAACAACATGACGAGGACTTACTGAATGCCTGCCATGTGCCATGTGCTGTGCTAACTACTTTATACGCATTATCTAATTGAACACTAATGCTGTCTCATAGGGATAGGTATGATTAACCCCCATTTAACAGATGAGTAAGCAGCCTCTGAGAAAGCGGAAACATGAACTAGGTAATACAGCGTGTAAGGGGTTAAACCAGGACTTGAATCCAAAGTCTGACGGACTCCAAAGTCCATGCTCTTTCTACATTAATCCATGATCATGATAATCGAGCTCACAAGCCCGGGCCAGATAGCTTGGGAACTACTCTGCCACAATTCAAGGATAAGTGAATCCTTGTGAATTCTAAAATTATAAAATAAATTTTAAAACCTAGTACTGCGACTAAACTGAATATGGATTTATGAAGAAAGTATACGTGTCTTTTTTGGAAAGTCATCGTCAAAATGATTCTGCTTGCCTGGAGAGTTAACCTGGGAAAATAACTTTTCTTTCGGACATAGGCGATCATGCTCTCCTACAAACACCTTCACTTCTCAACTCGACATCACACTCTTTTCTCTTTTTTCTTTCAGCAAATGGCTTCTGTGGCATTATTATATTTATTAGCTTTGCTTCATTGTGATACTAAGTTACCATAAATATTATAATACTATTAATGCTACTTTACAGTACAATAAAACAAACCAGTAATCCTACAAGAGAAACTATAACAAGCAAACAAACATGTTAGGAATGCATGTAAATAAATAAGGGAATGTAGATTCCAACAAAAAACTAAAATGAGGTGCCCCTTCTCTATTTGGGAAACGCCTATGTATTCTGTAGGAACCAACTCACACAAGTCTGCCTACGTTCTAGAAAAACAGGTAAGCTCATCTATTGAATCCATTCCTCATTTTTATTCCTATGGAAATGTATACTCACCTCTGTCATCACAGCACTTACTACGTTCTTTTCTCCTTATCTACCCCAGGAGATTGTGAATTTCTCCAAGGCAGTGCCCATATTTTATTCATCTCAGTGTGTCCACAGCACCTAGAATGATGCCTAACTCATTAGGAGCTCAATAAACATATACTGAGTAAATGCACCATTTATGCACATTATTCAATAAAAAAATTAATTTTAGATTGCTGTGAAGGGAAACCCATCAGCTACTGGTGTCATTACATAATACAGTCCGCCCTCCATATCTGTGGGGTCTGCATCCATAGATTCAACCAACTGCAGATACAAAATAAAATATTCAGAAAATGCCAGGTGCGGTGACTCACGCATGTAATCCCAGCACTTTGGGAGGCCAAGGCAGGTGGATCACTTGAGGTCAGGAGTTCGAGACCAGCCTGGCCAACATGGCAAAACCCTATCTCTACTAAAAATACAAAAATTAGCCGGGCGTGATGGTGGGCACCTGTAATCCCAGCTACTCTGAGGGCTGAGGCATAAGAATAGCTTGAACCGGAGAGGCGGAGTTTGCAGTGAGCCAAGATCGCGCCACTGCACTCCAGTCTGAGCGAGACTCCGTCAAAAAAAATTCAAAAAATTAAAAATAACAATACAACAATAAAAATAATACAAATTGAAAAGCAATACAGTATCACAATATTGGCCAGGAGCGGTGGCTCACACCTATAATCTCGGCATTTTAAAAGGTTGAGGTGGGCGAATTGCTTGAGCCCAGGAGTTCAAGACCAGCCTGGGTAACATGGTAAAAGCCCATCTCTACAAAAAATACAAAAATTAGCCGGGCGTGGTGGTGCACACCTGTAGTCCCAGCTACTAGGAGGCTGAGGTAGGAGGATCGCCTGAGTCTGGAAGGAAGAGGTTGCAGTGAGCTGTGATCATGCCACTGCATCCCAGCCTGGAAACAGAGCAAGAACTTTTCTAAAGAAAAAAAAAGGCTATTTACATAACATTTATAGTGTATTCGGTGTTATACGTAATCTAGAGAAGATTTAAAGTATACAAGAGGGTGTGTGTATTTGTAGGTCATGTGCAAATACTGTGCCATTTCATATAAGGAGCTTGAGCATCTGCAGGTTTTGGTATTGACAGGTGGCCTGGAACCAATGCTCCTGCAGATACTGAGGGGCGACTGTACAATGGTATGACATTTTTAGGGCTCAACTTGTATCAAAAGTCATAAAATGTTACCAGCCTCATACTCAGTAAACTCACCTCTGTAAATTTATCTTCAGGCAATAATTCAAAAAAATAGATATAAGAACAAATACATCTATAATATTATAATAAGAAGAATATAGAAATCACTTAAAAAGTCCAACAATAGTGAAATTATCAAGCACATTATATCAGCTTGGTGGAATAGAAAGCCAACATTGAAATGCTAGACAAGAAATTTTGTAACAATGTGGAGTGTTGATGAAACACTGGAAGGTTTCAAAAGAAGAATGCAGCATTGTCTATTTATTATGATTACAACGACATAAATTTTCTAAGTATATAAATAACGTTTGGAAGAAGATGAAGGGAAAGGAAAATAGTTGTACTAAAGGTTAAAAATATTGTCTTTAAAAAAAAATATTGTCTTTTAAAAAATGTCCTTTAATGGGGTTATAACATATTTTAATACATTTCTTAAAACTAAGTTAAAAGTTGGCCCTATTTTAAAAACAGATTACATATCTGACATTCATCTATAAGTCAGATGTCTGGTACACCAAAATATTATGCAGCATGGTTGTGTGATTTCAAAATATTCTACTGGAGTTAACCAAATTATAACTGCAACACTGTGAGCTTTCAGTATAAAAGTAGTATAAAACTACATTGTTGGAAAAAAATGGAAAAAATGAGACTTTTATGCTTCTTTTGAATGCCTGTGGTACTTAAGGAAAAGCAGGTTTAATTAGAGGAAGATGAGAAAGGTAGGCAGGTACCTTTGTTGAGATTCTGAAGGGATCTCTGGACAGTTTCAAGGACTTCAGCAGATTAGGGCACTGGTTCATTGTCTAATTTCATGTTGTAATTTATGAATTTCTCCTTGATTCAAGTGCATTGCTAGCATTACTCTTAGGCATTTTTGATTAGGGTCATTATTTTTTTCTTCTTGACACACAAATGAGATGACTGTGGAGGGAGACAGAAAATAAACTTTACTAAGACAAAATTATAATTGAAGCAGAAAAAAAGGACTAAAAGATGGTTGAAGCAGATGTGCCGAAAAATGTAACAAAGAGGCTGAAATAAAATTGTATATATGAAGACAAGAGTGAAACTCTGTGTAAAAAAAATTGAAGACAAAGCCAAGTTTACTGCTGGTAACATAGCAGAGTAAGTATCTTGACTGACCCTTCTGCCTTAAAAAAAAAAATGTTGAATGAAATCTTCAAAAGATCTTAAGAGCTTCAAAGAGCAAGCAAAAGAGTTAGTAATTTCCAGGCCAAAACGTAAGTCAAAACTGAAACCCAGGGATTTAGCGGAGCATTAATAGTACTTCTGAACTAAAGGTATTTACTATACCTGGGGAATCACAATTTGAATTTTCATGGCCTCCTGAGCTATGGGTGACGGAAGATTAAGTTCAGCACTATTCAAAGTAAAAAGTCTAATATTGATTATATAATTATCATGCCTTGTAGGCCTAAAAGAACAGAATACAAACAAAAATCATCGCAAGTATATCTATCTCTCTATCACAGGAGAAGAGCAAATGTATTTGGTGTTCTAAGATTTAATAGTTCTCCAGGAGAATAAGAATATGATCAAAATATTTTTGATAAGTTAAGCATGCATGTTGCCATTTCAAAAATACCCATTAAAAGAATAGACACAAAGTCCATAACTTCCAAATTAAGACAGAGGAAAATGGAATGATAAAATAAATTAAATCCTTCTAAAATAATGAAGAAACATGGAACAGAGAGTACAAATAGAAACAGAATGGCTGAGACAAATGAAAAGCAAAAAATAATATGATAGATATAAATCCAAATAGATCATTAGTTATATCAAATGTAAGTGGACTAAAAGCTCCAGGTAATAAGAAAGATGTTCTGACTAGATTAGTAAAAAGACCAACTAAATGTTGTTTATAAGAGATACATCAGAAAGATAAAAATACAGAAAGATTGAAAGTAAAAATATGGAAATATGCTAAAGAAATATGCTAAAGAAAAATTGAAATTACCTAGGTTAACATCTGTTAAAATAAACGTTGAGACACAAATGATTTCTAAAGATGAAGGCAATCACTTTGAAATAACAATAAGCTTAAATCACAAAAATTATATGATGATTATAAGTTTTTATCTCCCAACACTATAGCCTCAAAAAATGTATAAGCAAATGGCCTATAAAAAGAAATAAAGGCCGAGCGTGGTGGTTCATGCCTGTAATCCCAGCATTTTGGGAAGTTGACAGGGGAGGCCAGGAGTTCAAGACCAGCCTGGGCAATATAGCCAGACCTTGTCTCTATTAAAATTACTAAAAATTAGCTGGACATGGTGGCACACACTGTAGTCCCAGCTACTTGGGAGGCTGAGGTGGAAAGATTACTTGAGCCTGGGAGATCAACACTGCAGTGAGCTGTGATCATGCCACTGCACTCCAGCCTGGGCAACAGAGCAAGACTCTATCTCAAAAAAAAAAAAAAGAAGGAAAGAAGTTCACAGTAGTCGAAGATTTTTAATATACTCCTCTCAGTAATCCATAGAACAAACAGGAAAGAAAAGAATATAAAAAATTATACATATAATAATACATATACAAAAATAATACATATAACAAGTCTCATGATACATATACAAAAAAGAATAAATATAACAACTGTCATAGGGACAAATAAAGATCTTGATACCCAGCAACTGCAAAATACACAATTTTTCCAAGTGTTCATAGAACAGTTTTATGAAACTAAAGCTTCAACAAATTTTCAATTTTCAGAGCCACAAAGTTTACTTTATGTTACAGCAATGAAATACAGTTAGAAGTGAATAACTGAAAGTGACATAGAAAATAGATTTGGAAATAGAGAAACACAATTTTAAGCGGGAGAAATAATAAATTACAATGAAAATTAGAAAGGAATTTGAGCTGAATGATAATGAAAACCATAATGAGAGACTACTACATACCCATGGCATTGACAAGAATTCAGTTGTGTGGCAATACCAAAGTTTGGTGAGTCTGTAGAGCAAAGAGAATGCTCCTGTGCTGCTGATTGAAACATAAATTGGTACAACAAAGTAAAAATCCCAGTAACCTACATGAACATATGCATACTTTATGACCCAGCAATTTCACTCCTAACTATATACCCTAGACACTTTTGCACATGTGTCCCAGCTGTGCACAGGACTGCTCATCGCACTGTCATTTGAAATAGCTTAAACCATTAAGTAGCCCAAATATTGATGATGATAATGCTGATGAAAATAACAACAATAACATGAATGAATACATTGTGAAATAATGCTGATAATGCTGATGATGATGTAGATGAATAAGTTGTGAAATATTCTTACAACAATTTTTTTTTCAAAACAGGCTCTTGCTCTGTCATACAGACTGGAGTGCAGTGGCACGACCATAGCTCACTGCAGCCTTGACCTCCTGGGCTCAAGCGATCCTCCCACCTCAGCCTCCCAAGTAGCTGGGACTACAGGCAAGCACCACCATGCCCAGCTAATTTTTGGATTTTTTACAGAGACAGGGTTTTGCCATGTTGCCCAGGCTAGTCTTGAACTCCTAAGCTCAAGTGATCCTCCTGCCTTGGCTTCTCAAAGTGACTGTATTACAGGCATCAGCCACCGCACCCAGCCACAACAGAATATTTTATCACACAGCAGTGAAAGTGAATGAACTACAGGTACATGAAGCAATATGGAACAATCTCACAAATATAATGTTGAGTGAAATATGCCATTCATAAAAGTATACTGGATCGTTCTATTTATATGAAGTTTTTAAAAAGCAGACAAACTAAACTTTAGACATGCACATCCAGGTGGTACTACTATAAAGATGAGCAGGAGAATGATTAACACAAAATCAGCACTGTGGGTCTCTCTGGGAGGAAGGGTGAGGTGGGGACATGAATGGGAAAGAAATAAAGGGAGCCTCAAAGACTTTGGCATCATTCTACTTTTAACTGGGGTGAAAGTTACATAGGTGTTCTCTTTAATATGATTTTTAAAAATATGACTATGCTTTATATATTTCTCTACATGACATATACTTCACAAAATTAAATCTAAACAATTATATAATTTTTAAAACAGCAAAAAATTGATCATTTTCTCTTTAATTTCCTTTTTTCACTCATCAAGGATTCACTAAAGAAATATCGAGTTCCTACTATGTGCCAGGTGTTGTTTTAGAGAAGACACTGGAGACACAGCGAAATATAAGACAAAGTCCTTGTCTGAAACCTTTTGCGTTACAAGTGACAGGAGACCTAGCACAAAGTGGATCATGTAACTGAAATGTCTAGATTTAGTCTCAGATGAGGTTTGATCTAGCAACTCCATGATGTCACCAAGGTTCTTTCTGTCCTTCTGTCCTGTTCTCTGCAGTGTTACCATTATCTTTAGGTTTCACACGATGCCCCTAAGCAGTGTCAAGTGCCTCTGGATCATAAATGGCTGTAGCAGCTAAATGTCACACATCCTCACACCCATGGAAAAGGGGGTCTGTGTCTCAGCATTTACGGCAAATGTCCTGAGGTTTACCTTAATTCAACCAGCTTACCACTGAGTATATTTCCATCTGTGAAGCAATCAGTAGAACTTTAAGAGAGTGAATCAATTATGTGGCTGGGCTTGGAGTAGGTCATGGCGTCAACATATCCACTCCAAGCACATGGCTGAAACTTATACTTGGGACATTTCACCAATTATGAATCTGGAGCTGTTGCTAGGAGAAAGGAGAATGAAAGTTAGAAGGCAACTAAAATCCTTTTTACCGTCCCTGTTGTTGTGGAGCATATTTTCTTGGGAGGGGTGGGGGACCTGACAATAATCAAGTAAACAAATAAATAAGCAAGACAGAAATAGTAGTAAGTGCTATGATGGTAATAGAATGAAATGCAAGATCCATGAAAACCAGGATTTTTTTTTATCTGTTTTGCTCAATGCAGTACTCCACCTGCCTAGTCCAATGCCTACCTAGCACATAGTAGGCCCTCACTAAGTATTTGTTGAGTTGCGTTGTACTGAATCATAAACAGGGTGAATTGAGAAGCATTGTCTTCCACACACCTTTGTTTATTCCTCCCACCTGAGACATCCTCCACTTTCTGTTTATCCAGGTCTGGTACATCTTTGCAAACTTTGTTGAAATTCTGTCTTCTTCAGGAGGCTTCCATGACATCTCTACTTCTCTTTAACCTCTCTCCTTCCTGATCATTCCCTGCCTCCATCATGGCATTGATCAGCAATGTGCACTTTAGGCTGGGGTTTTATTACATTTTGTAATTTGACAAATACTCATTTGTAATGTAAGTTAAAATTATTTTCTATTTACATGTTTTTTTCAATCCCAAACAGAACATGATTCACCTATGGAAAGGTAGTGTCTCCTTTCCTAGCTTAGCCGTTTACTACCCGCATGTGACGTTGGGTAAATTATTTGGCTGCTCTAAGAGTCAGTTTCCTAGTCTGTAATATGGGGAGAGTACCTCTCTTGTACTGCTTCATCTCTGAGTACTGAGATTTATATGTCAGTGCCTGGCACATGGTAGGTACATGATAAACAGTAGTGGTGATGATGATAACAATAAGGAATTTCCTCTTTTTTCTCCCCCACTCCCTTCAGCACTTAGCCCAGTTAAGAATACATAATTTCAAATGCCTAATAAAGACCTACTGAATTGCCCAAAGATCCTCACTCCCTAGAAATGCCTTGAACTCTATCCCAATTCTGAGCCTCAGTATCTTGAACCTCTTGAATGCATGAGCCAGATCCCTTCAGCAAGAAAGCTGCAGGTTTGACCCCTCTTGCTTGTTTGCCACTGATGTAGAGACCCAGTTGCTGGCCCATTTTGACTTCAGTGTCGACAGGAAATTCCCTGAAGCAAAACCTGTTTAGTAACCATACCGCCGAAATGAAGAAGCTGGGATGGGAGAAAGCAGCAGGAGTAACAGCAGCAAGCACCCTACCCATCAGGGTTTAACTGATCGGTGTATGTAACTGATAGACTCAGCCATTAGTTACATCCACGGTGCTAATACTGAACTAATGAGCACCTGTCATCAGCGTGGGCAGAGTGGCTGAAGAGACACTCGGTAGCTTCCTAATTGACTCAAATGATGGTCTGCGGGTTCCTGGGTGCTAGCTGAGCTGCCACCGGGGGTGGAGGTGGTGCTATTATGCTAATTCTTATGCATCCCATGGGTCATAAAAGAACAGATACTTCATCTGCCAGAGGAGGAATGACAGCAATTAAGGCCATCACGATGCCATGAAGTATTAACGAAACAAATGAGGACTCTCTCTGGGTAGAATCACCCTGGACTTTTGAGGGCGGAAAAAGCCCTGCCTAAATCATTTCTCTTTACTTTTTGTGCTTATAGCCCATGATTGCTCCATTAGATCATTCATGAGCATGGTGTCCCAAATGGAAAGAGTGAGATGCACGGGCTTTCCTCTAATCCCAGCTTCTCTGCCAGCTGGCTTTTCGGGATTAGAGCACATCTGCTGTCTTCTCAGCTGCAAACTTCCCTGCACGATAATTTGGACACAACCCCTTACCCAAATCCACGCCATCCAGCACCACTTCCCATCCTGGAATGAGAGTCAGGGCTAGTGAAAGTCAAAGTCAGTGCCTGGCAAGCAGGTTGAGTAAACAAAGCCTGAGGTCCTCACATAGACATATCACTGGCAGGAAAAGCTGCCGTAAGTCTGTTCCTGGTGTGATTATTCTAGTAATTCAGAGGAAAAGTTGTGAATTAAATGGACTCATTTTTGTTTTTGTTTTTTGACAGAGTCTTGCTCTGTCGCCAGGCTGGAGTGCAGTGGCATGATCTCGGCTCACTGCAACCTCTGCCTCCCGGGTTTAAGCGATTCTCCTGCCTCAGCTTCCCAAGTATCTAGGACTATAGGTGCGCACCACCATGCCCAGCTAATTTTTTGTATTTTTAGTAGAAGTGGGGATTCACCATGTTGGCCAGGATGGTCTCGATCTCCTGACCTCGTGATGTGCCCAGCTTGGCCTCCCAAAGTGTTGGGATTACAGACGTGAGTCACTGCGCCCAGCCGACTTGATTTTAAATGTTGCTATTAATTAGTTATGTGGCCTTCAATAAATACCTAACTTCCCTAGGGTGAAAAAATAGGACCTACTTCATAGAGTAGTTATGAGAATGAAATAAAATAATCTATACGTGGTGTTTGGCACAAATTGTGTGTTCAATAAATGTTAGCTCTTATTATAATTATTGGCAGGGACTGTGATGATATTTGAGAGTAATGACTTTGACCAAAGAGCTGGGAAGACTGATGGTATCTAACATCAGGGTCAGCATGTAGCTGTTCAGTCAGGCTGGCCTTCAAGTAAAATTGGCTAGTTTCATAGACCATAGTGAGCTAGGACATCTGCAATTTGAAAATGAAAAATATTTCCTATGAAGCCTTAGTTGTCAGTATCCAAAAGGTACATTTGGTTCCTGCTATCCCCTGGGGTTCAGCTGGACCAAATGGCTTCAAAAAGGTATAGATGGCAGTTCAGGGTCATTATGGACTAGCAACCTGGTCTGATGGCTAAATAGTAACCTGCAATGAGACATGTACAGTAGGCCTCTGACCCCAGCCCCAATTTACTCCCTTGTTAATTAGTGTGTTAGTTTGGGACCTGCAAGAACTAGATACAGAGACCGGATTAAGTGTTCAATGATTTCACTGGGGGGAACGTGTGAGAGAAAATGGGACTAGAGCCAGAGAGGCCCAGAGTGGCCTCAGACTGCAATGTAAGTCTGACCTTGAAAAATCAAACAGAGAGAGATCAAACAGCAGAGTACGGCAGCTGGAGCCCTTGGTCAGGGATGTTCTCTGTAGTTGGAACAGCAATGCACATTACCATGGCCGCCACAATCAATGACATGGAAGAAATATCTAAAAGACAAAATGATCAAGTTTGCAGATGACACTGAGATGCAATGCTTAGAATCCGGTCTTGCAAGGTTTTGAATGTGTCCTTTTTCAAAGCTGAACATATACAAGAGCTCCTTATATGAACCCATCAGCTTCTTGGGATGCCTCCCCCTATTCTTTCATTGCAGTTGTATAATCAGAATTATATTTTGACAGGTATGAGAAATTATGCTGTGGAGAAATACTTGACAGCATTAAAAGGTATTCAAGTTATATTTTGAATTTAAAGAAAACAGGTTAAAAACTGTCTTTACAGCATGATTTTCATTTTCTTAAAAATTACATATGCATAGGAAAAAATAAAGAAACAGATAAACATAAAAATATCAAAAGTGGCTATATTTAATGTCTTTTAAGCTTCTTTTTGTGTCTCTGCGGTTTCTATTTTCCCACAGTGTATTACTTCTGAGATATTCCCAATGCTGTGGAGTGATCTTCCCTTTCAAAATCCCCTGTACTTACATAAGTGGACCTTCCAAGGGCTGTGTATGCCTCTCACTGGCTCAGCGTTTCTGAGAAAGGATGAAATGAAAAAGTGGTTTATCTCAAGTCTTGTCACCATTTCAACTACCTTCTTAGCTTTTTGCCTCTTGACTTGCTTCTGACCACTGAGAATTGCTAACTCCCTGCCTAGGTCACCATGTCCCCCTGCTGTCCAGACACTCAGCTTTACTTAACTTGAAGCTGCTATGGGATTAGTCCCCTTCGGACCTATTAGCAGTAATAATATCATTCATACATTTCCCTCACTCCTCTGTTTCCTAGAAACAATAATAATGTATAACATTTAATTGAGTGCTCACCACATGCCAGACACTGTGCTAAATACTTTAAATGTATTGACTAATTAAATTCTCTCTATAACTCTGTAATGTTGGTACTATTATTATCCATATTTTACAGATGAAGAAACTGAGACAATGGAGAGTGAATTAAGTGGGCCAAACTCACTCAGCCAGTGAGTGGCAGGGCCAGGATGCTTGCCTACCTTTGCCTGGGGGATTTTTTTTTTTAGTTGCACTCACAAATAAGATTTATCACAGCTAAAGGATACAATGCAAAACCTGCAAAGGGAAAAGGCATGAGAAGGGAAGTCTTAGAGGAAGCCATGTACAAGCTTCCAAGAGTCCTCTCCCTGTGGAGACACATAGGACATGCTTCATTTTCAGCATTACATTTAGAAAACATACATGAAATGTTGTTTACCTGCCTGGAGGATTGATTGCCTGTTGTTTCTTGATCCTGCCTCAAAATGGTCCTATCAACTGCCACTGGCCCACATCCAAGTATGAAAGATCTATATGCAACATTTCTTCAGGCAAGGTACCCCAAGAAGCATCCAGCTATGACTTTGAGAAAGTTATTTACATCCTCTGAGTCTCAGTTTTCCCATCTGTAAACAGGATTAATATTCCTTTGCAGAGTTCTGAAGATGATTGAATGGAAAAAGGTATGAGAGATACCTGATGCCAATTCCCAACACAGGACAGTACTCATTGAGGAGAAAGGTGAAGAAGACATGGAAACAGTCACCTTTAGTTAATGGAAGAGGGAACTCACCTATGAGCACTTTGAAACATTCATTTTCAGAAATCAGAAAAGCACAAGACTGTTCAGAATGGATTTTCAGAGCAACAGCTTTCAAGGTTTGGGCATTTGAAATTTTAAACAGTGGATTCTGGATATTAGCCCTTTGTCATTCTCAGCAAACTAACACAGGAACAGAAAACCAAACACTGCAGGTTCTCACTCATAAGTGGGAGTTGAACAGTGAGAGCACATGGACACAGGGAGGGGAATGTCACACACCAGGGCCTGTCGGGGGGTGGGGGGCTAGGGGAGGGGTAGCATGAGGAGAAATACCTAATGTAGGTGATGGGTTGATGGGTGCAGCAAACCAACATGGCACGTGTATACCTACATAACAAACCGGCACGTTCTGCACATGTATCCCAAAACTTAAAGTATAATTTAAAAAAAAAAGAAATTTTAAACAGTGAAGAAACCACATGACTAACACCTTGTTGGGAAATGTACTGTCATTCAGGTCAATGCAGAGTGCGATGGAAGCATGAAGAAGCTTCCATAAATGAGGAGACCAGAGAAAGGGCCTAAGAAAACTCCCTGGAGGATGTTCACATTGAATTGTGAAGGGTGAGCAGAGCTGATCAAGAAAGGGGGTTAAGGCATTCCAGATACAGAAAACCACATGCACAGAGGCCCAGAGACAAAAATGGCATCGTCATTGTCATTGTCATCATCATCATTGTTCCTATCTTTTGAGTACCTTCTATGTGCTAGACACTAACAGTAGGTGCTTTCTATGTTATTTGAAATCCCCACATAACGTTATAAAGTAAGCATCCTTATACACATTTTACAGATAAGGATACTGCGATCTTAAGAGGTTCAGGCGAGCCATGTAAGTGGTAAAGCATGCAGACTCCAAATCCCAAACTCATTCTGCTGTATGGAGACCCTCCTTTGGAACATGAAAAGCCATGATGAGTTTGCGGAACTGTAGAATACCCAGTGCAGCTGAGATGTATCCAAGGAGTCAAGGGAAACTAGGCTAGAAGAATAAGCAGGGTTTAAGTCCCACAAGGCTTTGAAGGCCATGCTCAGGCATTTCGACTGTATCCTGAGGGACAGGGAATTTTGGAAGCAAAACAGTAAAATGGTGGTGGAGTGACATGATCAGTTTTGTGTCTTTGGTAGCAGTATGCGAATTGAATTAGAAGATCAAGATTGGATGTAAGAAGACCACTTGGGAGCAGCTCAGTGCTTAAGCCCAAGAACAAGGGGCATAAATTATTCAAGTATCTGCTACTTTGGTAAATGGATTTATCAGAAAAATGTCAGAGGTCTTAGTCACTTGTTTCCAGAATCTTCACAAAGTCTTTGCTGCTTCCATTCTCCTTCTTCCTACCTCCCTGCTTCTATTCTTCAGTATGATCACAGACTCCTAAAACAGGGTGCTGTCTAGGAAGGAAATCGCGCAACAGTGGAAAGCTATTACTCACTCTTTTTGGAAGCTTGTTCCCTCAATACTGTGGCAATAAAGAAAATTCTGAGTTTAACGATGGTGGGGATAGAATAGAGGAGTGGTGGAAGCAAGCAGCAATTCTGCCAGTGACACCAATGAAGCCATGTGGTCTTTTTAACCAGGGTACAAGGAACACTTCTCAGCTCTGGATATATTACTCAGATTCTTGCATGAATCAAATAGTGAAAATTCAGGCACACTTTCAGACACCTATGGAAATCTTGGCCATGCTTAACCAGAACTTTATAGAAGTTCATATTCTTTGATCCAATACTTTCATTTCCATGAAATCATTCAAAATACAGCAAAGTTTCATGCATAAAAATTTTAAATACAGTGATATTTATAATAATGAAAACAAAAAAAGGCTAAATGCTAAATCAGTTGGAAAAGGCTAAACTGTACACTCGATCAATTGATTACTATGTAGGCTTTAAAAAATTACATAGCAGGGGAAATGTTTATGCTAAGATACAATTTTAAAAGATAAAATTGTGAAACTTCACAAAGTTACATGTATTCTTATGATCATGTAAAACAAACAAATCATAAGAAAAATTATGCATAAAAGAAAGACTGGAAGGAAATATAACAAAATGGTGAGACGGTATAAATTTTCTACCAACTTTTAAAATATGAATCTATATTTCTTTTATAATAGAAATAATACTGTGGGCTGGGTGCAGTGGCTCACACCTGTAATCCTGGCACTTTGGGAGACTGAGGCAGGTGGATCACCCGAGGTCAGGAGTTCAAGACAAGCCTGACCAACATGGTGAAAACCGGTCGCTACTAAAAATACAAAATTAGCCAGGCGTGGTGGTGGCTGCCTGTAATCCCAGCTACACGGGAGGCTGAGGCAGGAGAATCTCATGAACCCGGGAGGTGGAGGTTGCTGTGAACCAAGATGGCACCACTGTACTCCAGCCTGGACAACAAGAGTGAAACTCCGAAAAAAAAAAGAAAAAGAAAAGAAAGAAAGAAAGTAAGAAAAGAAAGAAAGGAAAGAAAGAAAGGGAAAGAAAAGAAAGGGAAAGGAAAGGAAAGAAAGGAAAAGGAAAAGGGAAAGGGAAAGGAAAGGAAAACAGTTTATTTAAAATTCTGTTTAAAAGTATCTAGAATGCCATGAATTATAAGATGCATTCTGACTTCTTGGACAATAAAATGTCCAAAAAACTTATGTGAGACCCTAGGACTGCCCAACTCTAGCCCTACAAAACAGTGGCCAACTCTGCCCCTCTTTATCCATTTGATTTTGGGCAAGTCACTTAAACTCTCTGAACTTCCATTTATGCCAGGTATAAAATAGAGGTTACACAAAACAGCTTAGCACCAAGCCTGGCTCTTGCACTCAATAAAAGTTAGTTATTATTGCTTGTAATAGTATTGCAATGTCTTCCCTCTAATTCTGATAGAAAGCAAAGATGATTAGAGAAAATTTCCAGCAAGAAGTTTTCCTTTTTGTATGTGAAAATGTGAGGATGGTTTTGGTAGGTCTGCATCCACAAAATGACTTCTCTAATGTTTATATTTTACTTACATTAATTAACACAGAGTCATGACACAGGCAAGGGAGGCATCTAAACAGCAAAGGTCAGATAACAGGTTTCTTTTATACATTTATTTCAAAAGACTCATTGTACTATGTAGAAAAAGAGCATGGGGTTTATGAAACTGCAGGTTACTCGTTTAAACTCTGGGTGCCACACCTCACTGTAGGATTAGAAGGGGGCTCTCTCAGGCATTAGCCTCCTCCCCCAGCACTACTTCCAGGAGCAAACAATTGCAGTCCTTGGCATAAGTGGATTGTGACAAATCTACCTGTGTGAACATTCAGAAAGTCGGTTTATTTATTAATAGCTTTCTCTTGCCCACAATAGATTTCAGACAGCTACATTTAAAAAGAAAATGGGGAGAGCCAAAGCAAGGAATAAGTTCCTACTAGGAACAGATGTATGGGAAAGTATTCTATATTGCATGGAAGGAAGGGGAAATAATGTGGGTCGTTGTGTTGGACTGTGTGGGAAGGTAGTTCAAACCATGATACTAAAGTAAAAGGAAATTTTAATGTACATACACACACACACACACACACACACACACTAGCAATCACAGCAGGCAGCCATGAGCTGCCTAACTCTCCATATGCACAGAATTCATATTGAGCAATGCCAATTGATACTGAACATTCCAAACTCTCTTGCAGGACTTTCACCCTAAAGTGTGCAAAGAATGCATCTTGATCCTTTGAAGAATTACAGAGATGTCTCATCTTTGGAAATTCTTGGAAACCGGAGTTCCTGGAGATTAGAAAAAGGCCAGCTAAAAAAAAATCTACCTTTTCGGAAAGGATAGAGAGTCAACATAGAGATGAAAGATTGAATAACCCAATTTTACTCACAGGATAATATGTTTTTAAAATTCCTCAATGAAAATAAAAAGAACGATAAGAATAGCACAGAGTACTGAGTAACAATCAGCACTACATTATGAAGAAAATAGTCATGCTGACCCAATCTAATTTTTGTTGGGTAACAGATGACAAGCCTAATGGATTTGGGGCAGCAAACAACATAATATGTATTAACCTTGGAAAGGCTTTTGATTCTGCTCCTGGCCGTGACTTACTCATTAACTAGCTTGAAAAATATGGTTCACACCACATACAAATGGCACTAGTGGATGATAGTGACCAGCTGGGTTTTGATAGCTCAGTAAGAACCGGAGATAGGGAATCACAGTGCATATTGTTTCTCAGGGAACTGACCTAAGTCTGATACAATTTAATATTTTCATCAAAACTTCAGTGGGTGGAAGAGAAAACATGCCTGTTAATTACAGGAAAATAAAGGAATGAAGATTTTTAAACCCAGAGATAAGAAAATACATGATAAATGGTAACTATTTTATCCTCTACCTCTAACAGCAAAATGAAAACAGATTTGGAAGAATATAGGAACGAAGGGAAGAAGGGAGATAAGACACTACTAATCTTTGACACGTAGCACCTTCTAGAATAGACAAAAAGGAGGTCAAAGAGTGTGAAGATGAGAGAGCAAGTAAATGATGGGGATCTCAGAGAAGGAGTTCTTTATAAGTGTACAGATAAGGGGAGCCAGTGGAGAAAGCTGAAAAGTCACTTACAAATATAACTGCAGGTCAGGATCTGACAGTGATATGTGACTAGCAATCCATAGGCCTGTTGGAAAAAAGTACACCAGGCCACAAATTGCCAAATATGCCTTAGGAATATGTTTAAGGCACAACTCAGCAAAAGGTAAAATACTCAGCTAAAATGGATGGCATTCGTCATGGCATTTTTTTTCCTGTGAGGGTAAATAGTTAAGGGGTTGAATGTGGACAGAATCTTGATGGAATGTTACCATGGTGCAAGAACATACAGGTCACTCAGAAATCACAAGCATTCAAGAAAATGCAGAATAGGAAGGCAAATGCTTTCAACAAGCCGAAAACCCTGATAGAAGGTTCCAGGTGGTCATAAGGAAAGTGTGGGGGCAATTCTACAGGTCCAGGAATGGATTTGTCATTATTAGTCCGGGGAAGAAAGAAGAGGAGGGGGAATAAGAGATAGAATTGGCTGAAGCAAGAATTCCCCAGAGCCCCAGGAAGCAAATTGTAATGTTTTATACAAAAGGCCAATCTAGCCAGATCACAAAACTCTGATGACAAGTACTAAAAAGTACATGATTGTGTGTTAAGTGACTTAGAAAGCCCTAAAGTGAGACAGGACACAAAAAGTCAAGAGAAAAACATTCTTCAATTAGTTAAGGCAACAAAGGAGGCTGAAGGTAAGAAAAACATGATTTTCCAGTCATCACTCTTGTTCCTCCCCTCAGCCCCTCACATCGTCCCTCTCGGAGAGCTACTGCCAGATGACAACCAGGAAACACTCATAATACAAGTGAACTGTGTGGGCCTGAAAAGAACAAAATTAAGGGGTATTAGGAGCATGTAGTTGTTAATCTCCATCTCATGCAGGTCTTAGCTTTTTGATTTGTTATTGAGGATTATTTGGGTACCTGTGAAACTTTGAGAAGAGAAATAATAACTCTTATAATCCTGGTAATGTCTTTTTAAAGAAATTTATTTTTAAATTTTATAATACATTAATACCTGCTCATTGTTAAAAACATAGAGAGAAGTATATAAGGCAAAATATAGTAATGTTCCTTCACATTGGCAATTCAAATTCTCTCCGCAGAGCTAGAACTAATTAGTATTATCAGTTTGGAGTGTGTTCTACCAGATCTGTTTGTGTATATTTACACACACACTTCTTTAAGTACATAGACACACACACACAGTTCTTTAAGTACATAGACCAGAGATTGGCCCATGTCAGTACATGCAGTTCTGCCTCACTCCTTTTAACAACTGCATATCCTATGGTATTGATAGTTTATTTATTACTGGCCTGATTGATAGACAATTAGATTGATTCTCATTTTCCCCATTTTGTTCTAATTAATGCTGTGATGAAAGCCTTTGTACACACAAATTTGGGCACATACTGAATATTTCTATAGGAGAGGAGACATGCCTCAGAGTCTAATTTCTTGGCATATGCATTCAAATTTTTGATAGAAGCTGCCAAATTGCCATCCAGAATTGCTATTCCAATTTACTCTCAAGGATATATGACAGTATCTCTTGATACTATCAAAACCTCTGGATATTATTTTTTATTTTTATTTTTGCCTGTCTGAGAGGCAAAAATAATGCTTTTTGTTTGGACCTGCATTTCCCCATTATCAATACCTACATTATCCAGTGAGATTAAGCACCTTTTCAAATGTTAGTTTATATTTTTTCTGTGAATTGCTTGTTTAATGACATACTTATTTGGTATGTTTATCTCTTTTTTATGGGTTTATATAAGTTCTTTGTACATTATGGATGTGAATCCTTTGTCATATGTGGTATAGTTATTTTCTTGCAGACTATCATTTGTCTTCCATGTATTGTAACATCTTAAAACAACCTTTAGCCCTAGTGCTGTGGCTCATGCCTGTAATCCCAGCACTTTGGGAGACCAAGGCAGGAGAATCAATTGAGGCCAGGAGTTTGAGACCAGACTAGGCAACATAGGGAGACCTCATTTCTATAAAAAATAACAAAAAATTAGCCTGGAGTTGTAGGGCACACTTGTAGCCCTTAGCTACTTAGGAGGAAGGCTGAAGTGGGAGGATTGTTTGGGCCTAGGAGATTGAGGCTGCAGTGAATTGAGACTCATAAGCCATCTTGTACTGATGTTTCTTTCACCACCCTGTACAGGATTTATGTGGCATAATGTAAATGAACCTCATAATCCAGCCTTGAGAGAAAAGTCTGTAGTAAGAAGGATAAAAAAAATTCTCTGTCCCATCCCACCCATAGCCCGCCACGCATGTTCAATGGGAACAGAATCTGTCATATAAAAAGTGCCAATATGCACCACAGTTTAGTAGCTTGCTGCGTAACTGACAAAACCAAGCTCATAATTAGCTGACAGATTTACAGATTGCATACCCGGTCCCCTTCACCAGGATTTCAGCGCCAAGGATGGGTGTAAATAGATTTTCTTTATTCTCAAACACTGTGGATGATATTTGGTAAAACACTTACATTTCCTGGCTCTCTTCCATGTTTGCTATCTTCCCCATGCTTAGGTCCCATATGGAAAAACAAGAACAAGAACGCTGAATATTTAGAGGGCCTTGATTTCCCTCCTGGCGCCATACACCATCTGCACAGTCACTGCACCATCTTGTGGCCATGCCTGGAAACTGCACACTCCCTGCTCGTAGGCAGCCTGCCAAGATCCCCTCTGCTGAAACCTTGCAACCGGTCTATCACCATCTTGTCTCCTCTTTGCCTCTTTCCAACCACCAAATTAGAAAGGAAAGGCAATGCTAGCGAAGCTTATCCATGGTGTTTTCTTATTTTTCTCTCTTTTAGAGGATGTGTGTGTGTGCACACGTGTGTTTGTGTGTGTGCACACGTGTGTTTGTGTGTGTATGTGCCTACACACCCTGTCAGGACTGCTTCAATGCCTCAACCGGCTTTAAAGGCTCAATCAGGAATCCTGAAATTCAGATAATGGGACTTCCAGAATAAATACTGCACAAAGGTCCTATTCCCTTCAATCATCGATATCACCTTCCCCAAATAGCATCTCTGTATTTGATTTGTAAAAGAATTCCCCTGTAATACTATATAGCTTCTGAAGTGATTTTGACAGAAACAGACACATTTTGCTTCGGCAGTAAAAATGACCCAAAGTAATGCCCTCATTAAAAGCAATAGCAACAAATAAACAAACCAAAATTAGCTTAAACACTACAGAAGGAAATCACCTTACGAAGTCAGTAAAATGGTATGTCTCTGAGGTGTATGATGATGTGACATATTTAACAGAGTTTCCATCTAAGTAGACTGAGGCTGGATCAGTGAAACAAGAAATATGTGACACACTCAGGCAGTGTTGATGAAAACAGGTCACTGCCTTCTTTTGTAAGGGAGTATGGAGCATTTGACAACTCACAAGCTCCAAAGAGTAAGGGTTCAGTCAAGGCCATTGCCTTGGCTTTGTAATGTGTCAACTTGGGTAGGCTTGACCACATTTCCCAGCATTCGCTGTCCTGTATGTTTTCTTTTGGTTGTTGTTTGTTTGTTTTTGAGATGGAGTCTCACTCTATCACCCAGGCTGGAGAGCAGTGGTGCAATCTCAGCTCACTGTAACCTTCACCTCCCAGGTTCAAGCAATTCTGTCTCAGCCTCCTGAGTAGCTGGGATTACAGGCGCGTGTCACCACACTTGACTAATTTTTGTATTTTTAGTAGAGGTGAGGTTTCACCATGTTGGCCAGGCTGGTCTCGAACTCCTGACCTCAAGTGATCCGCCTGCCTCAGCCTCCAAAAGTGCTGGGATTACAGGCCTGAGCCGTGGTGCCTGGCCCTTCTCCTGTACGTTTTGATTAGAGTGTCCACACTCTAATCATCTGTCCACAAGACAGATTCTTGGGGGCCATTCAGAAGGTAGAGGGGAAGCAGCAACAATTTTGCAGCTCACACAGCTTGTTGCTTATGTTCTGGCTCCCTCTGTTGGTGTCAGGGCATGGCTGGGCCTGCAACTGCTCCGTCTCTCCCTGTATCCTCTTTCTCCTTCTCCAATTTTTGGGCCAGGTGTGTGTGTGTGCTGGTCTCTGTAACAGTGTCCTAGCCTCTGCTGGCGGCCTGTGACATCAAGGTCAAGGCAGCAAGTATTAACACACCTTTCAGTCAATCCTCACAGCTTCCACTGTGTTCCTGCTTTCCCCAACTTTACATCCATCTTCACTTCCCAACTGCCCATCCTGTAGACGTCAAGCTTCAACATCAGACACCAAAAACTACCTTACAGAGATGATTTAACCAGCTCCTACAATTACGTGATTTCAAATCCCTGAAACAAATCTCTTTATAGGTAAGCATGCATACTTGTAGTTCTGTTTCTCTCATTGAACCCCTGATGGATACAGCCACATTATGGAAGGGCCTCACACAAAGAAAACCCACCACACCATGAGCTGCCCTTGAAGTTAGTGAAGCTTTTCCAAGAATATAAATTCAATGAAGCAAGGCCTCATAAATTTCCTCTCGGAAAAAATTTAATCCAAACACATGTCTTGAGTGTCTGCTATGGGCAAGTCAATAATTGGAGATGGATAGTGTCTAAAAAGCACATTCTTACCCTAAAGAATATATCCACAGTTCAGTAAGGGAGATAAGGCAGGCACACAAAAATAAAATGTAAGGCAAAATGTGATAAGCTTTGTAAGAGAGGTTCAAAGTGTTGTCAGATTATCTTCCTGACCAAGGATCTAATGTCTAACTGTGTATAGAAAGAACCACAAACACTCCACTTTATCACCTCCAAGGACATGACTACTTGCTTTCAAGTTTTTCAAAGTGTACATAAATCAGGTAGGACAACATCCTAATTAGTCACATGAAAGGCTGTTTATTGCTTGAAGAGAGCTCCTCAGGAGGAGTTGCTAAGTTGGGAGGCTGCCCAAGACCAGGGGTCAGTATGCTGGGTCATGTGCAACTGGGGCCTGTTAGGAAGTGAGCTGCTTGGATGACTGAGATGGAGCGCCCCCTGCTGAAAATGCCTCCATAACCTCAAGAACCACCAGCTGGAGGATTGATATGGGCCTGCTGATAGCCCAGGGCCACCTGCAGAGGAAACTCAAGATGGAAAACATGGAGATCAGGGATGACTAATTCTATTATGAGTGATCCTTCATGACAAAAGCCTTTACAACAGAATTCATTTCAATCTCCATCACTCATTGATTAATTAATTCAATAAACATGGTATAGTAGTCCCACTTTATTTGTGGTTTCCTTTTCCGTGGTTTCAGTTACTGTGACCAACTGCAGTCTGAAACTATTAAGTGGAAAATTCTAGAAATAAACAACTCATAAGTTTTAGATTGCACACTGCTTTGAGGAGTGTAATGAAATCTCGTGCCTTCCTGCCCCATCCTGCCTAAGATATGATTCATCCTTTTGTCCAGTGGATCCATGCTGTAGACACTACCTGCCCATTAGTCACTTTAGTAGCCATCTCAGTTATCAGATGGAAAAAACATAGTATATACAGGGTTTGGTACTATCCATGGTTTCCTGCATCCACAAGGAGTCTGAGAACGTGTACCTCATGGATAAGGGGCCACTACTGTATTGGGTATCTAAAATATTCTTCCTCTCCTGTGATAGCATGCCTTTTTGCATGGTCAGCTCCTTCTCATCCTTCATGTCTCCATTTAAATGTTACCTCCTGGAGTAGCCTTCCTTGATTAACCTAAATGTACTCTCTCTGTTACCCTTTATCACTTTCCTCTATATATTTCATTCGTGGCACTTAGCATGGTTTGGCATTCTAATTGGCTTGGAAGATGTTTTGATTAACATCAGTCTCCAATGCTAGACTGTTAGCTCCACAGGAGCAGATACTGCATCTCTTTTATTCATGTCTGAATACCTGGCATGAGCAGACCGTGGCATGTAGTAGGTTAGGAACTCAGTAAATATTTGTGAAATAAGTGAATAAATGAATGAATGACTACCAAGGCACAGCAAAAGGTGTGGCTCTATGAAGATGACTGGCATAGTCCACCTCTCTGCCTTCCCCAAGCCAACAATCTAGTAAAGGAGACAAATGAGTGGCCATGAGAATGAGTGAGGGAAGTGGCCACAGGCAGTCTTACTTATTACCTCCAAAAAATACACACACATCTACCAAGTTTTGGAAAATGTATTTAAGTCAAGGCAGATAGGATCCTAATTCATCACACAAAATACTATTCCTTACCTTACTGGAATGAGTGCTGGGATGGCAGCTGACACAGTGAGAGCGGGGCACAGAGGAGAGAAAACTAAATTCGGTTTCAGGAAGGTCAGGGAAGACTTGCTAGAAGTGGTAACAACTAAGCAGGATCTGAGGAGAAGTAGGAATTAACTAGGCTAAGATGGTGTATCTACATGCATGCATGTTTGTGTATGTGTGCGTGTGTGTGTGTGGGAGTGTGTGTGTATTATTGAGTGGAGGAGCATTCAGTGATAATGGAGAATAATAGAGTGAAACAGATAAGGAATAGCATGGAAGGCAGAGATTACCACATGCAAAATGTCTAGAGGTGAAATGAGAGATGATGGCAAGAGAGGAGAACTCAAAGAGCTCCTCATGGCTCATACCTGGAGTGTGAGAGGCAAGTGTTAAGTGATGGGACAGGCAAGTCAACAGAGGCCAGATCATGAAAGGCCTTGAATGCCAGACTAAATAATTAGGAATGATGCTTCAAGATATTCACTCAGTGTGCTTTATTTACAAAGATGCCATTTCATTGGTTATGCATCGCCAGGGATTAAAATGAAATACACAAAAAAAATTAACATTTAGTACTAATACTACAGATTTCCCTAGTTTTTCAGGACAAATACTGGAGCATGTAGACACACAGTGGAATAGAATGATAGAAACTGTGATTGCCATGGAAAATGAAGAGCATGTGGTTGATGTATATATTGCCAATGCTGTATGCAACACACAAGAAATCCGAAGGACCGAGATGAGGACACCATATGCATCCATTAACTAGTAGGCATTGTTGGGACTCAACATTGACATTGTTCTTATCCACCAGAAAAAAAGACATCTGCCAACATCAGGCAGATGTTACTCTGTCCAACAAAGTGCCCACTATGTGTAAAATGCAGCACAAGACTCCATGAGAAGAGAATGAGAGAAAATGTCCAGCAAAAAAGAAATCTAGTCTCTGCAGGGATTTCAGGTAGAAGCATTTCCTTTTAGCTATAGTGAATTCAATTACTGGGTAACCTATCAGAACACAATGAATGGGGAAAATAATGTAAAACCCTACCGAGAAAAACAGTGTAGGTGTTCCATAAAAATATACTGAATGAATAAAACATGTTAGTCAAAAGCAATAATCAATTGCTTTAGTGCTAGAAATGTTTGCCACTATTGATCCAATTAAATTGCCAAGCACCAGAACTCTGCTCTAAAATACGGTGCATGCTTTAATTCATTTAATCATTCCCACAAATCTATGGGTTGAATACTGTTATAAATTCAACTTTAGAAATGAGGAAAGTAAGGCTCAGAAAGATGATGTGACTTACGTCAGGTTACACAGCTAATATGTGGTGGAGCCAGGACTATGGACCCCCAAAATTTGGCTCCAGAGACTGTGTTCTTGACCACTATACTATTGTAATAGAAATCCATTCCATTAGGAAATGGAACAGAGTGTGCAAAAGAAAAGTAAGGTAGAAATCCTTTAAAAAATATTTTATTAAAACATTAGTGTAGTGCTGTGAACACTAGCCACAGAGAAACCTGAGATTTTGTCTCAGCTCTGCCACTAACTCCCTGTGTGACCTTAGGCGAGTCAATTGTTCTCTCTGGACCTCAAGGTAAAATGGAAAAAGAGGGGTGGAAACTTGACATGGTTTTGTATGATGGTGTCGGAGTTGAAAGAAGCTTTAAAAATGCTTTTTGATGATTTCAAAAGAAATTTTGCTGCTTCAGATGTATCCCACCCACGAAGTGTGGAGATCACATTCTCTCTTCGATTTACAAAAGTACAGTGTACAGACTGTGTATAGTGATGGTTTTTAATAAGAAATGCAATATATAAAGCACAGAGGGCCCAACTCAGACCAGAGAGACCAAACTATTTTGTTGAACGTTAAAAATATTATCTAATGCCCTCCAGTTGGACCAGGAATTAGGCCTGTGGAAAGCAAAACACAGAATTATTGGTCAAAAACCCTGACACCAAGGGCCAAGCTTGGCCGCTTTCATTTACGAACACTTGAAGAATATTTATGGGTCTAGTAACACTGTGTTCAAGGACCAGGGGCTCCCAAGCTGCCTCTCCAAGGACAAAGTACCAGGCAATTCCCTCCCAAAAAATGTGAACTGGCTATCTTCAGGTCCAGGGCCAAGCACTGAGCAGGGAAAGAATCAATGTCCAAAGAACCTGAAAGAAGGCAGTTGCTTTGTGAATATTCCTAATTGGAAAAGAACCCACTGTTAATTATTAAAGAAGCCAGGAATGATTTCCTAGCTTGGCAGTATCAGGAGCTCAAGGCCCTCCATTCCCCAGTGCTATCCTGGAAGAAGTTTTTGCTATAGAAGAAAGCTCCTGTTTTAGCAAAGAAAACACCAGCAAAGCAAAGTCTTTGGAGGTAGACAAACCTGGGTGTGACACTCAGATCTGCCGCTTGCTAGTTATGTGGCTTGAGACACTCCTCTCTGAACCTCAATTTACTTTTCTGTATAATGGGGAGATAATAAAGTTTACCTGCAAGTGTTTTTAGAAAAATGAAATAAAGCTTCTTTCAGAGATACATACATAACAAAATATATACAGATGATGTCTGGGAGTTGCTTTAATATATTACAGATTGTAGAGAAATTAGTGAGGACACAGATTAAATTAGATTGGCTGAGTTGATAATTACTGAAGTTGAGTGATCGGGAAAGGGGGTTCATGATGCTGTTCTCCCTAGTTTTGCAGATAGAATCTTTCCATAATAAAATGTTTTAAATCATGAATAAGGTGAAGATATTGCACTCTGGATTTAGAACTAGGCTTGATTCTAAAGTGTTAGGCAAGTTAATGAAGCTCTCCTGAGTCTCAGCATATTCCTCTGTAAAATGTGGGAAAGAATTTTTCCTGCCTCACTGGGTGGTTGTGAAGATTAAGTGAGGTGATGCAGCCCAAGCACAGTGGCTCATGCCTGTAATCCTAGCACTTTGGGAGGCTAAGGCAGGAGGATTGCTTGAGCCCAGGAGTTTGAGACCAGCCTGGGCAAAATGGTGAGACTCTCATCTCTACAAAAAAAAAAAAAGAAAAAAAAAATGAGGTGATGCATAAAAAGGCTTAGTACACTGTCTGAGCTGTAATGTAATTTCCACAAATATTAACTGCCACTGCTGCTGTTATATGAAGGGCCAAGAAGAGCTCCTGGCATGCAGTAGGCACTTAATAAATGGTATAGATCATCATCATTACAATTAGCATCAAGAGTCAGACTCTTCACACCTGGTCAGAATAGGCATATATTGGCATTGAAGTCTCCTGGCTGAAGAAGAACTGTCTTCCCTTAGTGGTGTGGGGCTGTAATAACTGTTTCAGTGCCTGAAGTTCAGAAATTTCCGTCCAAGAATAGGACCAACTAAGTAGCTTCAAGTTAAACTGTCAAAACCATCCTCCACAGAGCTTCTGGAGCAGGAGACAGCTGGACATTCAAGAAGGCAGATTCAAGATTCAAAAAGGCAGGAGACAGCTGGAGATTCAACACCAGGTTGTTTCATTCATGGCGGGGGAGCAGTTAGAGCAGTGCTCTTGGCCCCAGGAAAGGGATACAGCTGGGAATCACTTTCTTAATAAGTATTCTCTGACCTCCCTCCTGGCTTCCTGCTTCACTGGCCCTAACTCACAGTAAAATGCTCAATACAGGTTTGTCAAATGAATGGGCTACAAGACAGAAATCAAGTTACCAGAAGCTGGATGCTAGATCAGCAAGCTAGAGCTAGGTAAATAAATGCTTCCAGGCCAGGGTTGGCAGCTCATGCCTGTAATCCCAGCACATTGGGAGCCAAGGTGGGAGGATCACTTGAGCCCGGGATTTCGAGACCAGCGTGGCCAACATAGTAAGACCCTGTCTCAACACAAAATAAAATTATCCAGGTGTGGTGGCTTGCCCCTGTGGTCCCCACTACTTGGGAGGCTGAGGTGGGAGATTCTGATTCTGCAGTGGGGCCTAGAGAATCTGTATTTTTGAACCACATCAGGGAGGATTCTGAAGCCACAGGCTCATAGCTTCTGTTCTGAGAAAGTTTTAGGAAGATGAGCCTGGTGGTCAAGAAAGAGGCTGAAGACAGAAGGATAGTTAAGAAGACATTGGGACCATCCAGGTGGGCTGCATAGAAACCTGCCCTAGAGAGGGAGTGCTGGGAATATGCCAAGGTCCTGGGAGTTTGGAGAAAGCATGTGGACACTGGGAAGGGATGGGAAACTCGACAACTACTGATGCTTGTTAGTGCTTCTTAGGTCAAGCCCTTTTTTTTTTTTTTTTTTTTTTTTTTTGAGACAGGGTCTCGGTCTCTCTTTGTCGCCCAGGCTGGAGTGCAGTGGCACAATCACAGCTCACTGCAACCTTGACCTCCCAGGCTCACATAATCCTCCTGACTTGGCCTCCTGAGTAGCTGAGACTACAGGCACACAATACCATGCCCAGCTAATTTTTATATATTTTGTAGAGAGAGGTTTTGCCATGTTACCTGGGCTGGTCTCGAACTCCTGGGTTCAAGCGATCCTTCCCACTCAGCCTCCCAAAGTATTGGAATTACAGGGATTACAGGCATGAGCCACAGTGCCCAGCCTTCAAGCTCATCCTTGATAAACGCTATTCATCTTAACTAATCAGTGTTCAGGCTCCTTATTTCAACTTCCTTCCTATGTGTTCAGCCTTGTGAAGCCAGAATCCATCTTTTTGACCAAATTCATAATATCTTTGCCATATGGTCTCAAGGGCCTTGATGAACATGTAATCCTACTCTAGGTAGTTTCAGGGACAGAAGACCTCCTTCAGGACTGAGAAAAAAAAAACAATCTTGTGTTTTGGATGAATCCATGAAAAGGCTGATTAAGGTTGGCTCTAGTTGGCTGGTTAGGTCCTCTCAAGCTATGGTGTAGCACTCTCTTTTAAGACTTGACTGTTCTTCTCAGGTCCTTATAAGTCACATGAAATCCAGTAGAGCATTTTTAAGTCACAAAAACTGTTAAACTTTTCTTAGGCCCAGTTAGGCATCATTAAATCTTACTGATATTAGTGAAGTCACAAGATTGAACCAGGCATAATGAAAATAGAATTTGTACAACTTAATGAGATTTGATGAAGATTATTGAACCTTATTCTGTCCTTAAGGCAATAGGACTAAAATTTAAAAATTCAAATTGGATAAATGCAGAAGTTCATTTTTCTTCTTGTTTTTTTTGTTTGTTTAAGTAAAGTGAGCTAGCTGAATTTACAAGTCCTGCGTGTCCCATTCCCTGAGGGCCCTCTGTGACTGCTAATTTGAAAACTAATATGTGCTAACTTTTAATGGGTTATTCTCTCTCCTCCCTCCTAGGTGGCATAAATGCATCTTAATAGGGTCTTCTGGACATGCTCCTTTCCCCCACAGAAGAGAACCTTGGAGTGTAGGCATTCCAGGTACCAAGCCAGGCCCATAAGGGAAGCAGCTAGACCTTTGGAGTCCTCGCAGATCTCATCAGGCAGACAAGCCCATACTCCAGCAATGTTGGGTGGAGAGATGAGTGGGAAAGGGGCAGGGCTGGAAGTGAGTCATCCTTGGCTAAGTGTGATAAAGTAGGTCCCCAATCAGCCAGAGACACCAGATAATGCCTTTTCATTGCTGGAGAGAGAATCTGTGACTCACTTGGCATTTTGTGGGTTACATCTTTCAGAATGTTTCTGTCACTGGCTGCATTTGAAGCTCAGAAGTAAACTTTAAGATAAGTCTTTATACATTTGATTATGTTACATTTGAAACACATTTGTTTTATTTTTTAGAAAGGTTTCCTTAAATTAGTCACAACAGGAAATATACTCTTTTTCTTGCAAATATTTTTAATTCTTGATCTCAGAGTCAGTCTTTAGCTACTGAAGATATAGGAATTCAGCAGACATCTAGTCCTTATGCTAATAACAGTAATAATGCTAATTATAATACTATCAAACACATATACAGTTTATTTTATCATGCCTGTAATCTCGGAACTTTGGGAGGCCATGGCGGGAGGATTGAGCTCAGGAGTTCCAGATCAGCCTGGGCAACATAATGAGACCTTATCTCTACTAAAATTGTAAAAAATTAGCTGGCAGTGGTAGCGTGCACCTGTAGTCCCAGCTACTCGAGAGGCTGAGGCTGAAGGATCAGTTGAGCTCAAGAGGTTGAGGCTGCTATGAACTATGATCACACCACTGCACTCTGACCTCAGTGACAGAATGAGAGTCTGTCTCTAAAAAAATAAAAAGTAAAGTTTATTCTATATCAGGCACAGTGTTAAGTGCTTTACAGATACTAACTCATTTAATCCTCACAACTCTCTGAAGTTACAGCTTTTATTTTCTCCATTTATAGGTGAAGAAACTGAGGCATGGAGAGATTAGAGACTTTCCCAAGGTCACAGAGCTGGTAAGTGGTGGAGCTGGGATTCAAACCCAGGCAGCATGCATATAGAATCTATACTCTCAACCTATAACATCAGCAGTGGTCAATTTGGTTGGGATAAACCATCCATTATATTCCTGTTTTGGAAGGGAATCCATGATACACTGTTGAACTTTTTCATAAAAAAAAAGAAATCAGGTAACAATGAGAACAATATGGTTTTATCCTTTTAAATAAATATATGTGTTTGTGTGTGCGGTTGGGTTGGAGGAAGAGCAGGAGGGAAGGGGGAGGGGGAGAGATAGCAGATTTGAATGTGGCTAGGACAAGGAGGTCTGGAGGAAATCATAATCACAGTAGTTATTTTGGGGACGTGGGAGTTGTATATATAGGTAATTTCACTTTTTAATTTACATACTTATATATTGTTTTAATTTTTAAAAGCATGCGATAAAACACGTACACACATGCGCACACTGCAAGGAACTGGCAGGCATCAGCAATCTAAGACTAATGAAGAACTAATTAAGCTCTCACCTATAATTACTGACACAGCATGTGGCTGGGATTTCTGCAATCCTGAGAGAAAAGACCAGGTTCTCCCGTGCTCTCAGGCCTAAAAGCAGTGACTCTCACATAGTAGGTACTCAGTAAATCTTGTTTGTGGTGGTATGGTATTAGAAAGTATGTTGTTTGAATCACATCCTTCTATTCTCTCGGACTCTGGGGTTATTATAAACTCCGCCAAGTTTTCAATACTTAGGAAATTTTGATTGGCTCTCTAGTTCCAGGGCTGACCAACTTTTTCTTTGTGGGGCAAGAAAATAAGTATTTTAGGCTTTTGGGGCCATAAGATCTCTGTTGCAACCACTCCTGCCGCTGTTGCATGAGAGCAGCCAGAGAAAATATGCAAAGAAATGTGCGTGCTGTGTTCCAATAATACGGTATTTACAAAAGCAGGCAGAGGGCTGCATTTGGCCCCAGGACAGTAGTTTTTGGACCCTGCTCTAGCTGCTCAGAACAGTGCCATTTGCACTGAGAAACAGCTCATTTGCTTTGTTTTCAGGATAGTTTTCTCCTGAAATTCTGAGGGCTTTGCCCATTTGTGAAGGTCTGAGGGATGTACTTTGGAAATTGTGAGGTGTTGATCAAATTCCTTGGACAGTTAAAACTGTCAGGCGGCCTCATTCTTGCCAAGTGAGAGATTTGAGTTGACTTATTCCACAGTCCCAGAGGGTTACGTTCAGAGTCAGCATACTCTGTTTTTTGCTAGAACTTTCTACAAAGTACTCGGCTTTTGTTTCTTTGCTTGGTTCAATCTCTAGAGAAGACAAGAGAGAAGAAACTTCCAGTCCATCTCTGATGGCCATTTGTGCAAAAGGAATACCCTGTCTCCCCTTTCCCAACTTTCAGTGTCAAAAGCAGTGTCTTCAGGTCAATGAATGCAAGAAAGCTGTGGGTTGCACATCGCCAACCTGGACTATTCTATAGTTCTCTTCTGTGACTCAGACCCATCATGCAAATTTTATGCTTCTTTTTACCCCCGTACTCCACCCATGGAAGGAAACCATCCTTCCCATTGTGACAGCTTTATTAGACCCATCACCCAAAGGTAGTCCTGGTTGTACTTGGTTATCACCCCTATTGAGAATCCTAATTAAGTCCTGAGGAACAGAGCCAATTCGTTGTTTCTTCATTCTAGCTCCTCTCTGGGCTGCCTCAATAGTTCATTTCCTTAGCAGGTTTCCTGTCTTTTCTCCACTACAGTTAGAGCGCCCTCCTGTCCATGAGTACCTACCCTCCTCAGGGGAAAAGGGAACCAACCTTTATTTCTGAAATATTTCAAGTTCTTGGACTTTATGTTCCTGTTCACAGATCCTCCCAAGGGGGTGTAGGATCTTTATACAATCAGGCCCTTTGGCAGCCCAAATATTGATCAAGAAACAGTTGACAGGCAAAACCACGTAAGCTGATATGGTTAGACTTTGTGTCCCCACCCAAATCTCATCTTGAATTGTAATTCTCATAATCCCCATGTGTCAAGGGAGAGACCAGGTGGAGGTGATTGAATCATGAGGGTGGTTTCCCCTTTGCTGTTCTTGTGATAGTGAGTTCTCACGAGATCTGATGGTTTTATAAAGGGCTCTTCCCCCTTCACTCAGCACTTCTCCTTCCTGCCACCTTGTGAAGAAGATGCCTTGCTTTTCCTTCACCTTCTGCCATGATTGTGAGTTTCCTGAGGCCTCCTCAACCATGCAGAACTGTGAGTCAATATTAAACCTCTTTCCTTTATAAATTACCCAGTCTCGGGCAGTTCTTTATAGCAGTATGAAAATGGGCTTATACAGTACATATGAATAGTTTACAGGCTAAGGATACTTAACTACACCTCCAACCAAATTTGTAGCTGTCTTCCTCTAATCCCTTGGGACTGACATTTAAAGTCTCTTTGGAAAAGCGCAAGGACAGATCATACCCCACTCCCCCATAGTGCTAACTATAAGAGTTAGTTTGAAAAAATGTGCACATTTTGTGTTTGGGACTTTAAAAACCAATACATTAATGCTTACATTTAAACTCTACCCTGTGGATAGAAGGGAGAATGAAGAGCACTAGTTTTCCTTTCTACATGCTCTTAGATATGCAAGTATTTACTTTAATAAGTTTTAACTTAAAAGATATGCCTTTTCATTTGCATAGCAAACATTGTTTTACACCAGTAGTGTCCAATCTTTTGGCTTTCTTGAGCCACACATAAAATATACTAACACTAATGATAGCGGACGAGCTAAAAAAAAAAAAAAGTCTATGCATAAATATCATAATGTTTTAACAAAGTTTATGAGCTTGTGTTGGGCCACATTCAAAGCCATCCTGGGCCGCATGTGTCTGGTGGGCTGTGGGTTGGACAAGCTTGTACAAAAAACATGGACTCCCAGAAGGAATAACCCCAAATTAAGGCCATTTTAGTGTGAGGGATTAGAATGGGCCATCTAATTTTCATACCTGGCTGCCAAGAGGAAAAAAGGAAATGTCTTGTTGAAAAAAATTCTGTTCTGGTTTGTGAGATCACAATGTCTAGTGGCTGCAAATCTTGAAATTATGAGATTACTCAGAGCCTGTAATTTAAACTTTATTTCATATCTATTGTTAAATTACACAAAATCAGTGAATGGTTTATAAAGCTACACCAATGGACAGATGTTTACAGTTGAAATCATGGGATTTACATAATGGCAAAAATGTATATTTATAACATCCTCTATATACAATAATCAGTATAGACGGAGAAAATGCACTTAATCTTTGCAAATCATGCACACCACAGCAATAACACAAAATGTTTTTTCTGTAACAAGCTTTTCCACTGGCTCAGGCTTCATCCTGCTTTCCAACAATACCTATCAGTTTTAAAAGCAAACATTTTCAATTAAAACTAAAGAAAATTGAAATACCATAGTGATCTACTAACTATTTTAAAAACACAATTGTACACAAAATAGTTTTACTCTAAAACACTGACTTCAAGGTGTGGAAAAATTCCTTTCAGTTTTTTAGCTCTCAGGATTTTCAGGACTGCAATACTGTCAGACAAAACAAAAGCTAGAAATACTGATACAAGCTCAGAGTCAAGAAAATCTATTTTAAACCCAAATACCCAGCTTCTTGTCCAGTTTGTGGCTATATTACTGCAGATGAAACACATGAGCAGATTGTACAAGATCTGACTTTATGGTCACACTTCTAAGCATGTCCCTTGTGAAAACATAAATGCCACTTTCAGTCACTTTGTTTGATTTACAGCTAGGAGGTTAGTGTAAGTCCTTGCATAAGTATATAGCAAAATCCATAGTAAAATGAAAACTGCCCAGAATCATCATGCTTGACAGCACAGTGGGTTACGTACTTCTTTTTATCTTGATCAGCTTGTAATAGATACCATAGAAGTATTTTTGCATCGACTTACACTACCAAATTACTCTGCTCAACTCATATGTTCCTGATATGTAACCTCACTACAGAACACTTTTTACTTTTGCTCTTTTCAAAACAAAAACTTCGTAGAAGGGTTTGCCCACATTATCAAGGTGCTATTGAATAACTCTGGCTAGCCTTCCTAATGCTTATTTTATCCTTTTTTGGCTTTTGTAATTGTCTACAAATCTGTCAACACGAAAAAGAACTAAAGGGCTAGAAATAGTTGGCCCAACTGGAAACATTACAATAGAGATGTACAAAAAGTAAGTAAGAGTTCACATTTTAGGTTAAATTCTATCTGATCAAGAATAACTTCAGCAATATTTTTAGACACATTATCCTGTTCAAGTTTCTTGATTAGGACCTCACTACACAAATATTGATAAAATAATTCTATAGAAAGAAAGTCCTGACTTTAATCCAGGATTATATACCACAATAACTTCAGCAACACACCATTTAGATGATGAAGAAAGATTCTATACATGGGTTAATTTGGAATGAGCACAATTCAGAGAAGCCTTAAAATGAATGAGAAGCAGCGCCAAAATGATTCCAGTATTGTTGAAATTACAGTGCCCTGAAAGCGCCTGGAAATTAGATCTTTACACTGATATTTCATTTTGAAAAAAAAAAAAAAAAAAAAGGTGTTTTGTTTAATGTGAGATACACCCTGTTTAAAACCTTTAAACAGTAGAAGGTAGAAAAAGTTTAAAATTTTAAACATCTCTTAAATATCAAGATATGAGTCCTGTTCTTGAAAAGCCAATATTTTGACATAAAACTACCCATGTTTGGAGAGGAATTTTTTATTTTCTACAGCTCGGTAAGATTCACCATCAGTTGTTATTCTATTTAAATAGATTTCTTGTTAAAATCAGAAGAAAATAAAAGGTTTTATGTTTCATTTTAGTTGCTTTATGTTTATACTTATTCTCACCCCTGGAAAAAATGTTTGATTCCAAGATTGGGTTTTAACAGTGTATCATGAATAATTTAAAGTCCATTTCTTAGCCATAAGTTAAATGGTCACATTTTATGTTTTCATTTTGTCTCCATGACTAATTTAAGAATTTCTTAAAATATCTAAACAGCAATTTCTGGTGAGTCTGGTTTGGCTTTCAGATTTCATATTTAGTCCAACCCCAAAAAGACAATTTAATTCCATGTTGACATTTGTTTTACCTACGCACAGTATAACACTGAATTGAAAGGCAACTGTAAAGGCAACATCTAAACTTTTTTTTTAAACTTCCCCAATGAAGGAAGCAGGACGTGTTTGGACACTTTCATCTTTTAAGCTATGCCATCTTTTCAGTGGCGCTTTGGGAGAAGTACGTACAGGCCTTTTTGAGCCATTTAACGCCATTTCTCTACACTGCCTATGTAGTCGTTGGTGCCATTGCTGGTGTTATCATTCTGCTCCTTGCCTGAGTTCTGCTTCGGGCTTTCCCGGTTCTGCTTCTGGCTTGAACTCTGAGTCAGATTCTGCATCAGATTCTGCATCAGATTCTGAGTCAGGTTCTGATTGGCATTCGGATTTGGGTTCTGACTCTGATTCTGATTCGGATTCTGGCTCTGGCCCTGACCCTGGCTCTGGAAATGGGTCTGAAGGAGCCTTCCCTTCAGAAATTTGCGTTGTTCCTGACGCTTTCGCCTGGCCTCCTGATGCTCTTTCTGCCTCATAAACTGATACCTCTGCAAAAAGAGGTCTTTGGCATAGCTGTACAACTCCATATCCAGAAAATTCAGTCCCTCAATACGCTTTTGAATTTCCTCATTGATCTCTACACTAGAGGCCCTAGTGGTATTATACTGGGTAAATGGCGAAATAAAGTTCATGTTGAAAGTTTTCTCAAACAGATATTGGGTCTTCCGCTGAAACTCAGTGAGGCCGAAGAACGCCATGTGCTTCAGATTTGATTTGGCACTTTCCAGAAGGACCTTGTTTCTTTGCTTTTCAGGCATGACAGAGAGGTTGTAGCAGCCTACCAGGGTCAGGTCGGAGAGCATGCGAACCTGGCGGTTGTTGGCTAGATTGTAGGGACAGTCCATAAACTCTTTGAGGGGGCAGCCAGACCAGTCATCGCCAGTGTAGCAGCTGGGAAGTTCTTCGGAGGTTGGAGGCCTTCCATCGCAGACATGCAGGGATGCTTTCCATGTTGCCCCTCTCTGGACATGCCTCCACTCACTCAAGTACCGGGACACTGGGTCTCGGAGGATGGTGATGTAGTGGAAGTTCCTATGGATGAAGCACAAAAACCAACAGTCAGAGATATGGGTGAAATAAGTGGAGTCATAGAGGTACATGGCACATGTGGTATTCACTGGCCAAAAAGGAAGGCAAAGCAAAAATGACAGGGATCTGATGGCATTTGTCCTGTAAACTGTACTGCAGTCCCCTCTCTGAGTCTCACTAGCCTAGAGATAGCTAATTTTTTCAACCAATTTGCTGATACTTCAGCTAAAACAGGTATGAAAAGGTTAGATTCCAGACATCGACCTTGTCGTGCTTCACTCCCGTTCGCCCTTCCCCTCTTTTTCTCCCTCTCTAACCAAAGACAAAATCTTCCCAATGACACCATTGGCTAACTAGGCAACCACTTTATCTCATGCCCCCCACTCTAAACCACTTAGTGATCATGAAATGGAGACTCAATGGAAGCACATGCTTTATTGGAATGAAATGGAGTTGACAAGTGGGTTCAAATTCTAATCTTATTAAATATGCAATAGCATTTTTTCTAATATCCAGTCTAATCTGCGTATCTTTATGTTTTTAAAAAACTCATTAAATGAGTGTATGATATGATACTCTTGATTCTGGCTGTTGTCATATTATGGCTCATACATTATAGAAGTGGAATGTAGAGATAGGCAGAGTAGCCCAGGGCCTCCAGCAATAAACGCTGTGGTTAGTCACTGACTGAAATAGACATGGTAGCTGCCAATGGCATGTATGCAAGCTACTTACTTGGTTTCCACCTTTGCTCATATGATAATATTCCCAGGATAGGAAACTTAACTCTATCAGCAGCTTCAAAATGTCCCTTTTCCTTATCTACTGAAAGGGCACGTGGATGTCAGCAAGTGTGGAGGCTTTGCTGTATGGCTGTCTTCTCTTTAGGGCTTCAAACAAAGTTCTTTGCTCAAATAGCAGACTAGCAAATATTTAAACCACATGTTAACATACTCACACCATACATGGTAGGCACATGCCCCAGAAACATCAAGTCCATGATACAATAAGGCATACTCAAGGAGAGAACCGTGTCGTTGTGCTTTTCATGAGAAATGAGTTACCACTCAGGTACAGAAGATGAAGGACAAGGCCACAGAAGGGCATATTGTGGAAGGAAAGCAACAATAAGCATTGAATATTAGCATTTAGCTTCTTAAAGGAAACCTGGAGAATGGCTTGCAACTTTTCTGAAATATTCATTCCCATCTGAGGCAGTGGTTATTCTCTACATATGCATGAGGAGCCACAGGGAACCTGCTCAGCCACCTGCTTGACTGAATATTGGCTGATGTCCATTGAGGAAACGTTTCTCCCAACTGGGGCTTCCAGCAACTCAGGCATCCTGAAATCTATCTCCTATGCCTCTATCCTGTACATGGTGCTTGTTCTGCCTGCCATGATCTTCCCTCTTTGGCTGGAAAATTCTACTCATCCTTCAATACCAGTTCAAGTACCATCTCTTCTGTGAAAAAATGTACCCCACTCTGTGTTGCCAGTTATCATTTCTTCCTCTGTGTTGCCATAGCACTTCCATACTTAGCCTTTGTTAAAATATTTGTGATACTGGGGCTGGGCACGGTGGCTCATGCCTATAATCCCAGCACTTTGGGAGGCTGAGGTGGGTGGGTTGCTTGAGGTAAGGAGTTTGAGACCAGCCTGGACAACATGGTGAAACCCCATCTGTTAAAAATACAAAAATTAGCCAGGTGTGGTTGTGCGCTCCTGTAATCCTAGCTACTCAGGAGGCTGAGACACGAGAATCACTTGAACCCAGGAGACGGAGGTTGCAGTGAGCTGTGGTTGTGCCACTGCATTTCAGCCTGGGCAATAGAGCGAGACCTTACCCCTCCACCCCACTGCCCCCCCAAAAAAAATTTGTGATACTGAATTACAATTAATTGTTTATATTTCCACTTAAACTATGTTTTCAAGGACAGGGGCTCTGTCCTATTCTTCTATATAACCCTCATCCCATCCATTCCAGCTTTGTACATTGGCCTTCATCCCTGGCATAAAGCAGAATCTCAGTAACTTCTTTAACTGCTTACTTGATGAACTATCCTGGGGAAGAGGAAGGAGAGAGCTAGGGACATGCCTCATGACATAAAAACTCTGGATAATCTTCCAAGTGCCTTGTAAAAAATCACAGGAAGGTTTTTCTTAAAATAAATCACTTTATATATTTTTTCAGGAAGAAACAAGCATTGGGCACAGGAGAAGCATCTGGGAGTGAGGATGGAAAAGGGGCCAAGAGGGCTTTCACTTGTCTCACTACTTTCCCTAGGACCTGATCTTGTTGGTGTCACTAAAATTCATCTCTATAAGAAGCCACTGCTAAAGAGTAGCAGCTTTTGTTCTCCAGTAGCCTTTACCAACAAAGATGACTACTAAAGCCCTGGGTTCCCTCCTTCCACTCCTAGCTTTAGTACTCATCCATTCAGTGCATACTTATTGAGCCTTTATGCTAGCCCTGAGGCAACAGTTTAGTGGAAATTAGTCTGATTATTTGGAAAAAATAAGAAATTTATTAAGGCCTGTGACACATTTGGATTAACCTTTCAACCAGCTTTTCCAGGCATGCATTGTAATGGGGGGCTGCTCGGTGTTCTAACCCCCCAAAATGGAGTCACCTTCATGCTTAGCTGGAAGTCCTCTTGCCCTAACTTCTTGTATTGGTTTAAGCCTACAGTGACATCTTCTGGTAAATATTAAGAGTGCACCACAGTGCAAGTCTGCAGCTCTCCTTCCTAAACATTGTGCCTAGCCTTTCAGAGCAAATACATCCCAACCACCAGGGTTAATGACACAATCAATGTTTCATAAGCACTACCCCTACCCCAACATGGATAGAGAGAAGGCAACACAGAGACAGACTTTCGGAGAGGGTCTCTCATGTTATGGGTGTGTGGATCCAGTATGCATTCAACTTGAAGGTCACCTAGTGCCCTTAAGAAATACGACAGCCCAACGTAGGCAGCCTCAGTGTCTACACTGTAGGGATTTTCACTGCAGCAGAGAAATTAGAGGGGCACACACATACACACACTCCTGCCTTGGTGATAACAGCCACCTAGACTCAGATGACAACACCTGCAGATATTCAGTGAGTGACAACAGCCCCCTTCTTCCAGGGCAAATAGCCTTGGGGACCCAGAATGCCTCAACTGAAAGCACTTGATGCTGCTTAGAAATACTCCACGTGTAAAAAGAAAGAAAGATCTGCTGAAGGGTAGGTGTCCAGTGTCCAGGGGTCTCCTGAATTGCATGGTGTGTTGGAAGTAGGAAGGCAGGTAAAGATAACACCTGGGAGGTTATGTCAGAAAAAGGATCCAGGATGCTCATTATATCCAAGGAAGAGCTTTTAGGGCAATATCAGAGAAGCACGCTGGGGAATGTGGCTGGGTTGGGGGGCAAACAGAGACATGGCCAGTTTTCCCTCAGTGGTCAGGTCAGGTCAAGACTTGCTTAGTCTTGGCACCTAATGTGTGCCTGGCGCTATGGCAGGCACTGGGGATACAGACAGGGATAAGACATGGAAACCCGGGGAAAGTGTTTCAATTGTGTGTGCCATGAATGCTTGGAGCAAGTGCAGGGTATGATTAAAAAAAAAAAAAAAACGCCTCACACTGATTTCTAACCTAGCCGAAAGATAAGACAAGGGTTTCTGCAGCTTTATTTTGAAAAACAAGAATTAGATGAGGCAACTGGGCATGGTGGGTCACACCTGTAATTCCAGCACTTTGGGAGGCCAAGGCGGGCAGATCACTTGAACCCAGTAGTTCAAGACCACCCTGAACAACATGGTGAAACCCTGTCTCTGCAAAAAATAGAAAAATTAGTGGGTGTGGTGGTGCACACCTGTAGTCTCAGCTACTTGGGAGGCTGAGGCGAGAGGATCACTTGAGCCTAGGAGGTAGAAGCTGCAGTATGCCATGATATCACCACTGCATTCCAGCCTGGGTGACAGAGTGAGACTCCACCTCAAAAAAAAAAAAAAAAATGAGTCAAGGAGAGAGGAAAGGAGTATGAGACAGAAGGATCAGCATGAGCAGAGGCACAGAGGCATAAACCAACCTATTGTGCAAGAGAAACGTGCATCAAAAAACCTCCCGGTGAGTGAAGGAGTAGTGGCAGGAATTGAAGATGGAGACAGAGCCCAGGACCTGGTTGTGAAAGGCCACAGATGCCATATTAAAGCATTCAAAGTTAATTCTGCAGGCAACAGAGAGGCTTTGAAGGGCTTTAAGCAGGGGAATGACATGATGAGGTCTGTGTTTTAGAAAGGTCATTATGTATATGAAGATGAAATTTGTGAAGTTAGTTAAGAGGCCACTGCAGAAGACAAGGCAAAAGAGAAGGAGGAGCAGACTAGAGAAATATTTAGCAGGTAAAAGTGACAAAAGGGATTCAGGGGAGAAAGAGGAAGAGGAGTTAAGGATGCCTCCTAGGGCTCTGGAGGAAGGTCTGAGGTGCCTGCGGGACATCTGAGCAGAGATGAATGAACAGATCTGGCACTCAGAGAGTAACCTGGGCTGAAGATAAGATACGGAGTGGTCAGCACAAAGTGGTAATTTCCAGACCATCATGGTCTATTTAGGGACCTTTTTAAAATTCCACTTGTGTGGCTTCAGATATTCGAAGACAGCATTTACCCCAAGGCTTCTCTTCTTTTTTTTTTAGTTGCTGTTCATAAGTTTATTGTCTATATCTGAAAAAATCATAGAAAATTGTTGGGTTTAGCTCTCAGCAGCCCTTCTTTATGCTGAAAATGGTTTTCAACTATTCTCTATATAGCTTCAAGGCCCCACTATCCTGTTGTCTGCCTGCAAGTGCATTCCACTTTATTGGAACATGGCCCTCTAAGCATGATCTGACAAGCAACAAGAAGGGACAGCCTATCACCTTCCTCATTCTTGACACCATTTCTCTTAATGTGGCCTCAGATCACATGGACCATTTTGGCGGCCACACCATACCACTGATACACAGTAAGCTCAATTGTTTCATTCTTTCACATATATGCCACGCTGGAACTCAATCTATATTGTCAGGAACTGATGCAGTGTATTTGTGGCCCTGTTTAATCTCTTCTTGATGGAGGAAATCTGAGCCTGTCAAAAGACATCTACATTCTGATTATATCCCCCAGTATCTTCACCATACTTTCCTGTTCCTGTTGGCAATGCCTGGATTCAGGCATTGATCAAAACAGAGTAAGATGCAGGTGAGAGCAAGTCTCTGATAGTTGCTGGAAATCTTTCTTCAGGTTGACATGAAACTGAAGGGTGCTGCTGAATGGACTGACTTAATTTTAACTGAATGAGACCAGTTCAGCCCCAGGAAAATCATACTCCGCCTGTTTCACTTAGTAGTAATTGGACAGGACTTTCTTGTGACCAAATGTATCACCTAATTAAAATGACAAGGTGTCACATTTTTAAATTGGAGCCATGACTCCCCATTGGGTTACATGGGTTAATTGAATGGCTGATTGGTGCTTCTGTATGCCCATGGTGCCTTTACAGGCACTACACAATTAAAGGTTTACCACCTTCTACTGAAGGACACTTCTCTGGGTGGCCTTGGACCAACACAATACTCCCCTCATTCTTGCTTGTCATTCTTAAGAATAACTGTAGAATGTGCTGGGAGTGCAGCATCCTGAGCTAGGGAGGAACTGCCTGAAACAGCAAGAGCCTTGTTCCAGTCCTTCCTGGAGAATCTAACATCTTGAGATAGGGAGGAACTGCCTGGGACAGCCCAGCCTTTGTTCCTCTCTCTCTTGGAAGCAGGATGTCCTTCAAAGCTTTGCTAAACGAGTCACATGGCCCCTGAGGTATATAACTCAAGAAAGGCTGCCTTTTGGGGTCCCTCAGCTATGGTGCAAGTGAGGCATGCTTAATCGAGACTCATTCACCCAGGCAGCTTTCTTGAGTCTTGGGAAACCATCTCACAGTGGATCCTAGGCTTCTTTTGTCACTTGCTGCCTATCTGTAAGTAATAAACCCACTTCATGTAACTTGTTGCTTATGAGTGTGTTCTGTCTCACTGAACCCATATAAGTTTATAAACAATGCACAGTGAACCTGCTTTGTGTCTACAAGTTTAGGCCAACTTTTTCCTGTCACTGATAAGCAATTGTCGAAATAATAGCAACAAATGAAAGAGTTGTCCAAGCAAGAAACCAAAGGGCCATCCTTGACTCTTCTAATCTCCCCTCACTACTAAGAGCTAAACATTCACTTAAGTCCTTTCCAGTTTCTAATAGCTCTGAAATCCATCCTTTGCACCACTGCCTGGGGTCAGGCCTTCATCACTTCTCTACTAAAACATTGCAGTAGCATCCTGTCCTACCCTTCAGGTCTCCAGTCCCATGCAACTTCCACACCCCCAGATGGCACATATCTGACCTGTCATTTCCTAATTAAGCACTCCCAATGGCTCCCTATCAACTATGACATGAAGCCAAGCTCCTCCACATGTTAGAGACAGCCTTGTGGAATCCAGCAACCACCTTTCTTTCTGTCCAGCCTTCTCAAGTGAGCTCCCTCTATACAAGTCTTTCTCAATTGCGAGTGATCTTCCATCTCCACTCCCCAAACCCCAACTCTGGGCCACTTGGCAATATCTGGGGATATTTTGGTTGTAACGACTTGGGGAGGGGGTTGGTACTGGCATCTAGTAAGTCAAGTCCAGGGATGCTGCTAAATATCCTATCGTGCACAGTCCCCCTACAACAAAGAAATACCCTGCCTCAGATGCCAATAATGCCAAGGTTGAGAAACCTTGCTCTATACCCTATATGCTGAATTTTCCAAATCAAAGTCCCAGGCAGTGACTCCACAGGTGCTTTGCCTCTGTATATGGAGTGCCCACTCTTTTGAATGGCTTCTATTTATCCTTTGTAGGTTACCTGGCAAAGTCTTTCAAAACTCAACTCAAAGACTGTCTCCTCCGCGAAACCTTCCTTGACCTCCCTGGACAGAGTTAAGCACCCCCTTCTCTGCTCCAGACGCCCTGGTGTTCTCCCATTGTAACATGTATCACAATGTGCTGGGATTGTCAAGCGATTTTTCTGCCTCTTCCACTGGACTATGAGCTCTGGGAGGGTAAGAACCATGTATCTATCCTCAGGGCCTAGCACAATGTTTGACATAAAGTAAGCAATTCATAAAAGATTGTTGAATGAATTTCTGCAGGAGAAGCAGCAGAGCTTATGATGAGCAAATAGGAAAATGCGTATCTTATTCTTTGATAATAAAAAGCCACTAGATGTCACTATGAAATAACAGATATACCATTTTATACCTGTAATGGACATTTTAAGGAGATGTAGCTGTGAAGGAGATTTAGTTATATTTAGCTGTTGTCCCTGACTTTTTGTGTAGTATCCCAGTTTAAAAGAAGGCTGGAGTGTTTAAGGACGTTAAAAATAACTAAACAGTTAAAAACAAGAATCTTATTTTGTATTCTCCTTTTAATAGAACATTCTGAAATAAGTGCCCAAGTTCTAAGTCACAGAATCCTACACTCGTCAGAACAGGAGGAAACCTTTGAGACAGTAAATCATTTAGGTCAAACCCTTCACTTTAAAGGTGGGGATACTGAGGCCCAGAGAGAGACAGGCAAGGACTTGTCCCCAAATCACACCTTGCCAGTAGCCCTTGAGAATCAATCTACCTGAGAGAACTATTTCTGGGCTGTGAAGGCCTGTTATTTTAGCAGACCCTCTTTGTGTCTGCTAGTTACCTAGGATGGCACACTCAACCAGGCCTGAAAGAACTCACTAACCCCCATGAAGGGTAAACAGTTGGCTGCTCAAAGAGGACACTTTCTTACACCAACTACATAGCCAGGAGCTGGGGGTGCTCTGTGCCTGACACTTACACATTAACTCCCAACAATCCTGTGAATCATATATTATTATTCCCTTTTCCAGAATGAAGAAACTGAGACTCAGAAATGATGTGACTCTGGGTCACGCCTCAAGTTAAGTAGGTGTGTTCAGGCTTCAATCCAGTCTCTCTCACTCTAGAAATGGTATTCTTTCCATCCTGGTGCTAGGGCACAAGCCCAGGACTTCTGATTCTATGAATTAACTAAAAAAGTGGTTCCTAAAGTGTTAGCCCAGAACCATCAGCATCAGCATCATTTAGGAACTTGTTAGAAATGCACACTCTCAGGTCCACTCACTGAATCTGAAACTCAGAGGCTGGGGCTTGCCAATCTGCATTTTGGGAAGCCCACCCAGAAATTCTGATATACACACAGTTGAGTTTGAGAATCATTGTCCTAGGCATGTGGCTTCAGAGATCAGAAGTCTCTCAGAAATCCCAGGTGGTATCTAGAGTGTAGACAAGCCAACTGTGCCCCCAAGTGCAAGCCCTATCTTCTCTCTACCCCTTGGAGAAACCCTGGGGGCACCCATTTCCATCGAGGGAAAGTCCAGGGAATGTTGCCTGAGCAAAGTTCTGAGGATCATGCTGTAAACATTTACTTTCCTTTGAGGCTACTGGTTCACGAAAGGCCATGATAAGGTTTTCCCTGCACTACTCAAAGGGGAAATAAATATCAAAGACATTTTTTAATAGAAGGCCAGAAAACCCGTAGCAGTTAAGGTCATAGGAGTGATCAATAAAAAGTTAATTTAAGAAAGGAAACAAATTCTTATCCCAAATCAATAGGAGTGAACATTCTATTATACCTGTAGCATATATATATATATGCTATATATATATATGCTATATATATATTATATATTATATATAATACATATTATATATAATATATTATATATACATATATAATATATTATATATACATATATAATATATATATTATATATATATAAAAGTTCAGCCTTTGCACATCTTGTTCTTGGAGAAACAATGAGTGGTAGAAAAAGAACTGTGGTTGGTGGTCCTAAGTAAACTCTGCCAATAGTTGGGGGGGTTGTATATGACACTGAGTCATTAATGTTGAAGGTCTGGTCTCCTTCCTTGGCTAATGAAGTCTAAAGCAACCACATGGATCCTCCCATTGCATGTAGATCACTGGGTCAAAGCAAGGAGGAAGGCGTTCAAATCAAACAACATTAATAAGTGAGCACAAACTAAATAAAAGTATGGTAAATTGAATCAAAGGCAAACATGCTTCTGATGGAGCTGGACCCCTTAAGCCCTGGAGGTGCTGTTTTAAGTGCTTTTCTTGTGTAGCTCGTATTAGTAGTCCCCAAATAGGAGTTTAATAAATGCTGTTACCAGCAGTGGCAGCAGTCTCATAAAAGAAGTGTGGGACTTCACAAGGGGACTACTTTGAAGCAGACAGACGTGCCGCCTGTAGATGTGCTGTTTTTGGCACATTTGTCACAAGTTTTACGGCTTAGTAGTCATGCTTTACCTAGTGAGAAGAGTGAGCTGTTGCATTTGCAGACAGTGGGTTGCATAGAGGAGTGTGACACATGACTTCATGTAATTGTCTTCACAACACTAGAAAGACCTAAATGATCTGGATGCTGAACCTCTTCCTTTCCCCTTCAAGTTCATGCTGTGGGCTGCTGACTTAGCCAGACTTTCTGGGCTACCCACAGGAGGTGGGGAAGCAAGGTGAACTCTTGGGAGCACAGTGATCTATGAGACAAGCAAGACTTATTAGACACAAGATCTACCAGACACAAAACCAAATCTGAAGAGGCTGAAGGTCTTGCACCCACCAAACATGCTATTAGTTCTCCTTGCAGAAGTTTTCTGCTCTTCTTCACACCTCACCCAAAGGAACAGTTCTGTGGATATAAAGTAACACCTTCATTCATTGATTCTTTTCCTCTGATTAACTAAAAGTAAACCCATCTGTGTGTATTGTGGGGAGTGCCCAAAGGAGCACAAATGGGCTTTCATTAAACAGAAGGATGTTTTTCTATGCGATTCTTTTTCTTTAACAAAGCAGATTTTTTTTTCCTTTGTTGAAAATAAAGAAGATTTCTAATGCCTTTGAATTCAAACTCAAGGTGGAATTCTTCACACAATCAGTCCTGGTGATATTTACTTCTTTTTAAAAGAAATCACTCTCCTCTTTCCCAAAGCCCAGTAGGTTTCAAAGTATATCAATCTAAGGGCTTTTGCAAATAATGAGAAAGCTGAGTTCTTTAACAAGATGTGAAATTCCAAACTTTATGACCCATAGTTGCAGGCCTTTACCCAGAATCCATCCAATTGCTTGACATCATGAAACATTTTGTAGATTACACTGCCTTTCTCCCAATTTTTTGCATTCTAAAATTATTTTGTGAGTCTTGGTTCATTAATAGTCAGTGTATTTTTGAGGTGGAAGAAACTTTTATGAAAATACCCTACAGCATGCAGATTAGGGGAGTGGGGTCCCATGAAGGGATATGATCTGCCCAAGTCACATGGAGACCAGATCTGCCACTGATTAACACACTCAAGCTTCCTGCCTGACTTTCCTTCTAGGAACTCCTCCCTCCACATATGGAACTTCTCAGCTTACTGAGTGTTTCTATGTGACATCTTCTGTCAAACTGCCATCCCTTGAGGACTGGCATCTGGAACTGCCAGAGCTAGGGGTTGGTTCTCTTCCTTCTCCCAACCCTGAAACAAGAGTGCACAGAGGGGAAGAATCATAAGCTCCATGCCACAGTGGACGGGAGGAGGTTGGGGAAATGTCTAAGTGTCCCCACTGGGACTACCATGGTTTGCTCTTCAGATAAACATCCCTAGTGCCTCTTGTCCAGGAATCCATCGCTTTGGTCCTGCCTTTTGATTGATTAGTACATACACATAAAACCCTGCATGTTTCAGGTCTTAACTAAAAAGTAATAAAACTGGTACTTTCATGAAACTCAATCCAGAAACAGCATGTGCAAAGAGGGTACATAGTGCCCTTTTAGCCCTGGAGGTGAGGGGCTTGGCCTTGGGTTGCAAGACAAATGTTTAATCAATCCAAGAACAACATATCAACTCTGAGTGACCTAGAAGTCGCCATAATTAGAGCTGTAGGCATGGTGAGGAAGTTGCATGTATATGGATGCCAGCTTTCAATGGGCTTAGAATTGGAGAGATAGGACTACTATTCAGTGGGGGAGGGGGCAGATAGAGGCACAGTATATTTCAGTGCTAATTGTGTCATACAGAGATTAAGTGAGAAATGAGTTGGGAGAAGAGAGTTGACTGTATTATGGTCATCAAGGAAAGCTTCATAGAAGAGGAGGAATATGATGGATTCTGAAGGACAAAAAGGATTTGACTAGGTGCCTGTATGGTGGTGGGGTGGGTGGACGGCATTCTGACATCAGCAAAGAGCAAAACAGACAGGAAACTAATAAATGTTTTGATTTAACAGGTGCCTGCAGTATGTCAGACACTAGGCTAGAAGCTTTTTTGGAAAATCTATCAAATAGGTGTTAATCCCTTCATTTTAATCACAGTGTATGTCATGAAAAGGGCTTGTTCTAGAGCTGCACTGTCCAATATGGTAGCCATCAGCAATATGTGACTACTGAGCTCTTGAAATGTGACTAGTCTGGACTAAGAAGTGCTTTAAGTTTTCAAGCATAGTAAGATTTCCAAGACTTAGAGGTAGAGAAAATATCTCATGAATTAATTATTATTTATACTGATTACATGTTGAAATAATAATGTGGATATATTGGGTTAAATAAAATATATTATTAAAATTAATTCCATCTGTATCCCCATTTTTTATGTGGCTACTACAAAATTTAAAATTACATAGGTGACTTGCATCATATTTCTTTTTTTGAATTTCAACTTTTATTTCAAATACAGGGGTACATGTGCAGACCTGTTATATGGATATATTGCACGATGCTGAGGTTTAGGGTATGGATCCCATCACTCAGGTGGTGAGCACAATTCCCAATTGGTAGTTTTTCAACCCACAACCCCTTCCTCACCCAACCAAGTAGTCCGTGGTGTCTATTGTTCCCCTGTTTGTGTTCATGTGTGCTCAATGTTTAGCTCCCACTTAGAAGCGAGAACATGAAATACTTGGATTTTTGTTTTTGTTTGATTATTTTTGGAGATGCAGTCTCGCTCTATCTCCTAGGCTGGAGTGAAGTGGTGCGATCTCAGCTCACTGCAACCTCCACCTCCCAGGTTTAAGTGATTCTCCTGCCTTAGCCTCCCGAGTAGCTGAGATTACAGGCATGCACCACAATGCCTAGCTGATTTTTGTATTTTTAGTAGAGATGAGGTTTCACCATGTTAGCCAGGCTGGTCTCAAACTCCTGACCATCTCAAGTGATCTGCCCGCCTCGACCTCCCAAAGTGTTGGGATTACAGGCATGAGCCACCACACCCAGCAATATTTGGTTTTCTGTTCCTGCATTAATTCACTTACGTTTATCGCCTCCAGGTGCATCCATTGCATTGTATTTCTATTTGACAATGCTGATCTACAGCCAGACTGCCTGTGTTCAAATTCCAGTTCTGGCAGTTACTAGCTGCGTCATCTTAGGCAAATAATCTCTCTGTGCTTCTACTTTTCTCATTTACAATGCATGAAAACCATAGAGTCTTTATGAAGATAAAATTTGGTCTTTATATTTGGTCTTTGTGTCCTCACTGACAGATGTGTCTGAGCCTCCAATGTGTGTGCTCTCACCCACTGGGCTGTTCATTCTCATTTGTGCCTGAGCACAGCCTCAGGAGTCACAGGCCAGGAGCACAACTGGCCTGAATGCAGCAGGACATTTGAGTAGGAGGCAGTTGGATATACTGGGATGTGAAATGAGGGATCCAATTATGTGGTTTTTGTGGGCCCCTTACAGAACTGTAGGGCTGGGATCTGAGCATTTTAGAGCTGAGGGGCCCGGGGCAGGGGTATAGCTGGATACCATTTTAGAGCATACTTCGTATTCCACGGATCCTGAAACCAGATAGCCAGCTCCCTTTCCACATCTCTAGATTGTGAGAAATCCAGAGACATACAGAATCATTTCTTTAGGGACCTCCACAGAGACAAGAAATCAAGTAAGAGGCCTTTTTCACATGGTAGGCCATCAATAAATATTAAGGCAATTTTGAGCTAGTGATAGCCAGTCCCACGCATTCACCTGGGCCTGCTGGACATGTGCCGTCTGGGAGGCAGGTACCCTAACTGTGCTTTGGAGAAATCGTTAGAGGAAACCTAGTCAGGAAAAATGCCTGCTCTCAGCATTGTGCTATTTTCCAGAGCAGCACAGGGAAAAAGTTTTCCCCCTAAATGAAGGTTTCCCTTCTTGAGCCCTGGGTTGATTTTGATGAGCTCTAATATTGCTTCAAGGTGCTGAGAGATATGAAGTGCAAACCCTGGCTTTTTCTGGGGGGTGTGGGGGAACAGAACTTTTTAACCATTTGAACTGTAAAGAATTAGAGCCATTCAGAATTTCAAGGGCTGGCAGGGTCATGCCTCCTTTCACCTGGGAAAGTTTTTCCTTCAGATATTCAAGCTGCAAAAGGCATAATTACTGAATAACATGGCTGGGCTACATGTGTGGGGAAATAAGCATTCTATACAGTAACAGGCACAGCCTTGTTTCTTTACATTGATAATACTGGGTGGTGAAAAAAACTCATCCATCCCCCATCCCACCTCTCTAGCTAAGGAATGTGATGTCACACTGGGGCAAGTACAGGAAGGAGGACTGAAGACATGAAGATCCTGATTGAGCAGAAGGAATTATTTTGAAGGTTATGTTAGTGCTGAAACTGACAAGCGTTCTATAAGTTTTGTGCATCAGAGGTTTCTTTTTGATGGCACAGAGACTTTGGACAACTGTGTTTCCCCTTTAAGGCAAAAAGGAGACCTTCCCTGAAATCAGTGGCCTAGTACCGGGGAGTCACAGGGCAGTTGCCCTCATCATCCCTTCTCCACGCACAGTATATTCCTCCAGATTGCAATTTTACATCACACTGCATTGTCCTGAATCCTAGAGAAAAGACATTTTTGTCCAAAATGTGACAGAATAGAAAAACAGTATGTGAAATTAGACAGCTTTGCATGTTGTAAAATATAAGCCATGGCTCTACTTTGATGAAAGCATGAACATTCCATAATTTTTGACAGAATAGAATCTTTTTTTTTTAAAGTGGCACTTTACAAACCTCATCTTGTGCAAAACAGGCTCTTACTTCACTGAAAGTGGGTGGGGCCATTTTACTCATCATGGTTGGGGGCCGTTCAACCAAGGGGGAGCCTGAGAGTGTTCCACACCTCCCTCCATGCACACAATGAGCTCTGGATTACTCTCTCGTTGAGTAAGAGCCATGTCCTATGTGTGGAAACTGGCCACCCGACGAAGGGCAAGGTTCCTGTGAATGGAACCAATGAGAGCCACTCACAGATGAAAAGTGACAAACTCATATTTTTCACAGAGTAGATGGTTTGGCAGACCTCTCAGAGGTTACCTGCTCCAATCACTTTAGCAATGAGAATGCTAAAGCCCAGAGGTGAAGGATAGGGATTCGTCCAGGGTCATTTGACCAGTTTATGGCACAGAAGGGACCCAAAACCAAGTCTCTGACTCCTTGTTCACTTTCCTGAATATCACCCTTAAGATGACCAACAAACAGGAATCAGCTTTAGGCAGAGGCAACCCCTCTATTTGGTTGACGTTCACTTATTCTTTACTGCAAGACTTTAAACCCATAAAAAAGTACTCAAAGTCAATGCTCACATTAAGACAGATGTCTGACGCTGACTTTCCAACTAAGGCAAATGTTAGAGGGCAGAACCTCCCTTGGATTCTTCAAGTCATCATTTACTGTGAGGACATGTCAATGAGAAGAGAGATCTGCTTGCGTGCTGCGTGAGCCACCTACAGAGCTTTCCCTCCTGGCTTGGGCTTTTTTGCCTAGAATTGAGCTTAATTCTCAGAAATAGTGACTCACTGCAAAGTGGATTTAAGGCCAGAAATAATTACTCTAAACGACATTGCCCTTCTCAAAATAGTTTTTCAGAAAAGTCATCTGAAGAAAATTCATTGATATCAGTGCCTGAGAGAAGGAAGGAAGGAAAGAAGGAAGATGGGAAGGAGCGAGGGAGAGAGGAAAGGACAGAAAGAGGGAAGGGAGGAAGAAAGGGGGGAGGGAGGGAAGGAGGGAAGGACAGAAAGAGGGAAGGGAGGAAGAAAGGGGGGAGGGAGGGAAGGAGGGAAGGACAGAAAAAGGGAAGGTGGGAAGATAGGAGTGAGGGAGGGAGGGCTGATTAATCACAATCAGAAATTTGAAAAGGTTTCCACTGTTTTTATAACGTTAGTTTCTCACTCAATCCTATGAAGTATACAGGACAAGATATAAAATTCCCATTTTACAGCTGAGGAAACTGAACCTCAAACAAAGGAGGCAACTTTCCCAAGGATATATAGTTGGTCAGCAATGGGTCTAGGACCAGAACCCAGGTTTCCTAACTCCCAATTCAGTGTTTCCCCCATGTTTTCTCTGTTGCACATTAAGCCTCAAATAAATGGCTGCATACTCCATTTCTCTTATTTTGTCTTGCAAACCAGGCTAGACATTCCTTAAGAGCCAAACTATTTGATATCTCTGCTGTCTGTCAACACATGGCCCAGCACCTTATGGGAACTCAGACTGGTGGGTTAATTGATGAGCCTTCTAGCATGAAGCCTTGAAATCACCCAGGATGCTCCATTTTATCCTCTCCCATCCCACTGCACATCAGTTCCTCCTCCCACCAATCAGAAACAAAGGGCATTGTCCCCTAAACTACACAGGCCCTGAAACTACACAGTCCCAAAATGACTCCACCTCTGGCTGGTGCAGTGCCTCAGGTCCCCAGGTTGGCATTTCCCCAGTCAGAAGAGACTGCTGCACCCACAATACAACTTGTAAGGGTAAAGGAGGCCCCTTCTCCTCCAAATGTTCCCCACTGAGGCCTTAAATCCCACCCTTAGTTACTATTTCTTTGGTCCTTTGTTGTAGCTGGGAGACCTCAGCCCTCCAAGCTTCTCCATTCCTCCTCCTACACCTCCCCCTTCTTCCAGCCTTTCCCCCACTGGACTCTCTCTCTGGGCTTAGTCTGTTCAAAATCTGAGACCTAGAAGGAAAGTCATTAGAAAAACTCATTTCGTCAAAGTGTCATGTACTTAGCACCACCAGAAGCATTTCCATTTTAAAGGGGCAGCCCCTAAGGGGCAATGCTATGCCCTCTTATGGTAGAATTTCAGGCAGCAGTAGGGCAAGTTCTATGGGGCAGGAGGCCATCCAAAAATCACAGAATATAGGAGACCAGCTATTGTGCACAGGTAAAGGCTGCTTCAATAGTCATAATCAGGAAACCTATTCCTTTCTGCTCAAAGAAAGTAAAGGAATTTAAAATGAGGTCTTTTGGTGACAGTTTTGATCAAACACTTTTTCCTTTTCAGAGCCATGAATTGGTCATGAACACACTAAGTTAAAACAAGATTTGATTTCCCCAGGGCTATTTTTGAAGTCCTGTTGTTCCCCTATCCCACCTCCTTCCATTTAACATTCATGAGTTAAGGTGTTACTAGAAATGCACGCAGGGAGAACATGTCGACCTTCACCTTCTACGTGGTGGAAAGAATGTGCTGACAGTTGAAATATGGGCAGGTACATTTTTGGGAGACTGGCATTGCTGCATTTCAGCATACCAAGCACAGTTCAGGTGATGAGTGGGTCACCTTTGAGGTTTTTAAATAATCAGAAGTATTTATATTTCTCAGTTCATTTTCAAGGATTAAAGAGCTATTATTCCAAATCTTTTGAAAGGAATAGCACCCTCTTTCTCGTCTACTTCTAAAAAGTTCTTTATAGCAAATATATATTTATTTTTAACAAAGCACATCTTCTTCCTCATAGAGCCTTACAACATGACTGAGAAATAGACAGCTCCAGTCCATTTCATAGACACTGATATTGGTGCACAGAGAGGTGAAAGGTCACACAGCCAGTAGGTCATCAAGTTACATATGTTTTAAACCCAAGTCTAGATATCCAGACTCATTTTGCTACCCCATGCCACTTTGTTCATTTTATTTTAAAAGGTATTTTGCATGACAGCGAAGAGCTTTCTGCAACACCATAATGGGACAGGCAACCAGGGCCAGCCTTGTGGGGTGTCATAAGTTCAGGAATGCTGGGAAGCACAGCCCCTCCCCAACACAGTTGGCCAGAAATCCACAATGTAAAGTTTATTCCTTTGGTTTAAGAATCTGCCTCCTGTGCATAGGGGATGATAGGAGATAAGGAGTACAGGGTCAAAAGCAATGAAGACTTGTTGGTCATTTGCATGGGGGAGGGACTAAATGACTTCTAAGATATCCCTCCTGCTAGGTGTGGTGGCGTGTGCCTGTAGTCCCTGATACTTGGGACGCTGAAGTGGGAGGACTACTTGAGCCCAGGAGGTTGAGGCTGCAGTGAGCCATGATAGCAGCTCTGCACTCTAGTCTGAATAACAGAGCAAGACCCTGTCTCTTAAAAAAGAAAAAAAAAAGTCGTGTGTCCAAATTCAGGACAAGAAGACAGGCCTCAACTCTAAGTGTACCTGGAGCTCACAGAAGGAAAAGAGCAAGGCCATCTAGTTGGAACACCATGCAATGTAAGAGCCTTTCAGTGGTGCACAGCAGGCAGTCAAGGAAGACTACTGGTGGTAAGGAGAGTGTATTAGTTCATTCCCATGCTGCTGATAAAGACATACCCGAGACTGGGTAACTTATAAAGAAAAGAGGTTTAATGGACTCACAGTTCCACATGTCTGAGGAGGCCTCACAGTCATGGCGGAAGGCAAAGGAGGAGCAAAGGCATGTTTTACATGGCAGCAGGCAAGACAGTGTGTGCAGGGGGACTGCCCTTTATAAAACCATCAGATCTTGTGAGATTTATTCACTATCACAAGAACAGCATGGAAAACCCACCCCTGTGATTCAATTACCTCCTGCCGGGTCCCTCCCACGACACATGGGGATTTTGGGAGCTACAATTCAAGATGAGATTTGAGTGGGGACACAGCCAAACCATATCAGAGTGCCCATATGGACAGGACTGAGATCATAGAAGTGAGGAGAGAGAACATCTCCATCTGCCTTTCCCCTCAGTTTCCTTCCTCTCTCAGTCTCCTCCATGTCCCACCTCATGCTGTGGGCATCCCCTCTTCTTTTTCAGTGACTTCCTCCTCCTCCTGGTTGTTTTGCCATTCTCTGTTCATCTTTTTTCCTGTCCTGACACCATAACTCCCCTTTCTCCCCCTCTATCTTCTCCACCCCTCCAGCCTCTATGTCCCCTCATTGTATTCTGATGAGTCCTCTTTGCTCCACTGTCTCTTAGTTTCCCTTGTCAGTGGCCAAATCAGCTGAAATAAGGCCCAGAGGTGAGCAGCAGGAGAGAAAGCTGAATATGGGTACCCCCAAAGCTTCAGCCTGGGGACAAGCAAGTGAATCCTCAACATGCCTCTGGGAACATGCCTCACTTTTCCCCTTATGCCCCTGCTGGAGAGACCCAAAACTCCTAGGCAGGCATGGTCTTTGTCCAACTGTGTCTTTGGCATCCATCTCCTCTCCTCCCTATACCCATTGGCTTTATTCTTGCTCCTCTAGCATCTGTGCAAACACTGGTAGGAAATGAATGACGTCAAGTTGTTGGATGCAAGAGACTTAACCATGGGACAGGAGGAGAGTGAAGTTTGGCCAAGTGTTTCAGGAGGACAAGAAAGCCTTCCTACCATGGGCATGGGGCACTTGCAAGAGAATCCAGGCAGCATGTCTGACAACAGAGGGCTTTTATAAAATTTCTTTATGCAAGGCAATATAATATAGATCATGAGCATGAGCTCTGCAGCCATTCTGTTGAGGATCTGAATCCAGCTGTACCTCTTATGAGATAGCTGTGTGACTTTGGGAGAGATGCTCTGACTCTGTGCTTCAGTTTCTTCATAAAGTGAAGATGATAATTCTGTCACTTGCCTCATAGAGTGGCTGTAATAACTAAATGAATTAATACTTAGAATTGTGTTTGACACATAGTATAAGGTCAGTAAGCACTGGCAATAATTGTTTGCATAGGGTTGCATGCAGGACTTCAATGACACCTCTAAAAACTGCTTGATTCATGAGTCAGACTTACACATTTTGGGCAGAATGTGTTCTCAGTGCCTGAAGAAGCTGTCCCAGGGCTGAATAGGGTTCACTCTAAGTCACTTCCAAAGTCAAAGGCAGTGGTACCTGTCATTTGCCTTGGAACCACAGACTTTGTCTGTGCACTTCCCGTGGGTCCCAATGCATGAGGACCAAGTGAAAAGTGCTCACAACCTGGCCAAATCTGACCCTGAATGGACCACTTCCTCAGTATGCCAGTGGAAATCAACTACATCTCTCAGCTAAAACAACTGTATTTATCATTCTGAAATCAAATTTTGAACTAGTGGATGGTTCCGGAGCCCTAGGCTTTTGATGTCATTTAACACTGAAAATTGCATGTGGAAAGACAAAAAAAAAAAAAAAAAAAAAAAAAAAAAAAAAAAAAAGCTTGAGTGTAAAAACACAGAGAACAAGTTTAAATTGTAGGCAGATGTAGAACAGTCTAATTTCTCTTTTGTAAGCCTTCGGCTTCTAGTTCTACCTAACCTATACCTGCGCTTTTTGTGGCTGGTTAACAATTCCAAAACGGGGTGGAATTCTCGATCTCTCTCTCTTTTTACTTTCTTTCATGCCTTTAACCTGGTGGTATGGGAAAGCCATCACTTTGACTTACAGTCTGATTCTTGGTTGGGTCAATGGAGATATTATCTTTGTGAGTGGCAAACAAACAACTAACGGGGATAGCTATTCTAGTCCTGGAGCCCTGGGAGGAGGTTCTCAGAGCTAACTAATGTTTCTAAAAGATCCTGAAATGTGTGTGGGGTAACACATATTTTATCATAGTTATTCTGGCTCTGCAAGTGCAATGAAAATGTTAGCCTAGGCATATCAATCGTGTTTTACAGATGACTGTAATTTCCTGAATGTCAAAACTCTAAATTTTTCTACTAAGCAAACTTTTCAGTGGCAAAACAGATTGCCTCCATAATGTATCACTGTGGGCAGGAAAAATGAAATCTTTATGCACTGTATTATGAATCAATGAGGCATTGAGATTCTTGGAAGGATGAGTGGACTCTGGAAAATGAAAAACTGCTGCTATTCCATCTCTACAAACTGCTGATAAGGGAGTGGAGGCTTTGGTGGCATTCAGCATGTGGGCCACAGAAATATCGAATTCAAGTTGAAACCAGTTCCTGTCTTTCCCTGCATTTTGATGGGGTAAATGTCACTGTAGACATAGTGTGAGTCAGGGCATTTAGCAAACCCTTGCCCAAAAGCCCCCTAATGTGATTTCCTTCTGGAATAATGGCTCAGTTGGATTATTGCCACAGGGAGCCAGAGAAGACTGCACCTTTCCTTAAGGGAAAAATGGGCATCAATAGCAAATAATTGTGGAATGTATATCATATGTCTTGCACCATGCTAAGCATTCTACATGGGTTATCTCATTGAAAAATCACAACTCCAGGCTGGGCACGGTGGCTTACGCCTGTAATCCCAGTATTTTGAGAGGCTAAAGCAGGTGGATCATCTGAGATCAGGAGTTCAAGACTAGCCTGGCCAATATGGTGAAACCTTGTCCTACTAAAAATACAAAAATTAGTTGGGCATAGCGGTGGCCGCCTGTAATCCCAGCTACTTGGAAGGCTGAGGCAGGAGAATCTCTTGAACCCAGGAGGCGGAGGTTGCAGTAAGCCTAGATCATGCCACTGCACTCCAGCCTGGGTGACAGAGCGAGACTCTATCTAAAAAAAAGAAAAAAAAATCACAACTCCAAAGTAGGTGATTACAGATGAGGAAACCAAGATTTAGAGAGGTGAAGTAATAAACACAAGCTGAGGCTTGCTGCCAGAACTTCCTGACGCCAGAGTCTGAACTCTTAACTAGAAAGCATTTATCAGTGGTTGGCTATTTTTCAAGATTCTGGGCCAGCTCAGTCCATGGGAAGAGAGGAGTAAAGATATAAAGAGGACTTGCCCTCTTTCCAAGATGTCTGCAGCCTTAAAGGGAAGAGAAGACTTGGACATGAATACACATGATAAAGTCAGATGAACAGTGTCCCCTAAGAGAAGTCCAGAAAACCCATTCTGGAGGTTCAGAGGAAGGTATGGCTGCTTCAGCTGTTGAACATCAGGAGGAATGAAGTCTTGAGAAGTCAGTCCTATTTGGACAAAGAGGTAGAGCTGGAAATGTGTCTGGAGAGAACAGTATGAGCCAAGGCATGGGGTGGCAATGTGCGGCTCAGGGAGTTTGGTTTGCTTAGAGTATGGAGGTCAGTGTGCAGGAGAACAGTGATAGGATGGAATATGAGCTTGGACCAATAACTTGGTGATACATTGTGGACATCTTTCAACTAAAAATCAGTCTGCTCATTTTCTCTGTAAATCCTTGTGCTTTGCCTTTAATATCTTTGCTTTCATATTTATTTTTAAACCAGAGAGTCCTCAGCCCCAGCAAAATTCTAAGGCAGCCAAGTTTGCCTTTGGGGTCCTCAGTGATCCTTCTTGGCCTCTTTTTCTTTCCTTAAAACTCGGTCTCGGTGCCCATCTCTATAACATGGCTTTTACACCCCCTTTTCCAATTCAACCCACCCCTGCCCCAATGCAGGATATGATTATTAAATCCATAGGAGGGTTCTCTTTCTCTTCTTTTTTGTTTTGTTTTAAGAGATGAGGTCTCACTCTGTCGCCCAGGCTGGAGTGCAGTGGTGTGACCACAGCTCATTGCAGACTCAAACTCCTGATTCTTGCATCTTAGCTTCCCAAGTGGCTATGACTACAGGCACATGCCACCACACCTGACTAATTTAAAACAATTTTTTTTTAGAGATAGGGGTCTCACTATGTTGCCCAGGCTTGTCTTGAACTCCTGGTCTCAAATTATCCTCCCACCTTGGCCTTCCAAAGTGTTGGAGCTCAGGCGTGAGCCACCATGCCCAGCTGGGATAAACGCTTAATGGCATTATTTCTGGTCTCAAATCTCTCTCCTACCACTGTAGGAATTCCTTTGAACATTAGAGCAACTAACATATGTATTAAGCCTCTAGTACTCACTATTTCATATTTATTAGCAGAGTTTATTAGAAAGTAAATAAAGTTCCTTGCAGGTATGGAATACAAGACAGGGAAGTTTTGCTTGGAAGGAAAGGCAATACTTGGAGAGTACAGCTGCTGGGAGAAGGAAGTAAAAGGACAACCAAGGGAAGACTGGAGCAAGTGCCCCAAATACTTCCCTCATTTAACCACTTCCCCAGAGTTGATCTATTGTATAAAGTGAGAGAGCCCCGATCTGTTCATGTTTCCATATAATCATTCTCTTCTATTTATATGGTACACATGGATTCAACTTTCAGAAATAGTTCTTAAATACTCTTAGGCATGAGTAAGAAAGGCTTTGGAAGTCATCTCAAATCCTTTGTGGAAGTAGGCAGGATCTAAAAAAATATGTGGGGCAAAAACAGCCTTTCCTTCTTGTTTAACTTCAAGATGTCTTACAAATTGATTTAGAGGCCTTTATTACTCTGTGAGTCACACATTTGGCTTATAGCAGGTTTTGAAAACCAGACTCCATAAAAAGGGCCTAACAGATTGTGAGAAAATTCCAGAGGCACTCTCACCCTGATGGTTCCTGAGTTCACTGCTGGGCCTGCCTGCCTCCTGATACCACCCAAAAAATTGAGAGAACTGCTAGGGCATGAGAATCAGCAGCAGTAGGTATTATTCAGTACCCTCTTCCTCCAGGGGGTGGCATATGATTGGCACACCAAGGGGCTGTTTTTAGGTAGTACTCTCACAACTTGTGTGGGTTGTTGAGAGTGGGAAGGATTTGAGAGATTCCAAACCTGTTATGCGCAGGCAAAAGACAGGCACCCACAGTGCTCACCTAACAATGAAGCTGGGCTTTTCTTTTCAGTTCCTTCCTGCTTCAAACCTATGCTGAAGAGGCCCATTTCTCATTTAGCAGTCAGTCCTCAGAACCTCAAGGAAGCAAGGCTTTTGGAGGGCTCTGCAGGCACAAGCCAGGCTTCCAGTAGTTTCGTGGCTGTTGTTTTCATCCTAGCCACCTCCACAAAGTTCTCCAGCTCTAATGATTCAATCTGTTACCCACTTAGCAATTTTCTTCATTTCTGTCCCTAGACAGTTTCTCTCACACCTCCCCCTATTGTTCTGTTTCTTCTATCTCCAGGATGATCGATGACCCAATAGGCATTTACATTTATAAAGCAATCACATTTACATAAGATAGCTCTTATCTACAGCTGAAAAAGGCACAACTATAATACATATATAATAGAGAGAGCGCCTATTCATCACCCACATTTACAGCGCCTTCTAACAGGATAGACTGTTCTAGGAATTGGTATACGGGGGAGAGAGCCCTATAAAATTTATCACTAAAGGTAATCAATGAGTTCCAACTAACATGCTCCACACCTTGAGGTGAAAATATGCCAAAAATACAGGGAAAACATATTTACTCCTTAAAGTTTGCTGAATTTAATTTGAGCTTTCATCGATTTCATTTAATACAAAGATTATATAATCAGAAAGTCGGCAGCAATTGAAAATACCAAGTCTAGTGTTCACCCATCAGGGCATTTTGGTAATATCTAGTAATGGCAGGAGATTCTCATTTAATTGAATTGGAAATGCAACGTATATTAGCTTACAGAAGCTTAATCAGTGTGATCAAATTAAAACAGGCCACTAAGACATACCATCCTGATTAAGGCACTTGCAAACATGCCACAATTATCAGAGATTTGTGGTGTTAATGATTTAAACTCAGGTTTCTTCTCTAGGGATTCAGACTTAGATTTTTTTTAACTAGACAATTAGAAAACGCCACCCTTTATTTTGAAAAATGTTGCAACAGTATTACTGACATTAATTCTCAAAGAATGCAGAACAGTAAATACCATGTGCTCGTAGTTTTTTTTTTTTTCTTTTAGCGGTCACTGCCTTCTCTTTAAGATGAGGATCATTAATCTCGAAGCTTTAGCTCCTGGGAGTGGTAATGAAGTTTGGCAATGGTGAAGTGACCATTTTTTAAAGTATTAGGGGAAAACTCCACTTTTCTGCTTTCTGCAAAGCAGCTCTAGGTTTCACCAAAAGAGATTTGCTTATAGCACTATTCAAAAAACGCTTTGACTGAACTGGCCTGCTGTCCTGGGTAAAACACTACAGAATTAGTCCATTTCTTTTCAATGTGTTCTTAATAGACCATTATAAACACTATCTTGGGAGATGTGAATTACTTTTTCCCTCCTTTTAAAACTCATCTTCTTGGCCCACCACTTTTAGAATGCAGCAGTATTAAACTACCTGGAAAGGATCTCGTGTTTCTAGCTCCATTATTTGTGTTGATAGTGGTGATGGGGGCTTGTCTAATCATTTGTTTTTACTTTAGTCAGCAAAGCCAGCCCCCTCATTTAACAGCAGAGAAAACAGATTCAGAGAGGCTAGGTGACTTTCTCAAGGTGTCAGAGTTGGTTAGGGTTAGGTCTGGGGACAGACGTGCACAGTCATTTGACTCTCAGGGTTTTTTGCATCCAGCTTAGTCAATTAAGACAAACCCTAAGTCATTGGAATCTGCCTTAAAAGAACTGTGCACTACTGAGTAAGTAACTCTGTTAATGAAAGGACTACTGTGGGTTGAAAGAGGGATGAAGATGAACAGGAGGAGGAGAATGTTGTGCTGAGATGGGGTAGGGGATGCAACTTTCAACAGACACTGCAGCAGTCTTAGATGGCTGAAGCCAGGTCAAGGAAGATGGTTCTAACATCCATCAAAAGCACAATCAGGTCAAACTCATAGAAGCAGAAAGGAGAATGGTAGCTACCAGGGGCTGGGCAAGGGGGTGGTGATGGTTAAAGGGTACAAACTTTCAATTACATAAGATAAATAAGTTCTGGGAATCTACTACACAGCATAGTGCCTATGGCTAACAATACTTGGTTTTATATGTAAAATTTGCTAAGAGGGTAGATCTTATGTTGTAAGTGTTCTTATCAAAAAACAAAACAATAATAATCATGGGGCAGGAGGAAACCTTTAGGGCATGATAGATATATTTATGTCCTTGATGATAGTGATGATTTCACAGATGTATATTTACCTCCAAAACTCAATGAGATATATACATTAAATATAAATAAATATTAAATATATGCAGCTTTTTATATGTCAATCATACTTCAATCAACTGGTTTTTAAAAAGTACTCTCAGGTACAATTTCTCAGATTCAGAAAGGCAGGGACAAGCAGTAGGTTCAAATAGAAGCGCCTGTAGGGTAAGTGTACCCCAGAAGTGCTCCTAGCCCCTCTCTGTAACATCATGAGGTTCAGGGAAATGCAGTGTGTACTATAGTTCGCTCAATACCAAAATCCTCAACAAAATGCTCTTTGTTTAAATAAGCTCAAGAATCTTTAAAGTTCAAGGAGGAAGAATACTTCTTTATTTATCCATTTATTTTAGAACCTTTTCACATATCGAGTTACAGTGCCTGCACTTTCTATGAGATGCTATAAGATGGAATGAGAGAATAGGTGGTCTTTTCTGGCATGTGTTGTATACCTATTCTGTTTACTGCAGATACTTTGCAGATACTTTACTACAGATACTGCAGATACTTTACTCACATCAGCGCATACACTGAGAGCTCATTTTGTACTTTGGTAGGCTCTGTGGAAGATAAAGAAGTACTCCCACTCTTCCTCAAGGAGCCACAGCCAGAACTTTGCTGGAGAGATAAGCAAACAAAGGGAAAGTTAACAAGAAAGAAGACAGTTGTCATTTCCAGAACTTTTTCTTCCAGTGGAGACAGTCCTCCAGCTGAGTCTCCAGCTGCACCTTTCTTATAAAGCACATAGCTTTGTTCCTTGTATTCTAGTTATTTTTGTATATGAATATCTTCTTTACTAGAAAATTAGGTGCTTAAGAGCAGTATCTGTTTCAGCCCTGCTGTCTCCACCTTCTCTCCTCCTTCTTTCACATCCACCTCTCTATGCCCACCCTGCCCCAGCATCTGGTACTGTGCCTATCACATTCTAAATGCACAATAAATAGTTGCTCATTGAATTAATAAACAAATGAATGGCACATCTTAGTGTCTGGTTCAATGCTAAATAGATGCTATTCAGAGGAGGGAGAGATGCCCTCAGGCTGCATCAAGGGAGACATGATGGAGTAAGGGGCACAGTAATTGTTTTGAAATATAAGTAATAACAACGATTCCATTTAATGAGTACCAGTATGTACCAGAAGATTTGCCTGTCATCTCAGTGAACATTCAAGGAATTTCTAGCAGAGAGGGAGGTCCAGTTATTATTCCCATTTTACAAATGAGAAAACTGAGGCTCAAAGAGATTAACTTGTCCAAGGTACTAGAGCTGGGATAGAAACATATATCTTATCTATTTCGAAAGAATGAGCTGTTTTCAATGAACTAGTATTTGGACCTGGGTAGTTGAAGGACACAGGTTATTCAAGATAGGTGCAATGGTATGGAAAAGCAGACATTTTATAGACAAGAAGAAGACCAGTATAACCAAGGGGATGAAGGTTGGGCCTGATGATAACATTATATTGTTGGTGATAAGGTTGAATTTGTTAGTGAATATAATATAAAGAGACAATTTAAAATTTATTTTAAAAATTGTTTATAGGGTTATATAAAATAGCTACAATGTGTATGTATAGCATACAATGAATATGAGGAAAACTCATGGACCCCCTAATGACATTTAAATTAAAAACAAAGACTCCAGCCTAACCATCCGCCTATTTTTTGGGAGAGGATGGCTTAAGCAACTAAAATAATCCTTTCCCCAAGCAAATGGTCTTTCTTCCCCTACAGGTTTCATTACAGCCTAGCACAGAGGCCAGTTTAAGGAAATGGAGTGGAAATAGTGTGTGTTCATTTAGTCTTGAGAGCAGATGCCAGTCGGGGAGCATTACTCAAAACCTGTGGCATTTTTTTTTCCTCCAAGTGTTTCAGATTCAGCCTGGGTGTAGGCTGTAATCTTAGGGAACAATCACCTGTCAGTCTGGTCCTTTTCATCTCTTCAGAGCAATTTGGCCATATGAAAGGAAGCATTTCTTTTTTTCTTCTTTTTTTAAAAAAGCTTGCAAAATTGAGAAAGGGGATTGTGAGATTGTCCAATAGCCAGAACTGCTTTGCCTGTCACTGGGGAGCTGAGGCATGGTGGATAAAGGCGGTTTTCCAATAAAAACCTTGCTCCCTGAGTATTCTCTGGCTGGGTCTACACTGGTAGTTATCAGTTCCTTCTTAGCAACAGGGCTTTTGTATTTTTTATTTATTTTTATTTATTTTTATTTCAATAGCTTTTGGAGTACAAGTGGTTTTTTGTTATATGGATGAATTACATAGTGGTGAATTCTGAGACTTTAGTGCACCCGTCACCCAAGCAGTGTACATTGTATCTAATGTGTAGATTTTTATCCCTGGCCTCTTGAGTCTCAAAGTCCATTATATTGCTCTATATGCCTTTGCAAACTCATAGTTTAGCTCCCACGTATAAGTGTGAACATATGGTTTTTGGTTTTCCATTCTAGCAGCAGCAGGGCTTTAAAAAATGAAATCTAGGCAGATCCCAATATGTAAAATAGATTAAAATGGAGTCACTCAGGAAGAGGTAGAGTGAGGGCCTGGAGCCCCATCTATTTACCACTTCAGACTACCCCATCACTTTCACTCATGGCAGGCTTTGGGGTCCTCCCTCAGAACCCAAGGGCTGTACAGAACATAGACTGAAAACCACTGGTCTACACAGAGGAAAGACATGGTAAGTGCATTGCAATGGCTCTATGAACTCAGGCTCAATGGCCTGGGTGGCTTCTTTATACCTCTTTTAGTCCTTTTTCATCTGCTAGAAGCCAGAATTGGAATGAAGAATGGCTACTGGCAGGCAGAGATTCCCCACCAGGAGGCATTTGCAGGGGAGAGGGACAATATGCCTTTTACTTGGTATTCCTGTTGACTAACACAAATGCCTTGTCCATTGTAGGCATTCAGTAATGAATGGTCACACTGCCTCCCAAATTACAAGAAAGCAGAAAAAAATAACAACATTATGCATGTGTTTCTTCACCACCAAGTGGGGGAATAGAAACCCAGATAATCAGGTAAGGAAACTCGTAGTCTCCAGACTTGATGTGTTTTTTAGGACAAAGCTGGGTATGTGTAGTTAGCCCCTGAAAATATGGCTGCCAATGGAGGGCAAGTGAGAAATGAATAGTCGGTGAGACACTAGGCAAGTGGTTGGGAAAGGACATAACGATCTGTGGGAGAAAAGGGGCAACCTCTGCAAACCTGGCACACAGATGGCAAGAAGACATTCTCAGGGAAAAGGGTAAGAGTCTATCAACTTTACTTGTATGGAGATGCACTTTTTTCCCCCAAAGTTACTGAAAACCACCATGAAGTATGTTCTTGTAATTATTTATTTTTTTTGTAAGGTCTTTGGAGACATTATATTGCTTGTTTTCATATCCTCCTGGTGATGCCAGGAGGAGTGATGAGAATGATTACCTGCATTTCACAGAAGAAGGGGGAGCAGTACTAGGAGAGTGGGCAGTGGCAGCATACTATTAGGTTGGTGCAAAAGTAATTGTGTTTGCCATTAAAAGTAACGGCAAAAACTGCAATTACTTTTGCACCAACCTAATATTTTCTGACAAATATCACAACTGAACAACATACCCTGGTGCCTAGGGTGAAGGCACAAAATGGCTTGATCATCCTTGAAGGGTCCATAGGCACGTATTGGGGAAGTGAAGATAAACATGCAGATGTTGGGTAGAGAACATCTCATTAAAGCCTGTGGAGCACAAATCTCCTCCCCAACCATGATGAGAAAGAAGGACACTCTTGAAGAGCCACTTGGAAGCAAGCCCAGCCTTCTTAATTCCATTAATTATGGTCTTTGATGCCAAAAAAGCGAAACTCTTTAGACTCCAAAGCTGGGAGAATCATTACCTTGGCTCAGCTCCACAATCCAGCCATGCTGTGTCTGCTGAAAGTACCCAGACATCACCCCAAAGAGAACCTTCAATATTTGGGTATGGGCAACACCGTCTAAGCTACTGATGAACTCTCTCTGAATCAACGTCATGGAGTAGTTCTCAGGATTAAATGAAATAATGCATGCATTTAAAGCACTCTGAACAGGGCCTGGTGCGTAGGAAGCACTCAATAAATGTTATTTCTTATTATTTAAAAATTCCAGGCCCTTGCTATATTTGGCAGTCTCTGGCATCTTTGTTGGAATTGAAGTCTGTAAGTTTCTCTACCTGCCTGTAAAGGTGTAAAATATGGTTTTTTCTTTTTTTTTTTTTTTTTGGTCAGGTATGTAAAATTATTTGACTCTAATATCAGAGCACCTTGTGCTTTGGCCAAAAAATACTTTAGGATTTAGAGTTAAAAGGGCCCTGTTTTGAATCATGGCTCTACCGCTTACTATCTACGTGGCTTTGGGCAAAAATATGCTATTTCTCTCAGCCTTAGTTTTCCAATCTGTAAGATATAGATATAATTCCTGCTTCCTAGGATAGTGGGTAAAATTAATTAAATGAAATAACAAAGAGAAGGCTGTTTGCAAATTATAAAGTACTTTACAAGCAAATTCTTTTTTAATTAGGAATTTTAGGCTTAGCCAGACTTGCCTCCCTTCTTCCTTATATCCCTGAATTCACTATGAGCTTTGCAGACAGTGATGGCCAAACATATTATTACACCTGCCATACTGCATGGGCCTAGCCAGTTGATCATTTTGATTAAATGATCCAGTCAACTCAAGAAAGCAGTTTTCTCAGTGTCCTCATCCCCTCCTCTACTCAACCCCACTCAGGTGATCCAAAACACTAGCTCCTGTGATTTCACATAAATATACCCTTGAAGCAACACGATATTCCTCTCAGAACATCTTCACCATCCACAATCTTTCCAGGGATGCTAGGCACCCATGCACTGATGATTTGTGCTTCAAATGCATGTGACATCTTAATTATCTAGTGCAAATGCTACTTTAAGCAAGCACTAACAGATGGTGGCCTGAATTTTATAGCATTGCCAGCATTTTCCAAGCAAAATTTATAGTGCAGTCATCAGTGAGCTGAGTCCAGCCTCATTTTTCTTTTTTCGTTTAAACTTTAGCAAGCGACCATCCTGAAAACCCAAATCATCTTTTCTAATGGAGTAATAGCTATTGCCCGTAACGTTGTTTTATTTCTGTCCTCCCCACTTCCCATTCTTAGGCTGCTTGCCCACAACATATATAGTAGTGAAAGTGTCAGAGCCAGGTGCTGGTATTGGAGTGCCAGGCAATATTGCCCTTAATTGCCCTTATTCTCAAGTTGAAATACTAAAGATAAGGTGGTATTTCACCACTCCCCATAGCCCTTGTAGAAGCTTTTAGCTATATAATCCTATCCCATCTAACTGAGGCCTCCAGCAGCAGGACCAGTCTTCTAATATTTGTGAATCAAAGTCTAGTCTAATATAGTCCCTAAGCACGCAGGTTGTCTTCAGAAGGGGTAGATGAACTTAGCCTCGTGAGACAAGCTCAGATGTGATCTGAGTATTGGCCCTATCACCTACTATGTGACCTTGGACAAGTCAATGTCTTCTGAGATTCCTCCTCAGTAGAAAGGGCTAATAACCCTTACTTTATAGGCCTATTATAATAATTAAACAAGATAATATGTAAAGCACCTTGCACAGTGTTGGACACACAGAAAGTACTCAATAAATTATAATTCATAAAAGTACTATATTTTTGCTGTATGTAAAGAACTATTCCAATTTCTTTACATGCATTAACTGATTTAATATAAATCAAGCCCTTCCTCAAATGTCACCTTTAGTGATGTTTCCCTCAACTACTTTAAATTTACAAGTTTCTTGCCTCCACCATTCCTTATAACTCTCCCCTGCTTTTTCCAAATTATGACTTATTCCCTTTTAAAATAATACATCTTTTACTTGTTTAATGACTGTATCCCTCCATTATAATGGGCATAAGGACAGGGAATTTTGCCTGTTTTGTTCTCTGCTGTATGCCCAGAGCCTAGTGTAGCATCTTGTACCTACTATGCACTCAGTAAAATTTTTGAATGAATAAAGAATTTAATCCTCAAGAAAACCCTATGAAGCAGACACTACTAATAGCTTCTTCTTATAAGTGAAGAAACTGATGCAGAGGGAGAGCAGGTAACCTTCCGAGGGCAATGCTAGGCTTTTAAGGCAGTAATTAGGCTCCAGCATTTGCTGTCTTAACCATTATACTATACTACCTCTTTCAAAGAAGAGAGAGCGAGACAGAGAATATGAATGAAAGAATGAGAATAATGAGAAAAGTGTATATGAGTCTATGAACTTTAGGGTTTATTTTTCTTCTTGTTTTTCACTTTTTCTCCTCCACCTCCCCCTCCTCCCCATGAATAGGATCTACTTTTCTCTGATAAAATGTATCTGTGCAGTACTATGGGAATCTAGCTTTGGACATGCAATAAAGACAGAGATCAACCATTTGTTCCCAAAATAGCATCTTCAGAGGACACTTCCATTGTTCAACTATCTCTCCATTGTTGTATGTGTCTTTTTCCAAACTTAAGTGGGTAGAAATTATTTACACACCAAAAAACTCATAGCTATTTGTATTAGTCCATTCTCACACTGCCATAAAGAACTGCCAAAGACTGAGTAATTTAGAAAGGAAAGAGGTTTAATTGACTACTCACAGTTCTGTATGGCTGGAGAGGACTCAGGAAACTTACAATCATGGTCTAAGGTGAAGGGGAAGCAAGGCACCTTCTTCACAACGTGGAAGGAGGAAGAAGTGCTGAGCAAAGAGGTAAGAGCCCCTTATAAAACCGTCAGTTGTTGTGAGAATTCACTATCACAAGAACAGCACGAGGAAACCGCCCCCATGATTCAATTACTTCCACCTTGTCTCTCCCTTGACACATGGGGATTATGGGGATTACAATTCAAGATGAGATTTGGCTGGGGACACATAGCCTAACCATATCACTATTCAACACTGTATTAAAGGTTTTAACCAGTGCAATAAGGCAAGAAGAAAAAGACATCCATATTGAAAAGGAAGAATAAATCTGTCTTTATTCACAGATAACAATCATCTATGTTGAATATCCAATGAATATCCAGTGGAATCTACCAAAAAAAAAGCTCCTAAAACTTAGTAAGTTTTGCAGAATACAAGATTAATCTACAAAAATCAATTACACTTCTGTTATCTATTAGAAACAATCAGAAATTGAAATAAAACAATACTACTTACCATAGCACCAAAAGTGTGAAATATTTAGGGATATATCTGACAAAAAAATAGGAAAAGCATGTATCCTGAAAACTATAAAACACTGATGAGTGAAATTAAATAAACCGAAATAAATGGATAGATACCCTGAGTTCATGGTGACTCAATATTGTTAAGATGTCAGTTTTCTCCAAATTTGATATACAGATTCAAGGCAATCCTTGCCAAAATCCCAGCAGGCTTCTTTTTTCTTTTTCTTTTTGCAAAAATTTATAGACTGATTCTAAAATTCATATGGAAATGGAAAGGACGTACAATATCCAAAACAAGTTATAAAGGAAGAATGGTTGGGTGCATTGGCTCACACCTGTAATCCCACCACTTTAGGAGGCCAAGGCAGGAGGATTGTTTGAGACCAGCCTGGGCAACATAGTGAGACCCCATCTCTACAAAAAAATTAGCCAGGCATGGTGGCATGTGCCTGTCGTATCAGTTACTTGGGAGGTTGAAGTGGGCCATGATTGCACCACTGTACTCCAGCCTGGGTTGACAGTCTTATCTCAAAAAAAAGAAAGAAAAAAGAATGAAGTTGGAGAGCTCACAGCACCTAATTGCAATACTAGTATAAAGCTGTAGTAATCAAGACAGTGTGGTGCTGGCATAAGGATAAACATATCAATCAATGGAATAACACTGAGTCCAGATATAGACCCAAATACATATGGACAAATGATCTTCAAGAAAGTTGCCAAGGTAGTTCAAAGAAAGCTCAGTTGAGAGCCAGAAAAATGGGGTGGAAGAATTCATAGATCAATGAACAAACAGATGAGGAAAGGAAGGAGGGAAAAGTGAAAGAGAAGGACAGAGAGAGAGAGATTTGCTTTTTATTACGTGGAAAAAAATAGCGTACTGTTTAACATCACTCTTCCTTGCATTCCTAGACTTTCCCAATAGGGAGAGAGATGAGTGGAATTCCAGACAGTACCTGGGAACTGGACAGAACCCTGAGCTCTGCTAGAGCAATATAAGTGAGAATTTTCAACCATGTATGACACATGAGGTAGAAAAAGAGTCACTGAGGACCCCTGTTCTAGAGAGCAGCAGCACATTGCCTCCCTGATTTTTGTATGGCAGTTGAAGGGAGAGAAAAATGGTTCCTTCTTTTCAAGGCTTGATTAACAGAACACTCTTCTTGACTAAGCTATAGAAGCATGACCAGCATGGAAAGTCATATATGTGGGGTTGGGGGGGGGCGGGATTTATTATGTCATGAAGTGTACTGTATATCCTAACCATCACAGAGATGCAGGTGAACTTGCTAAGAAACATTTCCATGGCTGGCCTCTTTCTTCCTGGATCTGTTACTCATTTCTTGTAGCATCTAATCTATGGGCACTGTTTATGTTATTATGTTATATTGTTATTATGGTGCTGGGGCTTTTACTTCCACATTTCAGTAACTGGCGAAAGCAGACAACCAGAAAAACTGAGGCAACCAGAGCTCATCAGAATCATACTGGCCAGGTCACACTGTCCCCTGCTGCAATACATTGGCAGCTGAAACAAGCATAATCACTAGTTGACATTTATTGAGTGCTTGTCATGAGCCAGGCACTATGAGAGCCTTACTTAGTTTATGACATTTAATCCTCACCAACAGCCCAATGAGGTAGGTACAAAGTTAATGAATGGTAGAGTCAGGACTCAAATACAGGTCTATTTAACTCCAAAGCTGATGTTCTTTCAAATACACACAAGGCTGCCTAATTTATTTAAAGATATCTTTGAACAGCCCTTTGCCACAGCTGATTAGCACTAGGTTAAATATCAAAGCATGTCCAGCCTATGTTATTTATCCCCTGTTATTGAAAGTCTTTTTCAAATAGCTTAGGCTAATTTCCTGCCTTATTAATAAATGCACTTTCTGGGATAAACTGGAATTTTTTGTTGTGATCAAAGGTCTCACACTATTCTTGATGGGGGACTACTGAAGGAAAAGGTAGTTAGGCTATAAATGAATTCATCCTTGAGCACACTCCACTAAAAGCCATCTTTAGGAATACATTCTGACATCAGTTTATGCTTTTGTCGTTCATCTTTTTCTACAAAGGTGCAATTGCAAAAAAAAAGAAAAAGAAAAAATAAGCAGTAATATTAATGCTTTCATTTGTCACAAGCTTTTGTGATATTAGACTTAGTCTAATAGATAAACTAAGGAACTATTGACATTATCATCACATAAAACTACAGCAATTACTGGCAAAGTCAAATACTTGGCCAGTGGATTGCTATGTTCATGCAACATACAACCATTTTGAAGAGAACACACACACACATACTTTCATACACACACATACTTTCATACACACACAGTGGCAAAATTAGTGGGGGTTAGCAACAGTCACAACCTAATGTCTTAGAAAAAATACATGGGTCTCAATTAGAGGAAAAAACATAATCACGATATAATATGCAGGACTCTGGTGCCAGCAATGGACATAGAAACAGCTGAAGCCAAACATGAAAATGCACCATGCTGAGTCCAAACAGCGCAAACAAGACTTCATTTTATCTTTCATTTTTTTCTTTTCTTTTTTTTTGAGACAGAGTCTCACTCTGTCACCCAGGCTAGAATGCAGTAGTGTGATCTCAGCTCACTGCAACCTCTGCCTCTTGGGTTCAAATGATTCTCCTGCCTCAGCCTCCCGAGTAGCTGGGACTACAGGCGTGTGCCACCACGCCCGGCTAATTTTCTGTATTTTTGTAGAGATGGGGTTTCACTGTGTTAGGCAGGGTGGTCTTGATCTCCTGACCTCATGGTCCGCCCACTTCGGCCTCCCAAAGTGCTGGGATTACAGGTGTGAGCCACCACACCCAGCCTTCACTTTATTTTTCTAAAGCCGAAAAGTTTTTCATTTGACTCCTGCCAGCCAAAAGCAAAGGGGTGCTGGTATGTTTAGTTTATTTATGAAGCTATGTGCTCTTGACTACTCTTATCTGGATACTACTGAATAGATAAACAGGTTTGTTCACTATAAGGTACTTCTGGCAAAGACAGGTTAAAGCTGGTCTTCCTGTGGCATCTGCTACCAGAGTCAGCTCCAAGTAGATTTGTGGAGTAAGCAGGGCTTGACTTGATCATCTCATATTCCCCTTCTGTACAGCTTCTTTTTCTCCATTTTAATATCCCTCCTTTGCCTAGCTTAATTCATTTAACCCATCACTTATAGTGCTTAATTCAACATTTATAGTATCATTTGCCAGGCACTGTGCTTGGTTGCTCTGCCCTGGCCCCGTAATATTTGTGGCCTTCACTAGTACTTGAAAACTGGACTTGGTCCTTGTTATTCCCTAGCCTGAGCCTATGTGAAAAACATCTCAGACTGAGAGGAGTGATCGAGTTCCATCATCATCTCAACTTTGGGCAATTTAATTTTTAAATGGATGCCTCTGAATGTCATACGTAGATGTAGATATACGTGTGTCTGTTTGTCTATCTACCTATCTAATCTACATCTCCTTAGCTTTGGTTGGCTGATTTGAGGGAGAATAGCTATAGTGATATATGAGTTCTCTATTGCTTCATTGATGGAGTAGATTAGAGGCTTGAGATGGCTCAACAATACTGTTGAGGAAAGGTAGCTGTCCAAATAGAACCAGAAATACCATTATTTTAGAAGAAAAAAATGAAGCAGTTGAGAAGTACATGCTTTTTCCTTTCATCACCGCTACTGCTACATTTTTTTAAAAGTAGGATGATTCTAATTTTTCCAAAAAGTCTCCATTTTCACAGTAGCTGGCAGAGCCCACACAAAAAGAGGGAAGAGCACCTGGCTGGACATCCTGAGATCTGGCTCCTGGCCTCCCTTGGTGCAATTAGCTGAAGTATCTTGCTCTCTGGGAGAAGAATTGTAGCATACATTGCAGTGGAAAGATCATGGGACAAGTATCAGAAGACCAGGTGTCTAGGCTGCCCTCTGCTAGTGGCTAGGTGTGTGCCTCATGGAAAGTGACTTACCTTTCTTGAGTCTCAGTGTCCTTGTGTTCAGCAAAATAATTGGTCTCATGTAAAGTATGAAAATGTTCCAATACCAAATGAACACTATAAAGGCTCTTGGTGGCTACTACACATGCCCAGCTTTGACAGTTTAAGTGCTTTCTGGGGATAATCCAATGGGTCAGCAAATGGATTGACTGTGGTCTGCTGTGTTGGCCAGAATAACAGGCTCACATTACCAAAGGGAACCATATGTGAGGCTAAATGCAGTGGTCTGGCCTGATTGGTCATGAGTCAACCTCTGCAAAACCTATGCTTCCTGATCTCAGTGACACAGTTCTGCACTGATTTTTTTTTTTTTTTCTGTCTTGTCAATTTGGCTCACTGTTGGCATAGAAGAAACTGCTTGCACCTCCCTGAAAGTCATTTCCAGGGTAGTCTGGCTCTGCTGCTCAGACATATCCCATTCCATCTGTTCCTGCCTGAAACAGAGGGCTGCCTACCCAGCTTCACATCCAGGCAATGAAATAGAGCAAGCAGAACTGACGCAACATTCAAGCTGTAGGTTTCCTAAGCGACTCAGCATGCTACACTGAATCTCAGTAGGCTCCAAATGGATTGAAAGTCGGAAAAAGGTGGAATTAGACATTTCATTTTAGCTTTGACCTAATCCACAACTCCAACGTGTTCTGACCAAGACACAGAGGATTCTGCCCCTCTGGAGTGACCGACTTGCATTTTCTTTCTCTAACCTAACCTTGCTACATGAAGGGTAAATGGATAAAATTAAAGAGCTCAGGGATTGCTTCTCAGGAGCCTTTATTGATATCCTCATATGACCTATTTCCCACCCCAACCCTGGCATCAGCTAGGGATTGTAGCACTTAAATACCACGTTGTCATCCTCTGTCCTCCCTACTAAGTCTGTGAGCTGCTTGAGGGCACCTATAGTATTTTATATTTATATGGCCCCAGAGTCTAGTGCAATGGCACAAAGTAAATGCTTAATATATTTTAATTACTACTACTATTATTATCATTGGTGCCAAAGAAGGTTTTTTACCAAAATTGTTCATTTGGATACCTCAGGTGGGCATATGATTATCCTCTTGGAGCCTCAATTTCCTCATGTGTGCAATAGAAATAATAGTGCCTGTTTCATGAGCTTTTGGTAGGCAAGGATTAATGAGACAAAATGTACCAAGTGCTTGGGATGCAGGTTGGCCCATAACACTCAGTCAACACATATTCCTTATTTTTAGCCATGATGCATATTTGGGGCAGCTTGACTTTTGCATTTTTGTTTTCTTCAAAAACAGAGAAGACTGAATTTCTTTTCAGAGAAGAAAAGAACCCTCCTTCTATCTCCCAGCCTGTGTCTGGCCTCAAAATAACATAGGGAAATTCTTAAAAACTGCTCTATATCCTATTGTCATTAGGTCAAATAACATCAGAACATGGCATCCTCTGTGCTGGTTGTTGTGAAAATACACCATGGGGAAAAGCCTTGGGGTGGAGACATCTACCTATCCCCCCTCACCACCACACACACCAAAGCTAACGAAATGCATAGACAGTGCAGCAGGAACTGGCAATCACAACTCTCTCTGAACTAGAACACAGTGCCTAAACATCCATAGGCACTGTTCTATAAAGTGTGAAAAATGCCCTTCATAGTCTCACCATATGCACAGAAGGTCAGTACTGCTCCTGTTGAAAATGATATCCCAAGAAGGAGAAAATGTACAGTAATGGAAAAAAAAAAGAAAAATCTCCTGAAAACTAATGGGAGAGGACTAAGAGGAGGAGCACAGTGCAAGAAACCCTGGCACACATATCTAGGAAGAGGATGTCGGAGAACTTGTAATTTTTCACTAATAACCAACAAAAACAATGAAGAATTCAGAACTAGCTCAGTCTGTGAGTCACTATACATGACAAGTAAAAGACACCTATCTCAAAATGTGCAAAGAGAAAGACCCTTCACCATGGCAGAAGCTTGGGATGTGACCAAGTATGGCAAGTGAGATATAGATCATTTTTTATCTCCTTAAGAATGTATTTATTCAGCCCTCCCACTGTTGAAAACCTGGGTATGGTATTAGGTATGCATTCTCTATGTCATCTTAACTCAGAGTCTACCAATTGCTCCTTTTGTAGCTCACACGGAGATTCTTCACTCAAAAAGTAAGACAGTGAACTCCTGCAAAGCCAAAAGAAACAAGGGAAGGCCCCTTTGGAAAGGCAACAGCAAATCACAAACATCCATAATTATACATCAGGGACTAATAAATGGAGATTGTGCCCTGTGGTTGTTGGTGTGACAGGTAGGTACAAGGTGCCCAGGTAGGGTCTGCCATTGTTGTAAGCATGGAGTTAAAAGAAGTTCTGCAATGCCATCCCTGTTAACTAAGAGTGTGTGTTAACAATGAATTGGGACTAATTTGAAAACATTCAGCTGCCTGGGAATGTGTGCATCAATTCCCTTCCTTCATAATTTATACAGCATTTTGATTGTGGTGCTCAGCAATAAATAACTGAAATGAGTTCTAACTGCTTGGAGATTTAGTTTTATGTCTTTAACAGTGTTTTTTATATTCTGCAAGATAACCCGCATTCAACTTTATATGCAAACCTGAAATGGTATTCAGAGGAAAAGAAGGAAAAAAAGGCAGCCAATAGATCTTTCACTTTGGGAATTGAACATAAGATCATATTCAAAGTGCAGCATTTACGGTCCAATGCTGAATACATAAAATATATGACCATTACAAATTCACCTTTCATTGCAAAGCTGTGCTCTTGTAGTGACATATCTTATTGCTAGATTAGAGCTTTTAGCATGATGAAGGCATCTTTCATCTTCTCCTAGATGCAGGCTGGGTGCTCTTTCTGGACTGAGTTTCTGCCTGTCACAATGCCCCACACCCTGGAGAGAGAGCTTACAGAGCACTCGAGCCATTCACCACAGGGTTGAAGCAACTTCCAAGGGGGAAGTGTCTAATTAGAGGTATGTCATCTGCATGGGATCACACTGCCTGAGTTTGCCACACTTTGCTGAAACCAAAGGGAGAGATCGGCTGGTGTTGTCTTCTGGAATAAGCCCAAAAAAAGTCAATCTAATATCGCAAATATTCAGCCCATACAAGTTTTGGTAATACCAAAAAGACAGCTTCATGTAGGACTTGGTGCATGTTAATTACTAGGAAAAGAATATACATATCATATAAATCAGTGATATGGTTAAAACATAAATGTACTTAAACCAGGAAATTTATGGAAAGGCTTACCAGATTCTTCTAACTCAAGCCTAAACCTCAGTGTATGGATCAAGACAGGTTTTCATGGACTTTGTAAGTCATAAATCAGTGCTGCTGCTGCTGCTTTAATTCTTAAAACTTGTAATCCAACTCTTACATTGCCCTTATGGACTTATGTCCTTGCCCTTCACAGTCAGCCCTAAGCTATCTTTCCAGAGTCATCTCCTGACTTTTCTATCCCTCTCCTCCCTCTTCCCTAGTTCTTCATGCACCCAGTATTACTGACACATGCCTTGCTTGTTTCAATTCCCCAGTGACGAGCCCAGTGGGAGGCACACAGAAGACACTCCACAAATCTTTGTTGAATGAATATGAATAAATGACAAAAGGAGGACAGCACTTGACTTTTTGACAGCTATGTCAGATGTACAGGAGCACTTTTTCACTTACTTCCCACTCTTAGATGTGTTCCGGGTCTTTGTGGATGACGGAGAGTTGGCGCCTGCGTTAGTGTTTGGAGAACCCCGTTTATCCTTACTATACCCACAGAAAGAATAGAAAACATATACACAACAAGGACCACAGAGACAAAAAGCAATTAGTCACTTCATTTAAAGACTTTCAAGGCCAGCTTGCATATCCCCCCACCGCCCCCTGGCCAATCTCTCTCTCTCTCTCCTGTCAAAGTATGATCTTATCCAGTTGTGCCCTTTAAAGGTAGAGAGTGGGAACCACTGGTCAAGTTCAAAGAAAGCTATCCTTTTGGCATTCAAAGCTTGAGCTCATGGATTCCATCAATGATAGCACCACAGCCCAGGCCCCAAGGGGGCCTCTAGTTTAAAAAAAAAGTATAAAAATAACTAGTCTTTAAAATAAAATCCTTTCTTTCCAGGCACTGAATTCTCTTCATTACATGTTCAGTTCTGAAGCTGCTGACTTTTAGTGAATTATGTGGATGCCAAATGACTTCTAAAAGTCTTTGGGAGATACTATCAGATGAATTAATAATTTTCACTCATAATGTTACATGGGAAGTCCGTGAATTCAGATATTCTTTCAGGAGAAGCACCACCTGCTTCATGAGTAATTGAATTTAAATCTCCACCTTCAATAACTCCACAGCTTATGTCAAACCTTGGAAACAATTACGAAATAAATCACAAGGAAGGCCTGCTTAATCTCATCAGGTTAATAAACGCAGACGAATTAATCACCTAAAGGTAAACAAAAAGGAATAATTGATTGGAGTCTTCTTGATTACTTTATTCTATTTCCTTTATCAAACTATTTTACCATTATCTTCAGTTCAGCTGCTCTGCCTTGAAATTATTCCTTTACTTCATCTTCAGATTTCCATGGAAACCAATTCAAAGCCTTTCTCTCCACTTGAAGATGTGTGGAATTATTTATCCTGATTTCATCAGGAAGATTTTTTGTTGTTGTTGGTAAGTTCTACGTCAGCATAACCTTTTATAAAAAGTGAAGGTAAGAAAGAAAAATATGTATCTTTGCTTTTAATGTGTATAATAGAACCTTCCAGTGGCAAAGAATATTGTCTCAGAAAATGTCAAACATCTTTTCAGATATTTATGAACCTTTTAAGTATCTCCAAAACAGGTGTCTGCAAGTAGCTGTATTTATATGTGGGGTGGGCTGGGGGTCACAAAAGATATTCTGCCATGCACCCATCAGCTTCAAATGACTTCATGGATATGATTGGAACAAGAGATAATGATGGGTTCCTGGTGATTGCAAAGGTAATAAAGATGTGTGTGGGTACGGAAAAAGGCTGATCAGGAAAAGTCAGAGAGATAGCAACTGTCCAAGCACTTAAGAGTCAGCATCTAGGCCGGGCGCGGTGGCTCATGCCTGTAATCCCAGCACTTTGGGAGGCCAAGTCAGATGGATCACGAGGTCAGGAGTTCGAGACCAGCCTGGCCAACATAGCAAAACCCCATCTCTACTAAAAATACAAAAAAAAAAAAAAATTACCCGGGGCATGGTGTCGGGCATCTGTAATCCCAGCTACTTGGGAGGCTGAGGCAGGAGAATAGCTTGAACCCGGGAGGTGGAGGTTGCAGTGAGCCAAAATCGTGCAATTGCACTCCAGCCCGGGCAACAGTGCGACGCTCCGTCTCAAGAATAAAACAAAACAAAAAACGTCTAGGGGGTATGAAAAGCAGCTCTTAGAAGTGGGAGATACCCATGTGAGCTCTGGCTCTGCTGTTGGAGTGGATGGCTCTGGAGAGAGTGGACACACATTCTATCCCAGAGGAGGGGGCAGAAATCCACTGGAATGAAGTGCTGGGATTCCTGCACAGTGCAGGGACCATTACCCTGTACCACTCACAGACTCACCAGAATGTGGCCACATTCTGAGTGGGGACTGAAGAACTCACTTGGTGCTGCCTCTATCCATCCATGATGACTTCCTGGCAAAGGATTCTTTAGGGACCTGAGACCAGGGACCATCCTGGCTATACTCCTCACAAATTCAAAATTGTCTCTTCCAGAAGTTTGGCATAGCCTGATGCAAAGAATGCAATATGCTAATATGCTCTGTGTCACTCTTGCACCCTGGTCACTGGCCACTGAGCCTTCCTTCTCCTAGCCCCTCACTTAAGCAGTAGGCAGTGGGAAACTTGGCTGGAAGCATTCAGATACAAGGGATGTTTTTGACGTGTTTCATGCACACTACTGGGCTCAGAGTAGGTGGTCATTTAAGTCATCACTAAATCACTAAGTGCTGAGTCACTAAGTTCATTCATTCACTTTTTTTTTTTTTTTTTTTTTTTTTGATAAAGCAAAATCCGCCACTGCTAAATTCCCACGTCTGCGCCTTGGGCACTAGGGTCCTGTATGGTTTACATTATAACTGACCCTGTTTAAGCTCAATGCAGGAGACAGTAGGACATCAGGGAAAGCTATCAGCTGGCAGCGGCAGCCTCATTATTGTCAACTGGTGCTCTAGCGGGAGGTGGTCCTTTTAAAGGAGCAGTAATCCTTTAAAAGATAGGAATAAGGGCCCCTCTGACCTACTGCCAAATCCCCCAAGTGCAGATATTGAGGAAATGAAAACAAAAACATTCTCAGGAATAAATCACACAGGGAAGGCATTGCACCAAGAATAGGGGTAAAATTAATCAAGTAACTGGAAATGTTTGTTCTGTGCAAATAACAGATCCATAACAGTGATGAAATGTATCTGAAAGGGGGATCAAGAAGAACTTGTGGCTGGCTTGGATCCTCGGAGCTTAATTTTGTAGATGTACTAATTACTGTGGTATAGAAAAGTTTACCTAACATTGACAGAAAAAGTCTTCATTCCTCCACCAAAATCCAGGTCAGTTAGATAAGCCTGGGCAAGATGCCATAATTCTGAAACTCTGAGAGAGAAGGAGATCTAAAGCAGTGATATCAAGGACACTGCAGTTTCTAGAAGGGTCCCATGAGAAATAAAGAGAAAATACTGCAGCTGCAGACTGTCTAGGAACTTCAAAGATCTTTGGGGCAAAGACCTAAAGATTAAGATCCTGCCAAGAACTGTGGTCACTGAAACATCCCGCAATCCCAGGGATTTACAAGAATAAACCCAACCTGTTTCAAAGACACATAGATATAATTTTGGATATATGGGATTGGTGGGGGATGGGTGCTCCTTGATTTAGAGTTCCTAACTTACATATCTGAAACAGATCTACCCCAGTAGTTATTCTTTTGATTTGCCCATTTCTAGACTACTTGTCAGCCCTCGTCACTTTCATCTTGTCTTTGAATTGTAATCTCAAACCTTATGTCCTACAATTTCCAAGGGTATGGATCCAGGCTTCCTCTACCTCACCTGAGTAGCTATCCTTTTCTATGGATAAGCTGCTTGCCTCTCTCTAGTGCCTTACAACCAAGCCTCATTAAAGGCCTGTGAAAACAATTACAGGTGAGTTTCTGTTGGGAAAAGTTAATGAGTGCTAGCTCTCCTTCTGTCTGGTTGGCTGTTCATCTCCATCTATCAAGAAAACCCTTTCCCACAGGTTCCATAAATGTCTCCAGCACTACAAAAGTGAAAAAACAATTTGCAGTATTATGCGCATTGTATTCAGGTGGGAAAACTGCAACTAACCCAACTCTTCAGCATTTTCAAAGTGTTTCTGATTGAATGATTTGATGCTGAAATGGTATCCAGTGTGCTTAAACCAAAATGGCAATCAGACCCACTCCAATCTGAGTTTTGCTGTTTGGTCAAAGCTAATTGTGGGAGAAGAACCCCGTGGCTTAAAACACACCTGACTCACTTTTTTGATGGGTGGCATATAGAAACTTCTGTATCTCCTTTGTAAGCTCTTTTTGGAATTAATTCATCTCAGATCCCTGAAAAATAGTTGTGCTGATACAACTACAATAGTACTGAAATTTTAAGAATTAATTTTCAGGGTCCCAGTAAATTGAAATTGTATTTCAAAAGAACAGGTTTGGCTATGATATTTATTGTCTACATATCTTTTACTAAGCACTTAGCATGTGGTGCTCATAGTGTTGCTTATATTTCATTATTTATCTGTCTCTCCAACTCACTTTTAAATGGGCAGTCAAAAAATATTCATTGAACAAATAAATGAAAAAGCTGCATTTGGGCTCAATGGAAAGAAGTGTCATGATTGAGTATTAATGTCTTGCACCAGTTTGAGAGAAGGAAGTGGTGACACATGTCACATATCTTCCATCCCTGAAGAGGAATGGTCTGGGAGAATTGGACTCCAGTCACTGAAGGTTGGTCATCATGTGCATCACAAAAAAGGTGAGCTTAGAAAGGATTCTCAAGCAAGCTTGCTTGGAGGGTTGCAGAGTGCCTCTGAAATAACATATCTGTTGCATTTGTATAGTCCTTAATGTTTTCCAATGTGTGTTCTTGTAAGTGATAACTGAGATGAAACCCACTTTATTGTTGAGGGTTTGTTTCAAGTCCCTCTGAGGGAAATACTGGCTATTCTTTACTCCCTAGAGATGCCTCTAGGCTCCTGAACACTCCCTGACTGAAAAAATGCACTTAAAACAGATAGACTCTCCCAGGGATAAAAGCTCATCTAGTTGGCCTCCCCAACAGGTGCTTCAGGCCCCTCTCCAACAGATACACCAAGTCGTCATCTTTTGAAAGGTTTTTCAATCATGGTTGTTTCCCCATGAAAACCTGCTTTTCTCTTTTCTAAGAGACTCACATTTCTGAAGTATGTTTGCCCTCGTTCTATTGTTGAGCAAGACAGCTCTTCAAATATTGATTTCCTTTAATTAAAGCTGATAATACTTTTGCATTTCATTTTTTTCTATCTTGTTAGGTTATGTCCTGAGTGGTTTTCTTTGTTCCAAACTTTTTCATTTCTTTTGCCCGAGGTGTCTAAATTAGAGTCCTTTCCCCTTTAAGTATCTTACGCTCATTATCTATATTTCTGATAATCACCTGGCAAAGATAGTTCAGTTCAATTAGATGTGCTTTTATTTAGCATCCTCTTCTAGTTTCCCTTTGCCTAACTATGGATAATAACAGGATTTCTGAGAGAAGGGAAAAGCTCATTTCTATTGCTATGAAGCCCAGTGTAACTATGATCTCAGAAACAGCCTCATAAGTTCAAAGCATTTATTCAGGAATCCCAGGTTCTAATCCTGGCTGCCAGCAAGGCATTTAACTTCTTGCTGTCTTAGTCTTCTTATCTACAAAGCAGAGGGAATTATACTGATCAGGTAAACCATTCACAATGAAGCTCACAGTTACTCTGGAATTGAAAAGCTCTTGGAAAAGGCAGCCAGGGCGCTCACATTATCTTGCCCTCTCCCCTTCCATTAACTTTTCACTCTAGCAGCTCACCACAGGGCATCAGGGACTGCAGCAATGGGCTCATTGATTTTTGTTGCTATTTTGCACTCTTCACCTCTTGGTACATGTTGTTTTTTGCCCAGAGAGTGACAGTCACATCCCTGAATGCCTCATTGGGATCAAGAAAGAACATGAGTCAGTTTCTAAATTATATTATTTTCTCATTTAAGCTGACTAATCCCATGTGTCTTTACCAACAGTATGGACCGTAGTTACAGACTATCAGAGGCCAATAGAACGGTATCTAACAATTGTAAGTGGTATTATACAACTGTTGTGTTCGCATCTAACTCTGGGCTTCTCCATCACATCAGGGATCGAGGAGCAGAAACCATAATTATGGAATTGGATGGTTTGGGGTAATTGAGATCTGAAATATAATGAGAGGCTGGGCTGGAATGGCAGTTAAGGGGTGGAAAGAAACTATGCCTGGCATGGCAAAAGAAAATATGACAGAACTTGGGGATTGACTATGTTTGGGGAATGAGAATAAACCCTAAATGAAAGTCACTGAGAAGGTTTGCAAGTTGGATGACTGAGAACAAATTTACTCTGCCAGTGAAAGAGAGAGTAGTTGGGAGGGAGATTTGGACTAGAGGAGAAGATGACGGATTTAGTTTGGGGCCTATTGAGTTGGGGTATTGATGGACAGTGTCCCAGTAGGCAATTAGAGAGACGGAACTGGAGCTCAAGAAGAAAGACAAGGCAGATGTGCGGTCATTGCTCCAAAGTGGGACTCAAAGCCATGAGATAAGCAGTGAGGCCTGATGCGACAGTGATCCACTATGATTAAGGAGTGTTTCAAGAAGCATCCTATGCCAGAATCTGTTTACTCCCACCCCACTCTATGAGGATTTACAACTGCGTTACAAAGACTTGTATGCCAGAGGTCCAAGTAAAAGCGTCTAAGCCAGGTAATTTAGTTATGTAGAGATTAATGCTAAGGTTAATGAGGGAAAGTGAAGGCCTCGTTCCTGGTGCAGGCCAGTGGCTTTCTTCATCCCATGCCCATAGCCTGCTTCTCCCCATTCTCCCAGCCCACCCAGATTGCTTACAGATGACAAGGCAAGCTGGGTGCCAAGAGATGGGTGGCAATCTTTGGCAACCCATTCCTATAACAAATACCTCACAGAGTACATCCTATGCCGTTTTCACCTTGACGTAAGAAGGACACCCTGGCAAATGAGCAAAATTGAGCTTTCTACCTTGGCTTCACTTGCAGTTCACATCTTTTCTCTTTACCACGGACTAACCGAGTACTAGGATTTATACCTCCAATAGTACTAAAATCTCCTTTTTTTTTTTTTTTTTACATGATTCCCTTCCCTCTTGATTCTCAGTCTCTGCACGTGTCTCACTAACTGGCAACCTCAGCTACCCTCTCTTAGCATCCTGGGTTTGGGGGCAGAGAGCAACCTGTCTGGGAGTAAATCAAGGGCTTTGCCCTTGAAGAGCCGAAGTATCCCAAGCTTCCTGAGTGGAGTTTAGTGTATTAGGCCGGTTTTGAGGGACCTGTGGCCATCACCTTTCCCATACTGAGGTAAGCTTTTGTTGTTAGCCCTGCCTCTGCAACTTCTTACCAACTGAATCCTTTAATGTCTCTGGGTCTCAGTTTCCTATTCTGCCAGTCCTACTTCTTAAGGCCATTACCTAGTTTTGAAAATTATACAATGTTAACCAATTTATCCATTCAGAAAATATTGAATGTGTTTACTCTGTGCCCTTTAATGTGTGTTTACTATGTAGCCTTGGGGATACCACGATGAGTGTGACAAGGTTCCTGCCAGCAGGTGGCCCCAAGGCTAGTGGAGAAGGCAAGCATGTTAACAGCTACATAACAATGCAATGTACCAAGTGGAATAAACAAGTGTGAAAAAATGCTAGGGAAATAAAACAGGAAACAACTGCCTATGCTTGGGAAAGTTAGGGAAAGCAAAGGTAAATGTGAGTTTCCATTATGAAAATTAGAATTTTTGTTTTTGAAGAATTGTAAATCAGAAAAATAGAGTTATGAGAATTTTCACAAAATAGAATGAAATTATGCTTATCCTTAGTTTGAAACAGTTCTCTCTCAATAGTGGGCTCATAGACTTAATCGTACATCAGATAACCTAGAGTATTTTTAAAATGCAGGTGGCAGGGACCCCCAGAGTTTCTGATTCAGCAGGTCTAGGATGGGACCTGAGAATTTACAATTCTATCAGGTTCCCAGATGATGGTAATGTTTCCTGTCTATGGCCCATACTTTGAGAACTACTGCCTCACAGGAAGCATGAGACAACCACACTTGGTGGAAATTGAAAGAGAACAATCAGCCGTATCCATTGTCTCTACTTTCCAAACATCAAAATTCAAATCTGCTGGATAAAGTGCCCACCTGTAGGGCTTCTGAGGAGGGCAGATGAGAATGCAAAGGGCTGCTGACATCCATCTCTGCAAAAGCTCCTCTTTCCTGGGGAAGTGGCAATTACTGCAAACACCACAGAGTGGAGCTCCGTAGCAGGTGAGACAAAGATTGGATCTGACAGCATTAATTGAGCCCGAAGTTCTATTTACTGAAAATGATCCGGCATAATTAAAAATTCACAACTGGAGCCTAGTTGGTGAACATTATACATTAGGGAGTCCCCACAGTAGGCCAGAAAATTCTCAGTGAACTTTTTAGGAAAAGCCAAAGGAGCCAACTGCAATGGCAAGAATTAGCACACGGAGAACAAAGAGAAGTCAGTCAGCCTATTCATTTGGAGGTGAGATTCTGATTTTACACTACAGAATGATACGAACTAAGTGTTGGTGGAGAGGCTCATTTCCTCCTCCCTGGTGAATTACCACTTTGTTTCACTTTCTACTTAATATGTTCTTATGGGATTTTCAAGAATGTCCACTCTGCCTGCACATTACATATTAACTTCTTTAAGGACAAGGGCAAATTGTATTCACAACTGTTCACAATATCTCTGATCACACTTGCCACATACAAGGTTTTCAGCACCTGCTGACTGAAAACCATACCTGGTAAATTAGGCTTCTAACATGTTTACTGAATTGAATTGACTGACTGACGCAAACTAGGTTAGAGGTTTACTAAAGGAGTCATGTGGCTTTGGCTTTTTGTTCAAATTATATGTTAACTCACACTTTATGACTAAAAAGTGACAGCCTATTGCAGAAGTATTTCTTAGCTCTAGTGCCCACAGATAGGAAACTCAAGTAGAGTAAAACCAGTGAGAATTAGCAACTTTGGAGAATGGTGTTACCATACTAACTGGAAGCAGCCCTGGTGTTGTGGAAAAAGCTTGGGCACTGAAATCAGGAAGAGCTGAGGTCATATTCTGTCTTTATAGCTAGAACTTGAACAAGTTGGGTCATTGAGGCAGGGTTGGTCCTACTTAACCAAGACTGCTGATTTTGACATTGGGGCATGGGGTATCCATTCTCTAGCTCCATGTTGTGCCCAAAGCCAAGAGTATTCAAATATTTCCTTATTGCTGAACTTAGCATCTTGAGTACTTTCTAGGGGGCCAAATGCATCTAGTACCTAAAAGTGCATCTGGGCTAGGTGTGGTGGCTCACGTTTGTAATCCCAGCACTTTGGGTGGCTGAGGCAGGAGAATTGTTTGCGCTCAGGAGTCCAAGATCAGCTTGGACAACATAGTAAGACCCTGTCTCTACAAAAACAAAAACAAAATTAGCCGAGTGTGGTAGCACATGCCTGTCATCCTAGCTACTTGAGAGGCTGAGTTGGGAAAATGGCTGGAGCCTGGGAATACAAGGCTGCAGTGAGCTGTGATTGCACCACTGCACTCCAGGCTGGGCAACAGAGCGAGACCTTGTCTCAAAAGCAAACAGTGCATCTGGCTCCTTAGAAATCAAGTAGAAGGGCTATGCCAACAAGATATTGAAAATGCCTTCTGGGGTAGTAAGGAAAGAAAAGTTCCCCCAAACTGTGCGTTCATGTGTCTGTTAAAAACACTGACCCTTTAAACCAAAGGACTTTGTGCTTTTCTCTTCATGTTTATTTACAGGGACAGATGAAACTATTTCAATTTTTAAACTACTTAGTTATCACACATTCAGGCATCATACCTTTGTTTGAATGCGTGTTATTTCTAAGTAGGGTCTCCTTTGCAAATATTATCTATTCTATGATCTGTATTGACCACTTTTAATTTTCCTTTCCAAGTGAAACCCAATTGTCAGCCTCTTTGTGTTGTGTTATAATTTGGAAAATTGAGAATTATTTTAGTGTGCATGAAAACAGAAGACTAAAATTCTGACAATTTATGAAAACAAAGCACATCTTTTTTATATCATCCACTAATCACTGTTAAACGCTAAACCTTGTATAATTTAAACCAATCTACTTCTCTTCATGCACATGAGTTTTTAATCACAGTCTGGTTAAACCCAAGATGCTTAACTGAGCCAAAGAGTGAGGCTCTTTATTGACCCCTCCCCAGACAAGGGAAAGACTCCTAGAAATATAGTTAGAGGAACCCTTAGAAATACAAAAGTAAGGTCCAGAGAGAAGGGATGTATTGAAGGTAAGTATCCAAGGATGCAGTACTGACTTGACAGAACTTAGCTAGCATATAGCAGACAGGGCCATAGCCACCACGGAGTACAGAACAAGGCCAGAAGGCATGGGATCAAAGATGCTGTAACATGAATTAATTATGGCTCCATTTGCCAATATCAGCCATACAAGAAGGGTGGGCAGTCTTATCGGGGAACCTGCCCTGATAGTCACGTAGGTTCTTTTCTGTTTTCCCTAAGCGTCAGCCGGTTTGAGAAATAAAGGGACAGAGTACAAAAGAGAGAAATTTTAAGGCTGGGCGTCCGGGGGAGACATCACATGTCAGTAGGTTCCATGATGCCCCACAAGCCACAAAACCAGCAAGTTTTTATTAGGGAGTTTCAAAAGGAGAGGGAGTGTACGAATAGGGTGTCGGTCACAAAGATCACATACTTCACAAGGTAATAGAATATCACCAGGCAAATGGAGGCAGGGTGAGATCACAGGACCACAGGACTGGGGCGAAATTAAAATTGCTAATGAAGTTTCGGGCACCATTGTCATTGATAACATCTTATCAGGAGACAGGGTTTTCAGAGCAACCGGTCTGACCAAAATTTATTAGGTGGGAATTTCCTCTTCCTAATAAGCCTGGGAGCGCTATGGGAGACTGGGGTCTATTTCACCCCTATAGCCTGGACCATAGAAGACGACCACACCCGGAGGGGGCCAGTTCAGAGACCCACCCCCAGGCGCATATTCTCTTTCCCAGGGATGTTCCTTGCTGAGAAAAAGAATTCAGCGATATTTCTCCCATTTGCTTTTGAAATAAGAGAAATACAGCTCTATTCCACCCAGCTCACCAGCGGTCAGAGTTTAAGGTTATCTCTCTTGTTTCCTAAACATTGCTGTTATCCTGTTCTTTTTTCAAGGTGCCCAGATTTCATATTGTTCAAACACACATGCTCTACAATTTCTGCAGTTAACGCAATTATCACAGGGTCCTGAGGCGACATACATCCTCCTGGGCTTAGGAGATGACAGGATTAAGAGATTAAAGTAAAGACAGGCATAGGAAATCACAAGGGTATTGATTGGGGAAGTGATAAGTGTCCATGAAATCTTCACAATTTATGTTTAGAGACTGCAGTAAGGACAGGCATAAGCAATTATAAAAGTATTAATTTGGGGAACTAATAAATGTCCATGAAATCTTCACAATCCACGTTCTTCTGCCACGGCTTCAGCTGGTCCCTCCATTTGGGGTCCCTGACTTCCCGCAACACAGCCTTCTTTTTTTGTTGGGGAGAGTATGTGGAAGAAGATGACATGTTCAGTTTTGAGCTATGTTGAGTTTTGTGTGCCTGTTGGTACCTCTAGGTAAGATGTTTAGTTGGCAATTGGATAGATGGATGCAGAACTTAGCTGGATATAGAGATCTCAGCTGAAGAATGGTCTTTAGAGATTTGGGAATCTGTGGTAGTTCAAACCTTTAGAAGAGATTACATGAGGAGAGTGTGTAGCATGAGAAGAGAATAGCCTTGGAAGAAGATTAAGGAGGACAGGCCAGAGAAGGAAAAGTGGGCTCAAAGGAGAACAACACCAGAAGGCTTGGGATCAAAGGAGAAACTAGATCTGGGGGCATGAGTATTCCCATCATAATAGACTCATTTGCTGATGGCTGGGCATGGTGGCTCACACCTGTAATCCTAGCACTTTGGGAGGCTGAGTCGGTGGATCACCTGACGTCAGGAGTTCAAGACCAGCCTGGCCAACATGGTGAAAACCCTGTCTCTACTAAAAATACAAAAAAATTAGCTGGGCATGGTGGTGGGTGCCTGTATTCCTAGATACTTGGGAGGCTGAGGCAGGATAATCACTTAAACCCGGGAGGTGGAGGTTGCAGTGAGCCAAGATCAGATCGTGCCATTGCACTCCAGCCTGGGCAACAAGAGCAAAACTCCATCTTAAAAAAAAAAAAAAAAAAAAAAAAGCCTTGTGTTTTGGGTTTCCAGCCGTTACATGTTGCTTTTTCCCTGGTGCACTTATCTGATTAGCTGTGGTATTTCGTCAGTCATCCTGTCCTTCATCCCACCAAGGAGCCTTTGTAATTACATGCAACCTGTTCTCATCAATTCCTGGCAAAGATGACCTGAAGTATGCTGAAGGAAGCATCATGTGCCAAACAAATATAGAATTATTGGCTTTGGATATATTTTTGTTAGTTTGGCCTTATTTATTGCAACAAAAGTTAATTAAAAAAAGAAACTGTTTTAGTACCTCAACTAGATGCCATAACTGTTTTAAAGTTTATGCAAATATGGTTATAACTTCCCAAAGAAACAACAAATCCACCTTTGATTATTGTTCCTGGTTTGTTTCCTTTATTATGTAGAAAATCAGAAATGGGTCTTTTTGCTCTCAACTTGGCTTCAAAACGTCAAGAAAGTCTTGGCTCTGATATAATCAGAATTTAAGGGCTGGGCATGGTGGCTCATGTCTATTATCCCAGCAATTCGGGAGGCCAAGGCAGGAGGATCAATTGAGGCCAGGAGTTTGAGACCAGCCTGAGCAACATGGGGAGACCCCTGTCTCTACAACAAATTAAAAAATAAAAAAAAAATTAAGTCAGCCTTATGCCACGACCTACTTGATGAACACTTCCAAAAGCCTGTGCTTCCTGAGAGTCATGATATCATCTCCATCACCTCTTTGTAATATAGGTTGTGGGCTTTCAAACAATGGTCCTCTGGTTCTCTCTAGCCACAAAACAATCAACTTCTTACTTAATAAATTCTTTAAACCTATACAAACCTGGTGTCCACCCATTTCTCTATACTAAGCACTTTAATCACAGTGCAAGATGTCACTGTCTGGAGGCACTTCTTGGCTTAGAGCAGATGCAGAAGTGGAGAGGTAGAAAACTCCAGTGATAAAAATATGAAAGGTAGAAATCATGCTTATTATTTAAAATGTCTAATGTCTAAATGACATAAAGAGCAAACTCCTTGCAGAGAATGTTCTCATTACTGGCGGAGCAGATGCTACTACAGGAAGAACCTGCCCTATCCCTGACTTCCCTTAACGTTGGTGAGAAAATGGCAGTCTTCACTCTGTTACTGACACTGTCAAGGAAGAGATGCCATAAATGTTAAACCATATTAAACAATTTTCAGACCCCCTCTCAATGGAGGATGTATGAGTCTAGACACCTCAGAAATATACGTTTTACAGAATGATTCTATGTGAGATGGGAAGATAATGTAAGCTGTGAAAGGCTAGAACCTTCACTGGGGCTCAAGAATGTCAGTCTATCATCATGCCTTGGGGAAGTAGACCAGACCTTCAGATCTGAAAGGAGAAGGCCCTGCAAGTAGCAAAGAAGTTTCCAACAGCACAAAGTAGAATTGGCATATAAGGGAACAAGATAGTATTTATCTCAGGGAATCCCAGAATTGGGAAGAGGGGCATCCAGCTAGCTGCCTCGAAGGGATATAAACAATCCTTTGTGGCTTGGGGGCAAAAGAAATGACCTTAAAAAGCTGTTCAGTGCTTCTCCTGGGATTCTTAGAATTATGGATTTTTAGACCCCATCCACTCTAATGACGTTTACTTTTTTTTTTTTTCAGAGCAGTTTATTAGTTACCTTTGACATTCTCAGCTTTGTCTATGGCTTGTGAGAGGCCAGTTCAGCATTGAAGTTTCAGAAGCCCAAGGGGGAAATAAAACCCTAGAAGGCGAGTATGCCCCTCTTACTCTCAAAAAGTTCTGCTGTTTCTTTTAAAAAATTTCCCAGGCCAGGCACGGTGGCTCACACCTGTAATCCCAACACTTTGGGTGGCTGATGCAGGATGATCGCTAGAGCTCAGGTGTTCAAGACAAGTCTGGACAACATAGTGAGGCCTCATCTCTAAATGATAATAATAATAATAACAATAATAATAAAATGATCCGGGCATGGTGGCGCTTGCCTGTAGGCCCAGCTACTCCAGAGGCTGAGATGAGAGGATCACTTGAGCCAGGTAGGTCAAGGCTGCAGTGAGCTATGACCACACCACTGCACTCCAGCCTGGGTGACAGGGTGAGACCCTGTCTCAATCAATCAATCAATCAATCAATCAATCGAGGTAAACAATTAAAAATTTCCCTTAAGGACTCTTTCTCTACTCGTCCTTCGTATGCCTAGGTGGGCATTTTATTTCAGGTAAGGGGTCATGTCCTTTACAGCCTGCTTGCCAGGATGTATCCATGACCTATGGATAATAATGGGCTGTGGAGAACCAACTGCTTTCAGGCATGGGCCCTGACCTATCTAGTTTTAGTTTCTGAGCACAGTACAGAGCCTTTGTTTCCTGCTCAGACTGTCTCTTCTGGAATAGGCTGTCCCCTTCAAGAAATTAGCAGATAGAACAGAGGCAATTTTTAATTCCGTCAAATGATGGTCACAAACTGAAAGTCAAGTAAGACACCAGGTAAAAAATCCTAGCATCCGTAATTGCTACAGGTCAGCACTCCTAGTGCTGGAAGGTTCTGGTTTAAGTGGAAATTTTCTTCTTGACAGCTTTATACAACCAGCTCCAGAGATAAGAAAAAATATTAGAGAAATGCATGCTGCTCTTTGCCTCCCCATCCCCACTTGTCCTGATATTTGGGGGCATACAGAAATTATAATTCATTACTAATATAGGAAAAAAGCATCAACTCTAGTGTAAAAATAGGGGCTGTAAGTAACAGAAATCGATTTTATTTCAAGGAGCACCAGGTCAGAGCAAGTAGCATGGGCCAGGAAGAACACAGTTTGGTGTGTTCGGACCATCACAGACTAGGGTCAGAGCACTATTTTTTATAGTTTATAACCCATCGAGTACCCCAGTTTTGAGAAAGCTTATCCTAAAGCATACCTGTAATATGACCCTGGGGAAGAACAAGATCAGTAGAAATATTTTAGAAGGGATAAGAGACTCATTCTCAAAATCTTAAAGAGCAAGATTACTGAAATTGAATGCGGGGTTAGCTCTGAGTTTCCTAGCAACGAAGGCAATAAACATTAAAAGAAACACGCTGGATAATAGCTTTCTCAACTTGTGATAAAAGAGAAGGTATCATTTTGTCAGGAGAATCAAACTTATTCCTGGTGCCAAAACTATGAAGCACTGATTTTTACAGGATATGTAGGAGCAGTCTCCACAGGACAGTGTCATATATATATATATATATATATATATACACACACACATATATGTATATATATGTATATACAGAGACATTTTAAAAAGTCAAGTTAATTGGGATATACTTTCCATTCAGTAAAATTTACTCATGTCCATTTTTTTTAATAGCAGCTGGGGAAACCACATTGGAAGGTAGGCCAGTAACAGCTAAGCTAAAGTGGCAAATGGGCGGCCTTTCTGTGATCTAACCTGATCCTGGAAAGATGGTGAAAAACCAGGAGGCATGAATTTGAATGCAGGCCTTGGACAAGTGGCTCCCTAAACCACCTGCTCATGGAACAATAGGAAGGATTGCTCCCACTAGATCACCTTGTACCATTGCATTTGGGGCTTTCCTTAGCAGCCCCTTCCCTAGCACAGCTCACTTGTCTGGATCCTGCCCTCTCATCAGCAGTGTTATCTGCTGTCTACATCCTTTTGGGAGCTAGGGAGACTTATCCAAAGGCTGCAGAGAAGCACTCTGATTTTCCTTGGGTCTCTTTCTAGTTATTTGTTCAGGACTCATGAGGTGTTGCTCTGTTGTCCAGCTCTAGCACTTGTTTTCTTTTATCATCATCTACTTCCACTATGTGCAATTCTTTTTCTATGCCTCCTAGCAATTCCTCATGAAAGCTGTTCCTGGGAACAGGGCATTGGCTCATCACCTAAACAATAAATTCAACGATTTGATGCTCTCTGAAGACTAAGAACCCACTTTTTTCTTTCTTGTCTATAGGTTACCGAGGAGCACAGTAAAGAAGTAGATATCTTTTCCCAAAGATATATTCACCTGTAATCAAAGAGGACACACACAGAAAGGTACCAGAGCAAACAGAGGCTCCCTCTTAAGACCTTAACAAATTAAAACCCTAACAAATTAAAACCCATATTAATTAATTCTCTGGCCCTTTATTTGCTTCTGGATTAAATATATTAAGGTGATTTTTCATTCTGACCCAGGTTGTCACAAGCTCAATAATTCACTTAGGGAATTCTGACATCATGTATTTGGCCCTGCATGTCTATGGAGTCAAAAGGAGTAACTCATTAGCAAGCAAGAGATATTAATTAAACTTTTGTAAATTTACACTCATGAAGGATGCTAGCTCCATCCAGATTGTTGGAAGGAGAACCATGCTCATAGTTACTTGGCAAATGTGGAGCCAGTGTAGGCGGTGTGACAAAGTATTGAAGCAGATCTTTAGCAAGCTCACGAGGGCCTGTGTTATACCCAATGCATGCTGGTCCTCTCAAAGTTGTTACCCAGAGAAGCTGTATACAGATTCCAAGGATACTGCTGGCATTCACATTTCCAGAGCTGTTCCCTGGGAACTATCTTCATAGACAGTTATGAGCCACATGAGAAATATCACTCATGACTGTGTAGTCACACCTCACTTCTGGCCCCAACCATAGGACCCAGTCTGATCATCCAATTAGTACATCATCAATACCTTCTCAGGACATTTGACTGATTCCCAAAATTCAATCCACTCTCAAAGGACAAAGATATCTCGCAACCAAGCAGAGTCAAGAGAACATGCTACAGCTGTCAAATGTACTAACCAATACAGCAACATGCAAATGTTGAATATGTTGAAGAAATCAGCACCCTTTTCCATTATGTCAGTTCTGCTATGTTTGTTAAAAATAAATCCATTGCATTCCTTTATTCACTATAGTGCTTTGGCATCATTTTCCCTTTGATTAGAAATCAATCCTAATATTAGTATTCCTAGATAACTTTTCATTAATTTTCACAGTAGAAATAGGTGAAAGGACCAGGTACCAAGCTGAAATGTCCCCTGCCACCAACTTTTAGCTCCTCCCAGCATGTGATCTTTCACTGACTTCTTTAATGAAAAGAGTTCTGCTGACAGGTGAGAAAATGGATTCATATGTCAGTGCTTTCAAAGGTCTATTAAATATAATGTTATTTAAAAGCGTATTAACTATCCTAACCAGTGTCAGACAACAACTAGGGAAGTGCAGGAGCTTGAAGACTAATGTAGATTCTTAAGATGCTGAATGCAAATGTAAATCACAATCCTCACTAATTAAAACTTTGGCCCTTTGATTGCTCCTGGAGCAAGTTCACAAGAGTGATTTTTCATCTCTGCTTGGGTTGACACAAGCCCAATAATTCACTCTGGCATTCTGACATCACTTGCTTGGCTCTGCTTGTCTGTGGAGTCAGAAAAAGTATCTCATTAGGGAAGGAGAGGTATTAATTAGGCTTTTGTAAATAGCAACAGTGTGTGATGCTAGCTCCTGATTTCATCCAGATTGTTGAGAGGAGTGCCACATGCAGAGCTGAAAACCTGGAGTTCTTATTCTAAGCCATCACACCAGTCCCCCCAAGTGATTGGTATGCCTTGGTTCACACAAATGAAAAATAGGATAAAAATAATCCAAGCTTGCCACCTGACTTCGCAGAGTCATGATGCTTATAAGTGGGAAATGGCAGAGTACAATAATGTTTTTATAATTAAAATGTGGTGATGATTCTGGTGCTATACTCATTATGACAGTATAGGCCTTATTGTATAAGTTCACAGCTCAGATCTACTGTTGTTGCAATAACAACCCACTTACCACCTGCTACGGGCAAAATGCTAGTGATACAAAGATATATCTATTATGTGGTCCATACTTTCAAAGAAAATTACTGAATTGTAATATGGAATTCTAGGACACTCCAATGAGCCATCTTCCTTGCCCCTTCAAGCTCAGTCATAGAATGTTTAGAAGAAATAAAGAAATAATTAGTCCATGCCAGTCTGGCTTTCTGCATCCCTTCTAGACCAATATGAGTCCTCTGTTGTGACCATTGTATTCAGCGCTTTTTGTTCTTTGCCAGTCTTGAGCTTCTTTGCCATGCTGCCTGTATGTCTTCTGTCCACTTATCATCTCTCTTTCTCTGGGCAATTTGGAATAGGAGTTGAGACCAGGTGTCTTGGGGAACTCAGCAGAAGGAGAAGGGAGGAGGAGTTTTGATGGTCCCCTCAATGTACTACTTTCTCCTGGGAGAAGGCAGGATAATAAAAAAGGAGAGCCAGGGAACCATGCTCATTTGGATATATATGTTCTGCTATGTTAAAGCAGAAGACTCATTACCTTATCGTGTTGCTGGGCTTAATGAAGCCTCTTGCTGGAGGAACAATCGTACCTGGGGGCAATATAAACATTCATTGGCCCCAAGAAGGGCACTCTTTCAGCCGCTGGGGGAGGGGAGAGTTAATGGAGAGTGGCAGCTGACGGATCAATACTTCTCCGAATGAATTTGATCTTAAGTGACACCTCTTTGGGATAAAAAAAGGGCTGACTGGAAATTATTCAAGGTTATCAGCTAAATGATAGTTTCTGGAGTATTCAGGTGCAACATTTGGAACTTAAACTGGTGGTCCTACAAGAAATCATGACAAAAGCTGTGTTGTCTGTAACCAGCCCAAACAGAAGACACTAGTCAACATTTTTTTTTTTTTGAGACAAAGTCTCGCACTTGTCCCCCAGGCTAGGTGCAATGGCGCAATCTCGGCTCACTGCAACCTCTGCCTCCCAGGTTCAAGTGATTCTCCTGTCTCAGCCTCCCCAGTAGCTGGGATTACAGGTGCCCACCACCACGCCCAGCTAATTTTTGTATTTTTAGTAGAGACGGGGTTTCATCATGTTCGCCAGGCTGCTCTCGAACTCCTGACCTCAGGTGATCCACCCGCCTCGGCCTCCCAAAGTATTGGGATTACAGGCGTGAGCCACCATGCCCAGCCAACATTTCTGACAATCCTCATACAAATCTTCAGTCTAGCAACCAGACTCATCAGAAGATAACTCTGTTTTGATTTCAGAGAAGGTTCCTGAAATATAAATTTAAGCTAGTTATAATGATTTTAGCAGAGCAGAAAAGCCAGGGGATGGGGATGACAGGAACCTTTCTCCTAGACTCCACAACAGCCAAAAGTAAGAGAGCTATGAAAACCCATGAAAAATGACATGGTCTCCAAAATAACATGTAATTGAAAATATATGGTCATAATGGTATGAAACTATTGATTCAAAATGTAAGAAACAATTATGAAAATTACAAAAGTACAGTACTGCATTAGTCCATTCTCATGCTGCTAATAAAGACATACCCAAGACCGGGTAATTTATAAAGGAAAGAGGTTCAATTGACTCACAGTTCAGCATGACTGGGGAGGCCTCAGGAAACTTACAAGCATGGTGGAAGGGGAAGCAAACACATCTTTCTTTGCATGGTGGGAGCAAGGAGAAGTGCCGAGCAAAAGGAGGAAAAGCCCCTTATGAAACCATCAGACCTCCTGAGAACTCACCCCCTATCATGAGAACAGCATGGGGTTAACCACCCCCATGATTAAATTACCTCCCACCAGGTCCCTTCCACAACAAGTGGAGATTGTGGAAACTACAATTCAAGATGAGATTTGGGTGTGGACACAGCCAAACCATATCAAGTACTCATTAAAGTAATCTAGTTTGAAGAGACAGTGATGCAAATCTGAAGCTTAAAGGCCCTTGGTCCTCTTGGCTAGCAGAATAAATTTCAGCAAGTCGCAGAATTCTTAGATCTAAGCTCTAGCTAATACAGGTGCTCAGTGAAGAGGAAGAAGGCAGAAAACTGCCTTAACTGTATGGGCTTCAAAGACAGCTAATCAATGCAAAATATGTCTTGAAACAGCATAAGAAATGATTCTTAGGTTGAATGTCCCAACTTGTAAAATGTGTCCTTCCTGACCTTCCAATGCTGATCCTCAACCCCTTCATTTACCTCCTGGTCATCTGTCCCAAGCTGGAATCAATCCTCCTTCATCCTAGTGAAGAGATCCAGAGAGAAGGTTCGGGTGAGCATTTAAATTCCTGTTTGAGTCCCATTATTCAAAAATGCCCTTGGAAAGCACAGCTTGGTATGGCATTTTGGTGGGAGATGCCATAACAAATAAGTAATTAGCCAGAAATCAGTACAAACAACTGCTTGTTTCCACAATCTGCCTGATAGGAAGTCTGTTGCTGTAGAGGTATTATAAATTAGAATCTACAGCATTTTTTTTAAGTCAAATTGCTGACTTAACCATTCAGGCTTTAACTACAGCTAATCGATACAAAAGTGTCCTCAAACAGTCCGGGGACCCCATTGTTTGCTGCTGGTTATATGAAGCTGGTTGTTACAAAGAGCAAATGAAAAAAATTCCCCTTAATCTCATTTTGAATTACTGGGAAGCTTAATATTACATTTTAGAAAATTGAAATATTTGACGTACCTCTATGGAATACAATTTATAGTTAGACAGGAAGCATAATATTCCACTTTTGTAACTTGTTTCTAAGTACAAGTCATTGAATTAAGTTACATTGAACCAGATTATCCCAATGTCTAAACTCCCCTCTGGTTAAGAGCTGGGCTCCAGAGAAAGTTATTTAACACTTTCAGATCATGAAGATACTTCAGTTTGAAGCAAGCTTGTACAACCCGCAGCCTGCAGGCTGCATGCGGCCCAGAATGGCTTTGAATGCAGCCCAACACAAATTCGTAAGCTTTCTTAAAACATTATGAGATTTTTTTTTCGCTTTTTTTAAATCTTCTCAGCAATCATTTGTGTTCGTGTGTTTTATGTGTGGCCCAAGACAATTATCCTTCTTCCAGTGTGACCCAGGGAAACCAAAAGATTGGCTTAAAGCAAGAGTTGACAAACTCTTTATGTAAATGGCCAGATAGTAAATCTTTTCAGAGTTGCAGACTCTGCTGTTACGGTACAAAAGCAGTCATACACAACATGTAAGTGAATGCATGGCTGTGTTCCAACAAAACTTTATTTACAGACATTGAAATGCGAATTGCATATATTTTTCAAATGTCACAAAACATTGTTCTTAATTTTTTCACCTGTTTGAGAATATAAAAACTATTATTAGCTTACTGGCCATACCAAAAACAAACAAACAAACATGTAATGGACTGGATTTGGCCTGGGGACATAATTTGCCAACCCCTGATGTAAAACCCTAAATTGGCAACTTCCCTAGGAAATGGAAAGAATCTTCAATTTCCCAAAGTACTAACTTCCAAAGCAGAAAGTAGTTGAAGCTCTGGGAGATTCAGGTGTTTTATGTTCAAACATTAGCTGTTTATCCCAGAGAATATAGGAATTTTGAAAAAAGAGTCAACTTTGGTTTGTTCCTCATACAGAGGTTTCTCCCTTAACCTCTTTCTTTCTCCTTAGCCTGTTCCCTTTATCTTCTTCTGTTTTGTCTCCATCCCAGTAACAACAGTTTCTTTTTCGTGTTTTTGGAATTCAAGAGAAGTATCTGGAAATCCATTATCAGCATTTATTCCTGACTTTAAATCTTCCATTGATTTGTCTCCTATATCTCCTCACTGTACGTTAAGTCTATTCCCATTCTGAGACAATTTTATTTTACACGCAGAATATTTTAATGTTTTTATCTACAAATCCTTTAAGAAATTACAGGAACATAAAGTGAAACCTTTCTCAGCCCTCTTTTTAAAAAAGGAGTTCAAACTCCTCTTTGGGTAAGGGATCCCAGTCTACAACACACTGTCCTTTAAAATGCCACCAGTAGAGCCATGGATAACAATGGGAGTTCAACACAAGATGTTATGGTGAAAAGCACTATGCAAACTATAAAGTGGTATCTATGTTATCGTTGGTGGTATTATTATGCCAAGTGCCAAGGATGCTAACTTGTGAAAGTGAATTTTTGTGAAAGAGGCAATGTTTTCACTGGACTACTGGAGTTATTCCCAAGAGACAGATGAAGTACTGCTCCCATCGAAGAAGGCAAAGCAGCTGGGTTATAGACCCAATTCTAGCTCTGCTTCTGCTAAGGACCAGTCGAGGACAAAGGGTAAGTCATTAACTTCTGTGAGCCTTCCTACTTATCTTGCAAAATGGAAAGGTTTGGGAAGACCCTTAAGGGCTCTTCCATGTTATGATCTCTAAGGGTTTGGGCTGTAAATGACAACAGAGGAGGAAAATGAACCTTGCTGAGCAACTACTAGGTGCTACCTCTTAACGTCAGAAAAATGATCACATGAAATAACTCCCTAAACCACTCTTGTCTGGTTGTCCCTAAGCATTATAGGAGCAAAGCAGGTTGTGGTTCCACAGTCAGTTACTTCATGTGTCAAGATTGCCTGGTTGCTGCCATGGTCTTCCCCAAAACAAAGTTTAGATCTTTCTTAAAATTTGTGACTATTTATTACATATCTGGAAGGTTAAGCACAGCACAACCCCAAACAAGAAAAAGTCAATAAGCCCTAAGGTTGTTTTACAGAAATATCTCTATGGGCTGCAGTATTTGAATGCTTTGGGCAAAATAAAACCCTTCAGGACAAAAGCTACTTCTAACACATCATTGAAAAGGCAACAACCGCTGAGGGCTTTCTCTATTCTTTATCTTGAAATCCAGGCAGTTTCTCCCCAGTTCTGTTAAAAATAAATCTCTTTACCCTCACTAGACAAATCTGAATAAGTTGCATATTTTTAACAGTTCCACACTCCTTGGGTATCTTGTCTTAGTCTGACAAGGTACAACATCATGAGTGATCCATATGTGAGGGACAAAGGGGCACTGTGGCTGGCAGGTGTTACCTTTTGACTTCTGCAAGGCTCAAAAGCACTGGCTAAAACCCATGGGGTGAAAAAACAACAGGAAAAGTATCTGTTTTCAAGTTTGCTGCTTGGAGTCTGGGAGGCAGGGGAAGTTAGTTGTTTATAGAACAATTTATGGTTACAATTTCAATGGCTGATTACTTGATTTCTTCATCCAGCTCTTAATCACAGATCAAACACTGGTTCCAACAATGAAGTAATTTTAGGCATGATTACAGTCTCCTACTGAGGACTTTTGCCTAGGAACAAGGAGCTCCCAGCCCACGCTCAGTTTAACAATGATCAGGACAAGTGATGCAACTGCAGTTCTTCCGCCCGGGTGACACAGCCCTTAGGAATATCACTTCCCCCCTTTCACACAGAGAGTTGTTTGCTCGGTGTGGTCAGTGCGGTGATGGTGAGAGTATGGTATTTATCCATCACAGTGCCAACCCGCTCCCTTCTGTGCTCCACAGTTAAGCTACTATTATCTTTGGAAGAAACAGCTATTTTCTCCTTCCCCTGCTTGATAACCGTACGCAGCTCCTTATTGCCTACCTAATCAGGTCTACGTCTCAGCATGGCTTTCAATACCCTCCGAGATGGAACCTGGCCTTACATATTTTCTAAATGCCACACCACAACCCTTCCCAGATCCTCCATGCTGGTCCTTGCCTCTGGGCCTTTACAAAGCCACTTTCTCTAACAGGATAGCACTTCCCCATCTTCTCCTCTCCATAAAATCCTGTTTCTCTTTGAAAACCCACATCTGCCTTTCCTGTTGAATAGTCTTCTCTACAGCCTCAGGCAACAACAAATCGCTTCCTCTTGGCTCCACTTTGCTCAGACCTGATTATATTGCACTGATTCATAAGCTCTGTCTGTACCTTTCTCACTATTTCCACCTTCTGTGGATTGCAGGCTTTTTGAGGGTATGTGGACCATATCTCATGTCCCTATTTCCCCCAACTCCTTTACACCCAGGCTGTGTGGTGCTCGGCAAATGTTTGTTGAATGAGCCTGGATGGCATATAACTGTTAAGTGTTTATTTGATTTATAGCAGAGGGGGTAACAGAAAAATCCTCTTTTGTAGGGGTATGAAATGACCTCCTCCACTCCTGGTAGAAATAGCTACCTATTCTTGGCCACACTCGTGATACCATTTTCCCTCCCACATAGGTAAATGTCTCATATGACGAATACGGTAGATATCAGGGCAGGCAGAGCAGACCCTGTGGACTGACCCAGGTAATAGGCTACAAGTCACAATTACTTTCAGGAAATAGAGGGCTTGAAGTCTAAAACTCTGACATTTGCAGGCAGAGCTGGTTTAAGAGCAATACTAGAAATGGGATCAGAGTCCTGCCACAGCTTCCCAGCCATTGGTGTAGAGGCCAATGCTGCAGAAGTGACCTTCATAAAATTCTCAGACAGCAAAGAAAGCAGGATTTACTAGTGGTATCAAAAGGATCTAGGAATAAAGAGTTTCAGGGAAGGCCAACCTTCTCTAACTGGTGTCTAGGGAAAGATCTCAGAGGGCAGAGCCTGGAAGGGGGAGCAAGATATAAGAAGAAAAGCCATTCCTACAGTGGTGTTTTGAACTCCAGTAGATAGTTAAATAAAGGAGAGGCGATAAAGGAGATGAAGGTTGAGCTCAGTTAAAATTATTAGGGAACCCCATGTTCACTGTGGTTCAATGTGGTTTTTCACCACCAGCCGAGTGTTAACTGTCTAAACCACCTGTTAAATATCTGTCCCTAAAGTCATTAAGATTTTGCTTGAACCCAAGGATAGCTTTTGAATTTAAATAGCCCTTCCAGTCTAGAAAGGGGATTTTGAAAGGGAAGTAAGCTAGTTAATACACAAGCAGAGATTGAACTTTCTTATTTCCCTAAGACACTGAGGATGGTCTCAGCCACCCCCACAACCTGTGTGCACTGAAAACCTCTAAATCACATGTACAGCACCATGTCACCCGTCAATACTCAGGGAATAGGTCTACAATAAATGCACAGATTTTGTTTTTCAAACATATTCCCTGAGAAAAACTGAGAAAGCAATCACAAACATTCAGCAATTTAACGTGTTTTAACATAACCAATTGTTTGAAAATAAGACTCGTGCCCTCATCCCACAAACACTGAGTGCCTACTGGTGCCAGGCACTGTGGAGGGTACTAGAGAGACAAAAATGAATGAGACAACAGCACCAGACTCGAGCGGTGCACAGCCTGGTAAGGGATACAGATGATTCAAAAACAATGTGGGTCCTCTTCTACCACTTGACTGCAGCTGCCCTCTAAAAAGTCATCAGTGACTGCCTGCTGGCCAAGACCAGTGACCTCTTTTTAAGAATTGGACTCCTTGGCAATCCTATTCCTATGACATTTCAAGAAAGACTGGAATGAACATAAGGACCCAGCCCTGCAGATATCTAGGGGAAGAGCATTCCAGGTAGAAAGAGGAGCAAATACAAAGGCCCTGAGGCAGCACGAGGCCTGGTATATTTAAGGTAAAGCAAGGAGAATGGTGTGATTAGAGAGAAATGGGCCAGAGGCAGGGTAATAAAATATAAAGTCAGAGATGGAACTTGCAGGAACCTTGCAGTGTTGGTTGTTGAAGGAGATGGAGAGCCACTGCTGGGCTGGGAAAAGAGGAATGACAACATCTCAATTAACATTTTTATCACTGTGGTTAGACAAGACCGTGGGGTCCAATAGAGGAAGCAGGGGAGCCAGCTAGTAGGCTTTTACAGAAGCCCATGTAAGAAATGATGGCGGCTTGGACTAGGATGACAGAGGTGATGGTGGCGAGAGGCGGTCAAATTCCAGATATATTATGCAGGTGAAGTAGACAGAATTTGCTAGCGGATTAGACATGGCCTGGGGGAGAAAAACATATGCAAAAGATACCTTGAAGATTTTCCCCTGAGCAACTGGTAAGGACAGAGATGCCACTCACTGAGGCGGGGAAGATTGGGAGAGGACCACGTTCTGGGGAAATGTCAGGAGTTTGTCTGGGGGCAGGTGAAGTTTGAGATCCCAACTCGTGAGAGTTGCAGGAGTCTGGACCCCAGGGACGAGGTGGCTCTGGAGATATATGTGGAAGCCAAGCCTCTCTTGTGTCTTTCAGCATCCTCTCTCACTAGCTACAATGACTCAACCAAACCCATCCGCCACTTGGTATAAGAGCAAGCTTGACTGCAGCCAGCCTGGCTTCTTCATCCTCACACATCATGCCCACCCTAGCCTGTGTTCTCAGGGCTCACTTGTCCTGGAAGAGTAAGGCTTCCAGTGATGGCAAAAACCTCTTAAGAAAGTATGGGTGAAATACAGATTGTTATCCTAATGGGTGCAAACAGATTGTTATCCTAATGCACTATCTTTCTCTAAGGAAACACAATTTTGATGGAGTTGCTTTTCATAGATTCTTATAAAATGTACTAGCATCAAAATGTGAAGCTCTAGATGTATTCAAATTGGTGTCCCAGATACCAAAGGAGTTTCTTGAGAAACAAATGCTTAATCAGATTTTCCCAGAGGGGTACCTACTATCAGTTCATGTGCCCTCAGATTAAACTATTGGGGTATTATTTTGGGGAAGGCTGATAAATTATAAGCAGTCAAAGTAAGAAAAATCACACTATATTACTTCTTGCAAAAACCAATGAAAGTGAAATAAACCAGATACTAAAATCCATCTGTAAGTCCTCATCATTTTGCTGCACTCACTTGAGTGCATTGTTAGCACCTTACTAAAGTCATTTGCTGGCTGGGAGCTCGACAAGTACTAATTATTCTCTTCATTTCCATGCCCCTGCAAACAAGACTCACAAAAGTTTAAAAGTGGTTACCTTTGAAAGCCTGGTGAACACAGCCTGCTTAAAATTATCCATAGAACATTACAACCAGACAGATATCCAGACAGAAAGGTGGACAAGAATATGCATGGTAGGTTATATGAGTTTTTTCATCCTCAAGTGTTAAGAGTTAGAAGAGTAGTCTGAGTTCTTCTTCCATTTGGGCATCAGAGGTCATTTGCAGATCCTGACATAACTAATCCTCTGAGTTGGTGGAGGAAAGGGTCAGCCAAGCCAGTCAGAAAAGGTCTGAACGCCAGCCTCCAGGAAGCTGGGCAAGTGCAAGGTAAAAGGAAATCTGCCAAGTTTTCGCCATGGCAGTATCAAAAGCGATGAGACGATTTTGTGGATCTGGCTGCTGCTCTCTGTGATTCACAGTTCACTGGTCTACCACGATTTGGGCTTTGTTCTATTTTTGTGAAACTTGTGTATGCATGTATGTGGCCAGTCTGTCTGTCTCCATGCCTGCCCGTGTATATTTTTACCTACCCACCTGCCTGCCTTTTCATTTACCTAGCAGCTAAGAGTAGAACCAGGGAGTTGGTAAGTTCTATAGAGTCATAGTCTAGTCCATCCCTTCATCTTACACATGAAGAAACCAAGGCCCAGAGAGCAGTGACCTGACCAAGGTCTCTCAGTGAATTTCATGATAGAGTTGGAAGGTAATCAGTAGGGTGGCTGATTTTCAGTTCTTGGTCTCTGTCCACCTCTGGCTCAGCCTCTTGCTACTTTCTCTCTCTGTGTCTCTTTATCTTTGCATTTCTATTCCTGTGCCTGTCTCTGTGTCTCTCACAAACACACGAGTTTTGGGAAATTAACCTTGGTTTGGCAGATGTTCTACTGTTTCACTACTTTCTTACAAATGAACACATCCTTATAAATATTTAGTAGACTCCCATTATTTTACTGCAGTACCTCAGCTCCAAACTTTGGTCATGTTTCGGTAATATTCCCTTTTGCAAAAGGTCACACTAAGCGCCTTTATTATGACACAGATGTTGCTTTCCCTGTGGGACTATTAGGAAATATCTCAAGGCTAGTTTCTTAAATTAATTTTTATGATACCTCTTCTTCCCACAAGTTGACCCTTACCTCAGAGTATTTAAAATACTGCACATATTTCCCCATGGCAAATCAAGAATTCACTTTTAATTTGATCCATACCTTCCAATGTAACTTGTTGATAGTAAAAAAGAAACGAAGAACATTGCTTGCATTTTCATCAAATAACACTGTAATCTATTACATGTCATATACAAAATACCTTTTAACTTGAAAAGTCACAAAAAGAGAATACTCTCTAGGGGATTTTCCCAATCCTGTAGAATGTGACTTGCCACTTTCTGTTTTCTTTGATTTATATGAGAAGGGAAATGAGCATATCAGGTGTGTTGGATATTCTTTCCAGTTTGTTGTCTGTTTTAGATTATAAGCTCCCAGAAGACAGGGCTACATTAATCCTCTGTTCAGTGTCTATCTAGTGTCTTATGCAAACAGTCAATGAATCTGTGCTTTTGGCTCAGATTTGCTACTAGAAATGGAGTTGGTGTTGCAAAAAGAAAAAAAGAGAAGGAAAAATTAAGGCCGGCTCTTCACAACAGGTCACATGAGAGTTATTCTGAATCGGTCTGGTTCTACATTCAAGAAGAAACCACAGAATATTACCTATAAAAGCTACTTATTTTGAAACTAGACCTCACCATTCTACCTGCCTTTAAAACTGGCAGATAGATTGAAAGTGTATGCATGTGAATCATGCCAAGAGTCCAAAGATATTTATATGAGGTGAAGAAATGAACATACCTGCCCTATCACTAGCTTTAGCAAACCATAGAATAGTTCCCTTAGTAGTTTCTGACCCAACAACTCAACCTAGAGCAGACTCCTTGAAATACCAAGTATCTACGTTTATACATATTAGTATGCACTATATTCTGCCACAACGGTTAGTTCTATCTCCCAAATTCAATGTGAGCTCCATAAAGACAGGATCTCTCTCTGATTCACCTCTATACTCAAAGTGCCTGGAAGAGTAGTTGCTCAAGTAAACACCCATGGGGAATATCAATGCTTCTCAAAACAGGGAGCTAACATCACACTAAAGATGCAATTAAATGGCTATCATTGGCTTCTTCTTATTTTACAAAACCATCTCTATTAGATATCCTTTAATGGGGACATGTCTAGAATGATCACTAAAGGGACATGGTAGATACCACTTAAGTTAGTACAAGAAGGAGCACACAAGGGGTCCTCAATTCTTCTATCATGGCTTCCTTTGTCTGTTCATCTTCATCTTGACATTCTAGCTTATAACATTCTTGCCTTTCCTAGACTCAAATTGATTGTATCTCATCGAAGTGGTGTATTAGCATTCTACAGATTTATTTGATACAAAATAGCATAAATGAAACTCCACTTTATTTGGACTAATGAAATGAAAGAACTAAATTATAATTATAATTGTGACAGAATCAAATTTCACATGTACTACATAGTTTGGAATGTCACTGAATGTTTATTTTATGTACCAATATAACAGCTAAAGTACATTTGCCAATGATGACAAGGGTTGACCAGAATTGAGGAGAGGCAGAGAAACGGAGACAGTGCTGTTGGTAGCTATAGATGCCTAAATGCTCACCAAAGGATAACACCCATTGCTGGAGCCCTTTCACTGCCTTTAAAAATATGGGCGTGCTTATCACTAGTTAGTGTAGTATATATTTTTACTGACTCTCAAAAATATTACAGTAATTACATATATACCCTCATTTGGGGGCAAAACCTTTATCAATCAATTTGATCTTCCACTATATATTTATAAGACCTGGCCCCATATCATTTTTGATGTTTCCAAAAATCAAATCCATCCACAAAGGATAAGTTTGCCCCCACAATGAGGTTATTCCAAAGGCTACACATCCCCTATCTAGCACTCCACTTAATTCTTTCATAACATTCATCACAATATGGACACATTTTGTTGACTTGCTTCCTCCAAATTATCTATATCTGCCACCAGAATATAAGCTCCCTGAGAGCAGGAACTATACTTGTCTTATTCAATTGTCATATCTCTAGCATTAAGAATAGTGCTGAATTATGGTAGGTGCTCAATAAGTGTATCTGTAATGACTGAATTAATTAATGTAGTAGTACATTTTCAATCACATTACTGGATAATCACCAAGTTAAGAGGCCCCCTCCAGTTTCTCCAAATCTATTGAAGGACACTACCTGTTTTCCCTCAGCCCCAGAATGACCCAGAGCCAATTGACCTATGATTGTAGGCTATGAAAATTAGTGAACAAAAGTACCCATTGCCAAGACATAAAATACCTCCTGCATGAGAAGGGGAAATCAGAGATCCTGTGCTTAAGATTGTTGTAGGACAGAAAGCTAGGGGCCTTTCCCCAACCCCTACCCCAGTTATCCCACTTTGACTCCAAATAGGGAAATATTCAGGTACTCATGTTAAATTACAGTTACTGTGGGTTAAATTTAAAATCAGCCCCAAGAGTGTTGTTTTATTTATACATATTTTGATAGCATTGTAAAGGAGACACTGAATCTGCTCATATAGAGAGGAATAAATGAGGCTTTCTGGACTCTCCTGGTGGATTGCTTTACATGTGATTTTCATGATCACTGAGTATTAAATCACATGGCTCTTCAACAATAAAACATTGTGTTGTTTTCAGAGAATCTTCATCAAAAAGCTCTTATCCCATTTCATTTTCTCATATAAGATGCAAGCATTTATAATTACAACTAATTCGTTTTTTGAGACTCTCTATTTCATCTCTTATGAATTTCAGAAAACCTCTATTAATTAGGAGAGGTTTTTCCAGCAAAAGAATATCACAGTGACCACTTTCCCCTGCACAGGTTCAGAAAGTGGGTTATCGTCTAAAAGGTGTGAGTCAGAAAATGGCTCCTGCCTAAAGCATCACACAATGTCCATTTCTTCCCTGTAGCTTTTATTCCTTTTCATGCAAACAAGCAGCAGTGAGCTTAAGAAACACTTTACTTTGCCTCATGCATCATCTATGACATTGTCAAATCAATTCATATGAAAAAACGGGAGAAAGACTATGCACAGTCTCCTCACACAGCCTCATGTGGATTTATATGTCAATATAGAAACAATCAGTAAAGGCCATTAAAGACCTATCTATGCCAGTTTAGGATGACTCTGACATTCCACCACTGTACATAGCAGCCTTCTTTTAGGTCTCCTGACAAATGAACAAGAGCTCCCAGGGAAGAGAAGGCAAACTGTGCCCTGTGGTGAGCAGAAATCAAGTTAGAATTGTAGAAGCCATGAGAAGAAAGACCAATGCACCACCAAATGCCGTTTACAGATGGTTTGTACCATACCCATTGCCCAAATTAGAAAAGTGGAAAAGTTTTGAAACCACACAAGATCTTGATGAAGCTCCCTTGTAATTCTAGTGTCTGGCTGATGAGGCAAGGTTGAGAAAATCAATGGAGGTCTGGAAAATCAATGGAGCCCGTTGGATAGTAAGCCAATGAAAGTGAAGGGACAGGAAGCTTCATGGTAGCACAGTGACTGTCATTTTTTTCTGAGGTGCAATTTTAAGCTTTTGGAGAAGAGCCATTTGTCAAGAGGAAATCTTTCAATTCCGAAAGAGGAACAGAAATAATCTAATAGTTTCTAACTTGTTAAATAGTGTTCTCCATTTTATGTGCACACAAGATCATATATATATATGGTTGTGCCATGAGTGCCCTGGTCAAGACAGTGAGACCAAACTAATGGAAAACATTACAGATGAAAAACCTTACAGAATAGAAAAACAGAAAGACAAGGAGAAGGCCACAAATATGCCTGGAAAGAGACCCAAAATACTGAGAACCCTAAACAAAAGACATTTCAATCTTCAGATGGAGAATGGGCTACAGCTGTCATTAAGAATGAGCATTAAAGAGATGATGTGTACCTTTAAATATGGATCCCCAGTCTATAGCCACAATCCTCTCTTTCTTCATTTTATTTTAAGCTAAATATTGAGTTTTAGGCTTTATTTCCAATCCAACCACTCTCACCTCTATGCGATCCTGTACTATCTGTCAGCTGGCCCCAACCCCTCCAAAACAAAATTCCTTTTACCTGTTTCTAAGGGATTTTGTCCACCTTTGTTGGTAAAGTTCTTTGAGCATAATGAATTAAAAGTGCTGGCAACAAACGTAGCGCTAAGAATTAAACAGCAAAAGCAAGCCAAAAAATCAGCGAGTTTAGTTAATTACAAATCAAGATACTGGATAGGATTCAGTTGACTTGTGTTCTTCTCTTGCATCTGCCACTAATTAGCTGCATGTACTTAGATAAGTCATTGTCTTGATGTGCATCTATTTTCTCACCTGCAGAAAATAACAGCCTTTTCAATTAAAATCATACAAGGACTCGCTGTGCTGTGTGCCTTCCTCACTTCTTTCTCTATGCCCCACTCTTTTTCTATGTCAAGAACCTCTGTGACTGTAAATCAGAGTTGCATTTCTAGGAGTTTCCAAATTCTCTTGGTTCCTCTTCTCCTGAAGATTCCTTTACCACAGAATCATGCTCAGCTTTTCTCTGGATTTTTAAAAAAACTGCTTTCCTAAAATCTAGTCATGGAGTTGATTGTTGTATTTAGAACACAACCAAGTATCTGAGTAATAAGTGGAATAGTAAGTGACAACACAGAACTTTTAAAGAAGGGAGATGCAAGGGTACTTGGGATATTGGCAACATTCTGGTGCACCTTCTCCAAACCCACCCCACCTGTTTCCCCATCTTCTCCCACAGAGCTCAATGGGACAGGACGGGAGGTGCGGGAGGAGTTAGGGAAGGCAAACTTTCTAACTCCTACCTCAGTTCCTACCTGGGGCTTTAACTAGGTGCTGAGGAAGACAACAAAATGATGGCTGGAAGAATCCGAATGGCCTTCTAAGAGTTAACATGCTTTTCTTGGCACCTAACTCACTAGCAAGCAACACCTATGCCATATCATTTTGAAACCACCAAACATTTTAGTGGTGTTTGGCTTTTTAGTTTTTTGAAGATTCCCCGTGGTCAAGCTGAAAAGACAATGAACTTTCAGATATTCACATTTAAGAAATTGACAATTGAATCTGCTGTGCTGAATTGCTGCTCTAGCTGGCAGAGGTTAAAACAAGACACAACGTTTTAAGTTCTTGTGACATTTACAAGAATTGTAAAGCTAGCTTTTGCCGGAAAATGTATGCTTAATCTAAGCAATTCTAATACACTGGAAAATGTTCCTACATATCCACTTTACAAAATTAAACAGCATATTGAAAAGAGATTTTGGCTCCGTCTCTGAAAACAACTAATTGTACTACTTTCGAACTAAACAGAACCTCCAGGATCATCTATTTAACTTTGAACACTAATTTTAACAATAGCTTTTCCCTTTACAGAAATAGGCAAAGCTAAATGCTTACTCTTTTTTTTATTAATATTATTATTATTATACTTTAGGCTCTATGGTACATGTGCGCAACGTGCAGGTAAGTTACATATGTATACATGTGCCATGCTGGTGCGCTGCACCCACCAACTCGTCATCTAGCATTAGGTATATCTCCCAATGCTATCCCTCCCCCCTCCCCCCACCCCACAACAGTCCCCAAAGTGTGATGTTCCCCTTCCTGTGTCCATGTGTTCTCATTGATCAATTCCCACCTATGAGTGAGAATATGCGGTGTTTGGTTTTTTGTTCTTGCGATAGTTTACTAAGAATGATGATTTCCAATTTCATCCATGTCCCTACAAAGGACATGAACTCATCATTTTTTATGGCTGCATAGTATTCCATGGTGTATATGTAAATGCTTACTAACTCTTAATGCTTGCATTTTTCTTTCAACAGGTAGTTTGCCTTGAGTAACAAAAATGCACTGAGTAATCAAGTAAAATATCCTTAAAGGATTAGCATCCATTTATATTCTATAACAGGGAAGAGCGTGAACATGCTGAATTCTAATACTGACTACGACAAGAAAAGTGTATTTGACAGGAGACTACATTAGTTTACTCTTCAGGACTAGCTGAAGGGAGGTGGTCCTAATAGTAAAGTGGCAAGAAGCAACAAAATGAGAATGCATACCGAGTCCAGGATATCATGAAATGGAGGAAACCAAAGGACCCAAAGTGTAACTGAAGTCTGTACAAAACCAACAAAAGCAAAGAGCAAAATTCACCTCCTCAGGTAGGCCTTCTCTGATCACTCTCCAACTGTCTGACCATTCTCTGTCCAATGTGTTTGATTTCTTCATGGCACTTACCACTCTCTGTGATAATCTCGTTCATTTACTTGTATACTTTGTTTTCAATTTCCCTCCAACGCACACACACACACACACACACACTTTAAGAAACACAAGAGCAGGGACCTTGTCTGTCGTATTGTCCCCCGTGTCTAGAACAGTGCCTGGATCATAGTAAGTGCTCAATAGATACATATTGAATGAATACATCTAAGAAAGGAAAGAGAAGTTATATTATGATTGATGAAAATCATGAGAATAAAGGCATTTGAGACTCTAAATTCAAGGATGTTTTTAATCATTCTTACCTCCAGTGAGAATAACAGAATGTCTCTAACTCATGCAAGGCAAAGGAAACAGAAGCACTGGCCAATATGCACATCATTATAATGAGAGGTTTTGTGCTGTGAGAGATCTGAAGGAGAAGCTAACATAGTAGAACAGAGGGTGGCTGCCATCTACATAGCTCTGACAGGAGCTCTGGGCATCCAAGTAGATCTCTAGGTTTACTGATGCAGTGAAGGATCCTTGGGACCTGAGAGGGACCATGAAGGGGACTTTGAAACTGACAGCTGGGACCAAGAACACTTGGAATTGAGACTTACAGACAAAGGCCCATGCCAAATTTCTGAAGGGGAGAATGGCGTGCAACCATGAAGTCAAGGAACTCACAAGTAGATGATTCCCACTTGGAGGACAAAACGGTCTTCAAATATGCCATATAGTAGTAGCTCAAACAGGAGTGACTGTACTGCATTTTGAGAAGGTAGAGAATGGGACCATTCTTCTGCAAAAGGGATATTGTCCTCTGTGCTAAAGATACCAGCCCTGAGCCTGCAGTTTCTGTAGAAATAACTCATTTACAACTAATTCTCCTGACAATAGTACACACATTAACCAAGACTTGTCTATTCCTTTACTCTAATTAAGTTTTAGAGTTAGACATAATCATTCTTACCCTGGCTTGAAACACTGGCAAGCCAACTTGAAATGTAAAACCCCAAAGCAATTCAATATTTACTAAATTTAAAGGAAGTAATCAATTTCTAATTCAGATTTATGTACATTCCTTTCCCACTTTAACACTGTCTTATTTCCCTTAAGTTCCTCTTTGGTCATTAAGATTGTCAGCAAGATTATGGCCATTGAACAATTTGTGACATGTTGCAGATATTTCTAAACTAAATTAAATTGTCAATGTACCTGCATATAACAAAAGAAAAATGTATTAGACACTTAAGGACAGAGACCCTATATGTTCTATATTCACAGCTGTGTTGCTCCACAGAGAGCTTGGCATGTGCTGTAAATATCTACAGAATGAATGAAAGAAAAAAATCTATCTATCACTGATAGAATTATTTGCACACATTCAAAATCTCAGGCACACCTGACCCAGCATATGTGTATGTGTCTACACACACATTTGCTCTCACAAAATTCCCACCTGCTCATCATTCAAGTTGAGTACATCATCTTTCCCCTTGGCATGTGCGTTTCTTAAACAAAACACTGAAACAAGATTAACCATAATAAGTGTCCAAAGAAAGACGATTTTGGCCAGGCATGGTGGCTCATGCCGGTAATCCCAGTACTTTGGGAGGCCAAGGTGGGTGGATCACCTGAGGTCAGGAGTCCAAGACCAGCCTGACCAACATAGTGAAACTCTCTACTAAAAATACAAAATTAGCCAGGTGTGGTGGCACATGCCTGAAATCCCAGCTACTTGGGAGGCTGAGGCAGGAGAATCGCTTGAACCCAGGAGGCGGAGGTTGCAGTGAACTGAGATCGCGCCATTGAACTCCAGTCTGGGTAACAAGAGCGAAAAAAACTAGTCTCAAAAAAAAAAAAAGAAAAGAAAAGAAAAGAAAGATGGTTTTAATTAACATTTCTTCCAAACATGCCAATCTTCCAGCACCTAAAAACTGAACTCAATTTTCATCTTAGAAAGCTGTTCCCTTATCCCTAGAAAATATAAACCTTTTAAAGTTCCAACTGCCAATTGACAGAAATTCACAGTTTATCTGTTATGCCTCCCCTGGAAAGCTCAGTTTGAAGCACTTTGCTAACTTAGACCACTGTTACTTCTGCTCAGACTAATGCTCCACACTTGTGCCTCGTTTTCAACCCTTAATACCTCTGAAGCTAGATTCCTTCATCTGCATTCCTGAGAAGGATGACAAAAGCCAGACTATGCTTTCAGTCTCCTAGGACATCCTGCCCTGGAAAGTCTCAGCAGGCAATTGGAAATTAGAGTTAGCCTGGAGCTCCAGAATGAATTAAGGGTTGGAGAGGTCAATTTGGGAATCATTAGTGTAGAGGTTAAAGGTGAAGCTATGTGAGGAGATGAAATTACCCAGGGAGAAAATATAGCAACAGAAGAGAAGCAGATCAATGACAGGACCTTGGGAATTGCTCTATTTAAAGGGGCAGTGGGGGAGGGAGAAGATGTGGGCACACGTGTGTGTGTGTGTGTGTGTGTGTGTCTGTGTACGTATGGAAAAGAGATCCCAACAAAGGAAACCTAAGGAATGTAGAGAAGACATCAAGATAGATTATGAACCCTTTCAAGCAAGAGAATATGTGCAAAAGTGCCAGAATCTCCAAAGAGGTCAAGAAGACTGAGGCCAGGGAAGAGGCCATTGAATTGTGAAACATGGTGATCACAGGTAACCTTTGGGAAAGCAGTCTTTCTGATGCAAATCTTATGAACTTGTGTGCCCAAATATGCATGTGTACAGGTGTTATGTGTAAGTACCCCAAATCACTGTAAGATTAAATATACTATTGAGTGAGGCTGCCACTGGGTATGCCAAAAAACGATGGTAATAACCACCATTATCGACTGTTTACTATGTGCCAGGAACAGTGCTAAGCACTTGATATGCACGATCTCATTTTAATCCTCAAAACAAGCCTATATACTGGCTACATTTCACATATAAGAAAACTACCTGAAGCCAACAGAGATGAACTAAATTACCCAACGTCACACAGCTGGAAAGTAGCAGTGCCAGGATTGGACCCGAGGTCAGTTTGACTCTAAACACCTACACTGTCAGTCACTGATGTAATGTTTCCACTATAGTAATGTTAATTAGGTAATCTATGCATGAAGGAAAGAGAGCTGATATTGGTTGAGTGTCTCATTGCCAGGTGATTTGCATAGAACATCTCCTTTCACACATATACCATCAACATTATGGCTATGTTTAGGTAAGCCTTATGAGGGCATATTTTTAAAATTCTGATTCAGTTGTTTTGAAAATAAGTTGAAGCTATATGATTCCCAAACAACCAGTTATCACTCAAACTTACTATAATAGTTCCCAATGTTTGAAAGGTAAAAAAAAAAAAAGTGTGGCATCATTGATTTGGTGGCTGTTATCAAGATTCAAATTACTGACAATCATACTCATCTGAAAAAGGAGGGAGTGTGACGGGATGATCTTAAAGCTCCCCTCCAGCCTGGACTTTCTATGATTCTTGTATGCAGGTCTAATGCCAATAATTTTAAAGATATGCAATATGTAGTAGATTGTAAATGCAGCAGCAGAACTGATTGGCATGTCAGCATCCTTTTATTCATTAACTTTATAGAGGTCTATTGTTAAAATATTATAAAAATAAGTCTGGCTGTTCAAGGCATTGATTGCTAACTGAAACTTGGAAACTCCATTACAAGATGATACACTGAAAATCCAACAAAATAATTTGCTTACAGTCAACTGCAGACTCTATGATACAGTTGGCTATAGGAAAAAGAGAGAGAGATTGACAGGCACTCTGGCTATTAATGTTTTTGCTGTCCTTAGAAAAACAAATGAGGTTCTGGTCTGAAGCAATTAGTATCGCTGTTAATTGTGCATGTGTGTAGCAATAATACTAGGCATTTGGGATGGCTTCCACTGATTGTTCCCTTTTTTCTCTGGATTACAAAAATCTATTCAGACAACTAAAAAATAGCAAGTACTTATGCAAATTGTTAATTATGAGGCAGAGATAATCATAATCTTGTACATTTATGAAACTGCATATACAATGGGGATTACCAAAAATATTATTTGTTTTATTACTTTACTAGTGGTTGAAAAATATGCTAGCCTTGCAAATAGTTTTCTTACATCATTCAGCTCACCAAAATTCAAAAAGAGCCCCATTGATATTTACCAAAACTGTTTCTTTCCCATCTCACCATCTGTACTCCTCTTTTTTTCTCTCATTAAGACCAGGTATTAGTTGCTCTGGCAATAATTTCTGGTCCAACTAATCAACACCATAATAAAAATAAAGAGTGTGTCAGGATTTGCTTTGTTATACAGCAAAACTGTTTTAAAGAGATGGTGCTATCATCTAGCAATTTTAAAGCAAAAAGAAAACAAAATTCTCAAGACTTCCCCATAAAAGCTATTATAGGGATAGTAGTACCTATGTTATTGACCATTGTCTTAATGGTCATCCACTCCATTTTATTTTACAGGCGAGGAAATTAAGGCTCAGAGTGGAGCTAATGCTTGACAAAAGTCACCTCATTAGTAACAGAACTTGGTACTTTGCCTCCATGACACACCCAATCTATGATATTTAAATGTTCTCCCATACTAATACTGTGTGATTAGGTGTCTATGTGTGTCTGTGCCATTTAGCTCAATAAATTATAATCTGACTACAAAATTAAACACTAAATTTACTATTCTCAGCTGTCAAGTAAATCCACTGAGGCTGTAATGGGAGTATGGAAGCCCAGCTACAGAAAGCTAAACTGGACATCCTCAAAATGGCTCAAGTAGTCTATTTTAATGGGAGTCTGTCCTTGTGGAGAAATGCCAGAGCTACAGTCTTTGCTCTTGCTAACCTATTTGGCCAGGGAGCACAGGGTGGATTGTAGGTGGGTATTAAGAAAAAACAGAGGCACTAGTAAATATTTCTGGAGCCAATAAGCCTACAAAAAGCCAAAGACAGTACTGGTGAGCATCATGACCTTAGAAAACAATGTGCCAAGCGACTAGAGCACACATTTCCAAAATGGCTTATGGTTCTTGCTAGCCTCTCCGGTTCTGGTGGCAATATGATGGTACAGCTCTTAGCAACAGTTGTTGCCTGCAGGGGCATCATCCGGGAGCATTCTCAGCATCCCTCTTCCCCACAGAGAGGAACTTTCTTGTATTTGATTAGATTTGCTCTCCTGCAGGGTTCATGTCATAAAGGCCTCTGGCCTATGGGATTACTTGTAAATATGCAAGTCTACGTATTTACATACGTTAAAAGCCCTGATGTTTTCAAATAATTGATTTCCCTTCAAGGAAACGCTGACCTACTTGTTCTCTAAATCACAATCCAGCCTAGGGACTGGCAGACGTGCCTGAAGCACTGTAAAGAACACTTTGCCAACGGTTGGGGTTTTCTTAACAACACACTCTACTATGTCATCCTATTTCAGCAAAAAGAGGAAAAAGAGCTAATGACCTACTACACACCTGTCTGGGGTGATCGCCCTGAACATTCATCCCCCTTCTGAACTAAGTCAGCCTTCAGAACTGAGACTCCAAGCCTGGGTAGTTTCAGCTGTTTTAAACTAAAAAAAAAAAAAAAAAAAAAAGCCCTGGAAAGAATTTGTCCAAGCCAAAAAGTTAATTATTTGTTGTACTGAAATTAAACTGACAGGCAACTGCAGAGTCTCTTTTTTCTAGCTTACTTGGGTTCAGTCAAACTAAAAATACATTGTTACTTACCTTGCTGCATCTAGAATCTGAAAAATCCTCCACCTGTTAAAGGAACAGTAAAACCAGTCGCTAGCAAGAGCTTGGTAGGAGAGGAGATAAAATAATAAAAGTTTTCCATTGTACTTTAAGAGCATATTTCTCCAGCTTCCCAAACCTCAGGGAAACAGCTCATAGATGGCTTCTCCACTTTGCTCCCCACTGGCTCCTCTCAAGTAATGGGGAGATTCCCAATCAGAAGGCTAAAAGGGGCAAGGCTGCACTGAGAGCCAGATCCCTGGAGGGCTGTGGTCTGGGAATGATGGATCTACCACTCACTCATGCTAATTCCATTCCCCTTCACAGACAGCAATGGGAATCTAGGTAAAAAAAACAAAAGCCAATAAAACAAAACCCAAACCAAACCCAACCCTGTGGTATCACTGAAATGGAAATGACTGATTGAAAGGTCCTAGGAGGAATTGGCAGGGATTTTTCATATTATCAGGAATATATGAAACACAAATAACAAAAGGAAAATAAAGAACAATTAGACTTTACTGATGCTCTTTAAAAAGATGAAAATTCAAAGCACACATAAGGTGATATATAAATCATCTCTCTAGTCCCTTCCACCCAAACACAAGACATCTATCAAAGTAAGCAATGTTTCCCCATTCAAAAAACATGCTTAGCTGTTTTTATAATGTATGTCTTAAGGGTCACAAAACACTCATTCCACTGTGTGAGTTTCTGATATTATTAGCAGGCAGAGACTGTGAAGTTATACACAGGTCAGTTGCTAATTTGAGGGTTCAAATGGGCTCAGTTAGCCTTTTGTTTTTTATTATGCCAGAACAAGGAATTTTACAATGTAGCAACACTTCTTTTATGCCCGAAGTGGGCTATATAGCCTGTGCCTTTTCTTGGGAGAAATGTTTCTTTACAGCAAATATGCTTTGCAGGCCTTAGAAGTTAGTTAAGAGAGCCTTTTTTAATAGCATGGCTAGCAGCAGAGCCTTTGAATCATCTTTTGAGAAGCAATACATAGCTCTTTTATTATCAGTCTCTGGTGTGGTTAAGCCCCCTTTCCCTGTTTCTGAGCTGTTAAGACTGCTGGGGAAGCAAATGTCATGAGAAACAAAAGCGATATACTTGGTGAGGCCTAACATCAAATCTGTTAGATAAGACACTCCTATTAGTGGACTTACCATCCAGAGCCCAATGTGCTCGTCTTCTACTCCAGCCGCAAGAAATAAGTAATCTACAGTGTACTGACCTACCCCATGATTTAGAGTCCCTACACAGTGAAGAGAGGCTATGATCCCTTCCACAAAATTTGGCCTTGTGAACAAAAATAACACAACTTTGGGTGAAAAGACAAAACACACACACACACATACACACAAGAAAATATTTTTAAAAGGAAAACATAAAGCCATATATTGATTCCTAGGATCAGAAAATTCCAAAGTTAAGTATGCAGCAGTTTCCAAAGCCATAATTTTTTTATTTCACTGTACTAATAGAAATTCTCAAATAATGTTAAGTGTATAAATAATTGATTTATATGGGAACAGGATCAAATTTAACTTTAATCAAGGAACTATTATTGTCTCTTGAGATTTTTTTTATTTCTAGGTAAACTTCTTGACTGCCTTATAAAATTTGCCCGGTGATTGCACTGAGAAGACTTTTGGAAGCTCATTGCCTTACCTGGGAGCCCAGGTGGGAAGAGGTGGAGTATTGAATGACGATCCGTGAAGACGTTACAGGTGTATCAATCAAAAGGGTGGCCAGTCATCGGAAGTGAGCCAAAGTTCATAGGGAAAAGGTAAAACAAAAGATACATACGAATTAGAAGAAAATGAATTAATTTTAAGAACCCATTTTATGCATATGCACACACACTCTCTTTGGGAAGGTTCTTTAATGAAATCCTTTTAAAAGGCCCTTTAATCATGATGTTTTATTAAAAAATATTTATTATCTATTATGTGCTAGCCGTTGTTAGAGGTACTGAGGATATAGTAATGAATAAAACAGACAAAAATCCCTGACTCTACAGAGTTTACAATCTTGTGGAATATTTTTAGGCCATCTGCTTGGAAAAGAGTTCTACAGAAATGTACTGTATATTATCAATTCTAGGAAAGAGTTTCTCCCTGTTTTATTTATGCCTTTGTTTATGTATGGAGAACATACTTGATGGCATCAGATTAAACATTCGCATTAGAAAGAATTCTCTTTCAGATTGGAAGGGACATTATAAATTCATAATTTCTCCTTGTGGAAAGCCCTCCCAACAGGCTGTAAATCAGGTTTCTTTTCAGCTGGGCCATTTGCTGCCCAGAGAATGCCACGTGGTTGCACCTTGAAATACTGTAAAAACAGGAAGCCTCTAAGTGGCAGTTTCATAATACTGTAGTCCCACATCCCAACAGAGTCTTTCTCATTTGTTGCTGTCATGTTCTTTAACAGCTGGCCTGGCTGACACTCTAAGATGGGATTCATCAGCCCTCAGCAAGCCACATCCTGGGAAAGCAGCAGCACTGGATGGACAAAAGGAGCTGTGGTTATCATGCCCATGACCCAGACACTGGCTGGAGAAAAGGCCATAGGAATAACCCTCCTCTGAGCCAGCTTCCAGAAGATGTGACTAAATGTCACTCAAATGGTACTTAGGCAACTGACTAAGCATCCAATCAGCAGGGAAGGCAAAAGATGAAAATGAAGAGAACACATATATAGCACTGGAGTAATGGGAATAGCGGGAGACTTGGGAATCCAAAAGCTCCAGGTGTGGATTCATCCTAATCAGGAACCTCAGACCATGACACTTATGCTTGGCATTTACATTCTCAGGGTGGGTGCTTAGGGCCTGAGAAATGAAAGTGAAACGATTCACTTTCGTATGAAGGATCCAAATTAAGACCTGGAAAACCCAGGATGAGGTAAAAATCCAAGAGCCCTTGACTGAGAATCAGGATCCCTGGTTTTTAATCCAGGTTTTACCAATGACTCATTTGATCTTGGGCAAATTCTCTTCTCCACTCTCCCAGTGGGCTGTATGACACGAAGGAGCTTGACAAGATAGTTTCTAAAATTCCCCCAGTTCCAATATTCTTTCATTCTCTAATAGCTTTCCTTTGAATTTGCATGCCATGTTACTTAGAAGTATACCAATCCCTAGTCATTTTCTCAGTACAACATGCTATTAGTAGTTCATAGAGCCCAGAGCACAGCCTTCAAAGAGTTTATGAGTAAATGGGAGTATGTCCAAAATCATAATGGCCAAATTTAAATGCAGCTGAACATCATCCTGTCCAGAGAAATAGCTTTGTTAATTTGAAACATAGAGTGGCAGATTCTTTATGATGGAAAAATTATACAAGGAAACTTAATTGAGAAAAACAAGAAAAATCGAATTGATGAAGAATTGACCCTCTGGCACCGCCACCACCCTCCACATTTCTCTTTCTGTTCATGCAGGTTCTTCATCTGCCAGGAGCCTGGGATATTGGTGATGGCTGTTCATTAGCAGAGACCTCCACAGCCACACACTTCCATATAACGGCTAGAGAGAAGGAAGTTGTTAAGAAACCCACACCAACACTGTTTGGGTCAGATTGCAAACCTGCAGCAGATAGTACACTCTATGATAAATAACTGCTTACCACTGTTCCAGAGCTGCCAAGCAAATGGTCCATTCAACCTCTCTGTTTTCTGACACTGAACTGGTGTGCTCACCCTCCCTTTAACTGCCACACCAAGAGCTGATGTGTTTTAGAATTTCCACGTTCTCCCATGTAGAATGCCCTTCCACCATCATTCTGGTCTCACCTACTCTATTGCTGCTCAGAAACCCACCACTTCCTTTTGTATCTCAAGCCACCTTCCTCATTTGATCTCTGAAGGCCAAATACAGTATATCCTAGCAAAAAATGCCTTATGTTAATACATGCTAAATTTTATTTCCCTAAATGGAAAGGGGTGTGGTGCCCCCAAAGTCCCAGGCTAAGGACTCTTGCTCAAACTGGTGGAGGTGAATGGAGGAGCCAGGCAAAGGACCTGGGTGTTTCTTAAGGCCCTATGCAAAACAAGCTGCTGGTCTTTTTTACTTGCAAAGTGTTAAAATGCTTGACCTCAGCCTTTTGCTTATGCACAGTCCTGAGAGGTGGTATGGGACCATGAAATAAGTCCAGTAGTCACACAGACTGGATTCTGGTCCTAACGCTCTTTCACTTACCAACTGCATGACACTGCAAAGGCACCTTAATCTCTCAGCCCTGATTTCCTCACCTACAAAATGGGGACAAGCTTGGGCATGGTAGCTCACGCCTGTAATCCCAGCACTTTGGGAGGCGGAGCAGGTGGCTCACCTGAGGTCAGGAGTTCGAGATCAGCCTGGCCAACATGGAGAAACCTCGTCTCTACTAAAAATACAAAAACTAGCCTGGCATGGTGGCAGGCGCCTGTATTCCCAGCTACACAGGAGGCTGAGGCAGGAGAATCACCTGAACCCGGGAGGAGGAGGTTGCAGTAAGCCGAGATCATGCCACTGCACTGCAGCCTGGGTGACAGGGTGAGACTCTGTCTCAACAAAGCAAAACAAAACAAAAAAAACAGCAAAAAACAAAGTGGGGACAAGTATAGTTTCTACACTGGTGATGATCACCATCTTTAACAACAGATATGGTATCGGAACTGACCAATCAGAAGAAAAGACAGCCCTATCAGAGCAGAAACCAACAGCAAACAACATGGGTAGGTACGCCCATGTGTTTCAGTCTAGAAGGGTAATTCCTAAAGTACTTGGGAGGATTAGATGTGATCATGCATGTAAATCATGTAGCAGAATGTCAGGTCCACAGTCATCATACAATACGTTTTAGGCATTATTACTGTCACCTAGGGAGGAAGATCAATCAGAGAATTGTCTAGAGGCATAGTGAGTCTGCGGCAGGCCTGCCACACAGCTCGCAGCCCCCTGTAGCTGAGCCATCTTGTTGCCCTGGGAAAAGAACCAGCTTTTCAAAAGCAGAGCTCAAAGACACGTGCATGTAAAGGCCATGGGGAAAGTAACCACATCACTGATATGGGAGAGGGCTGTCCCCTACATCTGTGTTCTACTGTTTGACCGCTCTTAATTCCTCCTTGTTCCATGCCAAGTCCACTGGAAATCATGCATACCTCATGAGAGAGAGCTCCTTATGTTTGGCATGAGAATACTGGAACCCAGAATATTCTTTCAAATATGTATTCTTTGAGTATTTGTTTTAACATCCCAAGGAATAGCCTTTGGCACAACTGTGAAGTCCCCTGAGGTTGTCTTGACTGCTCTTTTCAGTGTCTGCCCTCCCCCGAGATACTAAACCTGGTTTCCAGACCTACCCTCCCATCCTTTCGTTCCCTGCCAGCTGACAAGGATTCCAACCTGATCCTTGCTTTTGGGCAAGAGCATCTCAAGACTTCAGAGCCTTCTAGATCCAGAGGAATGATCCTATATTGGTTTGATCTCCAGTCCTATGACATTTAAAAAGGACATATTTTTGATAGGGATGTGTCCTCATATCTTTCCACTTGTACTACCTTAAATGACACAATCCATAAACACAGAGCTATTCTAGTTATGTCAAAAACTCTTAGGTTCAGAGCCATTGGTCACTTATTCCCTAGAATGGACATTGGAGGAGAGAGAAAAATATAGCACAAGGTAACAGAAAGAGGCCTGGAATAGAAATAAAAAACTGATACCCCAATGCCAGCTCTGCCATTAACTGGCTGTGAAACCCTGGGCAACCCCATTCCCAAATGAAGATGGCTGCCCGTTTCCCTATCTCTACAGTGATGGTGTTGGACTAGCTGATTTCCCAAAGGTCCCTGTTCATGATAACATTTTTTTTTTTTTTTTAGATGGAGTCTCCCTCTGTTGCCCAGGCTGTGCAGTGGCTCAATCTCGGCTCACTGCAACCTCTGCCTCCCAGGATCAAGCGATTCTCCTGCCTCAGCCTCCTGAGTAGCTGGGACTACAGGTGCCCGCCACCACACCCGGCTAATTTTTCGTATTTTTAGTAGAGATAAGGTTTTGCCATATTGGCCAGGCTGGTCTGGTCTCAAACTCCTGACCTCAAGTTATCCACCTGCCTTGGCCTCCCAAAGTGTTGGGATTACAGGCATAAGCCACCATGCCCGGCCAATAACATTCTAAGACTTTATAATGAATTTGACTCAATCAGGAACATTCCTATGAAGGATAGCCTAGGTTCTTACAAGCAGAGACTTAGACAAAAACACTCATTCATTCCTCTAGCAAACGCTGGGGCCAAAGTCAGAGTAGATAAGTCTGTCTTCAGTGTGCCACTCTTCCCATCAAGTGCCCAGAGCCCCTGCCCCACACTGGCTCCTTAGGGAAGGACACATGGGCATGCCTGAGATTCTGGCTGGTGCCTAGCACACAAGTGAGGGATCAGGCTTAACTTGGACATAATGAGCAAATTTGAGGGGACCTACTGATGGCTTAGTGTGGTAACTCTCTGAGGTTATATTTGGACTGAGCCATAAACCTAAAACAATGACTAATACAGGCAAATAAGCCCCTCTGTGTTGGCAAATCATTTCGGTACCATCCTACTGACAGCATAGAGTCACCTTCTACCCCAGGGTGCCTACCATATCTTGTTCGATTCGGAACTCAAGTGGCTGCTATGGATGACTGATATGGGAAGTTCTGGCCGAACACGGTGGCTCATGTCTGTATTCCCAACACTTTGGGAAGCCAAGGTGGGAGGAACTCTTGAGCCCAGGAGTTCAAGACCAACCTGAATAACATAGTGAGACCCCATCTCTACAAAAAAATACGAAAAATAGCTGGGCATGGTGTCATGTGCCTGTGGTCCCAGCTACTCTGGAGGCTGAGGCAGGAGGAGCGCTTGAGCCCAGGAGTTCAAGGCTGCAGTGAGCCATGATCATGTCACTGCACTCCAGCTTGGGCAACAGAGTAACACTGTCTCTAAAACCAAAACAAAACAAAAGTTATTTCTGTAATCATCAATCATAAACTCAGGGATATGTCTTCTAGTGATCTTTTAGAGACCTCTAGTGTCACCCAACCCTTCCCTGACCCTGAGACTTTGAGAGGGCAGGGACTTGCCACAGATCACAGAGCACATCAGTGCCAGAGACAAAACCAAGTCCATTTGTCCCTTTACTTGACAGCACATCATCCACCCTGTGTCCATCAGAGCCTGCTAGGGGCAGCAGACAAGCAAGCACCTGCTCTCCCAGACTCAATCACACAACACTTCAGAACAATTCACAGAGCAAGGGCTGCAAAAGATTGGGAAAACAACCATAAAAGACCCCAAGGATTTGAAATTCTTCCTTCTCAGTAGCTGTTAAGTTGTAAACACATTCTCCTGTGCTTCTCTCCACATTTTGTTTTCTGCCTAAATGTGCTTTCACTACATCACATGGTAACAATCAGAGATTCTTGTATCTCTTTCATTTTGAGAAATAATGCCTTATACCTGGATCGTATATTGCCAAAGCACCGACTGCATTTTGGAAACCAAGTGGATCTGATAGGGAAGACTGCCAAACAGCCCTTTTCAAATAGTGTTTTATCTGTTGGCGATCCAGTCAATTCTCAGTTGCACATGTCTTGTCTAAGCTGTTTGTCTGTGGTCTGCAGTCCTTACAGAAACTGCCCCCTCCTCATCTCCTCTCTCACACCCCTGCCCAGCAGATTTTAGTAAAAATTTCCCATTTTGGCATCATAAGAGTGCCCTCTAGTGCTGATCTAATTAACAATCTAGACACTGAAGGATTCTTGTTTTTGTGGAAAACGAGTTTGTCTATAACTTGTCCTTGGCTATGGCAGGATACATTGTTTCTGAAAACATTCCCACAGCACCTATTTGACAATTTAGTCTTTCAGAAAGCAGTGAAAAGGATGTTTTGCCATTGAACAAACAAAGTAAAACAAAATAAAACAAAATTGAAGGCCATAAAATAAAAGCTGGCTTGTTTTCCCTTCAGAGAAGCCTTTCCACTCATGATGTGGGGGAGCTAGTTGAGTTATAAAAAAAATGTGCATAGGTACAGGCTGACTTCTTCAACTGAAACTTGACAATGATTTTCATATGTGTTTTGGAGTTCTGCAAACGCAAGCACCTGTATTTGTATGGTAGGTTCCAGTGATGAATTTCAATTTGATCATATACATACAGTATTTTTGACTTAAAGGAAAGAAAGAACGAATAAGGAATCCCTTAGAAATTTTCTGGGTATAACAGGGCCTGCTTTCTGTTAATAAAGGCTGAAAAGTTTCATTTACAAGGTAAGTATATATATGTGTACTGGGAGTTATTTTATCCCATTTTATTTCCATGTTTCAGATCTTTGGGTCTGGAAGGTCCACAAATGATGCTATTTCAGCACTGTTTCAAATCAGAAGGAAGGTTTTCATTGTATCTTTTACACAGCATCACAAGGGGCTGCTACTCTATGGAATCCAAAATATTTTATGCTGACACAGGCCAAGGATGGCAAGCTGCCAACACAAGATATAACTGCTTCATTCACATTTTTACACATTTAAAACACAGAGAACGAAAAACTCCCTAACAAGTAATGATTTGGCTAGTGCTAAAATAAGGATCAAGATCATTCTCAGGGAGTATTCCACCAAGTCACTAAAAGGATCAGACAATGGAGACACATGAAATGGTCCATTTGGATATATGTCACCTGCTTTCAGCAAAGGAGCTTAGGTCTCTGCTGAAGTCAAGGCATGGTGGGAACCACTGGATTTGGTCTGAAACTTCCTTCCAGCCAGCCCCAAATGAAAAGAGGCCATGTGCTAGAGTGAAGTGAGCACAAGCACAGGAGTTGATGGAACTATGTTCATATCCCGGCTCTCCTACTTTTCATTGGTCACTTCAAACCTGTTAGTCTAATTTTTCTCAATAAAACTGTGACTTCCTTGTGATCAATAATACCTAACAGGGCACAAACCAGGTGATTAATGAAACTTGCTGAATTTAATACAACTAACGGTTTTGATGAAAGATATGAAAACTACCCCCACATTGTCCAGATGTTTCCAAAGATCTGAGTGTCCGGGGTCAAGTACATGAAACATCTGGATAATTAACTTCATTGTCAAAAATCCATGAAAAAGGCTTTAAGCCATTGCTGTTCTTGTCCCCATGCACCTTGCTAGTAGTCTCTGTCACTGTGGCAAATCCACACATCCAGGGCTGTGCTTGAGACCCGTGGCTAAAGGATTCTTTCTGTTTCGCAGGTGTAATATTCATAATTGGATTAACACCGCTGATCCCGATGGAGGCGCTATTTTTGAAATATCATGACCACTTCAACAGTTTTGTGGGCTTCAGACAACTGTCTACATGAAGGTGTAGCACCATTGTGAGCGCAAACTTGCTTTCCATGAGGAAACAGGTATCCTTTTATTGGAGGAGTCTCAGTTTCATGTCTTACCTGTAGTTTCAAAACCAGGACCAAAAAATACCCAGTGCTTTTTTCCTAAGCATATAAAATATGGACCAAGTTTGCCAAACCATCTGGCAGAGTACACAAAACATCTTTTCTAGAATTATTGGAAATTTTACCTAAATGACAAACAATAACAATCATACCATTAGCTAACATTTAATGAGTGCTTACTACATGCCAGATGCCACACACTATAGGAATTATCTCATTTCATCCTGAACAAAAGTCTATACTCATTGCCTAAATGAGAAAACTGAGGCTCAGAGGGACTTGCATGATAAGTGGTAGAGTCTGGATTCAAATCCAGAGTTGTAGGATGCTGGGACCCAAGCTCATGAGCCACTCAGCTGTACTAACTATATTTCATTTTGCCTTGACAGCAACCCTGTGAGGTAGGCAGCATTCTTCTCACTTTACAGGGAAGTCAGAGAGGCTCAAAGAGAAATTTGCTCAAGGTCATACAGTTAATAAGTGAAGGCGCTGAGATGGGAATATTCAATATTTCCTGTCTCCAAATCCTACACCTTGTCTAATTCTAATGCACTGTGTACCATGCCTACACAAGGCACTAATGTGGAGAGGGATCACTGTATATAATCTCTCTGGGCATATCACACCTCCACTGAGAGCTGGGGACTGCATCCTACTTACTGTACAAGGCTGCAGCACACTCTGAAGTGCTTCCTGTTTGCCTCTCTTTAGGCCTCTCATGGGACTATTTTTCATTTTGAATTCCAGAATTCAAGTGCTTGGCTATGAGTGCCAAGCACTTGAATACACAAGGAACAGAGGTAGTAGCTCATTTGAAGATGAAAACCTGGTATAAATCTTCACCATAGCTATGCTGCTCCCCTAGGACATAAATCAGGTAGCAGTGGATGGGCCAGGGACCCACAGGGAAAGAGAAGTTGGCAGACAGATCAGGTCTCTCTCTCTCTCTCTCTTTGAAGCAGTGGGGGGTGAGGTGCTCCTTGCTATTATACCTATATTTCTTATCTATAGGAAAATGCAATCAAATTACATATAGACAGAATCCAAAAAGTCCAAGCCAAGATAACCAAGGGGGGGAAGAAAGTGGAAGAAGCTAGAGTATGTGACTCATTCCAGCAGGGCCCATGTAACTACAATGGTAAGAAGGGCAATGTCGCCTTGAGAAAGAGTTGTGCTTGCCAAATGATCAGGGCCATTCTCTAGCACAGTGAACCAGGCCATTCAGAATTTGACCTTGACATCATTTAAAAACCTATCAAAGTTGGAAGGTACCCTTAAAGACCATCAAGCCCAAACTCTGCATTTTGTAGGTCCTGAGAGAGAAAGGGACTCAACCAAGGTCACACAGTCATAACAGGGTCAAAACCATCTCTCAGACCTTGTGAATTCCAGTTCAGGAGTCTTAAAAGTACCAAGGTCCCTCTACAATAAAATGAATGCAGCAATCTATGCTAGAGAGATAGGAGGAAAAAGGTGAGTTGAGAGCCAGTGGCAGAGATCCAGGCATGAGGACTGGACATTGTTTAATTAGAACAATAGCCCCTGTAAGATGCTCTTTCCTATCTCCTTTTACAGGTGAGGAAATCAAGGCTCAGAGGTAAAGGGCTTTGACAAGGTCATTCATCTAAGACATAAAGAATGGGACTTGCAGGTTGATCTGACTCCAAAGCCTATGTGCTTTTCACACTAGCAATGTTTTGGCCCCTTCGTTTCTCTGTGGCTATCTCCCAATTAGAAATGATGCCCCTTCAAGTTACAAGTGAGTTTTCACATGTTCATTTTTTGCAATTGTAATGAACATTGAATGAGCCCTCATCTGCAAACCCAGTTCTGACAAAGCCTTGGCTGATGCCTGATTCTCACTTCCCAGGAATAACTTTGGACTGCCCTTGTCTTCAGGATCCAAGGAAAACAGGCAGAAAGCCATCAGAATAGCTTGTCAACTCCTTCATAACCACAGAGGGCTTTATAATCTCCCCACAGAAACTGCTGTACCACCTAAGGTTGCTGGGGCTGCCTGTCTGACTGTGACATCCAAGCTACTATTTAGCTGGGATGATGCTGTGGGAGTTTCTTCCTGCCTAAGGGCAAAGGATACAGCTGCAGTCTGCATCCAACACTAGGCGGTACTTGCCTCCACACACAGCCCCACCATGGTTTCCCTGTAGCCATGGTGTCTCTTCTTTCAGAAAAGCTGATAGACACTGAAGTAGTGGGGACAGCCCCTGGAGTAGGAAGAAGAATTCAGAACTGCTTATTTGAAGTTGAACTTGCTGAATTGCTAATTGTATAAGTGGCACATCATTAGACTGCTTGCTCATTCCTCCTCATGAAAATGGGGACACCCCATATATCCTACAGGCAGTGCAGAAATCATCAGGCAGCTGGGTTTGTGTAAATCGAATCCTAGTTTCCCACTGACATACATTCTGATCAATCTCCAACTGCCCAACAGTTGGCAGTTGCCCTTCACACTCTGCCTTTAAGCTACTGTGCCCCCAGCCCCTCATCAAGTAGGTAATGATCTGGAAACTCACATGAATTGCTGCTGAGAGGAAAGCCCAATTTAAAGGGATCTTTCCAAAACAACCAGAAAATAAATAATAAAATGGAAGGAGTAAGTCCTTACTCATCAATAATAACACTGAATATAAACGGACTAAACTCTTCAATCAAAAGACACAGAGTGGCTGAATTTATTTAAAAAAAAAAATGACCCGATGATTTGTTGCCTACAAGAAACACACTGCACTTATAAAGACACAAATAGACTGAAAATAAAGGGATGGAAAAAGATATTCCATGCCAATGGAAACAAACAAACAAACAAAAAAAGAGTAGGACTAGCTATACTTGTATCAGACAAAATAGATTTCAAGACAAAAACAATAAGAAAAGAAAAAGAAGGTCACTATATAATGATACAGGGGTCAATTCAGAAAGAGGATATAATAATTTTAAATATATATGCACCCAACACTGGAGCACCTAGATATATAAAGCAAATATCATTACAGTGAAAGAGAGAGATAGGTCCCAATACGATAATAGTCAGATTCCAACACCCCACTTTCAGCATTGGATCTATCTTCCAGACCGAAAACCAAGAAAGAGACACCAGACTTAATCTGCACTGTAGACTAAATGGATCTAATAGATACTTACAGAACATTTCATCCAATGGCTGCAGAATACACTTTATTTTCCTCAGCACATGGATCATTCTCAAGGATAGACCATATGTTAGGTCAGAAAACCAGCCATAAAACATTTTAAAAACCTGAAATAATATCAAGCATCTTTTCTGTCTGCAATGGAATAAAGCTAGAAATCAAAAATGAGAAGAATTTGGGGAACTACAAAAATATATAAAAACTAAACAATATGCTCATGAATGACCAGTGGATAATGAAGAAATTAAGAAGGAATTGAAAAACATCTTGAAACAAATGATAATAGAAGCACAACATCCCAAAGCCTATGGGATACAGTAAAAGCAGTACTAAGAGATAAGTTTATAGCTATAAGTGCCTACATCAAAAAAGAGGAAAAACCTGTCTTCAAAGAGAATGATCTAACTTCTTGTCATTTGGGGTGACTGTTGTAAGCTTTCATTAGATTCTGCTTATCAGGTTAAGAAAGTTCATTTTAATTTTTATTTGCTAAGAGTTCTTCAAAATCATGAATTATTTTGGAATAATAAAAATTCATTTCCCCCATCCATTGAAATATTTATTTCTTTTCTTTTGCTGAAGTGGTTTAATTATACTAATTAGGTTTTCTAGTGTGAAGCCATCTGAAATTGGACTCCATGCATTATTTATTTTATACATTGCTGGTTCAATTTAATAATAATTGATGTAGGTACTTTTAAATTTATGTTTTAAAATAAATATGGCTTATTATCTATCCTTCTTGCAAAAAAGAGGAAAAACTTCAAATAAGCAACCTAACAATGCATCTTAAAGAACCAGAGAAACAAGAGCAAACCAAACCCAAAACAGTAGAAGAAATAACGAAGATCAGAGCAGAAATAAATGCAATGTAAATGAAGAAAACAATACAAAAGATCAGTGAAACAAAGAGTTGGTTCATAAGACTATTTTGTGATGCATTAAATAATTTACTATTGCAAAGTTGGGGTTTTTAAGGACAGTTAAAAGCTTTCAGGTATGCCAAAATAATGTTGAAAACTTTTCATGATTAAAGAAAGTCACAATATGCATTAAAAAAGGGATCAGGTAATTTTTAAAATAAATCCATGCTCTAAATGTTATTTAAAAGTTTTCAGGTTGTTCCCCAGAATGTTTTTGAAAAACAGGTGTTTTTGTAAAACAACTCTATGGAGAAATGTTAACATTTTCATAATAAAACTAATAGAGTCCAGTCCTGAGAACAATGCCAGATATACGTAGTAGAAAAAGACCACAAATATTTTTGAATACATGAAGTAGTATTTTCCATTAGGTTTAGGTCCCAATTATGAATTAGGAACAGTCATGTCATTTGACAAAATATACAGTGAGGCTAAAGGAAAGAATGCTTTGTAGAAACATTGTGCTGTGAAGGTGATTGAGATTTCAAATATTCAAACATATAGGTGTATTAAAATAAAATTATGTTATAAATAAAAAAACAAACAAAAAAGCAAACAAAAACCCCAAAAAGTTGGTTTTTCTTACTAAGGGAAAAAGAGAAAAGATCCAAATAAATAAAAAATCAGATATGAAAAAGGAGACAGTCCAACTAATAGTGGAAAAAGTCAAAGGATCATTAGTGGCCAGTATGAGCAAGTATATGCCAAAAAATTGGAAAATCCAGAAGAAATGGACAAATTCCTAGACACATACAACCTTGACCAAGACTGAACCATGAGGAAATCCTAAACCTGAACAGACCAATAGCAAGTCATGAGATCAAAGCTGTAATAAAAGACTCCTAGTAAAGAAAAGCCCTGGACCTCATGACCTCACTGTTGAATTCTACCAAACATTTAAAGAAGAGCTAATACCAATCCTACTCAAACTATTCTGGGAAATAGAGGAAGAGGGAATACTTCCAAACTCATTCTACCAGGCCAGTATTACCCTGATACCAAAACCAAAGACACATCAAAAAAAGAAAACTACAGGCCAATATCGCTAATGAATATTGATGCAGAAATCCTCAACAAAACACTAGCAAACTGAATTCAACAATATATTAAAAAGATCATTCATCATGACCAAGTGGGAAATATCCTGGATGCTAGAATGGCTCAACATACACAAATCAACCAGTGTGATACATCATATCAGCAGAATGAAGGACAAAAACTATATGATCATTTCAATTAATGCTGAAAACACATTTCATAAAATTCAATCTCTCCATGATAAAAACCCTCAAAAAAATGGGTATACAAGGAACATAGCTCAACATAATAAAAGCTATGTATGACACAGCCACAGCTAGTATCATACTAAATGAGGAAAAATTGAAAGTGTTTCCCCTAAGATCTGGAACATGACAAGGATGCCTGCTGTCACCACTGTTAACCAATATAGTACTGAAAGTCCTAGCTAGCATAATCAGACAAGAGAATGAAACTCGCAGTTTTGGCCGAGCACAGTGGCTCACACCTGTAATCCCAGCACTTTGGGAGGCCGAGGCGGGCGGATCACAAGGTCAGGAGATTGAGACCATCCTGGCTAACACAGTGAAACCCCATCTCTACTAAAAATACAAAAAAAAATTAGCCAGGTGTGGTGGCGGGTGCTTGTAGTCCCAGCTACTTGGGAGGCTGAGGCAGGAGAATGGCGTGAACCTGGGATCACACGGGGCCACGGCCGAGATCGCGCCACTGCACTCCAGCCTGGTGACAGAGCAAGATTCCGTTTCAAAAAAAAAAAAGAAAAGAAAGAAACAAATGATGGCATCCAAATTGAAAAAGAAGAAATCAAATTAGCCTTGTTTGCAGATGATATGATCTTATATTGGTAAAATCTGAAGACTCCACCAAAAACTATTAGAACTGGTAAACAAATTCAGTAAAATTGCAATTACAAAATCAACATAAAAAATCAGTAGCATTTCTATACGCCAACAGTGAACAATCTAAAAAAGAAATTTAAAAAGTAATCCCATTTACAATAGCCACAAATATAATCAAATACCTAGGAATCAACTTAGTCAAAGAAAACGATCTCTATAAAAAAGTATGAAACACTGATGAAGGAAATTGAAGAGGACACCAAAAAATGGAAAGATATTCCATGTCCGTGGATTGGAAGAATCAATATTGTTAAAATGTCCATACTGCCAAAGCAATCTACAGATTTGATGCAATCCCTATCAAAATAACAGTGATATCCTTCAAAGAAATAGCAAAAAAATCATCCTAAAATTTCTACGGAACCACGAAAGACCCAGAATAGCCAAAACTATCCTTAGCAAAAAGAACAAAACTGGAGGAATCACACTACTTGATTTCAAATTATATTACAGAGCTATAGCAACCAAAACAGCATGGCACTGGCATAAAAACAGACAGGTCAATGGAACAGAGTAGAGAACCCCAACACAAATCCATACATGGACAGTGAACTGATTTTTGATAAAATTGCCAAGAACATACACTGGGGAAAAGACAGTCCTTTCAATAAATGGTGCTGGAAAACCTGAATATCCATATGCAAAAGAATGAAACTAGACCCCTATTTCTTGCCATATGAAAATCAAATCAAAATGGATTAAAGACTTAAATCTAAGATATCAAACTCTAAAACTACTACAAGAAAACATTAGGGAAAGTCTCCAGGACATTTGTTTGGGCAAAGATTTCTTGAGCAATACCCTACACGCACAGGCAACCAAAGCAAAATGGACAAATGGGCTCACATGAAGTTAAAAAGCTTCTGCAGAGCAAAGGATATAATAAATAAAGTGAAGAGAGAAATAATATAATATAATAATATAATAAATAAAGTGAAGAGAAAAAATATTTTCAAACTACTGACATTACAAGGGATTAATAAACATAATACATAAGGAGCTCAAACAAGTTTATAGAAAAATCTAATAATCTGATTAAGCAATGGGCAAAAGATTTAAACAGACATTTCTCAAAAGAAGACATGCAAATGGCAAACAGGTATATGGAAAGGTGCTCAACATCACTGATTATCAGAGAAATAAAAACTACAATAAGATCTCATCTCACCCCAGTTAAAATGGCTTATATCTAAAAGACAGGCAATAACAAATGCTGGCAAGAATGTGGAGAAAAGGGAACCCTCATACACTGCTGATGGGAATGTAAATTAGTATGACTGCCATGGAGAACAGTTTGGAGGTTCCTCAAAAACTAAAAATAGAGCTACCATACGATCCAGCAATTCCACTGCTGAGTATATACGCAAGAGAAAGGAAATCAGTATATGGAAAAGATATCTGCACTCCCATGTTTGTTGCAGCACTGTTCACAATAGCTAAAATTTGGAAGCAACCTAAGGTGTCCACCAACGGATGGATGGATAAAGAAAATGTGGTACTTATATATAATGGAGTACTATTCAGCCATAAAAAAGAATGAGACCCTGTCATTGCAACAAATGGATGGAACTGGAAGTCATTATGCTAAGGGAAATAAGCCAGGCATAGAAGAACAAACATCACATGTTCTCACTTATTTGTGGGATCTAAAAATCAAAACAATTGAACTCATGAAGATAGAAAGTAGAAGGATAGTTACCAGAGGATGGGAAGGGTAGTTGAAGGGGGTGGGGGGAAGGTGGGGATGGTTAACGAATACAAAAATAGAAAGAATGAATAAGACCTAGTATTTGATATCTCAACATGGTGACTATAGTCAATAATAATTTAATTGTACCCTTTAAAATAACTAAGTGTAACCGGGCTGTTTGTAACACAAAGGATAAATACTTGAGGGGATGGATACCCCATTTTCCATGATGTGATTATTATGCATTGCATGCCTGTACCAAAACATCTCAGGTACCCCAGAAATATATACACCTACTATGTACCCACAAAAAATTAAAATTAAAAATTAAAAAATAATAAAAAATAAAAAGTAAAGGAATCTTTTCCTAGAGAAACCCTTTGAATCTAGCCAGGCAGTTATTTTATATTTTAGATGAAGGTCTCTCCCAAAACACAGTCACACTGGTTTTTGATTCAAATTGTATTCTTTACTTTTCTGACATGTATCTAAATTTCTAACAGCTTTATGGAGGTATAATTCACATACCATGCAATTCATCCAATTAAAGTATACAATGGGTTTTAGTATATTCACAGACATGTGCAACCATCACCACCAGTCCATTTCTGAACATTTTCAGTCACCTCCAAAGAAACCCTGTACTCTTTAGCTGTCCCTGGCCTATCTGGCTATTCCTTCCAGCCCCTACTACCATTCATCTACTTTCCATCTCAGTGGATTTTCCTATTCTGGACATTTCAAATAAATGTAATCATATAACATTGACATTTTGTATCTGGCTTTTTTTTCACTCACATAATGTTTTCAAGGTTCATCCATATTGTAGCATTTATCAGTACTTCATTCCATTTCATGGGCTGGATAATGTTCCATTTTATAGATATCCACAATTTTTTTTAAAGTAAAATGCATCTAAACAGTCTCATCCCCTTATTAAAGCTGAGATCTCTCTCTTACTCTTTTTGAATCTCCATAGGCCAAATCTCCTATTTTTCTACATCCTGTCCAATTTTTATATCTCATTTTTGAAAAAAGTGTTTTTAGTGAATAGTAATGAAACCCTAATCAAAACCCCAATATGACTGTTTATGGAACTTAAGTTTACTTTGAGGTTCATTTGAAATAAATAACCTTAAAAAAAAAACTAAAACTAAAACAATCTCATCCCCACTCACTCGACAAATCCATAGATCTGTTCTGAGCACCAGCTGTGGTAGAACTATTACTAGCATTATTGGCGGGGGCATAGAGATGAATAAAGAGGAGTCACAAACATATTCATTCATTCATTCAGCAAATATCTATTGTCTCCTATGTGCTGGGAATGGTGCTTAGGCACTTGGAATTCAAGGGTGAACAAGACATGGTCCCTGCTTTGCATGAGCCCACAGTGAAGACAGCAATATGGGAAACCATACATGATATCTCCACAGTATATAACTATTGAGTGTCTACGAGTTATTGGAAGCCCATTTCCCACTCTGGAAGAGTCCACGGCCCAGGCTTGGGTTCCTTATTCCACAAACATTCATAAGAGAAACTAGCTCGAAAGAGGGTAGCAGCCACAGATTCAGATGTTTTGTTTTGTTTTGTTGTTCATTTGTTTTGAATTTTTTATTGAGGAGAAATTCATGTAACACAAAATGAACCATTTTAAAGTGTGTAATTCAGTGGAATTTAGTACATGTCGTGCAGCTGTCACCTCTATCTAGTTCGTCACCTTAGAAGAAAACCTTGTACCCATTAAGTAAAGCAGTCACTCTCCCTTCCACCCTCCCCTCAGCTCCTGGCAATCATCTGTTTTCTGTCTCTACGGATTTGTCTATTGTGGATTATTCATATAAATGGAATCATACAGTATGTGGTCTTTCTTGTCTGGCTTCTTTCACTTAGGGCATCAAGTTTCTGAGATTCATCCATGTTGTAGCATGTACCAATCAGCATGTCAGTCTTTTTTACAGCTAAACAATATTCCATTGTATGGACACACCACGTTTTGTTTATCCATTCATCCATTGATGGGCATTGGGGTTGTTTCCATTTTTTCACTATCATGATTAATGCTGCTATGAATGTTCATGTACAAGTTTCTATGTGGACATATGTTTTCATTTCTCTTAGATATATACCTAAGAGTAGAATTGCCGGATCATATAATACTCTAACTTTTTGAGAAACTGCCAAAGTGTTTTCCACAGCAGCTGCAACATTTTACATTCCCACCAGCAATGGACAAGGGTTCCGGTTTCTCCCAGGGATTCAGTTTTATTTCTTACTTTCAGAGAAGAGTTCCACTAAATTGGAAACACTCAATTAGCCCAAATGATTGACCCTAATGGTGGGCTTTTGAGTCTGGGCCTCTTAATTAATGCCTAGGCTGGTGGGAGAAACAAAACAAATAAGGACAAGGCAGCGGGTGTGGGAGCCTCCCCTCCTCCACAGCTCTGAGAGTACTTCTGCGCATGCTCACAGCCTAACGCGGGCATGTTGGCAAGATGGCTGTGGAACTGTCCCCTGACCCACATAGATGGGATTCACAGCATCAGGCCCAGCAGAGGGCTGAGGAGAGAACATTCTTGGCTGTAAGAGCCAAGCCTAGGAAAACCCAGAAGGTGATTTTATAAAGGGAATAACATGAAATCAATAATGACTCTGGCAATAAGGGAAAGAACAGCACGGCCTTCTTTATTAAACAAGAAATTGGAGGAAGCTTCAATGGGTTGTGAAGGCACTTAGATCCCATGGTATTCAACACTGGCTCCTGTCCCTTGGAATGAAAGTTCGACATAAATCTAGGAAATAAATAATAATGATGAATGTCTAGCTCTAAAGATGACGACATATATCACTGAAACTTGCCCTTATGGCCCATCTCTCTGCTTCAGTGATCAGACAGCTCGACAAATATTGAATCCCCTCCACCTTCAGCCTGTATCACTCCCTGGGCAGGTCAGTCCCATTGTGAAGTGGCATTAAATCTTTCAAGTCATTCAGTGGCATTTTCATGTGCTAAGACTGTCACTGTCAAGACGACATGCCAGTCACTGTCCAGGAAGAGCTGAGGCACAATGCCAAAGGACCCTCCTCAAAGCCCAAGAGTTTGCATCCTTAGGGGAGAAAAATCCCAGTGATAGGATCTCAATCAGCTCCCAAATCCTTCTATCTTCAGTAACCTAAGATTAAGGTGGGTGAATTTCAAACACTTTTAGAAGCAGACTCCTTTTTTCAAATAAAATCTTCCAGGAACTTCATTATATAAAATAGAAAAACTGAGCTGCTTAAATAAAGAGGGGATACAGTGAAGGGGGAGGGAGAGAGAGAAGAGCTGCCATTCATTGCCCAGCAGGATGGGCACTGTACATCTCCAGGGAGTGCCATTCAGGTAGAGAAGCAGTTCTCAAAGTGTGGTATAAAGACACTGGTGGTCCCCAAGATCATTCAGGCAGTCCGTAAGGTCCTCTCTTTTCCAAATATACGTCTGTGTGAGGCTGGATTTTCTTCATATACTTCAACCAAAACAACATATCACAACAGATCAAATGTAGAAGCTGATAGGAGAATCCATGTATCATCTATGGAGCCAGATATCAAAGACATTTGCAAAACATAAAACAATGCCACTCAGTTATTTTTTTTTACTTTGGAAATAGGTTTTTTTTTTATAAAAATATGTTAATATGCAATAGGTACTATTGTTCTTTTAAATGGATTAATACATATTTTTGAAAATTTCTCAGTTTTAAATAATGCAGTCAATATCAACAGATAAATCCCACATGAACCAAAGCTCTTTGAGGTCCTCAGTCATTTTTAAGAGTATAAAGGAGTCCTGAGACGGAAACGTTTGAGAACTGTTGACATAGACTATGATGTGAATGGCAGTTTGTTCTTGAGGCTCTAGGTGGTCAGTTAGAGGGTCTGGGTTCTGCCTGCTCAGTCTCCTCTTCCACCTTCCATACCCCTGAGGCAGCCCTCAGGGTGCCTCCTCAGAACCCTGAGAGTCCAAGTTTGAAAATAATTGATCGAGTCCAGCCTCCTCATTTTAGAGACCAAGAAACTTAAGGAAGCTGAGATTTTGGATCTGCAAGTCAAGAAAAGCAGAAGAGCTGGGGTTACATCCAAGTCTTCTTCAGGGAGCTTCTCTTCCCTTACACTGCGCTGCCACTACAATAACACAGCAGCTATCATTTGTTGCACTCTCCTCTGTGCTCAGAAGCTGTGCTAAGAAGCACTACGCCCTGTGCATTCCAGACTGAGCCACCCCCTCACTGCCTCCTTGTTTCCACTCAGCAAGCACATTTGGCCTGTAATGCTCCATGTTTGCTAAAGTGACAAGGAGAGAAAAGCAGGCAACAGGCTGCCCTCTCTCCTCTACCATATCCATATCTGAATCAAGCCGGCTCTGGCCTTCTCAGTGCAAGGAATTTAACCTGGCATCAGCTTCCCGAGAACATCTTGATAAGCAGCATGCAACCCACCAGAGAGGGATTTTCGAAAAGCCAGGAATCAATTAATTTAATCAGGTTCCTGCATAGTTCAAGAAAAGCCCATGTGGGCAACAACTGGGAGGTGAAGAGCAGCGTCATGGCGGCTTGCCACGTTGTGACTCCACAGAGTGTGTCTTTGTGCCTCCTGCCCTCTGCACAGCTCCCATCCTGTGAAATCACTCTGCTCGGAAGGGGTGAGCTGAAAATGCGGTTGAGCTAATCCCTGTGCCACCAGAATACAGCAGCAGGACACATAGTTCCTGAAAAGGCCCCTAAAATTGCCCATTCATCTTCCAGAATGGCAGAGCTGGGAAGGCCCACAGAGACTGGCCAGCCAGGAAACTAAGCTAGAAGTACACATCGGAGTGACCTGGGAAGGCATTGAAACACACAGACCTGCAGAGCCCTGCCCCAGGGGAAGCCCTGCTTTAGTTAGCTGGGGATGGACTCTGTGTGTGTGTGTACACATATACACACTCCTGGTGGGTACCAATGAAAACCCAACACCCTCTCCTCATCCTACAGATGGGGAACAAAGATAGAGGGCAAGAGATTTACTTTAGGATACACAGAGAGTTCAAGAAACAGCTGGAATGAGAACCCAGATATCCTGACTCTGATGCTCCCATGCTCAACTGAGGGGAACTGACTCCCATGCTCAACTGAGGGGAAAACTAGTGTATGCATGCATGTGTGTATGTCAGGGAGTGGAGGAAGGTAAGGGAGCATTCAGAAATAACGAAGCCACTTTTATTTGATTCATCCTCTTCATTTCACATTCTCTCCCTTCTCTTCCAATGTAATCACTGACTGGGTCCAAGCCTCATAGTTTATAGATGAAGAGCCTGAGGGCCAGAGTGGAGATGGGAGTTGCTCTGGATCCAATTTAGGACCCAGATCTCTGTGCTTTCTTGCCTGTGTTCCTTCTACTACATTTTGACCCCTAAGATACATCCCGAGAGAAATATATTATCATAGACGGTATTTCATTATTATTCCTCCTACCAAGAGGCAAATCTTGTTAGAAGCCAGCACACTCGGACCGGGCGCAGTGGCTCACACCTGTAATCCCAGCACTTTGGGAGGCCAAGGCGGGCGGATCATGAGGTCAGGAGATCGAGACCATCCTGGCTAACACGGTGAAACCCCGTCTCTACTAAAAATACAAAAAATTAGCTGGGCGTGGTGGCGGGCGCCTGTAGTCCCAGCTACTCGGGAGGCTGAGGCAGGAGAATGGTGTGAACCTGCGAGGCAGAGCTTGCAGTGAGTGGAGATCACGCCACTGCACTCCAGCCTGGGTGACAGAGTGAGACTCCGTCTCAGAAGAGAAAAGAAAAAAGAAAAAAAAAAAGAAAAGAAAATTGGGGAAGCCAGCACACTCCGTGGTTCTACAGCATCAGCCTGCCCTGGGAGCTACTCTGACTGCTTTTTTTCCAACCTAAACTCATATTTCAGGGCCGCCCTGGAAATATTGGTAAAGCCAGTGCTGCTAATACAGACAAATGATGGCAATCCTAAAGGGTAGTGTTGCACTGAAATAAATTATTTGCATAGGTGGGATTTCTCTTTTAATTTTACTATGTTAAGGTTACAAATTGTTTTCTGGCCTTTATGTATAATTAAATATAGATGCTCTTGGAGCTTAATGTCAGTTTAAATTTTAGTCTTTGGAAAGTAATTTGTTTGCACGTTCAATGAACAAACCATTTCTTATTGGTTTCAAAGACCCAGGCTCATGCATCATGAATCAAGGTTGCCTTTATCAAAGCTAAAAAGGTCAGGCAAAGTAGGCTTCTAACTCCAGTTTAGCCACCCCCTACAAGAGAAAAATCAAGGTTTTGGTTCTCTGTCTTAAGTGCACATATGACTTAGTTTCGTTAGGCATAGGAATAATAATACAAATGATTCATCTGTTCCCTCTCCACACACACAAGACCAGTTAAATACTGCTTGATATGGTTTGGCCATGTCCCCATCCAAATCTCACCTTGAATTGTAATAATCCCCACGTGTCAAAGGCGAGGCCAAGTGGAGATAATTGAATCATGGGGGTGGTTTCCCCTATGCTGTTGTTGTGGTGGTAAGTCTCACTAGATCTGATGGTTTTATAAATGGGAGTTCCTCTGCACAAGGTCTCTTACCTGCTGCCATGTAAGATGTGACTTTGCTTCTCCTTTACCTTCTGCCATGATTGTGAGGGCTCCCCAGCCATGTGGAACTGTGAGTCCATTAAATGTCTTTCCTTTATAAATTACCCAGTCTCGGCTATGTCTTTATTAGCAGCATGAAAATGAGCGAATATGCTGCTCATTATGCTACCAAGGATCAAACCATTGGGAGGGCTTTGAACTATTCCTCTGCTCTCTGGGCCTCAGTTCCCTCATATTACATTTAAAGAGATCTCTGAAGTTCTTTCAGCTCTGATAATCTAAGGTAACTAGACACAGAAAGGTATCCCTAGCAGTAATTTTAAATGACACTGGTTTGTCTTAAAAAGCAGTTTATAAGGCTTGAAGTGTTTTAGGCCAAGCAATCACCAAGGACATTAGAGCCATGAGTTCTTAGGCAACCTTCTTCCTCTACCTTTCCTCCCTTTGTCCTCTACTCTCAGAAAGATGTCAGCTGTCTCTGTCCCTCTCTCAATGGCTCCAAGGATATTCCCACTCCTTTAGACAGCCCTGCAGTTCCAGAAATCTCTTCCTCTCATGCATTTTCCAATCTCTTAGGGTTCCCCTACTAAATGTGCATGTATACTAGGGCTCATAAGGAGTTATTTGCTCATTGACACTACACGACCAAGATATATTGTTAAGTGAAAATAAGAACAGGCTATTAAACAGGATATCTAGTATGATACTATTTCCCCTACCCAAACCCCACAAGTAAACCAATCAGCCACTCTTTCTGGACATGGATTAAGTCTAGACTAGCTACGGGTCTCTTTTGCTTGCCTCTCAAAGTTAACAAAGCAGAATTTTGGAAGTCACCTCACAAGTACTTACTAATGAGCTCTCTGTTTTATCTTTCTTTGAGCTAATCTGAGGTATTAACATTTGCAGAAACTCTCTTTTTCAAAAGATGTTGAAACTCTACTTTAATTTGAATTCCTTACATGGTTAAGACCATAGGATTCAGAACAGCAAAAAGCTTTAGAGTCTAAATGTTCCATATTAGAAAGATAAGATTTAACAGTAAGCACGGAAAGGTCTAGAAGAGTGTTAGCAGTGGATCTGGAACTGAGGTGATCTCATGTAGAGTTCATCTGATGCTAAGTGTTTTATGCTATTTTCTCATGTGATTCTAACAACCATTCCTTTACATGAGGTATTTTCATTTCATTTTACAGATGAAGCACAGAGAGATTAAGCTACTTACCCATGATCAAAGCTAGCAAATGGTAGAGATGAGTGGAGACTTGAACTTAGTCATTTCTTTCTAAAGTCTATGAACTTTACCTATATTTTAGGGTCATGTGATGTTAAAAAAAAAGCAACAGTCTAGGAATCTTAGACTTGAGTTCTAGTCTCAGCTTAACTACTAATCCTCTGACTCCCTGAGACAATGAAAACTCCATACTAGATCACCTCTTAGGTTACTGGCAGCTCTCAAATTTCTTGATTCTTAATAGAATCAAGAAAACTTGCATTAATATGCAGACGGCAGAGAAAGGATGGTGACGGAATAGCCCAAGATGACAGTGATGTTTCTATCTTGGACAAAAAAGTGGCACTTAATTAACAAAACGGGAAGGCATGATGATGAGTTTGGTTTCTGATTGGTGGGTCTAGAAAGTTGGCAACACATACTTATAGGAATGTCCATGAGGTCTTTAAGAAATCTAAGAAATCCCAGTTAGAGAAAGGGAGAAAGAAGACCTAGCAACAAAGAAAAGCAGGGAAAAAAAATCACAGAAATAACATATCAATCAAGCCAAGACAAGATAGCATTTTAAAATGGGAGGTGAAATAAAGTGGTCAGAGTTGGTGAAAACTAGGCGAGAGAGCCAAGTCACTCCCACTTGTGAACTCTCACAGCCTTTTCCCCTCCCTGAAGATATGCATTTCCCCACATGGGCTCCCAAGGTAAGGGTGAATCTCCCCTTTTCTTTAGATTCCTGGTTGTAATAGGCACTCAGTGTTCTTCCACCGAATTGAATTGCACTGGGCTGACTGGTTTCAACCACCATAGCCTTACAGGCTGTCTCTTTACAAGCCAAGCCAATAGGCTTCCTGAAAAACAGAAAGGCAGGAGCAAACAGCTACAAACCAAAGCACCATGTTTAGGAAAAGAAAATGCCATGTTGGCCCTTTCAGTCAAACCTGCATAGGCCTGGATACCGTCTTTAGCTGTGTCATCTATGAATGAGAACAGAAAGAGCAATGACAGAGAGACCTGCAAAGATATGGTATGTGACTAGAGATCAGTACAGCTACAATGGGATGTGTCTTTTCCAGAAAGAAAGTTGGTGGGGAGATGGGGATGGGGGTTGGTGGCTGGTGGTGTGTGTGAGAAGAGGCTTAGGGAAATATGAGAATAACAAAAATTAAATAAATAAAAAGGCAGTTTCATTGTCATTTCAATTTGGGAAACCAAATTGTATTGTTTTCTTGATTTTTCAAACATACTTGAAAGATGTAAACACAAGAGCAAAAAAATAATGAAGTCTTGTCAATATTCTGAATCAGTTGTCAGCAGAGCCATCCCTCAAACACAGCTGTCATTTGGTGCTCCAGCTTCCTGGGAAAGAGGCTTGTACGTGCCCAGAATCATCATTGTCACACTGATGGGGGATGGTATCAAGGCAGCCCAAGTAAGGCAGGCTAGGACGCGGGCTCCATAGGCAAGATAAATGTTTCAGAGCCTTTTGGGCAAAAGCTCCAGGATCTAGAAGGTCAAAGCAGGTGTCAAAAACATGTAAAGATTCCAGGAAATTCCAAGGAAAAAAGCATGCAAGACACCAGGTGGGAAAACCGACCCGTGACAAAAAAATTCGGGCAGTTAATCATGCCTGTGGGGTCAGGAAGGTTGCAAAGGTCTGAGTAGGCCAGTAATCTGAAATAAAGGTGTGTGAGGAAAGTTCCTGGCGTCAATCACTACAGCTTAAACAGGAAGGCTGGTCTCAAGGCCTTCTCCAGTTCTGCTTTCTCTGGACGTCCACGTGGAGCTGGGATATAGCTGGGCTTTGGCCTGAGGACGCCACAGAGAAAGAACTGTTCGAGCTGGAGACCCAGGGCCTTGTGACTTTTCCTGATATCAGGATTGAGCACTATTCATCTTCTCCCTTAAAAAAAAGAGGAATTTTGCAGCACTGCAACTGTGTGCTTTTTTTTTTTTTTTCAACTGTGTGCTTTTTTTTTTTTTTTTTTTTTGTGAGTCGGAGTTTCACTCTGTCACCCAGAGTGGAGTGCAGTAATGCGATCCTGGCTCACTACAAACTCCACCTCCTGGGTTCAAGCGATTCTCCTGCCTCAGCCGCCTGAGTAGCTGGGATTACACGCCATGCGTGAACTACCAGGCCCGGCTAATTTTTGTATTTTTAGTAGAGACAGGGATTCACCATGTTGGCCAGGCTGGTCTCAAACTCCTGACCTCAAGCAATCCACCCGCCTCGGCCTCCCAAAGTGCTGGGATTACAGGTGTGAGCTACCGTGCCTGGACAACTGCAAACTGTGTTCTAAGCAACCAGACACTATAGTGAAGGCCACATAGGGCCTCAGTTTCCCTTTCTGTAAAACAGATAAAGGGGTAAGAATTATACAAGAGTATCATTGGAAGCATCTGACTCCAAGTTTGACTGATTTAATCAAAAGTCTTACGAATAGCCCTCTTAACACTAGGTCTGGTACTCAAAGTCTCCTGAGCGTCCCATCAAAGGAATGAAAACACACACATATAGCTTCTGTTAGTTTGCACAATTTTTCCTCTTTTCTTTTAGGTTTAACGTCTTTTAAGTACTCTCTATTCTAGATTGCTTAGCCTATGAATTGATCATTTGCAACACTCTTAAACACAGGTAGCTTGTATTTCTAATGATATGGTGTAAGTTGCAGGGTCCCTGCCAGGGGTGGTATGTAGTAGTGCAGAGTGACTCCAGTAGGGTGACAGCTCAGGATGGCAGCAGGGTTCATTGTGAATCACCTCCCATCTTACAAAAGTGATCATGCTGTATGTTCTTATGCATATGCATTGCCCACCATGATACTATGCATGAGGTAGTCACACCGTTGATATTGCTGAATGAGAGAATGAATAAATATATACATGAATGAATGATCAAACACACCTAAGATGGAAGGGTGGTATCAGGTGATGGGCCTGAGTATCTTATATAAATACGAGATTCCTCCTTGCCCCTCTTGAAAAGAAACCTCAATGCAGACCATTTTCTTTGTGAAAGGAACAAAGTGGACCCATATGTCCACATTGGTAGGGAATTAAAAAGATAGAAAAGAATTGAGTTTATAAGAATATTGGTAGGAACAAGACACTTGGGTCATCCCATGAAGGCAATTTCAGTTTGGACCAAAAGAGGACAAACCTGAATTCACAGAATGAATGCTTGAGCTGTAAGGTACCACTGAGCTCATCTGACTTAACGATCTCATTTTACACATGGAGACCCTGAGGCTCAGAAGGGAGGTACCACTTGACATAGATCACATAGCTCGACCCTGTGGGGAGTCGAGCAAAAAAATCTTAGACTGAGAATAACCTGGGTTTTGGGAACCTGGATAAACTGAAGAACATAGTGAAAAATGGCTTCAAACCTAGTCTTCATATCAATGTATGGACCTGAGAGTCCCTTCCTGGTAACTCACTTGGCCCCTTACATATCCTAACATCTGCTAGACAACAGTTTCTGGTGCTCTTGGGAAGGGATGTGCACTGCTGTCATGAGAACTTACTGGGCAAGGTTGGGCTAATGGAGTGGGACAACAGTTAGCAGTTGGATGGAAGCAAACACGCACAAAGCTTTTGGTATTTCCATTCGTTTCCACTGGGGCCCTCCCTTTATCTTCTAGTTCCTCCCACCTTTAGCAACACGGTGGGGAGAGATGGTCAGGAGCTATGGCAGGAGTCTACCCCTGCAAGCCCATCTGCCAGAATAAATTCAGCTTAAATACCAGTTTAACTAACTTTCTAATGGATTCAACTAATTGTTTATTTGAATCATTTCACTGAATTTCTCAGGTCCATTCCGGGAAAACAGTCAAACCAGCGGAAGGGGCAAGCACAGCTGTTTGGCATTTCTCTAGTTAGAACATACCCTGCCCCCACTAGGGCAAGAATGAAGGCTCCAAAGCCAGGGCAGGCAAGTGCCCGCTGCAGCAGCTGGCAGATTAGGTGTGGGAGGGCTGGTGTGACTTCCTGCTGAGTTCTGAGATTGAGTTCCTGGAAGTAGGCGCCTCTGCACCAGAGAAGATGCCTGCAGGGTTTGATCAGGACCTCATGGTGTTGGCTCCCATGGCCAGTGCCCATCCTGCTCTCAAACCCACTGAGCTGTTTCTGTTCTCTGCCAAACCTTGGGTCTAGGCCAGAGCAGGTTTCTGACCTAGTCCTGACCTGAACCGGCAGCCCTCAGTGAGTCACCTCCCTCTTAGAGCTCTCACTGAACTTGGAAGAGTCAGCCTATCCTGTCTTTTCTGGCTTGTTCTTCCTTCCTGTGTATTTCTCTTGCCGCCTCTGTGAGAAGGAAAACTCTACTGTGTCTTCCTTGCCCTTCTTCATAGTCCCTGGAATGGGACAGGGACCATCCGTGTACAGGGATAACCAGTAATGGACTGAATCTCAGCTTCCTTTGCCTAACTCACAGATAGCATCCCAAGGTCATAGAAAGTTGTCTTCCTGCCTGTTGCTTTCCCATGACATTGACAAATCCGAGTGGGTCTGTGACTAGACCTTGCAGTGGAAGTGTACAAATGCTCTCCCAAGGCAGGATGCAGAGTTGTGGGAAAAGAATGGAGCAAGATTGCTGACAGCTCTAAGGAAACCTCTGCATTTTGATATCAATGGTTAATCTACTGTGTCACATCTCTTAAGAAACTAAACAAAATGCAGTAACTGCTATGACATTGAAGCTGTGTTGCAAAAACGATATTGTAGAGCAAATAACTATCTTATACTGGCTATTTTATGCCTTATTGAACAAGCAGCAGTTTATGGAAACAACGTTTCATAAATATGGTTGCAGATTACTGAGTGGAGACTGCTAGAATTTGCAGCAAGGTGGACTCATTGGTTTCTTCATTCTCCCCCTAAGCTCCTTCCATGTTCGCCCTACTCTGGACCTTAGCTAGCATGTGGCCCCACATCCAAGCACATCTTTCAAGGTCTAAGAGACAATGTATGAGGTATCATGGGAGGGGTCAGAGCTATAGCAAGACCAACATAAACTCAATAAAAGGAGATACTTGAATGAAACTAGACCCTGGATTTTGTGGAGGGCTGGAACAAGCCTCAGACTGGGATTCAGGAAACCTGGACTGCAGTCCTATCTTATCCACCAGCTACACAAGTCACTTTGCCACTGGGAGTCACTTCAACTCAGGATCCTCATCTGGAAAATGCAGATAAATGTACTTGTTCTCCCTGCCTCCCAGGGTTTGTGAGAGGAAAAGGTGCCTTTAGAAGCTTCACAGACTATAAATCACTAGACGCGCACCAGGGATGGGATTATCACTATCATTATACTTTGAAGAAGCGGTCTCCAGAGGCGGTGAGCAAGTTCCTTAATCACAGTATTTAAAGAGAGACTGCCTGAACCAGTGTGTCGGGTAGTCACCGAGGGGATTTCAGTGGCATTGGTGGGGCTGACACTAGATGTACTCCAAGGTCCTTTTAAGCTCTAACTCCATGAGTCCAGAATGTCCAGGCTTTTAATCATTTTCTTAGTAGTGACTGTGTGTTTAAGCTGGACTATCATTCCCTTAGCCTCATTTTTTATTCTATAAATTGTGGCTCATGCCTGTAATCCCAGCACTTTGGGAGGCCGAGGCAGACGGATCACTTGAGGTCGGGAGATCGAGACCAGCCTGGCCAACATGGTTAAATCCCGTTTCTACTAAAAATACAAAAATTAGTCGGCTGTGGTGCTGGGTGCCTGTAATCTCAGCTACTCCTGAGGCTGAGGCACGATAATTGCTTGAACCCAGGGGGCAGAGGTTGCAGTGAGCCGAGATCACATCACTGCACTACAGCCTGGGTGACAGAGCAAGACTCCATTTCAAAAATAAAAAAGGTATATTGTACAAAGAGGAGACACGATTAGTTTTGTACCCTGAGAGAATTTTTTAAAAAATATTATGCCATAAGCGTTTTCCTAAAATCTTAAATCCTTAAATATTTGCTAAGAACATGATTTTGGATAAATTGCTATGTAATATTCTAGCCTATGATTATACCTTAGTTTAAGAAACACTTTTTAGACATTCAGAGTCTTGGTTTTTTCTATTATAATAGGGAAAGTTAAGATTTGTAGACATAAACAGTAGTGTCTGATGATTTCTTTATGTGAAATCTAGTAAGAAAGCTACGGGGTCAAAGCGCATAGACATTTTTAATTCTCTTGATTACATTGTCAACATGTTCTCCATAAAGGCTGAGTAATTTATGACTCCCACCAGCAGTGTAGAAAAACAACCATTTCACGAGATCTTCGTCAACCCTGGGAATTTTGATTTTAACATTTCTCAGCTAATTTTATATGCAAAAATAATTTCTCTTGTTAGTTTTAATTTACAGTTCATTGATTACAAGTGAAGTTGATTTTTTGCCTTTTGTTTATTACCTACTTGTACGTAATCTGTTGTGAATTGTCCTTTGTATCAGCCCCTTTTAGAACCTACTATTCACACTGCTCTGCAGATGTAATCAGAGTGTTGAGCCATCAATACCAAAGGAGAACAGGATTTTCTGAATGAGCCGAACCCCATCAGAAGCTCCTAGAGCTTCTCTCCCAGCAAACCATTCACAATAGCGGGGGTGTGGGGGTGCTGAAATCCGGCAGTGATTTGTATTTCCCTGCGTTTACTTCTCCTGCTCTGCTTCTTGTATAAGAGCTAATGAGCAGCAAAGCTGACAAAAGACTAAGAAAAAAAGAGAAGAAAGGGCATAGTTAATCCCTTAAGTAGGACTGAGGAATGGGTGGTGTTTGCCTTTAGAAAGGAGGAAAAAATTCAGGACTTTTTTTTTTCAGCCATGCAGTTTCCAATATGTACCACTGGATGGCAATCCTCTATTGGTTAGGCAAAAAGCTCCTACCTGCCAAGGCTAGGGAAACTGAGGAAGCAGCTGCTGAAACTGAGAGATAGGCACATGCAAGGCAGCTAACAGTTGAATACAGGTGGCCTTTAGACACCACTGGGAACATGGATCACTGATGTGCAAGGAAATGAAAAGCAAGGAGTATATATTACAGACAATGACACAGACTGGCTAAGGAGAGTCAGAGAAGGGAATGCATTTCTTCCTACTTCATTTGTTCCTTCTTTTCCTCTGCTCTATATTGGGTATAATTTGATTTACCTTTTTGTGCTTGAAAAGGCAAAATTACCTACTTTGGGCATACAATTGTCAGTAAGTACTGCATGCTTCTGGGAGATGGAGTGGGGTGGATGCTGCTCTTGCACTATGGGAACCCTGAATTGCCCAAGCCTGGCCAGCTGTGCCGGCAAAGCCATTCAGAAAAGCAGTGCCACAGTTCCTGGGAGCAGAGAATAGAAAGCAAACCCACAGCCTCTTTAAGACTTGTTCTAGCCCTAAAGGCAGCATGGTGTAGAAGAAACAGCACTGGTTTTGTTTTTGGTTTCGTTTTTGTTTTTTTTTGAGACAGTCTTGCTCTGTTGCCCAAGCTGGAGTACAGTGGTGTGATCTTGGCTCACTGAAGCTCTGCCTCCCGGGTCCAAGCAATTCTCCTGCCTCAGCATCCCAAGTAGCTGGGACTACAGGTGCATGCCACCATGCCTGGCTAACTTGTGTATTTTTAGTAGAGATTGGATTTCACCATGTTGGTCAGGCTGGTCTCGAACTCCTGACCTCAAGTGATCTGCCCATCTCAGCATCCCAAAGTGCTGGGATTACAGGCATGAGCCACCATGCCTGGCCAACAGCATGGGTTTGAGGGCAATTAGCCTCAGATTCGTTTCAGCTTGGATTCTTATAGTTATGCGGTTTTGGGCAAGTTACCACATCTCTCTCAGCCTTGCTGTCTTCCTCTATAAAATGGAGGATAACAGCACCTACCTCACTGCGTATAAGAGATACTGCCACTGTTGTTATTATTAATACATCCAAGTTCCTCCCAGGGATGCAAAAAGAGTAGTTATAATACTCATTAAGACCCTGGGATCTGGCAGTACTAAGTCTGCAACTTACTAGCTGTGTGTCACTTCCATGAGTCATCCCTCCTCTCTATCTGTAAAAGGGACTAATACCAATGCCAACTCCATAGGATTTTATAAGGATCAAAAGAGAAAATGTACACAAAGCATACAGCACAGTGCCTGTCACACAAGACACAGTCATTGGTAGGTGCTATTCATGGCAGTAGTAACAGTATTGTAAAAAATCTCTCCCAGTATTCTGAGAGCACAGTCAAGAAAAAGGATGTGCACATCTAGTGCTGAGATGAAAAGGTCTTGTATGGTCAGCCAGTGTGTGGAACCAGGCAGGTCTGAGAAAGAATGGGCAGCAGGACACAATCCAAAGACGGAAGCTGCTATTTCGAACTGGGGATCATTTGCCTACAATGTGGTTTTGGTTCTTTTTAAAGGTGCAAGACAGACGTTTGCACTTGGATTCAGCTGTTTCTCTTAAGTCACTAAAATAGTCAAAGGTCAAATCTGGAAGAAACCTTCCAATCCAACACCCTCTGGAAATTGAAACCCAGAGATGGGCAATGGCTTGCTTCCGTAAGTCACAGGATGAGTCAGTTGTCTAGCAGGAAATGGGTTCCAGACCCCAAGACCATCAATAAGGGCTCCTCCCACTGTGTACTCCACCCCTAGACAGGCTACCACATGGTTAGTCCTTTAGAGAGCCCATTGCATAAAGGCCAAACAAGGACTTCCCCAAATTGGGGTGAGCCATTGTTGTGTATCCTCATCTAGCCCATCTAGCCTTATTGTAACCAGCCAAATCTTCCCAACAACAGGTGCAATATAGGTTTTTTGTGTGTTTCTGTCCATTCAAAATCTGACTCTCATTTTTGTATGCACCGATTTAAGGAAACAATTACATGGATAATCCACAAGTCACACATGTATATCTGGCTTTCCGTGTCACTACGTAATTTCCTTAATTTATGAAGTTCAGACAAATACTTAAAATCATACACATTTCTCACATTCCTCAACACTTAAAAGGATTTAGGAGTTCAAGGTAAGCCTTATAGAGTCCTGTCTAGGCACCATGGTAACATTTCAGGTAAATGCCTCCAGATGACCAGCAGTGCATGTTTGAAAGTATAGGTGCAGCAGGTAGGGTTTTCAGGAAGGCTAAATGAGGAGCACACATGTCAATTCAAGACTCACAAAACCACAAAGAGCAATGGGGGAGATGGTGGCATGATTAAGCACCATCATGTGTCTCTGCAACACACAACGCCTAATTAAAAAACGCAACCAAAATAATCAAGAAAGTGGGATACAAAAAGCCAATGACTGGCTGGAATCATGGGCCAAAACCAAGAGATATTTGACAAGGATAAAGGTCAAGCTGCAATCCAAGGTTTTAGAATATCAATTAGGTAGAAGCTGGGGGAGACCTGGTTTCACAGCAGGCCTTACAATAGGACCTTGGGGCTTTCATTGACGGGAAGCTCTGCATAAGCAAACAGGAATGAGTGGGGCAGGGTTATGAAAAGGCTAGGCCACAGGGCATAGATCTAGGGTTCATTTTGTATCCCACACTCCACGTGGGAGTAAATGGCAAACCAAAACACAACCAAAAAAAGGGGACTGCAATGACTAGCACTAAGGAAAATGCATCCTACTGAGGAGTGACTGAAGAACTAGGGCAATTTCCCAGTAACTATCATGATATTGATGGCGATTGATAATCATAAAAACCAGCATTTATTGACCACTTACATACCAAGCCCATTACTAAAGGCTTACATCACCTCATCCTTCAGCTATGAGAGAGGGCGAGGGAAGTGGGACCTACTAAGAGGTTTTAAACTGACTTGCCCTAGGCACCCAGCTAGGAAGTGGTAGAGCCAGAATTCGAACCCAGATCATCTGACACCAAAGTCTGTGTCCTATCCACTGCACCAATTGCAGCGGTTTTTGTTTGTTTGTTTGTTTGTTTTTTGAGACAAGGTCTCACTCTGTTGCCCAGGCTGGAATGCAATGATGTGAACATGGCTTACTGCAGCCTCAATCTCCTGGGCTTAAAGAATTCTCTCACTTCACCCTCCTGAGTAGCTGTGACACCCAGGTACTGAGCAAAGGTGTGCTGCCATGCTTGGCTAATTTTGTCTGTGTGTGTGTGTGTGTGTAGAAACGGGTCTTGCCATGTTGCCCAGGTTGATCTCAAACTCCTGGCCTCAAGCGATCTCCTGCCTTGGCCTCCCAAAGTGCTTGGATTACAGGCATGAGCCACCGTGCCTGGCCTGCAGCATTCTATTTTATAAGAATCATCAATGCTACCATTTATTAGATGCTTCCTATGTATATGCATCAAGCATTTTTCTAAGCATTTTCTGTGTCTAACCTCACTGAACTCTCCCAACAACCCTATGAAGTACATAATATATTTACTTCTATGGCTGGAGGAAGCAACTGAGGCTCAGAGAGGTCAAATCACTTGCTCAAGTCCACACAGCTGAGAAGCTTTAGAGTCACTACAGAGCTGTGCTCTCTTCTCTCCTTAAGAAGAAACTTGGAGGTAATAAGCTACACGGCCCCTGAGATCTGAAGGACTACAGTATGATGAGGAAGAAGATTCACCCATAGTCATGGTACCCCAGTGCACTTGATATCTTTTTTACTCAAATGTGGTTCCAATAGCTTGTGTCAACTGGGCTCCAGTGATTGCTAAGCAGATGCTTTTGGCGTCAGCTGTTTATCTGGCCTCCCAAGTTATAGCATTGTAGTTTCTTCTTGAGTGGCTCTGCCAGCCCAGTCAATCAAATAACCTATCAGCCTATCAGTCCACTCAGCTGAATTGTTTTTTTCACTCTATTGATCTGTTTGGCTGCACAGAATACATTGACAGGATGCCTCAGGGTTATGTAAACACACCCCTCCTCCTACTGAGGGCTCTCTCTGTAAGCCTCAAACCTCAAAAGCCCCAAAGTCAAAGATCTGTTTCCACCATGTACCCACTACACATTCAGACCAAAGAAAATGAATGAATGGAAGCCAGGTATCAAACATTCTCTCACTCACAGTTTAAAATTACTTAGAACTGCTCTGGCTGTACTATTATGAATGTACTTTGGAGGTAACTTTTTTATGCTTTGGGTTTTTTTTATTTGTTTGTTTTAACTTTTAGTTTATATTCAGGCGTTACATGTACAGGTTTGTTACCTGGGTATATTGTGTAATTGCTGAGGTTTGGGGTAAGAATGATCCCATCACCCAGGTACTGAGCAAAGTATCCAACAGGTTTTTTTATTATTATTATTTTGAGACAGAGTCTTGCTCTGTCACCCAGGCTGGAGTGCAGTGGCGCAATCTTGGCTCACTGTAACCTCTGCCTCCCAGGTTCAAGCAATCCTCCTGCCTCAGCCTCCTGAATAGCTGGGACTAAGGAGCACATCACCATGCCCAGCTAGTTTTCCCATTTTTGGTGGAAACAGGGTTTCACCATGTTGGCCAGGCTGTCTCCAACTCCTGATCTCAAAGGATCTGCCCGCCTTAGCCTCCCGAAGTGCTGGGATTACAGGCGTGAGCCACCGCGCCCAGCCCCAATAGTTTTTTTTTAAAGACCTGAAATTCTGTAATCTGTGAGGAAGGACTAGATACTCTGCCCAAGCAATGAAATCAAAGTCAAAATTATGAGTGTCTGGGGCCTTATAAAGCATGGTGGGAAGAGAATTGCCTTCCCCAAATACTTTGTACCCTTACCCATGTGCTTGATGTGGACCCAGACACAACTTTAAGACTGAAGCAAAGCTCTAGGTGAGAGCAGAATGAGTATTTCTCTCAAAATCTGTTGTGTCTCAAACCTTCACAGAGTTGGGGAAAATCCTGAGAGTTCTGGTTTCAAGGGTCACTGGCTTTTAGAATCCCTTAGAAAGTAACTGAGAACAAGGAGAGAATACATTATCACCTTCTACTTAGATCAGTGGTTCTCAATTCTGGCTGCACATTAAAAAACATCTAGAGAGTGTTTCCAAGGCTGACCCATGAGATTCTGACGCAGTTGGTATGAGTAGGGCCTGAGCAACAATTGTTTTTCTTATTAACTCTGGTATCAGTTTCTGTTTTTTTCTTACTTAAAATCTTAGGTGAATTTTCAACTTTACATAAAAAGGTTTGAATGTGCAGTCAGCACTGAGAATGACAGACAACGCTTCCTACAACAGCCTTGGCTACAGTACAAAAAAAGAGATGTTTTGCTCACTTTCCTGGAGCAAATGAGTCTAAGTAAAAGATACTGCCTCCAATGACCCAGGATCCTACGGTACACGGCTTTTAGGAATGGGAATATCTTTGAATGTAAACCTGTAGGGCTTACTCCAAGGCCAGAGAATGAAAACCAAGCTATAGGTTGGTGCAAAAGTTAATGTGGTTTTTGCCATTAAAAGTAAATGTAAACCTGTAGGGCTTACTCCAAGGCCAGAGAATGAAAACCAAGCTATAGGTTGGTGCAAAAGTTAATGTGGTTTTTGCCATTAAAAGTAAGGGCGGCCGGGCACGGTGCAATCCCAGCACTTTGGGAGGCTGAGGCAGGCGGATCACGAGATCAGGAGATCGAGACCATCCTGGCTAACACGGTGAAACCCCATCTCTACTAAAAATACAAAAAAATTAGCCGGGCGTGGTGGTGGGCACCTGTAGTCCCAGCTACTCGGGAGGCTGAGGCAGGAGAATGGCGTGAACCCAGGAGGCAGAGCTTGCAGTGAGCCAAAATCGTGCCACTGCACTCCAGCGACAGAGTGAGACTCCGTCTCAAAAAAAAAGGTAAGGGCAAAAACCACAATTACTTTTGCACCAACCTAATACATTTATATGGGAAAAAACATTCTGACCTGAAGCTCTGGCCTCCTCATAATCAGCCAATCCCCACCTCACTCCCTCTGCCTAGGAAGATGCCTCCCTCGAATAATGTTTAGGTGAAGGACAACAGAATTCAGCCATGGCCTTTCAGTCTAACTGAAATCTATTGAACAACCTGTATCCTGTTCCTGAAGTCTACAGTCACAGACATCCAAGCAAAACAATCCCATGGACCCACCAGGGATTGCACAGGTGGGCCCATGGCAGACATACCACCACAGAGCAGGGCTCTTCAGAACTTGAGCTAGCAGAGTCCCATGAAGTATCCTGCCCAGTGAATAATAAACAACTCGTTTGGATTTCCCATTTCCCTACCTACAGTGGTTGGTTTTTCAATTCACCGAAGAAACAGGAGTCAAACTTCTGTTACCATGGGAATCTGAGTTCTCGGTCATTTAAAAAACACTGATTGTCTACTTTGGGCTAGACCCCGTGCTATCCACTTGGGACATGGAGAAGACATGGTCCCTGTCCTCAAGAAGTTCCAAGCCCAGAGAAAGAGACAGATGAGTCAACCATGACAGACAGTTGATAAAGGCTAAGGTGAGGAGGGGTTGTGCAACTCAGTCTTGGAAATCAGGAAATGCTCCCTGGAGGAGGTGATGCATGAACTGTGCCTCAGTATGAAGGTTTGAGGACAAAACCTGTGCCACAAGGGGACTTAGGTCTATAACATGGCTTTGTCCACCTGAATCTCCTCTGTAACTGAGGAACTTCATTGATTCTCTACTTACAAGGCATATAACATAGGAAAGCTCACTGGAAGGGAAATGTGACTAGAAATAGACAAGGCTGTTTACCTAACGGAGGAGAGCAGCAAGTAGGCCTGTCCCTCTTTTCTATAACTTTCCCTATTGGCAGCAATTAAAGCATGCCCCTGCCTCTCCAGGAGACTAATCTGCTGCTTGGGACTGCTGAGAGAGACTGCAGCCCATAGTTGCAAAGACTAGAAGAAAGAACCCTGAGTTCAAATCTTGGCTCTATCTCCATGGCTGTGTGACTATGAGCAAGTCCCTTCCTCTCTGTGGGCCTCAGTTTTCCCATTTGTACAAGGGGGAGGGAGGTTGGGCTCAATGTTCTCCAAGGCCCCTTCCAGCCCTAATGCTCTCAGATCTTTTGCTCGCCCAAGGTTAGACAGGCACAGGGCAAAAACAAAAGTCCAGCCAGAGAGGAGTCAGCTGTCTCATCTATTTGCAGATGTTGGGACTACCAGAGGATGCTGCTTCTTGGGGCTCCACACTCTCCAGATGTGAGGCTCAGTCTCCTCCCCACTATGGGAAGGAAACTGCAGGCTGGCCAGGTTTGGAAAACAAAGCCATGTGGAAGGCATGCCATGAGTGACAAAAATCCTATGTTATTTTCTTTGATTTTTTTTAAAAGGTTGACATTTTTCAAAATAAAGCTGTTACTTCTCTGCCACAATGCATGGGCCAGTCAGCGTGTTCATGAATCAGACATCAAATATTTTCTTTCTTCCCCAACATAGCTCTCTCTGTGGGAACAGAGTCTAGTATCAATAATAGCATTAGAGGGGAACTACCCTTCGACATACCTAAGCTGCAATTCCAACCTGCCAAGCAGGGAAAAAGTGATCCCAAATCCTATAGCCGTTAGTGTCTACTTCTTTTCTTTTGAAGGACCCTTTGATTTCTTTCTTTCTTTTCATCTTCTTTGGCTTTTCAAGCCTATCCTGAACACTTTGGTGATACTCAGGAGGTCGTTAGGCGTTTGCCTCTTGTTAAGCCTCACTCAGAAAAGGACTGCTGGTAGTAGAACCAAAATAAATCTTCTCACATTTAACTCCTCTCTCCCACAAAGCGGCTGTCCTTGGCTGCCACCACTGTTGCCACAATTTAAAGGAAGGTGGCTACATATCAACCTTTGGTGCCAGGGAGGAGCCGTCCACAATGACACACACTTGACCATCTACAAATGCTGACCAGGATGGAGCTGAGTCCTAACACATGGATCATACTTGGGAAAAACCTTTCTACAGCCAGATGCTCCTTTTTTTTTTTTTTTTTTTGAGACGGGGTCTCACTCTGTCACCCAGGCTGGAGTGCAGTGGTGCAATCATGGCTCACTGCAGCCTTGATCTCCTGGGCTCAAACAATCCTCCTACCTCACCTGCCCAAGAATCTAGGACCACAGGTGTGTGCCACCACATGCAGATGATTTATTATTATTACTATTATTTGTAGAGACAGGATTTTGCAGTGTTACTCAGGCTGGTCTTGAACTCCTGGGCTCAAGCAATCCACCTGCCAAAGGCATATAACACAGGCAAGCCTCCCAAAGTGCTGGGGTTACAAGCATGGGCCACTGTTCCCAGCCTCAGATGCTCTTGATTTCATTTATTCTCTGGAAAACTTGTGCCCATGGGAGGCCTCTCATCTCTAAACTGAGATTCCCCAAATACGGCAAATGCATGCATGCCTTTGCTCACACAGTTCTCCTCGCTTGGAATAGCCTTCCCACCTGACCCAGCTCAAATATCACCTCCTCTGAGCAGCCTTTCCTGACCCTCTCCCCTCGCAGGCAGAGTAATCCATCCTTCCTTCGGATTCTCACAGCACACTTTGTTCTTGCCGCTACCATGGCACTTATTACATTACATTAGAGCCAGGTGGTGACTGCCTTTTACCTCTGAGTGACTGTGAGCTTCTTGAGGACAGGGGCTTCAGCTAATATTGGAACAATTAGCCTTGGGCTCAGCCCATAAAATTTTCAGAGCTTGAATTGAAGGGGTAAATTCAGACTTCAGCAATGAAGTTGGAAAGCAGTCCTCCCCAGCCATAAAATTTTGTAACTGTACAAATAAAATGTGGTCCCACAGACACACTTGTTTTGGGGGCTTGGGGAGGTACATATTTGGCCATGTTAGACTGGTCTAGAAATCACCATTCCCTTAACTAAACTCACCAGATGGTTGGCAATCAAGCTCAATCACTTAGTTAAGGTGAACAAACTTGATATGTCTGTGTCAGGCAACAGACAGCTGGCTAAGTGACTGACACCCCTGAGCCACAGGCCACATGCTTATGGGGAATGGAATAGTGTATGGGGGTTGGGAGAGGACAAGGGATTCTGGATGCATTTATTTTGAACTGGGTGATGCACTTGTATAAAAGCAAATTGGAACCGTTGACAGAGTCATTCAGCAGTATCAAAGATCTATAGTCACTGCAGCCTGGTGCGGGGAGTGCTACTAGTTACAGTTGCTTGGCTGTAAACAAAATCTCCCCTGGAATGAAGCATTTTAATTTGAAGTGATTCTATCAGGAGCAGCTGACAAACCTTTCAAGGAAGCTGGCAGTGTTAAGAGGAACCTCTATACCAATAGGAAAGGGCTTTGAAAAGAGCTAATGAAGTTTCAGCACGCAGCCCTGAACATGAGCTAGGCCCATTTAGCTACTGGTCAGTGTGTTTCAGAAACAAAGCAAATTAACCGGGGTGGGGGGCCTAGGGAGGCCACACCCCCCAGCTTCCTTCTTGAAGTTTCCTGCAAAACACCAAGAGCCAACAGCCTCATCCCCAGCCAGTCTCCTACCACAATCTGTGGGGCCAGATCCAGCCTTCTCTCCAGACTGGACACAGTCGAGTTTGGGCATGTGTACTTGTAACATTCTTCTCCAATTGCAGTGCCTGGTACAAGACCATGAACCTGGTAGGTGCTCAATAAATGTTGACTGACTTGAATTTCTGGAGGAAATTTTTGTTTGGTTTTCCTAGAAGTGAAAGATGCCCATCAAAAAAAAAAAAAAAAAGAGATCCAAGGAAACGCTGCAAAGGCGACTTTGCTGGTCAGTATCACACCAACAGGAAATGGGGTAAGGAGTGAGCAAGTAAACCAAAAGCCACAACAATCTATTTTTAAAACTACAACAATATGTGGGCTGTACAGTAGTGCTGCTAGCTTTGTTTTCATCTACAGACATCTGTTTAGGGTTTCTTTGGCTCCAGCACTTTATTTTGTGGTGTGATGGGCCAAGGGTATGGGAACTGGGTAGAATCACATGGATATATATGTGTGTAGTTCCCCAAACAGGCATAATGTTGTCTACAGAAGATAAAGGAGCTCTCAGGATACTGCAATTTAACAAATACCCAGGAAATTCCCCTGTCTCTAAATCCCTACCACCTCTAACCTGTAGCTGGGACCTCAAATTACACCATTAGTACACCAAGCCTTTGGCTTCAGTATTCACCCCTGTGCTTGGAAGCTTAGTACATCTCTCTTGATGTTTCATTCAGCGAAGGTGGGGAGTATGTAATAAGCCACAAACACCAGGCTGTATGATCTGTTGCTACTCAGATCTTTGACAGCATGGCAAACCAGCTCCAAGCCGACAGTGGGAGGGATGGTGGCTTAACCAGGGGATGAGGTGCAGGGCACAGACTCTAATTCAAAAAGAGAAAGGAGGCAAATCATAGACGCATGTGGTCCTGGTAGAGCAAGCTAAATGGAGATTTCACAGGCCAAGAATTTGTTTTGGAAACGCTATTCATGGTTTCTTAATCCACAGTCTAGTCACCCACAGCTCAGCCCAACCTCCGGGTACACAAAGAAAGATCTGGGTAGAGGACAGCTGCCATTCTGGATCCACCCCCACTCCAAAGAACTCTTAGAAGCAGTGTGTCTCCTGAGGTGGGGTGGGGCGGGGGGGGGGCTTATTTCCTGTGGCAACAGCTGCTTCTGTCTCCCACTTTTCAATGAGGTCATCTAGTCTTCAACTGCACAATCAAAAACAGTAAAGAGCAGGCCTCTGGAGTTATGATTGTCATTAAAACTAAACTCCATCAGCACATTCTCAGGACTGCACCTGGGAAGGCAGATGCAGGATGCTGCCCATTCTCAGGGCTGCTCCTAGCTCCCACGGATCTAAGTGCAAAGCCCAGACAGGGGTCATCATACATTCCAAATGCAAAGAATTTATGGACAGGGGAGGAAGGAGGAGCAAGACTCTGAGCCACTTTCTTCTGGAAACCCTTTCTTGACCAAAGACCTCCCCTTCTTCCTGTGAGCATGGAAAAGGAAGGACAAGAAATCTCAGTCGTAGGGGATACCACCTTGGAAAACCATCATTTTTCACACTGTCGCTTCCGGGATTCTCCCAAGAGCAAGCTATTGTTCCTGAGCCATTTCCCATGTATTAACCAGCACGAAGGACACACTCCAACAAAGCTGGCAGGCCTCCTGCAACATGTCTCCAGAGTTATTCCTGGGTCTGTACTCTAGTGGAAGTGTCTCCTACCCCAGTCCCAAGCTGCAGAGTTTCAATGATGAGAGCTATCATCCAGTAGGCACCTTTCCTGCACCAGGCAATGGGATGAGTGTTTGAATGAGCTCCTTTAATCTCACAGCAACTGTACCAGCATCTTCATTTTATAGATAAAGACACTGTGGCTCTGTGGGGGCTACATGACTTGCCCAGGTCACACAATTAAGAAATTCTGGGACCCAAACCCAAGCCTCTCTGAAACCAGAGCCAATGGTCATATACATGAAACTGGACAAAGTCTCTGGCATTCACTGTGCAGCATTTCCCCTGCTAAATCCCATGTGGTGGAACTGTTAAAGAACTGACACCAGGCCTGGCGTGGTGGCTCATGCCTGTAATCTCAGCACTTTGGGAGGCCGAGGCGGGCAGATCGCCTGAAGTCAGGAGTTCGAGCCCAGCCTGGCCAACGTGGCGAATCCCCGTCTCTACTGAAAACACAAAATTTAGCCGGGTGTGGTGGTACACATCTGTGGTCCCAGCTACTTGGGTGACTGAGGCAGGAGAATCGCTTGAATCTGGGAGGCGGAGGTTGCAATGAGCCAAGATTGCATCACTGCACTCCAGCCTGGGTGACACAGTGAGACTCCGTCTCAAAAAAAAAAAAAAAAAGAACTGACACCAGATTTAGATTTAGCCACTTCTTCCAATGAGACTCAGACTGCCTAGCTTTGAAGGATCCTCCCACGGAGACACTGATCAGAAATGGGATGGTACGCTCTGTGAGTTAGTATCAGAATCACCTTCTCCCAGATCCCAATTCCTCGCAAAACACATCTTTCTGCCAAGTGAAGTCAGCTCAATGTTGTACTTTCATGGCTGCAGTTTTCCCTGAGGGAATAAAGTGAAAGCAGTGTCTCCACCCAGCTTTCTGCTCCAGGCTGGCAGCTTCTTCACCCTGAGGAAGACAGTGAGGAGAAGTCCGTGCCTATGACATTATGTCTTAATTGAACACTTGTCCTCTCTAATTGGTATTGATGTAAAAAGAGGGAATGGAGGAAAGAGCAACAGGAGAGACGAAACCCACTTTAGTCATGTCATTTTCTAGGACAAAGGTCCAGGCTTCCAGAGCTCTATCTGAGAGGCAGGCCCAGGCAGCAGAGGGTCCAATGCTCTTTGCGAGGATGGCTTTGCTTGGCAGGAATAAAGCAGCTGCAGGAGAAGCTCATGGCTTTGCTTGGCAGGAATAAAACAGCTGCAGGAGAAGCTCTGGCTGCTGGGCACAGCATTATAACCTTTCTTGGACTATACTGTTTCTGTGGCTTAGGCTTCCAACCACTGCCTCTTCTCTTCACAGGGCTGTACAACTGCAACTTTCGGAAGTGCACACTGAGCTTCATCTAAAGTCATTCCTTGTCAGAAGCCAAGGAATGTAATTCAGCTTATGCTAAGGAGAAGGTTGTGGAGGAAAGAATACTGTGGATTTATTTATATACAAATAAAGAGAATGCAGTGTGTACAGGTGATATGGTTTGGCTGTGTCCCCATCCAAATCTCACCTTGAATTGTAATAATCCCCCATGTCAAGATGGGGAGAGGTGGAGATAATTGACTCATGGGGGCGGTTCCCCCCATACTGTTTCTCGTGGTAGTGAATAAGTCTCATGAGATCTGATGGTTTTATAAATGGGAGTTCCCCTGCACAAGCTTTCTTGCCTGCCACCATGTAAGGTGTGACTTTGCTTCTCCTTTGCCTTCTGCCACGACTGTGAGACCTCCCTAGCCATGTGGAACTGTGAGTTCATTAAACCACTTTACTTTATAAATTACCCAGTTTCGGGTATGTCTTTATTAGCAGCATGAGAACAGACTAATACAACAGGTATCTCCTAGGAAATCCAGTGCTACAAATGTATTTTGCATTCAGACAGCAGGGCCAGGATGAAGGTGAGGCAAGCAAGGCACTCACCTTGTGTGTAAAATTTAAGGGGGCACCAAAACATTCAGCCATCAAGATACTTTTTCAAATAATGTTTTGTATTTTAGAATAGTTTTGGATCTCCAGAAAAATTGTGAAATAGCACAATGAGTTCCCATAAGCCCCACACCCAGTTTCCCACATAAACATCTCTTGATTAATAAGGTACCTTTGTCACAATTAATGAGCTAATATCAATTTATTATTAACTAAAGTCTATGCTTTATTTAGATTTCCTTAGTTTTTACTTTTTTCGGTTGCAGGATCCCACATTACATCTAGTTGTCACATATCCTTGAGCTCCTCTTGGCTGTGACAATTTCTCAGACTTTTCTGGATTTTGATGACTTGATAATTTCGAGGAGTACTGGTCAGCTGTTTTGTAGAATACCACTCTATTGGAATTTTTCTGATGTTTTTCTCATAAGTAGGCTGTGGTTATGGATTATAGGGAAGAAGACCACACAGATAAAGTGCTATTCGCATCTCATCATATCCAAAGACACATACAATCAGCATGATTTATGATCGGTGATGTTCACATTGATCACCTGGCTGAGACAGTATTTGTCAGGTTAATCCACGGTAAGGACACTTGTCTTTCCCTTTCCATACTGCACCTTTTTTTTTTTTTTTTTTTTTTTTTTTTTTTGGAAATGGGGTCTTGCTCTGTCGCCCAGGCTGGAGTGCAGTGGAGAAATCTTGACTCACTGAAACCTCCGCCTCCCTGGTTCATGCCATTCTCCTGCCTCAGCCTCCCAAGTAGCTGGGACTACAGGTGCCTGCCACCACGCCCATCTAATTTTTTATATTTTTAGTAGAGACCGGGTTTCACCATGTTAGCCAGGATGGTCTTGATCTCCAGACCTCGTGATCCGCCCGCCTCGGCCTCCCAAAGTGCTGAGATTACAGATGTTAGCCACCACACCCGGCCTGCACCCTTTTTTTTTTTTGACAGGATCTTGCTCTACTGCCCAGGCTGGAGTGCAGTGGCATGATCACGACTCACTGCAGCCTCAACCTCCCAGGCTCAAGTGATCCTCCCATGTCAGCCTCAAGAGTAGCTGGGACTACAGGCACATGCCACCACGCCTGGCTAATTATTAATTTTTTTGTAGAGAGGGAGTCTCACTATGTTGCCCAGGCTGGTCTCAAACTCCTGGTCTCAAGCAATCCTCCTGCCTCAACCTCCCACAGTGCTGGGATTTCAGGCATGCGGCACCACGCCTGGCCCATACTATACTCTTTTACAAGGAGGTCACTATTCACAGTTCATACTTAAGGAGTGAGGAGTTACACTCCACCTCCTTGAGGGCAGAGTATCTACACAAATTATTTGGAATTATCCTGCACAAAAGATTTGTCTATCATCCATTTATTTAATCATTTAATTATATCAGTATGGACTGTTGGATGTTTATTTTATACTTTGGGTTATAGTCCAATAATACTAGTATATTTTCTCAAGTTTTTATACCTTTGGCTATTGGTAGCTCTTTTAGTTGGCTCCTGTGATGTTTTGCTTTTTGTTTTTGTTTGTGTATTTGTTAACACTTCCTTACTTTCTGGCAATACAAGATGTTCCAGGCTTATCTTGTGTATTTTCCGCCTCAGTCCTGGAATCGGCCATTTCTCCAAGGAGCCCTGGTTGCTTTTATTGAAAAACAGTATTAGAAAACAAACAAGATTTGGATTCTACTTGAATAAATAATATTTAAGGCAATGTTTTTTGTTTTTTTTTTGTTTGTTTGTTTGTTTAAGTCAAGAAAATATGGCCCACAGGATGGCTGCCTGATTCTGTATATAAAGTTTAACTGGAATCAAGGATGGTGTTAGGGTGGGTCAAGAGAGGCAGGGGTGTGCAAGGGCAGAGTTGAAAACTGTATTTAAATGTTTGATATTTGTTCATTTTGGATTTGTCTACATTAATTTTGAGTCTTTAAAACATATCATTACAGCTACTCAGGAAACCAAGGCAGGAGGATCACTTGAGCTCAAGAGTTCCATGATTGCGCCTATGAATAGACACTGCACTCCAGCCTGGGCAACATAAGTAGAAACTTCTTTTTTAAAAAATCATATCATTAAAATGTTATTTATGTTGATTACTGATTTTTTGGTACCCCCTTTAGTTTGGGCCTTGTTGGAAAGCAATCTGGCTTCAGGTCAGTGGCCCAACTGAATTTGTTACTGCTTTCTGAAAAAGGGTGTAGCTTAAGGCCAGTGTCTTCCTGGGCAATGGAATCTCCCAATGGAGCCACGTATTAAAGCCATAGAATTCCAGGCCTCAGCCCAGCCCTCCAAAATCACGACAATGATCTACTTCTGGTGTTTGGCAACCACTAAGGTAAGCTGTCTAACACAGGTCTGTGGATAGGGAGGTGGTTTGATAAAAACATACTCCAAAATGATCATCCTTTATTTTGTGTAGAATAATGGCAATTTTTCTAAAATTTCAAATAATACTGAAGGATGGGGAGGTGTACTTGTGGTTCTAATTGGAATCTGGGTCTTTAAAGATGACATTGATCCTGAGCATGTATGTCCCAGAAATTCCATTTTGGATTAATGAAAGCTGGAGTCTGTGCCCTGTGCATCTTCTCTTCCTCTTCCATCAACTCAACAAGATGAGGGGAGAGCAGCTCCTCATTTAGACTTTCTCTTCATCTGCCCACAAATATGTGCTGATCTCTCTCATTGACTCCTTTGCCCTGAAGGCTCGCTCTCCCTCTCCCACCTCCTTTCCCCCTTTCTTGATCTCTTGCACTCTCTTGCTTTTGCTCGCCCAGCCTCCTGGCCCCACAGATTCCCTTTGCTGTCACTGGTGCTTTTTTTCAAGGTTGCTGGCACTCCCATGTGTGCTCTCTTGCTCCTGCATGAGCTTTCTCCATCCATCTTGGGCTCTTTCCCTACCTCTGAAACACTGGCTTGCTGTCACCTTCTCAGGCCTGACTGTGATCTCGCTTTCTTTATTGCTTTCTCCTACTCTCTTTCTTTCTTCCTGTCTCTCTTCAAGTGGCTCTCTCTCACACGTTCTTGCCCTCCCATTCCCCTGTGCATGGTGTGTGTGTGTGTGTGTGTGTGTGTGTGTGTCTTTTCAGTACCCAAGAGTCATGAGTAATTTCCCTAAATACAGAGTACCCCAGAGCAGAACAAGAACAAGCCTGATCTCACAGGGAGAACAGGAAAGATAATAATTTTTTATTCACAAGAAGAAAAATGCCACTGGATCCAAGGTTCTCAAGAGTGGTCTCAGAAAACGTAAAGCCCTGGGGGTAAAAGGTGCTGTAAAAGACATAGGTGTGTAATATAACATTGTCTATTACAGATAAAGCCAATAGCCTCATTAGAAGCAATCAAAGTCACAAGGAGCATCCGCTGGGAAACCCTAACAGCTGGGGCTATTTAGGACTAATTGCTTAACTCGCCCTTAGGCACAGGAAGCTTAGGCTGAAGGAGGAAGACATTTAACTCACCTCAAATGTGTTACTAGCAAAGGAACTTCCCAAAGTAGAAGAGCCATCATCTCTGAGAAGTCAGAGAGGCTTCTGAAGAGTTGCTAAAGGATTTCAGAAACAAGCCTCGAGCACAGAGTCACTGGTTAAGCCCCTGGTTTCTGCCACCAAAGCAGTCGGGCAGGCTCACTTCCTCACCTCCAGAAACTTCTCTCTGTCCACTCTCTGCCAGGGAACAAAGTTGTAATATGATTCGTGGCACCTGGGCAGATGCTGGGTTCATGTGTGGGTGTGGTGAGAATGCAGAGTAGGGTGGGGACATCCTGAAGAGCAAAATGGAGAGAAACGAGAGGGAGCTCCAAGTGGGGGCTAGCCCTTTGTGTTCTCTCTCTCTCTCTCTCAGCACCCCCACCCACCACGTGCAACTTCCCTCGCACCCCCATAAGCAAAAAGTTAGGAAGGGATGATTTAGGCAGTGCTTTAGTGTTTTGTGATATTTCTAGAAGTCTTTAGACAAACACAGGTCAGGGGCCAAAATAAGACTTTGGCCGTTTCTCTTTGTGATATTTGCCTTTTATGAGAGATTTAGCCAGCATGTTTTGGGCTCATTTATAGGACTCCATCTAACTGCAGCAAAATGCAAAAATCATTCAGTTTCCAGAATGCAGTCTGATTTTTCATAAATACTTTCCTTCGGGAACAGAAAGGGCTAATTCAGAAGGAGATGCTAAATCTCCCACCGAGTGAATAGAGGCAAAATTCATTCTTCCCAAATTTGAACACACATGAGAAAAACAAAATACCCTTGGGCATACAACTTTCAGAAATTTATATTTATTAAAACCCAAAGATGGGTCTTCAAAAATACTTGTCAAATTTACTGATGTGGAGGAAGTTAACCCATAAATGTTAAAACTCATCCTGCAACTTTACTTAATGTATTTTCAGTCACAGATAATGGCCAATAATTAAAAACTTTCTTAGTAAAGTAGGAACTGTGAATAAATAGAAATGAGTGAGAAGACTTACTTCAGGGTCAGCTTTTCTGAATGAAACTTCTTATCTTTTTCAACAGGCACCTCCTCACCAGGTGATTCTGCTGCAGGCTAAAGTGTGCGGATCAGTGATTTAATACAAGACCCAACAGAGGAAGCACATTCAAGTTACAGACACTCTTCATATATTTCCTTCTAGAATTCATATGAGAGTCCCAATCACCACCCATCAAAGCAAGGTTTGTCCAATTATGTTAGTCTTCTCTACTCACTTTTCTGGTCTTAAAGGCTACAGAAAAGTTGCCCAAGGCAAGGACATGGTTTCCTAAGAAGAGGATGCTCTTGATGACATTGACCAAAGCTTTGCACCCCACACAAGCAGAAAACCTGCCTCAACATTGATTGCCAAGTAGCCTGCAGAGCCTAAAGAAAGGGTCTCCCTTTCAGCTCCCAAGGCCAACAAAAGCCTCCTCAGGCAGGCCCACAGCTCCAAGGGCAAACTGGCTGACCTACAAAAGCCTTCACATACATTTGCCAAATCCCATAGTATTTTTACCACTGAGTCCTCTTAACTGTTGGTCCTTCTTCTCACTTCTCACTTGAGCATCAAGCCAACTGGAGTTTCCCTCCTTTCCCCTTTTCAGCTGACTCATCAAGCCTGTCTCGTCTGCACACAGCCTGATATAGAAAGCCTATAAACCATCCCCGTGCAAAGTGGCCAGCTCCACTGTATTTGAGTGCTGAAGAGCTGAGCCCCTCCAACCTGGGTGGTGTAAGTAGATGGGCAGCTGCAGAAATAGACAACCAGGAACTTCAAAGGGCCACATTTCCCCTGAGGGTTATTTGGTGCCTCCCAAGACTAAAATTCCTTCCTTGGAATGTGGCAAGATGGAAATTAAATGCAAAGAGGCTGACCTGCTAACCTCTTCCTAGGCTTTACCATCATTTGTTTATAGGGGGTTTAGAAAATCTTTCCCTCCCCTTACTCAAAGTTTCAAGCTCCTTTTCTCTCTCAGCTACCAGGCAAAGAAAATAATGTGAAATATGGGCAATAAGTATTAAAGGAGTAATTTCTGTGTTGGCCTGAATGAAACTATATCACTTCTGATTTTTCACTTCACTCTCTGATAATCAGAGTATATTTCTTTTATTTAGGAATATGTTTCTGATTGATTTTTGGAAAAAAGCTCACTATCTATCTAGCCTTCCTGAACTTCTCAGATTTATGGAATGGCAAATGATCTGAAAGCAACATTAAAAAAAGATTTGGTAGGTGGGGGTGATGGGGAGTGATTGTTTAATGCATACGGGTCTCATTTTGGGGTGCTGAAAATGTTTTGAAACTAGATAGTGGTGAAATTTCACAACATTATGAGTGTCACTAAATGCCACTGAATAGTATAATTTTAAACAGTGAATGTTATGTTATGTGAATTTCACCCCAATAAAAAAAAGCAAATAATTTGGCAATGGAGAAACTTGTTCTGCCTTCTGAGCAGCAAAGAAACATAACCTAGAAGATGCAAAATCTTCAACAGCAACAACAACAACAACAATACAATCAGCTAAGATCACCATGCTTGGTGATAATAGCAAACATTTACTGATCACATGGGCCAGGCACTGTGCTAAATTACATGCCCTATTTCACTGAATCCCCACACGACAATCCTATGAGGTAGGTTCTATTTATGATTCACTGAGGAAGTAGAGGCTCAGAGAAGTTAAGTAGTATCCTCAAGGTCACATGGCTAATAAGTAAAGACATGGCTCCAACTCACTGCTATCTAATTCCAGAGTACATGCTCTTGATGGCATGTGTAGGTGACCAATCAGTGTGCATATAGGAGGAAGAGTTTTCTGTGTCTATAAAAGCTCGGTTTTTGAGGTGAGTGGGGTGAGCTCCTTGAAATGGCACACATGAGAAAAGGCAGAATTCGTGACCACAGCATTGGCCACCAGAGCAGTAATGTAGGGTGAGGCCAGGGAGAGAGTAGATGATATGGTTTGGCTGTGTCCCCACCAAAATCTCATCTTGAGTTGCAGTTCCCGTAATCCCCATGTGTCATGGGAGGGACTTGGTGGGAGGTAATTGAATCATGGAGGCGGTTACCCCCATGCTGTTCTTGTGATAGTGCGTTCTCACGACATCTGATGTTTTTATAAGGAACTTTTCCCCTTTTGCTCATTCTTCTTCTTCCTGCCACCTTGTGAAGAAGGACATGTTTGCTTCCCCTTCCACCATAATTGTAAGTTTCCTGAGGCCTCTTCAGCCCTGCGAAACTGTGAGTCAATTAAACTTCTTCCCTTTATAGATTACCCAGTCTCGGCTATTTCTTTGTAGCAGTGTGAGAACGGACTGTATCTACTCAGAGCAAAGAAAAGTTTTAGCAAGGAGAAAGTGTGCAAGTACAAGTGTGTGTATATATGAGCATGTGTGAAGAGAGAGAGGGCACAGGCATGGGAGAGAATGAGCACTTCAGGTTCAGTGGAGGGGGCAGGGCGAGTAAATGCCCACCTTTCCACTCTGCTCTCAACACACAAAACTCACCCTTGTAGGCTGGGAATCCCTCACTTGTAAGTGTGCTTGCCTGAAGGAAAAAAGGAATTTGAGGCCCAGGCCAAAGGCGTTATCCTTTTTTTTCTTTAAAAACAAAAACATATGTAAACAACCGAAATAAGGCTCAATAAAACCTTGATAACTAACAAGACTTGCAATTACTCAATGTGGGGTGATATGATTCGTAGTCATTCAGTTTAACTAAAAAGAGGGCATTGTTTCCTGGGATAAGATATGGGTGAAAAAAAATCACTTTTTGCCTAAGAATCTTCCATCATATGCAAGGAATAAATGGTGGAAAAAGACTTTTGCCTCTGCTTTGGAGCTGAGAAGCCTGCAGAGACCTGGCTAACTGACCCTGGAAACTTTCAGAAAGGTACAGAAAATGAAGCAAAATTACCCTTTATCTGTCTGAGCACAATTCACTAGATTAAGGCCCTCCACAGGCAAAGTACATCCATTCTTGGTGCAACACCGTCTGCAAACTCTCAGAGTGAAAAGAACTTCTGATTCTCAGGGACTGAAAAGGGTCCTGGGAAATGAGTGCCCAGAAGTCAATGGGCCTGCTGCTGTGGGAGGGGAGACACTGCCAATGGGATCCCACTGAGAGAGAAACCCCAGGAGCCCACCCCAGCAGGGGGCGAACCAGCACCAGGGCATTCTGAGAAGCCAATCCTGGAAGTGGGCATGAAGGCCTTTGACCCTGAAAGCATGGATCCCAAACCCTGCCATTTCCCAGGTCAATCATCCTCTCGCCAGCATCTCTACTTCCCTGTGGGCAGAGGCAGATAATGAAGTGCCTGTTCTGGCTCATGCTGTTGCTTTACAAAGGGAGTTTTTCTGTAATTGGTCCATGCAAGGAGAGTTATTACATCTTCCGAACCGTTAGGTCCCAAATGGCAATACTGAAGCACAATGGCTACAGTCACAGCCTTTGGAGACAGTATATTCATAGCCACTTCCCGTAGAGTGACACGGAAGACAGAAATGGCCGAGAAATGTGTGCACTGGCCTTATGAAACACGGGTCTGAATCTTCTGTAAAAACTCCATTGAAGTTTTCACCCCTTGTATTACTTACGGATCCACAAGGTAATTCCTCCTTACCCTAATTACTTCATCTGTACAATGGGGGTAATTATATGCATACATCATGAAGACATTTGTGAGGATTAAATGGGATAATGCAGCTATTGCTTAGTGCAATAGCTGGCGCATGATGAGCTCTCAAAGAATATTAGCTATTACTGATATGAAATAATTCATCATTATTATTCAGCATTATAAAGCAGCTTGTGTCTTCTGAAGAATAGACACCTCTCCATTTATCAGATGAGTACTAGATAATCCATCATGTTTCACTTATTGTCTTGGCTTGAACTCAAAGTCAAATTGAATGTTCAAATTCAGTAATTCTAATGCTACTAGATATTGAGCTCTTTGAGGGCAGGAGCCATGTTTTACTCAGCTCTGTATTTTTAGTGGCAATCCCAGGGCCAGGTTCACAGTGCTTATGAAATGTGTGAGATGACTTCTACCCCAAGTTCTTGATAGAACCATTGTTCATGTTCATGTCTTCTTCTCCCTTGACTTTCTTCCACAAGGTTTCAGATCTTTTTGTAAACTTCAAATTGCTTAATAGACAGATTTTCTTCAGATCCTTTTCAGAAATAGGTGGGGAATAAATAATACTGATTCTGAAATATTTATTTACAATAACCCTACATATCTCACCTAAAATGGAGAGTGGTACATGTCCAAAGTAGGATGACAATGTTACTGAGGATCCAGAGGGAAAGGAATGTGGAGGCCAGGGACAGGGACAAGAATGGCAGAGGCCACAAAAGACCCAGAAACAAGCTTTCAGACATATTGGTACATATTGGCATCATGTCAGCTGCTGATGACCCTTTCCAAGAGGCTGGCTTAAAACAGCATTTCCCCTTGGGCCTCTGTTGCTAACATAGCCCAGGAGGGAAAACTCACTCTTCCTTTTTTCCTATTCTTAATGTTTTTGGAAAGGATAAGGGACAGGGAGTTGCCAGCAACAGAGCATCATGGTTAAGAATTTTTCTACTTTTCAATTGACTCAGCTTCAGTCTTAACTCTGTCACTTACTATCATGTGACCCTGAGTACGTTTCTTAACCTCTCTGAATGTCATTTTCCTCCTCTGTAAAATGCAGATGACAATAGTGATATGATCCTCACTAGGTTGTTGTGAAGATTAAATTAAAATTATGTGAAGTGTCTGGGACATAGTAAGAGTTCAATAAATGTGAGTTGCTATGATTATGTGTCCTGCAGTCATTAACTACAGGCTCGAATAACTGAGCACCTCAGGATGATGGAAAGACCAGACTAGAAGCCATGGGTTCAAGCCTTGAAGAGTGGCTTGTGGGGTCAGGGATCAGAGATTAAAGGGCATACCTAGTTCCTCATTTGTAACATGGTAAAAATGTAGGATCTATCTATTTCCCACAAGTAAAATTTTAAGAATTTAATGAGCTAACGCATGTGAAAGTACTTTGCGAAATGCAATCATTCTGTGCAGATGTAAGTGGTAGTCTCACTGGGCATTCCCAGAGAGAGGGAAACATTATGTTTAGCTCATAAATACTTGGGTTTTAATCCTTTGACGGCTTTCCTGCTAGCACACCGTGGTACGGAGAAACAGCAGACAGTGCAGACTCGAGATGTTCTCTCTGCACCGAGCTGGGCTCTGCTCTCAAACCCCTCCATGTCCCACCCTGTTCAGGAGCTTTTAAGATGGCCTTGTCATTTTTAAAGGTTCTTTTCACCAAGTCATCAGTTTTAGGCATCATCTTGCAACTGTGACATGTCTAATCTTGCTCACTTGACCATGCTAGGGCCATGGCGAAGTGACTGAGAGCTTGGAGCTGCCTGTCACAGCTAATGGCTCAGCCCACACAAGACTTAGAGGCTGCTTGTGTCATCCTCTGTCCAGTTGGCAGACGGAGAGGTGTGAAGAGTTGTCATCCATCACCAAATAGAAAGCAATCTCTCCTGATGGAAATAAAACAATCAATATGTTTGGATTTCAATCACAGAGAATATGTTTTCTCAGAATAGGTCTTAATCAGTGTGTGCCCTGACAGATAGCATGTTGGTGTGAAGCATAAGCTGTGCAAGAACAAATGTCACTTGGAATACCAAAATAGATTTAATAGAAGAAACATACATCAGAATGTATCTTTGTTCCCTACCTCCTTACAGAATTTGTGAGACAATTCTTGTAACATGGTTACCTGACTCACTGGACTGCCAGCATTTCAACATTAGGAAAGAATGAATTTTCCAAAAAAAGGAGCAGTGCATTTCTATTTCTGGGAGACTCTCCCATATTTAGAGCTAAAAAGAACCTTAAGATCTTTCAACCTAGTTTGCTCCTTTTATAAAAGGAAATGAAGTCCCAAAAGGGCAACTGACATGCCCAAGGTCACACAGCCAGTCAGTGGCAGAGCCACAGTATAAATCCAAGAAATACTAATCATTTTGGAATCAGAAAATATGCAGTAAAACAGCAACTAAAGGCATCTGAACAACCATTGACATTTTGGTAACACTAACAAAACAATGGTGGGTGGTCTATACTTCTTATTCTAGATGATTCCTAAAATCCCTTCAGCATTGGCAGTCTGGGAGTTTATGATGTGACATTTGCATTACATCTCTTGGGGACCAAATCCCTATTTTATGAGGTGTAAGTTGTGGTGACACACATTGAATATAAACCTTCAAGCAGACAGTTGAAAAGTAGAAAATTCAACCAGCCTGTTTCATGTGTTCTGATGGGAAATGCCCCTCCTTATTTAATTGTCTGTTGAGTGCCCCTGCAAAAATCTACCTCCTTCCAGGCCAAGCTCAATCTTCCCTACTTAACAAGTTAATGAACACCCACTCACAAGAATGGGCTTTTTCTTTCTCCAAGAACCAAAGGTGTGATTTCAGGAAATGTCTTCCATCTGGTTACAATTTTTTAAAACAACAGTAATTGCTGGGGTGGTTTTGGGGGTGTTCTCAATTCTACATTTTTGGACATTTTCTCCCAATCGTACTGCAGAACAAACAAGCCAGAGAAGACCCAACACTTCCCAGTTTTATTCTCTCACCTCCCACTTGCTCAGACCAGAAAGAGTAAAGAGATTCTGGTCTTGAGTATTTTATTTGAGGCTTCTCACTTCCAGAACTTCAGGTGAATATAGCAAGTGTAGTTTTAAGTACTACAGAGTGCTAAGCACTGGGTAAGACCTGGGCCATGGTGTATGAGTTGGGGTGCAGGATGGCTACAACTGCTCCCCTGTCCTTCAGCAGCTTGCAAGCCTGGAAGAGAGAGATGCAAACTTCTCACTAGAATTTGTTGCAGAACAAAATGCCTTCTATGGGAGGCACAAGTGGGAGAGATATAAAATGAACAATTATTCCAGTGAAGAGGAAGATCACAAACACCTCAAGGACAAGAGAACATTAGCACTAAGCTTTAAAGAATGCGTGTGGAGATACATGTGTGTTAATGCAAGGAGAATCTTCTGTTAACACTAATTACCATTTAATAACCAGAAAAACACATTGTAGACTTTGTGTGTGTGCGTGTTTCAATAGATTTATTTCTATTTTTTATTTTTTTTTTTGACACACGGTCTTGCACTGTCACTCAGACTGGAGTGCAGTGGTATGAACATATCTTGCTGAAGCCTCAACCTCCTGGGCTCAAGTGATCCTCCCACCTCAGTCTCCCGAGTAGCTGGCACCACGGGCGTGCACCACCATGCCTAGCTAATATTTTTTGTAAAGACACGGTCTCATATTGTTGCCCAGGCTGGTCTTCAACTCCTGGGCTCAAGCAATCCTCCTGCCTCGGCCTCCCAAAGTGCTGGGATTATAGGCATGAGCCACTGCACCCAGCCCTAGATTTTAAAATAATATTACTTAACATTTCTTGAGTGCCAACTGTAGGTTCAGCACAATACTAAGTGCTCCACATTTATTATCTCATGTAATCATCATAGCAACCTTACATGGACTAGTATGCATTATTCCCCTTTTTAAGTTTAGGAAACCAAGGCCCAAGGACTTCCAGCTAGTCAGTGGCAGAGCCTGGATTTCAAGCCAGGCAGTCTGACTCAAAGCCAAGCAGTTTTCTAAAGGTGTGGGCTGCATATACCACTAGCCTTAGACTCACGTGGCAAAGCCTGTTAAAAGTGCAGATTCTGAGCCTTGGCCCAGACTCAGGAACCAGAATCCTGTTATATGGGGCACAGGAATTTGTATTTTCAACAAGACTCCAAGATGAAACTAATGCAACTAATGTTTGAAAATCACTGTAGTACGGCATTCATTTGCATGGAGAAAGCTAGAATATTACTACAGGGATCCCAGAACAAATGAAGAGCAGTCAAAATTATTGGTAAATGAATCTTTCACCATTAATTTAACTAACTAAAATAACAAATTCACTTTATATTTTGAAATGATATGATTGATATCATATCTAAGAAAGGCAGGCCTAAAAGGCTGGCCATCTGGGATTTCAGGGGAACAAAAGAAGTGGTTAAATGGAGGGCAGAAACTATAGAAAGGAAGGTGAATCAGTATGCGAAGGCAATGGCTCTGGAGGACAATGTCACAAAGTGGAATCTTGGGGTCCTGACAGTCTAATCCTGGCCCTGCCACTAAACAGGCCAGTTGACCTAGAGCACTCAACTTTTCCAGGTATGTTAGTCTGTACTCACACTGCTATAAAGACATACCTGAGACTGGGTAATTTATGAAGAAGAGAGGTTTAATTGATGCACAGTTCCACAGACTGCACAGGAAGCATGGGTGTGAGGCCTGCGGTGATGTGATTGCATTTTCATACCACCAATTCTCACCTAATTTTAATATCATGAAATGCACTCAATTGTAAATCAATATCACATGTAATGAAGTCTTGCTTCCATACTCAGAAGATACCTTTATTAGGCACTTACCATGTTCCAGTGAATGGTTGAGGTACTTTTACATGGATTATCCTATTTCATTCTCTCAATAACCCTATGCAGCAAATAATTATTGTATTATCATTTTGCAGCTGAGAACAATGAGGCTCTGCAAGGTTGAGTAACTCAACTTGCCCAGTGTCACACAGCTGGAAAATGACAGAGCTTGGATTGGAACTCGATTATCTGACCTCAACGACCTGATTACAAAGGACTTCTATAGCAGTCCATGCAAGATCAGCCAGTTCTAGGTAGGCAAAAAAGGCCAAGGACAAAGAACATAGTCTCCCTCAAAAAGAGGTTCAATGGAACTACTGCTCCAGCAGACTTCAAGATGACTGAGACCTTCCATCCACAAGGGGCAACGCCACCGCTGCTGTCAATCCTGCTACTCCTCTCCCTTTTCTCTTTTTGAGACAAGGTCTCGCTCTGTCACCCAGGCTGGAATGCAGTGGCGTAATCACAGCTCACTGTAGCCTCGACTTCCAGTGCTCAAGCAATCTTCCCACCTCAGCATCCTGAGTAGCTGGGACTACAAGCACACATCACCATGCCCAGTGATTTTTTTTTAATTTTTAGTAGAGAAGAGGTCTCGCTGTGTTGCCCAAGCTGGTCTTGAAGTGATCAAGTGATCACTGTCAAATGGGAATAGTAATAATTTCCAGGGTGTTTGTGAGGATCATCAGATACTAAGGATTTTACTTGTTTTTATTTTCCTTATATGATGTACACATTGTTTACATTGAAAAAAATTATTTCTCCAAACTGGAATCTAACTTCCATGGGTATGGTGGGTCTGATAAAGTAACCAAGTGATCCTCCCACCTCAGCCTCCCAAAATGCTGAGACTGCAGGCACGAGCCACCCTGCCAGGCCGCCACTCTTCTCAACTGCCCTTTATTGAGCCTCTATGCTTGGCATGGTGCTCCTATGCTTTGCACACTTAATCTCATTTAATTTCTGCTCCCCTTTGAGGTGGGTAGTATGATGCTTGTTACTTTTTGAATGATGAACCTGAACCACAGAGAGGTTAAGTAACTTGCCCAAGATCATAATTCCTAAGCAGGAGGGCTGAGATTCAAAACAACACCTGGCTCAACACAAAGGCTTTCCTTTTAACCACGATGCTGTGGTGCTTCCACTTAACTTAGTAGACCTAGCCAGGGTCTCTCAGAGTTCATACATCTTTATGTTGAAGGCTATGCTAATGACCCAAGGTATCTATATCTCCCATGGGCTCCATTAAGTCAAATCTCAGGGTGGCAGCACTTTGGGAGGCTGAGGCAGGCAGATCACTTGGGGTCAGGAGTTCGAGACAAGCCTGGCCAAAATGGTGAAACCCCATCTCTACTAAAAATACAAAAATTAGCCGGGTGTGGTGGTGGACACCTTGAGTCCCAGCTACTCGGGGGCTAGGGTGGGAGAATCACTTGAACCCCAGAGGTGAAGGTTGCAGTGAGCCAAGATCATGCCATTGTACTCCAGCCTGGGTGACAGAGTGAGACTCTGTCTCAAAAAAAAAACAAAAAACAAAAAACAAAAAAAAAACCAAAAACCTCAGGGTGAGTGGGATCTACCTAGTAAAAGAAATACCAAATACTTTATCAGACCCACCATACCCATGGAACTTAAGATTCTAGTTTGGAGAAATAATTTTTTCAATGTAAAGAATGTATACATCATATAAGGAAAATAAAAACAGGTAAAATCCTTAGTATCTGATGATCTTCACAAACACCTTGAGAAAGTATTACTATTCCCATTTGACAGATGACGAAAATGATCATTCACTTGTCCAGCAACTGAGCTATGCAAAATGCAGGACTCTGCACAAAAACTGAGAATTCTCCCACTGGAGTGTAGTGACTATTGGGAATAGGCTTGGCTTTTCAGCTTCCTTATCATGTTCAACCTCTCATCTCTCTTACTTTCGCTAGGCTTGCCCATTGGTGTGGTTTTTGGATTTTGTGGATCTTTACATTAGAACATACTGAGTTTTCTTTCTCAGAAGAAATGTCTGCCTACATAAATCCAAGCCATGGGCTTCTCATAGTACTCCTTTTTACATTTCATCAAAATTTTACTTTTCATCAAAATTCTGGGCATAAGCAACATTCAAATTTGCTTCTTTTATGTGGTGTGATTAAAAGTCCTGTATAGTGCCTGTACGAATCATCCACCCTCCTGAAAGCTTCTCTGTAATAACATTTCCACCTTTGAATAATGTGCTGATCCATTGATTAAATCAGTTCCAAAGGTTGAATCAGTGAGGTAAAATTGGCAGGCAGGAAGGTAATGCCAGACACTAATTCCCTTTCCTCGGGGTGAGCTCTATAAATGTGTAGCAATAGAATAGCTTTGTAATCTTCAGGGAAGTCTACAGTGCTGAAATTAAACCCATCAGACAAAGAATACCTTTTCCCAACCACAAATTATCCTGCATTTTATGAGCAACAGGTAAACAAGTAACTTTTGAAAGCAAGAAGACAATAATATTTTCCATTCTGCAAAGGTTTTATTTCACAAAGGCCTGCAGCATTAGTACTTTAGAAGAACAGTTAATTTGTCCTCATTCTTTTGAAACCTGGAGGCACACAATGCATGGGCTCCAGAAGGGGAGAAGTCAGCACACATCACCGAAATAGACCAGTTTCCACCACCTAACAGGAAAGCAGCTCAGGGGGAAAAGTGTGTTCATCAATTGCATTTCACAGACATCCTCTGCAGCTTTTCCAGCCACTAACTTTTTTTGCCAGACACTTAGAGTCCTTGAATGCTTGTTTAATTTCAGACTACAATAGTCATTATTCAGCGATGGCACAAGAAACAAATATCACCTACTGCTAAAAAGCTTTGGGCTTGGTAGACAATTCCAGGCCAGCAATAGGCATGTTGTCACGGTTCTACCAAGAAAAAATATACTCCAGGTGCGTCAAATGAGGTAGGTGCAAAAGCGGAAGTGACCAACAGTTGTGTAGATCAGAACTTGCAATTGCTTTGAATGTCTGATTTTAATAAGTCTTGGTGTCACAGGATGTGGAGAGCCAACACTGTCTTCTGCAGCAACCCATGCCGAGACTCACTTTCTCTGAGACAAGGGGCAAGCTACCCTTTTGTTACTCATTTATGTTTGGTACAACTCGCTTGTGATATGTTCTTCACCAAAAAGGTTGTCATTATCATCAGATCGTCATCTTAATTTGAGACTGTAGTAGTACTAAGTGTTTTGCATTTGTTACTTCATTGAATCATCACAAAACCCTTGGAAGATAGGAAACATCATTACCAAAGCAATGGTAGTTATCATCTCCTGAGTGCTGCTATAGTGTTATGTGCCACACATTCTCCTAAGAACATTATACACATTATCTCATTTCCTTCTTACAAGAACTCTGTTATTCATCCTGTTTTACACATGAGAAAACAGAAGATCAGAGACATCAGGTAACCTCTCCAAAGTCACTGCTATAATGGGTAGAAGAATCAGAACTGGAACCCAGGTCGTTCAAATTCCAGCTCGCACACACTTTTCCCTGCTACTGGATTTTAACATTCTGGGGGGCCAAGAACTGTGTTTAGTTCATCCATGCATCACTCATAGCACCTAACTCAAGCTCTGACACATAACAGAGAATCAATAAAATTTGGATGGCCTCTCTGAGGTTATGCCAACACCATTCATCCAGTTCACTCTTAGCTCTGTAAAGATAATTTATAAATGTATGTAAATAAACAACCTGCGCCACTGCTTATTCTTCCCCCCAAATCCCAGTACTATTACATTGAGAGAGCTCTCCCTGGTGTTTTTCAATTATCTTAAACAAACTGGCTTCCCCTCTGGTGGTAGTGGTCATTCTGTCTCTCCTTGGAGGCAAAGGGATGTATTGGGTAAGTCTTTCAATTCCTCGGGTCTGCCATTTTGGAACTTCCTTCAACTGCATTTGAGAAATATTCATCTACGGCGGTAGATGCTTAAATTAGTAGGGCTCTTCTGGTGGGCAGTGTGGCTAATACAACACAAGCCATAAAAATGTGTATACCCTTACACATGATGTTCAAAATGGAATTAATTAATTATAATTATCAAAAATAGCAGAATAAAAAGAGAAAATATCTTAAATGATCAATAAGGAAATAGTAAATTCTGGTAGATGCTAAAAGTGAAGTCTTATGCAGCCATTAAAATTTTTATTTTCAGAGAATATTTAATGACTTGGTAAATGGTCACAATACGATGTATGGTGAGTAAGATGGTCCCGGACACTAAAGTCTAGGAGAGGAGGCATGGACTATGCCAACAATTATAAACCTAATTATTATAAAGAAAGTTAGGATCACAATTTGTATCTTACCACAATGCAAGGCACATAGTAGGTGCTCAGTAAATATGTAACAAGTGAAAGAAAGAATGAATGAATGCAAGCAAACAAACAAACAGTGTAAGAAACTAAAGTAAAATGATACACTTTGGGTTGTGAGACTGCAGGTGATCTTTATTTTCTTTTTAGTATTTTATGGATGTTTAACTTTGTTTTCTAATGAACAATGTATTACTCTCAATATCTGAAAAATATCTTACTGAATGGATACTACCTACAAAGGAAGCAGAGGAGCCAAATCTGTTCATGTAAAGAGAAAAATGTGAGTGAGAAAAGTAAGAACTATCTGGAGAACCTGGGGGTATTTTTCAGATAAGATGTTATTTTTTTGCCATAGGATGACAAGAAGCAGCGGTTGAAACCCCCCCTTTGTGTTCGGCATATAACTTTAGAAGTGAAGACAACTTTTAATTATTCAATTAGTCTCAAAAGAAGGAAATGGGGAAGCACATCACAAAAATGGGCTTCTTGTCCTTTGAGTTCAAATTCAAAGTATAAGTTGGTTGCTTGAGCTTGGGCCCCAGGAATCCCTGCTCGCATGGGAAGCCTTGGGAATAGAAAACAGGCAAAGCCTTGGGTAAAATACTGTCACATCAAATCATCTTTGAAGTAACTTTCATAATGAGACTTGAAGATACTGTATTTGCCTAAAAATAAAGTTTGGAGTGAGTTCAAAATTTGTAATTTATGAGAGCCTTTGGCATATATTGGATGACTTCATTTTGATCTCCTCTTTGATGTGATGTATCACTCGATTTTCTTTTCTCCTACCAGTGTTCTTCGATGTGTACAACAGAGCCCTTTATTTTCAGAAAAGCAATTAGCATGAAATGTTACTTATGGTGTCCTAAACTATGTGTTCTATAAATGGTAAATTGTTGTAATTACCAGAAGATGAAAGTCATATATTGGATACATTCTTATAATTATTATAAAGAAATGGCCTGGTCATGGACTGAAATCAAATTACAGATGCATAAAATTCAATTTCACTTTTCTCGAGATCTGTGTAAAAGTTGAACACACACAAAATGTGGTTTCAAATGTAACATGCTGGCACAGAAGCAGTTTCTGCACAGACGCTGTGAAATGACACATTTCTAGAATTTTCCGTGCCGTCTCAAGGCCCGGTTGTGTTTTCTTGTGACCACCACACTCGAAATTTTAAAAGTGCTAACATCTGGTTTAGCAGATCCCCAATCCCTCTTTTTCATTTGCTTTATGAGGAAATAAAACAACAACACACCAAACTAAAGATGCAAGAAGGGAAATATTGTACTGGCAAGGCCATTTCTGAGGCAAAGTATAAGACTTTCACAATTGTTAATATATATATAATTAATATATGTATATATTGCATACAATATAAATAATTGTATGCAATATAATTCTATTGTACACAATATAAATAATTGTAGGCAATATAATGATATTGTACTCAATATAAAAAATTGTATGCAATATAATTATATTGTACACAATATAATTAATTGTAATGATTAATATACAGTTTATAAAATATAGAATTATATTATTAATATAATATATACTTAATAGAATATATAAATATATATTTATATATTTTATATGTAACTTTTTATTTATATATAAATTTATATATAAATTTATATATAAATTTATATATAAATATATTTATTTATATATTTTTAATATATTATAAATATAATATATTAAAAATATATTATAAATATATATTTATAAATATATAATATAATATAATATAATATATATTATATAATAGAAAATATAATATATTTTATAAATATAAATATATAAAAATTATTATTAAATATTATATTTAATAATATATTTAACATATAATATATTATATAAATTTAATAATATATTAAATATATATAAAATTACAATATATATAAAATATAACATATGTTATATGATATATTATATTATATATTATATAATGAAAAATATAATATACAATATAAAATATAATATATTATATAATATGAAATATATTATATAATATAAAACATATTATATAATATAAAATATAATATAATATATTATATAATATAAAATATAATATATTTATATAATCCAATTATATTAATATATAATTTAGATTATATATTAATATATAATATATTAATGTAATCTTTTATATTTATATATTTATATAAAGATATAAAAATAATATATTATACATATGCTTATATATTATAACACATTAATATAAACTTTCATATTTATAGATTTACAATCTATATATTATAAATATATAATATATTATATTAAAGATATTAATATATTAATCATGTTAATATATTGATTATATATTATATACTATATAATATATATTAATACATATTATAAATATGTAATATATAATAAATATGTATTATATATTTATAATATAATATATACATATAATATATTTATAATCCAAAAGTCAGTGTTAACTCATTAACATTATAGGATAGTCATATAAAAAAGACCAGGAATAACCAGTGTTGACAAAGATGTGGAGAAATTGGAACCCTCATGCACTACTGGTAGGAGTGTAAAATATTGCAGCCATTTTGCAATACAGTCTGACAGTCCCTCAAAAAGTTAAATTTGAAATCATCATATGACCCAGCAATTCCGCTCCTAGGTATATACCCAAGAGAAATGAAATCAGCTGTCCACCCACAAACCTCTATATGAATGCTCATAGCAGCTCCATTCATAATAGCCGAGAAATGGAAATAACCCAAATGTCCATCAATGGATAAACAGATAAATAAAATGTGATTAACTCATACAATGGAATGTTATTTGGTCACAAAAAAGAAGTGAAGCTCTGACAGTGCTAGAGCAGGGATGCACCTTGAAAACATTTAGCTAAATGAAAAAAGCCAGACACAAAAGATCACATATTGTGTGATTCTGTTTACATGAAATGTTCAATATAGGTAAATCCATAGAGATAGTAAGCAGATTTGTGACCACCAAAAGCTGGAGAGAAAAGGAAATGTGGAGTGCCTGCTGACAATTATGGGATTTCCTATGGAGGTGTGAAAACTGCTCCAGAATTAGTAGTGATGGTGGCACAACTCTGAATAAACTAAAAACCACTCAATTGTATGCCTTATAAGGGTGAATTGTATATCATAGGAATTATATTTCGATAAAGCTGCTATTTTTAAAACTCAATATTAAATGGATGAACTGAAAATGAAGATGATTATTCAAATAATGTCTGCGTCAAAAATGGAAAGTTTATGAATTCCACAGCATATGATTTAAAGGGGGAAATGTAGAGCATCTACTGTGTTCCAGACACTGTTTTAAGGGCTGGGAATAGAGAATGGACATAACAAAGTCCCTGCCCTCATAAATTTCACATTCCGAGGACTCAGCTTTACACAATCTGGTAGATGGGTGTGACTTTAGGTTTGGAGGAACTCCCAGAAGAAGGTTTAGGGGGTTGAGAGAAAAGCTCCTGAACCTCCTTGTTCATTTATAAAACAGTGTTATTTACTGTTTTCTGCTCTCCATCCCAAACATTTATTTTTAGGACCAAGTGCAAATAGTCTTGCTTCTTGAAAAATTGCTCCTACAGACCGTGTCTCAAAACTGCTATGAAGCTAAATCCCAGCTTCTCATGCAGAGAGACCTTATCTAACTGGGGAAAGCCAGAGTGAGTCATGAAAGGCATAGACGACTGAAGTTGAGGCTGGTTTAAGCACCTTTGGGGAACAGATCAGCATGACCTATATTTACAGATTTACAGGAATCATCACAATTCATTTTATGTAAACTTGGGTTATTGAACACTTTAGGACTGCTCCAGTTTTAAAGGAGTTTCCCCTTCAAAGTAGCTTTTTTTTTTTTTCCTTTTTGATCTGGAGTCTCGCTCTGTCGCCCAGGCTGGAGTGCAGTCCTGTGGTCCTGGCTCACTGCAACCTCTGCCTTCTGAGTTCAAGTGATTCTCCTGCCTCAGCCTCCAGAGTAGTGGGGATTACAGGTGTGCACCACCACACCCAGCTAATTTGGGTAGTTTTAGTAGAGACAGGGTTTCACCATGTTGGCCAGGCTGGTCTCGAGCTTCTGACCTCAAGAGATCTTCCCGCCTTGGCCTCCAAAATTGCTGGGATTACAAGCGTGAGCCACTGCGCCCGGCCCAAAGTACCGTTTTCTTCATGATCCATCTCTGCTCCATGGACTGCAGTGGTTACCACTGCTGATGACACTAAGTAGCCTGTTTTCCAAAACACTTTTATCAGATCCAGGGGCATCCTGTCCATCAACCTTACTTCCACTCTTTCCCTAAATATACAGCTTCTCTGCTTCCCTCCACCAGCTGAGCAGAGCACCTAGCTTTTCCCTACAGACACCATGCTAGTTCTGTTCTCATGTTACTCAAAATGCCCATACCTTTCTCTCTACATTACTTTTCAAAACCAAGTATAAATTCAACCTCCTCCAGGAAGCTTTCTACAGTTCTCCAGACCATAGTGACCTTAGGTATGCCACACACAGCTACTCAATTACCTCAGCTCAGTGGTGAGCTCCTTGAGGTCAGCGATCATATGGTTTGCCGCTCTTCCTCCAGTTCCTCTCACACAGTAAGAGGCATGTAGAAGCTTCAGGGCTAGTACTGATTCTGCAAGCTTATCCTACCTCAGATATATGAAAGGGTACATTGAGTATTTCCTTTTCTAAGTGAAATTACTAAAAAGATTTCTTTATGAGACATAATGCAAGAAAACGGGGGTGTTGTTTCTGCTTCTTTACTATATAAACAGCTTGAATAATACTGAGCCTTCCACTGACTCACCATCTGCCGAGGCCACATCATTTTATTGCTAAATGGCAAGCTGATTGAGCTCAGATTCACTGAACCAAACTATGGGACTTTTAAAACTGTTCTCATGCCATTTTCTACCTTAACTTTTAGATTTTAATAATTTTGAGATTAGTTGTGATAGAGATCATCTCTATCACCTTTCCGCTACTAAACCAAGTGAATTTTCCTCTTGCAGCTAACTCGTGCTTCAATGATATCAGCCACAGTACAAGGCTCATGTTTTGCAGCCATTTTTGTTTGTCTTAGGTCCTGAAAAAAAGAAGTCCTGAAATCACGTTGTTGCTCTAAACATTCAAATACTCAAATTTAGATGCTGATTATGTGGAGTTCATCATGGACATTCTACATGCCATGTAGTTGTTAAACTCATCAATGTAAATACTATAAATTTTGACAAAATGAAAGAAAAGTTTTTTTCAGGTGCATGCAACAATTGTATGATCAGGGGGTGGATGGCAAATAAGATAATACATTGCCATATTATTGGAGGAGAGAAAGTGCTGGCAAAATTGATTGAGAACATTTTGAAAGAAATATGAAAGTGGCACAACATAATTGAAAAGAGAATTGTCGCAAGACACAGTTGCAAAGAGAACTGTCTGAAGAATATGGATTTTAGTCCCAGGAGTTAATCTAAAAGACCTAATGAAGTATATTAATGTGAAGAACAAGACAATTACTTTCAAAGACAAATCTGTGGCATCTACATCTTCTGATCTCCAAATCACAGGCAAAAAGGAGAAAGAAAAACAAATCTGCAGAATCTACCCTATGACATGAGCGATGTGATGTCTAGTGCACACAAAGCTTAAGAGATGCTATTGCTGCATTAGGAATCTGTGTTCACTATTTCAATTTGTTTTCCCCTCTCTCTTTGTAAAAGCATGGATAAGGGGAGTTACAGCCCTTCCCCCACGCATCCTCACTCCAAACCATCCTACACACTACTGGCAGAGTCACTATCCAAACCCCCCTTGCATCCTGCCGCTCTTTTAAACTGGCATTGTGGCAACCAGCCTACCTTATTCGCCTCATTGTCCACTATCTGCATTCCTCTCCATTCACTCAAGCCTGTCAGTTTAGTCACTAGGCCATCCCACAAACCCACCAAATTGCAGCACCACAGTCTTAGAACCATAGCACATGCAATTTTCTATACCTGCAATAATCTTGCCACTTATCAAAATCCCACTCAGTTTTTTAAAGGTCCAGTTTAAGTCTCTGATTACTCCAGCTCATTCACGCCAGTGAATTCCCCTCCCTCTTACTTCCTCATTTGACTGTCTCATACTAATTTGCATGACAGATCACTTTTTACACCAGTGGTTTGCAGTAGGAGGCGATTTTGCATCACAGAGGAAACGGAAGGCCATGGAAATGTCTAGACATTTCTCATTGTTACAACTAGGAAGGGGGTACAAATGGCATCTAGTGGGCCAGGGCCAGGCCAGGGATGCTGCTAAACATCCTACAATGCACAGGGCAACCCCCTACAACAAAGAATTATCTAGCTCAGAATGTCAATAGAACCAGTGTTGAGAAGGGTTGTCTCTTCAACAGGATTGGAAGCTGTCTGAGCAGGAACATTGGCATTCCCTGTGTCTAGTACGGTGCTGAGTATCTACGATAGCATCCCTCGATAAATGTGTGTTGATTATATGTCACCAACTATCTGATTCAGTAAAAAGAAAAAAAATAAGTTAAAATGATGGATTTGGCTTTCTTCTACTTTTATCTAATGAAGTTTAAATATCACTTTTATTTTATTTTATTTTATTTTATTTTATTTTATTTTATTTTATTTATTTATTTATTGAGACGGAGTCTCACTGTTGCCCAGGCTGGAGTGCAGTGGCATGATCTTGGCTCATTGCAACCTCTGCCTCTAGGATTCAAGTGATTCTCCTGCCTCAGCCTCCCGAGTAGCTGAGATTACAGGCATGCCACCACCACACCCAGCTAATTTTTTTTTTTTTTTTTGTATTTTTAGTAGAGACGGGGTTTCACCATGTTGGCCAGGCTGGTCTCAAAATTCTGACCTCAGGTGATCCACCCGCCTAGGCCTCCCAAAGTGCTGGGATTACAGGCCTGAGCCACCACACCCGGCCTAAATATCACTTTTAAAGAATGGCATTTTAGACTAATGCTCCATGTCCTTTCCTCTTAAGCTCTTTATGAGATGGATAGCCCTTACTAAGAAAATGGGGACAGCGAGTAGTTGAGGGACTTGTCTGAAGTTGTGGATTATGATGGACCTTGAGAGAACAGTTCTCAGTCTTTCATGTTCCACGTAGTTGTGTCTGAACAGAATATAGACAATTAATTCACTCATTCAGCAGACTTTGAATGAATTCCAATTATGCAGCAGACACTGGGCTATGCTCACTTCTCCAGTTTTGGTATGATGCATTTATTGCTGCAGGCCAGAAGTCATGTCACTGTCATGGCATACATTTTCCCATGAAAATAATGCTGCAATCTTGACCAGAGATTAGGCTCCAAGTATATCACAGATACGACTATGCATGTAACATAAAGGCAATCACAACCAAATTATAGTGTAGCTTCTATAATAAATTAAAATAGACAATTGTTCTATAAGTTCTTTAAATAAACAATGGCCTGTGGATACAATGATGTATATATTCAACATGCAGAATACAACTCTATTAAATATAAATTCAACTCAATCTGAATAAAGTAGTTAAAAATGTATATCAGATGCTGGATTGAGCAAAAAATGTTTTTTTGTTTTGTTTTTTTTGTTGTTGTTGTTTTTTGTTTTTGAGATGGAGTCTCACTCTGTTGCACAGGCTGGAGTGCAGTGGCACAATCTTGGCTCACTGCAACTTCCGCCTCCCAGGTTCAAGTGATTCTCCTGTCTCAGCCTCCTGAGTAGCTGGGATTACAGGTGCGTGCCACCACACCCAGCTAATTTTTTTTTGTATTTTTAGTAGAGACGGGGTTTCACCATGTTGGTCAGACTGGTCTCAAACTCCTGAGCTCGTGATCTGCCCACCTCAGCCTCCTGAAGTGCTAGGATTATAGGCCCGGCCAAAATGTTTTTACCTTCTACTAATTAGAGAGGACTTGGGAGGTAGTATGTGAAGCTGAATTTAAAGCCCTAAATCTTTTCTAAAAGTTGCCTTAAATGAGTTGGAATTGGCCTTTTCTTTTTCTCCAAGGCCTTCTTGACACTTGGCTGCCAGCTATCAGAACATTTCACACTTCCTGAAAAGCTATAAAAACATTTAGCTGATCATCAGCACTACGTTTCTTTTTTCAAAAGGTGCTTCAAAACATTTTTCCAAAAAAATGTAAAAACAAGAATAAACAGTATCCTGGAATGGAGGAAGGAAACAGAGAGAATTGCTGTGTGGGTGTTTAATTAGGCAGCAACCACCTGCTTGAGCAGCACAGGGAAAAGCAAAGGGGTGCACAAACTGCCAGCAGGGAATGGAGGACTGGATCAAGTCACAAGGAAAAATTGGTGGCAACTAAGGCTGGAATACGTGCTATGTGTGCTTGGGCAATGGCTGTGATTTAGCAGCAGTTCAATCCACTCTGAAAACAAGACTCCATCCTTTAAAACATGCTTCATACCTCATTGGTGATATTTTACATCCTTTCCCCAGACCCATGAGGACCATCTAGTAAGTGAAGCTGCTCTGAAGTAGATTAAATGTGCAAGCTGCATCCTAGCAGTTAAGCCCCATCTAATCTAAGAATTAGTGAAAATTCATAATTTGCACTGGATGCAAATATCACATTACTATCATTTCAAGTAAAATGCCTGAAAGAGTACAGCAGAACTGTCAGATGCTGATATCTTACAGGGTAGTCTGAAATTGGATTAAAACCTCTATAGTTTTTTTTTTTTTAGCTCATTAAGACATAAGCTGCAAAATAAACTTAAGAGAAAAGAATGCAAAGCTTCTCTAAATTAATGGAGGCAGAGGCAATATTTGCAGAGGTTAATTTGAAGAAGATTCATTTGGGATTGTTTCAGCAAGCCTTATGATCCTCCACATTGGCCCCATCTCCCCTGCCACGTCCAGAACACATAATAATAATGAAAAATCAGCATTTCTTGAACCTTTACCATGTGCCTGGTCTGTGCTAAGTAGTTCACAGGAGTAAATTCCCCTGTTCCTCCCAATAACCCTATAAGGTTGGTACTCTTACTATTGCCAGTTTACAGATAAGGAAACTGAGACTCAGAGAGATAGTGGATAGCCCAAACACACATAGCTAGCAAGTGGCACAGTCATAATTCTAACCCAGGAGGTCTGCCCCCTGAGTCCCTAGCTCCAGCTCCATCCACTGTCAGTCACCCACCTTCACTCACATCCCTTCTCCAGATGGTCCTCCACATCTGTGAGCTGCATTTCTCACAGGAGTGGATGAAGCTGCCCTTACGGGGGAGGCATCAGAAACCACCGTGCACATGCAAGATCAGCTACATGGAATACATGTTGAGCCCATCTCTGATTTGCACAGGAGCCAAGCTTCACTGACTTTGTTCAGTCTCCATATGGCCAGCCCTTTACACATCAAGAGCTCTGGTACCTGGCTGCCATCTCCCTCCCTGTGTTTAAGATAAACTTTCCCTCCTTTGCCTCCCAAAGGATTGTGATCTTTTCATCATCCAAATAATTTTTAGACCTACCCTCTCCTTCAGTATAAAACTGCCCTCATGCCTCCCTTCATCCTGGCTGAAAACAACGTCTCTGATGTGAGCGCATAATAGCTACCATTTATAGAGCACTTACCAAGTGCCATTTATAGAGCACTTACCAAGCACTTACCAAGCACTATGCCAGGCACTTTGCATGCATCCTATCATTGAACCCTCATAACTATTCCATGAGATAGACACTAGTATTGTTCCTATTTTACAGATGAGGACATTGAGTCTCAGTTAGATCAATTGATTTGCCCAAGGTAACCCATCAGGGCAGTGCCAGAGGCTGGATTAGGGCCTGAAGCTATGGCTCGTTGACAGGTCATTTTACTTGCCCAGCCTCAGTGTACTCACTCATCTGTTACATGATGAAAATAAGTTTCCACCTAATGGAGTTGTTGTGAGAATGACATGAGATAATGCAGGCAAAGACAGCACAGTGCCTGAACAGAGTAAGCCCTTGACAATGAATATTCGCCTTACTGATGAGCAGGATTCATGAGGTGGGCTGCTACTCTGAGCCCTCAGCCTCAAGATGACTGGAAAACTGAATACAGATCCAGGCTAACTAGCTGAAGCTGAGCCTTGAGCCTGTCTTAGGAGCAGGGGATAAGGTGCCTTTGGGTTTTGTTTCTGTGCCAAGATGTTATTATCCACCATATACCTACAATCGAGCCTATCTCCACACCATCTAGGTGAGACAGCACACTGTGGCACATGCTATTGTGGACTGTAGCTGAACACATTAGCAAACACTCTGGATTGACATGTCCTCCAACCATACCTAGCTATAAGGTTTCTCACATATACTGTCTTACCAAAAACTAGAAAGGATAATACTGTTTTCTGTTGGGTCGGTGATGAGTCCAAACTTCTGACAGGAGATAAAGGTAGTCATAACGTGAAAAGATATAAGACAATAACCCAATTGGTTTGAAAGGTTAGAAGGCTAGGTAGACATAGAATAACTTCATATGTCCTAAGTGTAATATTCAAAGTATAAAAGAAGATTCTAAGTAAAAAGAAGGGGTGTCTACTTCTCCCTTGCAGAAAATAAGAGAAAGCTTTATAGAGGGGAAGACAGTTGAGCTGGGTCTTCAAAGATGAGTTGAAGGCAGGCCGAGATGGTGAGGGGAGGGGAATAGCTTTTTAAGCAAAAAACAAAAACAAAAAAACAAAAACAAAACCACAACACAGAGGTATGTGAGGAAGATGAGTATTCTCAAGAATGGTGAGAGTAGTGAGAATTTAAGGGGGAGAGGTGGCTAGACAGGTGTATTAGTCCGTTTTTATACTGCTATAAAGAACTGCCCGAGACTGGGCAATTTATAAAGAAAGAGGTTCAACTGACTCACAGCTCCACATGGCTGGGGAGGCCTCAGGGAACTTATAATTGAGGTGGAAGGTGCACAGGAAGCAAGGCACGTCTTACATGGTGGCAGGAGACAGAGCACAGGCAGGGGAAACTGCTACTCATAAAACCATCCGATCTCATGAGAACTCACTCACTATCACAAGAATAGCATGGTGGGAATTGCCCCCATGATTCAATCACCTCCACCTGGTCTCTCCCTTGAAACATGGGGATTATGGGGATTACAATTCAAGATGAGATTTGGGTGGGGACACAAAGCCTAACCATATCAACAGGTGAACAGAGGTCAGATGAACAAGAGCCTTGTATGGCAGGCCAAGGATCACAGCATTCATCCTGTGGTTTCAAATGTGTTCTGCAGAAGGTTGTGAGCAGACCTCATGCTTAAAAATATGAGTGTTTGGGAGGAGGGGTGATTCCATGATGAAATCCATTTGGGATGCTGAAGTATATAAATGTAAGCCTGTTTTTAACTTAAGGGATTCTCAGGACATTTAATATGCTATCTGAATCTCCAAAAGGAAACAAAAAATATAGTACACAGAAAGTTTCCAAAGCTACTTGACCACAGTGGTCCTATTTTTCACAGAGTATCCTGGAAAAACAGGTTGCAAATGTACTTTGGAAAATAGAGGTTCTGAGAGCCATGGAACAGTTTAATTAGCACCTCAAAAGATCTCTGTCAGCGCCATGGAAAACAGACTCGTGCAGTGAAGCAGATTCAGAGAGACTTTTTAGGAGGCTCTTGAAAAGAATCCTCACTTAAAGAAGGAGTCTTGGGCATAGAGAAGAGAGAGATCATCTCTAAGAAATAATCACAAAACAGAATGCAGAGAACTTGATGGACTGATTTAGACGAGTGAGTGAGGGAAAAGATACACCCAAGTTGCTGGCTTCATAGATCCTGCAAAGGGGGTTGAATGGGGTGGTGGTTAGGGGAAATGCTTGATTCCTTTTGGGAGTGTGTGGAGCCTCTGTAGGATATCCCAGATGAATAAGTCTAGTAGGCAGTAGATGGATAAGCCTGAAGCTTAGGTGAGAGGTCAGGACTGCAGAGGTAGATTTGAGATTGATCAGCATAAAGCTGGTACACCTATGAGAATGAATGAGATAGTCCAATTCAAGAGAGAGAGAGAGACCATTTGTGCTAAATACTATGAAGGCAGGTTAGATAAGGACTGATTCGGGTTGGGTTTGATGGTTTGGTCATCAAATGACCTATGGGAGTATTGCTTCATTGGAGATGCTGGGATAGAAGCCAGATTCAAGAACCAAAGAAGAATGGAAGGTGAAACTATGGAGAAAGCAAATCTAGGCAACATTTAGGAGAAAAAAAGTAACAATATGTATATCCTTTTAAAAAGACATAGGGGAAGAGGGTCATGAGAGGTGAAGTAAAAGAAGCATAACTTCAATTACATGTCAGGTTAACCCAGGTTCTTACACAGTTTGTGTAACCTTGAGTAAATCATGTCAGTGACCTGGGCCTCAGTTTCTAAATCCATAAAATTGGGATAGTAATCATAGGCACCTCAGGGCATACTTTGAAAATCAAATTATTTGCTAGGGTATCATATGGGTGAATGAATACCCTGGTGCCTGGTGCTTGGCACACAGTGGGTATTCCACAAGTGTTCAATCTCATTTCCTAAATCACAGAGACAATGAAATAATGCTGGTGCTGTTTTGCAGACTCAAAATCTTGACACAGATTTGTGTGATAGATGGAGAGAGTGTCTGTAAGTCTCTCTCAAATTTGTCTCTTTGTCAGGAACCTGAAACCTGCCCAGACACGTGCAGTCTCTTCTCTCCCAAGCCCCAGTCCTTGTTTGTTTAAGTCATTCGCCACCATCTGAAGCAGCTGGAACTTTCCCCTTCATCTCTACCCACCCACACACACCCAAAGTGGGCCCTGGGGTCCCTGGCAGGGCAAATTTCCTCAACAATAGCTTTCTTTCACCCAAATGCACACAGGGGCCTCCTGAGGGAATTCCCAGGGAGACCCCAAGCCTGGGAATTTCAGTCTGGAATTGCTGCACTCTAGGAACCCCTCCCTCAGGTCCCAATAACTCTGCCTCAGGAAGCCCTCTCCAGGAAGGCCAGCCCAGGAGCACTGAGGCTTGTATTGGGAAAGTTCCTGGGAATGAAGCCTTAAATGGAAGATGAGGTCTTCTTTGCTTGGGGCCTCCTAAAAGTCCCCTCTACACAGACTTTTGCACACTGGGAGAGTCATAAAGTAATGAAGGCAAGCAATTCTTTTGAATGCAGAAGGCAAGCGTTGCCAAAAATATTCCCCTGGAAAGCTAGCAATATTAGCTGGAATCAGGCAGGAAAGGGAGGCAATCCAAACCACCGAAGCAAGGTGCCGAAGGAATTTGGCACAGGCATTCGGAGTACTGAGGCCAACGTATACACTTCTCACTCTTGTCACCATGAAGAATGTGACTCTCCCTCTAAGTTGCAAGCGGATGGGTGAGCAGAGCAGAAAAATGTCCCCAAATTCAACAAGACACTCTAAGTTAGGGCTTCTCCACCTCGGTTGCACATGAGTCACCTGACAAGCCTTAAAAATTACAAACGCCCCGATTCTCACTTAAGACTGAATGAATTACAATCTTAGACATGGGAACTGAGCCTCAATGTCTCTTTTTGCTTGTTTGTTTGTTTGTTGAGGCAGTCTCGCTCTGTCACCCAGGCTGGAGAGCAGTGGTGCAATCTCGGCTCACCGCAACCGGCGCCTCCCAGGTTCAAGCGATTCTCCTGCCTCAGCCTCCCGAGCAGCTGGGATTACAGGCACACGCCACCACGCCTGGCTAGTTTTTGTATTTTTAGTAGAGACAGGGTTTTGCTATGTTAGCTAGGCTGGTCTCAAACTCCTGGCCTCAAGTGATCTGCCTGCCTTGGCCTCCAAACGTGCTGGGATCACAGGTGTGAGCCTCAGTGTTTCTGAAAAGCTCCCTGGGTGACTGAAATCGCAGCCAGGGTTGAGAATACTTCCAGAACATGTAAAATGCTCAAGCATAATGCCTAACACACAATGGTTGTGAGCTAAACAAGAGCCCCCTCTTCTGCTTTCTCAGCAGACACCAACCACACCATTGAAAGAAACTGCATTTGGTTGGGCTGGCACCACATCAAAAAACAATCCCACAGATTGTCAAATGAGGTCCTAAAGAAATGACCAGATGGTATTTGAAATCTTTACACATTAGGCTCAACCACTTCCAGGTGCCAGACGTGTCCCTTGGGAAAGCTCTCTAGAATCCGTCCTTTTCTGTCCCACTCTACCTCGTCCTTGGTTCGATTCAGAAAAGTGGATATCCTTGTCCAGAGATATGGACCCCTGAGTCACTCCAGATTGCAGGCCCCAGTTGTAATAGTGACTGAAACACATTTGTTAGCTGTCTCCTTAGCCTTTCAATATTTGATATAAACCTTCTCACTCAGTTACACTTTTCAATTTAAAAGCTACATTTGAGTCTTCTCAACTTAATTGAGGCAAAAGAAGACAATTAAACATTTTATCAAAGTCAAGTCTTACTGGCAGCTTTCAACATACCCCCAGAGAGACCTTGCATGGCAACTCTATCACACAAGACTTCAGGCTGATGCTGAGGCTCAAGTGTGGCCCTTGGAAGTGTTCAGAAGACAGAAATGTGGAGAACCGAAGCATGAAATTGCTTTGAAATGATGAAACAAAGATCCATTTTTCTTCCCAATCAAATCATCCCTGGAAATCCTGACAGCAGGTTTACTCAACGACCTTGAAATCTAATCTCTAGCATTGCTGGTCATACTTTGGTCCCCTGTTCAGCACATCGTACTATAATGCAGCCCATTTGACTATAAATCACTCCCAAAGGGACACACTAACATCATTGGACACTTGGAGGATGGCTTCTAACACGATCACTGAATTGAACTGAAGTGCAAAAATACCTTCTGCCAGCTCCAAAACACTCATTGCTCAAATGGCAATGCCATGATGGAAGTTAAAATTGGGGCAGACCAGCCCCAAAACTAGGCTGAGTTCATGTGCTCTCAGAGGTAGAACGATTCCAAAAACGTGGGGACAGGGAGACTGAAAATTTCATTCTCATCCTTGCAATTACTATGGGATTATGTTATTTACAACCAACTGAGGGAGCACTGTCGAGTTCTGGTTACCATAGTAGAAAGGGCACTGCACTGGGAGACAGCCGAGTCCATTCTTGGATCTGCTGCTATCCAGCTGTATGATTTTTGAGAGATACAGACAAGTGATTATACCCAAGGTCTACAGCACCACTGATGAGCTGTGTGACCCCATAGGCAAGTCACTTAACTTCTCTGTGTCTCAGTTCCCTCATCTGTAAATGGGAATCATAATAGTTTCTACTTCACTGGGTTGTTCTGAGGATTAAATGGGGTAATATACAGTAAACGCTTAGAACAGTGGCTGCCACGTGTGCATTACTTTGTAAATTTTAGTTATCAGTACTTTGTTTGTAGCTATAAAATGAAAATTGGACTCAGTGACCCCAAGCCCCCTTCGAGCTGGATGACTATGTTCCATTTATGTGACATCTAGAACCTCTGCCAGATGTGGAAGTTGAAGCACCAGCTTATGGTAGGAATGCCAGGGCCAGCCTGCTTGCTTTTACAGTAAAATCTTGAAGATGTGGCATAATTGGGGAATGGGTCATTCTGGTTAACCAAGTATTCCAAACTACAAAGGTTCAGCACTTTACATTTTCTCAGGAGTCACTCAGCTGTCCCTCCTACCACCACCTTGAGCTTTGTCATTACTTTTAGTGGTGAAACTGGCAATTACCTTTGCACCAACCTGATAGTTCTCTCTGAGGTTTTGCCATCCTCAAAGCTGCATCTTTAATCCTTGTCATTATCTTCTTTCTCTTTGCTTCCTGTCTTTGTTTCTATTACTTTTTTTTTTTTTTGGACAGAGTTTCGCTCTTGTTACCCAGGCTGGATGGAGTGCCAAGGCCCTGTCTCAGCTCACTGAAACCTCTGCCTCCTGGGTTCAAGCGACTCTCCTACCTCAGCCTCCCAAGTAGCTGGGATTACAGGCGCCTGCCACCATGCCCGGCTAATTTTTGTATTTTTAGTAAAGATGAGGTTTCACCATGTTGGTCAGGCTGGTCTCGAACTCCTGACCTCAGGCAATCCACTCGCCTTAGCCTCCCAAAGTGCTGGGATTACAGGCGTGAGCCACCACGCCCGGCCTATTTCTATCACTTTCTTGATCCCTTTGTCTTCCTTCTTGGATCCACATATTGTCTCTACCTGGACCCTCTCTCCAGTCTAACCCCTCTTAGCTCCTACTCATCTTCATGTCTCAAATTAAACATAAATCCCAAGTTGGGTCAAAGGTCCCTAATATATGCTTTCATAGCACTTGCTTCTTCTTTTAGAGCACTTACCACCATTAAAACTATATACTCCAAAGTGTATGTGTGTGTGTATATATATATACATACGTATATATACACATATATATACGTATATATATATATATGTGTATATATATACGTATATATATATATATTTTCAATACGGAGTCTTGCTCTGTCACCCAGGCTGGAGTGCAGTGGTGCGATCTCGGCTCACTGCAACCTCCATCTCCCAGATTCAAACGATTCTCCTGCCTCAGCCTCCCAAGTAGCTGGGATTACAGGCACCCGCCACCACGCCCAGCTAATGTTTGTATTTTTAGTAGAGATGGGGTTTCACCATTTTGGCCAGGCTAGTCTCGAACTCCTGACCTCATGATCCACCTGTCTTGGCCTCCCAAAATGCTGGGATTACAGGCGTGAGCCACCGTGCCTGGCTTATATACTCCAAAGTATTTTTAACACAGAGGCTCACGCCTGTAATCCCTGCACTTTGGGAGGCTGAGGCAGGTGGACCACCTGAGGTCAGGAGTTCGAGACCAGCCTGGTGAACATGGCAAAATCCCCATCTCTACTAAGAATACAAAACTTAGCTGGGCGTTGTGGTACATGCCTGTAATCCCAGCTGCTCAGGAGGCTGAAGCAGGAGAATCACTTGAACCCGGGAGGCAGAGATTGCAGTGAGCAGAGTTCAAGCCACTGCACTCCAGCCTAGGTGACGGAGCGAGACTCCATCTCAAAAAAAAAAGGTATTTTTGGATGAATTGATCACATGTGTTTATCTGTCCATCATTCATTCATTCATCCCTTTGGTTATTCAAGGTATTTCTCTTTGTTTGGTTATGAAACTAACTATAGCGTATTGAATAACCCTTGAAGTCTCAGTGTTTGGATCTTTTTTCATGTTGTTTGCAGAATGATTCTTTGCAACCAAAAGCATATTCAGAAAATAGAGACAAGCATACCTCATTTCATTGTGCCTCAAATATACTGGGATTTTTACAAATTGAAGATTTGTAGTAACCCTGCATTGAGTAAGTCTATTGGCTCCATTTTTCCAACAGCATGTGCTCACTTCATGTCTCTGTGTTACATTTTGGTAATTTTCATAATATTTCAAATTTTTTCATTATTACTATATCGGTTATGGTCATCTGTAATCAGTGATCATTGATGTTACTCTTGCAATTATTTGGGGGCACCATAAACTGCACCCAAATAAACTGGTGAACTTAATTGGTAAAAGTTGTGAGTGTTCAGACTGCTCTACTAACTAGCCATTCCTTCATCTCTCTCCCTCTTCTTGGGCCTTGCTATTTCCTGAGACACAACAATACTGAAATTAGGCCAGCGATTACCCTACAATGGTCTCTAAGTGTTCAAGTGAAAGAAAAAGTCCCACATCTCTCACTTTAAATCAAAAGCTGGAAATGATTAAACTTAGTGAGGAAGGCACGTTAAAAGCCAAGATAGTCTGAAAACTAGGCCTCTTGGTAAAAGCTAGGCCTCTTGTGCCAAACAGTTTGTCAAGTTGTGATTGATCAGGAAGAGTTCTTGAAGGAAATTAAAAGTGCCACTCTGGTGAACCCACAAATGATAAGAAAGCAAAACAGCCTTATTGCGGATATGGAGAACATTTTAGTGGTCTGGATAGATCAAAACAGCCACAACATTCCCTTAAGCCAAAGCCTGATCCAGAGCAAGGCTCTAACTCTCTTCAATTCTGTGAAGGCTAAGAGTGCTGAGGAGGCTGCAGAACACAAGTTGGAAGCTAGCAGAGGTTGGTTCATGAGGTTTAAGGAAAGAAGCTGTCTCCAGAACATAAAAGTTCAAAGTGAAACAGCAAGTACTGAGTTAAAAGCTATAGCCAGTTATCCAGAAGACACACGTAAGATCATTTATGAAGGTGGCTATGCCAAACAACAGATTTTCAATGTAGATTAAACAGACTTATATTGGAAGTAAATGCCATCTAGGGCTTTCATAGCTAGAGAGAAATCTATATTTGGCTTCAAAGCTTCAACGGACAGCATCACTCTCTTGTTAGGAGCTAATGTAGCTGATGACTTTAAGTTGAAGCTAATGCTCATTTACCATTTCAAAACTCCTGGGGCCATTAAGAATTATGTTAAATCTACTTAGTCAGTAATCTATAAATGGAACAACAAAACCTGGATGACAGCACATCTGTTTATAGCATGGTTTAGTGAATATTTTAAACCCACCATTGAGACCTACTGCTCAGAAAAATGATTCCTTTCAAAATATTGTTGCTCACTGACCTGGTCACCTGAGAGCTCTGATGGAGATCTACACAGAGCTCTACAAAGAGATCAATGTTGTTTTCATGCCTGCTAACACAACATCCATTCTTCAGTTCATGGATCAAGGAATAATTTCACCTTTCAAGTCTTATCATTTAAGAAATACATTTTGTAAGGCTATAGCTGCCATAGTGATTCTTCTGATGGATCTGGGAAAAGTAAAGTAAAAACCTTCTGGAATGGATCTACCACTCTAGATGTCATTAAGAACATTTGTAATTCAATGGAGGAGGTCAAAATTTCAACATTAATGGGAGTTTGGAAGAAGCTGATTCCAACCCTCATTAATCACTTTGGGGGCTCAAGACTTCAGTGGAGGAAGTCATTGCAGATGTGGTGGAAACAGCAAGAGAACTAGAATTAGAGGAGGAGCCTGAAGATGTGACTGGATTGCTACAATCTCATGATCAAACTTGAAGGAATGAGTAGTTGCTTCTTAAGGATTAGCAAAGAAAGTGGTTTCTTGAGATAGAATCTACTCCTGGTGAAGATGCTGTGAATAGTGTTGAAATGACAAGAAAACATTTAGAATATTACATAAACTTAGTTGATAAAGCACCAGCAGAGTTTGAGAAGATGGACTCCAATTTTGAAAGAAGTTTTACTGTGGGTAAAATGCTCTCAAACAGCATCACATGCTACAGAGAAATCTTTTGTGAAAGGAAGAGTCAATTGATGTGGCAAACTCCATTGTTGTCTTATTTTAAGAAAGTGCCACAGCCACCCCAACCTTTAGCAACCACCACCCTGATTAGTCAGCAACCATGCACATCGAGGCAAGACCCTTCACCAGCAAAACAATGACAACTCATTGAAAGCTTAGATGATAGCCTCTTTTTTTTTAGCAATAAACTCTTTTTAAATTAAGGCATGTACATTTTTTAGTCATCATAATGTTATTTCACACTTAATAGAACATAGTATGTTGTAAATATAACTTCTATATGCACTAGGAAACCAAAAAATTCATGTGACTCACTGTTTTGCAATATTCATGTTATTGTGGGGTGGTCTGGAACGAAACCCGCAGTATCTCTAAGATATGCCTGTATTCAAAAGTATTTTCGTATAAATGGATGATATGTATTCATGTATCCATTCATTCACTCATCTTTTCAGTTATTCAAAGCATTTTGGTCATGAAACTAATTATAGAGTATTGGATAATCCTTGAAGTCACAGTATTTGGCTCTCTTTCATGATGTTTGTAGAATGACGCTTTGCAACCAAAAATGAATTCAGAAAATAGATACATACATATCTCTAAAAGTAGCACTGTTCTGGGTACAAAGGCATTAAAAGAGTGACTAACAATGGTTAAACTTTAAAATGCCTATTACATTTTCTTACATGTTGGTGAAATAATTTTGTAAACCTTCTTCAGGCTAGGCATGGTGGCTCACGCCTGTAATCTCAACACTTTGGGAAGCCGGGGTGGGAAGATGACTTGAGGCCAGAAGTTCAAGACCAGCCTAGTCTGGTCAACATGGTGAGATCCCATCTCTACATTTTTTTTTAATTAGCCAAATGTGGTGGCATGTGCCTGTAGTTCCAGCTACTTGGGAGGCTGAGGCAGGAGGATTGCTTTAGCCCAGGAGTTTGAGGCTGCAGTGAGCCATGACTGCACCACTGCATTCCAGCCTGGGTGACAGAGCAAGACTCTGTCTCAAAAAGCTAAAATACCCTCTTCAAAGAAAATCTTAAGATATGTTTGTGGTCAAAGACATGGAATGGTGACTATCACTTCTCACTGTATAGTATTTTGGGTAATATATTCTGGGAACCACCCTCAGAAAACTTGTAAGTATACCATTGTCTATTTTGCCAAAACCTTTAATTTTTACCAACACTCAAAATACTTGATACCACAGTCAATATTTAACTAATGAATAAATATTTTTAGTTGAATTAAAGGAGTACTGGCTTTCCAGCATGGACCTCCAGTTCCCTCTTCATAATTCTCATCGCAATATGATTTCCTAGAAATATGAGCTTATTGATGAGGCTTTAACAAAAGATATCTATGTCCATCAACAATGGTTAGAAATCACTATCCAATTTATAAAACGAGTATTTTCTTTTTCAGATGTCAAAATAATATTTTGTTACTTTGGACTGATTCCCTTTAAAGTCCGAAACTGGGTGTAGTTTGAGGTGTGAACTAGCAAAAAAGTTTTTCTTTTCTTTTTTCTTGTCCTTTCTTTAAATAAGCAAAAAGAAGATTTAACCAGTGAAGTGTACAGCTCAATGTTTTGGGTTTGTCATGTTAAACCAGGGTTTTAAAAAAGCTACTCCTTTTTCTCTTGAAAGTTACAATTTCCTAGTGAGAGCCCATTTCTACAAAAAAAAAAAAAAAAAAATCAAACAAATAGCTGGGTGTAGTGGCACATACTTGTAGTCCCAGCTACTTGAGAGGCTGAAGTGGGAGGATCACTTGAGCCCAGGAAATTGAGGCTGCAGTAAGCCATAACTGTGCCACTGCACTTCAGCCTGGGCAACAAAGCAAGAGTCTGTCTCCAGAAAAAAAAGAGTCACACTTTCCTATATAAACATTAAAAATTACTTTGTAGCAGCTCCTTTCATTAATAGAATATCTGCATTGTTGTAGAAGAAAAGTACCTAAGCTATTTCACTCTCAAAGGGAATAGCAATCTGAATTAGGCTTTGTCAGGTCCTGGAAAAACATGAGAATGGGAATAATTGGGTCCTGATCCTCATGATAGAGCACCTACCCAAGTGGGCACAAGGTGGTTAAGCGTAGACACAGCTTAAAACCAAAGGTTCTTGTTTCCTCTCCTCCGCCATGGCATCAGTGCTCTTCAAGGGAGTTCTTTGTTTTGGGAATTAGAACTTTAAAATCTAGGTAGCAGCAAGGTAGGCTGGGTGGAACCTGAAGGTCCTAAGATCTGAGAGAAGACAGGAGTTAGGAGCCAAAACTAAGGTTAGGAACTGTTAATCTAGCTCAAGCTTCTGAACTGCAAGTGCACATCAGAATAATCTGAAGTAAACTTTCATTTATATAACAGCTTTACTGAAATATAATTCACATACCATACAATTCTCCCATTTAAAGTGTACAATTTGAGGTTTTTAGTATATTATCAGTCATGCAACCATTGCCATAATCAATTTAAGAACATTTTTAACATCTCAGATAAAAACTTCATATCCTTTAACTATTATCTACCAATCTTCCTCTTTCCCCATCACCTGCCAGCCACTAATCTGCTTTCTGTCTCTATGGATTTGCTTATTCTAATATTTCATATAAATGGAATCATATAATAAATGGCCTTTGTGTCTGGCTTCTATCACTTAGTGTATTGTCTCCATAGTTTATCCATGTTGTAGCATATATCAGTCCTGTTTATGAATAAATCGCATGCCATTATATGGATATACCACATGTTGTTTACCCCTTCATCAGTTGATGGGCATGTAGATTGCTTCCACCTTTTAGCTGATGTGTTTTTAAGATATAGTGAGTTATCAATTAGGACCAAAAATCAGGTCCACAACAACTCTAGAAGAATCCCTGGGAATGTTTCCCATGACAAGTTGCAAATCTCCAAATCAACTCCTTTTTTTTTTTTTTTTTTTTTTTTGAGATGGAGTCTTGCTCTGTCGCCCAGGCTGGAGTGCAGTGGCGCAATCTCAGCTCACAACAACCTCCGCCTCCTGGGTTCAGGTGATTTTCCTGCCTCAGCCTCCTGAGTAGCTGGGATTACAGGCACCCACCACCACGCCTGGCTAATTTTTGTATTTTTAGTAGAGACGGGGTTTCAACATGTTGGTGAGACTGGTCTCAAACTCCTGACCTCAGGTGATCCACCCATCTCAGCCTCCCAAAGTACTGGGATTACAGCATGAGCCACCGCACCCGGCCCAAATCAACTCTTTTTACATGCCAGCCCCTGTGCTAGATGCTGGGCTTGTCGACCAGAATGGAATATGTCCCTGATTTCAGGTAGAAACAGTACTGAAAGAGAGAGAGATGAGGAGGGAGTGTTTTCTTCTAATGGTTCCCATCTTCCTCCTGTATCTTTATTGGCCTGCTACAGAATTGGTCAGAGGTTTAGCTTTGTTGACAGAAGGTGTCAACCTAAATACTTACATAGGAACATTTGGCTTGACTGCTATGCCTAGACTTATCACATTTAATAATATTTGGTACCCTGAGCATGGTGTACAGATGTCAAATCAAGTACAATTAGAGTTGGGGTGAAAACGTTTGATATTTTACAATTAAACATTTTTCAGGACAAGAAATCAAAGTAGCTATGTTCCTGATAATGTGTCAAGGAAGGAGCCTGAGAGAATGCTAACCAAAAGCAATCGAAATCTCACTTTGTTCATGTTAACTTCTTCCTTTTGGAATTTCAACTGCTTAATTATAATCCCGAAACTGTGTTTGATTCATTCTTGACAAGACCATATGTGCCCGTTTTGCCGGATTCTAGTAAAATAGATATTCCGTGCCACGTTTCACCACTCTGCCATTTGTAAAATTAGCAATTTCAGGGAAGCAAAAGGCTACTTGCCGTTTTGCTGGATCAGCACCTCATTTGGTCTGCTTGCATATGCTGTGAGTAGAATTAAAGAATGCACAATTTTGTCTCTAGATAAATACATTTGAATGCAAAATAGATGCAAAGCTGTGTCTTGAGAGACAGAGTTCATTTAAATCTCAAACTAGCTCTCATATCAGAAATATAGTGCTTGGACTTAGATGAAGGCTTCCTTCTGCTCTGGAAATGTGCTTTAAGGACGAGGGAACCTGTCCACCAAGGGGGTAGGATAGCACCAATTTTCTCTCCTCCAAAGGACAATGTCAATTATGTGACTACCCTTTGTTAAATTTCTTATAATCACTTATGTGTATGTGGAGCTTTAGACTTCGGAAATGCTTTCACATATGTCTCCTTATTTATTTATTTATTTTTGAAACAGGGTCTTACTCTGTTGTCCAGGCTGGAGTGTAGTGGCATAATCATGGCTCACTGCAGCCCTGTCCTCCCAGGCTCAAGTGATCCTCTCACCTCAGTTTCCTGATTAGCTGGGACTAGAGGTGCATTTCACCACTCCTGGATGATGATGATGATGATGATGATGATGATGATGATGATGATGATGATTATTATTATTATTATTATTATTATTATTTGTAGAGACAGGGTTTTGCCATGTTGCCCAGGCTGGTCTCGAACTCCTGGGCTCAAGCAATCCTCCCACCTCGGCCTCGCACAGTTCTGGGATTATAAGCATAAGCCACTGCACCTGGCCCTCATTTAATCTTTGCAATGATCCAGCAGTGCATAATGGGAAAGGATTATGCTAGTCACTGTGCAGTTGCAGAAGTTGTAATTAAGAAACTTGCCCACAGTCATACACCTCAGACATGGTAGAGCTGGCCTTGATGTTAGTCCTTCTGGCACCCATCGCAAGGTCCTTTCCACTGCCCCAAAGTACTGGGGGCCACCTTAGGATTGTCACCCTGTCTAGTATGCATGGGTCTTTGTCCTGAAAGCACACTTCCAGACTGAAGTCCAAGTTTGACTCCCTAAGAACCTGCAGGCAGTGGCATTCATAGGCGGGAGCAAAGGGAAAGGTAATTAAACTGGGAGACATAGAAATCTGTCGTCTTCAGCTTTTCCCCTCTTTTCCCTAGCTGGGACTACTCCTTCCTTCCACTTCACTGAGACTGAGAGGGAAGGGGATGGTGCTGAAGTCTTTCCCCCAATCACCTACCAACCGCAAATCTGCTTTCTGTTTCTATGGATTTGCCTATTCTGATATTTCATATAAATGGAATCAAACAATAATATGGCCTTTTGTGTCTGGCTTCTATCAACTGAGTGTAATGTCTCCATGGTTTATCCATGGAAGGCTGTGAGTATTTCAAAGCCACCCTCCGCATTCTTCTTACCATTCTTTGACTGTGCTGATAGGGGCTGAAGGAATGTGGAATCCTCCCTGTGAGAGATTCCTGTGTGGCCCTACTCCCAGAGCTGCTTAGGCAGATCTGGCTGGCTGCACAAGAGCCACAGCCGACGTGCTCAAAGCCCTTCCATAGGAGAAGTTGTGATCCTTTAGTGAAATTTACATGTACTTTTCTTCACTTGCTGGACTTCCTAACAGTATAGAGAACAAGGGCTTTGAAGTAACAGAGACCTTTTTTTTATGAAACAGAGTTTCACTGTGTCCCTCAGGCTGGAGTGCAGTGGTATACTCTTGGCTCACTTCAGCCTCAAGCTCCCCAGGCTCAGGTAATTCTCCCACCTCAACCTCCCAAGTAGCTTGGACTACAGGCGTGCACCACCATGCCTGGCTAACTTTTGTATTTTTTTTTTTTTGGTAGGGACACGGTTTTGCCATGTTGCCCAGGCTGGTCTCAAACTCCAGGGCTCAAGCAATCCACCCACCTTGGCCTCCCAAAGTGCTGGGATTACAGGCATGCACCACCGCACCCAGCCTCAGACAGACCTTTAACCAAAGCAGCTCTGTGACTTCTTAGCTGTATGACCTTGAACAACTTAATGTTTAAGTCTCAGTTTTCTCATCTGTAACATGGGGATAGTATCCTCCACCTCACAGGATCCATGTGAGGATGACATGAGATGAGGCTGGTAGCATAGGGCCTGGCATGTGGCACTTACCATTGACAGATATTATTTTAAAGAAATTCTCAAAGCTTAATAATATTTATTGCACATGTTCAGGGAAAGGTTTGGGTCAAGGGTGAGGCAGAGTTCTGAGAATCTTCTCCAAGTTTCCCCTCTGCTCAGCAGAGACTGACTGCCTATGGATCTGCAAATCACATCTAACTTGTTTCTGTTCCCCTTATGAAAGCTCGTTAACTATGAATATTTTCCATCCAACCTACTGAATTCCTACTGCCACCTGGATACCATTTTCCTCTTTTTAATTCTTGCTGCCCTTGATGGCACCATAACTGAGTCTGGCCTAGGGTATGCTCTAAGTACCTACCATATGCTTTCAATAAAAAGAGAATGACTGTGCTCTGATTGCATTAAAGTGGCAATCACACATGGACTGGTAAATTTAACGGGAGTGTTTTCTAAGAAGCTTTCATTTGGACTTCCAGTGCCCATCACATAAAATGCAATGATCATGTTGGAACAGCAGTGTAGCTTTGAAATAAGCAAAGGTCCATTCACCAAATAGGCCTTAACTGAGACATCTTCAGAGGTGCCCAGCCAGATGGTCACTATTAAAGTCAATAGGCTTTCCATGGCAAGTGGAGCCCTGGGCTCTGACAACTACTTTCAACCATTCCCCTCACGTTAGGCTACTGATGCAGTCCCAATCCATGGTGCAAGGGCAACAGAGCAGTTAAAGTCCCTGAAAGGGACAAGACATGCAACGATCTTTTGGAGCCAATTAACCCCCTGTTTCATCAGTAGGGGGTGAAGCACTACTACATTTCTTATTTTCTTCAGCCTACTTTTAAGTAACTGAGAGCTTAATGTAAACCCAAAGTGCTAAAATCATATAAAGGAAACGAAAATTTAGGGTGAAGGTGAAGGGGTGGATTTGTAAACACACTGCATTATATTCTTTGAGCCAGAAAACTTCAGTAGTCCCTGATTAGCCTGCCTGCTTGTCCTTAGCAAGAGGATTCTGGGAAGGTAAAAGCACCCTGACTGAAGCGGGGTATTGGGCTTAATTCAAATGAATAAAAGTAACTCCAATTTCAAGAAGTCCATAGCCCACAGGTGCTAAAAAGACACAAAGATTCAATTAATCTGCCATATCCTTTCTCCTTGATTGTAGTGGGTACTTGGTTGATGGAGAGAGCTACGAAGTTGATGGGAAGATGCTAAGCTCAAAGCTAAGTCATAGGGATGGAAGCTGTAATGCCAAGCCCTTTATATATTCCAAGTCAGATGAAAGCTTAAGCCTTCAGACTGCCGAACTGCAGATTGATTAGCTTACCACCCTGTAAAAAGCACTTGCCAAGAACACCATCACTATTGGAATTCTGGCCTTTATCCTCTCTGAAACTTGACAGGGAGAATGGAATTCCATTTAATGCCTAACTTGTAAACGTAAAGCTGTCACTTTAAGACTCTGAGTGCGAACAGAGGTTTGGACCTAATTCCTTCTCTCTAGTGATGGCAGTGGAGTGTGTGTATGCACATGTGTGTGCATTAGGAGAAGGAGGAGATGGAGAACAAGAGGAAAGTTCTCATTTGTTCCTCTGAAAGAAGAGCTGATCTGAGTATTGATCTAGTTGACCATCTAGAAAGAGTGACAAGAAAGGGAGTCAAGTTGAGGCCGGGTGTAGTGGCTCATGCCTGTAATCCCAGCACTTTGGGAGGCTGAGGCGGGTGGATCACCTGAGGTCAGGAGTTCAAGACCAGCCTGGCCAATACGGTGAAACACAGTCTCTACTAAAAAAATACAAAATTAGCTGGGCATAGTAGTGCATGCCTGTAATCCCAGCTACTCAAGAGACTGAGGCAGGAGAATCGCTTGAACCTGGGAGGTGGAGGTTGCAGTGAGCCCAGATCGTGCCTCTGCACTCCAGCCTGGGTGACAGAATGAGACTTTGTCTCAAAAAAAAAAAAAGGGAGTCAAGTTGAAAGAAGGAGGTAGGGCGGGGGGCGGGAGTGTCCCATTCACAAGGGGAAAGCTGCTTTTCCCTTCAATACACCCCATACCTCCCCAATGCTGGATGCTCTCAGGAGACTGCCTGGATACATGCAAGGAAGGAAGCAAAAGGGGCCCCTACCGCATATTGTTGTTTGGAACCTCAGAAGGATGCAGCATTATCGTAGAAGTCCAGGATTTTAGCGACTTGAAAAGGAATGCAGATCTTCAGATTGAGATTCTCATCCAATACCCATTCCACCAACCAGGAAACTGAGGTCCCAAGAGGAACAGGGACCTCCTGGGGTCACTCAGCAGAATAGCCAGCAGGGATCCTTGTTTTCCTGTTCACAAGTCAACAGTTGTCTCACCAAGCCATGCCGCCTCTTTATAGTTTATGATTTTTAGCATGTTACTTTTCTTTATATTTTTGAAAGTGCAGTCACTTGTGTATTACTCATTCAGGCTTCATAGCACACTGATGTATTCCAGTATTGTCCTATTTGTGCTGTTTTATAAAAAACGTCCCCTGAAGCATGTCAAAACATATAGTTAGTTATTTTAAAGGGAAAAAAAGGCTCAGTAAACCTCTACAGAATACATCTTTTGAGTTTGCATAATAAAAAGTTGATTATGTTAAATCAAATCATTTACGTCAAGTGTTTGGCTTTAGGCTGATCTCAAGTTCAAGGTGGACAAGCCTCCAGATCTGATGGAGCTACCAACATCCTGCTACAATGTCCCAAGCTCTCACACTTCCAAAGCACTCAGGGGACAGAGTTACATACCTTCACAGTAGCACTTATCTCAGGGTTTTCTAATGATCTGTTTACTTCTTTTCTTCCCTAGCTGACTGTGATCGCCTCAAGAGTGAGAATTCCCTCATGTCTATGTCCCCAGAACCTTGCAAGGAGGCCTGACCCAGGGTAATTGCTCAGTAAATGTTTGCTAAATAAGTTATTAGAATAGCATTATTCCACTTTACAAAGTTCTACCTATGTTGCCCAGGCTGGTGTTGAACTCCTGGGCAGAATCCTTAAGAGGAAGAGCAGCACCATTAACAAGAGGTGAGTTTCTAGGCTTTAGAAGTCCTTTCAGAGAAACTGATGGTTAAACTTTGGGAAAAATTGCAATATTCATAAATGCACTTATCTGATTAAAAATGTCTCTAATTAGACACTAATTAGACAGCTGAGGTGCTATGGAGTAGAACAGTGTTATCCCATGTAAACCCCTAAATCCTGATGCCTGGGTCACTTTATTTCATCCAAGACATTTTTAGTGTCAATTTCCCCATAAATCATCATGTTCTCTTTTACTTTTTTTTTTAACTGTTTTGAGACAGGGTCTTGCCCTGTCATCCAGGCTGGAGTGCAGTGGTACAATCACTGCTCACTGCAGCCTCAACCTTCCAGGCTCAATCAATCCTCCAACCTCAGCCTCCCAAGAAGCTATACTACAGGTGCATGCCATCACGTCTGCCTAATTTTTGTTTTTTGCATTTTTTGGTAGAAACAGGGTCTCACTATGTTGCCCAGGCTGGTCTCAAACTCCTGGGATCAGGCAATCCACCCACTTTGGCCTCCAAAAGTGCTAGGATTACAGGTGTGAGCTGCTGTGCCCAGCCCTCTTTTATTTTTGAGCTGTTGAATCTACTTCTGCCACAGAATGGTTTTGTGAGCAGTATGTATGCCATGATAACCTCTCTGAGCTCCACTTTCTTCATCCAGAATTGGGGATAATATCATTATCAACCACATAGGATTGTGGAGGTGATTCAATGAAGTAATGTGTGTGAGATGCCTAGTGCACTTCAGAAGTTCTCAATAAATCTAATGATTTATCTGCTGCTCTCATAAATACTTCACAGGACACATTGTTCTCTTTACCTCTTTACCTGCTGGCAAAGGTTGAACTAAAAGTGAACAATAAAGTTGAAGGTGAGGTGAGATGCGAGGAAGGACCAATTCTCAAGAGTCTGGAACATGCCATAACAGTGCTGTAGACCCTCAGGCCATGGACCGGGTCACACAGCAGGAGGTGAGTGGTAGATGAGCGAGCTAAGCTTCATCTGTATTTACAGCCATTCCCTATCACTTGCATTACTGCCTGAGCTCTGTTCTGCCTCTAGTCAGATCAGTAGTGGCATTAGATTCTCATGGCAGTGTAAACCCTATTGTGAACTGCACATGTGAGGGATCTAAGTTGTGTGCTCTTTATGAGAATCTAATGCCTGATGATCTGTCACTGTCTCCCATCACCTCCAGATGGGATCATCTAATTGCAGGAAAACAAGCTCAGGGCGCCCACTGATTCCACATTATAGTGAGTTGTAAAATTATTTCATTATATATTGCAACATAATAATTATCAAAATAAAGTGCACAATAAATGTAATGCACTTGAACCATCCTGAAACCATCCCCCACCCCCTAAGCCCATGGAAACATTGTCTTCCATGAAACTGGTCCCTGGTGCTAAAAAAGTTGGGGACCACTGCTGTACAGCACCTCACTCCCACCATCCCTTATGTTGACTGCTGCCCCACATGCCTGCCTAAGCCCCAGAGCCCACCTTGCAGTGGGGAACTCCATCATACCATGACCTGCAATTGTGAGCTCCAGAGGGACTACATGCTGACTGGCCGGTTTCTAACTGGGTCACAGAGTTTGGTTTTGTGCCCCCACCCAAATCTCATCTCAAATTGTAATCCCCAGGTGTTGAGGGAGAAACCTGGTGGGAGGTGATTGGATCATAGGGGTGGTTTCTCCCATGCTCTTCTCGTGATAGTGAGTGAATTCTCATGAGATCTGATGGTTTTATAAATGGTTGGCTGTTCCTCCTTCACTTTCTTCTCTCACCTGCTGCCATGTAAGACATTCATGCTTCCCCTTCAGCCATAATTGTAAGTTTCCTGAGGCCTCCCCAGCCGTGCGGAACTTTGAGTCCATTAAATCTCTTTTCTTTATAAATTATCCAGTCTCAGGCAGTTATTTATAGCAGTGTGAAAACCAACTAATACACTAGGTATTGTTCCTGACTCCTGACTCTGGTGTTTCAAGGGGTATACCCAGAAACCCATGACACAGGATCTTGGCTCATGCCTCCTGGGAGAAATTCACCAACAGGAAGAAGAGAATTGCTTGAACCCGGGAGGCAGAGGTTGCAGTGAGTCGAGATCGCATCACTGCACTCCAGCCTGGGTGACAAAGCAAGACTCTGTCTCAAAAAAAAAAAAATTCTATAGTTATAATATCCTCCTATTTTCTTGCTCAGTCCCATTTGCAGCTTACTCATTCTCCCTCCTTTCTCTTGTGTTGGATTCATTTTATATTCTTTGATTAGTTTTACTGCCTTGAAAATTGAATATTGATTATGAGATAAAGTATGGAAAGAAACAACATTTTTTACTTGAAAAGAAGACTTGGCAGGATTGTCCTCTGATGGATTACACAGTGAGCTTCCTAAAGCCAGACCACCCCACAGGCCAGTAGAATTGCAGCGCCAGGTGGATGCTATCTGTTTCCTTCCTCCCTTGGTCCAACAAGGGACTACAGCTTAGAATGGCCTTCTCTTGGGTTCCTTACTTGCTAGGGATCTCCACTTTCCCAGAGAACTTCTGCTGCCTGTACTTTAGCATGTAGCACTGTTAAGCTCATAGCATAGTAGTAAGAAGGAAAACATTAAATGTGTGCATCCTCAAAGGATTTGGAACAAAGGATGGTTCTAGGATGCCCTATGAAACCATCTTCCCAAGTAAGGATTCCTACCATTAGTTTAAAAATTGTTACCTAAGGGATCCAATTAAACATGTGGCTTTTGTTTTTTATTGACAACAAAAACGATCTAACAGATAAATACAGGATGAGATGTTTATCTTCTCCAGGGCAAATATTAATGTGAAGCTGTAAGGTAAATGGTGGGATTTTTATAGAGGTCTAAATAGTTTATAGATTTTAATTGGGAGCTGTTCTGAATGAATGCCATTAACATTGCTTGTAATATAAAATAGCTGTATAACATATAATTAAATAAATCAACTCATTAATGAACGCATTTGTCAAAGGCAGGTGATGATGACAAGGAACGCCATAAGTGGTACTACAGAAAACTACCATGATGTTGCTATAGCTCATGGAAAACTAACCAAGTGAGAAGAGAAAAATGAAACCTTGGTTATGCAAAAGTGGTGACACTCATGTAATCTGCTTATTGTTTTTGTCTAAAACCCAGGCAGCACAAGGATAATAACAGATCTCAATAAGTTTTTGTCATACTTCCTTTGTCATCAATTGTCTTGGACTTGAAGAGAAGCCCGGATGCATCTTTTCTCTGTCCTCAAGTGTGTGGTCTTCTCATGCAGCAAGGCTGCCTGCCTTTTCAGTTTCGCAGATGAAGGGGACACTGTAAAATAGTAACACTTTCCCAGGAAAATACATCTTCATTCCAAAATAAACTATGAGATTCTACAAACAGAGCAGAGCAGCTATTTCCCCTAGAAGATGACTCGTGGCTAAACTTCTCGGGGAGCTAACGAATATTTCAAAGGCAAGCGATAACAGGTGAAAATGCACTCAGATACTGCCTGGGAACCACAGGGCACCAGGAATGCACCTTCACCTCTGCGTCTCATATTTTGCATGCGAAAACACCAAACTGAGCCTCTGTGATTTTTCCAGGCTCAGGAAAGTTTCAGTGTCAGGAAGAGTGGCTTTAGATCTGCCTTACAATGATTGGAACCAGGACTGAAGAAAGCCTGGTGAAGGAGAGGAGATCAAGCAGAAGGGGAAAGGGGCTCAAACGCTCTCCTTTCACTGTAGTTACCAAGCCAGGCTTGGGGTCTCCCTAGAGGAAATTGCCTTGCTAATAAACTTAATCTCCCCAACCCCATTCTGTCCTTCCTCAGGAACATGATCAACAGGGCTGCTTGATGACAGCCATGAGAAGGAGGCCAGGTAGAAGACATTTCAAGGAAGTCAAGACTGGCCCAAGGCCAGCCCTGCCCAGTTAGATGTTCGGTCCAGTTCCTTCCAGATCCGAGGCTCTCTACTTGGTTAGCTAAGCAGCCAGCTTCTCTCCTTTGTTTGCCCCTTATTGGCCGCCTACTAGTTAGAGCTTCTTCACTTACTTTTCCTAGTCTCTTCTTTTTCCTAGTCTCCCAGAAAATAGCTCCCTTTTACTTGTTTTCCTAGTTTCTTGCTTTACCTCTAGGTCTCTAGCTCTACCATATCTGCAAGATATGACCTAATGGACACCCATACAAGAGAAGGGCCCTATAGAAGTTGACATGCATGGTACAGAAAATGGGGTGGAAGGCAGCAGACATGCTTTATTTTATTTTATTATTTGAGTCAGAGTCTTGCTTTGTCACCCAGGCTGGAGTGCAGTGACACGATCTTGGCTCACTGCAACCTCCACCTCTCTGGTTCAAGTGATTCTCGTGCCTTAGCCTCCTGAGTAACTGGGATTACAGGTGCCCACCACCATTCCCGGCTAATTTTTGTATTTTTAGTAGAGATGGGGTTTCGCCATGTTGGCCAGGCTGGTCCCGAACTCCTGGCCTCAAGTGATCCACCCACCTCGGCCTCTCAAAGTGCTGGGATAACAGGCGTGAGCCACAGCGCCAGGTCCTCAGATGCATTTTAGAATTTCAAAAATTTTCTTAGAATTGCCAGCTGCTGTCTTGGGTAAGTGATTTCCTGAGCCTCAGCTTCCCCGTCTATAACATACGTTTACAAATACTAATCTACCTCAGAGAATTATGAGTAGCATTACATGAAATAGTATTTGTGAGCCCTCTGCACAATGCCTGGCACATAGGAAGTACTAAAAGGTTATTGTTTTTATTAATCAGGAGGTGTGACTTTGACACATGCTTCCCTGTACAAAGAAACAGCTTAAAAACAGCTCTCACTGGCCATGGCAGGGGATAAAACTCCAGGCTGTTATTTTTATTATTAAATCAAAACTATATTGATAATTTATATATGAAAATCAATGCTGAACTAAAATAATTGGCTTTATTTACACCTTTGAGCCTATGCCTGTTATAAAATTGTGACTCCAGTGAATAAATATGGCAAAAGGACTGTTGACAGAAGGTTTTCTCCCTTAAGCTTCTTCTCTGAGCTCGGGAGGCCAAAAGATTCTGTGGGAGTTCACAGCTCAGTGGCACTGCCATGATTGTCTCTTGTTGGCCATATCCATTGCCAGCATCCACTGCTTAGAACCCTGCCCTGAGGAAGTGTGCAGATACCTGGACACCACATACCACCTAGCCCAGAGGAAACACATGCACCAGAGGCTGGAAGTCCCAGTGCTCTTCTTGGCCTCATCTTGAGGAAGAAGGCAGAAGCCCACAAGTTGCTATACTACATGGTGTCAGCATCTCTAGCCATACTCACTGCTCTTCTCCTGCTTCACCCATTCATAAGAAAAAGGGGGGTGGGCATCGTGGTTCACACCTGTAATCCCAGCACTTTGGGAGGCTGAGGCAGGAGGATCGCTCGAGCTCAGAAGTTTGAGACCAGCCTGGGCAACATGGTGAAACCTCATTTCTACAAAATAAAAAATTTTTAAAAATTAGTTAGGTATGTGCCTATAGTCCCAGCTACTTGGGAGGCTGAGGTGGGAGGACTGCTTGAGCCCGGGAGGTTGAGGCTGCTATGAGCCGAGATCAAACCACTACACTCCAGCCTGAGCAACAGAACAAGAACTTATGTCAAAATAAATAAATAAAGAAAGAAAGAAAGAAAGAAAAAAGACACAGGGCATTGGCTCTGTTACTTTACTGAAGTGGTAGTTTGGACACTGAAACTGATTCTTCTTTAAAGCAACTTGTTGAGATAGGCAGATTTATACCCTGTATAATATCATCAAAATGGAAGTCCACTGCTACAGTGTACAAAGAGGAAATTCTGATACATATATACGTATATATATACATATATACATATATACACATATATATACACACACGTATATATATACATATATACACACACATATATACATACATATACATATATACACATATACACACATATATACATATATGTATATATATGTGTGTGTGTATATATATATATATATATATATATATATATATATACACATAGCTACTAACTGCCATGGTCCACAGATGTTCAGTGTGCCTCTCAGAGGACAGTAAGAAAGGAAAGGCAGGCTAGAAGGTGAAAGGAGCCAGGACCAGCCCTGCAGAGGAGGTTCAAATATGAAACCTGAGGGTGTGAGTCAAGACTGTTTGGTAGATTGCAGATCTGGTGACCTTGGAGTGTCAATTCTATACGGACGTGGCCACCTTTGGCCTTCGCTGGTCTTTGTCAGTGTGGTCTTCTGGTGGTACCCAGAAGTACGGGGCACAACATGGGCAAATCAAATGTTAAAAAGTACATCTCTCCTTAAGACGAGTCCCTTAAGTGTGAAAGCCCAAATATAGGAAATGAGAGGAGGGGAGAAGTCTCGGGTCTGAGAGATTTTCTCAACAAGATCTGGCCCAACAGCTCCTCTACAGCCTCCCTGCCTCCCCCATCCCCCTTGGGGCAAACCAGTCTCTGACCCCTCTCACCAGCAGCTTTCCTAGCCTCTTCCCTGACAGAGACACCCAGATTGGTTCATCTGCATAGCTCGGCTAAACACATACCTACCCCTAGGAGGCCAGACCTCCAAATGTCCCCCCTCTCCCAGCCCCAAGAATACCTCATCCCTACTGAAAAGGCATCTCACTGCGACCACAGGCCAGATACAAGATGAATCTGAGGACCAGAGCTCCAGAGCTTTTAGCTCCTAAATGGGAAAAACTCCTGCCCCCACTTTCACAATCCAAAAGTGCGCATTATGTTTGTGTGTCGGATGGCTGCACGTTTTGTAAAGCATATGAAATTTAATATCTCACAAGTATTCAAATCTAGTTCCAGTACTCAGACACCCACTAGAGGCCACCTTAGTTGAACAGATTGAGTAGACTGGGTTTATTACACAATGTTTTGCCTTCAAACAGGATATTGTATCTACATCAGCAAGGAGATATTAATATCAATATCATTCCCTCAGATCTCCAGGCCCCTTCCAATCTTGATATTCCAAGATTTTATAATTCTCTACAGAGATTGCCTTTTAGGGGAGAACAGGGTGTTATGGTGGTATTTGCTCAGATGAGACTTTGCCTTGGTATACCACATTCACAACCAACCCAGAGTCCTAGTACACTAACACAAGCAATTCAATTCATCTTACAAGGAGAAACTAATCATCCATTCTCTCCTCCTTGCAGAGAAGGTACCGATAGAGGAAAAGAAAACAAGAGAATCTGTAAATTCTCCTAACCAATATTGCTGCTACTTCTAAATTCTTTCTGATCCCTCAAAGACACAAAGTGAGTCCTTAGCTAAAACTGCCACAAAAGCCTCATCTCATTTGTCTTACATGGACTTGTGTAATTTATTTTTTTTTCTTTTTGTTATGACTTGTATAATTTCTTCCTTTGTAAATCACTCTCCACACACAAACACACGCAGTCAGAGTTTTGGAATAACAATGATGATAATCTGCAAATAATTCCTGAACTATCTATCACAGTGATGTTCCAGAGATATGGCTAAATATCTTAGGGCAGGTGGTCAGCAAGATGGCAAATATTTAGGCTTTCTAGGCCATAGAATCTCTATCACAACCACTCAACTCTGCTATGATAGAGCAAAAGCAGCCATAGACAATATATAAATGAGTGAGCACAGTTGTGTTCCAATAAAACTTTATTTATGGACACTGAAATTTGAATTTGTTATAATTTCCCTATGCCACGAAACAGCACTCCTTTTGATTTTTTTCAACCTTTTATAAATATGAAAATCATTGTTAGCTCACAGGCAAGCTGCAGGCCGTGGTTTGCGGGCCCTGTCCTAGAGGAAAACTGTGTAGCATCTTATACCCCTAATTGAGAGGGTAAGTAAATTATCACAATTATGATGACATATGAGCTCATGGTATGCGCCAGGGATAAGGCTAAGCTAACGAAATGGGGTCTTTGGTTTAGTCTTCACAACTAACCTATGTGATTGGGACTATTGTGCCCATTTTACAAATGAGGACACTGAGACACAAGAAAGGTAAAACGAGTTACCCAAGACTGCACAGCTACTAAGTATTAGGTTGGTGCAAAAGTATTTGTGGTTACTTTTAATGGCCAAAATGGCAATTACTTTCGGACCAACCTAATAGTAGATCCAGGATTGGAACCACACCTGACTGACTCCAAGACCTGAGCTCCTTACCACTCTCTATAGAAAGGGAGTGCCAAATCCACACTCATTAAACTACCCCAATTATGTGAAATCCTGTCCCAGGAAGATGTAAATACAATGGCTCCAAATAAAAATCGTATCAGGTACATGAACTAGTGGGCCTGAGATGGCCACAATTCACTTAAAATTTAAAGAGTTGAAACCATTTTCATTACGTTTTCAGCGAAGCCCTTAAAATGCCTGATTCTTCTCATAGCTAAACTAAGATAAATCACTAAAGAGAGCCTAAAGAATAAAGGGGGTCCAATGAGTAGAGCTGAAGGGAGATTAGTGCCGTCGGGGTAGGGGAGGAGGAGGAAGTGGACAGTGCCAGGGCTCATGCTTATAGGGACTTATTTCTGTCTTTACTAAATTTCTGATGCTCTTTATCGAGCTCAGGTCAGAGTAGGCCAAAAATGCGGAATGTGGCAAAATTGAAAATGTTAACACCTTAAAAGACATAAAATGATTCAGGAAACAGCTGATAGATTCTTCACTGTGAGAAGCGAAAACTCTAGGAAAAGAAAAATCACGAGGCATGATTTTGGCTGAAATGCAAGCACTGCGAAAGGACACTAAGGAAAGTGACTAAAAGCAGAGGGTGCTGGGCATCAGAGCAAGACGGCGCTAGCATTGAACAGCTCCTGGGAGGGTCATGTCACAGCTGAGAGTGCGCTGGCTGGCATTCCCTCCAGAAGACTGGGAGAAACTCAGCAGCAGTGGTTGGCCATTAGCGCCCAAAGGAAAGCCTCCTGAAAACTCTTCTGTGACAGCACACAAGGATCCCTACAAGACAATTCCAATTTGGCTGGCTTGGTGCATTTACTTCCAAGCTAGATGTGTCTCTGCAGCCTTTCCTTGCCCAATTGGAAATCTCGCTCTTGTGGAGCTGCTGAGAAAATAGCTTTCTCTAAAATCCCTGTTCCAGAAGATCAGGCAGGTGAATGAAAATCACTATCTGAATAAGACACAGGATGAATAAAAACAAGGGAGATATACAAAAAGGGAGATATTCCACTCAAACCCCTAACTACTCCCCGAAAGCCTCTCTTTACATTTCCAAATGTCACACTCCACACTTAAATTAACATGCCTTTTTTCCTAATAGGGAAAAAGTGTCCAATTTGTTTTGATATTTAAAAATGTGCCTGTAATATAACTGATTCCTGTAACTGAAGGCCACAGGGCAATGGAGAGTATTTGACCTGGAAACTCTGAAGTTTTTACATCCCCTGCCCCATGTGTCTTGGGAGGGCATTATCAGGCTACCCCACTTGCCTGGGCTCATGGCTCCACTTTCTCCAAAATCCTAGCACTTGGAAAATCTAAGTTGTCAAAGACAATGGGGAAAGAAGGCCTTTCAGAAGCAATGGATACTTTACAGAACTGTAGGAACCTATCATTGCTTTTGGGGTCAAGATCAAATTCCTACCCACTAGAATAAGGAAGACAAAAAAGTGGCATGAGTTTAAATTCAGGTTCCCAAGGAAAAAGTCAACAAAAATGGCAAACAAAGAAATTAGAGCGAAATGGCTAAGAGATGCTAAATGACTGCTCCCAATTCCATATGTGTGGGACACATGTGGTGAGGGTTCTCAGGTCAGTGCACTGGACCACAGCCTTCCCTCTAGAGGCTCTCGGGTGGGGCAAGGGTAGAGAATGACCATCGCACCACTACCTTCACACAAGACTGCATTAGTGCCAGTTACATCCAGTCCCAGATTTAATAAAATGTGTAAACTAGGATTTCTCATGCATCAAACGCAAGAAGTAGAAGGTGGGACCCTGGCATTCATTTTTGTTTGTTTGTTTGTTTTTTGAGATGGAGTCTCACTCACTTTGTCACCCAGGCTGGAGTGCACTGGTGTGATCTTGGCTCACTGCAACCTCCACCTCCTGGGTTCAAGCCATTCTCCTGCATCAGCCTACAGAGTAGCTGGGACTACAGGCCTGTGCTACCACGCCTGGCTAATTTTTGTATTTTTAGTAGAGATTGGGTTTCCCCATGTTGGCCAGGCTGATCTCAGACTCCTGACCTCAGGTGATCCTCCAGCCTCAGCCTCCGAAAGTGCTGGGATTATAGGCATGAGCTACCATGCCCCGCCCTGGCATTCATTTTTTAAACAAGCCCTGTAGGTGATTCTGATGCAGATGGTTCAGGGACCACACTGTGAAAAACACTATTTACTTAACCTGCTCAATCAGAATCTCTGAGAATAGATCCCAAGAATTAGCAGAAATTCATTCAACAAATACGTTTTGAGTACTGACAATGTAGTTGGCACTGTGGTTCGTATCAGGAATGCAACAGCATCATGGTCCCTGCCTTTCCTGAGCTCGGGCATTACCTGCAGGCCTCTGATCCCACATTTTAACTAAGGATCTGAGCAATGAAAACCTCATACAACTGGCTAAATAACTGAAGTTTCTTCTTATCGTTTCTTTTCTTTCCTGTCCATGTTCTCTTTGCTTGGATTACTATTCTAAGAAAGGTATTGTCCAAGCAACAACCTCAACTTTATGATCCTATCACATGGCCCATAAACCACCTCGATGCTTCATACCATTACCATGAGCTTCCCCAGGACAAAAATACATATTATAACAAGCAATGCAAAACAAACCAACAATGCCTCCTGACCTGCATTGAAAAATAACACTTTATCAGTTTAATCCAACTCCATTGTTCTTTGTGACAAGTAAAAGATTATATGAGATTGTCTGAAGAGCAGACAGAGAGCGTTCGTTTCAGCATCTGCCTCTAAGAGACCAAGAGGCCTGAATCATAAGCTGGAAATAAGGAGAAGAATAAGTGCTCCCTTCCCCACTGAGTCTTCAGTTTTCTGAACCTTCAATGACGCTGGTTCCAATCTTGGTGTTAAGAGATACTAGAATAATATTTCTGAAAATATTAAGGGATAGCCTGCATCAGTATCACTTTAGGCTGAGCATGGTGGCTCACACCTGTAATCCCAGTGCTTTGACAGGCCGAGGTGGGAGGATTGCTTGAGCCCAGGAGTTTGAGATCAGCCTTGGCAACATAATGACACCTCATCTCTACAATTTTTTTTTAAACAGCTAGGCCTGGTGGTGCATGCCTGTAGTTCTAGCTATTTGGGAGGCTGAGGCAGGAGGATTGCTTGAGCCTGGGAGTTTGAGGCTGCAGTGAGCTGTGATGGCACCATTGCACTCCAGCCTGGGTGGCAGAGTGAGACCATGAGAAAGAAAGAAAGAAGGAAGGAAGGAAGGAAAGAAGGAAGGAAGGAAGGAGAGAGAAAGAGAGACAGAGACAGAAAGAGAGAAAGAGAAAGAAAAAAATCACTTTGAGAAGCTTGCTAAATATGTAGATTCCGAGGCTTTACTGAAACCTACTGTAGTAGATTAACTGCATTAGTGGCCCCAGTGACCTCTCTACATCCTTGCTATTGCCCTCTTTGTACACCCCTCCCACTCTGAATCTCCACTCAGCCATGTAACTTGCTTTGGCCAATGGGATGTTAGCAAATAGGATGCAAGCAGAGACTTGAAAAGCTTATGTGCATTTCTTCTTGTTCCCTCATATTATTGTGCTTGCTTGCTTAGACCCCTGCCACAGCACAAAAACAAGCCTGGGCTGATGTTTTGAGGATGAGAGGCCACGTAGAGCATATTAAAGTCATCCCAACTGAGGCCATCCTGGAAGAGCCAAGCCCTGGTTAACCCACCGGCTGACTGCAGCTGAGTACATCTATGATCAGCGAAGCCTGGCCCAGATGAGCAGAACCATCCAGCCAACTTATAGGCTATAAAATAATAAACAGTTATGTTAAATCACTTAGTTTTGGGGGTGGCTTGTTATATAGCACAAACTAGCTGATATACCTACTAAATTAGTTTGATGGAAGAGATGATTTTGTGAATCCACATTTTTAACAAGTTCTCCAAGTGATTGGTTCTCATGCACTTTCAAGTTTGATCATGTCACTATTGTGTACACAGCAGTGAGAAAGAAAGTGATATGTCAACTGGCTTAAATGTAATGCACACAAACCTGAATCATAGTTCTGCTAAGAGGTAGCTCTTACACGAGGTGTCTGCTCTGGATTTGCTATCTGTCAGCAGTGGAAAGAGCCACTACTCTAGGTTATGAACAACCCAGGAGACCCCAGTCAAGCTAAAACGGTGGCTCTAGAAGGTTTTTTTTTAATGGTGGTAAAACTTATTTTAAGTCTTTTTTTTTTTTTTTTTTTAACATATATAGGTTGACTTTATTCTTTATAATAACTGAATAGCATTTTATAAGCCGGGGGTAACATAATTTATTTAATTATTCTTTCACTGATGGACTTTTCAATTGTTTTATCTTCCTTATATTCTTTCTTTTACTTTTCTTTTTTCTGTCCTTCCTTCCCTTCATTTCTTCCTTCATAGGTTATAGGTGGGAGTCAAATAAAGTATTTCTAAGTATATAGTTCAGTGGCATTAAGTACATTCACATTGTTGTGCAACCATAACCACCATCTCCAGAACTTTTTTCATCTTTCCAAATTGAAAGTCCATACTCCATTCCTCCCTTTTGCAGCATCTGGCAACCTCTGCTCTCTGGCTCTATGAATATGACTACTCTAGGTACTTCATACAAGGGGAATCATACAGTGATTTTGTAACTGGCTTATTTCACTTAGCATAATGTCTTCAAAGTTCACCCATCCATCACTTACCATAATGTCTTCAAGGTGTAGCTGTGTCAGAACTTACTTTGTTTTAAAGGCTGAATTATATATATATATATATATATATATATATATATATAACATTTTGTTTGTACAGTCTTGATACAGGCATGCAATGTGTATTAATCTCATCACGTAAAATGGGATATCTGTCCCCTCATGTATTTATTATCCTTTGTGTTACAAATAATCTAATTATACTCTTTTAGTTATTTTAAAATGTACAATTAAATTATTATTGACTATAGTCGCAAATATCTATTTAAATCCTTGCTTTCAGTTCTTTTGGTTCTGTATTCATAAGTGGAATTGCTGGATTATATGGTAATTCTACTTTTAATTTTTTTGAGAAAGCACCATACTGTTTTCCACAGTAGCTGCACCATTTTATATTCCCACCAGCAGTGCACAAAGGTTCCAATTTCTCCGCATCCTCAATAATACTTACTTTACTTTTAATTTTCTTTTAATAATGGACATCCTGGCCGGGTACGGTGGTTCACACCTGTAATCCCAGCACTTCGAGAGGCCACGGTGGGCGGATCACGAGGTCAGGAGTTCGAAATCAGCCTGGCCAACATGGTGAAACCCTGTCTCTACTAAGAATACAAAAATTAGCCAGGCATGGTGGTGCACGCCTGTAATCCCAGCTACTCTGGAGGCTGAGGCAGGAGAATTGCTTGAACCCAGGAGGCAGAGGTTGCAGTGAGCCGAGATCGCACCACTGCACTCCAGCCTGGGCAACAGAGCAAGACTCCATCTCAAAAAACAATAATAATAATAATAATAATAATAATAATAATAATAAAATAATAATAATAATGGCCATCCTAATGGGTGTGAAGTGGTATTTCAATGTGATTTTGATTTGCATTTCCCTAATGATTAATGCTGTTGAGCATCTTTTCATTTGCTTATTGGCCATTTGTATATCTTTTTTTTTTTTTTTGGAGAAATTATTCAAGCCCTTCTCCCACATTTAAATCAAGTAGGTTTTTGTGTTTGGTTTTGTTGGTCTTGTTTCCATAAGGATTTTACATAGTGTAAAAAGAGCAAGGTTTCTTAGGCAGAGAATTCTAAATTAAAGAAAAGAATCAATCACAAATGCCTCAGACTCTGTTGGAAAAAGCCTTTAGTTTATCTGTGCCCCTGTGCATCCTTGCTTCAAAACCCCATCTCAGAGGAAGGGCTCAAGTCCATAGCTAACCATCTCTCTGCGGTTTCCTATTTCCTTTTGGTCCTCTTGCTACCTCTCCAATCTTTATCCTTTATCCCCCAATTTCTCCCCTTTTACTAGCTCCTTCTTCACTGACTCACTCCTTTCAGCCAAAACAAATGCTCAACTTTCTCCATAATTTAAAAAAAAAGTTATTCAGGATCTGTTTGTCTTCAAGATTCTGTCATCTCTCTATACCTTACCAGACAAGTTTCTAGAAAGAGTTGTCTACACTTATGTCTCCAGGTCTCCATTCCTCATTCAGTTTCCAAACCACTGTCACATAATTTCCACCCATAATATTCTACTTGGTTTGCTTCTTATTACTCAATAACCTCTTTAATTACTAAATTACTTAATTACTAAATCCAAGGGACATTCTTCAGTCTATCTCATTTGGCCATTCTTTAGCGCTTAGCAATGTTGACCTCCCTTTCCTTATTGAGATTCCCTTCTCCCATGATTTAGATGCTCTCTCTCACTTACTCTTGGTCCTCTTGCTACCTCTCCAACTGTTTCCTCATGGTTCAGGTTGTTTGTTACATTTATTCCACCCAGATCACACATATAGATATTCCCCAGGGTTCCATCCTTGTTTTCCCTCAAGCTTCAGACGCATATGTCCATCTGCTTACTGAACACGTGGAGGACTCAGAGAAAGTTAGATTATAATAAAATTGAATTGACTTTCCTGCCTTTTCTAAACTGTTGCCCAGGCTTCTTATCTCAGTCCATCAGTTCAACCCGTCACAACATACAGGCTGGAAAAATCATGCCTTCATTGTTGACTCTCTTTGACTCTTGCTCTGACCACATCAAATTGGTCACATGTCCTGTCTTGTCAATCCCTCTCTCATATGTGTCCCCTCCTCTCCATTACCACGCCCCTAGTTCATGTCCTTGCTGCCTTTTACCTACCGTAAAAGCCTCACAATTGACTTTTTTGCCTCTGATCTCCCCTCCATTTAAGTTGTCCCCTACACTGCCACTAGAGAAAGCAAATAAATAAGTGAATAAATATGCAGTTGGATAAATAAACTGCAACGAAAATATGTTTCCCTATGTTCAAGAACATTTATTTTATTTTATTTATTTATTTATATTTATTTATTTATTTATTTATTTATTTATTTGAGACGGAGTCTTGCTCTGTTGCCCAGGCTGGAGTGCAGTGGCACAATCTCAGGTCACTGCAACGTTTGCCTCCCAGGTTCAAGCAATTCTCTGCCTCAGCCTCCTGAGTAGCTGGGATTACAGGCGCCCGCCACGATGCCCGGCTAATTTTTTTGTATTTTTAGTAGAAACGGGGTTTCACCATCTTGGCCGGGATGGTCTCGAACTCCTGACCTTGTGATCCACCCGCCTCGGCCTCCCAAAGTGCTGGGATTATAGGCGTGAGCCACGGCCTGGCCTTCAGGAACATTTAAAGCTCCCATTTTCCATAACGTCCAAGCTGGTACAGAAGTTCAGGAGTTGGTGTGGTATATGGAGAGGGAATAAGCATTAGCATCAGAGAGAGACTTCAGTTTGAATCTAGAGTCTGCCACATATTGGGTGTGATATTGATCAGTTTACGTCACCTCTCTACACTGCTTCCTCAGGATGATTGTGAGAATCAAAATAGTTACCCATGCATATCTAGTACTTGGTATTTTACAGAGCCTGTTATATAGTGTTTTTGTTTTTGTTTTTCTTTTTCTTAGACGTTGTCTCACTCTGTCACCCAGGTTGGAGTGCAGTGGCGCGATCTCGGCTCACTTCTCTGCCTCCCAGGATCAAGCAATTCTTGTGCCTCAGCCTCCCAAGTAGCTGGGATTACAGGAGTGAGCCACTGCGCCCAGCCTCAGAACCTGGTATATATTAGGTGTTCAGTAAGTATAAATTCTCCTCCCTTTTCCTACTGAGCACGGTCCCATCTATATTCAGGCTCGTCTCCCAGGACATGTTGCAAAACCCTATGCTCTGAACACATACAACACTTAGCCTTTCCCAAACCACGGCAAATACTTTCTTTTCTCCACTTCTACTGTTACCTCAGCCTGGAATGTCTTCTTCTCTCACCCTCTTCAGTCTGATGAAATCTGGCTCACATTTTAAAACCCAAGTCAAATGCCACAGCCTCCTTGAAGCCTTTCTTATACCCTTTATGCTTCATACATACTTTATTTGGGGCACTTCCTGTTGCTTGCCTTGATTTATAGCTACATATCTGTTCACCTGCCTTCCTTACCTGACTGAACTTAGGCATTTGAACTCTGTTATAAACATCATTTTTATACCTAGCCCCTAACACTCAAAAATATATGTTGGAAGAAACGAAATAGAAATTATGTATGAATACAGTCAGGATTTAAAACCTGAAGAACAAATATTTAAAATATACTTTAGGACATTATGAAATGTTTTTATATTTAATAACTAGGTAATGAAATAAATAACAATCATTTTATGTATCGATTATTCTGTGCCAAACACTATTTTAAGTACTTCATATAGAAACTCATTTAATCTTCACAAGAGTCCTATAAGGTAGTTACAATTATTATTTCAAAACAAATGAGGAAACTGAAGCTGAGAGAGGTTAAGTAACTTGCCTGAGGTCACACAGCCTATAAAAGGTAAGCTGAGAATCAAATCCACACAGTCTGGCTCTAGAATCCATGCTCTCAACTGTTACTATGCTCCAGAAGTTTGTATTGTAATTAACATTGCAACAGGCTAAGATGGCACAATACATGAGTTTTAATTTTGGCTCTGTTAGCTTTTTGTTCTTGGGCAAATCATTTCTTGTCTTTGGGCCTCAGTTTCCTCATATGTGAAATGAGAAGATTATATCTGATTATCTTCTTAGTGCCTCTCAATATCAACATTCTATGATGCTATGATAAGTACGCTTCACCTGCCTGATGTCTCTTTCAATAGCTTGCTAACCTCTCAAAGGCAGGTACTGTGTTTTAGTCAAATTTGTTTCTCCACAGTGGTTGCCTAGGGCTGTGAGTGATAAGCGGATGGGAAAGTGATGGCTAAAGGATGCGGGGTTTCTTTCTAGAGTGATGAAATGTTCTAAAATAGACTGTAGTGATGGTTTCACAACTCTTTGACTATACCAAAAATCACTGAACTGTACATTTTAAATGAATGAATTATATGGTATATTTATTATATCTCAATGAAGCTATTAACAAAAAAATTATATCCCCGGGCCCCAGCACATAGCGTTACTCAACAAATGTTTTTTGAGTGATGAACAGTTGTACTACATGGCTTTTAATCTGAAGATTCTGAGTCTATTAATGGAACAATTTGTGCGTACTTACCAGTTCTTTGCATGTGAACTGGCACTTCTAAAAGTGTGCTCTACTTGGCAGTTTAAATAACCCCTTTGCCAACTTACTTTCTTCTTGTCATAGATGTTTCAAGTTTGTTCTTCACACTGTTTGAATTATTACCTTTTGAATTAATAGGGGCTCAATTAAAGAGGTTTAACTGTATTTCTGATAACAATGTTCACTGCTATGCTGCCCACGAACAGATTAAACTAGTCCCCAAGATTCAAAGGTTATAAATTGCTCTGAGTTCTTCAAGTGAGAGACCTAATAGGAAAAGGTGGTGTCACTACTGTAATTAGTCTTCAGGTACAAAATTAGTTATTTGAACCAAATGGGTAGGGAGTGATTGTCAATGACTGTTTTCCACCTCAAAGGAAATAAAAGGAGCATATTAATTACTGGGAATATAGTCTGAAGTTTGTGCAAGGGTCTCTACTGGAGGGAAGTTTTCTCAAAATATTTGCTGGCTTATAATTAGCTCATGCATCTGACTGACTTAGGAAAAAAGAGAAAAAAATCTGAAAAACAACAACTTTGAGACCAAATGTTAAGCGACTGTACTTGAGAAAACCCAACTCCAAAGACAGCAACTTTAGAGTTCACTGCCAACAAAGAGTAATGAAGCTTCCGGGCCCTAGGAAGTCTCGCTGCCAGCTGGGTTCTGTGCCTCAGTACAAAGAGGCCCATTAGGCTGAGAGGCAGACAACAGAACCAGCATGGACTCAGGGCTCTAATCGGCGGTGATTAGAGAACAAAATGAAAAGTAAAATAAGATCGCAGCAGGTAAAATTAGGGAAACAGTGGAGGCCACAAAGTTAAACCTTGGAACATGTAATCAAGGTGATTAAAAACTCAGGCTGCTCCACCTTGTTACTCACCATCTTGCCAACTCACCGTACACTCTTCACAATCACAGCCAATTTTTGCTCTGATTTTTAAGAATGCTCCATCCTAGAGACTCCACTACAGTCAATTTGCATTGAGGTGGTTGAACAGGATTCGCATCTCCCCCCATCTTCCCCTCAATAAGCTTGGCATACCTTGTAGAGACCTACATTTGAATCATGTCAATATGCAGAGGGTTTGGGTGGCTTCTGGTTGGTCACTTGGAAATAAAAGGCAGGGGAGATTATGCATAGTAATCAGGAAATGAAACACCACATAGATTCATGGGGCCTGCAGAGTTACCTAGCCCATACTCGGGGGTACCTTATAACCAATTGGAACAATCTAGTGAGCCAGCTGGGAGAAGAATGGGCTTGGAAATCAGTGTAACAGCCCTCCAGGGAACACTGATTGAAAGTAAAATGCCTATGCTTTGCCAAGCCATTTCTCTTTAAAAACTCTAATAAATTATCTTTTGACCATGTTGATTCTTTTCATTCGTCCAGCCAAGACTTATGGAGTCACACCTTTGAGAATGATTCCTAAGATGAAATCTACACAGAGCTGGCAGTGTGCAAATCAATTCAATTGAACAAATATCAATAAACATCCCACTACATGTCAGGCACTGTGCTGGAGATATGCAAGTAAATAAAAAGGAAATTGCAGTCAAAAGTGATTAAAAGCAGGAGCTAGACTGTTTGGCCTCAAATCCCAGTGCTGTCACTTATTAGCTTTATAATCTCTCTTAGTCTCAGTTTCCCCTTCTGTAAAATGGGCATGATAATCATACCTACCTCTGATAGCTATGGTGAGAATGAAATGAGTTTGCTTAAGTTCATGCACATATTCATGAATCATATTCATGCCTGGCAAGTGCTATATGCACTTTAGGATTATGTGGAAGTTACTAACCCTCTTGTGTGTCATGGACTTCTTCAAGAAGTTGATGAAAACTCTGGCCTATCTGCCTTGAATATACACACATATTTTTGCATGTAGTTTGAAGGGCTTTATGGATACTGAAAGGCTCTACAAAACCTAGGTGAAGAGCCCAATTTTGTGGGAGAGACCCCCAAAAGGTTTGTAATCCTAATACACGTGTGCCCCGACCCCTAGTTATTAATAGTTGTACTGTGTGACACTATTTCGGCTTTCAAGAGAGACAATGCAAGACAGCGGTTAAGAGCACGGGCTGCAGGGTAGAAGAGCTCTATGTTCTAAGCTTGACCCACCACTTACTGGTTGGTTGAGTGACTTCAGGCAAGTCACTTAAGTTTTTCGAGCCTCAATTTTCATATCTGCAAAATAGAGTATTACCCCACAGAGTTGGCAAGAGGGATGATGCCTTGGCATATGTCTGGCACCAGATAAACACTGCAAAACTGTCACTAATACTAATAATATACATTAGGGATAGGCAATAACTGCCATCAAAATATAGAATGATGATCAGGAAGGAACTATTCTGCACTAGGATTAAAACAAGCAGCTGGAGGTTTTGTCTCTTGAAAATTACAAGTTCATGTTTCTCACCTACAACTAAAATCTGTATTCATCTGTAATGGAAATGTGTGCAAAACTCAGTCAGGGCTTGCTGTGGAAGAGCAAAAGGCAAGAGGTTGGTGTCCACTGACTTTCTCAATGCATAAAAGCCAGTCTATTTTCTGTATTATCAGAGCTAATGCAACATGCCAAGAGAAATAGGTAGGTGTGACCAATTGGGAGTTTCTTTCCATTCCACCAGACTGTTGAATATCTCACCATATCCTTTGTCATCCAAATCAGCAGTGAAAAGCACTGTCAGCCAACCCCCAGCACATTCAGCACATAGGTTGCTTAATTAAATATGCCACTGAATGGGCTATAGAATTCTATTGCTGATTCTGACAGGTGAAAGACAGAAGGGACAATTTCCTGGGTTTTTATTTAAGGTGTATTTTCAATGTATCCTCCACAGAGGGTGTCCCAGGCTGCATTAATTTTTATATTTTTTTTTCTAAACTCAACTCTACACAGAATGAGCTAGTTGATGAAAACAAGTCTAAAATCAGTAATGCCACCATTGTCCCCACACTAAGAACCAACGTGCAATGGGTGGATTAGGCCATTATGAAAGATTTAGACAATGTTGCAAAGCAGTGTTGGGAAACAGGCTCTCTTTCCACCATTCTCAGTGTTAATGCCTTTAAATCAGGAGTGGGTAACCATTCCTCAGTACCAACTGGAGGTATGGCATTTGTATATAGCAAATGGACCTAACAAGTTATAAACCATGCTGAATTTACGGATTATGTGAATGTTGTTAAATGAAAACTTGCAAAACCTGGGATTCACCAGCTTTGAAAAGAAAATGCTGGAGACAAAAAATTAAATACAATACAATACAACGGTCTGGCACACTGAGCTAGGAGCTCACCAGAACTAGCTAGTGTCCAGGCCCCATCAGTAGCACCAACTGCATGTGATGTGTAGAAAAGACAATACCCAGAGAACTAAGAGTATGACCCATGCTTCCTAGAAATCCAACCTTTCTGAAATAAATGATAAAGAAAGACAAGGTTCCAAAACAGCATTCTCTTTTGGAAGAATTTGAGGATTGGAAGAAATCCTCCCTTCTACTTTCCCACCTGGAGAGAGAATTGCAGTTGTCATGCTCCATGTCCCCTGCCATCCCAGAGCCAAGCACTTGACCTGACAAAATTGAACTTGCAAGAGAGAGCCCTCTCAAGCACCTTGCTTCCTCCCTTTAGTCTAAGCTGCTGCATATGTGATAGCATGAGTCCTTAACACCAAGACTGCAACAAAACACACCGATAGAGCCCACCCAGTAGCTTAGCAACTGTTTTTATTTCTTTAGGCTTTTTTGAGAAGTAGAGAAAAGAAAAAGAGCTTTGTCAAAGTGAATGTCACGCCACCGTATTTCTTCCCACTTCACGGGGGTGGGGGTGAGGAAGAGGCTTGGCCAAATGTTAATTGTGAGCTCTGAAGCGTTTCATTCTAAGGCCCAAGGACGAAGGCTGTAAGGCAGCAAGGGTGGCTCTTCCCGCTTTTAGAAGGCACTATGCAAACTGGCTGCCCTAGTAGGCACCTTGAGCCTCCCCAGCCTGAGGCCTATTGAAGGCAAGCAGACTATGCCCTTAATGCCAGCCAGTTTTTTTTTTAAGAGAGAGTTTGAGAGTCTGATCCTCTCAATGCAAAGGCCTCCTGCTTCACTGCTATTGTCTTTGTCCAAAATTGACAGATGAAAGACCCTAATAGATAGGGCCCGAGTCAAAGCAATCAACCCTATTTCAAAATGCAGAAAGTTGGGCATCGCCATAGGTCTGTCCTAGAGCTAGGGTAGATGGAGGTAGGTAGGAGAGGGGGCAGCCAGAGGACTGATAACAATCCCTAGAGATTTCTGAACCCAGGGGCCAGAGAAAAGAAGAATGGAAAAGAGATTTTCCTTGTAGGCATCGGAGAAAGCCCATGCAACGTGTGAGAAAGGACAGACAGCAGGCTGAAGACCAAACCACAAGACTAGCATGCAGGGAATGGTGGAGTTATCCAGGGAGCTGTGGGCAAAAGGAGCTTCAGATGGCTGCTATCTAGAACCACTGGCATGAGCTAAATCTATGATGGTGCATAAGCGTGAATGCTCGCTCTGGTAATTGATAGGAATATTTGGGGTAATGGGGCATGAGCACTGTAATCAACCACAAGTTGGATCAAGGGCCGGAGCTGCTCTTCCATTCAATCAGAATTGAATGGTCACTAGGCTGATGGTAGGGTGTACAGTGTTAGTGTGATGGCAAACTGGGCAGGATATTTACTCTAACTCCACCCCTGTGAGCTGGAACACTGAGAATGTCCTGTTTCTACCCTCCACAGCCTAGGACATTCAGTGTCACTGCAAGGAGGAAAAACTCCTTGTTTTTTGGCATCAGTTCCCATTAACAAATTAGGGTTTAATTATGAAATTCAGATCTCCTCCTTCTCAAAGTGATTTGACTGATAATTCTCACCACCTCCCCCTACCATAAAACCCTCATTAACAAAGATAGATAACATTCCTTTTAAATAAGAGAATATTTCTTACTTATAGTTACTGAGAGATCATCAAAAGCAGTTTTTCCTCACTCTAATGAAATCATAGTTCCTGCTTCCCATTCCCATTCTTTTTTTTTTTTTTTTTTTTGAGACAGAGTCTCTCTCTGTCGCCCAGGCTGGAGTGCAGTGGCGCGATCTCGACTCACTGCAAGTTCCACCTCCTGGGTTCATGCCATTCTCCTGCCTCAGCCTCACAAGTAGCTGGGACTACAGGCACCCACCACCACGCCCAGCTAATTTTTTGTATTTTTAGTAGAGACGGGGTTTCACCGTGTTAGCCAGGATGGTCTTGATCTCCTGACCTTGTGATCCGCCCACCTCGGCCTCCCAAAGTGCTGGGATTACAGGCGTGAGCCACCGCACTTGGCCCCCATTCCCATTCTTTAGAGGCAAGAAGAGGCATCTGAGTGATCCCAGTGACCCCCTCCCGACCCAGGCCCTCCAACCCCCAGGGTCTAGGTTCTCAGAATCCAATACCAGAGCTGGAGAATGCCAAAATGAAGAATCTAAAAGAGTCCAGTTCTAACAAATATAACAGCTAATACTATACTCAGAAAGCATTTGCTGGCACTGCACGGTGGCTCACGCCTATAATCCCAACACTTTGGGAGGCTGAGGTAGGAGGATTGCTTGAGCCCAGGAGTTTGAGATCAGCCTGGGCAACATGGCGAAACCCTGTCTCTACTGAAAATACTAAAATTAGCTGAGAGTGGTGGCATGCGCCTGTAATCCCAGCTACTCGGGAGGCTGAGGTGGGAGGATCACTTGAGTCTGGGAAGTGGAGGTTGCTGTGAGCTGAGATCTCACCACTGCACTCCAGCCTGGGTGACAGAGCCAGACCCCATCTCAAAAAATAAATAAATAAAAGCACTTGCTATGTGCCAAGCAATGTTCCAGCACTTGACAATACAAACTCATTTAATCTTCATAATAACCCTAGGAGTAGGTACTTTTATTGTCCCTGTTAACAGGTGAGGGAACTGAGCCACAGAGTGTATAAGTGACTTGCCCAAGTCAGAAAGTTAATAAGTGGTAAAGATGCAAATATCCAGAGTTCAGCTCCAGAGTCTGCACACTTGTGTCATAAAAACTCAGAAGAGCTGGCTCTGTCGAGTAGGCCAAAGTGATTTCTGTGTCCGTTTCTTCCCCTGGCCCAGAGCTACCTCTCCTTCCATCCCTGCCCGTGGTCTCAGAGAGGACACCCTCTCTGATTTCAGAGCCGCATCCTGCTCAGCAACTCAGGCTTGCACTGAGGAGCTGGGCAAACCAAGACCATGGAGGAAGGAGAAGAGCAAGGCCCAGTACAATCTCTCCTCATGCTCTAGCTAAGAGAAAAGGATCCTGGCAGCTCCCCAAACTCTGCCTGGACTCCTGATATGTGCTATGTCACTTTCAAATATATCCAGATTATTACCCCAATACTTCACCTGAAGTGTCCTAATGAAATATGAGTGGATATTAACTAAGCTATAAAATCCATAAAACTGCTGCTTTACAAGAGACATTTACCTATGAATCAGCAGTTGGGTTAATTCATTATTTAGCAGGGTTGTTATTTATAGCATATTACAGCTTGGTAAATTATTTATATGTGCTTGTTTCTGTGCATGATTTTCCCTTAAGAGAGGGAAAATGTTTATCAACCATTCAGGGAGGTTGTTTCAGTCAGAGGCCTACTGTCAAAATAGCTTGGGCTAGTTTCTCTTTCTTACTTCCTGCATAAGATTCCCGTCTGGAAGGAACAGGGGCTGACAGAACTATAACCAAATCAGGCATTTAGCCATTACTGGGGAGCCAAGAGTCCACTGTAAAGCAGCATTTCCCATTGTGTGTTCTGCTACAAGTCCCATGGAACATGGACTACGAAATAAAGGCTCTGTAGGAAGACTAAGTTTGGTTAATACTGGGTTAAAGTCAAAGTTACAAACTGCAAGACTTTGACAAAAAAGTTTGAAAGCTGTATAGCCTTTAATATAAGAACGAACATGTCTTTTAAGTCTCCAAGAGGAAGATATGGAATGGCTTGACTATGGAGTCCTTTTTATGCACAAATCTCATGGGGACTAGAACCTATGTTAGGAACACTCCTCTAAGAAGTATTTCTCATGCTGAAATGGAACTTACATATTTTTTTAATTTTTTTATTTCAATAGCTTTTGGGGTACAAGTGGTTTTGGGTTATATGTATGAATTACACAGTGGTGAATTCTGAGATTTCAGTGCACCTGTCACCTGAGTAGTATACGTTGTACCTAATGTGTAGTTTTTTTTTTAACCCTGGCCTACTCCCACCCTCCTCCCTCTGAGTCTCTGAAGTCCATTGTATCACTCTGCATGCCTTTGTAGACTCACAGCTTAGCTTCCACTTATAAGTCAGAACAAATGAATTTTGGTTTTTCACTCCTATGTTACTTCACTTAGAATAATGCCTCTAGGCCAGGCATGATGGCTCATACCTGTAATGCCAGCACTTTGGGAGGCCAAGGCTGGTGGATCACTTGAGGTTGGGAGTTCGAGACCAGCCTGGCCAACATGGTGAAACCCTGTCTCCACTAAAAATACAAAAAAAAAAAAAAAAGCCACCTGTAGACCCAGCTACTTAGGAGGCTGAGGCACAAAAATCACTTGAACCCAGGAGGTGGAGGTTGCAGTCAGCTGATATCAATCACACCACTGTACTCCAGCCTGGGCAAGAGTGAGACTTCATAAAAAAAAATGATAATAATAATAATGGCCTCCAGCTCCATCCAAGTTGCTGCAAAAGACATTATTTCATTTTTTTAATGGCTGAGTAGTATTCCGTGGGTTATATATACCACATTTTCTTTATCCACTCATTAGTTGATGGAGAAAATTTCTATTTTGGTAAATTTGGGGCCTGAACTCTGCCATCTTGTCCATCCCTGAGATATTGTGAAGTGGAATAGTCAACATGGACCAATCTATTGATGCAATACAGAAACAATCTAGCCCAGCTACACCTAAACACCTCTAAGAAGTATCTGCACTGCATCATTCAGCGCACCATTGTATTTTTGGGGGTTTGTTCATTGCTTCGTGTTTTTTAGTCCTGTCCTCTAAAATGACTACGTTTCACTATGGCAGGGACTGTCTTCTGCCTCTTTGGTCCCTCCTTGTACTGCATAAGCATGACAAGCACCAGGTCCCAGCAAATGCAATGATAAGCAGCAAACATTAAGTAGCAACTAGCTATTTCAGGCCTTAGCTTTCTAAAATGATTTTGCTTCCAAGCAAAAGTAGAAAAGCAGACAGTGTATCTTTGAACAAAGGCCATAAAGTGAAATGATGGCCAAAGTCAGAAGAAAAAGGGTAAAGGAATTCAAAGTGTTGGGACCTTTGAGGCCAGACTTAGAGGGAATCACTGCTCTATGTTGTGAACAGTTTGTCAGATAAGGAAGGCAGCCTGAATACCTGCCAGAAGGCCTGGCCTCTATTCTATGGTTACTCTAAGCGTTTTGTTGTTGTTGTTACTCTAAGTATTTTTATTCTATGATTTATTCTCCAACTGGAACCGTATTCCAAGTAAGGGATACCATTAAACTTTAATTTTAAAAGTCATTGCTTTTCTTTTAAATGCGAGTTTAAAAGATTTGCTGCATTAAAAAGTGCCATTTTATTATATTCAGCAGGGTCAACATTTTTTCCATTTGAAGGACATCTGATTTTATTGAAATCCATAAGGCTATAGAGGCCACTTACCAAAAACTCATTTTATAGCAATCATTACTGAAATCCATCTCTTAATTCAGGGATACCTTCATCTATGATAAAGTTTGTCAACTGTTAACCCTAGAAAGCTAAAACAACTACTTAGTGATTGAAATACACTTCCTAATCTGAATGTGTTGCTTTCTATGGAGAAGGCCTTTGGCAAACACTAGCATAGCTCATTGGGTGGAGAGAGTCCTGATGTGGGCCCAAGCTCGGACACTTCTAAAACTGTGTGACTCTGGGCAAAGTCCTTTCCTCTCTAAGCCTCTGTTTTCTGTTCTATAAGAACAGGGCCTTGAACTAAAAGGTCTCTGAGATCCCAGTATTCTAGTATGATACTGGGGTATACGAGGAGAGAGAAAGGAGGAAACTAACTAGTGGAACACTGGGTTGTAAAGACCTGAGTCAGTGACCTCAGTCAACTTCCAGGGGCATCATGCTAAAAGGCCCATTTGTATCTGTTCAGAAGACACAAACTGCAGAGACTCCTTGGCCTGCAAATTCTCTGTCATATGTTGAGGTGGTACGTCGGCACTTGGGCAGCACCTTTGTCAATAGGGCTGGGGGGCGTCCCATTAATCAAACACAGAGATCACTGCTTCCAACATTCTCAGTAGCGTATCTCCTGATGGTTAAAGTAAAGGCTCTGAACTCAGAAGGCTCTGTATTCAAAATTTTGCTATGCCAACTTTCTGGATGTGTGACCTTGGACAGGTACTTCTACCTCTCTAGAGATTCCACTTTCTCATTTGTAATATTCAGTGACAAAAAAATGCAAAGAATTTGATACAGGTACTGGACCCTAATCAGGAACATGCTAGCTGCGATTATTATTTTCATTCCTGTTGTTAACTGAGGTCTCTTAGCCATCTTTCTATATAGTCCAACTCTCTTTACTACAGCCAAAAGGAATCCCATCTTTCTTTCTACAATTTCCTTTATGTGAATTCTCAGTTATAGCCAAGCTAATCTACTCTCTGTGTCACAATGCTTCTGTACCTGTGCTCAAGCTGTCTCCCCCACCTGAACTGCTTGCTTTCCTCTTTCCCCATCTCAGACAAATATTATACTTTGTCCAATGTCCTTTGTCCTCCATGACCATCTCAAATAGTAGGGATAACTTTCTCCTCTAAACTCACAATCCTAAACTGCCAGAATCACTTGCTTGAGAATTAATCACAAAAACTGCCTTGTGCTTGGACACATTATAAATTACAACCAAAATGATTTCACTTTTCACGTGTGACTGCTTTACGGTAGAGGCTGCACTGCAACCTTTTGTCTCCCCACTCTAGTGCCTAGCACGGAGCATGGGACCAATAAACATACTGAGTCATTTTTTGTTTTGGTTTTGGTTTTGCCTATGAACAAACATAGCTCCATCTTTATAAGAAAGACTCCACTAGAAGTTTCTTTGGGCCTGTGCTGGCCAATATGATCACCAGTAGCCACATATAGCTCTTGAGTACTTGAAATATAGCCAGCCTAAGAGGAGGTGGGCTGTAAGTATAAATTACACACCAGATTTCTAAGACTTAGAACAAAAACAGGCAAAATATCTCATTAATATTTTTATGTTATTTACATGTCAAGGTGATAATATTTGGGGCCTACTCAGTTAAATTAAATATATATTATTAAAATTAATTTCACATGTTTCTACATTTTTAAATTGACTACTAAAAAACTTTAAAATTATATATATGGCTCACATTACATTTCTATATATATATATTATATATATATAAAAAATATATATATAAAGCATGTGAACACACTGATAATTAGATGAACTAATTATTTTACCACTGTTCTTTTCAGAGAACACCTATAACAACCTACTGGTATTTGAATTTCACGTCTGTTCTAATCTAACACCGTAGGTGTGAACTGTTCACGGGTCCTTGGAGGGAATGGGAGCTCCTGATCTGCATGCCTGTCTACAGAGTCCTGGTAAAGGAATGTACTATGGTCAGGCCATCTCCTTCCAGCTCGATGTGTTTTTGTTATTAATTAAGATGACTGAAAACTCCTTGGTGAAATACTAAAATAAAATATGGCCAAAAAGGTTTCCACATGCAAGTGGGGAGGGTGGCAAAGGAACAAACTCAGTGACCAATGTTGGATAATTATATTGATTTTAAGGCAGCAATTGGGCATTTCCTAACGCACTTCCATTGATAAGAAATCACTCAAAGGCCCTCCATCCATTCACAAGGACCATTTGTACCTTTATGCTGACAGTGGCTACAGTGTCTTCCCAACAGAACCCCATCTTTGTCATAGCATTATTCAAGCCTAGAAATTGTTGAGTGCTCTGTGAACACAACTTCTATAGGTGCTGTGGGAGCTGCAAAAGATAGAACTCCAACACTGAAGGGTCCTGTAAACTTACTATGGTTCACAGTGTCAGGGAAGGCTTCATAGGGCATGCCACACTGGATAAGTGACAGTTTGTTATGGCACAGGATGTTACAGCAAAGGACGAGAAAGATACGAAGGAAAAGGAAAACAGGAGGAGGATGTGTGTCCTGGAATGTGTCAACAGTGAGAAAAGAGGGAAAAAAAGAAAGAAAAGAGGGAAGGAAAGAGGCAAAGAGGAAATGTAACTGTGAGACTCTGGACATGTTTCAATTACCTCCCTTTAAAGGGAGATTTATATAGATCAACCTCATAAACTTATTGCAAATATTAAATGGATTATTACATATGAAAGCCCCTAACGTTGTTCCTAGCCTCCATCTTTGTTAATTTCCTCCCCTCCTTGCTTTTCATGTTGGGCTTACACCTCTTGATTTCTGACTTGGGACACTGAATTTACACCTACAACCACTGCTGAGCCGTTAAGTTCTTGCTCGTGATGTTCCGAACCTTGATGTTGCCCCTCGATTTTGCTGTTAGAAAGGATTTCAGGTGCTTCATAACTCATGAAGAGCCAGTCTATCTCAGAAAGGACAGCTTTCACGGAAAATTGGGAGCCATGATTTTCATCAAAATGAACAACAAAATGACTGTTTAGTCTCAGCAAGGGAGTATTTACTGTCTGAACCTATATTTCGAACTTGATTGACCAAAACAAACATACCATTTTATCTGCCCAATCCTAATCACTCTGGGAGATCCACTTTTAATCTACTTCCTAGGGACTTGCCATGGCAAAGTATTGCAGGATTTGCAAACCAAGCACTTCATACCCTCTGTTTTAACTCATCTATAGAAAGAAAACAGCCAGGAGCATTTGGGGGTGGGGGTGTTTCTTTAAAGTCAGCATGGCTCCTACTTTATTTCTGTAACACACCTTCATTGTCACCCCCTACCTGCTACCGCACATGGTTCAGAACAGATGGTAGTGGTTTTGTTAATTCTTGAAGGGAAAAAAAAGGTAGTGGATAAGCTGCACATAGTCACAAAGTGATCCCTAAGGCAACCTGGGCACAGGATAGCTAAGCTCAATACAGGCAACTGGACAGCAATGAAATAAAGACTGTGCATATCTTCTCAGGCCTGCCAATGTGAGGTGGCAGAAATCTGAGCGACACCAAAGCCATGGCAATCTTCCTTCAGAGACTGCCTGTTAAAATCATTTCAGATGAGAGAACATTTCCGAAATCACTCAAAAATGAGGGACTTTCAGAATAGTGGTTACCTTGGGGGTGGGTGGAGACACCGAGTGGGCACTACATACCAACTAGGCACTAGAAAACTTCCTGGGGATAATGGAAACATCATATTATATATATATATACACACACACACACACACACAAACATAGGTGTGATTTATATATATAAATATATACACAGCATATATATATTTATATATTTAAGTATATATATGTTGTACATATATTTATAATTTAAGTATATAAATATACATATGCTGTATTTATATATTTAAATATGTAGCTATATATATGCTGTACATATATTTTATATATACAAATCACACCTATCCTTTTTTAATCTAGCATTATAACATAAGAATTTTCTAACATTAATTACCATGTTTTCATTTTTAAAAAATGATTACATAATAGTCTATGGAGTAGATTCATGTTAATATAATTAACTACTTGTTGCTGGAAACCTAAATATTTTCCAACTTCCTCTTATTCTGATCTGGAAAGATCTAAGTTAATATCTAAGCTGGAAAGTATCTAAGTTAATCTTGTGTTGGATCCTGTAGGTAAGGAATATATATATATACTTATATTTATATTTATTTATGTAAATATATGTGAAACACATGTTTATGCATAAATTAAGCCTATGTGTATATGATTTACACTAACATATAAATCATATATATGATATATCATATATAAATATAAATGCTGCTCAGATAGATCAATCTATGTATCTATGTATTTATGTATGTATGTATGTATCTGTCTACAGAGAGAGAGATCTGGGATCTGGGTGGCATTTACCCAAATGTAGGTATGTAAAAATTCCCCACGCCTATGCACTGAAGACTTGTCCAGTTTATTGTATGTAAATTATACTCACTAAAATAAATTTAATGTTAACTGCACCCATGTACAGGTCCAGAGGAAGACTCAAGCCTTGCTCCTGCCAGCCATGTCAACTGGCACAGCTCTTCAGGAAGGCAATTTGCCACTACATATCAAGGGCCTTAAAATAGGTTGAGAATCTTTGACTCAGTAATCCCATTTCCGGATGTCTCTTCTGAGGAAATCATTTGAAACATGAGAAAAATGATGTGCAGGGTGATGGTGAAACAAATCACTGGATAGAAGATGTACTTGCCCGTGTATGACTAGGTTATGTTCTGTGAACATGTCAGGTTAAAAAAGCAGGATACAAAAGCTTGTTTGTTCATGATGACTTACTTGTACTGACAAAAAAGGAACAGAGAGAACAAAAAAGACAAAAAGTACCACACAATTGTCACAATATTTATGTTGTGATGAGGGAATTTTTTGTGATTTCTTTTGTGTCTCTCTCCTGTGGTTGCCTTAGAATGACTTTGTGTCTGTGCACAACATAGCCACCACTGGTGTTTTCTATGAAGTACAGTTATATAATTTGCAAAACAAAATCAGGGAGCAGGGAACCCAAAGGTTTCTGGATGGATCTGCCCTTAACAATTGCATCAGGTGACAGCGTGCTGGCAGTCCTCACAGCGCTCGCTCGCTCTCGGCGCATCCTCTGCCTGGGCTACCACTTTGGCAGCACTTGAGGAGCCCTTCAGCCCACCGCTGCACTGTGGGAGCCCCTTTCTGGGCTGGCCAAGGCCAGAGCCCACTCCCTCAGCTTGCAGGGAGGTGTGGAGGGAGAGGCGCGAGCAGGAACCGGGGTTGCGTGCAGCGCTTGCCGGCCAGCTGGAGTTCCGGGTGGGCTTGAGCCTGGCGGGCCCCGCACTCGGAGCAGCCAGCCAGCCCTGACGGCCCCGGGCAATGAGGGACTTAGCACCCGGGCCAGCGGCTGCGGAGGGTGTACTGGGTCCCCCAGCAGTGCCAGCTCACCAGCGCTGGGCTCGATTTCTCGCCGGGCCTTAGCTGCCTTCCCGAGGGGCAGGCCTCGGGGCTGCAGCCCGCCATGCCTGAGCCTTCCCCCGCCTCTGTGGGGTCCTGTGCAGCCCGAGCCTCCCCAACAAGCACCACCCCCTGCTCCACGGTGCCCAGTCCCATCGACCGCCCAAGGGCTGAGGAGTGCGAGCGCATGGCGCAGGACTGGCAGGCAGCTCCACCTTCAGCCCCAGTGCGGGATCCACTAGGTGAAGCCAGCTGGGCTCCTGAGTCTGGTGAGGACGTGGAGAGTCTTTATATCTAGCTCAGGGATTGTAAACACACCAATCGGCACTCTGTATCTAGCTCAAGGTTTGTAAACACACCAATCAGCACCCTGTGTTTAGCTCAAGGTTTGTGAGTGCACCACTGGACACTGTATCTAGCTGCTCTGGTGGGGCCTTGGAGAACCTTTATGTCTAGCTCAGGGATTGTAAACACACCAATCGGCACTCTGTATCTAGCTCAAGGACTGTAAACACACCAATCAGCACCCTGTGTTTAGCTCAAGGTTTGTGAATACAATCGACACTCTATCTAGCTGCTCTGGTGGGGCCTTTGAGAACCTGTGTATCCAAACTCTGTATCTAACTAACCTGATGGGGTTGTAGAGAACCTTTGTATCTAGCTCAGGGATTGCAAACGCACCAATCAGTGCTCTGTCAAAACAGGCCACTCGGCTCTACCAATCAGCAGGATGTGGGTGGGGCCAGATAAGAGAATAAAAGCAGGCTGCCGAAGCCAGCATTGGCAACCCGCTCGGGTCCCCTTCCACACTGTGGAAGCCTTGTTCTTTCGCTCTTTGCAATAAATCTTGCTACTGCTCACTCTTTGGGTCCACGCTGCTTTTATGAGCTGTAACACTCACCGCGAAGATCTGCAGCTTCACTCCTGAACCCAGCGAGACCACAAGCCCACCAGGAGGAACGAACAACTCCAGATGCGCTGCCTTAAGAGCTGTAACACTCACCGCAAAGGTCTGCAGCTTCACTCCTGAGCCAGCGAGACTACGAACCCACCAGAAGGAAGAAACTCCAAACACATCCGAACATCAGAAGGAGCAAACTGCAGATGCACCACCTTAAGAGCTGTAACACTCACCGCGAGGGTCCGCGGCTTCATTCTTGACATCAGCGAGACCAAGAACCCACCAATTCCGGACACAGTATCAAGCCAGACAAATTAATAAAATGATACTTCTTAAAGTAATTCCATACCTGCATGACTTCTCTTATATTTGTACCATGATTTAAATATCTTCCAGAGTGCTTTTACATATAAACATCAAATTCTGAGAAAGAGGGAATGATGAAATGCAAACCTAAAGGGGCCTTTGGATTGGATCATACAGGGCCCACTACGACAGACATGGGACCAGGTCACCCAGTGCCTGAAAAGGCAAAACGACTATAGAGGTAAAGTCCTTCAGATCCCTGTCATCTCGTAAGAAATTCTGATCTGGTTCTAGCCTTGATTTATTCTGCTAGCTGGAGCAATTCCAGGGCAAGCAAATTGAGACTCACATTTTTTCCACCGCCTATAATAAAAACAAGCATTTTTAAGCATTCTTCATCATCCCCTGCTACTTCTTACATTTTAAACACAAAATTTTACATTCCTGTCACTTCTCAGAACTTCCAGAGATTTTCTCCTTTCTACCTGTAAGAAGTTTGAGAACAATTTCATTTTTCCCCTCCAGGTTTTCCATTAGCTAAAACCATTAGAAAGAGCCTGAACCTTGTCTTTATGAGGCCTCCTTCAAAGTAGGCTGTCACTGGGGTTGATGGTCCGGTTACAAGATTGAAGACTTGGGCTCTGTAAAGAACTGCTCTTGAAAAGTCATTAGTGAGGTCCCCAAGGCCCAAGTTTTTACACCCAGTGCAGGAATTCCCAGTGCATTTTACCCCCAGTGAATACATAAATTCCATTAATCCACATGTACCTTTCTACTATTGCCCAAGAGAATGGCTACATATGCAGAATACAAAAGAAGGCAGTGAAGGGGGCGACAGGGAAGACACTAGGGGTTATTTTGTTTGATTTTAAAGATTTCAAAGAAGACATATGTCAAGAAACTATCTCAGGACTTTTGTTTTTCCAGAACTTTCAATAACTTTCTTTCCTTTAGGTCTCTGAGACCTAACTGGAAATCCTGTGACAAACTATATGTACCTGTAATTTCATTATGCTGGATTAAGGGCCAAATAATAAACATGAGGAGAAAGAGATTTCCCAGAAACCTGACAAAGAGAGGACAGAAAACAACTCTGAAATACTGTGATGTTATTATATAGGCAGACGAATTCCACTAACCGACTTTGTAGCATAAAACAAAACACTTAACTAACCCCGGCATTGGTCTTCTAATCTGTAAAATAAGGGGTTCCAACAAAATAGCCTTCCAGTTTCCAGAATTTCTGGTACAAAATGAGAGCCTAAGAGGATGTTGAAGTGGGAGGCTCAAGATGTCCGAGACAAGGAGGACTAACAACGTGCAGGCCTCTCCTCTGTAAGTCCCAGCTACTTACAGACATTCTACAGCACACGAGCTCGTCCAACTACCTTCTGGACACTGCCTCTCAGTTCTCAGAACCGAGATACTTCGGAAATGGTTCTCATCTACTAAAATGTACCCGACAGCCGTACTTAATGAGGCTGGAAGGAACACTTCGGTTCTGTTCCAGGGGAGAAACAAAAGGGTCAGGCCTGTCTTAGGCAGAAGCCACCCAGGGCAACAATGTTTCTCTTCACAGTGAGCTTTCCCACCTGTCAACAGATGCTTAAAGCAACAGGATGAATCTGAAACAGCTGAGTTGGACACCAAAGTGGAACAAGGCAGCTGTTTCTTGCCTTTCAGTATAAAAAGCCTGGCAATTATGTTGAGAAGGATCTGGTGGTCCATAAATATGAACGCTTTGCACATTCTCTTCTTTCTGTGGTTTTTAGGGCTTGAGTTATTTAACTGAAATAGCTGCAGAGCAACCAAAAGGTTTATGCTACAGGTAGGCCAAAGAAGCAAACATTATAGGAGACAAAGGATAATAATAAATTACCATGGTGAGGCGAGGAGAGCTAGGGAGTCTCTGAGCTTCAGAATTAAGCTCCAATAGAAATAATAGATTGTATGACGTTCACTTGCAAAAGTTCATCTCCAACCAGTACTTAAGTACTAATCATTTGAAGGTCACTTATCTGAATGTTTTGATAAAAGCTAATATAAATAATAGATTTAAGATCAGGACATGTAAATTAGGGGTGCATTATGATTACAAAGATAATTTTTAATTTATATTCTGAAAGTTTCAAAAGCTCTAAATCTAAACAAGGATAGACATCAATTCTGAGAAAACAGTTTATTAAAAAAATTTTTTATCACAGATTTTCCAATATTTATGCCATGTGTTTTATGTATACCATTGTGTTTGGCAATTTCATTACAAGCCAAAATATTAATGAAAAGGTTAAGTATTGATATTTAATCCAGAGTACACGGGGCCATATACTCTATGCTACATTTTCATCTAGTTTAAAAATAATTTTTTCTCTTCCTTTTTAAATTATTTATATTTTCAATTCCATGAGCTAAAAAAGTTGGCATTAATTCGTTTTTGTTTATTTGCCTTTCCAATAGTTTTTTTTCATTTTAATATATGAGACTACATATGTGATCATTAAACTTAATCACTGTATTTTGAAATGTGAAAAAATACAGAAGAAAAATCAGTCCCAATTTGCTACTAACTTACATACACTGTTAGCCTTCTGGAAAATTTCTTTCTGTTCTGTTTTTCTATGTATGAGACTTGTTCTTGTTGTCAGTAACAGCTTTATTGAGATATAATTTACATAACATACAACACATCCATGTAAGTGTACCATTCAGTGTTTTTAGCATATTCACTGACGCAACCCTCACCACAATCAATTTTGTAACATTTTCATCACTCCCAGAAGAAACCCCACGTCCCTTGGCCAATGATTCCACAACCCTCATTATTCCCAGACCCTGGCAACTACTAATCCACTTTCTGTCTTTATAGATTTGCCTATTGTTGTTGTTTTACATTTCTAATTATATTATATATTTTTATCCTTTTTGACCTAACATTATAACATAAGCATTTTCTAACATTAATTACCATGTTTTCATTTTTTAAAAATGATTACATAAGTTTATCAAGTAGATTTACGTTAATATATTTAACTACCTGTTTCTGGAAACTTGAATACTTTCCAACTTCCTCTTATTTTGATCTGTTAATGTTGTGTTGGGCCCCGTACATAAGCAATTGATCCAAGATTCATTCATTGGAATGTGAGTGCCAACTGTGACATTAGGGCAATGCCAGCCCTCCTGCCAGCCTGTATTTCTCCTTCTCTGTCAGAGTTTAGTGCTTGGCTAGAATTCTGCCCATGAAACACTTGGCATGTAGTGGCTAACCTTGTCAAGGGGAAACTAGGGCTCAAAAGTGACCCCGTGACCAGCTGTCAGATGCCGGATGTCTAGTGTCCTGATATCTTCCTGATCTGATCAGTATCACACCCAGAATACTATTCCTCCATTTGGCATTGTAATCTGATGCCCTCAGGCTGCAGCCAGAAGCACACAGCAATTAGGAAACCTGTAAAAATCTAGTCCCCACTCAGGGAAGTAAGCAGGAGGCTTCCCCAGGAGCATTCACAGGAAGGGAAGTTGCACATTCCACTCTCCCCAGTGTGAAAAGTGATGGGACAACACACAGCAAACCTGGAGGGAACATCTGTTTTCAGGGCCATATCTTAAACCTGATAATGACCGCTGTTAAGGATGAAATGTTAATAACTACAGGTAACACTGAGCATTTACATGCTGTTTATATGCACAATCACATTCTATTATCCATCCTTATTTGGCAGATACAGAAACTGAGGCTCTCCTGCTATGTAACCTGCCCAAGGTCACACAGCTCTCTGCACCCCATCCTCCCACTCCCTAAAAAAGTGGCATAGGCAGGACTCAACTCCATTCTTTTCCCGTGCCAAAGTTCAAGCCGTCTCATTCATTTAAATGCCATCCACCTACTATAAAAGAAGAGGAACGAGGCAATATCATGTGTTTATTAGAACACTTACTATGCACCAAGCCCTGCGTAAAATACTTCCTCACATATAAGCACTCAATACATGTGTGAGTTAAAAGCATGCCCATTTTACAGTTAAACAAACTGAGGCTTTGAGAGGTTAAATGATCTGTCTGACCTCTCAGAGCTTAACGATGGCCCAGCTGTGATGAAATCCCTGATTCCAGCTAAAAGAGCTTATTGTTATTCCGCGGCTTAAAGAAAAATGCCTCTGCTTTAGGTCATTCATACAGTCAGGGTCCTGTGGCAACATCATTATTTGAAGACCCAAGGCTCAGGAAATTGCACTTTGGCCAAGTTAAAGAAAAGCAGGCTAAACTCATCTCAGGGGGCAATGAGTTCTGAATACTTCATTTCCAAGTGTAAGATAAACTCAACGGAAAAGATATAATTTTCTTCGTGATTTGAGAATTGCACATCACACAAAAATGTGCACTTTGTCAAACCTTTGTAGTTCACCTTTACGCTTTACAGACCTCTTGGGAAGCAGAAAAATATGACAATTATGCAAATAGCAGTGTTGAGCCAATTATATGGAAAAGTGGGTGTACTGAAAGGCAAAAAGGGTTTGGCAAAACTTGAGCTTCCCTTCTTAACAATGAAGAGTTTAAATTCAAATACATTTTTGGCAAACATGAGGGCATAGGTGGCTCTCGCTTTCTCCCTAGGTGTTATTAGTGCCAGAGGGCTCCTAGTCCTTTGTTTTCAGCTTTTAATAACCCAAGTGCTTTCTAATGGTATTTTAAGTGAGTTGCTAAAATGTTCAGAATTCATTTCTCCATATTGAGCTTCACAGAGATGATTCTCAGCAAGCAAATAAAAATAAGCATTTAAAAAGATTTCTTCTCTCATCAAATGGTGAAGAAATCCATTCCTTTTAGCCTGTTCCATGCTTGAAAAGGTTAGTGTGGCCTTTGGAAAATACCAGGCTGTGCATTCCATACACTGTTAATGATTCCCGGGATGCGCTGACACTTTTGAGGACATCTTAACCTTTTAAAAATGGGGCCTCCATTGTCTTACCTTAATAAGCAGTTTGCTCACCTTATGTCTTACAAAGGCCACCAAGGTGGAAAATACATATGAGATGAAAAGCTGCACGGATGAGTGGTATAACAGAAGGAGGAGGACGGAGCACCAATTACATAAAACACAACCTGCAGAGCACCTCCCTCACTGGTCTCTGACCCCAACCCAGTAAAGACAGTAATGATAGCGGCTCTCTTAAACAGTACCCGATGATTACTTCTCCTCTCAGTATCTTCCTGGACGTCCTCCTCCAAATTGTAGCTGTATGAAGGTAACTCAAATACACATTTATGTATCTCCTTGTAGTCACAAAACTTCAGGTTCACCAAGTGGTCCTTGTGGTTTAGAGAACCAGATTGATAAGAAATCTGCTATGAACATTTTCGGCCACACCTGTAATCCCAGCACTTTGGAGGCCGAGATGAGCAGATCACCTGAGGTCAGGAGTTTGAGACCAGCCTGGCCAACATGGCGAAACCCCGTCTCCACTAAAAATACAAAAATTAGCCGGGCGAGGTGGCAGGCGCCTGTAATCCTAGCTACTTGGGAGGCTGAGGCAGGAGAATCGCTTGAACCTGGGAGGTGGAGGTTGCAGTGAGCTGAGATTGTGACACTGCACTCCAGCTTGGGTGACAGAGAAAGACTGTCTGGGGTGGAGGGGGGAAGAAATCTGCTAGAAACATTTTACTTTCCTGTTTCGATGCCTCAGATATTCTGGGGGCAAGAGCTCTGAGCTGTCTGGAGCACCCTTTCGAATTCTTGAGCCTATTAATCCCTTATAAATCTCTACACATTTTTTAGGCTCTTCAAGTGAAGCAGTGGACCACACACTTTTTTAGCACAGCTCCAGAGTCCCCTATGTGGAGTTAGCTGGCCCCTCTTCCAGATTCCCATAGTACTTTCTTCCCCCAGCAGTTTAAAACTTTTATTGAGCATCTGCTATATGCAACACTTTGTGCTGGGTTCTTGGGTTACAGATGTGGCATCACATAGTCCTCGCCTTCAAGGAGCTCAAGACCAAGTGGGTTGCACTTCTGTGGGGTTTCTGTAAAGTTAAAATAGTTAATATGAGACCCTTTTCATGTGTAATTTACAATCTATCCGTAAACATGAGGGAGTCTCAAGGGCACTGGCAACAGGGCACCTTAAGGTTGCTAGGGCAGGGGGCCCCTGGCAGATTCTAAGCCTTTCCTATTGCTTCCAGATGAACAAATAAAGGCAAGTGAGTTTAGGTTGGTTAATGTCAGGCCTTGATTATAAGGCCAAGAAATTTGAACATAGTTGGACATAATTTTTCATGAAAGGAGTCAGAATAAATAAAGCCTCTAACAGGGAATGTATATTCATTTGTGTGTCCTATAGAATTAAAAATTCTAGCTTCCGCAGTGTAAAACAAGATATTAAAAACTCCTTTGAACAATCTGTTTGTGGGAAATGAGGATTCATTTAGGATTCATCAGAGCAAAGAGGTTTACTTGAGCCTTGAGGTGGAGAGAAATGGCATTATAAATCCATTTTAAAAAGAAAAGCCAAAAACGCCTAGAAAGCATTTTGCAGTACAAGAGAAAAGCAATTTACTTGTTACTGCTTCAATTTCTTAAATCATCTGGCTTCATAGATCAACACTAACTCTCTTTAAATCTACCAAATGAAATTCCATCCAATGACTCATTACCCAGGGCAAGCCACAAATTGTGATTTGTGATCCAGTAGTTCCTCCAGGAAATGTGGGAAAAATGATTGTCCAGGAAAACAGTATAGCCGTGTGTGTGTGTGTGTGTGTGTGTGTGTGTGTAAATAGACACCGTTCACGTGCCTACCTGATTCTGCTCCATGATGTCCAGATTAGGAAAACTGATCATAAATGGCCCTGTGACTTCCTAGACAGGTGTTTCTGACTGAATGCTGGCCCCACTGGCCACAGTTTGCAGTGAAACTAGCAGAATGCAGAAAGCCTGGCTTCACTCTGATTGAGTTCAGGCAGTGTCACTGAATCCCTACCTCAAACAGGAACCCTGTGTGGCAAGTTCCTGTGAAACAGTCCTTATTGTTTCCCTCCATTAGCACTTCTTTCATATCCAGGCAAGCCATTCTCTACAGAGTAGAATTTGGGAAAAGAAAACCCCGAAACTCAGATCTAATCTCTCATTCAAACTGTTCTGCACACTTCTAGAACTATGACTGCAGGTGCCCAAGGAGAGTTCAGAGAGTTCTCAGCTTGACCCTGTTTCTCAGAATCATCCTTTCATCTCACAACCATTTTTTGTTTGCTGTACTCTGTGCATTATTTGATCCAGCCCCATCTTGTAAGGAGTGACTGCTTAATCAATGGCTTTGCTGTGAACAATTAACATGAGACACAAATAGCCATAATAAATATATATTTTTTTCTCCTCACAAAAACACAAGTTTCTTTATGGCACAGGCATAGTTGCCATCATCAAGTGGTTATTTAGTCTGATGCAGCATATTTTACAGTAATTATGTTTTTATGGCTGTATTCCTTCAGACTTACATAGAAACATCATTTTAATTATCATAAATTCTTTAACCATCTGACTCTTCTGTGAACACAAGCTCTCCCCGCCCACCCACTTCACCAGATCCTGGCAGGCCTACAGCAAAGCTTCACAACACACTATTTCCCTTCTTGCTCACGAAACATATCTGCCCTGCCCTCTCCACCCTTTTACTGCCAGAGAGAGTCATCAATTCTGTCCAGAAAGATGTCACTCATCAGATGAGATCCCAGGAACCATCCACTGGTTGCTCTGTATCTGAAAGCAAGTAGGTCATTAGCAAAGAAGTATCTCAATTCCACTATCTAGCACCAGATGGTGATTACAGTGAAGGGAGCTATGAGATCTCCAAAGGATAGGCCTGGATTAAAAGGGTGGTCTAAGGAGGCTTTGGCTCCTAGGACCCAGAATTATAAATTACAGTATCTGAATTGAAATTAAACTCTACTTGGCAACACCGAATTTAGTATCTTATCATTTTAACTTGGACTTGATTTTTTTCTCACTAAAAAAGGACTTACATAGAAATTCCAAAAGGACATATATTACTTCCAAATGAATGCAAGAAGGTTTTATCTTTTGCTGAATCACACTTGACTATAGAAAAAGTGGTTCTGGATTTCAATATCGTGAGCTGAAAAATTCAGTTGTAAATGACAAGTCAAGTGTGAGGAACATACCACCTGCCGTCACTATTTTTTAAAAAAAAAAACCCAATTAAAAAGCGGGCAAAATACATGAATAGTCATTTTTCAAGAAGACATACAAATGACCAACAAGCATATAAGAAAATGCTCAACATCATTACTCATCAGAGAAATGCAAATTAAAACCACAATGAGATACCATCTTACACCAGTCACAATGGTTATTATTAAAAAGTCGAAAAAAAAAACAGATGTTGGCAAGAATGCAGAGAAAAGAGAAAGCTTATACACTGTTGGTGGGAATGCAAATTAGTACAACCTCTATGGAAAACAGTATGAAGATTCCTCAAAAACAAAAAACAAAAATAGAACCACCATTTGATCCAGCAATCCTACTACTGTGATTTACCCAAAGGAAAAGAAATCATTATATCAAAAAGACATCTTCACTCATGTTAATCACAGCTATCCACAATAGCAAAGACACGGAATTGATCTAAGTGCCCATCAATGGATGACTGCATACAGAAAATGTAGTGTATATATATACACACACACACACCATGGCATACTATGCAACCATAAAAAAGAAGGAAATTATGTCTTCTGTAGCAACATGGATGTAACTGAGGGCCATTATCTTAGGTCAAACAACTCAGAAACAGAAAGTCAAATACCTAACGCTGTCACTTATAAGTAGGCACTAAATAATGTGCACGCATGCACATAGAGTGTGGAATAATAAACACTGGAACCTCGGAAGGGTGGGAGTATGGGAAGGGGTTGAGGGATGAGAAATTACTTAATAGATACAGTGTACATCATTCCAATGATGATTACACTAAAAGCCTAAACTCCATCACTAGGCAATATATCCATGTAACAAAACTGCACTTGTAAACCTTAAATTTATACACATTAAAAAAATGTTGCCTGTGAGGATCAACAATTGTTCAAGATGATAAGGATCTGCAACCAGAAGAGGAGGGTAAAAAACAGCTCCCCATGGAAGTGGGAAGATGCAAATGAGTATCCTCTTCAAATTAGAGCCTCTGGCCGAGCACGGTGGCTCATGCCTGTAATCCCAACACTTTGGGAGGCTGAGACACATAAATCACTTGAGGTCAGGAGTTCAAGACCAGCCTGGCCAACATGGTGAAACCCCATCTCTACTAAAAATACAAAAATTAGCCAGGCATGGTGGTGCACGCCTGTAATCTCAGCTACTCGGGAAGCTGAGCAGGAGAATCACTTGAACCCAGCAGGCAGAGTTTGCAGTGAGCTGAGATTTTGCCACTGCACTCCAGCCTGAGCAATAGAGTGAGACTCTGTCTCAAAAAAATAATAATAAATAAATTAGAGCCTCTGCAGAAGTAGTAAGAGCAACTGAAGAGCTGTGAACTGGGTCTAACCACTTGGCTCTTGACTATGAAACAAGTATCTTTAGTTCTAATTTGATATTATATCCATAAAGATCCAGTTAATTTAACAATTGAATTTAGTTGCATGAGGTAGAGGGGAGACTCAGAATCATGAGATCAATAATGCAGGTTCCCAAAGTCAATCAAGCCCAAATATTTTGAAATGGGGCAAGCGTTGGGTATCCCTCCTCCCCACTCTCCCTTTCTCTTTCCCTTTGTCACTCCCTCCTCCTCTTCCCCTTCCTCTTCATCCTCCCTCTCTCTCCTTCCCTCCCTTTCTCTCTAAGTACCTAACACATGTTACTAATATTATTGGGATTTTAAAAGCCTGTATATTGCAAGAATGTTTTGAGTATTAAATGGAATTGGGTGTGTGGAAATGCCTAGTACAGTGCCTGATACATTTTGGAAGCTCATAAAATATTCATTTCACTCTATTTCTCCTTTCCTTCCCCTTTTTTTCCTCTTCCTACTTTGCTCTTCCTACAGCCATTGTGTCCTTATCTGGCCATGACTAAGAATTGAAGTCAATTCTAATATATGTGCAGGTACAAAAATGCATAAATATTAGCACTTATTCTTAAATCATTCTGTATGCTGCCTGTTCTTAATGATAAAAGCGGTTATGTTGAACATTTTCTATTTCCCTTTCATATATAATGCATACCATGTTTGTGTTTTATTAACTTCACAGGGGTGGTTCATAAAAATCACAAAGCAATTTTAAAACTGGAGTGGGCCAGTGGAAAGCAGTAGGCTTACAGAGCTTAATTCTTTTTCAAGTGCAACAAAGTTGTTCTTAAATTCTAGTTACAAGTGGCGAGAAAGCCCTAACAGAGGAAATGAAATCACATGATCTCATACAATCACCCAATTTCATCCTTTGAAGGAAATTCAGTCTCTCAATTATTTTTATGAGAAATAATGAGCTAGTACTCTTACACAGAACTATGGAAGAAACTTGAGACTTACCAACTTTAGAAGAGCTCCAAAGATTTATTGTTCATTTTTCCAAAGGTCTCCAATGAGACTGCTTTTCTTATCTGGAGGTTTTTTCCCCCAAAATCAAGAAAATATCTATAATCAGTATACATATTGCTTAGTTGCTGCATCCTTGGTCCTTCATATACTCCACAAATACTCTTCTAGTACCTCCTCTGTAGAAGACCCTTGGCATCTTGTGAATATCCCTACTGGGTATCAAACTGGGCAACAGAAGTACCACTCACCTTTCTGTATAGAAAATCGACAGGCATGATACTCTTTATGAAGCTCAGGGTAGGGAGGCATTGCTGGCAATGAAGCTTACTATGGGAATTAAATGAGGAGCCTTCTTGCCAGCAATAGGGCTCCCAATAGAATTAAGAGCAAACTAAAAGGGTGCTGGCAGCAGCAGTCAGTTTGGTGAGCTACCATATAAAATGGGGAGGCCCTACTGTGACAATTCTCAAAAGTACACTTCAGTTGAACTTGATACCCAAATAGCCAGTTAAAAGGTGAAAAAAGCAAGCAACCACGCATCATGTTGTATAAAGACAAAATGCTGGCTTTGCTGATTTGTTTTTACAAAGCGTAGTATTTTTTTACAACGAAATTAGTCAATTATTTTTATAATCTATAGGCCTGTCATACTAGGTTAAACATTTTCTCTGTTTTCATAGAAATAGGTTAGTGAAACTGATGGACACAGCTAACATGACCATCAGGTGAAGATCAAAGGAAAGATGAAGGGTTGTATCTTTTAAAGTTTAGAAGATCGAAGATGAAAGACGTTGGGTTAAGGAGGAAACAGGCTATGAAGACATGATATCAAACGCAAATGATTAAAGGTTAGAAAAAATCCAACCCATTGAATTTAGAGGTTTTGCCTACATAACAGGAGGGGAAGCACTTGAGATAATTCGGTCACTACATCAGCTAGTTCTGACTGAATAGATCAAATCACCCTACCACTTTCCAGCAGCCACAATGGGCTTTGAGTCCATTCCACACAGAGCCACAAACAACAGCTCAGGCTGGCGAATGCTCCCTGACAAGGTTTTCCACCTCTCTGTGGGAACCGTATCTGCTCAATTTTGGTTTCGTTGCAATTATACGCAGCCTAATTTCAGCAAATTCATTTTTCACACAGCAGTTTCATTTATTTATTTATTTTCATGTTCAGCGGATTGGTCCCTAATCACCAAACAGCTTGTGCGCAAGTACCCCTAAATATGTTAACTCGAACTCATAATGCAAGTGCATTGTGCTGCTGTAATGACTTTTCATTACCACCTCTAATTAAATGTTTTGCTAAACTATCAGGAAAATATTTTCCTTTTGATTCCCAGAAAATCCCGAGAGAGAAGGACAGAGAGAAACAGTGCTTCCAGGCTGGCCTGTTCTCTTCCTCCCCTCCCGCTGCCCTGAATAGACAGCTCTGTGGATGAAGGCAGGGGCTTTTCCAGATTACCACACACAGTAGAATACTCTCACTGGTCATCAGTGCATCCGACAGAAGCAGCCTCTGAAGGAGATAGATCCTGGTGACTCTATTCCCATATGAGGGGCCTGCCATGCCTGGGATGTTTAAGCCAGCCCAGTCCTTATCCACAATTCATTATAGACTTGGAACCAGAGGGGGATCTCTAGCTCCACTGCAAGTATCTGGATAAATGGCTACTGATTTAACAGCAATGCATTTATAAGAAAATGATGTTGAGAAACCATTCTATTTCTCCAAGGAGCAGAGCCACCACACATTTACACAAGGCTGTTCTTGCTTGTATACACATACAACACAGTATGCTTCTAGGCGCAGTTGCATTCCAGGCAGCCCCAAGTGGCAGTCTCCCATTTTGGCATCTGTTGATAGGAGGTTATCTCCACCTCCTACTTGGCTCACACTATCTTCCTCATCTTATAAATAGCAAGTGACCACTTTCTGCTGCAAATAAATTCTTCATAAGTATTATATCCGTTAAAAGTTCTCAATGCTACCTGAACTAATCATGTTTACCATTTCATTTCCAGAATGTCCAAATAAAAAATGCTAAAAATTCCTTCAAAAACAAATAATTGATCATGAATTAAATAAACCACTTATGTATTTTCATGTGTGAACATTGTTAAGTATCATACCACTTACATGGGTTTTGGTGTTCATTGTGAAAGCATCAAGATGTCCTTAATATTTTGCAAAGCAACAAGAATAATAAAGTTAAATGATGTGTGTTTTTTTTTAAATTCCTAAAGGGAAACTTACTCATCTACATACATGTGCAAAACAGTCCTGATTTGGGCATCAATGTGATGCCTTTTTTAAATATAAAAAAGTGGGTATAAATAGATTCACATGCCAAACCTCCAAACACAGCTTGGAGGAGGCTTTAGCAATCAACAGTTCATTATGAGTCAGCAGTGTGAGAGACTATCACAGAAACTAGTTAATTGGGCATTACTAGAAATATATTACCTAGAACGAGGGGATTGTAGATGATAGCATTCTGATTTGTGCTGGTCAGAACACTCCCAAAATGCGATCTTCAATTCTAGCTGCCATGACTTTATGAGGGACAAAGACAAAACAGACAAAACAACACAGGGAAGAGTCTGTAAAGCACAAATACATGAGAAAAGTTTGGAAAGGCTCTTTTCCCTGAGGAAGTTACCTTAAGGAAGGCATACAAATTGTGTTCTTATATTCAAAGGACCATAGAAGAGGGGTGGAACTTATGCTCAGTTACTTTAGGGAGCAGAAGACAAATGAATAAAATGAATTTGGGGAAAGTTACACAGAGATAAATTTCCACTCAATGTGGGGAATAATTTCATAACAATTCCAGCTGTGCTGCCTCATGAAATCCTACATTCACTTTTATAGGAAGGTTTACATGAGATCAGTCAGCAATTGTTTATCAGAATCCCTGTGAAGAGTTCACACATCTTCTAGAGAGGTGGCTTTTAACTTTTTGGGGGAGTGGGGATGAAGGAGGTTTCCTGGACTCATCCTATAGAAAATAATGAAAGCTCTGAATCTCTTCTCAAGAAAAATGCATAGACACATAGCCTTTTCAGGGAAGCCACTGACTAACCCAGATGAAGAACCGTTGAGCTAGAGGGCTGAAATAGAGGGGCTCTAATGTCTCTTCCATCCTGGATAGCCATGATCCTCCTGTATTCTAAGTCTTGATCTACAGGTACAAATAATAACATTTCTGATCTTACAGGGTATTTAAGTTGTGAACTCAAGATCTGGAACTAAATTTAATAAAGGTTCTGCCTGGATGAGCTAATTTTTCCCTTCTCATCTTCCTCTCATTTCTCTTAGCATCACTACTGTCTCTCCCTTCAGCTCCACTTCCAAATGGGGTGCTCTTACCAGGGCAGCCATCAGCAGAATGAGCTCTCCAGCTAATCCACTGACTTCCAGCAGGCCACTCTTTACTTTTCTGGCCCCCTCCCAACACCACAGGGACTCCCATAAGTGGAATCAACACCCACGGACCTGATGCTGATGGAGCATAAACAAGCTCTTGACAATATCAGTGAAATTACAGAGCCATATTTTTAGGTCAAGTCTTCATCACTGAATAATCTAATCCTAAGGATAAAAATTATATAGATAAAGAAGTCTCAAGGCTATTCTCTCGATTAAAGTCAGTTTAGCTCCATTCAATCAGCATTTCAGAGGCATCTACTATGCTGAGCACCATATGTCGTGCTAGATGAATAAAGTTTCCAACTTTATTCATCACTGGAAAACTCCAGTTTTCCAGTGTTTCCAAACTGGAGTTTTCCAGTGTTGGTATCCTAAATGAACTACTAAAATCGAATATTCTGGGTGCTATGATAGAGTCTCTCTAGGATTAAAACTCAAAGGTCTGGAGAAAATATAAATTTTAAATAAATATATGTGTAGTTATAATATATAATTATTATATATTAATAATTAATAATTATAATTATTAATATATACATTATACATATTGTGTATTTCATCGAGAGAGAGAGATTGATTTAGAGGATGAGTCTCAATCACTGATTAATCTAATCCTAAGAATAAAAATTACATAGATAAATATCAGGGGATATTCTCTCAATGTCAATGTCAATTTAGTTCAATTATATGTGAATGTGTGTTGCATGTGTGTATGTATAATATAAGCAGCTGAAATGTAAAGCTTAGCTTTCTAACATCTCTATGTATGATGAGAGACACAATCAGCCATAATTCAAAAGGGAAGAACATAATTTAGCATCAGTTTAATTGCAACAAAATTGAGGTAGAAGCTCTCTAAATTAAATATATACAAAAAGCTCTGGGAAAGGTCTCCACACTTATTACCTGGCACATAGGAGGTATAAAAGAATTCTACTGAAAGAATGTAAATAACTGAACAACTCTCAGAGTTAATCAGGAAGCAATTCTCAAAATCCCTATGAACATTAGATGTTACCTTACAACTCTAGGTTGAGAGGCTATTCGTTGTGCACATAAAAAATCCAGAAATCCCATCCGGCAACTTGAGCTTCTTAAAATATTTCTTCTAGCTCCCAGACCATGACAGTATATATAGAAATAGATAACTTATTTAGCAGTCTCAAAAGTCCTCGGTGCCTTCCTTGAGTCCACACTGAGGCACTAAAAGACTCCCATCAAACACGTTATTCATAAGAAGTTTATTTTCTCAGCCCCTAACAGAATAAAAGTCACAAAATGAAGGGTCTTTTACAAAAGTTAAGCTCTAGACCAGGGATTAGCGTGCTTTTGCTGTAAAACGCCAGAAAATAAATATTTTAGGCTTTGTGGGCCATAAGGTCTCTGTTGCAACTACTCTAGTTTTGTTTCGAGAAAGCAGCATAAATAACACATAAATAAGTGTGGTTGTGTTCTGATAACCCCTCCATAAGGACAATGAAATGTGAGTTTCATATAATTTCATGTAACTTTCACGTCACAAAATCTTCTTTTGACTGTTTCCTACCATTTAACCAGGTAAAAACCATTCTTAGTTTGTGTGCCACAGAAACACAGCAGGCAAGGTAGAATGGCTGTAGCTTTTGGCCTCTGCTCTACTCTTGGGGATCAAAAATTGCACATTTGTCCCTTGGAAAAAACATTTTAGTTGTCTGGTAGTTTCACTCCAGTGAAAAATTTCATCTCGAGTGAATAAGATAATCAGAACTCTCTTAGTAGGACCCTTATACCAAGCTCATCTCAAGTGGTTTGTTTGCAGGATGCAATATCATTGAAAGCTGAAATGAGAGTCTGATGATCTTGACCAACAGTGGGGTCAATGTGGTCATTAAGTCAGCAACTCTAGCATTATTTGGCCTGATACAGAAATCAGAATAGATGCAAGAACTTTTTCCTTAAATCAGATCCCATTAGAGACAGCAGGACCTGCCTACCAGTCACAGTGATTCTCTATCTGTCTAGGCATGTGGAACTAATATCACTGGAACAGTGCTTAGAGTGAATGGATTTTGCCAAGCAACAACCTATGCATCCTTGTTTCCCCCCACCCCATGCTCTTATGAGTGTAGATACTTTTCTTTCTGCTGATGTGGCATTTGGAGACTCCATTTGCAGAGCAGTGGTGCTTGGCTAAACTCTCTCTTGCTAATCTAACTGGGTGGGAGAACATACAAATGCCATTCTAGATCACACCAGCTCTCTACTAGGGAAGTCTGGGAGTACCAAAAGTGTAAAAAAGAAAAAAAAAACTGAGCACAGCACCTCCTAATGATCATCAGTCCACCTGCCATGGAATCCCATGCCAGTCTAGGAAAACAATTTGCTTTTGGTTAAGAGGAAAGTTCCCTGAATTTGGTATTAATAGTCGATCAGAAGCAAGAGGGGTTCATGCATGAAGCTGGAGGTACTGCAGATATGTTCGTTGATGATATATATGAAGTCCAAGAAGATCTTGAAACGCTACAGTTGTATGATTTCTAACCAGATGAAATTAAATAGGAATAAGCAAAAGATCCTGACTTGAGTCAACAAAGCTACCTTCACAAGCACAGAGAAAAAATTTGGAAGGAATATGGACACATGTGGCTTGAAGCAGAGTTCTGTAACCTTGATGCTATTAACATTCTGGGTTGGATAATTCTTTGTCATGGGGGGCTGTCTTGTGCATCCCTGTTGCATGGTTAGCAGTATCTCTGGACTCTACCAATTAGATGCCAGTAGTATACCATCCCCCAAGCCATAAAAATCAAAATTGTGTCCAGACATTGCCAAATGTCCTGGGGACGTTGTGGGAGATGACAGTATCACCCCAGTTGAGAACCAGTGGCTTAGAGGAAGCACAGACAATAATAAAATTTTTATCAAGTACAAGTTGAATAGGAATCTCCAGTATGATGAGACCACCAAAAGAACTAACAGAAACTTGGATTCCACTGCTGAATCAAAGTTAAGTATAAAGACGGAGATCATCAACACTAGTGAGACCATATCTGAACATTGTTAAGAGGAATATGGAAGAACTGGAGCCTATTTCTATCAGAGGGACCAAAAGGGAGAGGGAGAATCAAATACATGTTATCAGAGGAACAGATGTGCAACTTCTCACCCCACCCTCAAGTCTTCCTTAATTCAGGTTAATCAACCTCACTGCAGCTGAGATGGAAAGGAAGGGTGAGACTGGAATGTGACATAAAGCTCCGAAGGGCTGGCATAGCGAAGAACATTAGACTTGTTTTGTATGGTTCCAAGAAGCCCAGCTAGCATCAGTGCATGACAGCAATGGGAAAAAGATTTCAACTCAATCAATGGAAGGTGTTCTAATGCCCTGTCTTTGAGAACATCATGCATAGGCAAGGATAACAACCTGGCTGTAGAAACAGCTGGTGCATCAGATGGGGGTGGGTGGTGGAGTAGATGACTTTTAAGGGATCTTCCAGCCCTTAGATTCTAATCAGTAAGTAAACGGAATGCTGCCAGGGCTGTGTTTTTTTTCTGAGCAGGCTAAGAAGGCAATACCCTAAAGCACATATACTAAAGATGCCCAGTACTGTATTTAACACGAGATCAGAAAGATCGCTTGTTCTCACTGTTCCTTTGAAAAAATATGGCTTGTCTGATAATCAAATAATGAAGCACCATCCAACCTGCCTTCCTCAGCACTGTCTCCATGCTCAGAGATGTATCCCTCCTGGGTAGGATGGATGGTAATGAGCCTGTCATAGGACGAAGCTTGGCATCAGCCCATGCCCAAAGCTAACTCAAAAGGAAACAAAGAAAACTGTTTTCCACATCCTTTTTGTTCAAAGGAGTAGTGTCCTCTAGAATTCCTGGCCCTCTTCCACAGGGTGGTGCCTTCTACTTTCCTGGCACTTAGCCTCAGTGGCGCTCAGCACACATTCATCTGGCTGTCACTTGGGCCGTTTTCATAGATGAGCACCATGGACTCTTGGGGACTGCAAAAGAGAGGTCTCTTAACTCCCGAAAACACAAGAGCCCAGAATATACTGCTTATAATCACTCACGGATTGTTAAGAAAATTCTATGCAGACTCCAAGAGAATCCTTACTGAAACTTGTTACTGAAAGCCAACAGCATGTGGCAGGAAACCCTAAAGTAGTGGAAGTACCGAAGTGTCTAACTCTGGAAACAGCACTCTCCCTAAACTCCCACATTCCAATGACTGCAAATTGCTAAAAGGGCCATGACTGGAAAGATGCATGCTTACAGAGTCCTTGATCTTTCCTCACATACTCAAATGTACCCAGATTCCTATATAGCTTATCTTAAAATGGGAAAATGAGAAAAATCTCTTTGTCCTTGAGCTAGTAAAAAAAAAAAAAAAAAAAAAAAAAAAAATGGGTGTGCACAGGGGAAAGCTTGATAACTGGATAAAATTCAAACGCATAGGTTTGGAGAGGTCTTCTATTTCCTTCATCATTAATGACTGATAAAGCTCAGCAAGCCAATAAAACAAAAAGCAAACAAAGATAAAAATCTCTTTTTAATGTCCGTTTTTCTCTCTGTTATAATTTTTAATAAATTCTTTCTGGTAATATTTTGATTGCAAAGATAATCTTTGCCTTTATTCCTCTAGGCAACACAGCATATTAACTCTCCAGTCCCCCCAATGGCAATGCAAAGACACAGTCAAAAACGTGGATGCAAGAAGAAGATATTTTAACTACACATACTGTACTGCTGGCTTTTAAAGAGCCAAAGAAAGAGGTGTATACAGAAAAAAAATCAAGTGGGGAGGTTGCCAGGCCAACAAAACTATCTTTTCAAATAAAAATCATTATAATCACAGAAGCCTATGTTAGATCACAGGGGTTACACTAACAATATCAGACAATCATTCTGACTGCTGGGAAACACTGTACTGCAAACATTAGCACACAAAAAAAATACTTTTCAGCATTCACCCTCAGCAGAACCCAAGTACTCAATAGTAAATATCTTTGGAAATGTTTCAGTGGGGCACACTGACTTTATAAATTACTTACTTGGTGACATTAAAAATGTCAGTAAATCTGCTTTATCTAATACACGAATAATAAGGTTTGATGCATATTTCTTTTACAAACCTCCTATTAACCAAAGGTACATTAGCATCCATCAAATGACCTTTGTACACAAAACTGCCTATGATAACATCAGAAAATTTTTAGAAAAGCTAGAAGATAGCAGTGTTAAACCATCTAAACATTATAAGACTATAAACTAATCATCTTCCCACTTGCAGAGACTTACAGAAGAGAGAGGTTCTTTCAAAATAATCCAGTTCAACCCTTCTATTTTACAGAAAAGGATATCAAAGTCCAGAGAGGCAAAATGACTTGACCAAGATCACATAGCATGATATGAAAAAATAAGTTAGAACCTAAGTCAACTACCTCTTAGCAGAAGGCTATTTCTCCATGCACTAACAACACATCCTCATTTTCTACATCAAGATGAGTTGACTTTTGGCATCTAAGAAACCAAGAGACAGATTTCAGTGGGACTTTGTGTTTGGGAAAAAATACGTTGTATGGTTTTATAATGTTCCCTAAAAAGTTTATTTTTAGAGTATTTTGTGAGAAAGACTTTCATTTTCTTTTTCTTTTAAAGCCCACATCGTAGCCAATGTATTATTACGTAAATAATGACATGCTCTGGTGAGCCAATTTTCCTCACTTTTTATTCTCTTTAAAGCTTACCTCTGGCCTAGAATTGGTCTGTGGCCACCAGATGAAGGTGCCAGCACATTTTCCCACACTCTCTTTTTCTAAGGAGCAGAGAGTCAGAAACAGTGAAGGCTGACAGACAGTGCAATATACCAGTACAAATCAGGCAATCTGAGCTCCAGTTTGTGTGACTTTTGCAAATCTCAATTTCTTCTTATCTAAAATGAGGGGAGCACCTATGAATCAGTTGCTAACAACACTGGGACCAAGCATTTCGAATTTGGTTTACTTGCACCATTGCCCCCTGGGGAGACAGAAGAAAAGGACGGAGGTGGAGATAGAGGCGTTAAAGCACAGGTGGGAAGTCTACACATACAGATGTATGAACATAATTTACTTTAACTATGAAGTCTAAAGTCCAGATAAGAAAATGCTATTTTCTACATCTATACACACACACACACACACACACACACACACACACACACACGCTCCCACATCATACACACTGATGTATTCTCATCAATGCATCATCAATACAACCTGATATATTCTCTCCCAAGAGCTAGGTCAAAGCTGCCTGGTTTGATTTTATGTGCAGAGCAACTTCTCAAGCACTAGATGTTGAACATCAGTTTACCTTTCCCTTTCTTTAACAATCCTGTGTAAATGATTATTGTTCTACTAACCTAACATTTTCTGCCATGAATTGTCCTCTTCCAGCTTCACAATTAATGGTCTATTTTTTGTAAAATTGAGAGGCATTAATCTATGCAAAGATTAGTAGAAGAGCTATAAAGCCTGTGTTATGAATATAATATTAACCTTATCCAACCTGTGCTGTAAGTCACTGAGTTCCTAGGATCTCAGCACATATCAAGAAGCTAAGGTTATTTCCACATAATACTAAGAAACACAATACAAACCATTAAAGAGGGGTGGAGAGAATAAAAGAGAGAATTTAGTATTAATCAAGTTTCTCTTTTCTATTCTACCCGAGGGTAGCCAAAATGCAATCCAGAGACTCCAAAATCAACTTCAGAAATAAACATCCACTATTATGTCCTTACTACATAAGACACATGTTGTAATACCTCCCGTAAGATAAGTAAGTGTTAGAAACATCCTAGTCTCTGGCATCAGAAAGGCCTGGGTTCAACCCCTAACTTGCCACTGTGTGAGTCTGGGAAAGTCGCTTAACTTCTCAACTTCAGGGTTGTTGTAAGGGTGAAATTAAACAATGCATGGAAAGGATCTAGCAAGAACTTAATTGGCATTACTGCCCTCCTCTTGAGGGTTAATGTGGGCAATGGAAACAATATGCATAACCAGAGACAATTTAAATATCACATCATAAATTGGCTGGCTTCACAGATCTATATCATGCATTTCCAACAAGGGTGATATTGTTCATAAGGGGAAGAAAATTGATTTGGGGGGAAAGTGAAAAAAAAAGATATTACAGTAGTTTGTGGCCCTTCACATCCAATTCTCCTCCCCTAAATCTTTTTCCTTAGTATTTAAGTTCTCTCATTAGGATTATTTAAATTGAATTTCCTCCTTAGGGGATGATCTTTTTCAAAAGGTTGTGAGGCCAGGCAGGGTGGCTCACACCCATTATCCCAGCACTTTGGGAAGCTAAGGAGAGAGAATAGCTTGAGGCCAGGAGTTTGAGACCAGTCTGGGCAACACAGCAAGACCGTGTCTCTACAAAAAAGTTTAAAACTTAGTTGGGTGTGGTGTTGCATGCCTGTAGTTTTAGCTATTCCAGAGGCTGAGGAGGGAGGATCACTTGAGCCCAGGAGTTCAAGGCTGCAGTGAGCTGATTGCACCACTGCACTCCAGCCTGGGCAACAGAGTGAGACCCTGTCTCTTAAAAAAAGAGAGAAACTTATGAAACACTGATCTGTATCCTTTGCATTATTGAAAAGATGCACTCCTGGAAATTTTCACCGTTTCCCTACGCTGGGACTCAAAAAACTGCCGTGTTATCAGTACAAGGGACAGGAGTAACTCCAAAGGGCATTTGATATTATGCATGATATTACATGCTGTATAAACATGACATTGTCTCTATTTTTAATATAATCATAGTAAATTCCATTTACTGGGGTTTACCTCATAAACCTTATATATGTCCCTCTTCCTAGCATCCAATTTCCAGCCCTATTTCTAATCCATTTCAGAAAGACAATATCAATGTTACTCACCTTTTCAATCAGGACTTGGGCTAAACAATTCTATATCAGAACATTCTTGCAGCAGATGTAGATTAAATCTAAAGCTTCATCCTTGCCTATTTGCATTGTTATCCACCCACAGAAATTCACTGCGTTTTCAAAGGTGACCTCCTTGGAATAAATCCATTCAGCTGTCTCTAATGAATCTGTAGGTGTCAAAGTCTTCTCCTACCCTGTCATCAATTAATCAGCCTAGGGACCCATTCCAGTATAAAATTCCAATTATGGCCCTGTAGTTACCTAGAGCCATTCTATAAAATGGATAAATGGATGCCACAGCTAGTTAAGTCCCTTAAGTATCAGGGTTCTGATTAAAGTAGGAGAGGGGTTCAGAATGAGAGGAGGCCAACACACAGCTGATGGCCCCAGGCTCTGCTACCTGTCCTTGATCATCCCTGAAAGCTTGGAGACACTAGGTAACTTCAACTGCAGATTTATTTGGTCATTTATTTATAGCCAGCTGCCAATAATCTGTAGTCCTGGGGTACAACATAAACATGGATAACTAAAATCTATAATCTCTCAACACACCATAGGCAAGAGTGTCAGCTCCTTCCTCATTAAACTGTTCTACCTGCACAAGCTGTAAGATAAAAAGTAAAATCGTTTCCATCTACCCCCCCATTCTCAGTTTTAAACAAAATTTGTTTTTGTTCTTGTTTTGAGACAGTGTCTCTTGCTCTGTCACCCAGACTGGAGTGCAGTGATGCAATCATAGCTCACTGCAACCTCGAACTCCTGGGCTCAAGCAATCCTCCTGACTCAGTTTCCTGAGTAGCTGGGACTACAGGCGTGGGTTAGGGTGCCTGGCTTTTTTTTTTTTTTTTAGAGATGGTCTCTTGCTTTGTTGCCCAGGCTTGTCTTGAATTCCTGGGCTCAAATGATCCTCCTGCCTCAGCCTCCCAAAGTGCTGAGATTACAGGCATGAGCCACCGCGCCCCACCCTACACAAACTTTAAATCTGGAGTTTACAAAGGTAAAAGGTAGGCATTCAGACAACAAGAAGTAAAATGAGATAGAATACTCCCCAGTAAGGATAATCAGACTATGAATAATCAAGAGCTGCACCCATTGTTACCCAGAAACATCAAGTCTTCTCATGTTTTACACCAAGCCCTACATTATGATTGTAAGTGAATCAGGGTGGGGCGCTTACAATCCTAGAGTTGGCACTGTGGGAGGCATGAAGCAGAAACTCAAGAGCCAGTTAGGGACTAATGTACATCAAAAGCACAAATAGGCCAGGCACGATGGCTCATGCCTATAATTCCAGCACTGTGGGAGGATCACTTGAGCCCAGGAGATTGAGACCAGCCTGGGCAACATGACAAAACCCTGATTCTACAAAAAATACAAAAATTAGCTGGACCTGGTGGTATGCACAGGTAGTCGAAACTACTCGGGAGGCCGAGGTGGGAGGATTATCTGAGCCTGTGGAGGTGAAGGCTGCAGTGAGCCTTCAGTGCAGTGGTGATCACACCACTGCACTCCAGCTCGGGTGACAGTGAGACCCTGTCTCAAAATAAATAAATAAATAAAGCACAAATACCCCAAAACCATATCACCATATTCCCCATTTGGAAAAAGGACCAGCAGATCATCTTAACAGCATTTTGGAATCTGTGCAATTCTCACAGCTTTTACTCTATCGCTAGTCACAACGCTATTCTTTGCTGAGATTTTTAAAGACTGCCATCTTCATGATCCTACAACATCCATCGTTTCAGAGGGATATCTTGTTTGAGGAGACTCAGACTTAATTACTTTTCATCTGTCTTAAAGAATTCAGGTACTAACCTATTCATGTCAATGTGAATAAAACAGCAAAAAGTAGTTGCTATGGCCAAGTGCTGTGAAATAAGAAAAACTGTGTTTCTTGTCCTGGTATCTGCTTCTAACAAACAGCAGGATCTTGGATAAGCATCTGTACTTCAACGCCTTCACCTATGAAACTCAGACTATAATCTCTGCCCTCCTGGGCAGAATAAAATAAGTGCAAAAACATTTTAAAGAGCATAAACCACTACATGTGTTTAACTTACTGCAAGACACTTGAATCTGGAAGTTAAGCATAATATATTTGTGGTCCTTTCAAATTTACAGTAATATGACAATAAATTAAAATAATTTTAATAGACACAAGGAACTTTCTGCTTTTAAAAACTGTAGTAAGACTATTTCTTTTACATTACAGAAACACTTTAAAAAGATCTTTTAAGTGCTTATTGTGAGAAAAAAGTAATATTGCTTTCTTATGCCCTTTACAAACCTTTACTCTGGACTCAACTGACTAAAATTAACAGCTAGCATTGTTTTGACTTGTTCTAACACAGACGAACCGAATTTCAAATCATTCAACCTCACCTCTTCTCTCCTTCACTCCTGGCAGCCAAGAAGTGAATTGTGCATTCCGTCTGGCCTTTTGATAATTTCCAAAATGCTAGAGAAAATGATCAGCTTTAAATTTCCCAAGGTGAGTTCAAGAAACTCCGTGCTTAATGTACTTTGCTCTCTCATTCAAATGTATTTGAACTGAGTTTTAAAATGTCCATGTGGGAAAAGTTCAACCTCCGTAGCCTGTTACCTTCAAATATTCCCACTCAGTGGATTGAGTAGAGATACTCCAAGGGGTGAACCTTCACCAAGAACCTCTTCAATAGCTTTTCAATCCATTGACCAGCACTGGGGCTCTCCAGCACTCACAATGATTTAAGAGCCATCATTTGTTGAGGTTCTACCATGTTCTATGTGCCAAACATCACACCAGTGCTTTATAGACATAGTCTCATTTTATTCTCACCACAATCCTTCCAGATAGGCATTATGCCTATTTTAAGATAATGAAATTGACTCTCAGAAAAGTGAAATGGCTTGCTTAAAAAGACCAGATTTTAAGTTTCACGAGAGCAGGAACCATGTCTATTTATTCACCAACATAAATTCCCCAGTGCCTGACATAATGTCTGTAAAATAGTAGGTATGGCATAAATATTTGTTTAACAACTGATTCAGTAAAATGGCACTATGAACACATTGCTATATCAACACAGAATTCACTGGGGCTGGAGGACTGGAGAAGGGATGATGTATTAACATGAAACAAGTGATTTTTCAATAACATTAACAATAATAAACAGTTCCCAGCCACCCACTAACTAGAAATTTGTAAAACTGTTGGACTGTGTTTAATCCTCTACTCCCTACATTGGCATGGCCCAAATCTTGGGACCACCTCAGTTGCCATTCGGAATTCAACTACAATAGTTTAAAATGACTCTCACTGTTCCCTGCTCATGCAAAGAAGTGACTTTCTAAAATAAAAGCATTTCCTTTCCATGCCAGGCAACTAGATGTGGTTCTGGGAGTTGGTCAGTGCTTTCCTTATTGCTAATTGCAATGCTCACAGTACCCTGGAAACGACAACCAAAGGCAGGCCGTTTTTTGAGTTACTGTGTACATTTAAACTTGACATGTGTTAAATTATGGGTGGAAAACAGAACCTTCATCCCCTTAGACCAATGCTGTTTAATAATTAAACCTGAATTGTAACAGTATGCATTCCAAAAAGAACACATTTAGTTGCCTTGCTCAGACAATATATTAATACCAATATTACCTTACTATCATAGTCCCCACCCTTATCTGTGGTTTCACTTTCAATTTTCAGTGAGCCATGGTCACTCACAGTCAGGAAATACATGATCACAGTATAAGATATTCTGAGAGAAAAAGACTACATTCATATAATTTTTATTACAGCATATTATTATAATTGTTCTATTTTATTGTTGTCGTTGTTAATCTTACTGTGCCTAATTTATAAGTTAAACTTTATCACAGGTAAGTATGTGTAGGAAAGAACATAGTATATGTAGGGTTTCAGGCATCCGCCGGGGGTCTTGGAACACATTCCCCGCAGATAAAGGGGGACAACGTACCTTGAAACTGAAACTTAAACAATGTGACAATGATCACTGGATTGCAAACACTATAAAAATCATACAGGAGTACATTTATCTTTTCTTCAGATTCCTTAAAGTCATTCCATTTTTTAAAAGCTCTGTTTTTTCAATAATGACCAAATGCTGCTTCCAAAAAAGAAATTTAAGAGACAATTATTATTAATAAACTAATAATCCTCCAGCAGTGCTAACTACAATCCCGCTGACAGCCAGAGGAAAAAAAAAGAAAGATGTAAAAACAGTAAAAGCTATTTTGGGGAACTCATTAAAAAAGAAAAACAATATCCCCAAAATAAACACTCAAGCTGCGTCAAATCAGGTACCAAATTGTTTGGAAATGAAATTATCTTTGAGAGGATATTTACTATAAGCAGTCAAGATTTAAACAAAGAAAATTATAAGAGAAAAAAAGGCTCAATTTTGTCCTGAGTATTTATCATGGTTAAACAGGCAATCTCCTGCAGCTTGAGAATCCAAGGCTAAAACTCTGGGGGATGCTCTCAGGCCAGAGGACTAAAGGAAATAAATGAAAGAAGGCTGATGTTATAATGGGAGAAAATACTTCAAAAACTGAGTAACAGCTCATTGTGAGCTTGGCACTCAAGACGGAAATACAACAGCCACTATCTTTGGGCTAAACAAATTGATGATATAAAAACAAAGGAATGATCTAGGCAAACATGGATATAAAAATATCCAAAGGTGAACCACTGAAAAAGGGCATCCTCGGCCGGGCGCGGTGGCTCACGCCTGTAATCCCACTTTGGGAGGCCGAGGCGGGTGGATCACGAGGTCAGGGGTTCGAGACCAGCCTGACCAACATGGTGAAACCCCACCTCTACTAAAAATACAAAAATTAGCTGGGCGTGGTGGTGGGCGCCTGTAATACCAGCTACTCAGGAGGCTGAGGCAGGAGAACTGCTTGAACCCAGGAGGCAGAGGTTGCAGTGAGCTGTTATCGTGCCACTGCATGCCAGCCTGGGCGACAGAGAGAGACTCCATCTCAAAAAAAAAAAAAAAAAAAGAAAAGAAAGAAAGAAAGAAAAAGAAAAAGAAAAGAAAAGAAAAGAAAAAGGACATCCTTGTTATTTTCCTCACAGTACTGGATATTAGGCAAAAATAGATGACCAAGAAAGCAATTAAAAGTACGGCGGTTGATTAAAGAAAAAAATAATAGGAAGGAAAAATGGAAACATCTGTGAAACCTTCAGTGTACATAGAAGAACACACTTGGTCCAGAGAAGGAAGTGATTTGGTTGAGTCTACACACAGCTAGTAAATGGCAGATCTGGACAAGAACAGAAAGTTCCATGATGGCACAGACTTTTGTCTGTTTTTGTTCATTGGAACAAAGACTGAAACATAGTACAGTCTCAATGAATATTTGTTGAAGGAAGGGAGGAAAGGTGGAAGGAAGGATAAATTCAATTGAATTCAAAAAGTATCCATTACACAATGTCCTTGTGAGGAATTCCAAGACAGTGCACGGCATGGCACCTAACTATAAATTCGTGAAATTGTTGGACTGCCTTTAATTACCTACTCCCTAAATTGACATGGCCCAAATCTTGGGACCATCTCAGTTGCCATTTGGAATTCAGCTACAACAGTTTAAAATGACCCTCACTGTTCTTTGCTCATGGAGAGAAGTGACTTTCTGAAATAAAACATTTCCTTTCCATACCAGGAAACTAGTATGTGGTTTCCTGAATTGGTCCAGGAGCTTACAGTCTATCTGGGGTAAACAAGATGTACACAGGAAACGGTGACTCACTACCAAATGTTATACACTGAGAGCCAAATAAATGGTGTGTACGTCAGCCCTGCAGAAAGTTTGATGAATAGAGACTCAGCTATGAACTGTTGTAGACAGTGAATCTTGATGGTGAAACAAGAGGCACTAAATGCCAGTAAAGCCTCTTGACTTCCCGGTGTAACAGGATCTTGTCTAATGATATTGATGAAAAAATTCTTCACAGTTTTCAGAGTGCTTTCAGTTTGCCTTACCTCCTGTGTTCCTAACAAAGTACTAGGTGGTGGGCAAGAATGGGATGCTGATCTTCACTGAAAAGTAGAAAGAAGACGTAGTCTCTGAAATGAGAATTCAATCCAGCACGGTATGTGATGGCACCTATCCATCTCGGGGAAGTTGAGAGTCTTAATGTGGATGTTGTTAGCATATGTGAGATAAGAAGATGCAAGATTGGCACAGACAAGTTTAGAAAAAGGGATTGTTTGGCAGTGCAATAGAATCAAAGCACATCCAGGAAATGTGGAGATGGTGGAGAAGAGGCAAGCACTTCCTCTAGCACACAAGTTCATCTATTCTCTCCCTTGTTCTGCAACAGTAGACAATATCCCCTCCTGGGATAGCTAGGGCTACCACTAGCACATAATGGTGTCTTTATGTGGAATATCAAAAGGTAACTTATCTTGGCACCCGTTCTTCTAGGTCGGCATGGCCTCACTCCAGAGCACAGGGCTTAGTGAGCAAAGCACGGGCTGCATTTCAGCTCCCATTCATTTTCTCAGCCAGGTGTCTTTGTACAATGCACAAACTGAACACCCAGATATGTCGGCCCCGGAAATAGCCCATTCAGTCTTTGACCTGCTATATTAGAAAGTGCTTCCTTTTACAGAGTCTAAGTACACCTTCCAGTGGGATTTGTTGTGCCCTTTCTAGCCACATGGGAATAGCTAAGCTCCTCTTCCCAGAGACAGTCCTTCAAACACTTAGACTGCTTTTGTGCCCTTCTTCAATCAAGCTACCCATGTAGCTATCTCCTTGCAAAGAAAACCAAACCAGCCCCAAAGCCACAGCAGAACTACAGTGCCATTGAAAACACACTTGTAGCAGAGCTATCATAAAGGGACTTGAAATACAAGGAAGAACTATATACAGACAAGGATCATGACAAATTTATCAACACTCTAATGGAAGCAATCAAAGCATTAAAGGTGAGGAAAAGCAGAAGTAGCTGAATATGCAGGATACATGCACTCGAAAGAGCCCCAGAGTAAAAATAAAGAGGAAATGGAGAATTGGAGGAACATTAGGACAAAATGAGGGGGAAAGCGTAGTGGAACTATAAAGAATTCCAGACATACAGGCTAAAGGATAGGGATATGAACTGCTTAGGAAAAGAAGAAAAGAAAAGAGGAGGGGAGGAAAGAAAGGGAGGGAAGGAGAGAGTGAGAGGAAGGAGGGAAGGAAGGGAGGAAGAGGGAGGGAGGGAGGGATAGGAAAGAAAGAATGAAGAAAAGAAGGCAGGAAGGGAGGGAGCTAGAAAGAAAAGAAGGAAGGGAGGGAGGAAGGGAGGGAGAGAGAAACAAAGGAAGGAAAGAAGGAAGGAAGGAAGAAGGAAGGAAGGAAAGAAGGAAGGAAGGAAAGAAGGAAAGAAGGAAGGAAGGAAGTGAGGGAGGGAGGGACGGAGGGAAGGAAGGGAGAGAAGGAGGGAGATGGAGAGACGGGAGAGGAAAGAATGAAAAGAATTGGGAGGGAAAAGAGAAAGGCAAGCAGGGAAAGGAGGGAGGGAGAGAAGGAAAAATGTCTTCTTATATTCATACCCAAGTCTAGTTGTCTGGTTTGGGTGTCAGAGTTCACTAATGAATGTGAGGCAGGAGAAGCCAAACCAATGCCTTCCAGATCATTATGCATTTACCATATTTATTGAAACAGTAGCTCTGTATCAGGCATCTGCGCATGTGTGGGGGACACAGTGGGTAATTTGTTGATTTTTTCCCCTACGGGAAATCCACATCAAATGAGCTCTGCAAAATCTGGCTTGAATGATCCTCTCCCTGGTAATGGGCATATCTGAGCTTATGAGCGGCATATTGTCAGTCTGTAGTTGATTGGTTTTATAGTGCCTCAGATGGGCTTTTTCCAAGTCCAGGGCATTTGGATTTTCTTCTGGTATTTCATGTTCATAAAACTCAGTTTAATGTGCCACAGCACATTCTACCAGATGCCCTCTCCTTTCACTTTCAGTACCTCTGCTAAATCTGCCCACACAGAGTCTTTGTGCATCCTTTCTTTTGCCAACCATCACACAGTAAATCTCCTTGCATAAAGCAGTGCTTTCTTCTACAGATTATGTTTGACTGAAGGCTGGATAATTCTGATCACTTGCTGCTCATCAAAATGAGGAGTACGTGTCTGAGGGCAAAGGAGAAAAAAAGGCAGCTTCCAACAGGAAACAATGCTTTATGAATATCCTTCATTTCTGTGACTGTGTTTCCATTTCTAGTTTGTGTTTATTGAGAAAATAGGACAAAGGTAAATAAAAATAAAAACAAGTCCCATGACCCTAACATACCAACTGTTTTTGTTTGCCTTGAGTTCACTTCTAGTCTGGGTCCTTAGGCATGTGTATCTTTGTTTTTTTTTTTTTTGGACATGGAGTCTTGCTGTGTCACCCAGGCTGGAGTGCAGTGGTGCAATCTCGGCTCACCACAACCTCCACTTCACAGGTTCAAGTGATTTTCCTGCCTCAGCCTCCCAAGTAGCTGGGATTACAGTCATAGTATGCCATTACACCCAGCTAATTTTTGTATTTTTTTTAGTAGAGAAGGGGTTTCACCATGTTGGCCAGGCTGGTCTTGAACTCCTGACCTCAAGTGATCTGCCTGCCTTGGCCTCCCTAAGTGCTGGGATTACAGGCATGAGCCACCACCTGGCCCTCATGTGTATCTTTTGACAGGATTGAAATTTTAGACAAGATACAAATGTGTATACTGCTGTTTTTCATTTGCCATTACAAACAATTTCCATGTTGCTATACAGTGGCCATAATTATCACTTTAACAGATGCGTAGTATTCTACAGAGTATATGTATCATAATATATTTAATGGCCTTCACCAATGACTCAGCATTTTAGATTGCTTCCCTTCCTTTCCTTATTAGGGCTAACTCTATAAATTAAAATCTTCACATTATTTAATATATGGCCTTTCCTCTACTTTAAAGGTTTGATGGTAAAAGGAGGTGAATTTTCCTTAGGATTTTTTTCTCAGATAAATTTTCAAGGGCGGATTATTAAGTCAGACTGAATGAACATTTTTATGGTTCTTGATTACTTCATCAAATTTGCTTCCTAAATCAGAGTAATTTTAGCTGCCGCAGGCAGCATATACAGCAGTTTTCTGCCTTATCTTCAACACAAAGAATTATTATTTTCTTAAATGTTTGCTAATTCAAAAGGCATAAGATGCTATCTTGTCATCACTTAATTTGTACCTCTTTGAAAAGCCCTAATTCAACTATTCCCCATAAGCTCAATCACTAGTTATATCCCCTGGTGTGTGAACTGTCTGTTCACGTTCTTTTCCATTAGCTTTCTCGGGTATCTTAAGGTTTTCTTATTGATAATGTAATTATCACCCTTGTCTTTCTTATTCATTGCAAATATTCCCCAAATCTGTTTTCCTTTTTATTCTATGTATATTTTTATTGTTCATTAGTCTTTATTTCTTAAGCAGTCAAATCTGTAATTTTTTCCTTCATGATTTCTTCAGAACTTACCATGGAACAGATGGTTTCTTAAATGAATTTTCTGCTGTTTCTTGTCTGTGATTTGATTTTTTAAACAAGTTTGTTCTTTAATAATTGAATCTTATGCCATTTGAAATCTATTTTCATACAATATACTAGGTTAGGAGCTTATGAATGTTTAATTGGTAACCAGTATTTCCCAAGTCATTAGTTAAATAGCTCTTCCTTTCTTATTCTTTTGTGATTTCATCACATTAATATATGAATATAAATATAACACAAGAACATCTATTTTCATACCTGTACATTTTTTCTTCTGTTCCATTAGCCATACTTCTATTTTGGGACCAGGGTGCTGTTTTAATGACTGTTGTCCTTTATTGTATAATTATCGGTTTTATTTCTTTCAATGGTTAATTGCAAATGTACCAGAGGTGTTTCTTTACAAATGTGGATACAAAAAGAGCAGGCACAGTCTAAATAGTGGCCATACACTATAGGGATAAGGACACACTTCAAAATCAAATCCCTGCTCTGCCATTTGCAAGTTCTGTGATCTTGAGAAAATTATTTAATTTCTTTGAACTGTAGCTTCTCTACATGTAATATGAGAATCAAAGTACTTGTATCTGCATCATCTCAATACCATAGCCACTGGCCACACTAGCTATTTACATTTTAATTAATCAAAACTAAACAAAATTAAAACTTTAATTTCTTGGTCGCACTAGAAACATTTTCAGTGCTCAATATTCACATGTGTTAATGGCTACCAGAGTTAGGCGGTGCTAGTATTATAAAACATTTCCATCATCACAGAAATGTTTATTGGCCAGACCTGTGTAGGGTTGCCGTGACAACTAAATATTTCATGGAAAGCACTTAGTACACAATCTAGCACATACTAATCACTTCATGGTAACCGTAGTTGCAGTAGTGAAAGTTTGAACCACGAAGTACCTACAAGGAAAATGGAAAGGATCTACATCAAGAAAGCTTATCTGCACCTCAGAGTAAGAGACCATTTAGAAATCAATGGCTGAAGAAGCTGAGGAAATTCACCTGTCTGATCAAGGTGAACAAGCAGGGCCTCAGCCCCAGAATACAATTTCAAATGGTGTTCGGATTCTTCAGGATTGGGATCTGGCACCCTCTGCAGAACAACCTCTCCTGGAAAAGAGGTGGTTTTCTCAGAGAGAATATACATGGAAGTGTTTCAACTCTGTTCTACATGGAACATTCATTGTCTATAATTTGGTGTCTTGAGTGAAATCCTCACACAAGAGTGCCTCTTAAGGGTCTGAGCAATCAGTGTCAGTTGGCAATATAATTAGTAACTAAACTATCACGTTAGAGTTATAGATCAGTGACTTATACATTTGCCTGTTTTTTCCACTTTTATTACATATTTATTTATTTAAAGAGACAGAGTCTCATGCTGTTGCCCAGGCTCAAGGGCAGTGGGCACAATCATGGCTCACTGCAGCCCCCAATTCCTGGGCTTAAGTGATCCTCCCAACTCAGCCTCCTGAGTAGCTGGGACTGCAGGCACACAGTGACACATCCAGCTAACTTAATTTTTTTTTTTTTTTTGAGATGGGGTTTCACCATGTTGCCCAGGCTGGTCTCAAACTCCTTGCCTCAAGTGATCCTCCTGCCTTGGCCTCCTAAACTGCTGCGATTATAGGCATGAGCCACTGCATCTGGCCATATTTTGTTGTTAAAATCTTTCCTCCAAAGTTTGATAAACTCTGGGTGAGCTGATGAAACTGAATTGAGGATCAGCAAAGTAAAAGACTTCAGGAACTTAATCAAGGGAGTTTCTACCCAAGAGACTCTATTTAAAAAGAGCTCTTCTTTCCTCATAAGCATCGTATCCATTGCAAACAAGAACCACTTATCTTCATCCCTAAAAGTATCCATCAGTATGCAGACAATTAAATATTGAAGAAGGCTTACTATGCCTTCTAAACATTACTCATGAAGGAACGGGCAGCAATCTTTGCTGTTCTGCAGCCTCCGCTGATGATACCCAGGCAAACAGGTTCTGGATTGGACCTCCAGCAAACTCCAGCAGACCTGCAGCAGAGGGGCCTGACTGTTAGAAGGAAAACTAACAAACAGAAAAGAATAGCATCAACATCAACAAAAAGGACATCCACAGAGAAACCCCATATGAAGGTCACCAACATCAAAGACCAAAGGTAGATAAATTCATGAAGATGAGGAAAAACCATCGCAAAACGGCTGAAAATTCCAAAAACCAGCACACCTCTTCTCCTCCAAAGGATCACAACTCCTCGCGAGCAAGGGAACAAAAATGGACGGAGAATGACATGGACGAATTGACAGAAGTAGGCTTCAGAAGGTGGGTAATAACAAACTCCTTCGAGCTAAAGGAGCATGTTCTAACCCAATGCAAGGAAACTAAGAACCTTGAAAAAAGGTTAGAGGAATTGCTAACTAGAATAACCAGTTTGGAGAAGAACATAAATGACCTGATGGAGCTGAAAACACAGCATGAGAACTTCACGAAGGATACACAAGCATAAACAGCCAAATTGATCAAGCAGAAGAAAGGATATCAGAGACTGAAAATCAACTTAATGAAATAAAGTGTGAAGACAAGATTGGAAAAAAAAAAAGAATGAAAAGGAACAAACAAAACCTCCAAGAAATATGGGACTATGTGAAAAGACCAAACCTACGCTTGATTGGTGTACTTGAAATTGATGGGAAGAATGGATCCAAGTTGGAAAACGCTCTTCAGGATATTATCCAGGAGAACGTCCCCAACCTAGCAAGACAGGCCAACATTCAAACTGAGGAAATACAGAGAACACCACAAAGATACACCTCCAGAAGAGCAACCCTAAGACACGTAATCATCAGATTCACCAAGGTTGAAATGAAGGAAAAAATGTTAAGGGCAGCCAGAAAGAAAGGTTGTGTTACCCATCAATGGAAGCCCATCAGACTAACAGCAGATCTCTCTGCAGAAACCCTACAAGCCAGAAGAGAGTGGGGGGCCAATATTCAACATTCTTAAAGAAAACAATTTTCAACCCAGCATTTCATATTCAGCCAAACGAAGCTTCATAAGCAAAGGAGAAATAAAATGCTTTACAGACAAGCAAATGCTGAGAGATTTTGTCACCAATAGGCTGCCTTACAACAGCACCTGAATGAAGCACTAAATATGGAAAGGAAAAACCAGTACCAGTCACTGCAAAAACATACAAAATTGTAAAGACCATCGACACTATGAAGAAACTGCATCAACTAACAGGAAGAATAACCAGCTAGAATCATAATGAAAGGATCAAATTCACACATAACAATATTAACCTTAAATGTAAATGGGCTAAATGCCCTAATTAAAAGACAAAGACTGGCAAATTGGATAAAGAGTCAAGACCCATCAGTGTGCTGTATTCAGGAGTCCCATCTCATGTGCAAAGACACAGATAGGCTCAAAATAAAGGGATGGAGAAAGACTTACCAAGTAAATGCAAAGTAAAACAAAGCAGGGGTTGCAATCCTAGTCTCAGATAAAACAGACTTTAAACCAACAAAGATCAAAAAAGAGAAAGAAGGGCATTACATAATGATAAAGGGATCAATGCAACAAGAAAAGCTAACTATCCTAAATATATGTGCACCCAATACATGAGCACCCAGATTCATATAGCAAGTTCTTAGAGACCTATAAAGAAACTTAGACTCCGACACAATAATAGTGGGAGACTTTAACACCCCACTGTCAATATTTGATCAATGAGACAAAAAATTAACAAGGATATTCAGGACTTGAACTCAGCTCTGGACCAAATGGACCTAATAAACATCTACAGAACTCTCCACCCCAAATCAACAGAATATACATTCTTCTCAGCACCACATGGCACTTATTCTAAAACTGACCACATAATTGGAAGTAAAACATTCCTCAGCAAATGCAAAAGAACAGAAATCATAACAGTCTCTCAGACCACAGTGCAATCAAATTAGAATTCAGGATTAAGAACCTTACTCAAGACCTCATGACTACATGGAAACTAAACAACCTGCTCCTGAATGACTACTGAGTAAATAACAAAATTAAAGCAGAAATAAATAAGTTCTTTGAAACCAATGAGAACAAAGACACAATATACCAGAATCTCTGAGACACAGCTAAAGCAGTGTTTAGAAGGAAATTTATAGCACTAAATGCCCACAGGAGAAACCGGGAAAGATCTAAAATCGACACCCTAACATCACAATTAACAGACCTAGAGAAGCAAGAGCAAACAAATTCAAAAGCTAGCAGAAGACAAGAAATAACTAAGATCAGAGCAGAACTGAAGGAGATGGAGAGACGAAAAACCCTTCAAAAAATCAATGAATCCAGGAGGTGTTTTTTTTTGAAAAGACTAACAAAATAGAAGGCTAGCCAGACTAATAAAGAAGAAAAGAGAGAAGAATCAAATAGACACAATAAAATGATCAATGGGATACCATCACGGATCCCAAAGAAATACAAACTACCATCAGAGAATACTATAAACACCTCTATGCAAATAAACTAGAAAATCTAGAAGAAATGGGTAAATTCCTGGACACATACACCCTCCCAAGAGTAAACCAGGAAGAAGTCAAATCCCTGAATAGGCCAATAACAAGTTCTGAAATTGAGGCAGTAATAGCCTACCAACGAAGGACCAGAAGGGTTCACAGCTGAATTCTACCAGAGGTACAAAGAAGAGCTAGTACCATTCCTTCTGAAACTATTCCAATCAATAGAAAAAGAGGGACTCCTCCCTAACTCATTTTATGAGGCCAGCATCATCCTGATACCAAAACCTGGCAGAGACACAACAAAAAAAGAAAATTTCAGATCAATATCCTTGATGAACATTGATGTGAAAATCCTCAATGAAATACTGGCAAACCGAATCCAGCAGCACATCAAAAAGCTTATCCACCATGATCAAGTCAGCTTCATTCCTGGGAAGCAAGGCTGGTTCAACATATGCAAATCAATAAACATAATCCATCACATAAACAGAACCAATCACAAAAACCACATGATTATCTCAATACATGCAGAAAAGGCCTTTGATAAAATTCAACATGCCCTCATGCTAAAAACTCTCAATAAACTAGGTATTGATGGAATGTATCTCAAAATAACAAGAGCTATTTAGTACAAACCCACAGCCAATATCATACTGAATGGGCAAAAGCTGGAAGCATTCCCTTTGAAAACTGGCACAAGACAAGGATGCCCTCTCTCAACACTTCTTTTCAACATAGTATTGGAAGTTCTGGCCAGGGAAATCAGGCAAGAGAAAGAAATAAAGGGTATTCAAATAGGAAGAGAGGAAGTCAAATTGTCTCTGTTTGCAGATGACATGATTGTATTTTTGGAAAACCACATTGTCTCAGCCCAAAATCTCCTTAAGCTGATAAACAACTTCAGCAAAGTCTCATGATACAAAATCAATGTGCAAAAATCACAAGCATTCCTATACACCAATAATAGACAAGCAGAGAGCCAAATCATGAGTGAACTCCCATTCACAATTGCTACAAAGAGAATAAAACACCTAGGAATACAACTTATAAGGTATGTGAAGGACCTCTTCAAGGAGAACTATAAACCACTGTTCAAGGAAATAAGAGAGGACACAAACAAATGGAAAAATATTCAATTTTCATGGATAGGAAGAATGAATATCATGAAAATGGCCATACTGCCCAAAGTAATTTATAGATTCAATGCTATCCCCATCAAGCTACCATTGGCTTTCTTCACAGAATTGGAAAAAAAACTACTTTAAATTTCATATGGAACAAAAAAAGAGCCCATGTAGCCAAGACAATCCTAAGCAAAAAGAACAAAGCTGGAGGCATCACGCTACCTGACTTCAAACTATACTATAAGGCTACAGTAACCAAAACAGCATAGTACTGGTACCAAAACAGATACATTGACCAATGGAACAGAACAGAGGCCTCAGAAATAATACCACACATCTACAACCATCTGATTTTGACAAAACTATCAAAAACAAGCAATGGGGAAAGGATTTCCTATTTAATAAATGGTGTTGGGAAAACAGCTAGCCACATGCAGAAAACTGAAACTGGGCCCCTTCCTTACACCTTATACAAAAATTAACTCAAGATGGATTAAAGACTTAAACATAAGACCTAAAACCATAAAATCCCTAGAAGAAAACCTAGGCAATATCATTCAGGCATTGGCATGGGCAAAGACTTCATGACTAAAAGACCAAAAGCAACTGCAACAAAAGCCAAAATGGACAAACGGAATCTAATTAAACTAAACAGCTGTGCACAGCAAAAAAAAACTATCATCAGAGTGAACAGGCAACCTACAGATTGGGAGAAAATTTTTGCAATCTATCCATCTGACAAAGGGCCAATATCCAGAATGTACAAGGAACTTAAATTTACAAGAAAAAAACAAACAACCCCATCAAAAAATGGGTGAAGGATATGACCAAACACTTCTCCAAAGAAGACATTTATGTGGCCAACAAACATATGAAAAAAAGCTCATCATCAGTGGTCATTAGAGAAATGCAAATCAAAACCACAATGAGATACTATCTCATGCCCAGTTAGAATGGCGATCATTAAAAAGTCAGGAAAAAACAGATGCTGGAGAGGATGTGGAGAAACAGGAACGCTTTTACACTGCACTGTTGGTGGGAGTGTAAATTAGTTCAACCATTGTGGAAGACAGTGTGGCGATTCCTCAAAGATCTAGAACCAGAAATACCATTTGACCCAGCAATCCCATTACTGGGTATATACCCAGAGGATAATAAATCATTCTACTATAAAGACACATGCACACGTATGTTTATTGCAGCACTGTTCACAATAGAAAAGTCTTGGAACCAACCCAAATGCCCATCAATGACAGACTGGATAAAGAAAATGTGGCACATAAACACCATGGAATACTATGCAGCCAGAAAAAGGATGATTTCATGTTCTTTGCAGGGACATGGATGAAGTTGGAAACCATCATTCTCAGCGAACTAACACAGGAACAGAAAATCAAACACCACATATTCTCACTCATAAGTGGGAGGTGAACAATGAGAACACATGGACTCAGGGAGGGGAACATAACTCACGGGAGCCTGTTGGGGGAGTGAGGGGCTAGGGGAGGGATATTATTAGGAGAAATATCTAATGTAGATGACGGGTTGATAAGTGCAGCAAACCACCATGGCATGTGTATACCTATGTAACAAACCTGAACGTTCTGCACATGTATCTTAATACTTAAAAGTGTAATAACAAAATAACAAAACAAATATTCCTCATATTGTCAGCAGCGTAAAAATGCTCTGCTTTCCAACAAATGCGTTAAGCTCTAGCCACTGTGTTCCCTTGCCTTCCAACATCTTTTTAGGGGGTCACTTCTCACCAAGATTAGTTGGTATGTGCTAAAGACATGAGCACATTCCAGTATTATTCTGGGGCACGAAACCTGCATCTACTGGGAGTAGGAAGATCTCCAAATGATTCACATCAGTTGTCCTTTATTGGTGCAGATAACTGACTGATAGTCATAGTCATTCATAGTCTGACTCAAGATATCAGTTTAAAATCCCATATAAATAAGGTCCTTGTACTAGATTTTTGAAAGTCAGTCTTTCAATTACTTCTCCACTTGTTTAAACTACCTGTATGGAAAATATTGCAAAGAACAGACTGTCTCCTATGAGCTTTTTTAAGCCTTAGAATGTTAAAACTAGTGAGGGACTTAGAGGGGACTAAGAGACTCCTCGTTTTACAGATCAGGATGCAAGAGGGAATGGAGGAGAAGTGACTTACCAAAGGTCACAGCTAATTACTGGCAGAGTCACTAGAACCAATATGCACTCATTCCCAGCAGAGTGCTTCTGGAACAAAATCAAGTGCTTCTGTAGTATTTTGCACACATAACAATAACTCTTGGAATTTAACAGATCCCTTAATGTGATCATATAAACTCTGTAGGTTTGCTTATTATTTAATACATACAGTGTTCATAACCAGAAAAGGTTTATTGAGAAGCTGACTCCTTATCCCTTTGGGATACTAAGAAACTACCAAGATTGCTGTGTTTTGAAAGCAGGAAAAAATAAATCAATGTGAGATCGTTTCAGAATTTTATCACACAAAGAGGCTTTACAACATAGACACTTTTAACAATAAAAAAAGGTAACCATGATAAAATCGATAAAATGCTCTTTCTGAACAAGCTGATCAAAGCTCTGCAGAGGCCCACAGCTTTCTTCCAAGAGTCCTTCAGGAGTAAAAGCAATGCACTGCTGAGTCCCATGGCTAAATCACATGAATGCCCAGCCATTCCCAAACCAGCCCATCACCTCCTGCAATCTCTCAAAACTGCATTAAGGCCAGTTAAACGTCTCAGGAATCAAAAATCAGAAAGAAGAGGAAAGCGTTGGCACTAGTAAACACTGAAATATGTAACATGCCTATTTTGCGATGGGGTGCTCAATGCCAAGTCTACATGAGGTACTAATTGCTCTGTTTTACTCTATTACTGCTACTGTAAATGCACAGGATCAGGCTCGATGCTCCACTCACTCCTTTTCTACTATATGGGTGATATAAGCTTGTTGCTGTTTCTAGCCCCACATGTCCTCTTACATTTCTTCCAGGGAAGACAGGAAACTAAGTTATTCTGTGGGTGGCAACAAGAAGCTTTGGGTCATCACTCATGCATCTATCTTAATATCATGTTATTCCAGAGCTCTCCTTCCCAGCAATTTTCCCATGCCCTCAGACCTCTGGTTATGAAAAGATATTAAAATACCAGCATTTGGTTTGAGAATTAGATGCCTCTGTGGCAAACTTCATTAAAGTGCATTTGCCTGAAGCATCCATTCATATTTATGGAAATCATATGCCCAGCACTGTGTATGCATAAATGAAATATGCACTCCCTGCTCTTAGGAAGCTCACAGTTTGGTGGATCTGGGTCTTATTAATCACTAAATTCCAGCATAGACTTAATTTCAAAACACATTTGTTGATTGACAAGGGAGGGAGAGAATGAATGGATGAACGAATGAATGGCTTTAAAGACATGAGCAGTCATCGGTTAAACAAACTTATGAACTTGTTAAGAATAGAAGTATCGATATACTGAATGAGCAGCAACAAGCACTAGATATGGGATCTGGAGAGGAGAGAATTGCCCTGGACCTTGGGTGAAATTGTGAGTAGCCCTCAATGTAGGTTCCTATGAGATGAAGCCAAATCTCACCATCCTCTTGGCAGACAAATTGTCCTCCAAGTGAAGAGACATTGTCTTTATGCATTTGACAGCCTTCTACACCTCTCTGCTTCTGAGAGCAGTCCCACACACCAGATTTCTCTTCATGCAGCCAGAGGCCTTGTACACTGCCCTCCACGAGGTCTATCGATAACCCTGAAACTACAGGCTTGCCCTAGATCAGAGAGGGCACTTCCAGAGCATTCCTGCTCTGGCCTTGGGAATGATCTGTGTGTACTTTAGACAAACATGTGATCCATAAAAACTTGCAAGAAGAATTTGGCCTAGAGCTGTCCCTGCAAAAAAGAAAGATTTTGAATCAATCAACACAACCAACTATGCAACTTTGTTTCAATTTTAAAACACCTTCCAGCTGGGCATGGTGGCTCACTCCTGTAATCTCAGCACTTTGGGAGGCCGAGACAGGCGGATCATGAGGTCAAGAGATTGAGGCCATCCTGGCCAACATGGTGAAACCCCGTCTCTACTAAAAATACAAAAATTAGCTGGGTGTGGTGGCACACACCTGTAGTCCCAGCTACTCAGGAGGCTGAGGCAGGAGAATTGCTTGAACCCGGGAGGCAGAGGTTGCAGTGAGTGGAGATCATGCCACTGCACTCCAGCCTGGCAAAAGAGCAAGACTCAGTCTAAAAACAAAAAACAAAACAAAAAAACACCTTCCTTAGGGCACAAGAGAAGCCAAAGAGGCCGGTCATGATAGAGACCTCCACACAACAGCCCAGGATGCCAGATCATAGTCAAACTCCGCGGTACTGATGAGAAGTCTCTCATGGTTCCTTGGGACCCCTACATGTGTTTCCACCCTTTCCAACTGGCTATGTGAGAATAGAAAACCGAAATCCCAGCTCAGTCTTGGTCTAGCACAACATCTGGCCCAAGATGACTGCCAAAGACCTCCCTGGACTTGACTGGTTGTTCTGCCATGTGGGAGAGGCTCCCCAACACCTCCTCTGGAAGGGGGGGCCCATGGCAGAAAATGGGCAGCAGAGAGTCAGGGATGTTCTCTCTGCCTCTACCTCAGAGACAGCCAAGAGTATGAAGTCCAAGTAGAGCAGAAGTCCAAGAGTAGAGGAAATGAAGTCCACCACCCAGTGACAAGAAGCTGTTGACTACTCTCTAATGAGAAGCATGATTCATGAGCAAAGCAATGAAGCTACAGGGAATGCCAAGGCCTGTGACAGGAAACAGGTAGCTGGGGAAGGAGTTCAGATTGGAGACTATGGTTCCAGCAGGTGGCATGTATTGCCAACTTGATTGTCACAGCAGGTACCCAAGGTGTTTATGCATCCCCCAGAGTAGAGAGTGAGCGAAAGGGCAGACTGATTTTAAACATGGGAGTTTAAATGTAATGTTTGCTTCAGTTCAAGGTTCAGGTTCATGATTTAAGTGGTTTGAGGATCCTTGGTTAGAGTTCACGTCTCTGGAGATGGAGCTTTGGTATCTGTATGCCCAGCCATGCTGGAGAGGGAGTGAACAATCTTAAAGTCCCCAATCTGCAAAGGCTAGCAGGCTGGAATTGAAAAAAAAAAGTCAGGATCTCAGCCAGCTGTTTCCTTTATCTCTCTCAGCCTGTGTCAGCAGCAGCCAAGATGTCTGGGCATTTTGTTATGGGCTGAGGATCTTGTAAGCTTACAATTGGCACAGATTTTTCTGGAAAGCTCCTCTTGGGGAGCCTCGATGAATGGCAGGGGAGACCTTGAATGAATTCATTTTCCTTAGCTGATAGAAATGGGGATGTAACACCTCTGTGGAAAAACACACTTAAGCCCAAAGTCTACAGCCAAAGGCTTGGACTAGAAGTAGATGTTTTATTTTAAAATCCAGCCTGCTTTGAAGATCACAAACTTTGCAGGGAGTGGAGAAAGTGAAGGGACACACTTGGTTCTACACGACACTCTGTTTGCTGTTAGCCCATAAAAATACTGCCTCAGGGTATTCAAAAGGATGTGAAGTGATCCAAGAAAAAAAAAAACTCAGCCTCTTTGGAAGAGATTTTGTAATTGAAGGTTTTTGTCAATTGGTCATTTCAATGTGGGAGATTTAAAAACGACCATGGTCCTACAATGAGAGGCTTCAGTAATGAGAAGATCCTGAAATACCTCTCTTCCAAAATGCAGGTCTATAATCAGGTGCTGTGACAAATATGTGCTTGCTTGTGTAATCCTCTGAGCACCCCAATCCCTTTGTGTTGAAAATGTCAAGGTACAAAGGGGATTGGAAGATGGGCAATTTGTGTGAGAATGGAAGGCCTAATCTACCTTCACCTTAGGCAAACTTCATTAACCTTTGAGATACCAGTCCTCAACTACTAGAGAACTGAGACCCATCCAGAGTTACACAGGCATCAGGTGCAATTAATTGGAATCTGGATCTCCTGACCTTCCTGAATCTTTCAGTAGTTCTTTCAGGGGTAGAGCTTTAAGTGAGGCTATTTGTAATCCGGAGACAGAATAACAGCTTATTTTCAGGTAATCAGCATTGCGGGGTAGGTGTTTACCATTAGGATTGTCTTTCCTTGCAAGTTTTAGTTTTGAGGCTTAATTGCCTTTGGTCCCAGGAAAGATAAATCAGCTACAGGGTGGAGAGGTTCTGGGAAGTATGTGTGGGTGGGAAAAAGAGGGATAGAGGGAGGGAGGCGGGTGCACAGTCCTGAAGGAACACCCACTCCTTTATGGTGGGAGTGGGGTGAGAGACAGCTGAAGAGGCAGAAGAGTGAGCGACTGCTAAGGAATTAGCTCTGGTTCCAGCCCACCAGCAGGGGCCCCATCACTCCTTGATGTTAACCCTTGGTTTACCTTGGCAAAGAAAAATCACACTCCTTTGCTGGCAGCTGCCATTGCTGTTTCAATACACATAACACCTTCAAGTGGGAAATGTAGAGGGGAAAACATTTTTCTTAGTTTTCTTCTAAAAAGCCAAGGCAGGAGTATGTGTAAGTAAATATGATATTTCCTCTACATCAAGGACGTGAATTCTAAAAGAATAATATTTAGTCCTTCTTATTGGCTGCCATTCAAAGGCCTGGAAACATTTACTAGCAAATTTAATTACTTTGCATTTTATAGCTGAGAAGTTGGAACTAACAAGGCTACATTTTTTTAAGTTGCCTAATCCAAGGTACAAGCAGCCTGATTTAAATGCACATCCCCCAAGGGCTGGAAAAGCCTCACATCAGGACAGTCCCGAGAGGGGAATTCATATTCAGGCAACATTTATTAAACACCTCCTATTTGCTAAGCACTTCCACATATGTTATTCTACTTAATCCTCACAATAACCCAGTAAGAAAGGTAGGCATTTACATCTCTATTTTACAGATAAGAAAAAAATGAAGCTCTAAAAATGGAAATGTACTATGTGTGTTTGCACTTACAATTTCTTAAAGGTTTGCGCGTATATTCGTTCTTTTAATCCTTACAGCATTTTTTCAAATTATGTATGTCAGATATTAATATTTACAAAGCTTAAAATGAGGAAACTATATTTAGAAAACTGAAGTAACTGAAAGTCACCCTACTAATCTGTAGCAAGTCTGGGGCTTGATTCCTTCAGCTCTAACCTTTCAGCTCTGTCCACTTAGGGTCAGACCCCCTTTCACACAGGCCATTTGACTCAATGAATGCTGCCCAAAAGGATCAGCTCGTTATAATAAGGAAGGTTGTTCCTACAGCAAACATGCATGTGCCAAGAACTATGTAAGACACTGTAGGATCGAATCCAAACTGTGTACTTGCTTTTCTCAAGTATCTGCTAGTCAAATGGGACAGTGGCTAGCAGCTCATTGAACCCTACAATAAGCTACACCTTGGCAAGCAGGGAACATAAGAGAACAGATGATGAAGCCCTTGGTACTAACAGTGATAAACCCATCAATTCTACTGTATGGAAAGGGGAGACAAGAGAGGCATCTTGGAGGAGACGGTCTTGGAAATCAAGTAGGAGATGGAGTTGATTGGCATTCCAAAAGTAGGAAACCACGTGAGTAAAAATATTTAAAAGGAGGAGGGGAAAAATAGCCATTTGAGGGATAGGATATAAAACCTCCTCGGGCAAGATGTATTCCTTAATAAGCAGTTGTAAAATTGCTACTGATGCAGGAGTTTCTGCTCCCTGGCTCAGTTAAATCCAGGTTCTCATCTCATGACTAGGAAGAATTAGGCACACAGACACATTAAAGGGTGAAGAGGGCAGAATTTATTAAGTGAAAAGAAAGCTCTCAGTAAGGAGAGGGGTCCTCCAAGCACAACTGAATACCAGGGCCACCACACAAGAACTGATGAGGCCAGGCTCCACCCCTGCATAAGGTGTGAACTCCTAGTGGCTCCATCCCATTCCCCCAGTGGGCCTCCAGTATGCTGTGGGCATGCCCAGGCAAGCCCCCTGTGCAGGTTCCCTTATCTGCACAAAACATCTGGTGTCAACACTTGTGGGGGCAGGTCGGAGATTCTCCGGGGAACCTTCCCTATCTGCCTAGGGATTTGGCTGTCTCCTGCCTCTATCACTACCAAGGCTGTAGCAATTGGATCAGCTCATGTTCAATGTGAATTTTAAAGTGAACAGAGATTCTATGCTACACAGAGTGTACTTGCTTTTTTCTTTTTATTTTTAATGCTCAAAGACGGTGAATGATGCCAAATGCCAATGAATAGCTTCTAAATGACAATAGAAAGGAAAACAGAATTGCAAAGACTGCACAAAATATTAATTTTAAAAAGTAAGATCATTTGGAATATAAATCAAGGATCATAAACCTATCATACTGTCAAAATTTGGAACATTTTCCATAAGGTACCACATCCAAGATACCACATACAATCAGACAATTTTCTTGGATATTACAACAACTCTAATATAGAGCACCACAAAATGCTTCCCTGGCACCCTGAGCTAGTCCCAATCCTGAAATAAAGACCAGCAAATAAGTAATGATGCCTGGGAAAGCAATATTTGAAAACCCCATTTCCAAGATGAAGAGTGTCATAAAAACAAATTAAATAAACTTCACCCTAGCCAGCAGTGCCCCCGTTGCTCAAGTTCCCCAAACAGATTGCTTGACAAAAACCAATACAGTTCACGAGAATTTCTAATTACAAGCATTTAAGGAATTAGGATCTATGTTGAATTAGCAAGTTGGAATGCAAAACTCACAGTTCCAAGGGCCTTCTACCGCTTCTCCCTAAGCAGGAGAATAATGAGTACTGGCTTAAATCACTGCAAAGCAGCTGATACTACAGGGGCTAACCTCATGGGGAATTATGACCTGTAACTAGAGTCCTGTGCTAAGGTGTGCTAAGGTGAGCTAAGATTGAAAATGCTCCCCCATCACACTCATTGCCTAACAGCCACCCATCATAGAAATCCTGTGCATCATAAAGAAGAAAGCTTGTTCTAAACTGTAACCCATTTCAGGCCATTGTAAATGTAGAAAGTGTGGCTACATCTCAACTCGTGAAAACACATTCTTTGGGCCTTCTTTGAAATCCTATCACATCCTGGTAAGTACAACAAGAAACTGACACCCTCCTAGGACTTCAGTGAAAACCTATACTATTCAACCACAAAGAGGTGGTTAAACTAAGGAAGCACAGGGTTTCTCTTAAGGAGGCTTAGCCAGGCTGTTATGGTTGAAATCAGAGGAGTCTGAATTTTCAGGCCAGAAGGAACCTTAGAAATCAGATTTTGACTTCAGTTCAATCTTCAATTCAATTTATTCTAATCCATCACATACCAATTGAATGCCTTCTTAGTACAAGCCTCTGTTCTGGGTACTGGAAATACAAGTTGAAGATTCATTCCCTATGCTGTAGCAGCTCATTGAGTAATGGGGGAGACAGTCAACAAAAAAGCCAAAAGACCTGTGAGGCCATGAAACACTTTCCCCATCATTTGGGAGCTGAGCACCTACAATGTGATCACTATTCCTCCCCGGCACATCTCCTCCACTTCTTGTTCTTGCCTGTTAGTATACTACACTCCAAAAAATACACTGAGCTAGACTTCAGAAGGTACTTGAACCCAACCTTGTACCTAACACAGAAGCCCCTCTGCAGAATGAATGCCTAGCGGCTGGCATCCAACTTCTGCTGGAATACTCCAGGTGTGAACTAAAACTTCTCCAGGATTTGGCATTACACCACAAATGTTAAAAAATGTTTATTCACTGATGTATTTCTCAAGCAGTTTCATGCCTTCCTTTCCTTTTCTGCATCTCTCTACTGCCCCCAACCAAAATTAAAATAAATACTGGTAAAGAAATTCAGAGAGGCCAGGTGCGGTGGCTCATGCCCGTAATCCCAGCACTTTGGGAGGTCAAGGTGGGTGGATCAACTAAGGTCAGGAGTTCGAGACCAGCCTGGTCCACATGGTGAAACCCCATCTCTCCTAAAAATACAAAAATTAACTGGGCGTGGTGGCATGCACCTGTACTCCCAGCTACTTGGGAGGCTGAGGCAGGAGAATCACTTGAACCTGGGCGGCAGAAGTTGCAGCGAGCCACTACACTCCAGCCTAGATGGCAGAGTGAGACTCTGTCTAAAAAAAAAAAAAAAAGATTCAGAGAGAAGAATCTTATCTGGGAAGATGTGTTGCAAATTTAGCAGAGACTATTTAACCAACAACTTTGTTTTTCTTTTTTTTTATTACTATACTTTAAGTTCCAGGGTACATGTGCACAACGTGCAGCTTTGTTACATATGTATACATGTGCCATGTTGGTGTGCTGCACCCATTAACTCGTCATTTACATTAGGTATCTCTCCTAATGCTATCCCTCCTCACTACCCCCACCCCATGACAGGCCCTCATGTGTGATGTTCCTCTTCCTGTGTCCAAGTGTACTCATTGTTCAATTCCCATCTATGAGTGAGAACATGCAGTGTTTGGTTTTCTGTCCTTGTGATAGTTTGCTGAGAATGACGGTTTCCAGCTTCATCCATGTCCCTATAAAGGACATGCACTCATCATTTTTATGGCTGCATAGTATTCCATGGTGTGTATGTGCCACATTTTCTTAATCCAGTCTATCATTGTTGGACATTTGGGTTGGTTCCAATTCTTTGCTATTGTGAATAGTGCCACAATAAACATATGGGTGCATGTGTCTTTATAGCAGCATGACTTATAATCCTTTGGGTATATACCCAGTAATGGGATGGCTGGGTCAAATGGTATTTCTAGTTCTAGATCCTTGAGGAATCGCCACACTGTCTTCCACAATGGTTGAACCAGTTTACAGTCTCACCAACAGTGTAAAAGTGTTCCTATTTCTCCATATCCTCTCCAGCACCTGTTGTTTCCTGACTTTTTAATGATCACCATTCTAACTGGTGTGAGATGGTATCTCATTGTGGTTTTGATTTGCATTTCTCTGATGGCCAGTGATGATGAGCATGTTTTCATGTGTCTGTTGGCTGCATACATGTCTTCTTTTGAGAAGTGTCTATTCATATCCTTTGCCCACTTTTTGATGGGGTTGTTTGTTTTTCTTGTAAATTTGTTTGAGTTCTTTGTAGATTCTGGATATTAGCCCTTTGTCCGATGGGTAGATTGCAAAAATTTTCTCCCATTCTGTAGGTTGCCTGTTCACTCTGATGGTAGTTTCTTTTGCTGTGCAGAAGCTCTTTAGTTTAATTAGATCCCATTTGTCAATTTTGGCTTTTGCTGTCATTGCTTTTGGTGTTTTAGTCATGAAGTCCTTGCCCATGCCTATGTCCTGAATGGTAATGCCTAGGTTTTCTTCTAGGGTTTTTATGGTTTTAGGTCTAACATTTAAGTCTTTAATCCATCTTGAATTAATTTTTGTATAAGGTATAAGGAAGGGATCCAGTTTCAGCTTTCTACATATGGCTAGCCAGTTTTTCCAACACCATTTATTAAATAGGGAATCCTTTCCCCATTTCTTGTTTTTGTCAGGTTTGTCAAAGATCAGATGGTTGTAGATGTGTGGTATTATTTCTGAGGGCCCTGTTCTGTTCCATTGGGCTATATCTCTGTTTTGGTACCAGTACCATGCTGTTTTGGTTACTGTAGCCTTGTAGTGTAGTTTGAAGTCAGGTAGCCTGATGCCTCCAGCCTTGTTCTTTTGGCTTAGGATTGACTTGGAAATGCAGGCTCTTTTTTGGTTCCATATGAACTTTAAAGTAGTTTTTTCCAATTCTGTAAAGAAAGTCATTGGTAGCTTGATGGGGATGGCATTGAATCTGTAAATTACTTTGGGCAGTATGGCCATTTTCACGATATTGATTCTTCCTATCCATGAGCATAGAATGTTCTTCCATTTGTTTGTGTCCTCTTTTATTTCGTTGAGCAGTGGTTTGTAGTTCTCCTTGAAGAGGTCCTTCACATCCCTTGTAAGTTGGATTCCTAGGTATTTTATTCTCTTTGAAGCAATTGTGAATGGTAGTTCACTCATGATTTGGCTCTTTGTTTGTCTGTTATAGGTGTATAAGAATGCTTGTGATTTTTGCACACTGACTTTGTATCCTGAGACTTTTCTGAAGTTGCTTATCAGCTTAAGGAGATTTTGGGCTGAGATGATGGGGTTTTCTAAATATACAATCATGTCATCTGCAAACAGGGACAATTTGACTTCCTCTTTTCCTAATTGAATACCCTTTATTTCCTTCTCCTGCCTGATTGCCCTGGCCAGAACTTCCAACACTATGTTGAATAGGAGTGGTGAGAGAGGGCATCCTTGTCTTGTACCAGTTTTCAAAGGGAATGCTTCCAGTTTTTGCCCATTCAGTATGATATTGGCTGTGAGATTGTCATAAATAGTTCTTATTATTTTGAGATACATCCCATCAATACCGAATTTATTGAGAGTTTTTAGCATGAAGGGCTGTTGAATTTTGTCAAAGGCCTTTTCTGCATCTATTGAGATAATCATGTGGTTTTTGTCTTTGGGACTGTTTATATGCTTGATTACGTTTATTGATTTGCATATGTTGAACCAGCCTTGCATCCCAGGGATGAAGCCCACTTGATCATGGTGGATAAGCTTTTTGATGTGCTGCTGGATTCGGTTTGCCAGTATTTTATTGAGGATTTTTGCATCGATGTTCATCAGGGATATTGGTCTAAAATTCTTTTTTGTATGTGTCTCTGCCAGGCTTTGGTATCAGGATGATGCTGGCCTCATAAAATGAGTTAGGGAGGATTCCCTCTTTTTCTATTGATTGGAATAGTTTCAGAAGGAATGGTACCAGCTCCTCCTTGTACCTCTGGTAGAATTCGGCTGTGAATCTGTCTGGTCCTGGACTTTTTTTGGCTGGTAGGCTATTAATTATTGCCTCGATTTCGGAGCCTGTTATTGGTCTATTCAGGGATTCAACTTCTTCCTGGTTTAGTCTTGGGAGAGTGTATGTGTCCAGGAATTTATCCATTTCTTCTAGATTTTCTGGTTTATTTGCGTAGAGGTGTTTATAGTATTCTCTGATGGTAGTTTGCATTTCTGTGGGATCGGTGGTGATATCTCCTTTATCATTTTTTATTGCATTAACCAACAACTTTTCATTGAGTGCCTAACATATGTCAAGCATATATTGTACAGAGGGCCCTTAGCATAAGTGACTCCATCTTAGAAAAAGACTGCATCTTACATTTCATAGGGCACTTTTTTAAGAGGGTCAAGATGTTTTGC